>NC_092198.1:7940833-9370000 GCF_043641665.1 Enoplosus armatus | reverse complement strand
CTGTGCATGCATGTCAATGTGCTGCATGGCAGTGTGTGTATATGTTGTTTGTCTTACCTAGTCGGAGCTCACACAGGCGGAGCTGGGGATCCAGGGGTGGGTGGAGTCGCCTCTTCTTTCTCCAGCAACGAGCAGGGTAGGTATACATCTGTCCTGCCGCCTGGCCTGGACACACACACACACACACACACACACACACATTCATATATACACACATTCATATATACACACATGCAGAGACACAGGCACACAGGAAGAATTTTAACAACCATTGGCAAGCTTACCATTTTAACAAAACTTGCATTGAGCCCCCAGACACACACACACACACACACACACACACACACACACACACACACACACACACACACACAGACACACATAAATACACAGTGGACTAGTCTTGTTTTCCTGACACTTAATATGTCCCCCTTTCAGTGCTCAGGCTAATGGTCCACGTATTCAGAAAAAACCCTGCTCTTAAACCTGAAGTTTTGTGGACCATGTTTTTTTGGGTACTTTATCAGACATATCATTGTGAAATGTTACTAATGTTGAGGATGGTTATATTCACTTTCACTCCAATTAACAATTGAAATAACTTTTCAATTTCAGCAAAACGGACTTCAATATTTTGGTCTCTGCCCTTGCATCTAATCATATTCTGCCATTAGCTTAGTAGAGGACCGAGATGGAGGGAAAGAAGTGTCAACATGAGCAGAGAAAAAAAATCAAGGGGGGGGGGGGGGTTGGGGGGGGACAAACCCAGAATAAATGCATATAATGTGAGTAAGGTCTGCCACAAAGTACAGGGTGTGGCCTGAAGGGCTTTGCATACAAGATGGAGAGTCTATTTGTGTCCAGCTCTCAGTAAAGAGCAGATTGTTCCCTTTGGCTGTACAGACGACCCAGATGTGCATAAAGCATTCTGACTGCTCGTCTCAGGATAAATCAGCAAGTGGTTACTCATAAAATTTTGAGGGAGGAGATCTATAAATTCATCCTTTCTGTCCATCCATATTTATGCATTTCTGCTTATTCACTCTCCTGCTGAGCATTGGATGAGAAGATTGATAGCACTCTGTGTGCGCTCAGTGTAAGGATACGGCCTGCAGCTAGTTAGCTTTGCTTAGCATAAGGTCTGGATGCAGGGGGGGGACAGCTAGCCTGGCTCTGTCCAAAGGTAACAAAATCTGCCTACCAGCACCTCTAAAGCTCACTAATTAACAAGTTAGATTTCACAGTGACTTTGTGGAGTCTGGCACATATCATCCCTTGTAAAACTACAACTTGATGTTTTTACAGTACAGTTCGGTTTTCATATGGATTAAACAAACAGATTTTTTATCTTTGGACAGAGCCAGGCTAGCTGTTTCCCCCTGTTTCCACACTTTATGCTAAGCTAAGCTAACCAGCTGCAGACTGGTGTCAATCCTCTTATCTAATTCTTGGAAAGAAAGTGATTAGTGTATTTCGGGAACTGTCAAACTGCTCCTTAAATAAAAGAGGGAATGGTAACTCATAATATGGACAATCAAAAAATCTATTTAGAACATTTATATATATATTGAAAGCCTTATCAGTAGCATGAATTTGTTTTGTAGATGAGATGATGTTTCTCACCTGGCTGGCGGTGGCGCTTTTCCATCCAGATGTAGCAGTTGTTCTGTGCCACACCAGTTTGGGAGTCCAGGAAGGGCATGCGCACGCTGCGTTCAGCACAGAGCCGGGCATTGTAGCTGCGACAGTGTTCGATCGCCTCCCTATAGAACTGGTCCCCGAGCCTGAACACAGACAGACAGCCAGAGAACGCGGCAGGTAAGCAGTCACATAGACAGATGAGAAGAAACAAAGACGAGATCAGTCGTGATGTATTCAAGGTAATGCATCAGGCTCATTATCGTTTACTTCTACAACTGCCCCATTCATTCAACATCTGAAGTAAACTGAAACAAACACATCCTTGCAAGCTCCTCCAAGCTATTTGCAGCATGCTGCTTCGATTTCTGCTTTCTGTGCGTTGAGTCATTCCTGCTGTTGAAGTCCTACCAGCTAAATGCTAACATTTTTTGGACGGTTAATGGCAATAACATGTGCTGGGCGGCTGATGATTTGGTACGCTCTGCAAATCAAGTATGAGAGGGCCTGTTCAGTCCTGGTTAACTTTAAGCTTAATGTAACACGCTCAGACTTTCTCCCCACATTTTGGCTCAGTTTTGTTGTGTAAAGTCTGGCTTTGCTGCGCACATCAGATGCAGCATGAAGACCGCTGAGCTGAAAGGGAAATCTACACAAGGCTGGACACAACAAGGACAAACGTACAGGCAACGACTGATGATGAACCATAAGAACAGAAGAAATGTTTCATCCTGTCAAGCTGATAGATAAGTGAGAGTGTCGGATCGAAGTCCGCACAACAGATGGGCAACACATGCAGATGCACATGCAAACACACACTATCGACCAACACAAGGGTGTAAATCAGGATGTGAGCCGTCAATAGATCTCCACAGTCTCTGTCTAGAGGCCAGATTTCTGCAGCTAAGATCATTAGAGATGGACAGAACAAACCAAGATGAACTCTCTCTTGCCAAAGATAAAATATGTACCATGAGCAGGTTATTCTCACAAAGCTAAAATCCAGAGAGGAAGATAGAGGATAGATAGTTTTAATGGGGTCTGATCCTTAGCCAGCAGGGGCACAGGTGGAACTTGTCAACCATCCTTTAGCACTGTTTACTGTTTAGTTACTTTTATTAAATGAGACAGCCATAAAGGATTTGCTGTTAGTATCAACTATGTATGGATTCCAGACATCGTCCTCATTTAAGACAACATAATCAGTGACAGAGAGAAAAAGAAAGAATGCCACGAGCATCTCTTGCTCTTGGGGATATACCCAAAGCAGCAGGATCTTGTCTGTCTCTGTTTATGTGCACACATGTCTATTTGCCTGCCCCATCATACCGTCTCTCTGACTGGCCGAGCAGAGATGGGTGCTCTGTGGATTCTCTGCACAGATATGTAAAGAATGCCAAGCTGGACAAAGACCAGCACTCTGGTCACACTGGATCTCACAAAGATGTGCAGTGTTGGGAGGTGGAGGGAGCGGAGGGTGGATGGAGGACAAGGAAGAGGATGGGGGGGTGAGTAGAACCAGGTGTTGCATGTACGGACGAGGGAGAAAGAGGGAGAGTTCAGGGGAGGAGACAGGTATGAGGAAGGTACTTGATTTGAAAATGGGAACATGTGGAGGACAGATGAAGGGAAATTATTGTGTTTAGTCTTCTGCTTTTGTACAAATTAAAATAACAAGATATAATTTGTGAGCTTTAGAGGTGCTGGTAGGCAAGTTGTTTACCCCTGCTTACAGTCTTAATGCTAAGCTAACCATCTCCTGGCTCCAGTTTCATATTTGCCGTACAGACACTGTGTGATCATGGTACTTATCTTCTCATCTAACAGGAAAGAAGGCGAATAAGCGTTATTTCCCAAATTGTCAAACTATTACTTTGAGGCATAGATCTCTTTCTCTCCCTCAAATACGATTTTTGAGAGAGTTAGCAGAGAAATTAGCCAACAAAATCAGTGATATGTCTATTCACATAACTTATCACAGTGGAAACAGCACAGCAAAAGTTGAAAAAGTAAAACCTCTAGTGGCTCTATGTGCACCTTCAGTGCCACAGTGTGTGTACAGTGTAACGTCTGGGCTTAAACACATGTGGCGGTTGCTGGCTGATGGTTTTGTCGGGAGACCCGCAGAAATGAGGAATGCAGCTGGTGTTTTTAGCTGGTGACTCGTGTTTTTTGGAGTATGGCACACGAGCAGTTACAGTGGTCCAGACAAATCCAAAATCTGTCTTCCCCACTCTCCTCTTCCTCCCCGTGTCATCCCACATTGCCTCTATGTTTCTGTCCAATTTCCATCAACAAAGCGTCCGGATAACGTCCCTGGGCGGCTTCATAAACTCTTACATAAGCAAGTGTGCCTGCTGTGCATTTGTTTGAGAGGTGTGTTCATGTGTTTGGTTAAGTGAGAGTAAAGAGAGTGTGTGTATGCCTCCAAGACCATCTGTCTATGGGTTGCGTGTCCTGAGAGATCCGCCCCCACCCCCCTGAACCCGATTCAACCATCAGAGATTGTACTGCGCTGCTGTTTGCACCCATTAGTCGACTGTATGGCTGATCCCAGTGATGGCGCTTATGTAAGTGGAGTTTTGCATGTCGGGGAACGCATTCCTCTTGGTCAACAGCTTCCTGGATACTGATGGAATCTGCAGTTGCTGTGTGTGTGTGTGTGTGTGTGTGTGTGTGTGTGTTTGTGTATACCACTGTGATTGTCTCAATTGCTCCCATACTAGCACAGAGGAGCTTTGTGTGTGACGGTCAGTCTTATCACTGCAGTAGTACAGTACAGACGCGATGATGTTTCACCGTTTCATCAGCTCATGATAAACGTTTACAGGTCGATGTTTCCAGGTAAAAGCTTGTAGAGACAGAGCTTAGGGACATCATAAATATTCAAGCTTACACTTAATCCTCAGCCGAGGGGGAGAGGAAGCTCTACAAATCAGCCTTTCTGTTTGGATGTCTGCTGTCACTCCTCTCCGTCAATCTTCCTCTTATCTGCCACCTATTTCTGTCAGTTATGTATTGCTTGCAGCACCTTCTCTTCCTCCTTGCGAAATAGAATAATTAATCACTGAAAGAACTCATCAGTGGCATAATAAATCATTGTCATGTGTTCATTTCTCATGTACACTGTTTCCTTCCTGTTTCAACAAGTTCTTAGTTTCCTACGATATAATACATTATTTTAGAGCTGAAACAATTGATTTGTCAATCGACAGAAAATTCAACTGCAACTGTTTTAATAATCAATTGTTTCAATCTTTTCATAAATGATAGTAAACTAAATATTTGGGGGTTTTAAGACTGTTTACAGATTAAACAAGTAATTTCAATATGTCACCTTGACATTTTGTAAACCAGATATAATTCATTTTATTTGTAATCCATTTTGACTTAAGGCAGGAGGTGTTTTGTCAGCGTTTAATCACACCATTGTCAATCATTTTAATGAGCTCTCTGCTTTGAAGCAGCATCTAGGCTGATGGTTAAAAAAATGAAAAACATACTCTATTGAATGTTTTAGACTTTTAGGTGTCCATCTCGTAAAATAAAGGGAACATCAAAGACGCAAAATACTAACACAGCATCTGGTGATCGGCAAAAGGTATTGACTTGGATTGCACCCAAACAACCCGTCAACTAATTCAGTTTCATTTCTTTACCACAAAATGATGCCCATAATTAGATTATCTGGTCAGACTCTGCTTTTAGTAAAAAGGGTCTGTGTGTCTGTCTGTAGAGCTCAGGCAGCGTTGAAATATTGCCCTGTCTCTGTAATTATCAGTAGTTACTGTGACATTTGAAGGAGATGCTATGATTTATTCCTTCAGTTGAAACTATGATATGGATCCATGAGAGAAGAACTTTGCACTTGTTGGATGTTGTTATTGTTATATGGACATTAATAACAGTAGTGCTTCTGTGCTTCTACAGACATTGTGGGTTGAAAGCTCTGGGAAAAGCTACTACGTGGTGCTTTAGTAAAATTTTGATATAACTTTTAATTCGTAGAAAATTCATAGTAATATTGTAGTAGCTGTTCTTGAAGTTGTACTTCTAATAGTAGCCTATATTGTATTTAGTGGTAACTGCACTATCACTCAAGTTGCACTAGATCAATTGTAGTTTTTGTACTTTATTAATTTCTGCACTGATTACTGTATATATACTACACCTTTGACATACAGTCATTTTGAACGATATAAAAGGCAAAAATCCCTCTGATGGGCTGATAATAGCCTGTAGGACAGACTTTACAGGCGCAGCATTTCTCAGTATGTAGAACTGTTTAAATGTTGTTTGCATGACCTCATTCAGCTCACTGAGTCAGAGGTAATGGAAAACTGTATAGGCGACTAATGCTTTTACAATACAAGCCTCTTTAACAATCAGCCGGACAGACACATCTTTCTAATAAAGCCTCTCCCCACTAGAACGTATACACGTAGTCTCAAAGGAAACTTTTAAGCTCAACTAAAAGTGTCAGGGAATGATGGGGGTTTATCACAAATTAGGCAAAAGTTAGCGAGGGGAGAGGAAGTCCTCCTCTGGCTGGGAGACGGTAAGAGGCCCCAAAGGAAGCGCAGGGCAGGGCAACGGCAATGTGGGCACTGATAGGCGTCTTTGTGGCACTTTGTAGGCCGAGCAGCGAGGTGAAGCAGAGAGGAGGGAGGCGAAGAGGAGGAGCCAAGGAGGCAGAATGGGAGGGAAGAGGAGGGGTCCGATATGTCCCGGAGCACACGTGTTCCCTTTCAAACCCTGTCACACTCATTTTCTCTCAAACACGCGGATGTGTGTACGCACGAGCGCACTCTCACACACACACACGCACACACACACACACACACACACACACACTTGTCTGTGCACAAACAGACACAAAAAGGGAATGAAAGGGAGAGGTGCAGAGTGCAGTTGGACGGGGGGGTTAGAGCAAGCAGCAAAGGAGGAAAGGGTGCTGCAAAGGGGGAAACCCTGATTCAGATGCTGCTGCTGCTGCTGCTGCTGCTGTTGTTTTGCTCTGGAAGAGGGAAGGGGGGAGAGGGGAGGTATAGAGACCCTGCAGGCTGATGAGGTGAAGGAGTGGAAGCTGGAGACGTGGGCTGAACGATAACTCACTTCCACTCAGCATGGGCTCACTGGAGAAAATGTGTCTCCAAAAGGAAAAGATACAATTTTATATGTGAAGAATAACATGCATCCATATCTCATCTCTCCACCACCCTCCTCTTAGAAATCTCACACAAAAAAAAATAAAGAGAGAAACATGTGCCAGCTCCATGTGCAGAGCAGGAAAAAAATAAGGATTGATCACTGCATGGAGCTTTCTATAAAAAAAATGTTCCTGGCCATTTAATTCTCCATGCCTGGAAACCATTCCCGGACATTCCCATTCCCCGGGCTCGGATAGACAAAGGCCAGAGTTCGCCCCTGTGCTGAGGGTGTAGTATAAATGTATGCAGTAAATGTAGCCAGACAGACAACCCCCCCCCCCCCACACACACAACCTCCATCACTCACTTACGCTCCCTCTCACGCAAATTGGGGGAGGGGCAGGCAGCTACACAGCCACCCACGCATGCAACAAACACACACAATAAAAACACAACCCCACACACACTGACCCCCCCTCCCTCCTCACTCACACACACACCATCTTCATTACATTTCCCTAAATCTCAGCCCACGTCCTTTCAATCCTTATGCAAACACAGCCTAAACCGCTGTCCATCCACCTGAGCTCTTTTGTTCAGTATAACTCCAAAACCTGATGATAAGAAAGAAGGTAGAAAGGACACATAATATGCACATGAACACATTCCTGCATGTGAATTACATCGCTCATTTTGAATCCCTCTCATGTCAGCTCTTCATTAAGTCCCATCTCACACACGGACTCCCAGGTTTCAATCACAAAGAGGCCTTTGTGGAGTTTAAATAAATCAAGTAAAATGCTGCTACACACATGACCGAGCGAGTCATATTTACTGCTCGCTGATGACGGTTGTAATTCATCCTTCAGAGCTGAGCACGGATGGGAGAGCAGGGCAAGATGATTGCCACGGTCCTTTTTGAGTGCATATGATTTACCTGCCACATCCTGACGACAGATAACAAGCTGGCACTATTATTTCAAACAGACAGTGGACTCAAACAACTGCCGGAAAAGTACACCACAACATTATTTCCCATGGCGATAACTCATGTGTTGCTTGATGTTAGCTCGTGCACGATCATTTCAGACATTTTTTCTCTTGTATTATGGTGTGGGCTTATGTCTGTTTAGGTAGATGAAGTCCTGCCTGCAGCCTACACATACACGCATTGTTTTTGCAGATATTGGATGGGGTGGGGGGGGTCTGTCTGAGAAAGTCCTGTCATATATGAAGGGCAGATGGGCTTCCCTTCCTCCACCTCTCCCTCTGACCCAGCATCAGTCTGTGTGTCTTTACATGTACATCTCCTCTCAACAGATGGACCCAGTGGAATACTGGGACGCTCCTAATCTACTGGTCTACATACACAACTGCAGAGACACACACACACACAAAAACACACATATACCTACATTCTCTACAGCCTAATCTGTTACAGCAGTTTAAAGTGATGGGTGTACAGTAAGATATTTTTTGGTTGTCAACAAAAAGCTGTATAAAAAAAAAAGAACATCACAAGTTTTCTCCAGAATATGTCACCCGCCTTTCCTTTCCTCCGAATATTAATACAGGAAATGTTATTAAGTACATTAATGATTCTGTAAAACAGGGATGTACAGCTGATGACTGACCATATCTGAAAGCAAATACATGTCTCATGTATCCACATCATCAGATCAAAGTTTGTAACGTTTCTTTTATTCTTGTCAAAACATGCTTTGTTTCAAACGTTGATATGGCCTCTTGCACAACAGATTTCGGGGATAACTGTCTGACTCTCTCTGCACATTCCACACAGACCAGTGGTAAACATCTGCTGTGAGCCAGCAGGAAGACAGACATGCATTCAGTAATATAGACTGAGCTGAAAGTTATGGGTGCACTTCATGCAGGGCAGGCATAAGGGGTGGGTCTGTCTAAATGCTTTAAACGAACAGATTCCATTCCCATTCCATTAAAATTGTACCCATTAATATTCCATTAATAACACTGTCTGTGGTAAACTAGTTTTCTTTTTCATATTTGGCGATTTTAGCATGTTTAGCAAAGGTAACACAATGTTTGCCGGATGATGCTTCTACAATTTTAACTTGAGGGAAACTGCACGGCCCCTAAATCTGCATCACATCGCAGGTTTCCTCTACACGCCCGAAAGGAGGTTAATACTGTATTATAACATAGAATAATCTGCCATGCTTTGTGTACATACATTTGACAGTCGCAGAGAAAGCACGAGCGTCGCAGTGAGCGCCAGAGTCGCCCTCTCAAACGTGCGCTTTGTGGCATTAATTGCACGGATTTATCTATGCAAATTCAGCCGTCTAGCACTGACAAAGAGCCCCTGCATGCAAACTTCGGTCAGCCGTGTTGGTCAGGGCAAAATGTGGACAATGGCAACTTTCTGTCTAAGTGAAACCAAGTGCACGAGACGTTCGCGGGTTAGAGATGTTTGCTCTGCAGATTGGTGCATGAGTGCATGCTTTTATATTCGTGTTACACAACACAGCGAACAGGCAACGGTACCTGCACACAACACACACACACACAACACACGGAGAATGTCCAAGTACATGGCTATAGCGCTGATTTGGTGATTCTTACTTAAACGCGCGTTTAACCCCGTATACACCAACCACCACGTGCAATCAAAGTTTGCAATCATTTCATATATTTTTCTTGGAAATTTACTTACGATTTTAGAGGATTATGAATGACAGTCGCCATTTTCCTGCTGGACTGTAACGTAATATTCCAAATCTCTGTGTAGTTTGGGACCCTTATGGAAAAAAAAACACAACAGCCAATGCGGTCCTGGGCACTGTGCTCCCTACCAATACAACACCAGCATCAAGACATTAGGCGTGGCTTCAGTGAAACCTGTCAATATCAACGTCCCTCTCCTCAGGGTAGTAATCATTTCATTCATCTGTCTTTGTTTTAGTGAAAACATCACAATTTGAAATACGAATATTAAACATCATGAGCTCTATAGTTTCGGTTGTGGGTTTTGATGGCAGTTTGGACAATAATCCACCAGCATGTAATACAACCATTTATTTTTAATTCATCAGAACTAATCTGGGGTAAAAGGAAATGCAACGAGTATGGGGGTAGATATTTTGTGATGGTAGTATATAATATGTATTTTGAATGACCATCGTCCGTCAATCAAATGAAATAAAACAAATTCCTCGGATGCGTGGCCGATACCCTCACAAAGAAAACAACCAATGAATGATTGGAACGTCAGGGACTATTGTTAGCGATAAGCCAATGAATAGCATTTGGAGGCGGGACAACATGGCAGGGACTCACTGTACAGAAGTTAGCTCATGAGGTGTTAAACTGTAACGTTACAACAGTTTAATAAGAAAATAAACTGTGTTTGCCTCCAACAGAAGACGTGTTTATTGACCTATTAAAACCTTCTTTACGTTTACTTATATTTAATGTCCAGCATAGATACAACGGTGTCGAGAAAGATGTGTAGCTAACGTTAGCTCACGAATGCTAATGCTCACAACTTGCTAACTTAGCTAACAAGTAAACATGCTGCATCAACTAGCCGTACACACTCGTACACACGGAGGTGAATGAAAGACAACGTGGCGTGAGGATTACTTACTTTGGGGCCCAGACGGCAGGGATGAAGAAGTGGAACAGGCGAGAAGGGCAGCGACCGCACAGGCGACAAGGTGCTGGTCAACGCCACGGCTGGTACAGAGACAACCGGCGAAGATCAACACAAGACGAGCAGTGGTATGATAAACGAAATATTGACACACATTTGAGGTAGTTACTTAATCAATACTGCCCAGCACAGGCAGTGTTTGTGACGTCAGTAACTGCCATTCATCCTTGGGTTAATATCGATTGGTGTTCTGCTCACAGGTCTGGACATAGTGATGCAGGGCCATCATTCAGAGCATCTCAGAGGAGATCCGACAACCAGTCAGCCTCTTCCTCGTCCCACTCATCCTCCTCGTCTTCCTCGTCTTCCTCATCTTCCTCCTCCTCCTCCTCCTCCTCCTCTAAGACCGGCAGTGCTCCACCAGGTCAGTACCAGACACCAGCCCTCTTTATAATTGACTAAACATTTGGGCCATAACACATTACAAGCACTGCATACTTGTTAGTGACTGTAAGCTATGAGAGCAACAGTTTCATATTGATTCTTCTCAATCATGAATCATGAAGACTTTATCAGAAAATACAGATCCAGCTCTTCCAGATACAAGATAACCAAAACTTGAATAACAAGAACAAAACGTGCTCATGCGTAATTTTACCACCTGTTCTTTTGCCAGAGCTGCCTGGTTTCTACTTCGACCCCGAGAAAAATCGTTACTTCCGCCTGTTGCCCGGACACAACAACTGTAACCCACTGACCAAAGAGCAGCTGCAGGTGAAAGAGAGAGAGAAAGAAAGAAACAAGATGCTTGTGGAGGATGAAAAGCCCAGAAAAGTGAGTCTGTTGTGGGGGGAAAACTATTAAATCCCTCTCTAGCTTTTAGTGGTACGGTGTTGTTTCTTGTACTTGAAGCTTTAAATGTCATTGTCCTCGAAACAGAAGCTTATCACAGTCACAGACAGGATACATGTAGTCATATAGACTGAATTCTGTGTAGAGCAACACACCAGAGTTCATCACTGATGGTGGTGGAGGCAAGCAAACCTCACGTCTTCTGGTTTATTTCAGTAGAGGAAATATAAATTTTCTGTTGAAAAATGATGGCAAGGAGCTATGATCTCTTGACATGCACACATACACTGGGCCTGGACCTGCTCCATGCATGTTTAATGATGGGACATGCGTTATCTCTTCATAGAAAGCGCCAAGAACAGGACTGAACACTTCGCTGTTACTGCAGAAAAGATACCTTGGCCTGTTAAGTGAGAACTCCTACTGCAGGTACTGTATAACACCGCACATGCACACATGGACGTAGAGCTGCTCTCCTTGTATCCTATACACATTACACTACCCACAGCTGTAACGCATTACAGAAAACCTCTTACAGAAAGTTAGAAAAGTCTAACTTTAATGATAATCAGCTCTGTATGTGTAGAGCAAGTTTTCTTTGGAGCATTGCCGGCCACTAATGATGATGCTAATCAATTTTGACGTGGCTTTCAAAAGTCAGAAAAAGAAACAAAAACGTGCTATTATGTAATCAAAATATTGTGCTGCCTGACAGTTTGAATTATATTAATTTAATTCACATACAGTTACAAATGATTTATATTAATCCTGTGGGTAAACATTTCTATAAATAAATAAATAAATAAATACACACACACACACACATTCTCAGACAGCTGAGAGGAGGTGAGTAAGTGATTCTGGTCAAGTGGATTGTCTGCAGATGGTTTTAGTTGGTGTAACCATGGTTACCGTGTGTCTCCAGGCTGGTCCATGAGGTGAAGGTTAGTGGAATGAGACGCCACAAACTGGAGATCCAGAGCACAGACAACAGCAACCCCAACACTGACAACTTCAGGCTCATAGTGGTGAGAACACACACCGAAACACAAGACACGCTAGGGCTAATACTATATTATATTGATATTATATTATATTATATTATTAATATTGCAGTTGTAATAAATGCACTGTAGAAACACATTTTTCTATGTAATTTAGAGTTGGAAAAATCCTAAATTGTTCTCTAAACTAATTTTTCCTCGTGTACTTTGCTGGTGTGCATGTCCTCTCTAAACTCAGCCCTCCCTCTTCCTCCTCGTCTCTCTCAGGGGGACTCGGCATGTGAGCGAGTGTTCACAGTCAATGATGTCTCACACGGAGGCTGCAAGTACGGCATCATGAACTTCAGCAGCAGCAGCCGGGGATCTCTGTCTGTGGAAATGTGTGACAACCTCTACTTCACCAACCGCAAGGTGGGAGTGTTTCACAGGAGCTGGAGCAGTGACTCTGAATATATTTAATGTAGTTCACTGTACCCATGTTCTGCCCTACAAACCTTGTTAGTTTGGTTTATTGTGCCTTTATATTTAGATTCATCTCATAAGCTAGAGGTGTCAACGATCCCTTGAATCCCTTCAAAGCCCATCGCATACATAGATAAATCAGTTTTGACTGTGGAAATGTTTTAATTCTAGCAGCAGTGTGTTTTGACAGCTCTTCTCTGGCTAAATGTGTTTCAGGTGAATTCCATCTGCTGGGCTTCAGTCAACTACCCAGACTCGCACGTCTTGTATCCTTCCTCAGCTTTAGCAGTGCTCTTACTCAGTCTGCTTGTCTTAAAACTCAAGTGCTGCCTGTATTTTCCTTGACTGAGCGGACTGCCAGGCTGTGTCTGGTAGGAGTGGCAGACACCCCTGGCTGCGTCAGTTTACTTCCTGCTTCCCTCTTCAGCAACTCCAACCCAGGTTGTTCTGAGTAGAATCTTCTTTGTTGATTGCAGTTACTTTGCAAGGTTTTATTGTTTGTTTATGTCCCCATTTTAACACTCTGTCCTCCTCTCTCCTCAGACCAGCCTGGGATGCTGTGTAGCTTCAAGATATCCTCTGCCTGGTCTTGTGCTTGGTGCCTCAACCCCCAGTTTGACAAGACCTTCAGCACTGGTCTGTCCAGCTACAATCATTTGTCTTGCAACTCATGATCAAAAATGATATTCACAACCAATTGTAGTGAGATAATTGTAATCACCGACTTTTAGTTTTGAGGTGTTAAACTGCCTCTTAATAATTTATCTAGACAAGAGAGGTGGTTGCTGACAAATCTCATATTTAATGATGATTTCCTTCTCAGAAACGCATAAATCTTAAATAATTACTTGTTCTTGCATGTGTTGGCAGGCCTGTCTCGTAGGGTGATAGTGAAAGATGCAGAGACGGGCCGAACGCAGACATACAGCACTGGCAGCGACGTCTTGGCTCAGCAGTTTGCCCTTAGGGTGAGTCATCTGTTACACTGAAGTGATTTAAAGCATGTTTGAGTTCACTTGTAACATGCTGTAGTATAGTATGTAGAAGGACAATGTTAGAAAGAAAAGAAAGGCCAAGTACCTCTTGTTCTCCCCTAGGTCCCTGTGCTGTTTAATGGTTGCCGATCAGGGGAAATCTTCAGCATTGACCTGCGGCAGCGCGGCCGCAGGGATCAAACCTGGAAGGCCAGCCGCTTCCATCAAGAATCAGCCATCACCTCCGTACACGTCCTGCAGGACGAGAACTACCTGCTAGCTGCTGACATGCTGGGCCAGGTCAGGTTATTGGATTGAAAATTAGATTTAAAATTTTTTTTTAACAGTGGGTCATACTTTGGGTCCTGTTGTGAACAATTAGTTCTAAATTACTAGTATGTTGACTATGTTTTGGTCCTGAGATGAGGCTAATGTCCCACGTGGAAAAATGTGGCAGCTACCATGTGTTTGTCACTTCAGGACAAGTCGGATGTTAACAGCTTGGAACAACTATTATTTCTTTAACTTTGTGCGTTTTCTTCCTTTATGAGCAGATTAAGCTGTGGGATGTGCGAGTGACAAAGCCAGTGCAGGAATACAAAGGCCACTACAATGAACATGCCTACCTTCCCATCCATGTCAATGAGCCTGAGGGGCTGTTGTTGGCAGGTAGGAGAGGACAAAACATGCTCTATCAACATGGTGACAACTGTGAAACTATTTGGCTTTCAAAATGTTAACCTGACTTAACCAGAGAGACACCAGTTTTACATCTACTATGCTCCGACATACTCAAGATTGAGCCATCACACAGTTGCAGATAAAAATACACTACAGCCAGATAAGGCATTTCAGAAGTAGTTTGAGAGAACCGAAGCCTTCCAAAGATGTCTCATGTCTCTCCTAAGGTGCTTTCCAACTCTTGATTGGAAAAACAAAACCCTCATTTTGCATTTCCTCCTCCTCTGTTCCTTCCTCAGTTGGTCAGGATTGCTACACGCGGTTATGGAGCCTAAAAGACGGCCATCTACTGAGGACTATCCCATCACCCCACCCGGCCGCAAACGACCTGATCCCGAGCGTGGTCTTCTCTTCCAAGTTGGGTGGCTGCAGGGGGCTCCCCGGCCTGCTGATGGCCGTCAAACACGACCTTTACTACTTCCCTTACAACACCGACTACCAGGAAGGAGGAGAGCATCAGGCCGGCTTTTAGGAAAAGACCCAAAATGCTTTAGGAATAATTTCTTAAAAAGAAGGACAGCATAATTTTGTTGCCAAATGTACGAATGGAGTTATATTCATATACAAAATCCATAGGTATTTTATAATTGAAAGGATTCATTTCATTTCCACAAGGTTATACTGAACGTTTGCTGGGAAGATGACCTCAGAAGAGTGACGTTGAAGTCTCAGGGGAATGTTATTTTTGACCGACTTGTTTGTGCCAAAAGGAAATAGAAGTGCTACATACATGAGAGCACATAATTACTGCAGTTAAGTCTGTGCTCTCTAACCTTTTACAAAAGTGCACTTACTGGTGATGTGATTGATGACTTTAATTTCGTTTAATAACATATTCTAGGATTTCTTTGATCTGAAAAGGATGATTCTGCATTTATACTGTAAATCAACACATTTTCTAATTGAAAAAAAAAACATCAGTAAACAGTGATCCATTGCATTGTATTTGCTCCTAAATGACACACACAGACATGAGTTTCTGCAGTTTAATATATACTGTATGAGCATACATGAGCATAAAGGTACTGATTTGTTCCTTGTGATATTCATAGTCATTGAACATTTCTCTCTGAGATGAGGACAGCGATGAGAAAGTTCACTGATTCAGGTCAAAGTGTCATTTTCATTTTCATTTGTAGACATCATGACCAAACCAAATCTCCCTGTCAGTTAATGAAAAAAAAAAAAAATCCCAGGTCCCTTCAGTCAGATCTCAGGAAGCCTACCTGCATCATGTGTTATATTTGTCAGATAATTGTCAAGTACAGTCTTGTTGCAATAAAGGCAACCTCCAACAATGCTCACGTGGTGCTCCTAGCTAACTAGCTGCACAGCCTGAGTTGACAGAGTAAAGGTTTACTCTTCTAGTTATCTCCTGTTTTGAGGGGCCAGCCTCAAAGATGGTTTGCAGTCTTTTCTATACCATATTGCCACCGTGAGCCAGCCACTCTATAAAAGCAGTTTCTGTTGCGTTTCATCCCACTGCAGTCAGATTTGTCTTGTTAACAGATAGTAGTTTTGACATTTTAAAAACAAAACGAGGCCATTTACAAATTTCCCTATTAAAGTAAACTCCCCCCCCCCCCCCCATATATGTATATTCTATGTAAAATTTAAAACCGTCAATGTGGACAGCATTATTAAGGCTGTTCTATTATGATCTGCCCATTCAAATGCACAAACATCCACAAAGGATCTAGGATTATATAAGTAGTTATTACTAAGTAATGATATAAGTTGGAATGCATCTCGGTGCTACAGTACGTCATTGGCTTCTGACTGTTTAAATCTCCTTGGAGCCAAAGAGTTGCAGGAAAGCTAACGCTTGCAGGGCTGAAGCAGAGGGAAACTACTGTACATCCATTCAAACAAGCATCAGAATGAATAGAGGTGGCTCATTTTTCCTCCAAAAAACAGCCCTGAATACTATATCCAGGACTCCTTCAGAAACAGTCTTCGAATCAAAGTGCTTACCTGGAATCAGTTTAAGATGTTCAGCCAGTACTATTAATAAATGGTTTACACATGTAGCCCCAGACTACTACAAAAAGGTGCTAATAGTACTAGTGTGTCACACTGGGAGGGATTGTCAAAGGGGGTCAGGGTTTCATGTGCATCATTACAGATTTCAAAGGATCAAAGGGGTATATGGAAATTTACCTGAACTGAATTGTAAGCAAGCACGTACAATACTCACTGTCATAAAACATCAAGTCGTTTTATCTCTCCTACGTTCTTGATATTCAAGTCTCACTCTGACTGGTATTGTTCACAGTGTAAAATATAGGCATATTAAAGTGAAATAGCATCAAGGGACTGACGTGACGCGAGGACAGCGTTAAAAAACAAAAAACTGAGTCCAACCTGCCACAGACAGTCTAGCGGCAGCTGAGAAATGCCACTAAAAAGACGAGGGGGAACTGAAGCCTTTTATTCCAAATGTTGTCAATTCCAGTTTTCGCAGAGGCCCGCATCTTTCACCATCCCCCACCCTGACTCCTGCTCCTCGTCCTGCTAGAGCTCCCCGGGTTTCTGGTTGCAGCCGTTGCAGACCCTCACTGGGTGGTCCCAGCCGCGGGAGGGCACGGCGCGGCGCTCCTGAGAGCACTCGTCGCACACGCCCTGGCCACAGGCGCGACAGTGGTGGATGGAGAGACGAGGGGAGAACTCCCTCTGGCACTCGCTGCAGGAGTGAATGTCCTGGTCTGGGACCCAGTAGGCTGGGCGAGCCGCGTCCTTCACCAGGCCTGGACGCAGAGGAGAGGAAGCAGCAGTTGTTATTGTGACTATATGTGTCCACTGATTGAGCAATTTGTGACTTCTAATATTAGAAGCCTCTGGTACTGTGAAAAACCAAAGACCCTCAGTCATTTAGGGATACACTAAAACTGCTGCTTGATAGAAAACACAAACAAGTAATGTTTTTATTCTTCATGACAAAAGCTGAAACGAATTAGCTGATGAAATGATTAATCGATTAGTTGACAAAATTAATCTCATTAATCTTAGTTTGACAATCAACTATTCGTAAATAACGTAAAAGCAAAATGATGAAACTCTGGTTCCACCTTCTGAAATATGAATAAATAAATTAAGAAATATAAATGAAAATATAACTTTCATGATTGTAAATTTAATATCTTTGGATTTTGGGCTGTTGATGTATAGACAACGCTTAGAGAACGCTTTAGAGGTTTTGTTAATGTAGACAGATCTAATGCTCACCGAGAGGTATGTCGATGGCACCAACTACAGCTCCTAAAGTGTTCTGAACCGCCTCCCCAACCTTCCTGGCTATCAGGGTGCCTCCCTCCTCCTCCAAGGCAGCATCCAGCAACTCTGCAACAGGGAAACGTGCACACTCGAAATCAGCCACACACACACGGTTACGAATCACATCCATGACATTAAAAACAAATATTAAGAATGGCTGAAAAGAGTTGAATTCAAAAATGAGGGACTCAATTACATACCAGTTGGGATTCCCCTGTTGTGGAAGCATGCGTCGCAGACTCGGACAGGTGCGAGGCCCCAGCCCCTCTCCGGGACCGGCCGGGTTTTCGAGGAGCAGGAATCACAGAAGCCCTCTCCACAGGCTCGACAGTGGTGCTTGGTGTCGTTGGGCTGGAACTCTTCCCCACATTTATGGCATTTCTGCAACAAACGCAATGCGGATGACGTGTGAGTCTACGACCTGTAAAGTGTAAGATTTTGGACCCTCTCAAAGTGGAAAAACTAAATTACAAAGTTGCACTCATGGCTCCGTTTCTTATTTCACTCTGTGTTTGTATTTCTTCTGGTTTTAGTCCAGTTTCTAGTTTACGTACCAGGATGAGGGAGTTAGGTTTCCAGTAGGTGGGTGCAATCTGGTCGGTAAGCCAAGACGTGACTGCTTTGGCAGGCTTGACGCTGAGTTCAGACACCGACTGAGAAATGTATTTGACTCCATCCAGCAGCCTCTGGGCTGCGTTGTTGTTGTCTTTCAAAAAACCATCAGACTGAGAAGAAGGCAAGAAGAAGAAATACAATAATCTGTCACTCTAAAATGCTAATAGGCAGTAGCATAGCCTTACAGGCTGACATATAGCAGGATTTATGGTTGCCATGTATGCTTCTATACTCAGCACTTTTAACTAAGTAAGCTTTGAGCAGCATGTTAACATGAAAGGGAATCTACATACAACCAACTGGCAGGAATATACTGCAAATGAAGCTCGCAGTGGACGTGACAACATTCATTGGATTTAAAACCTTTGAAATCTTGGCTTGCAACTTTGTTTAATTGGTTTAAGCAGAATCTCTTAGGCTGTTCCACTGTGGCCTTACCCCAGGCCAGATGTGCTGGATCTCTGTTCGGACCACTGTTTCCACTGGGTCCTGGTTTCCATACCAGTACTGCCTGCTTCTGTAGATCACTGCACAGTTGGGGCACTCGATTACATATCTGGACAAAGACAAAAAAAGATCTCAGTTCCAGAATCATTGGGTACAGATTACGTTGCCTCTTGCTCTGTATTGTCTTTACACTTTTGGTTGTTTTAGGTGTGAACGGGCAAAAGGTTTCAATTCAACAAGTGGGTTGATCACACTGTGCTTACAAGGAGGCCATTTCCAATCATTTTCCAAAATGACTCTGTGGCAGCTGGACTCACCCAGACCAAGCGTAGATGGCCAAGCCAAACCACGGTGAGTCAGACGAGGCCGTCGTTTTGGGAACCACTATGACCTCCTTCCCTCCCTCGTAGCAGCCCTGAGAAGTTCAGCACAGACACTCAGAACCTCATCAAGCAGGCATAATTCAACACATGCACGTGTGGCATTTTGGGGTCTGTACTTGCCTTGCAAGTGTAGATGCGGTTGTCATACTGAGCAGAGTAGCGGCAGCGATGTTTGGCTTCGTGGTCGAGTCCTTCCTTCAGGTGATTCATGCTTCTCTTACAGCCCGAACTGAGAATATATATAAATATTTAAGAAATATATTAACGTTGATGCTTTGAGGGCGACTTTCAACAAACATACTGTTGTATTACGTAGTCATTTAATAATTGCATTGTTTCCAATGTTGTCATTTATAGAGCCATCAGAGGAAAATTACAAATGCAAACTAAATGTAAACTGCCCAGTGTTGTACTGAGAAAAGCTCCTTCATTATACCTCAGAACGCTGCTTTTTATTTTTATTTTTATTTTTTACACCTTTTCCGTTATGTTCATTGTGTAGTCTCACTGTTTCTAATTTCTACTTTTTGTTAATAAACTACAGTTGCAGCGAGGAAAGAGACACCTACCCACAGCTGAGGCAGAGGCAAGAGCAGGTAAAGTACTCATCCGGAAAGAACGAGTTATTGATCATGTGCTCATCTGGAATGTCGCCACTGAAGCTCTCGCTCAGGGCCTGAAGGAAGGAGCCAGGAGGAGATGGAGGGACAGGAAGAGTCACTGACGTTCACTCTAAGTAATTCTGTCTACATCACAATACAAACTGTCCAGTGTATGTAATACGCACGTCTTCGTACAATAAAGCATCCTTACCTGCAGAGCCTTGTAGATGACGCTGGCAGAACGTGGCGAGCGGGTGGTGTTGTTATCCAGCTGTTGCTCCAGGCTGCGCAGCAGACCACTGAAGTCCGTGGGAGGGTTGTAGGTCCGAGTTCCACGGTACTGGATGGAGCTGAATGCTTCTGGAAACAGACCCAGCTTCCTGAAACGCTCCTGGAGAAGACGCTCGGCCGATTCGGATGGTTTGTCTAGAGATGGAGAACAAAACAGAGTCAGAGACAGACGGAGAGAGAACATAAGCATCTTTAATCATTCTTATGCCAGTCTTGCTCGTTAAACTCCTACAAAGTACAGCCCAAAGAATAAAAAGAAAAGAGGGTGACTTATTTCATGTACCTGATCCTAGCAGCTTGGTGTGGACGGTCTCATGGAAGATGATCACTGCAGGACCCAGAGTGGACAACGGGACGTCCAGACCACAGCGGGTGGTGGTCGCTTTCAGCTCCCTGGTGAAATGTTTCAGGTAGGCATCCGATGCATCGCCAAGGAACTTGAAGAGATCGTCATGGAGACGGTCGGCATGGGTTCGGTAAATTACCACATCAGAGATAGCCAGCACTTTGAGGAGCAGCCGGGTTCGCTGACCCTGATTGGCTCCTGATGAATGACAACAAAGCAGTGAATGCCTGTTAACTGAGAAAAAAAGACTCCCACTACCCCGTTTATTTCATAATATTACGCAAATCCATACCAGCTCCAAGCAGTCCTTCTGTGTCGATGACTACCACCCGGTGCACAGGGTCCATAGCTGCCCACACACCCACGGTGCAGGACTCTTGGGTGGGTGAGGTCTTGAACACTTCTCGTCCAAGGAAAAAGGTATGGTTCAGGGTATGGGACTTGCCCTCCCCAGTGTTTCCAAAGATGGAGACCACCTTGAGGAGCTCATCTGGCCTGCAGTTCAGTCTGCTCACAAAGTCCTCCTCATCCTTCACCTGAGAATCCACATGACATCAGCCCCGTCATCATGACATCACATTAATGAGGGGCTATCAAAAAGACTAAAACATGCTCTGGAGCACATACCTGCATCTCCTCCCTCTCGTCCACCAAAAGGAAGCTGCACACCTTCTCCAGCTCGGCTTTCAGGATCTCCATCTCCGACTCCCCAGCAGTCACGCTGTTATCCTGGGGAGCTTTGGCAGGGGGGTAAGGTGTCAGAGGGTGCTTCCTCTTGTTGACTCCACTGTGGGTGCGTTTCTGGCAGTCCAAACACAGGTTGATCTTACAACCCTGGCAGCGCACAACTGCTCTGAGCCGTCCACCATTGACAGGGCAGCTGCTGTCACCTTTGCACGAGTCACAGAAAGGAACGTGGCCCGGCTCAATCCGAACCCGGTCGTGATTCCTCATCCGCTCCTGGCGATGGAGCTCCAGCTCGCAGCGGGCACACTGCAAGCTGCCGCACTCGTCACATTCAAACGCAGCCTCATCTGAACCCCCACATGCGTAGCTCTCCTGACAGCCGAGGACTGTGTTCATTCCTTTATCTACAGCTGGACCTTGACCACTCATCTCAAACCTGGCAGGTCAGGAATATACTCTTGGTTACTGGGAGCAACTAGGATTGCAAAAGCAATTCAGTGGAAGACACAAAGTTATGGCCCGATGAAGCAAATCTCTGACCAGATGTGATGTAACCTTTTTTGTTGCTCCAAAAAGCCACTTCACTCGTGTGCAATACTGTCAAAAAGTACTATGAAATGTACCTTGTTACTGCTTACTATTAATGAGGATATTCACTCTGTAGTATAGCAAGTCCAGGCAGCAATTCTAAACACATTTGTCCAGCCTAGTAATTACTTTATGTTTTGGCACAACAGTTTGCTAGCTAACATTAGCTGCATCTCTTGTCTTGTTTTAGTAGTGTTGCAGCTCACCTTACGATGGCAAGTTGCTATTTATTTGTAGCCCGATGTGTTTGTCATAATATCTAACATATACGTTCTGAAGCTCAGTAATAAATAGTTCATCTACCATTAAGCGACACAAAGAGACACACTTGTGAAGAAACAAACAACCTTCGTTTCAAACGACTGACCTAGCAGTGGCTACCAGACCGACGGACGACGACCGACTCGCTAACTGAAGTGCTGCCTCATCACAGTCTAAAACTGGACACGTACACTGTCTAACATCATACCGCCGACTGCCACATATGGCTAACGTTGGTGAGAAAGTTAGCTAGCTGAGCTATTTTGTGTCAGACCCCTGTAGATGTTGTTGCTTTTACATCAGCTGATCGGCTTGTTTTTATCCAGAGGTCAAAAGTCATACAAACACAGTGCATTTTGGGAAATGGAGGATTTGGGAGCTGCATAGCAGGACGATACCCGAATCCGGTTAAATCATGGCTTTTATTCTATTTGTAAACTATTGTCTTCGACGTTATAGTACATTTACTAACTTATACTCGCAGCATGGTTTCTAAACGCAGTTTTATTGTAGCTACCTGACTACGTAAACAAATACCGAAAGGATGCGAACCTTTACCCATAATGCTTTTCACCTTCCAGCTGCTGTAGGGTCCACTTTTATTTGTAACCGGCGCACACCGAAGCTCATACAGTTAGACGGAGACAGACACTAATGTTACACACCGTTAAAACGGTGTATCGTATATGTTTTAAAATTGAGTGTATTAAATATTTAAATGTCTCTGGTCGTTTTGAAGCACGCGGGTTGACAGTGCCCGCCCGCTGCCTTTTATACTTTATTTTAGCTAGCTTACTTTAGCAACATCCAACCGGAACAACCCGGTGTACGCAACGAGTGCAGCCAATGTGAGAATTGATTTTGGCATCAATTCAGTTGTACTTGTCCTGGGATTTTTTTTTTAACATTTACGTCGTTTCTTATTTTATATTTAACTGGAGACACTTAGCACTAACTCATATGTATACATGGGTAATTTGTATTTTCCCGTCTACGAAAAAAAAGAACACTTTTCATATGCGACTGACCTTGCCTTTGCAGATAGCCAAAACTAGCTCAATGCTAACCTGTCATCAGTGTTAGCTAGCTAAGCTAACTGTTTGTGTGTCTCAGAATTCACTTAATGTTCGCTTTTCTTCGACTGTTTTTGTTGCGTTCATGATGGAAGATGAAGCATTCACTGACATTAATGGCAAAGCCATATCTTTGGACTGTCAGAGTCACTCCGGCTTTTGCAGGGAGTTCACTGTCAGCTCCCCCAAAGTGTCCATCGGCAAGGTGATGGTGTTCACCTGCTCTGTTTGGCTTGTGGCATACGTTGTGTTCTTCTTCACAGAGGTGAGACAAATGAGTCGCATTGCTTTATAATGACTAGACCAAGTTTGACGCCTTGGATAGTTTTTAATGGCTGTAAAGATACCGTTAAGTGAAAGTAAAGTATACAATTTTCTAAACTTAATTGTATTACTGTTCTAACTTGCTTTCATAGCATTTTATCAGGGTTTTGTGTTAGTATTGTCCAGCTCCAGCAGCACTAATAGCTCTCCTATGATTATCCAAGATACTTCTAATGGACAAAATATTGGTGATGCTCCTTGTGATCTGTGAATTTAAATGATCAGAATAGTCTTTTAGTATTTGAGTGGGATATAATGATTCATACAAACATGTTACACTGAACAAGACCCGCACGTGAATGTCTTGCAGAACACAGCCGTCCTGTCCAGTGCTATATTCATAACCCTGGTTGGCATGATGCTTCACATCCACTTTGTGAAGGTAGACCACGAGTCCCTGCTTGTGATTGGCTCCTTAGGCATTCAGGTGTCCTCCAGCTACGCCTCAGGCCGGGAGACCACCACATTCATTGAGATGAGCAAGATCAAGGATATTGTCATCAATGAAGCTATTTACATGGTGAATAAGGACATATTGCTTGTGTGCAAATTTACATTATTCATATCATTATTCTATTATTCATACTAGAGTTGTGTCAGTTTGTGCTTTTGTAAGATGAGTATATTGATGCCTAATGCTTTTATTTCAGCATCAGATCATCTACTACCTTTGTGTACTGTTGAAGGACCCCTCAGAACCTAATGCTGTGTCGAGTGTTGTGCCATTGTTTCAGGTGAGGTAGAATGCAAGGTGTGTAAGCACTTGCTTTTTGGTGTTTTACTTTTGGTGTTTTGTTTCTGGTTTACCTCCGATATAAAGGCGTTTGATACACACAGTGTCATTCAAAATAACCTGTTTCTAATGAACCTCCTTTCCTAATTTTTCAGAGTTCAAAGCCAAGGCTGAACTGCTTGGTGAAGGTTTACAAAAGCTGTCAGGAGATTCTTTCAAAGTGCTGATGACACTCAAGTCATACATTAGCAATGTTCCTGGTCATGCAGCATGCTTGTTATACTTCCTTGCTTAAGTAATCTTCTTTTCAATTGATGAATGCAGGTAGTTTTTCTTTTACGATTTGATGATGTTTATTTCTCCTTTTTTCACCTGTATGAATACACACGCATAATGTGAATATAATCTGTTGAATACAAAAGAAAGTGCTGCCATGTTTTAAACACCAATATTAGTGTAATAATGATTTTATGTTGTACGTCGTGTAGTTACTTGAATTACTGAATAGCACTCGTCCCAGACTACTTGAAGAGCCAAACCTTTTAACAAACCTTTTAGAAGATATAAATTACCTTTAACAATTTAGCCTTTTTACTTATTTATGCATTTAGATTTGAATTTACAAATTTTGCCAATTTCTGTATTTTATAAGCATTACCATACTGTATTTTTGATTAAAATAAATAAATAAATGTGATAAAACAGTATTGAATCAGTATTGTTCTTAAATGATTTGCCATCACTGGTGGGTAGTGTGTGAGGTTAATGTTTTTAAGGAGCTTTACTTTCTTTCTCCAGTAGGGGACAGCATCACTCTTACTCAAGAGCATATATCATCAAACATTTATAAATTGAATTCATGAATCACTTCAAATGAAAGCACTTCAGACGCACAGACAATAAATCATGTCCTTTGTTTGTTCACAGTGTCAATTACAAAAGCCAACTGCTTTTGAATTTATCCTGTATGTATGCAGAAAGCTTTAGAAAGGTGTTATTGAGGGAGAGGTATAAATGTGTAGTACAGTGTATGTACAGTGCATTTATAAATAAACATCTACGCCTTCTTCCTCAAATATATTTTCACTTCCTCATAACTACCTCATGTCTTTGCAGTTGGTCACATTTACCTCAGTTGCCTGTTGTCTTACTCGTGACTGTTGATATACCAGACCTGTTTTCAGAAATGTTACTCAAGGTTACCTCACATGCCAAGTGACGGCAATGACAGTGTATGCATGATCACGTTTGGCATGAGCTTTGTTGCAGTGGAATGACAGTTTGGTAAGGCCTTAACTCCTGCTTAGAGTTTATAATAAAGTGTAAGTGCTGTCCTGACACTAATTTTTTAAAATTGTAACCTTGTTAAATTGTAAATTCAATAATATATTATCCCAGTTGTTACCCTGTCCCTATAAGAAGTATGATACAACGAAACACATCCCGTCTCAGCTTAGTGCTCAAGTTCTAAGAAGTTTATTAATGTCAAAACCAGCACCCAGTGCTTACTGTAAAGCACTTTGTAACACTATAATAAATTGCTATATGAATACATTCAAGTGAGGATGTGTTCATTAGTTTCTGCAAGGAGCAATAAGTGTTCCTCTTCAAATGCCTCCTGGGTCTAAGTAATCTATAACAATATAGTTGAAAGTTTAACGGGTCTCCATTGCCCACAGTTTAAAGTTCAGAGCCCTTGTTTCCACCACTCGGCCTGTGTTTCCCCTCCAGGCCTTGTTTTTTCCATCCATTCTAATTCCCAATGACCATCTGCAGCTCCCAGTCAGACCTGTGTGTGAACTCCATCCTCCACAGGCCAACAAAACAAGCAGAAGGGTGTGATTTTCACGGGGCGAAGCGTTACGCTGCTGTGAAGAGTGGCCCTCTGACAGGATAATAGTCCCTCCCGGAGGTGCGAAACAGCCAGGAACCAGGCAGAGGAGAAAACCTGGGAGTGACCAGGGGTGACACCTCAGGGCTCGTGAACAGGTCTCATAAACCAGCAACCCCCCTGAGTGTAAATCATAGGTAGTGTGAAGGGTTTGGCAGGCCAAAAACACAGTGAGGCTTTCTTCAGCCAGAGGTGTGGACTGTTAATTACACCTGTTTATAATAGGGCTATAATTGCACAATTACTTTCGTGGTTCACTTCTAGCATTTCTGTGGATGTTGTAAACTTAAAAAATACCCAGGAATATATAGTGAAGTCCTGTTGTCTGTCCTTTGACAGCTGACTTTCATTAAATTTGTAATTCTTGTAGTTCTCTGTTATTTATAGGTTGGATGTGTGGTATCAGCTTACAGTGTTTTGGTGTAGGAAACTGGTGGTTTAGTGGAAGAGGAGGGATTGGACACCCCTACTGAGATGGGGAGTTGCCCCTTTACCACATGTTGTGCATACACACACTAATACACATGCACACACTCAAATCTACTCACACATCAAAACACAAACAACTTTAAAGGAATAGTTCAACATTTTGGGAAGTACACTTATTCACTTTCTTGCCAAGAGTTAGATGAGAAGATAGACACCACTTTTAAATATGAAACAACACCCAGCAGCTGGTTAGCTTAGCTTAGCATAAGGACTGGAAACAGCTAGCCTGGCTCTGTCCAAAAGCCGAATCCATCAACCAGTACAGAAATCAAAGCATAAAATGAGAATTCGCTAAAGACCGGGACCAGTAACTTCCTGGAGTCTCCCCTGGTTGCAGCTCCCTCTCAAGGAATAGTTTGTTTTTTGTGCAGACTTAACAAATGAGGTAGAACGTGTTAATAAGTGGGCTTTAGAGGTGGTGGTAGGTGCATTTTGTCACCTTCCTGCAAAGCCAGGCTAGCTGTTTACAGTTTTTATGCTAAGGTAATGTAATGTATGTCGTGAATATAACAGAAAATATATGGATACACCAATACATTTTACAGAAATTAATAGTGTGCAAACGTTTGTCATCTGGTGCAACAGACACTGTTTTCATATAGTGCTATGATTCTAAGAAGTGTTGTGTCTTTGTATTGTTTTTCATGTATATTGAGTTTCTTGCTGACAGATGCGGAAGGAAGAACGCGTCCCGCTATTGTTTGAAATGTGTCAGTTCGTCCAGTCTGCCTACAGGTCCTTACAGGCAGGTGTAACTTGATGTCTGTTTGGATTTGAATCTCAAAAAATCCCTCCCTCCTTCACTTCTCCCTCGACAGAACACGCGTACACAGTGTTGTGGTCTCACATGGAAGTGTATCCTCCTGTGGGTTGCTTATTTACATATTACCCGGCGAGTAATTTTCTCCATGGAGGATTTTACTCTGTCTGTCATGGAAAGTTAAAAAGATATTTTTTTCTAAAGATAGTGGAGAAAATCTATAATTTCTTTTGCATTTTAGGCAGACAATAATGTGAAGTTTCATTTCAATTTTACCCTGACTGTTTGTTATTAGAGCTTACCTTGGGGACTCTAACTGCAGCAACTTATTGTTCTTCTCCCTAGCATGGACAGGCTAATGTAGCCTATAAGAAGAGAAAGCAAGCTCTAGAGAAAATGTGTGAAATAAGTGCTTTTAAGACAATAAAGTGCTCAAATAAGATTTAAGATAGCAAGAACAAGTGTCCATAGACATTTATATAGATTTTCACTAACTGATGCATAACAATACACACTAGTATTTACAGATTTGCAAATTTACAGAAAACAGAATCTATTCATGCTCAACAGTGCTCAGCCTCCTCCACACTAAACTAGATTGTGTTCTCATTAATGACAACAGAAGCGCAGATAAGACTGAGCTGCAGGTTGGAGGATAAGACTGGTCTGCTGGGTGGCTTTGCAGAACCGGTCTTGGCACAAAGGAACATTTATCAAACTCTCTGGTACCTTTTTGTTAACATGATCCACTGATTAAAGGAACTGCTGCTACAGCTCATCGCGGAAAATGTCCATGATAGGTGCAATTTCTAATCCTCTACTACGTTTTTTTCTCTTCTTCTTCGAGCTGCAGGCTTGCACATGCTGTGCACCACATAAAGTATTATCACATTGTCTGTGAGGGATTTTTCACCTGCCAAAAAACTCCCTTCTATCTTCCTATTCAAATGATACAACTGCTGCTTTATGTCCTCAAATTAAAGCTGGATCCTAAATGGGTAGTTTGAACAAATGATGAATATTAATTGCAGTTGACTTTATAAAAAGTCCCAGTTATTGTTATATGTTGATACATGTTGAAAGACCACGCTGTAACTAAAGGCAGCGGCATTGTATTGCTTTGGACGTCTGCAACCTGTGTGATCAATTGTTGTTTCTTCAGGGGAAGACTCTTATTTGCTCAGAGAGCGGTTTCCTCCCCGGACAGGAAAGTTCAGTGCTGCCTTCCTTCTGTCCTCTCACGGGTGTCAATGTTGAACCTCATTGTTGAGGCTGCCCGAGCTTTAATCACCTCAACCAGCCGACAGCGTCTGCCAATTAGTGAAAATCTTAATGATACTAATATGACTCAGTTGAACCTTTGGCAAAAAGACAGCAAGTCAGTTTAAATGCAAATTACTTTTAAAAAGCACAATGAAACAAATGAAAGCTCACTCGTCTCAGGCCACGCCCTTGCAGTGTCACCTGGTAGATGTGAGGTAAGTGAGACGAACTTCTAGTCAGACTAGCTGGCAGCAGATAAGAGTGGAAGAAGCCGGCTCTACAGGTCTGTCAGGGGAGGTGACAGCAGAGAGCTACCTGCAAACACACATCCGTTTTTCTCCAGAGAGACGAGCCGAGCCATTGTAATGAGTGTGTATGGACATGTGGTTTTGTGTATGTATGAAGGCAGGTCTTAACTGCCATATTCAAATCCAGTGGCCATATTTGTGCTTGTATTGGTCTGAAAAAGTGATTTGATTGTCCCTCTGTTGTGTGTGTGTGTGTGTCTCGTCATTACGTTGCTCTATTCCCACTCTCACATCAGTCATACAGCATTGCTGTGTGATGACGGCTCCTCAGTTTCTTCATTTTCAGTGGTGCCGCAGTGTCTGTGACCAGAGATTGAGTCAGAAATAATGTGGTTTGCATAAAACTTTAAAGGCAATACATTTTTAAAAAGAGGGCCGTTAATAGAGCGGGTCTTCTAATTCATGGAGTGTTTGTTCAGTTTAGTTTTATTATAAATCATGCTGAAGAAGCAGACCACAAACAAACCCGCCTTCCTGTATGATTTTGGTGATGTCATTCTATGCCTTACTGCTTTCTCTAAAGCCTGCTGGTGATTCTTGTCTTTAACTTTTGTGTCCATTCTCATTGTGAATCACCCAAACACTGAAAACTCCCTGTAGACGGCTAATGACAGAGCAGTTTCCATCATGTCTGATAATAGATGCCCAGATATGTGTGTCATGGATAAGTACAGTACGCCTGCTCCGTAATCAGCTGTTGCAGAGATGCAAATTTTGAAGATGCTATGCCACTTGTTCAGAAATACCCCCATGGTTAAGCACATACCAATAGCACACGCTCCACACGCGAAATGACATCACATGTAACAGACAATGGACAGGATGAGTGAGCGAGGATTAAAATACAATTACAGTAAAGATAAAAGATAGGACTATAGGACTGTAACTTGTGTTCTTTTGAAAAGCTGAATTTCTCATTTCTCTTTATTTCTACATTGTAGTGGTTATAATGAAAAATGTGCTCCTTCATTGGTAAATGCAACATGAAAACGACCTGCCAATAGTAGAGCAAGTCTGTTACTGTTCATTTAAAGGGAAAATCACTAAATTACTACGTACGGGTTGAGGAAATACTCAGACCTCTCTTACAGCTTATACATATGGATACAAGGTTTTACATGAAAAATTACTTTATGTCATATGATTATCTTAGATAATGTAAACATTGTCTTAATAATCGTATATTTACTCGGAATCAACGAAGAAGGCCTCATTCTCTGGGATATAATAACTCAAGGGATTCACCCAGCAGGCTGTCTCATTATCTCGACTCTTGCAAAGCCCTGCATCAAGTTTCTCTTACGTCATGAACACATGACACATCCGCACTGTCCCAAGAGACTAATGTATCTGAAAGGAATGGAAACTTTGCATCTGAACTGCATTGCGATCAAATCCGAGATAATGAGTGTGGTTTTAAGAAAAAGGGCCCGTTATAAAACAGTGCAGGGTGTTGCTGTGAATTGGTCTTATTCTGTGTCAGTGATAATCTACAGCGTCTTCTTGTTTTCCTGACGTTGTGGTCAACAGGCCTGCTTTATGTCACTGCAGTAGTGTTGACATGGAATAAATTTACTCTGTTTGCCTAATGTCACAACATGTACACAGTGTTCTGGAGAGCTGGGACTGTATACCCTCTTTATTTGAGTTGCCTGCTAGTCTTTTAGCATCCTTGGTGAAAAACAGATCTTTGCTACAAAACTGCACAAAAATTCCACCCCATCCTATCAGATCATTAGCAACTGTATCCTGTTTTGGTTACATATGTCCCAAATTTGTGATCATATCCTCTATAACTATGTAGAGGATGACCCAGTTGAGATATCCTCATTTCACTGCAAAATAAGGTTTTCAGGACTCAATCACAGACAGAAATGTCTTTATAAGATTGATTGTGAAGTGATGTTTTTGAAGATTAAACTGCCCAACACTTAAAGTAGTTCGACAAGTTTGTGCAGTAGTGTGAATAATCGTATAATATATATAACATAACAACAACTATGAAAGGGGCCGTTCTGCATAATGAGTAATTTTGTTTTTGTTACTTAAAGCACATTTCCTGATAATATCATTGTACTTTTATTTGAGCAACATTTTTCAATGCATGTCTTGTTCTTGTAATGGAGAAGTTTTACTTTGTAGTATTTCCTTTATTTGAGTAATACTTTGATGTTTTGGGAAATGTACCTACTCACTGCCACTCTTGTGTCTGTAAACATGTAGCTACAGAGCCAGCAGCCAATTAGCTTAGCTTAGCACGAAGACTATGAACAGGGGGGGAAGCTAGCAACATCCACCTACCAGCACGTCTAGAGCTCACTAATTAAGACGGTGTGCCTTTGGACAGAACCAGGAGAGCTGTTTCCTCCTGTTCATAGTCTTTACGCTATGCTAAGCTAACTGGATGTCCAAATGGTCTAAGGTAACGTGATGTTCAAAAATACTGATTCATTTGCATGCAATCTCTTTGTCTCTTCCAAATAAAGGCGCCCCTACACACAGATACACTCCTTTGATGGTGACATAAACGGGCTGAGTAAGCCGATTTACTGTGCTCTGAGTAACCGGACAGCAACCAGTCACTCTCTGCTGAACAAGTGCAGGCACGCCTTATCACTCGCTCGAAAGTTGACTGAAACACACAATATCTATTGTCTGTAATCCATCAGACTACAATATGTGTTGGCAAATAGTCATCAATGTCTGCTTGTCCAGGTATTGGGGAAAGTGTGTGTATGAGTACATGTGTACCTTTTACCCACTGTACTGCAGTATTCCTATTGTCGTGTATCATTTAACTGTCTACGTGTGTATATTGGTACCTGTATGCATGCGTGTGTGTATCCACACACATGTAGGACAGGGTATGTGGGGCAATAAGAGTTGTGTCGACTTGCATCATGCCCTCACTTGCTTTACTGCCACCATGTGTGTTGTGTGGATGTCACAACACCCCCTGCCTCCCTCCTCTCCTCACCCCCCCAACGCCACTGTGAGAACACCTCACCCCCTTGATTCCCAGACGTGGACACACCCAATTTACAGACTCACAGCCAATCAAATCACACACTTATCATATACAAATGACACTCAGTATTGGCTCCTAAACATGGTTAACGGTAACTTTTCAAAACTATTATAATCAGAACAATGGCATATTATATTTATTGTTTATCTGTCCATCTCGTCTCAGACTTGGATACAGATTAAGATGAAGCTTGATAAACTGCATGAAACCATTCACTGCTTGATCTTTACTTTTTTATTTACTGTACCTTTGACATTATAAAATATGATAATATTATAACCTATTTGGGACAATAGAGAAGCAAATACTAACCCATATCAGCACATCTGAAGTGTAACCTGAATGTATTTCAATCTGCCATATTATACTGGATTACCCTGCCAATGCAATTTCATATTACTTATTCAGAATTTTTTGATCTTGTTTTTCAGAGAAATTCCTTGTCCTGTTCTGGTTACTTTAAACATTAATACATGCAATCTAAAACGGCCAAAAATTCACTCCCAGGATCACGATTATTCTCCACCTCCACCACTCTAATTTCACATTTGGACTCACGACAACAAGTATCGCTTTTAGCCATATGTTTTAAATCCACAACCAATTGTATCTCATAATGATGATTGATAATGATGCCTAGTTGTGTCACACAATCCTCAACCGAGACATTCAGGGCTTCTCACAGAAGAACAGATAGCCGTTGACTCTTTTAATTCAAATCAGAAGGAAGGTGTTAAGATCTGACATAGATCAGTCCTACTCTCTACTCTGGAAAGATAATACGGTCGTTCGCTGGAGCTCTTCAAGAGAATGGCTTGTCAGACGTGTGCTGCAGGGAGGACAGTGTGTTGATAAGATTGTGACACCTTTAGTGAGTAAACCATCACTCAGACTTTCGTCAGATTACTTCTGTTGTTCGTCATAGAGACTTGCACTTACAATAGACATGACATGATGATTTCACAATAAACCACATCAAGTTATACTGTACAATATGTACAAGTGCTGAGCAAAAAAGAAGAAATTACAATATAATATATAGAAGTATATTTAAAAAGTACTAGTTTGGATGTATTATTTAAAGAAAATAATATTTGTCTATTCAAATATGTAAACTAAAAGAGAAGAAGTTATGAGGGCTTTAATTTGCAACATTAAAATGAATATATTGATCCCAGCAGTTAACTATTAGCTGTTGCAGCAACTGTACCAGTCTTACAATCACCTATTGATAATTTGTCATTTAGTAACACATGCATGACTTGCAGCTCTGGTGCCCACACTATTTAGCTTTGCACATATTTTAGTACTGTTATTAGCCTGTATCATGTACTGTTAATATTAGTACTTGTTTAATCACTGCAGGTTGGTGCTGCACACAATTGTGTCTGTTTGTTGCTGTGCTCCCCCTAATGGGGCATCACGTGTGGACTCTGTGTGTGATTTGTTTATGTGTATTTTCTTTTCCATGAGCCTCCACTGCCAATCCACCTGGGATAATCAACAAAGTTAATCAACAAAGAAGTGCCACAATATGATCGTGAATTCAGTGAAAGCTGCAGACATTACACACCAGTCCTCCATTTACACCACAAAACGGTGTAAATCAGAGCTGTGGAGAGCCGGTCGTGTCCTGAGTGTCTTTGGGTCGTCAGTGGCATAATGAGCCCTGAGACAGCTTGTTTGAAGTGCTAATCACCTCATCGTTCCCCAAGTGCTAAACACGCTCTTCAGTTGTTTCATCTCAAAAGCTGCATGTACTTCGGCTGTGCACGACTTTGATCGTGTGTGGTCATTGACGGTCACTCTGAAGTCATTATGTCCCTTGATGACTGCAGATTAACATAAAGGGAAAAACTGACAACATACAGTAGAATGACATGTATCTGATAATGCCTTGAATGACCCAGGTGTATTTCAAACCCTTAGAAATGACATTAAAGTGTCCTGCATTACTCAGCTTTGTTTGCAAGTGTTGTTTGCATATTAACTTCCCCGTGTATTACTCAACCGCATGAATGACTAGCCCAGCAGATTCATGGAGGCGAACTAAAGCTGTTGACTGTGGGACAGAAATAATCGTTGTTGCCTCCAGGCACAGTCACAGTCAGGAAGTGGGATGATTCTCACTGGCTTTGCTCGACACCGAAACTGACAGTTTATGTTTTGACAGAAATTATGGGAGTTTTTTTTATTTGCACAGTTGATGTGACTGACAGGTTGGCTTTTGTTATGCAAATTACTCCATATGTTACATGAGAAATAGGTAAATAATGCATAGTATGCAATTTAAACATCTTATAGCCACAACATGATTTCCGCTCGGTTGGGTAAATATTAAGTCACGATCAATAAATGCCATTTTCATGTTTGTGTTTCTGCCTTCACCTTAACCACTGCCACACAATCATAACATCACACAGACCTGTCACAGATTCTCCCAAATGCAGCCAGTAAAGGTGAAACACAACAACAACAAATCACAGTTTTTTGTCTGTGTGAAAGAGACACTGCGAGCCGTGCCAAGTCTTCCCCAAAGCATAACAGTTCAAACTGCCAATTGTGGATGACCGAGGAGCAGCCGTAGTGAGCCAATAGGCTTTGTCCTCACCCAGGCAGACCTGTCAGTGCACCTGCTGATTCCCAGGCCTCCTTGCCAATCTTCGACTACAGTGAAACCCAGCGTGAGTGAAACTGGCCCTGAGCCAGATGAAGAGCTGGTTGACTACTTCTGACACAATCGCTAGGAGCAGGGGATCCTGGGAGGAGGACCAGCCCTGTGTGGAGATGAGAAATAATAGATGACTAACCATGAGAAGAGAAAGAGAGGAGGAGAAGGAACAGTTCACTGAACTCCTGGGAACATATAACCTGTTCAACATGGCCTTCACGATTGCTTAATGAGTGTACTATGACTGCACAACTTGTCCAAGTCTTTGTGTTTGCATTATGTGTGAGAGTATAAACACATTTTTTTTTGTATTATTCTTTTGCCTTTGAACGAAAGACAGGAAAACAGTTTCAGTGGAGAAAAAAAGTCATAAATAAGACGTGACTGTGATTCTCACGGCCTCCCTTGACCCAGGGCTGCTACCTTTCAAGATGTTGATAACCGTAGTGCTCCTGACCTTCACCTGCCCTCACACAAAGCTGAACATCCCTTACCTTTCTGTAAAACACAGACACGCGGTTTAAAGCAATGCCAACAAGATAAACCTTTTGATTAACTGTGATCACACTTCAAAGTGTTCCCTCGACTCCTTCTGAGCCCTCTAAACAACCGTGGGCTTAAAGATGCCTTATTGGATTGTTGCGTTTAATTCCAAATTTGGTCTTATTTTTTGTAATTTCGTTTTTGTCGTTACAGTTACCAAATGAATTGCTGAGATTTGGGAACATGGCAACAGTGCTGTAGCAAAGTATGGTCAGGCAAGAAACACAAGCAGTCTGATGATCAGACAAGTTGTAAACAAGCCAACAATTTAGCCAGATTATCTAAACCACTTTATCTGGAGGTCACATGGAGGAAAATGAACACACCTGAAATGTTGGTAATACTCCCAGAGGTTGAACCAGGAAGTTGTCTATAAACTGTGATGTTTGGGTGATCATTTTACCATTTACCTGTTTTCCCCCTAAATAAGTTTGGTTTGTTTAAAACCTGTATGATTGACTGATATGATCTGACTGCTTGTGTTTCTTCTCTTGTTGATGTCTTTTTAGCCTTGTTACCAGATCTCAGCCATTACCCTGGTCAATACAATGTTATTATTACTGAAAATGGACAAAACTACAAAAATAAGACCCAAGTTGTCAAAGTCTGTTCACCCTTGAATATTGTCTCCCTTCCCTGCAAATAGTGTTAAGCGCTGTCCTCCGGGGTTGGCGTTAAGGCATTGGTTAGAAGTGAAGTTATGGTTAGGCATTGTAGAAGATGACTTGTTGAGCTTAAGGCTAGGTTAGGTTCAAGTTAAGGTAAGGGGAAACCAAATCGATGGGGCAACACACTTCGACACAACATTCCTGAAACCTGCATTAACAGTTTATTTGGCCAATTGGGGCCTGCTAACAGTAACAATGACCCAGAACAGGAAAGTTGGCGGGTCGTAAAACTGAAAGATGCTAAAAAAGTCAGTGGGGTTTTCACTTTATACTCATTTGATCCACTGTTAATATAAAAATGTTGATTAGAGCACTCATATACTTTTGATATCCCTTGTAGAAGCTTTCCAAACCATCATGGCGAGCACCGACTGGTCCCCGAGGGTCAAATCAAAGTTCATAATAGGTCCAATATTGTCAGTGGTCGGATTACAAAACACTAGCTCCTCTCTGTGACCTCTCCATACGAGGTCGTTTGGCCGAGACGAAGGATGTCCTGCTTTAACCCGTTGATAACAGCCATTCAAACAGAACCCTGACACATGGCCGCGTGATGGACTGCACACTGACTAATGGCAAACAGATTGCTGATGTATTGGGGTGAGTGTGTGTTTTTTATCCTCTCGCTCATCTGTGACTCATCCACCCTGCTTCGAACACTGCAGAGCTGTCAGGTCCACAAGTGTTTTGTAACCCCTCTCCGCTCTGTCTTTATACCTCTCCCTGTCATGTTCACTTTGCAGCACAAAGAGTCCTCTGTCCGTGTATTTTTCTCAAACTCAGGCTAAAAACAACAAACAAAACAGCCTGTTTTTATGCCCTTTTCATAGTCACACCTTTCAGACAAACATCAATGCTGCTGTCAAGTTTCATAAACAACATGCACACTCCATTGTTGTGATAAGCCAGCACACTGCTACTGTTTATCCTCAATCAGTGAATTTGACTCAATCACACTCTTGTGAATGCCACTCTCCCATGTCTCTAGCCCTTTTGAAAAAGGCAGAATCAGACACGGCAATCAGTCACAGCATGGCACTGCCGAACCCCATCAGCAGTCATGTGGATTGCATTAGAATTGGTCAACCCGAGGCACAGCTGGAGGCCAGAGGTTACTTATCATATCCTTGGACTCAGAGATGGTTCAGGAAAAGTACCTGGTGTGGTGAGTAGGATTATTCAGACTCCCTGCAGAGAACAGTGCTCACTGCTTTTTAGTGGTTTAGGTGACTCTTAGAAAAACTCTTCCCTGAATGTAAAGAGGTTGCTACTATCAGACTTGATAAGTGATTGGTTGTGAATTGCACACTCATAACAATGCCGGCAAGCTGTTCTAAAAATATACATAACACAGGAGCTATAATTTGCACTTCATTTATTTGCATCACATCACTCCGACATGTAAAAAAAGACACACGGGTTCGAGAAAGAGATGGTAAATTGAGGTTAGTGACAGGGATACAAAATGGAACAAAAATATGTTTGTGGAGTACATTAATGCATTTAAAATCCATGTCTTATCTAATATTTCATATACATAAACATGACAAATAACCTGTTTTAATAAACAGAATAGCATAAACATTACGCTGACTTCCACAAGAAGCATAGTAAAGCCTAGCCCTGGCTCTGGTCACTTGTATATTCATCAAAACATCACAGACACAAGGCTTTTTTGAAGTAAAGTACTTTACACTTACATTCAAGCAGAGGCAGTTTAGCGTCCTCTAACTCTAACTCTTACTCCCTATTGAGGAGATAAGGAGTGTATTGAGCATATAAACAAAGAGGGGTGAATTAAAAAAAGCCAGGCTGTCGGTGGTGGTGGGAGGATCCGCAGGGTGGAAGTTAAGACTCCTGCGGTGCCTGCTTTTACAGATGCAGATTGACAAGAGACAGGGACAAAAAGTCAAAGGTTACTGCTCCCAGGCAAGTTCCTGTGCACATTTCAGAATTAAGACAGATGAAATACATTTGTCTCTGATTTGTCTCAAACAAATCATCCTGCTGTGTTTCTTTCTCACAGATGTTTAATCAGCTGATAAAACTGCAATTACATGTAAATGTCAGGGGTGATAAGATTGTCAGCTGATTAACTAGAAGACAAGAGAATACCGACCCAAAACCGGCCAAGGGAGCTTTCACACACAGGTAAGAATGTGGAACCTCGCACTGCAACCTGAACTTGCAGCTGCCGCATATAAATAGACCGGAGTAGCCAGACAGCAGGAATACAACAGAGAAGTGGATAACGCCCATCTTCTCAAACACAGGCCGGACACTTTCTGTTTCTCTCTCTCGCCTACATTAAAGGCTGCAGCTGGTACCAAAGCACACCATGCAAATTCACAACATTTACATGCCGGCCTCTCCTTTCTCTCTGTGGCTGAATGTGGAGCTACCTGGTGTGTTTGCCTCCTTTAAAGTCTCAATCCACTGCCATTTTCAGGCGGTAGTTTTTTTTCTATTGCCCTGAAACAATCAAACATTTGAATATAATGTAAACAACACTGCAGTCCTGAGTCTGTCTGCTGGAGTGTGAAACCAGACCCTGGCTGAGAATGACCCAGAATCCTCTCTGCTGCCTCCTCAGATGTTAGTTCCCAATGCTCACTGGGCTCGTGTCTTGTTTCCCTTGCACCATTTGGCATCCCAGAATAAGCCATATACTTAACAGGGAAGGATGCTAAACTGCCACAGTTCAGAGCTATGACATCAAGAGAAAGTAAGTGATTTAAATAAACTGAGTTTTGTCCACAACCCACAGGGTTAACAGTCTGTTTATGAGTTCAGATGAAGCAGAAGAACTTCTTCCAGCTGCACCTGGAGAAAGCTTTAGTGCGCCTGTCAGAAAACCTCCTCTTCTTGGTCTTGCGGGCTTTGTTCTTAATGGCGGCAAAGATGGCCGCATCAAACGCCTCCTTCAAGTTCTTTTGCGTGAGTGATGAACACTCGATATAGTCTGTGGCCCTGATCTTCTCCGCCATGCTCCGGGCCCGGGAGCTCAGAATCGGCTTGACATTAGATCGGTCCAGGTTGATTAGGACGTTCACGTCCAGTAAGAGGTCTGACTGAGTCCCAACAAGAACAATGGGCGAGGACGGGTTGTAAGCCCGGATCTCTGACACCCACTTCTTGGTGATGTTGTGAAATGAGGTGGGGTTGACCATGCTGAAGCACAGGAGAAAGACGTCTGTGTGGGCATAGGACATAGCCCTGAATTCATCAAACTCCTCCTGAAAGGAACATAAAGACAGAAAGCACAAGTTAGTCTCAATCAAAGTATGTGCAGACATGATTGAGGAATGAGTGACAAGAGACTGACTCACTAAAGATAATCCACTAACATTCAGGGTGAAATCTTGTTACTGAGTCACATATTGGATTAAGCAAGGATGTGACAGAGTTTGTACCGCCATAGTTCATCTCACATAACATTGAAACATCTGTGTATTATATTATCAATGGGGATTTGATGTTATATATTCAATGAACTCAGCATCAGAAAACAGAGAGGAATTAAATACCACAACATAGCCTGTAAAAAAATGTGGTGGTATTCGTCTACATAATTTACTCATATTAAACAATAAACTAAATTAATAACCTAACAGTCTTACCTGTCCCGCAGTGTCCAGAAGCTGAACTTTGACCGGAGATCCCTCTACTTGGACCTGTCCTATTGGAAAGCAGCAACATGAATCTGTCAGTTTCAATTTAATTCACTTTATTTCAGACAGAAAGAAAACATTTCAAACATCAAAATCACACACATGCAGTACATAAACATGCATACACACACATTAAAATTTACATATATACAAGATTAAAGTTAAGCCCTTCAAATAGTCTTGTATCAGTGTCAGTAACACACACTAAACTCTCTTATATATATCTTATTCAGACTTGTATAACTATAAATTGTATTGCATATTAAGTTGTAAGTATAAGTCCATAATTCCAACTGTGTTACCTCCATGCTGAACCGAAGCAAACACACCAGCATTCATGCAAATTGTACACAATGTTTACTCTCAATAAAACAAGCCACTCCTCATTTATTATTATACTGTCAAAAATCATCTAAGAAAAATAGTGAAAGGCAAAATGAAGGTTCATGATCACTCACCGGAGAAGACATCAAAGCCTGTCTGTTTGTATTCTGTCGGGTATCCATTGGAGGTGTAGCTGACAATCATGCTGGTCTTCCCGACGGCTCCGTCTCCGACCAGCATACAGCTGATGACGCCGGGCTCCAGCTCATCCTCCCGGGTCAGCCCGCAAGCGGAAGGGACTCGGGACTCGTGGTAGAAGTAATCCATTTGAGGTGGCATGTCGAGCCGCACATTCAACTTCTGAACGCCGACTCCCCCACCTTTCCTGAGCTCTGTGAGACTAGATACTGAGAGTCAGCTGAGGGGCCCGTCTCTCACATAGAGGCTGCCTATCCGGTTGTGAATGACGGGCGACATGTGTGGGACGGGACTCTTTTAGGTTGTAGACAGGTTGTGATTTGCATAGACACTCCCACCGAGAAAAGCTAGATAGATTCTAACCTTTCAATTTAAACTGAAGACCAATTTATGGTATTTTATTTTTGGTGATCTATTATTATTTATTATGTGAATATGTTGAAATTTATTTGTTATTTATGTTTAATTTTCTTGTATGATACTTTTGATGCTATTATTTTATTCTTGAATGTTTTCCCATTAAGACACATCCCAAGGATATGTACTGCCATGACTATAATGCCTTGCTGTTTGTAAATTAATTGTTTAACAAAGCATTTGAAACAATAGAAAAACAATACTGAGTGAAACAAATAGTAGGAGTTTATCTATAATAATTTTCTATGCTACTAAATTCTCAGCATCTCATAACCAACCACTCAGTCTAAGTTCGTTTGGAACTAACAGTCTGTTAGCTTTTATATTCTACTTATTTGTTATCAAAACAATAGCACCTTCAGACCACAGCAAATTCCTTGTAATGTATGTTACTTGGCAATAAACAGTTTCTGATTCTGATTCTGATTCTGACGAACTGCGTCCCCTGGTGCCAAAGAGAAGCACTACATCAAATGTGATCACATGATTCCATGTGTCACCTGATTCTCCGGGTCCACCCTGTGTTGTGTAGTCGAAAGCTAAGCTAGCTATTATGGTAGCATGAATGATTGAAATTTCATATAATCTTATGTTTACTGCAGCGTAAAGATATATTATATTCTACATCCTGCTTCTTAATTTAGACGCATGCGCGGAGAGGAAGTACGCTTGTGTGCCCTTAACGGGTGGAAGTTGTGATAGCTAGCTAGCTAGCTATGTCGTTTTAGGATTGTTTCTTCGCCTGTCTCTTTAGCTGTGTCGAATTCATTTACAGGTGGTGAAATAAAGTGAAATAAGGTACATTCGACCATGGCTTCAATTCTCGATGAGTACGAGGACTCGCAAAACACCAGGCAAAGTGCGCAGCAGCACAGCCGCTTGTCAACTGCCAACATCGGGATAACACATTCAGGTAGGTCGCCCTCCTCTCTGGAGATGCTCCGTCTGCATCTGCAAGGATGCTATACCGTTGTTATTACTTAAATATTGCAGTCATTTTGTTGACTCATGGCTTTCACTGACATTACACTGCACTTGTTCCCTAACGCTAGGCTTTGTAAATGTGAGACTCGAGGAAGAGAAGCCGATATTCAACAAGCAGAGGATCGATTTTACACCGCCTGAGAAGATAAACCATCTTGCAGTCTGCAACAATCAGTTATGCATGAGTCTGGGAAAGGACACCCTGCTGAGGCAAATAACACTATCATAAACACTGCCTTAATGGACACCAATGTTTGCATGGTTTTGATTGGATTAGTTAGGCTGTTCTTCACTGTGATTAGTACTCATCTGTTGTTAGCTATTGCTCTTTATTGGAGCTCTTAAAAGAGTTAATGCAGCTGATACAAGATGTCAATACTGATGTTTCATGCTCTGTTTTATACAGGATTGACTTGGCCAAACCAGATCAACCTAATCAGATTGAATTAGGAAGGAAAGATGAAAGTAAAGTGCACAGACTGTTCCTGGACCCCACTGGTAAGGAATGTTTATTCAGATTTTCCTTTGAAAATATTGCCCACAGGCCGTAATAAGATGACTAAATTACAGATTGTGTATTTTGATGAGACTTCCTGTGAGTCTGCCTTCTATCATATTATTATCTGCAGATTTGCTTCAGGGTTTTTGAATGAATATTGATTGTGAACACTGCATTCTTTAGCCGGTGGACTGTATTTATTTGGTATTCTGTGGTAACTCATGAGGTACAATGACATGAAACTATTGCCAGCCACGAAAACTCATGCCTAGTATGGTTTAGCATGGATTAATGCAAAATTCTTTCAGCCAGTGTTTTTATGTAATTAAATAAAAATGTCTCAGAGACTGCAACAACACCTCGACCCCTCAAATTAAAGGCCAGATGCTTCTACATCAATTATAAGATTACTGTGGCAGTGTCATGGTTATGACTTACTGACAGCAGTGGCTAAATCCTCCTCCATATTTTCCCAATGCAGGCTCCCATCTGCTCATCAGCCTGAGCTCCAGCGAGTGTCTGTACCTCAACAGGAACACACAGAAGGTGCGCAGTCTGTCCCGCTGGAGGGGCCACCTCATCGAGAGCGTGGGCTGGAACAAGCTGCTGGGCAATGAGACCAACACTGGACCCATCCTGGTTGGCACCAGTCAAGGAGTCATCTTTGAGGCTGAGATCTCTGCAACTGAGGGCAGCCTGTTCAACACTAATCCAGATCAATACTTCAGACAGGTCGGAGCATGTGTGGTCATCCGTTATGTATGGTGTTTAGTATGTGTTTCAATACACAGTTGGTCATTTTTTAAGATCTGTATATACCATGTTTGTTGGTATTTCTTGGTTTGTCCATAATCAAAAATAGTAGAAAATATTGACCTACATGTGTTATTTCCTCCTGTTGGTCTGCAACTAAACAATAATGTATTCTCTGCCTGAGACAGGTCCACTCCCTGGAGGAGGATGGGAAGCCTGCACCAGTCTGCTGCCTGGAGGTCGAGCGAGGCCTGGAGAACAAGTACTTCATCATCGCCACCACCCGCAAACGCCTGTTCCAGTTTGTGGGAAAGGTGGCTGAGGGGTCAGAGCAGCAGGGCTTCAGCTCCATCTTCAGCCAGAACCAGGATCTGCTGCCCAGTTTCCAGGAGTTCCCAGCGAACATGGGCTACAGCGAGATCACCTTCTACACTTCGAAGCTCCGCACCTCCCCTAAGGCATTCGGCTGGATGATGGGTAATGGAGTCCTGTATGGTCAGCTGGACTACGTCAGGCCTGATTCCCTGCTGAGTGATGTGCAGGTAAATGTCTGTGCATGTGAGAATGTTTTTTTTTTCAGTAGGTCTTGTTCTTCAGCAGCTCTCAATAATGTTTAGCTCTACCCTCTCCACATTCACCTTTGCTCTCTTTGTCTTTGTGTTTCACATCCTTTCTCTATATTTCCTTCCTTGCTATCAAACAGGTTTGGGAGTACACCCCTGACATTGACCTTAGTGTCAACAAGCCCATCTCCATTGTGCTGACACAGTTTCACTTCCTGCTGCTGCTCCATGACCGAGTTAAGGCCATCTGCACCCTGAATGGACAGGTGGTATATGAGGATGTGTTCCCAGATAAGTTTGGCACCCTTAAGAAGATGATCAAGGACCCACTTGGTGGGTTGGTGTGGATCTACACTGAGCGTGCAGTTTTCCGGTACCACGTCCAGCGCGAGGCCAGGGACGTCTGGCAGATGTACATGAGCATGAATAAATTTGATCTGGCCAAGGAGTACTGCCGGGACCGGCCTGAGTGCATGGACATGGTGCTGGCCAAGGAGGCAGAGCACTGCTTCCAGAACAAGCGATACCTTGAGAGTGCCAAGTGCTACGCGCTGACACAGAACTACTTTGAAGAGATCGCGCTCAAGTTCATCGAAGCCAAACAAGAGGAAGCCCTAAAGGAGTTCTTACTGAAGAAACTAAATAATTTGAAACAGAGTGAGAGAACGCAGATCACCTTGCTGGTCACCTGGCTAGCCGAGCTCTACCTGAACCGGCTTGGCCAGCTGGAGAGTGATGGTAACAGCATTATCTTCCAGGAGACCCGTGATGAGTTTCGCAACTTTCTCAGCAACTCTAAGCACAAGGAGTGCCTGTACAACAACCGCAGCACCATCTATGACCTGCTGGCCAGCCATGGCAACGTGGACGACATGGTTTACTTCTCGGTCGTCATGCAGGACTATGAGAGAGTGATATCCCACTACTGCCAACATGACGACTACAGCGCTGCCTTGGATGTGCTCTCCAAGCACTGTGATCAGAAGCTTTTTTACAAGTTCTCCCCTGTCCTCATGCAGCACATTCCCAAAAAAGTGGTAGATGCGTGGATTCAGATGGGCAAGCGGCTGGACCCAAAGAAGCTCATCCCAGCTCTGATGAACTACAGCCAGATGGGCAGCACCCAGCAGATCAGTGAAACCATCCGCTACATGGAGTTCTGTGTGTATGAGCTGACCGTGACAGAGGAGGCCATCCATAACTACCTGCTGTCGCTCTATGCCAAGTACAAGCCGGAATCTCTGCTGTGGTATCTGGAGCAGGCAGGCACCCACGCCTCAGAGATCCACTATGACTTGAAGTACGCCCTCAGGCTGTGTGCAGAACACGGTTACCTCCAGGCCTGTGTCCTGGTTTACAGGATTATGGAACTGTATGAGGAGGCAGTGGATCTTGCTCTACAAGTAAGTGATGTATGTTTCTGTGTCAGCATTGCGTGTAAATAAATACTATTCAGTCACATAAAATAATGTACAAATAATTATCCAGATTATTGTCAAGAATTCATGTTATCTTAAATTGTTGACAGAATTTGACCAATCCCACAAACTAATGTATTTATCATCCATAGGTGGATGTAGACTTGGCCAAGTCGTGTGCAGACCTGCCTGAGGATGACGAGGAGCTGAGGAAAAAGCTTTGGCTGAAGATCGCCCGGCATGTGGTGCAGGAAGAGAAAGATGTGAAGAAAGCCATGAACTGTCTGTCCAGCTGCAACCTGCTCAAGATTGAAGACATCCTGCCCTTCTTCCCAGACTTTGTCACCATCGACCATTTTAAGGTCTGTAAGAAAGTATTTCCTTTTCTTGTTTTTGACATTAATACGAAATAAATAATACATTAATGCTACTAGTTTGTTTTCTATGTCATTGACTGTGGAGGTGAACCTATTATTGATACCATGTATTCAATCCCATGTCAGTCATTAAGTAATGATCGATGTAAAGCATGCTCAGTGCATGGTTACATGCAAACATACAAACACAAAATATAGTATATTGCTTCAAATGAATGTACTTTTAATCCTCTGTTCATTATGGTTTCTCAGGAGGCCATCTGTGGCTCCCTGGAGGAGTACAACCAGCACATTGAGGAGCTGAAGCAGGAAATGGAGGAGGCCACGGAGAGCGCTAAACGCATCAGAGAAGACATCCAGGAAATGAGAAACAAATATGGTGTAGTGGATTCTCAAGAAAAGTGTGCTGCTTGTGATTTCCCATTGCTCAATAGGCCCTTCTATCTGTTCCTATGTGGACACATGTTCCATTATGACTGCCTGTTCCAGGTAACTCTCCAAGGCTGCTTCCATACTGCTTTTTCATTGTCATATGCGCCACTGCACACACAAGATGTTCTCTTTTGCTTTCTTTTAATTAGTTTAGTAACCTTTTTATTAAAATGATAATGTATCTTACTTAATCTGTTTTACCAATCAAAGATGCCTAAACAATTTTTCATGTAGAAATAATTCCCATGTGTCCCCCCTCTTTTTTTTTTTCTTCGACTTTCTAGGAAGTGACCCCTCACCTGACGGCCTATAAACAGAGTCGTCTGGAGGAGCTGCAGAAAAAGCTGGCTGCGACCACGCAATCCTCCAAGTCACGTCACCGCCCGGCTCCCAAGGACGAAGGAGACACTTCCAGCCTGGGAAAGGGCAATGCGGGCACAAGCCGCGAGCAGATAAAATCAGACATTGATGACATCATTGCGTCTGAATGCGTGTACTGCGGCGAACTGATGATCAAGTCCATCGACAAGCCTTTCATTGATCCACAGAAATTTGAGGAGGAAAAATCCAGCTGGCTATGAGTGAGGCCTCCTCTTGTCTCAATGTGAAAAGACGTGACCGCCCACCATCTATATGTCAATGAAACTGCACCATCCGTCGGACTGGCCCATTCAGTGGATACAGACATTCACCTGATGCCTACTGCTGAAAAGTGTATCAGCTTCAGTTGTTCTCTACAGAATACGCTTATTTTGTTGGCAGTATTTGAAGCTGATTTAAAGACCGTTGCACTTTGTATGGGAGCGTGTTGTAAAAGGTGGACATTGTGGGCAACGATACAAGATGATGTGGTGATGTAAAAATTGCCAGGGCTGTACTGTGTATACAATGTGCCTGATTCTCTTATTATAATGGAAGATAATGATTCAAAAGCTAGAATGAGATATAACTGCACTATACATCTATTAACTACATTAGGTCATGCGATTGTTTTGTGTATTGGAAACATACCCTGCACTTAAGACAATATCTGTCTCCTCAGCTCAGTTCAACCACTCCGCTCTACAGCTCTGTGTTCAGTGAATGTGGGGCAGATTAAGTGTTATTTTATGTATTCACTGTTTTGCAATTCAGTTGTGGCACATTAAAGCTTGTCAGTACTGATGGACTGATTATTCTGGTTGTTTAAAGTGTAATAAATATTCAACAAATGATTTTAACTATCAGGTGTACTGAGAGAAATAAATACCCTTCATCACAGTTCCTCAGAAGGGCTCCTGGAGTCCAAAAAAAAGCACTTTGTGCAGCTGAAGCAGCAACTATATAAACTTGTGGTTTGAGTGTAAGCTTGTTTTAACAGGAAGATTTGAGTTTATGCCACAGTGACAGCAAGCATCATTATTAGGATCCCTACCTGTCCCATGATGGAAATTGATAATCATTACCACTATAAATTGACTTCAGCGTTCATTGTCACCACTTGACAGAGAGAATGATGTTAGAATTGTCACATTTTATTGTGGATATCCAACTGCCTTACCATACCTAAAACGGAGTTCCCTTCTGATGACGTAAGACGTAGCTCGGCAATCTTCGCAGTGAGCAGACGCTATTAATCGACATCGGACATTCATCGATACATTTGTATTAGTTGCGGAAATACGGCCCAAAGCGGCATATACTGTAGACGTGTGTCTCATCTTTTAACGAAAGATACCGCTGGAATTTATTCTCACAGTCAAGTCCTCGGAGACATCGACGGGCGAGCATCCTTCTATCTGCGATTGATTTAAACGCCTGCTCCTTGCTGTACCCTCGCCATGGCGTCGTGTCTCTGCTCTCTCAGTAACAGAAAGTGGCCGCCTCTCTGCTGTTGCTGCCGACTCAAAGCTCACAGACTCGCTCGGCGCCTCAAACCGCCATTTTGGAGTCAGAGAACCGAGAGTCGGCAGCAGCGAGAGAGAGAGACGAAAAGGGGGACACGGGGCCGAGGTGAGAGACTCCATGGTGGTTGTTATGGCGAAGGAGCAATGGGGGAAGATGGCCGGGAGGGAGAAAGAATTAAAACATGGGGATCATTCGTTCACCAGGCAACCGAGGGTACGAGAGGCGCGGGCGGATGGCCTTGCTGTCGCTGCACCGCGACTAGCCTGTTACAGAATTGCTATTAAACCAATATCATATCTTAGTAGATTGTTTAGGCAGGGAGGTGGTGGCCTTAAAGAGACAGAACCGATTTGAATACTTCATATTAATGGTGTGAGAGGACGTCTGTGTCAAAACGCCTTAGTATTTGATAAGCTAACGTCTGAGATGAATAGCTACATTAGACGACATAGCAAGGAGGTAGTCGCCCTGTAACAAAGGCTATGTTTAGGAAAAGAACAACCAACGCTAATTGATATCTTTGGTATGGTTTACTTAAATCAGTAAGCTGTCAGTGTGTGTGTAAACCAGCACCTTGACCCTTCACTATCATTGATCGGAGGCAATGCTGGTTGTGCTTACACAGCAAGGCTGCTAACGGTTGCTAGCTGGCAAGCGACAACCACCCAGTGCACCATCCAAGGTTAGCTAGCAAACCCTTGCTAACGCTAGCTTGGATTTGCCAGCTAGGAGCTAGCTAATCATAACATAACGACGCGATAGCAAATGAGGATAAATGTTATTTAGGATAACACAGCTCTGAGTTTTTCTTCATTTTAAAAAGAAGACCAAACTCTTGCTTGGCTTTAGTTATTATCATCCTCCCACACGCGGGGCAGTGAACTTGTCAGTGTGTCAAGTGAATATGTAATGAGTAGTAATTACAGAGGACAACTGATACAAGTTTACCGTATAATCGTCACCGTCAAAACAATCACGTGCGCACTAAAAAATGGAATGATAACTTAAACAACAGTGTAATACTTGGCTAAGTCATATTTACAGGACATGGGGGAAGGGTAACTATTTAAATTGATCCAGTCTGACCTTTTAATAAATTGAATTTCCTGATATGAAAACAGTATGCAGTATAATGGACTTGTGTGCTATACAAACAAGGGGAAAACAACTCTTATTGAAAAAGTAGAGATGATCCAGCCAGTATATTTTCCTTAATTATTATTATTATTATACGAAAGCAACATGAGAACATGAAAGCAAATCATGTACAATTTAAATACATAGTAGTGTTGCAGGTTTATTTTATTTTTTTGACATTTGACAACAGAATATGTTTTTATGGAAAAGTTCCTTATTTGAAAATCACAAGCACTTGTGCAAACTCACCGTAAACAGAACTCAACATGTGACAGCACTAGCTCCCCATAAAAACACTTTATTATCGTGTTATCACTGTATAACTGTGGCTTTCTTCTTTTGTAGGGGTTTTCACCTTTTTGTCTGATCATTAATCTTACAGTCAAGAACAATGGTATCCCTTACTGAGAAGGTAGGCCCACTGTTTACACTGTATTTCGTTCAATGAACCATGTGCTGGTACCATGCTGCATGCCCAGCCATTGGAGGAGAGTAGTCTGATATTTGGACTGAATGGCCATTTTGTTACCATGACAAAATTTGAGATGTAGGCAGTGATTGAGAGGTGTTAAACAAGGCTAGAAGGAGAGTATCTCCCACATGCCAGACTTGCTAGGAAAACCTGGATTGGGAAAATGGAGGCTGAACTCAGCAACTGCTTATGAACTCTCCATTATGATAAAACAGCAGAGCCTTACTCATCCCATTGTGTCATGTGCTGCTCATTCTGACCTTGAGCCATCTGCCTATCTCTTTCTTCCTATCTCCTCTCTACGTCTGTCTCTTCAGTAAAAGTTGCTGCCCTGCTGGGCAGAGGTGTCTGTGCTGCATGGCGTCAGGGCAGGGTGGCCAGCTGGAGGTTGGGCCATCAGGGAACTCTGGCCTGGCCAAACCTCTCTACCTGCAGCGCTTGGAAAGATCCCTGAGGTTGGACAGTTTCCTGCGCCAGACGGCCGCCATCTTCAACGGAGACATAACCAGGTACAGGCAAAGTGGATTTGGGGTGGGCATGCACTTTTCGCTTTTAGACTCTGGTTTGTCCCTGAGTGCATTCTTGGATCAATTTCAGTAGGTGCTGAAGTTTAAAGATGGTTCATGCTTGGATGTAGAGATTAGTGCTGTAAATGCAGTTTTGTTATGGGCGAATGGTGGACTTACAGCTACATATTTCTCCTGTTTTAGCGATGACAGTGATGACAGCGATGACGCGTTGGGGACAGGGCTGTCCCTGGACCCCTCCACTCAGCATACAGCTTTGACAGTGAAGAGTGAGCTATGTGACGAAGGGGATGGCTTGGCAGAGGGAAAGCCCCTCAACGGAGTTCTGCTGCAAGGTAAAGGTAAGATACATACAGCAGCACTAATGTTTATATTATTTGCATGTTACTACACGCGCACCCTCACTGGTGTCATTTAACTATTCATGGAAGATATAGTTCATGCACATTTATATGATGTGATGTTTTTTCTCTCCCTGTAAACTCCACAGACCAAAAGGCAGATAAAACTAGCTTCTACAATTTCTCCAAGCTGAAGAAGAACAGGAAATGGCTCAAGGTATTTTATAGACACATTATCCAATGTAATAAGCATTCAGTTAATTAATATATTACACAAATGACTACTAGATTAATAGGTAAATATCATTAGTTGCAGCCATACTACCGATGTTGTACCTCCTTGTTCAAAACATTTGACTATGTTCACCTCCTTTCTTCCGCACTATATTTCTATATATACATACACAGACACTCAGCTGCCTTTAACCATGTTCCTCCTGTCTCCTGCAGAGTATCCTGTTGAGTGACGACACCACAGACTCGGACACAGAATCAGATGACTCTGACTTCAGTTTGTCTCGGGAGGAGCTGCATGACATGCTGAGGCTACATCGCTTCACCAGGCAGCATCAGAGCAAGTTCCACTCTGACCGGGAGGTACAAAAATACATTGCCCAGTAATAATTAAAGTACCTCTGACATATGTTTTTGTTACGTCATCATTGTTTTTTTTTTCTGTCTGTGTATATTTCTCTTTCAGCTTCATCAATATCAGTATTACAGCACTGGACTCCTCTCTACTCATGACCCCTTCTATGAGCAACAGCGCCACCTACTGGGCCCAAAGAAGAAGAAAATCAAAGATGAGAAGAAATTCAAGGGTAAAGACAAAAACAAGAAATCTCTGGAATCTGTGATTGTGCCAATTCCGCAAGGCAAAAAGAAACTGAATAATTCCTGGAATAGTTGACAAGATTTCAAATTGATCATTCACATGCCTTTTTTATAGCTAAACTGAAAAAGGTGAAGAAAAAGAAGAAACGGGGAGAGGGAGACTTTCTGGATGAGGGGCGCCCTTATGTCACCAAGATCTTTGCAAAGTTTTCTCATGATGCTCCGCTGCCCGTTGTGAAGAAGAAACATCTCACCATTGAACAGCTGAATGCACGCCGGCGCAAGGTTTGGCTCACCATCGCTAAAAAGGAGATCCCCAAGGTTAGTATGCATAACACTGATAAAAAGACGGTCAGAAATCAATGCCCATGAATTTACTTTTTTTTTTAGGTTATTATTCCTGATTATCCTGTTTTATACTTCTTTTGCAGACTTTCAAACAGAAGACCTCTGCTAAGAACTTAGTATTGACCAATGCTAAAAAGGTAAGTAAAGTGTAAAATTAACTTTTAATGGTTTTATTCTGAAATACTGAAAAATCATTTTGTTAAAAAAAATACTTGCTCCACATTTTTCTGTTGATGGTTGACTTGTGACACTAATTCTTAATTTCCTGATTGTGTAAGAGAAAATTGTAGATCGAGTACAATATTGAATTCTGTTTTGTTTGTTGCAGTTGGCTCATCAGTGCATGAGAGAGGTTCGGCGCGCAGCCATCCAGGCCCAGAAGAACTGCAAGGAGACGTTACCTCGGGCTCGCCGTCTCACCAAGGAGATGATGCTTTACTGGAAGAAATATGACAAAGTGGAGAAGGAGCACAGGAAGAGGGCAGAGAAGGAGGCCCTGGAGCAACGGAAACTGGACGAAGAAATGAGAGAAGTAGGTGGAACGGTCTGAAGGTGCACGAATGTGAAAAAACGTAAAACATAAAACAAGTTTTAAATTGTAAAGATTTAGAATATACTACACTGAATATCTTGAGTGGTGATATAAAAGCATGTTGTTTTTATCTCTTGCTTTTTCTCTGTCTCTCGCAGGCCAAGCGTCAGCAGCGTAAACTGAATTTCCTCATCACACAGACAGAGCTGTATGCTCATTTCATGAGCGGTAAAGCCAGCATGGGGGGTCCAGAGGGAGATACAGCTCAGGAGGAAATTCTGAGAAAGCTGGAAGACACTGCGGCACAGAGACAGATTGACATTGGAGGAGGCGTAATGGTCAACATGGGACAGGAGGACTATGGTATGAACGGCTCAGTTGAGTTTATTCTGTTACTGGCAGAGTCAGTTAGTAACGGAAACTCAGTATTGATGGTTGCCATTTGTGTATCTTAAGTCCTTTGAGGAACTCTTGACCAAGTGCCCCGAAATATATCGGTATCAAATGAAATACCAAATGGACCAGGAAGATTTATTGCCTCTTTAACATCTTTTCTAACTAACTGTTGTATTTCTTGTTTTTCCCTCCCCACAGTTTTAATGTGAACTAGGGGCCAATTTTGGGGCCAGCCAACAGATTGCTTATCACTACCAATTACAATCTACTGTTTACTAATGATTAACTAAAAAATACATGGTAATATTTTCTCTTAGGGTTGTTTTTGACTTTACTGTGTTTTAGCAGTATGCCCCTGTGTATGAGAAAGAAACAAGGGATTGAATTGATTGATTCTTTTGTTTTATGCACGTTTTATGCACGTTTTATGCAAGTTGATTGTATGCCATTTCAGACAGTGAACACTACAAGTCCCAGGCCCTGAGGAACGCCAAAGAAGCCTACCAGATCCATCAAGAGAGAGTGAGTTGTTGCATGCACACCCTCAGAGGTGCACTCATCCCCACACACATACTACCCTATATACCCTGTACCAATCTCCACCTCTTTCCCTGTAGACGCGCATGTTTGATGAGGAGGCTAAGGACAGCCGCAGTGCGTCGCTACACACGGCTTGTGGCTCGGCCTCAGGCGCCGGCTCTGGGTTTGGAGAGAGCTACAGCCTCTCCAACCCATCCATCCATGCGGGTGAAGACATTCCCCAGCCCACCATCTTCAACGGCAAACTCAAGGGTTACCAACTCAAGGGCATGAACTGGCTGGCCAACCTCTATGAACAGGTACCCACGTCTGTTTTTGACATTAAGAGTCCTGTCTGGATTTGCAGCGATTTTCTGTCGCACTCAGTGTTTCTCTCAATCCTTTCAGTTGCCATTATGTTTGAAATATAACATTTGTGTCTGCTTATTTTGTGAATTGCTAAAAGAGTTCAATACTAATGTTTTCGTAAGGGTATACTAATATTATGTTGTAAGAATTATCTTCACTCACATGGAGTGAAACCACTAACATAAACATTAGTTGCTGAGGGCTTTTAACACAGTTTTGAGGCAGTTTTTTTTGTTTTACAGTCATTGCAGGGTGTTTTCGGCATACAGATGATTCCATGTTATTATGTACTTATTTATACACATTGAATGATTTATTTTCTCCTTTGTTTTCTTCTCTCTCTGCAGGGAATCAATGGAATCCTGGCAGATGAGATGGGACTGGGGAAGACGGTCCAGAGTATCGCTTTGTTGGCACACCTAGCAGAGGTGAGAGAGACCACCAGGCCGACGGGTTTCTTTCACCATACACTTTGTGGAATATTCAATTGTCTCTGCTGTTGTTACTGACTTATGAAAACATCTAACATCCAGATTCTTTGTGCACCTGCATCCTTTGCAGAGTCCCCTGTTTGTGGCTGTGCCTTTCATGGAATGACTCGTGTGACTTAATTCATTGTTGTGAATTGCTGATTTTCCAGCTCTTTAGATCGTTTTTGTCTCGTAACACCAAAAGGAGAACAAGTGGAATTTAGGGGAAATGTGTGCTTTTCAGTGTTGAGCTATCACTGACAGGAAGACGCATGCCGTGTTCCTCCGGGGCTTCCTGTTATTGGGTGCTCACACATGCACATACAAAGGCCACCTGTTGACGATGCATTCTCGTTTCTGTTCCTGCACAGAGGGACAACATCTGGGGTCCATTCCTGATCATCTCTCCGGCATCCACGCTCAACAACTGGCACCAGGAGTTCTCCCGCTTTGTGCCCAAATTCAAGGTGAGAATCCGTGATGCCGCTGAGTGAGCGTGCCGGCGGAAACACCTGCAGGAATCCTGGCACCCTCATTTCTACTGTTCCCTTTAGTCGTTTTCACTCCTCTAATGAACCCTGTGCCATGTTGCTCTTGTGAGAAATCCTGTCACAAACATCTGAGAACTGACCAGGATAAAGGGCACAAAGCTGCGAGCATCTCTAGAACTATTCATTAGGGGGCAGTATTGTACTAGGATGCTGGTAGAATTGCCTGTGTTAACACATGACTCCATGGAGTGGCTGCACTTTTTTCCATGTCTTAACCGACCTCTGACAGGCTGTGTGTATTCTTGAATGTTAAAAAACCATTTATCAAACACATCAATATGTCGTCAATGCTTGCATGCACACACACTATAATATGCATCCCTCTTTTGTAGTGCTCAACACTCGACTGTGCCCATTTTCTCTGCAAGTTTGAAAATGAATCAATTCCAGTCTGTTTTGCTAATGAGGTGTGAAAAGACCCTATTACACAATCTGAAGATAAGCTTCCTGAACACTCAAAGCAAGACTGACGGAAAACAATGGAATAGCAGCATGCGTTGAGTGATGTAATGATGTGTAAATCTTTTCACATCACATTCTACATCAACAACAGCCGTGATTCATACGTGGTGCTATACCTCAATGTTTCACAGCATCACAGCAGCTCTGTTTTTAGTTTCCATCTATCGCAATTTGAATATAGATTAGGTGAAACGGATTCACACACAACTCATGACTCAACATTTCCTGATTTATCTGCCAGGTGTTGCCGTACTGGGGGAATCCTCATGATCGCAAGGTGATTCGGAAATTTTGGAGCCAGGTAAGGAAGAGATGATGAGGATGATGGTTATGAACACAGAGTTGTGAAGGTACAGTGCTGTGAAATGCTTTATTGTATTGTTTGGTCAATAAATGCTGTACTCTGTTCTTTTATGAATTTCATCTTCTAGTCTAAAACTCCCGTCTCTACATCTCTTGTCTATATTTGAACAATAGAAAACCCTCTACACACAAAACGCGCCATTCCATGTGGTGATCACAAGCTACCAGCTGGTGGTCCAGGATGTCAAGTACTTTCAGAGGGTCAAGTGGCAGTACATGGTTCTGGATGAGGCCCAGGCTCTGAAAAGCAGCACCAGGTAAAACATTAACATGGTACTGTATCTCCAAACTCATCGCAGGGATCCTGTGTGTTTAAAATGTGTTGATACCCAACACTTGATTTATTATACTTGATAATTATGTTGATACTTTTCTGAAGTTTAGAGGATGGAATGGAGTCTGATTTATACATTTATACATTTAATATACATTTTCAAAAGTTTCTCATAGTGTTATAGACTGAGAATTGAACTTTTCCAATCCCAGATTCAAACACTAGTTTCAGCAGATAAACAAACCATCCAGAAACTATATAGACTTAGTTTTGTTCTGCTTTACTAACTACACAAGAAAAACATAGAAATATATTATATAACGATGAGTTTCAAGTCACTTCAAGTTGATTTCTCTACAGTACTAAGAAGAACAGAACCTAGTAGTTCTTCTAAATAGGTTTGATATAAATGGCTAGAACAACAGCTATTTGGTTCTTTAAAACATTTTGAAAATCAACTAAAAGTCTCAAAAACTGAATAAACATAGTTGTTCATCTCTTCAACTACATAAGTATGTGTCATTTCACAGCCACAATCTACAAAACGAGTCACAAAATATTTTGAAATAATGAATCTTGAAATGAGAAACATACCCTCGCGTACAAACAGTGTTCCACAGTTTGAGTAATGGGTGTGATTACAGTGCAGTTAAAAGACTCATGTTGTTGTTGCACTAGATCACCAGCCGTTCACCGTTTCCCCTCTGCGTTTTCAGCGTTCGGTGGAAAATCTTGCTGCAGTTCCAGTGTCGAAACAGACTGCTGCTAACCGGGACGCCCATCCAGAACACGATGGCTGAGGTGAGCAGCGTTTCTGTGTGTGTGTGTGTGTGTGTGTGTGTGTTGGCGAGTGTGTGTGTGTGTTCATGTGAGCAAGACAGAACTGTTGACGACTGTGTGTTATCACTGTCCCTCAGCTGTGGGCCCTGCTGCACTTCATCATGCCTACATTGTTTGATTCCCATGACGAGTTTAACGAGTGGTTCTCCAAGGACATCGAGAGCCATGCTGAAAACAAGTCTGCCATCGATGAGAGTCAGTGCAACCTTTTGGTCTGAGAAAAGAAAAAGTTTTTGTTGTTTTCCTCTTTCCCAGCTGACGACACGTAATGTTTTTCAGCTCATTTGTACGGAAACTCTGTGTGCCATCATTGAAACTTTTATTTCTGCTCACTGTTGCATGTGATAGCTAAACATGATTGTTTGTTTGTGTTTCAGACCAACTTTCCAGACTGCACATGATCCTTAAGCCTTTCATGCTGCGCCGAATCAAGAAGGATGTGGAAAACGAGCTCTCAGACAAGGTAGGGGAGCAAACTTTCCTCTCTGTGTTTGCTGAAGCTTCTCGTACACAGCTGCACATTTAATTGGACAAAAAACTGACGTTGAAGTAATATTACTAGTAGTATATTTTGAGGGAAAGGTTTTCCACATGGTGTCCTCTAAAATGGATTCAGGAAGATTCTGGTGTGGGATTCATGGAAAAAAATTGTAAAATCTCACCAGTCAATCTAAGCACATTAAAAAAAAAAAAATTAAATAAGAAAGCAGGTTCTTCAGAGAAAGTCCAAATGTGTCACAGTTTATCTAACAATATTCAATTAAAAAAATACAATATTATATTTTACACAATACCATGAAGCCCTACTTCTTTCCTCTTCCATCTGTCTCCCTGGACACCTCATTGACACAGAAAGTGTTGTAACAAGCTTGTGAGTGATGCTTGCGCTGGCAGATCCTCCTGACAGATGTTGGACTCGGGGTTTCTTGCTGTCACACACGTCACATACGTACTCAGTCATACAGCTGTGGGAGTCTCGATACACAAGAGTCAGGGGAATGGCAGAGTTCACTCCCCCACATCTGTCTTTTTCACTTTCACTCGCACCCCCATGCAGTCCAATGCCAACCCACTTCCTTTTTTTCGCTGCTCTTGTTGGTTTCTCTTGTTTTGTCAGCATGCTGATGCCAATAGTAACGAGTGTGGAGTTCACTCGTGGTTCATGGTCGGGTTTTTATGGTTTGTTGTTGTTCATTTTCGCTGCTTTCATCAAAGCATGACACCAGATAAAACCAGAGATTTTGATGTGTGTTTTTAAAGAATGTGGGTCAAGCAGGGCATGAAGTCTGCACCCATAAATTAGTTTTTTGTTGAGCCCATGTGAAAACACTGTGTGTTTTTAATGGAGGCATAACATGGCAGTAATGCATTTGTCTTTACTGTGGTCACATGTTATATATGCAGCCAACTTTTACTTTGTAAATCAGTCCCTTTTCTAAGATCCAATTGAGAACTTTTCCATTCACTGTTCACATCCTTCCTTTGTGTTTCATCCTAAAATGAAGGCAACCACAATCGTTTAGTCATCACTCTTAAAGCCCTGAACTTCACAAAACAAATTCAAGAACACCAGAGAGACAATTTACACTCATTGGCCCATTAAAATTATTTTTTATGTTCTAATCATTCAGTTTTGAAGACGTGAAAATGTAAAATTAGTAGGGATCTGAAATCCTACTGCACATACAGGAACTCCTCAACAGGCTGTCACTCAACGAAGAGAAACAAGATGATAGTAATGATGGTGCTTTAGTTGCACAGTTTCAACAGCTCCGTCTTTTGGGCCCTGCAGGCAGGTTTGTGTGTGTCTGAATGTTAATTGGTTTTAGACTTTTCACACACACTCGTTACGCTCTCCCGCTACAGATTGAGATCCTGACCTACTGCCAGCTGACATCCCGGCAGAGGTTGCTCTACCAGGCTCTAAGGAACAAGATCTCCATTGAGGATCTGCTGCAGTCCTCCATGGGCACGGCCCAGCAGTCCCACAGCACCACCTCCTCCCTCATGAACCTGGTCATGCAGTTCAGGAAGGTACAAGCTGTGGCCTGCGCTAAATACTAGATGATTACAGCTGTAAAGCGTTTTGATTATTGTGTCGGATGCAGCAGTTGAGATGATTGATTTCAGTTATTAGTCCTAATTATTTGAGGATCAGTGTCATGTTATTAAAACTCTAACCCTTCCAGCCCTTTTCCACAGTGGATTTTCAAAGGAATGTCAATATTCCAAATGTAATAATGGCTCTACATTTTATTAGTGGGAACAATGAATTGGCAGGTTTAGAACAAGCATAAACATGAGTAATGGTGGTTCCTTTGCCTTTTTCAAAACACACTGTCTGTGTTATGCTTTTGTGTAGGTGTGTAACCACCCTGACTTGTTTGAGCGCCAGGAGACACGCTCTCCTTTCCACATGTCCCTCAAGCCCTACGTCATGTCCAAGTTCCTCTACCGTCACGGCCTCATCCACACGCACAACCAGGCCAAGAACAAGTAAGTTCTTCCACACAGATACAGTATCTGCACATACACACTTGAATTTGACAAGTACGACCAAAATCGAAATTGAATCCAAAACAGGTCTATCAAAATGGGTCGTTTTGAATAGGGTTAGGTTTACATTTTAAGTGACTGTGTAAAACACTGTTAAATATATCCTTTTTTCTAGTGGATATTTGCTGATTTTGGACTCTCAAAAGGATATTATCTAATTTATAGCTATTAATACTCAGACTGAGATTGGATTATCATCCCAAATTCAGTCTCTTTTGCTTTTTCTCACATTCAGTGGTGTAACTATGTCTGTCTCTACATCCTCCTCAGATTACTTCAAGTGCTGCTGTCTCCCTTCTCCCCAAATCACATCCAGCAGTCTCTTTTTCACAGAAAAGGTGAGCATGTATTAAGCTTTGAATTCAGACGTACACAAAGCTCTCGATGACCTCTTTCATTTGACATTCAAACTTAAGTTTCACCCCAGTTCCTCTCTTCCTCCTTTGATGTTTCCATAACTTCTGCCTATTCTTCCTGTTTATTTCCACATTTTCGTTTATTGTTTTCTTTTTCTTAAAACTCATATTCTTCCTTTTATATTCTGTTTTAACTGTTCCAGGTGATGATAAAGGAAGCTGTTTCTCCTTCCTGCGCTTCATCGACGTGTCACCAACTGAGATGTCCAATCTCATGCTGCAAGGCTCTTTAGTGAGGTGGGCTTTAAGTTCCCTTCTTCAGATCTGTTTCTCTCTTTGTCTCGGTTCGAAAGAAGTGAGATAAGGTGGGATAGTAAAGTAAAGAGTCTGCCCTTCAACATGAAGATCAAATGTCCAACAGCTCTGGACATGCTATGCTGTGGTCGACTCTGCACTCTGGAAGTTTGATTATTAATAATGGCCAATTTTATACAGCAGTTATAGCAGAATTCTTTATAAAGTATTTATATTTAATTATTTTTGTAACTTAATTTTTCCTGTCCTGCTTCTCGCTATTTTCTTTCACAGATGGTTAGCCCTTTTTCTGTCCCTCAAAGCTGCATACCGGCTCCACTATCAACGCCTATTCGGCCTGGAAGAAGAGGGTCAGGAGGAAACCGCAGAGCGGGAGAGAGAGAGGTTACAGCCCAGGAGTAAGTGTCTGTCTCGCAAGGACCTAATTCTGTGGCTGAACAGACCCACCAATTTCCCAAACACGCACACCAGCCCTGTCCTACAGGTAAGAAACATACAAGACACACACTCAGACTAAAATCTGTGTTTGATGTAGCCATCTGTGGTACGCGTGGGTGTGTGACAGGCAGGTGAAACTCCAGTAGTGAGGCGTGTGCTGCTGACGATGCTGACATTTTCCCCAGAGCATCAGTCAGTGTTTGGCCACACAGTTTGCTCTATGCCCCAGGTTTCCTCTCCCTCCTCTGGGATCCAGTGTGGAACCCAATATCTCTGTAGCCCCGTGACCCAGCAACACTGTCCTCCCTCCCACTGTGTGTCTCCTCATCTGAGCATATGTGCAGACCAACATCTTTCTGTACTTCTACTGTCAAACATTGAAGGAAGTCACATTTTCAAGATTAAAAGATTAGGAGTCTTTGATTTAGAGGAGACTAAAGGAAAATCTACACTGACGTTTTTGGAAACATTTTCAGTCAGTCTGGAATACATATATTTCCGTGAGTTTATCAAGCCACACCTACTGGTTCACATCAGTATGGAACCCCGTCTGTTTTTCATGCTATTTAGTTAACCTTTTGTCTACATATCTCCTATTTGTTTATGAAAGGCGTGATATGATACCTCCAGAGGCTCTAGTGTTTACAGGAAAGCTGATTCTAAGGACACTGATCGTCTAACAGAAGTTGGAGTTGTTGTGGTGCTAGTGAAACAGTAGCTCTTATATGGCACCAATGTGTTGCCTCTGGTTTATGGACACTGTGAGATTTGGAAATGAGTGGCACAATGTTTTTGTTCCATCAAACTACTCTGGCAGCTCAGCATTCTGTAATGTTTGTCAGCGACGTTTCTCAGAGGAGACGCTATCACTGGTCTTTTCAGCTGCACTCAAATGCTTTCATATGTGTTGGATTCTGCAGCTGAGAACCACATGGTTACATTGAGACAGCACATATTTCCTAAATTTTTTGTATTATTTGGCAATATGGAAACCTAAGTGTTAGTGGGGAAGAGACAGTACAAAGCCTAGTTGCCAGTTCAAACATACAGACCACCTAAAAAAATGTGAACAGCTGCAGCCTGCAGATCCACGACTAGGTCACTGCTACAAGAGCGTTTTAGTCATTCTGCTCAGCCAAAGAAGCATTAAAAACACATCCATCAAATCTTTCACCCATTGGCAGATACCGTATGTGTCACAGTACCATCCTCCACCAATTCTGACTTAACTTGTTGGGTGGAAAATACTCAGGAAAAAATGCTGTCAGGGTAATTCCATCCTCCTCTTCCTCTCTTGGCCTCATCACTCTGAGTCAGGCAGCTGCCTAGTGTCTTAAGCCCCCCCCCCCCCCCGGAGCAGCAGAAGAACAAGAACAGAAAAATATAAGAAGCAAGTTCAAGTACAAGAGAAGGAGAGAAACTTGCAGACACCTGGGGAGCTAATACTGTATGCATACTGTATGACCATGCTGACCCGAGACGCCCACTTGAGCTTCCAGAAATTACTCTCTCACACAGTTAATGCCAACTTCTTTCAACTCCTCATTTTTCTTTTGAAGCTGCGTGTAGCTGGCACATAGTTCCTCTTCTCTCTGCTTGGCTTGTCTTTCTCTGGCTGTGTACTTGTACAGTGTGGTCAGTGTTGCTCTCAGCTTTCCTGCTACTCCTGTTGAGGTATTGAGAGAACCAGGCAACTCTGAATACCTCCATAACACCTTTTACTCGTACAGCTTTGGGGCAGTGCTTCAAATGGGCTCCCTGTCCCTCTGTGTCGGTGTCTCTCTCTGTCCATCCCAAAATTAAACACATCTTCAACCAATCCTCCAATTTGTAGGGGAAAAACTTTAATTGCTTCACTTTGCGAAATACTTATAACCTATTTTGGCCACCCATTGGCTTCAGAAACCAGTATCTGCACTGGTGCATTGCTGTTGCCAAGAAGCATGTTTTGGCCAATGAGAGAGAGAGGAATGAGTATTTGCTAACCCGTGGTGGAGATGACCTGAGGCTGGCTAGAAAGGATGTCATTTTATAAACTCTGCCATTAGATGGCACTGTGTATACACATTTATATATTCCAACACCTACCACTGCATTATGCTAGAATTATTCATCATTATCTCTTCAGCATTAACCTTTGCTCAAAATGTATGTATAATGTACAGCTTGCCCAAAAGGTCTTTGCAGAAAAGATTACATGATCAGGCATGCCGTTTATCCTGTGACATATGCTACTAAAATCATATAAGCTGCATAATCATACGTTTTACATAACATTTTAAGCATTTAGCGGACATTTTATATAATGCTTCAGGCAAGTAACCAATGAAACTTAAATATACTGTCAGAGCAGTTTATAAAAAGCATGAGTGCTGCACTCAGTAACCTCTGTAGGTTTCTGTTTGTTTACCTGTTTCTCACCACCTCTTGCTGTTGCTGCTTTTTTTATATTTTGCGCAACATCAATTGTGATGTTTTTGACATTTTTGTGTGTGTGTGTGTGTTTCAGGACCTGGTGTTCACAGCCTTCAGGCCTGGCATGGTGGGACACACAGACGTGAGGATCCACAGTCGAATCTCTGCTACCTACTCGCTGAGGCCCTGCCAGCCCACACTGCCACCAAAGTTCCTGCTAGCCGCCACGCCCAGGTGTGTGTGTGTGTGTGTGTGTGTGTGTGTGTGTGTGTGTGTGTGTGTGTGTGTGTGTGTGTGTGTGTGTGTGTGTGAGCAGCAAGTGGCCCGATAAAGGCACTCTTGCAGGTCCTCTGTGTGTTTGTGTGGACAGTCTGTGTGTGTGTGTGCGTGCTGGCCTGTGTGAGATAGGCAAGCATTTGGGTGGTCATGCAAAGGGAAGAGGGAAGCGCTGTGGACATTGCCTTTGTAGCCTTTCAACAATGAGCAACTCTTGTCTGTGAAATGTGTGTGTGTGTGTGTGTGTGAGACTGTGTGTGGTTGGAGTGTGGGGGTGACCGCTGTGGCTTCCAGCTGCATTTAAAACAAACAGAGCCTCTAAAAAGGGCTTCTTGCTCAGGTTGTTCACCAGTTGTTAAGCTTCCTCTCGACCTCTTCCTATACACACAAGCACACACACATGCACACACACAGAAACTGCTGATTCAGTGAAACCAGCCTTTATACAGTTGTTTTCTGTCTATCTCTTGTAAAGATCTCTAGGTGGTAAATTTGTTATAGGTTGTGTTTTTTAAATTGATAGTTTAATTTAAAAGATAAGAAAAATAGCCACATGCAATCAAAAGCAAATGGTTTTAATAAAAAAAAATATTGCATTAGAAAAAGTAATAACTTACATGTCAACATACTTGTAACACATTACCCTAAAATCTTCCTTCTCTCTGTCATACAGTATTATCTTTTGTTTCAAACGTAGAAAACCTTATCTTTCTTTTTTGTTTCCTAGGTGACAGCGGTTCCCATGGAGCGTTATTGTGACGACCGTAGTGCGGAGTACGAGTGGCGGGTGACACGCAGTGGAGGGGGCACAGTCTTCAAGCAGTGTTTCCTCTACGGCTCCCCTGAACTTGCCTCAGACTGGTTTATGAGGGCCAATGCCTTCCACCCACAATGCCCTGGGGGTGTGATGGCCCTCTATCCGCGACATGGATGGTCCTTCATTCGGATACCTGGTGAGGACTTCATGTTTGTGTGTTACGTTTCTATTTTCCTCTTTGGAGTGTTGTTGCTATGCTTTGGTGTCTTCATCGATCAGGTGTGCAGCTCTGCTGTAGCTCACACTGGTTAACCTGATGCTATGTAGTTAAAGGGTAACAAATAAATGAGCATCCACTTGTGAATAACTACCAGGGCAGCCAATAAATGGCTATGTCCATTAATAAATGCCACAATTTGTGACTGTTAGTCCACAGCAGCAGTCTGCATCGCTGTGGGAAAAGACAGTGATGCTTGTTTACTTAATGGACCATGTTTCAAAAATATAGTAGACAAAAAAGTGTTTTCTTAGCTCAGAACTTCAATAATCGTAACACATAGTTTGCTTTACCTTCATTTGTTTGAGTCATATTTGAGCTGACAGTTTTATCAAATGGTGAATATCCAGTTTTTGACTGAAGGGTGAAAAAGGGGCCCGTGGGAGAATCTACAGAGGCCAGCCCAGGGTCAGCAGGGCAGAGCCGGGCACATCACCCTCCTCTGTCACTGCCTGTCTGTCTGCCAGGCAGCCAATCCCTCACAGTCTAATGGTGCTGCTGAGATAAAGGGCTTCTGCAGAAGTTCACTCGTATAAACACGTTGTTTATGGTTGTGTGTGTACGTGTGCTTACAAGCGCTTTATCAGAATAGCATGGCTTTTTTGAGTCGAGGGTCAGCCGGAGCAGAGTGGGAGCTGATTCACTGCCAGGGTTCAAATGACTGATGGATGTCCAGGGTGAGAGAGGCCATTACAGTTTTACAGACAACACTTCCCTTCTCACTGACCTGCTCAGCCCCTCCACCTATGATAAACTGTCTCTGTCACGGATTATGATGACTGCTCTCTTTTTGTTTTGCGTGGTATAAGAGGTTCCTGGCACAGAAAATGGACGTGTGTGTCCTTTTATACTTGTTTGATAAGCTTGTAGTACACTCATTTGATGGATTTTAGTACTTCAAGACATACTGTTACTTGATAGTGTAATCCCTAAACATGATATAAAATCCTTTAAATCCTATACACACTCTCTCACAGATAACAATATTGTAATGCCTGATTTTTTCTTCTACCCATCTGTGTATACATGTGCTTGTGAGAGTGTTTGTGTGTAAAAGTGAGAAACAAAACAAGTATTTGTGTGTCTGTGTGAGAACAGTCTGAAAGCTCTTGTGAAGTTATACGGAGGCAAACAAAGCGAGGAAGTTTAGCTACTGGTCATTGTTCAAGTGCTTAGTTAGGTAACACTAATAGATGGTCCGTCCGTCTCTGTGTGTGTGTGTGTGTGTGTGTGTGTGTGTGTGTGTGTATGTGTGCGTGTGTGTGTATGTGTGCGTGTCTGTGTACCATTCGGGCCCATTCAGGGAACTGTGCAGCGCTCACACGGGGGCCTGAGGTGTCTCTCACCTCTCTGCACACACTCTCCCACGCTCGGCAGTCGTTGCACTTTCTTCACACACGCATTCGGGCCCCAGGACAAGCCTCACCTCCGTCTCTCCCGCTAACAGACAGGGCCGCGCACTGATCTGAAATCAGTATCTGGCCACAGCTCTCTCAGTCCGTCTGGTCTCCCACTTCTTTCTCAGCCTCGATAGGAAGGAAGTGACCCAACACTCCGGCACCCGTCCTCCGCTGAACACATTGTTGCCACATCAAGGCCCAGATATGTACAGTAGCCCAGCTGAAGTTTCCCACCCTCCCTCTCCGCCGCACTCCCAGCCCCACACCTTTTAGAACAAATGGCAGAGCTGAATAACTGTTTGTTTTGAGCGCCATGGCGTGAGTACGGCTGCCCACTGATATCGATGGAGGAATCTAATCAGAGGGCTTATTAGGAATCAGGCCACAGAGGAGGAAAAAACAATTGAGGCCGTAATGTCTTGGGCCTCTGTTTTTTTTGTCATGGCAGAATAACCCTGTAGGAAAGATGTTTTTCCATTCAAAAGAGAATGAATTATCTACTCCATGTTAATAATGTTAGTATTGACGATGATGTGCACTTCTCTGACAACAAAGCAAGGTGCATGCAGGGCATTATCAGCCATAAACTGAACCCATGCAGTCATCTAGTCTAAGCCACCAGGATGCAACAGGAGAAGAGGGTTTTCGCTATAATTAGAGGGACATTCCAGTCTTGTTTTGTTTGCTAAATTGCTGCAGTTCTGTGGTCACCCCTCTTTCACTTTCCGGAAACTTCACATATAGCAAAAATGGGGCCTCTTTTATATTCAAAGAGAGACAAATTTCAGCTTCAGGTTAAAAATCAGTTTGAAAAAGGAAATAGTTTTGATCTTGCGTGCTGTAGGACCATTTGCAGAACATTCCAGCGTGACACAGAAATAACCGTCCTCGCTGTCTGTGTGGTCCCTGTGTCGCTTTCAGTAATTAGAAGGAAGGGTTCCACAAAATGACGGCCCTCTCACTACAGTGCAGACTCTTTCTATTCTAGCTTTATTGTGAGCTGGGAATTGACTGTCATTGCTGTGGAAAAGTGTAAGATGGTAAAGGACTTTTGTGTGTGTGTCTACATATCAATCAGACTATGAGAGAGAGAGAGAGGCCAGTCGGGTCTGGCCCAGCAGCCCACATCAGGCTGTGGGAAATGCAGTTCTGCCTTCCTGTCCCTTCAAAGAAACTCTACTCTCCAGCAAAATGGCAGGAAGCTTCCCCGGCCTTCTGATAGACAGGCACAAAACAACACAGACGGCCAGCCTCACCACACCACCGTCTGACTCTGCCCCTCTCAATCTGCATTAAGCTGGCACCGGTAACCGTCTGCGGAATTCAGCGGGGGGGGGGGGTTTGCCAGCAGAGAAAAAACCCAAAACATCCAGCCAAGTGTGTAAAGGGACAGAGATGTTTTGATTTTGTAGTCCAATTTATGGCTATTAATGTGTCCACAAGAAGGAAAAAACGTGTGCACTGATCCTTGAGAAACTTAAGTCCCAAAGTAGACTGAAGGGGGAGACATTAGCCACATTATGCCTCTATAATGAGATCTTTGAACATGAAAGCCAAGTAGCATCTAGCTCACTCTGTCCCTTAGCTTTCATCTGTGGTGTGTGTCGAGTCAGTACTGGCCAGGGGCAACTAGCAGTAATCTGTCTTAATGACAGAGTTCACAGTGGGCTGCTGTGGTGTGGTGAGATTCCCCCACGAAACTCTGAGTCCTCATCAGACTGTCTGTCTCTTCCTGCTTAACAAGACCAAGAGAAGTGCTCTTCTTGCATGTTAGAGGGGAGACAGTGATGTATTTGCAAACATGCTCCATGAATATACACACATAAACGCAGTCCATCACTCACTTTCTGTCGCAAGTAGTCATGCAGACACATTTTTGGGGGGGAATGCCGTGTTTGTCATTTGGCTGTGCTTCAGAGTGGAGATGCTGCGCTCTAGATGCAGACAGATTTTGGGGTAGCGTCTGTAAAACATCACCAAGCCCTAACAGGGAGCTAAAATCTCCTGCTTTCTTTCAGTCTCTTCACTCCCGGCTTCCAAAACCTCCCGCTGGCATCTGGCTCTTAGCTGTACTGATGCCGTGGCTATGGGAAAATTAAGTTTAAGTCTGATTTTTGTCAATACATGCAAAAGCAGCAAAGTAGTGTCAGGCTAATATTTCCATCATCAGCAGTGCTGAACAAGTGTTGCCCATTGACTTATTGATTGCGCAGTGTAATGTATCATTATACAGTGAGGGGCTGACGCTTGGTTCGACCTGCTCTGTGGCCCCCCCATCTGTCTCTCTTTCTCACATAACCATCCATCCATCTTCTTTCATCAGCTCTCTTTCTTCCTTCTGCAATCTCACTGCTGTTCATCTCCTCCTTTTCGATCGCATCTGGCCCGCTTCCCTCCCTGGTTAGGGCGGCTCCGCTCTTGGCTTTGGCAGCAGCAGCAGAGGGGAAGGGGACAGGACAGGACAGAAGACTGTAGTGGCGTATTAATGAAATTAGCGCCGTAGTTGGTTTGGGAGTATCAGGCGCCAGGCACCAGGGCTGGGCCGGGGTTAATTAGCTGGCAGCAGGCCTCTAATTGGGTCAGGACCGTGTCAGGCCCCTGGCTCTGGCCCTACAGGGATTGGATTACACCGTTGGGGGACAGACAGTAGGGGGAGGGAGAGAGGAGGGTGTGTAGGGGGGAACGGGAGCGGGAGGGAGAGTTTGTAGTAGCAGAGGAGGGAAGGATCGAGAGGGAGCTGGAGGGTGCAGTGGATGCGGTGGAAAGGGGGAGAGAGGAGGGACGGGAGTGTAGCCTAATCTGCCAGCAGGAGGTAAGGATAGGAGGAGATGGGGAGGGCTGGCTGGGTGAATACCGCTGTTAGACTGGATTGGATTTAGTCGGGTGGGGTGGGGGGTGGTATGAAAGGGGGGCAGGGCAGGTGGTGAAGCTTGATATGTGTAACCATAGCAACAGCAGAGTGGTGTGACACCACATGGGATTTGCTTGTGTTTTGGGGTGTGGCCTTAATGCAGTCCTAGTCCACAATTAGAAAGTTGTTTTATGTCCATTTCAGTGTATTTTAATCCAAATTTTCATTTTGCCACTCTTGTATGCAGAGAGAAATTTGTCATCCCGAATGTCCTGCTGTTTGGTATTTGTGTGAGGTGATCTGAGCCTCCTTTTGTTGTTTGTCTGACTGAATTTTAACTGAACGAATCTTGACAACAATTCATTTAAAGCACCACACGAGTTGTAGACGAGATGTAAAGAGAGATCCATTTTAATCCATCTAAGCCCTCCACAATTCATGTTACATGCACAGTTACTACGTCCAGTTTGCTCACATTTATGACCTATGGCAGCCACATGTAGCTTATAATGTAAGCCATAAGTGTTATGTTGGAATGAGACAGACCACGAAAGCCCTCCCAAATCGCAATTATTCATTTTCTTGGCTTGGCTTTATAGGGTATGGCAGCGATATTTAGAAAGAGGGATTTTCTGTATGCACACTAAATGTTTTGAACTCGGCCACCTCTCTCTGTAAGCCACAGTTTGGATTTTTTTCAAACGGTCTCGTCATTTCTGTTGGAAATGTATTTCTCTGCTTTCCTTTTGATTATTTAGCATCTTGTTTTGTACCTATAATCTCTCTGTAGGTTGAAAGCCACCGAGTTTCAAATATGTTAGCGATCAGATGGAGCTCTCAGCTGGTACACAGAGATCAAAATATAGGAGCTATCATCAGTGTAGTCAAATATCAGAAGGTGGCTTTCTGCAGGAACAGAGCAGCTCTCCTTTTAATGGTCGCCTTCATAATCCGGGCATAAACAAAAGGATTACCCTGACTGACTTGTCTCTTCATACAAGAATAATAGTATCCAACTGCTTAATATGGGATTTTCAGATTTACAGTTTATGCCCTTCATGAATTAGTTTAAATACATACCACATTTAGTCCTGTTTGGCCACAGAAATCCTCAGATAGGGGCTTTAACCCATCTTCAAACATGACATTGGAGTCTGGAGGCTTAAGTATAATCTGCTAAACAGAAACAGATTGGTGGCAGGGGTTGAGCAATATTGCCTTATATGAGCATTTGCATCTTTGCCAAGTGGTGGTTTGCATCTGGGTGGTTGGCAGTGTGGCCCGCAGCGCCGGTTGGTGCCCTTGACTGAGCAGCGGCCCTCGTTAGACTGGCACCTGCGGTGAGGAGGCCCCGTCTCATCTTAACCACGACACCACCGCCGCCACCGTGCTAATACCGCCTCACTGTAGCCGGAGCCACCACAGACCCCCTTCACTGTCTGTCTATCCCTCTCTGTCTGGACCTTTTTCCTTTTCCCGCACATGTCTAATCCTCTGTCTCACTCTCTCTTCCTTTTTACTTTTCAATTCATCCACTTTCTTGACGCCAAGGTCAATTACAGGCCTTTGATGGCAGGATACAGTTTGTGTATCTCAGGGATTTGTGGTGTGCTGGTCTCTTGGTGCGCACCGAATTGAGTCACAGCAATGTACAACTGCCTACCTTCCAATAAATCTGGAGTTAAGCTGGATCTGCTTCATCTTTTATTATCCTCCTATGTCCCTTCTCTTTCTCCATTTCTTGTACTTTTACCCTTTTCTCCATCTCTCTATCTTCCTTTTTGGAGTTTCAGAATTTAGCCCAATTCTTCTCAGTTATTTTTTACTCACCAGGAGAATGTAACATGGAATGACAACAATAGTGAAAAGCATATATACTTTGCCCGCAGTACGCTACCTGTCTACAGGAAAACCAAACAAGTGAAATTAAAGACACAAACATAACTTTGACTCAGAACTCGTCCTGTCATCACCAGGAGCTCTAGGACTGTGTGACCAGAGTGACCTGTAGGTGAGTTCTCAATACCTCCCCGGAGTGTTTCCCCTGTTCATCTGTTCTATTAGTTCCTCTTTAACACCTCTACAGGGCCTGACCTTTTGGGGGGGCTATACTAGAGGGTCACAGGTCAGGGTTCAGCCTGAGTACACATTAGCATAGAATGGTACTGGTTAAAAATGGAGAAAGATCCAGTTGGTTTTGTGAGTCTTGTTGGATTATCAAGCATACTTTAGCACATGTGGTCGTCCTTAAGCAATGGTTCCATATCAGGTTTTTACAGATACTGTGGCAGGACGTTGTCGTACGCATGTATTATCACAGCCTCAGTTTAAATTTGCTGACCTTGTGTTCTGGATGAATGGAATGTGATTTTAACGCGGTTGGTTACAATACATTGACAAAGCAAGGAAATAAGACTGGGAAATATTTATAAGCCCTGGATTTCACTGTACAAAAGGGCTTGGGAACAAGTGTCCAACTCGAGTGCAAGACGGCCAAGCCTGACTCTCCCATAGGGACTCTCTTGTAACCCTGGCCCGACCCCGTCACCTGACCCTGGACCTGGCCTTAGGTTCTCCCCACTCAGGGTCACGACCCCTTGGTCAAACACCATAGTGTGCCTGTCACTGGGTCGATGGCGGCCCCATCCCTTTTTCATTCTGCCATTGTGTCAGAAGACGTTAATTCCTCATCTGCTGGACTTGGAGGGAACCACTTCAGCAGCAGACCCAGGGTCAGATTGCTCCCCGTTTGCTCTCTGTGGTCAATCATTTGACGGCTGAAGAACACCTGATGTGCTGTTGGCAGCAGCGTGACCCAGACCAACTGCCAGCCCTGTTTGTTCATCTTTTGTGCCATTGTGCGACATGGAGTGTAAATCACTTTTTCTCATGATTTCTCTTTCTTTCTTGTTCTCTCTCTCTCGTTCATTCTCTTTCTCACTCTCTCTGCTCTCATCAGCACGCCAGTCAATAAGGGCGCATGCTTTATTTAAACAATCACCAGATCAGGGACAGATTTAGGAGGACTGATCCCCGGGCTGATCCGCTCTGGTGAAAGGGTCTTTATCCTTGAGAATACAGTCTTATCGAAGACTTGTATTGATTAGGATAGAATTAATAACTTCTGAATTGATTGGTTTGCTTTTCTGTATTCTGCCAGTAAGCAGATGTATTACATTATGATATTATGTATGTTACGCTAATTATTTGCATTAAGGGAAAAGAGTGGCATGCTCTGATCGTTGATTGTAAGAGAAAGTCCTTTCTGGTAAATTATATGCAATACAACCTCCAAAAAGGCATTTTTACATTTTGTACTGGACATTCTGACTGTGTGAAGAGTAAAGTGGAAGCATCAGTCTCTCCTTCCAGGTAGTTCCAGGTTTTCACTTCTTTGTCTCATCCCCTTTTAGATAAGGAGAGTCTGATCACAGAAAGCGGCAAGCTTCACACCTTGGACATCCTGTTGAGTCGGCTAAAGGCCCAGGGACACAGAGTCCTCATCTACTCCCAAATGACCCGCATGATAGACCTGCTGGAGGTATAAACACACACACTCACACACACACAGGACAGTTGTTGTGATTTGTTTCCTAAACTCTTGCTCAACTGAAATTAATTATTCATTTAAAAATAATTTTGTTTTAATTGTGCCATAATTAAATACTCCACACAGACACACATGTACCAACTACCAAGAATTGTTTTTTAAAAATGGGATACATCTTGTTAGCCAAAAACACACCTTTTAATGTGTAATTTGCATATATATCCGTGTTGTTCCAAGACAGTTGTTTAACTGGTTCACTTCCACTGGCGAGCTCCAGTACCTCTAATCAGCCTGCCTGTCCCTCGTTAGTGCACTCATTACACGGCTAATTAACAGGTCAGGACTAATTAGCGGGGTCTCATCTGCAGGGGAGGCAGCCAGATGGGAGGGATGACTGGAAGGAGTGAGGAGAGAAGAGAGGTGGAGGGGGAGATGGGAGTGGCAAGTGCCCTTTGGGTTAGACGAGAAAGAAATTCTGCAGAGACTGAAGACAAAGGTAGTTGAGGAGGCAGAGGGGGGAAAGATTACACAAAGCCAGAAAGGAGAAACGCCAGGGTGTTTTCTCGCAGCTCTTATTACTTTTATCTACACAGGATAAGTGCTTTAAGCTGCTTGGATGGGCACAGAGCCAATGCAGATACATCATCGTATCGTTTAGGTCATTTATGAATAAGGACGGAAGAAAACCACTATGTCAAACTCTTTCTCTGTGTTTAAGCGTCTTGGTTAGCAGTAATCTGTTTGGAGGTCAGGGGCAATCAGGGGTTGAAGTTCAAATCATATGTAAAAACGTGCGTTGCGTTCTCCATCGGAAAACAATAGTGCAAAGCAATTCTGCCGGCAATCGTGTATCTACAGCCTCAGTGCAATGCTCTATTGTTGCCTCCGTATTTGTTACAAACATCACTATGGAGCCAAAGGCCTTTGGCATGATGTCATTGGGAATTCCTTTCCCATTTACACACTGTGGAGCTGTTTCCACAGCCAAATCTTTTGATGGCAGATGGACCCAGCCCAGGTGCTTAAGGACTGTCTTCCTGTGTGTCTGGAAAACAGTGGGAATGTCTTGCGTTTAAGGCCGTAAGAAAACAGCAATGGTGAGAACGCTCAAGATGGCTTAGATAATGCTGGCAAGTCATTCTGTATTAATGTTCTTCTCAGCGCCTGTCCCCACCTGTAGTCGTCCCTCCCAAGCTATGATTTCCAGGTCTGATGAGGCAATATTACAGGGCCTTTTTACAGTAGTGACCTCATATAGTAATGGGAGGCTGTGACAGCATCTCCTCTACTAATGGGTTAAAGAGATCCATGAATTAAATCATATATTCATCCCAATCTGGCTTCAGTTTTCCTAGACCATATTATCTTTCGCATTGGTTGCGGATAAAAGTTCTGCAGATGGAGTGGATTTCCTGAATATGAGACTATGACTAAGAGAAAGACTGAAGGAGAGGCTGATGCTAATCTCTGTCATTAGCGTCCTTGTTTTCGTCGCCGGTCGGCTGCCGGTTCTCCTGGTGACAACACACTGTTGGGTGATGGATCGTCGAGATCCGGGTGGCCTGAAGAAAAATAACATTGTTGGCTTTCCCTGGCAGCAGCCGATAGTGGAGTAGGACCGCCAAGTCACTGCCCTCCTACTTGAGTTGTGTTTCTGTGGCTGCTCAGACGGCACATTACTGTACTGCAGCTTAGATTACAGTGCTGGCAGGAATGCCCACATGGTCTCTTTGGTATCGCAGCCAGAAAATCAGCAGCAGATTTTTATCTAAGAATGCAGATTACGGATATACAGCTCTGACTAAATGTGCCTGTCGGTTCCTCTTTTTCATTATTAACCAACAAAAAATGGGATACAGTAACCTATTGTGCAATACAAAGCATGGGCATGGTTTTCATTATTTTATTATACATTCTGACTGTTACATTATATATTTCTACTTTTAAATAAAAAAAATGATTAATTAATAAAAAAGTGTAACCTGTGACAGCGAATGAAGAGCTATGCTGTAGGAATCATGGGTTGTAGAGAGTTTGGTGTTTGTCCATGTTCCTGCAATAGTCTGAACTGGGCCACTGTTCTTCACTGATGTGACTGGCCCTGAAGCTACTGTAGGTCCATGTGTGTGGCATAAAATTACTTAAAAGAGTACTCCGCCCATTTGGCTTTGCACTCCTGTAACATTGTGGGACTCTAGTTTTAATGGCTTTTCCAGTGTCGGGCTGGTAGAATATGTTGGTACTGTATGTATTATGGCACTGAAGGCAGTTATGACATACTGGTGTGAATTGCAACTCAGCTCTAATGAAGACTTCTGTTACAGTGTTGGCAATCTACACTGCTCACTGGCTAAAATGTATTAATAGTGCCACTCCTTCATGTTTTTTGCGGTTGCTGGGTTGGGAACAAACTGCGACCATGCACACTGTGTTTCCAACCTAAGAGCTGCAATAAATACACAATGTGACCATGTACTTATGAGAGTTTTTTTTCTTGACTTTGGGGACTCATTATTGTTTGGGAACAACCTGGCTGCCACTCCTTGCTTTTTGAGAGGTGGTTTTCATGCACACGCAAGTTTCAACTCTGCAGATTTAAAGTAAAAATGCAACTTGAGCAGAGAAATATGAGACAGCAAAGAGGAACTTTCATCATGCTTTTAAACTAATTTCTGTTCTACTATGCCTCTCTCATCCCATACATCATTTCATGTTTGTCAGATATCGCAACCATTAAGATTCATTTTTTACTGAATATATGATCCACAATAAGCTGCTGACAGTTAGTTGAATAAGATTAACATTTTGTCCAGTTGAAGGTCGACCTGAACCTTCAACTTGATTTATAACATTTGCAATAGAACACATTACAAAACCTACGAAGAACTGCAGAAATAAAGCAGTGTCACTTATGATTAACATCAACTCAAACAAAATATGAGAGAAAATTGCCAGCTGTTGAGGTGTAGGTTTCAGTGTGGCAGCACTCTAGGAGAAAGTCCACAGCAGGACTTGCTTTGAAACATGGCCGTTGGAGGTGGCAGAGATTGTAACAGATGATGTCCAAGTCTGAGGGATCTTAGCTGATCTTCTGAAAGTTTTTTTCTGATGATTTAGACATAGATGAATCTTTTAAGATTAGGAAGGCTGAGTAAGGCTTTCTGTAAGAGCAACACTATCTGAAACATCCTGCTGGCAAGCTATCAAACCCCAAAATTCAACAAGGTCAGCAGCAGTTTGGTGAGCACCGGGCTAATGGTCCCTAATGTAGTGTTCACTCAGAGCAGATGGGGTTGTTGGGAACAGAGCCAGACACACAGAAAGAGGAGGGCAGGAGGTCCCAAGTGTCATGACAGGGGTTTGGGGGGTCACAGAAAACATAGTGTCAAATCATTGCTATCATTGGTAATGATTGTGAGAGATGAGTTATGATAGGTGCCAGTAATTGTGACTGGTTCATTGGTTCAGGGGGCACTGGCATGTTTGAGTGAGGAGGGTCGAGGGTTCAGGGCAGTGCTTAAAGAGAGCTCAACATATCACCTCATCACTGCTGTTGCACTTCACAACCCCTCCCATCGGACCCAACACCCACACACAAACACACACACTTACACAGAACAGCTTAGCAGACATTCGGGGGGATAGCATATCAAATTCTGCCTTTCTCAATGTCTCTCTGGGCTGGGATTGAGGTTTCAACTCCAGCAAATGCGCATAAGAAATGTGGGATTTTGATATTTTGGACACAAAGTTGCTGTCAGACAGAAATTCTAAAACTGGTATTTCTTGACCCTTGGAACTTAGACCTGCAGGGCTTATCTGCTCCTCAGAGAAAGACTGCATATTTGAGAACTTGCTAAATTCAGAAAAACAATTTAAGATTCCAGTTTCTTCAAGTTTGGATGACAAGAGTCTGTGAGTTTGTTGGTTGCAAAATCAGTAGCGAAGGTGATCCAGGAAGGTTTAGTTGCACAAATTCATGAATTCAAAAACCTTATCCATGAACTCCATGCAGGACTGGATCCAGTTCGTTTAATTAAAGCAGTTTAAAAAGTAAGAACTGCAAATCTTTTGATAATGAGCAAATATTCACTCTTCTTCTCTGACTTTATAGCATAAATCTTCCAATATCCAGCTGAACTGGAACTGTACTAAACCCAGTTCTGGGAAAGAAAAGAATAAATGGGGGGCTGGGTACAACACCACATGATTGTCTTATCGGTTTGTCTTAATTCTTCCGCCCCGTCTCTCCAGGAGTACATGGTTTATCGTAAGCACACCTACATGCGCCTCGATGGATCCTCCAAGATTTCTGAACGCAGAGACATGGTGGCTGACTTCCAGAGCCGGTGGGTAAAGATAGATGTGATCTACAGTGTGTGTGTGTGTGTGTGTGTGTGTGTGTGTGTGTGTGTGTGTGTGTGTGTGTGTGTGCGCATGAAAATAAACACCTCTTTCAGCCAATAACTAACTCTAAATCTGCCTTTTTGTATATCGCAGCAATCAGTGAACAGTTTAATCTTACATGCGTACGTCCAAATATGTGTGTGTGTGTGTGTGTGTGTGTGTGTGTATTTCCTACATGCTCTGGTTTGCATTAGTGTGCAGCTCTGAGGCGCCGGTGTTACTCTGGCTCTTGTTGTAGGGGGGTGTAGGTGAGGAGAGTCTGGTTTATTGAAACCGTTTTATTTTGCGGCACTCTACCATTGGCATAAAATACATGTTTCATTTTGCATGCCTCTCTTCTCTCAAAGTTTTAACAGGCTATAGCATGTCATTGGGAATCATGCCCAGTTTGTGTTGCTGTTTTTGAGAATGGTTCTTAACTTGTAACTTAATTTCTCCATAACACTGTATATGGACATTTGTGCTGTGCTGTTGTAAATGATATCTTTCAATTTCTCTCCCTCTCCGTCCCCCTCCTCCACTCCACCCCCACTGCCCCTGCAGGACGGATATCTTTGTCTTTCTGCTGAGCACAAGGGCCGGAGGGCTCGGCATTAACCTGACTGCTGCCGACACTGTGAGTCACGGACACACTGGAGGAAACACTTCACTGATACAATATCAAAACTTAAACAGCGCTAATGTTTCCGAAATGTCTCAAAAGCCAGTGCAGTGTACATTCTCTGCCATGTGTTTTTAAGGTCAGAAAGTAGTCTAGATAGTTTGGGACGACCAGTGTTTTGGCTTAATTAATAATATGTTGACATAATTACAGTATAGTATGGATGTGTGTGTACATGCATATATAAATGACCTGTCTCCGTTTATCAACATCTCTCAGCATAATCTCCCTTTGTGTCTCTATAGCCACGTTTAAGTGGGATTAGCTTTCATGACAATGAGTTTGAAGTGACTGTTAACTCAGGACATCTGTCATGTTAAAGGCCAGTTCACTTGGGATAACACATCCCTGTAATTAGTGTCTGCATCGTGTCATCACACAAATTGAACCAATAACAATACGGCAGGATTAAAAACTTCTCTCTTCTCTTCTCTTGTTGTAGAAAAATAAAAGTTCTTTTTTTTTGTTGTTTTCCTCCAGGTTATCTTCTATGACAGTGACTGGAACCCCACAGTGGACCAGCAGGCCATGGACAGAGCTCACAGGCTGGGTCAGACCAAGCAGGTCACCGTCTACCGCCTCATCTGTCAGGGTACCATCGAGGAGAGGATCCTGCAGCGGGCCAAGGAAAAAAGCGAGGTCTGAGATACATGCATGACATATCAATAAATAAACAACACAAGTGATAGAGTGACAGTGCTTTGACAGTCATACTGCAAATATGAATTAATTACAGAGGTGATTAATGCTTTATTGTTCTTGTGTAATAAGATACAAAGGGTGGTGATCTCGGGGGGCAACTTCAAACCAGACACACTCAAACCCAAAGAGGTGGTCAGCCTGCTACTGGAAGATGATGAGCTGGAGAATAAATGTGAGAGTGACACATCTTTGTCTTCACTTAATTACGCTGTCTTAGCTCAAAAGCTTGAAAGGACGATTTTTTGATAAAATACATTGTGTCTTCTCCTGTAGTGCGTCAGAGACAGGAGGAGAAGAGGCAGCAGGAGGAGAGCAGCAAGGTGAAAGAGCGCAAGAGAAAGAGGGAGAAGTACGCCGAGAAGGTACAGTACATCGTGACCAGCCCGAGCCTCAAACGTCAGCTCAGTCTGCAGTTGCATGTTTGGTTGAGTACAGAGAAGGATATGTTGAATAAAAAAAGGAAGGAAAGGACAAATGTGGGATGTAAAATAAGTAATGAGGTGAGAAGGGAAGGAATGAGGTATTGGAGGAAGAAACAGAGCACTGCATAAACACCTTCTTCCAGCCCTGACTCCAAACATGTTCATTTTGTTCCGAGGAGAGACCAGGGGGTCGTTCAAATGGAAAGGGTTCATCCTCACGATGATCTCCATATTAGATTATGAAATATCATGCATGCAAAGTAGACATTTTGGCCTGATGGTGTCCAAAATGGAAAGGGTTCATCCTCCAGGGAGCATGCATTTTCTCACCAAATATAATTGCAATCTGACGAGAAGGGATTTAAATATTTCTAGTGTAGAGTTTGACCTGATGGTGAAGCTAGAGAAAACATCAGAGAGTCACCAAAGATTAGGATTTGTTCTCTGGGGACCACAAATATCAAGAGTAAAATTAATGGAAATCCAACGATTTGTTTGAGATACCTTGTCATGGATTTAAGTAGTGCTACATGTGAGGTCAGGGGGGTCACCAAAACCATTAGATGTCATCCTCTGGGGACCGTATCCATACCAGGTTTCATGACAATCTGGCCCGTGCTCGTTGAGTTATCTCACTCTTGACTCAGACGGACAGGCCAACCAACTGAACACTCGACATAGACGCCCTTAGGCCTTGAAGGGGAGGCTAAAGGAGACTAACCTGTTCCCTCAACCCTCTTCTGCTCCCCCCTTTCTCTTTCTTTCCTGCAGAAGAAGAATGAGGAGTCAGAGAGCAAGAGGAAAAAGGAGGTGAACCTGGTCATCTCTCATGCGCCCTCAGCAGACAACTCCAACCTCTCTGCAGACGGAGACGACTCCTTCATCAGCGTGGAGATGGACTCGGCCATGCCCAGTCCCTTTAGTGAGGTGAGGAAAAAACAGAAGGGAGTGAGTGTCCTTTTATCAAAGTGAAGGTGGTGGTGGAGGGAAATACTGTGTATGACTGATTTATGTTACAGAGGATGGTAAAGGCTGCTCCATCAGCGAACTTTGGCATGAATCCACAAACTGTCTCCTCTTAATATCTACTCCTCTTTTTGGTTATTGATTCCTCTCTTTCCATGTGTTCTTCTTTCATTCTATCCTTCCGTCATTTTTGCTTTCCTCTCTCAATTCCTTCCTTCTAAATTTTTTACTTTCCATATCCTATCTATTCCATCCTTCCTTCTCCTCGCTGTTCCTTACTTTATTCCTCGATTGTTTCCCTTTGCTGTACCGGCCCGGTTCCCCTTGTTCCCCGTGGTGCTGACCCCCAGCCTGTGTGTATGTCTGTGTGTGTTCCCGTGCACGGCCAGATCTCCCTGAGCAGCGAGCTACAGCCCGGCTCGCTACCCCCGGACGCCGACGCAGACGAGAGCAGCAGCGACATGCTGGTCATCGTGGACGATCCGGTGTCCTCCGCACCGCAGTCTCGTGCCACCAACTCCCCCTCCTCTGTGTCTGAATCAGTCTCCGACAACATGAACGGTGAGAGAGCAAATACGTTTTAGTCGACATTTGACCTTGACGTTTGAGTGAGTGGACCGATATACTGTATAGTACCTCATTCAGGATTGTACTGGAATGATTGAAAATGGGATGTTGTTTTGTCAGTGTTCCCTGAAATATGTTGGACCTGATTTTACTTCAGCCATTGCTTCCTAACCCTAACCCTAACGTGAAATTAAATCTTATCCTGCCTTATGGATCTCCTGAATAGCACCAATATTTGGTATATCCTATTGCCTTATTGGTGTCAAATCTTTTGATTTCTGTCATGAAAATAGTCAACGCTGGTGGAAAGCACAGTTACTCAAGTAAAGCACTTAAGTACTATTTTGAGGTACTTGTATTGGGTATATCCATTTTATGCAGCTTTATACTACTCCACCACATTTCAGAGGGATATATTGTACTTTTTACTCCTCTACTACTATAACAATAAAATGCAGCTTACATGTTATTGCATCTGTATTAATAAATATTGAGAATGTAATGTACATAATGTACATAAAACAGGGACATTCGTTTTATCCTCTAACACAAGTGTTATGGCGCACACTGTCTAAATGTTCATATGTGATGGTAATGTCAGATAATCTTGCTACATGCTGCTGCCCTTCATTCTGAAAGCTCCACATGTGCCAAATAAAAGCTAACCTGCGTTATCTATGAGACTGCATTATCATGTTAGAACGATGTTGGAAAAGCACATGAAGGTCATTACTGCGCACAGAAGTCCGGCTTGTTATGTTCCCTTCACTATCAGGACTTGTGTTTTCATGGGCTTGCTTCCATTGAGACAAGTAGTCTATTACCTCATAAATATTATGCAGCTGATTATTTAGATTTATGAGGGTTTTATTTTGTCTTGGCTGCAATGTTTCAGTATGTTCCGTTCTATGGGATCCAGATAGATAGTGAGCCTATAGTTTGTATTGCTTGTACAGTATATTTGTACTTTGGATGCGTTGCAATAAGGTAATCCCTCCTAAATACATGCTGCTTCATTGAAACCCATTTGGGATTTTTGCCGCCATGCTAAGAGGCTCCTGCCAGAGAGATTATTAATGGCCGCTGCTAAAAAGGCCCCGTGAGCTGGGAGAAAGTTGGTGTTTTCAAAGAAGTGAATGACGTTATAATGAAAGGTTTGAGAGACAGAATGAAGGTTGGAATGAGGGAGCAATTGGTGAACTTGGACAAGTGAGTGAAAAAGGAGGAAGAGTGAGATTAAAGCCTGAAGGGAGAGTAAGGGTGAGGGATTTGTTTTTCTCATCTGTGCTTGGGTGTTAGTGATAGGATAGGCTCATCTCCCCCCCAGAGAATGGTTGTATACCACAATGTCTGGATGGAAACATGCACCGACCAGTGCAGAGAGTGGGGAGTCAAAAAGAGGGGGAGAAGGTACTGGAAGGATTAGGCAGACATTGGCTCGATTTTGCAAACCGTATGGAAAATGAGAGCAATATTCCAGTTTTCGCTTGAACCTGTACTTAGGGTAATGATGTGGAATGATTAATGATTAAGTAATAATTATTTTATATTACATACTATATTCATCCTTTCAGTATCTTTGAAGGACTGGGTTAAAAGCCAAGCCAGACAGAACATCTCTCTTACAATGCTGTGTTTTCCTCCCTAACTTGATTTCTCTATCTGACTATAATGTGTTTATGTCTGTATGTATTCAAATAAGTGGATATCCATACTTCCTTGTACCAAAGCAAATTATAAAAAGGAATAGCAGAAATACATTTTTCTGATTTTAGTTTTGCCTTCCGTCTTCAGGTGTTTCAGCCTCGGACACCATCAGCCCCGGCAGAGGCAGGTCCGGGCGGAGTCGTGGGCGACCCAAGGGATCAGGAGGCGGGGCTAAGTCTGGCGGGAAAGGACGTGGGCGCAAGTCGACAGCGGGCAGTGCGGCAGCTATGGCAGGAGCGATGGCTGGTGCGGCAGCTGCATCTGCAGCAGCTTATGCTGCTTATGGTTACAGTGTGTCTAAAGGTTTGTGAATGTTGCTCGTCTGCACGGCAATCAAAAAGGAAGAACTTACATGCTTCTATATGTCCTTAATTTACATGTTAGCACATTTGTTGGTCAAACATCTCTGATGGCTGTTGACTTCGGTAGAAGGAATGACTTCTCCTTAGCCTGGTTTCAAGTGTTCTTCTCCATTGTTTCACATTTTGGGTGTTTTCAGATAAACACATTTTGCCTCTAACTGTAATAAAAACAGGCTAAACTAAGCCTTGCTTCACTAAAAACAACTGGAGAGAAAGGGCAGGGCTTTGTTAGCTAACAGTGTTTGTCAACTACATAGCGCTGTGTCCAAATTCAATACTACATGCTCTCCATACCTAACCATTTTATACTTTTTACTATACATACCATAAATTCTCACATAAAAGCTGGTATTCAAATAAAATATATCAAGGGAGGTGGAAAGAACTGTAGCCTACAGCTCACACAGTACAAAAACAGTCGTGTTATACTCACCACTGCTGCTGCTCTGAGTTTTTAACAGATATAATGTTTTCATACTCATACTTTATACAAATTCTACTTGTTCCTTCTTTGCTGCGCTTCTGGTCGACGCTAAGCTACTGTCAACAAAACTCAACGCCTCCTGATGTTTTTTTCACATTAAAAGCCTTCCTATAGAAGGGAAGGCTGCAATACTTTTAATGTGATCTGGAGGACGTGTTGAGTTTCATTCATGGTAGCCTAACATCATTCGGGGGAAAAAGGCAAAGAAGCCTGACATTACTCATGCTGTACTGATGGAATTAGTGCTGTGGAAATATGACATAATACTGAAAGTATCAAGTTTTGAGTTTGCATTAGCTGAGGACCAGGGGAGATTATCAGTACAGGCCTGGTTCTCTTCGTTGCTGAGGTAAATAAAGGCCACTATTTGACAATTTACGGTCTCATATATTGTACACAATTGCATGCAGTATTGAACTGGGACACACTGGGACACACTGCTAGCTTCATTAGAGAGTAACCATGCCGATGTCTGTCCCTCCTCCCAGCAGGCCTCTCTGCGTCCAGCCCCTTGCAGCCTTCCCTGGGCCGGTCTGGCACCAGCCCCGCATTCAACCCCAGCAGAAGCTCCTCTCCCCAGGCCAAAGGAGGCTCCTCTGCCGTGAGCCCCAACAAACAGCTGGCCCACAGCCACCACCACAGCAGCCACGGTGCAGTCAGGAAGGGCAAGGGCCCCGGTGGTCCTGGGGCTCGATAATGCACTGTACACACATGAATGTGCCCTCACACACAAACAACTGTCTCAGTATGGAACACACACACACACACACAGATAACTGACCTACTCTCACTGTGATCCCTTCAGACGCCCTACGACTAGACTAATAAATAGGGAATACAGTATATATATATATATATATATATATATATATATAGTAATTGAGGCTCACTACGTGGAGGACCATGCTGTCTGCTGGCTCAGCAACTAAAAGGACCCTTTTCACACCTACACACACACACCCACACACACACAGACGTCATTTGAAGGTACAGTCCCTACCAGCCTCCACATTTCTTGGTTCACTTTTACTTTAATGTGTCCGAGTCAGTGGACAAAAGTCTGCCTTGAGTATTTTTTTGTTTTGCGTTGTGACAAGAGCATTTCCAAGTGTTTTTTGAGGAGACAAACCGTACTTTTCTACTCATGACAGGAAACTCGTTTGATTGGCTACCTAGCTGGGATGTTACAACAAAGAACCCACACATGTAGCGTAAAGGGCTTTCAAATCCTTGTGTTTTTGCTGAGGTTGCGGGGCAAAGGAGTTTCTGTCAAATGCACTGAGCCACGTCTTCCATTTGTCGGTCGCTATTGATCCTCACACATGTACATTAGGTTATTTAATTGTTCTGTAGATATGCTCAGTTCCAACTGGTGGACGATTCTGCATTTCACAGAGTTTAATGTGAACCCATACCTTACCAACCCACACTTTAAACAATATGTCTACAGCTTTTCTACTAAAGCTCTTATTTTTGTAATAAAGATGTGATTACCCATACCAACATGGCAGGTCTTAGCATTTTGAAAAATGTTTTGTCCATAAAATGTATTCCCGTACAGACTGAAATGAAAATCGATTTATATTTTTTTTTGTCCGATGGGGAAAAATGAATGAATGATGTAAAAATGATATTCCAAAATGAGGGGTACTGGTTGATCCGGCAACGCTGCTAACAGTAAATTTATGAATTCACTCCGATTATTTGGTTGTCTAATATTTAAGTTATTTGAGTTATGTTAAAAATGGGCAATTCGTGATAATTGCGAATGGGATATTCACCTGTAAAACAGTGTAAATTTGTACTGAAGCAATTTTTATTTTATAGAAATTGGGGGGGGGTTTGTGTGTGTGTGTGTGTGTGTGTGTGTGTGTGTGAGATGAGGAGTCTGTGGTTCTCTTTGATGTCATTTGATGTTTTAGGGGAAGGAAAAAAAGGTTTGCATCAGTGTCCTAAGTTGAGCACCACATCTGTTATAGGTTTGTTTGTTTTTGTGTTAATAGTGTGATTAAAGTATGTTCTATATTGATGTACATAATGATGAGAACGACATTTCCTCTGGCTTTTCCCTCATTTGCCTGTCTATTTTTATAGGTCATGTGTACATATGAAGAAATGCGTCTGCCATTTTACTAACAGGAGGAGCCAACTGAAAATAAAAGAGTGTTGAATCAGTCTCTTTGCTCATTTTGAATTCTTTTATGTTTTTGGGGTTCATGATACTTGTATTGAAACCCTCATTTTGTGGTCTTTGTGGCAACTATCCTGCAAAGTCTTCTCATGTTCTGTTTCTGTTTGTCCTGACATCCAATACACCTGCAATCTTAGATTAAGAACCTGAGATACAGTCACTGAAACTTGAAGGTCGTTCCAAATGTCTTCACCAAGTCTGTAAACTACAACCACATCACTTTGTATTCAGTTTACATTTTGAAATCACACAAAATACTACACACAGTTCTCTCTATATTAGACAGCATTCAAAAATAAGATTTCATTTGGAAGCCCTCCCTGTACACCCACAGGTCTTGCTCAAAGCATTCAAATATTACATTTAAACTCAACTGTAGTCTTTCCAGAAACAATGTCCCCGTCACTCGGGATAATCTACAGACCTCGCTGAGGGCAGTTTTCATTGGATCTACTTTCTATTGAAGAAATAGTCCCTGTGAAAACCATTTGCAGTGAGACCTCAGTAATTGGGACATTGTTTTTGGAAAGACATGTTGCTGCTTAGTTTTCCAAATTTGTTTAGTGCTTTGAGCAGGACAAATTACATTTCATTCTCCCCCATTAATTATATTGAGGATCGAGGTGGAAATCTCAAAGGCAGATATTTAAAACCCCGGTACCTAAAACTGAAGCTATCTGGCTCAATAGCACTATGAGTTTGTGTGAAAGATGGGGGTTTATTTTGTAATTTGGGTGAACTGACCCATTAACAAATACATCGTTTATAATGAAGTCCTGGCCTGAATAAACCGTACAGAAACAACCAAATCAAGGCACTGTAGTCGACATTTTGTGGTTTGCCATGGTGTGAGGGGTCAATACTCTGAAGTGCACCTGAATTCATGAGTATATTTTCACATGGTTTGGTGCGGGGCCAGTAAGATTTCATCTCAATGAGCACCTCAGCAGCATGTTCTTCCTGCTGCACTCTGACATGACCACGGAGCAGACTGTAAACACAGGACTTCCAGGTCTGGGCTGGTCTCGGCCAGTGATTATATAAGCCTCTGCACCTAGATAGACTCTTGACTTGAAACACATCCAAGGTACAAGCTGCTCCAGCCAATGTTTGGGAGTGTCCAATGTATGTTTGTATACTGTATGTGTGTGGTGTTCCAAAAGGCAGGTTTACGAGTTATCTGGATAAAGCTGCTGAGTACATTCTGCAACCCAGTCAAATCTGGACCAAGGACTAAAAAAAAAGAAATGACCTGTTCCAGGTTTTACTCAGGAAAGTTATCCATCTAACTAACTCAGTAAATGTGCTTCTTGGAACAAGTCTCAGGCTTTGTATGGTTGTCAAATGTGGCATGTGCATATGCAGTTGACATATCCCTATATAATAATATTTGTGTCCGTGGTTTCAGCCTTTTTAGCTTGTGACCATTGAAACAAATTAGTCTCCCTCAGAGGTAATGATTTTGGTGTTGATGTGTGGTGTGAACAGTTTCAACAGGAGTGATTTTTCCTTAACAGTTTAATTCAAATTATTTTTAAAGGCCTTATTTTTGCTCGTGTGATCCAAAGCTGTGAACTACATGCAAATACACAAATGCACGTTGGCTGGCACCAAGTTTGGAACGTACATGTTCTGAAGAAAACTTATCCCACATCAGCATTACAGTGAGGCACAAACAGAAGAGTTCTTAAAATGTTTTATTCATGATTGCCTTTAAACTGGATGGAAAAGTTGCCACAAGCCACTTTTTAAAAAAAAAAAAAAAAACAGGTGTAACCCTTCAAAAACACATCACAGCAGCCATTTTGGTGAATTGCAAACTGGTTCAACTACCACAATTAAATGCTATACCGTCTGAATGGACTGGATGGAATCTGAACTGTGCAAATAAATAAATAAAAAACATGAATGCACAGACATTTTCAGTCATGAACAATAAAGGGATCATACATTTTGTAAATGTACAAACATGCACCAGGTTTAACTTTACAATGTTAACGTGCTACACTTAATAGCATACTTCCCTTTTGTTATTACATCGGTAGCATTCAATGGATTCAAGTGAAGTTAGACTTAACATAAAACATATGTTGACTGCATGACAGGTGAAAAGCCTCATGTGTAGTGTATTCATCCACTATATAAGCTAGTGACAGAGGGTACGAGTTACTGGGCTGCTAACAGATAGGACGCCATGGTCAGTGCTGCCGCCTCGATGGAGAACAGGTGGTGGTCCTCCACGTGCGGGCAGCTGCTCCTCATGAACTTGGCCAGCTGGAGCAGATACTCCAGGTTGTGGCCCGTCTTCCCTGTGCACACAGCGATCTGGACGCCGATCTCCTCCGGGCTGGCAGGCCCCAGGTACAGGGGGTTGGCTGCGGTGGCGATGTACACCAGCGCCTGAACCGGGGACTGGTTCTCCCCCTCAGGGAAGAAATCCACCATCTTGGTGATGTAGCCACCACAGACCGTTTCGCGCACGTTGAGGTACTTCAGGGACTCCTCGACTTGAGAGCCTGTCACCTCAAACGCCACGCCCCAAGTGCTCGCCTGTGAGGGGAGGAAAACATGTGACGTTAGTGCAAAGTGGGGGTTACACTGAAGTTTCTTAAGCCTGGAAACTCCACTGCAGTTTCTACAGCATCACTGGCAAACCAATAGGATGTAGGGCTTTCCACTTACGTCATCATCTTCGATCAGCGTCACCACTCTTCCGGGCTGCAAGGAGAGGAAGAGAAATGGGGTCACGTCATGGACAACGCCTGGTGCAGTGAGAGCCACGCAGTTCACAAACAGCAGCGAGTCAACGTGCCAACACAAGCAAACTGACAAACAAAGTAAGCACAAACATTAAGCATCTTACCAACTTGTCGTTCCCGCGATGGAAGTTGTCTCCGTGCCAGAATCGTCTCTTGTAGCCTTGAATGTGACCGACCTCTCTCCTCTTATACTTGAAGTCAGGCTTCCACACCAGTGACCCGTACCCGAAGATCCACAGGCTGGTCTTCCCGGCGACGATGTCTTGAGGCTTCATTTTGATCGATAACTTTAGTGTTGACGACGTTCGGATGAATCGATGGATCACTCGTTCAAATTCGATGCGACTAGCTAAGGTGACTAGCTAGCTAGCGTTAGCTTCCTCCGGTCCAGGAGCAGTGGTACCGGCTGACTCGCAGGTATACCGCGGACGGTATTTGAGCCCAACTGCTTGGCAGTTGCGAAGATGGAATTTCGCACTTGATTTTGCCTTGCACTATGCATTGCCGTTGCATTAGAGGTGCCGCATTATGCCTTAAAAATCCATGGCAGCCGCTTTGGCCTTCTAGTCGACGGGGAAAAAAACAAAAACCGCTTTGGCCAGCTGATTCGCTGGCCGGTGACACTACTAATTTAAAGCTAACGAATGAAAAGATCGAGGTTTGATTTAGTGATGTTGGCCTTTTCAAACGCGTCGCTGTTAATCTTCTCCCGGGCCAAGCAGCTGCGGTGATTTTAAGCGTTTCCCCGATAACATGGCGCAGAGGCGCTCACGTATTTATATAGTCCAGAGCAGCTGGGCGATTCCATGCCAGAGCTTTTAACCAATAATATGTAAGGAAGACTTGTTCTCGATCCCATTTTACCAAATCACATGTCGGTGCGCCGAACAAGGCGGGACATTAAACCAAACCGGTTACCCTATTGGCTCACATTTGACTTGAGACGCGCAGCCATCTTTCAACGTGATTGGCCGATGAACTGTAACTCCAACTGATTCAATTTCTGATTGGTCGCCTGTGTTGTCAGTCTCTGAATATATTTCCATATGGTTCAGACTTGATCTGGCTGATGCAACTTCCCACAGCATTTCAGGGCTATAGTAGCAACCAGGCAACATTCCAAGACGTTGCATCAGGCTTGACCTGGGAGAGAGAGAGGCCTAAATAAGGCAATGTGTTTTATTTCACAAGATATGCCACAAAGGAAACAATATAACATTACATGAAGTTAAACATAACACAAATTATATAAATCATTCTGCCTAGGGGAATGACCTGAACACAGTATGGATGGAAATCACTCTTGACATGTGAGTTAATAAGCACCCTACATGGATGTTTAAATGAGCTGGGACAAGTGAGGGCTGTGATTCAGTCCCACAGCCTAAAGATCCAATGGCAAGACAAAGGTCACTGAGGATCAGCCCTCTGGAACCAGGCAGAAAAACGTGTTGAAGGGAGGTGGACAGGTACTTTTCTTTTCAAATTTGCTGTGTTGTGTATAATCACAGGTTTGTTTTTGTAGACACTTCGAGCAGGTAGGGTCATTTTGACATGGCACATGTGGTTGGCTGGCTCACCAGTTGGTCAGTTTGTTATCATCAGAAATATTACTCTTGCGCAATTATTCCAACTTTGTAAACACACACACACACACAAGTCCCTTTTATATACACCTTACTCAACAAACATCTTGCGTTGGCAGCCAAATGCAGGCTCATAGACGGAATGGGTGATTTCTGAGTTTGATAATCACCCCAGGTTTAGACTGTGTGTGGGACAACCTATGAACATTTCTTATAAACCAAATACTTGACAAAATAAAGATAGCAAGAGATAGGAAGGGATATAAGGAATGAAAACTGCCAGAACACTGCCCACAGCAGAGTCACAACAAGAGAAAAGGATGATCAGAAAGATGGAAGACCTGATCAAATGCACAAAAATGCCCACTGCTCCTGCTGGATCTGATATACTGTAATAGCAGAGGCTCATCTGTGCTCAATAGATAGATTATCTATAAATAGCTGGCATTATCTGCCTTGATAAGAGGCCAGACAACTGTATCAGCTCTTCATAAATCCAAAGCACCACACAATCCAGGCCTTTGAGCGACCCTGTGTCATGCACAAGCTTCCATCCCATTATGCTGCGGCCTTTCATGTCCATCCACTCCTCGAGCCTGCTGCCACAGTATCTCTGGGCTGCTCTAAGCACAGGCCACTAAAGGCCTCGGCTAAGCCATGCTGACAGCACTGCCTGAAATCTAATCTAGCACACTGATTCAATGTTTGGAGTCGGTTAATCAAATATTCACCTGTCTTTGCTGTCAAAGTAAAAGATTTGAAATAGATAATTGTTTCAAGCCCCAGACTTTGCCCATATATCCCCATGTTTCTGCTTTCCTGGCCCACAAGATATGAAGTATATGCAGACAAACAAGATAGACTGCATATGGTCAGTGGCATCTAAAAGTAGAATCCTACAGAATGTCACTGTACTTGCAAGAAAACATCCACAGCACAGATTTGTTTATGCTTCAGATTCAGTCTCAACTTCTTCTAGTAGATTGTCTCCATTATGTATTTCCGGTTGACCTTATGGGCTGCTGTCTTAATTATGTTGTTTTAAAACTTGAACTTGAGTATACCTGGGGTTTTACTTTGGCGTGCACTGACCACTTATTTCCTGTGTGTGGGTTTCTTACTGACACCTAGTGTTAATTAATGAGACGACCAAGAGTGCAGTGCAAGGCGAGGTTACAGAACAGTGAGTAACAGCATCATAATGTGTCAGTGTAGTCTGCCTACACATGTATGAGCAAAAACATGCACCGCCAGGAGCTAAATGAGGCTTTAAATTAAGCTTCCACATTCCTCATAAAGAGATGATTTTCCATTCATGACGTCAATATCACAGACTTCCCCCCTCAGAATAAATAGTGCCAATTGGCGTGTTTGTCTGCGCTTGTTTTGAGGTTGTTTTCCTGAAAAACCTGAAGTCATCTGTGCAGATTGAAGAAAGTGATGCGTGAGAAAAACTGTCGGCCCACGCCGGCATGTTCTGCATTTTTTTTTAATCAGGGAGGAAACAGGAACTGATGTCACCGGGTCACAAACAGGATGCTGTGATTATAACACAATGAAAATGCCTGGCCATGCTATGGAGACCCAGAGGCCAAAGAGCAAAGCCCTAGCATGTGTTTGCCACTGTGATCAAGTGTGAATGAGGGTGTGTGTGTCTGCTTAAAGGTGTGAGTATGATGGTGGTGGGAAGAAAGTTCTATCAGGCTGAGTCAGGTAACAGACCAAAGCGTTGGGGGGGGCTTTTAACTAGATGATTAATCGTTGTGATAACGTGTATGTTTTTCTTGAGCCAGGCCGGAAGCACCCTTTCCCAAACTTGTTTTTACGCACACACAAGCGCTTAGATGACGATGCCTAGGTCAACAGGCTAACAGGATGTGTGTGATGGAAAAGCCATCCAGATTCTCTGCCGAGCGTTGATTGCTGCTGATTAGGGGGTGTTGACTGTCGCAGGATTTGTGTTAACTGGAGGCAGGAGAGGTTTGCATTTATAATGCAGGATGACACATTTCCCCAAAATGGATTTTCAGACACACTGGAACTGCTCCATGGGTGATATCCCCTCAACATCAACGGATGGTGGCATGTTAAGAAGAAACTGTAGGGCACAATACACAAAAGACAAGAAGGGCTAAGGGCAATAAGACCAGACTGCTTGGATAAGTCAACTTTTCGAAAATAGAGATCTTGTTATTTATGTGGATTCATAGCAGATCCACTGGCTCCCATCTGGTTTCCCCTCCCCTCTGGTGACAGCCTCAGTGCCAGGCCCTCTCCCCAGCTTTATTTGCAGGGAACGGGTAGTGCAGAACCGGGCATTGAAATATTGCTCTTAACCCTGAAGGGGAGGCAGGCAGTTGGGGAGCCTGTAAGTGCTCGAGTGTGTGTTTTTTATGGGAAGAGGTCTGTGCACTCTGTGTGTCATGCACACGGGGCGAGAGGCCTGGCATATGCTGCTGTTTTTATGGCACTACAGACTCACTCTGTGCTCCCCCCACGGCATCTGTTTGGTTGGCTGTATGTGTGTGTGTGTGTGTACACGGACGCATGTGTGTGTGCGAGCATTATGAGGGGTGGGGTGAGGGGGGCGTTCCCCTTTGCCCTGCGCCTGGCTTTGTTTCGCCATTTCCAGCTTGAGGGGGTGGTATCCGTGGAAACGGATTTGAATTTCAAGCCAATTTAGGGCCGGAGAGAGAACGAGGGGTGGGTGAGCGGGGTGGGAGCCAAAGGCGTTTCCAGGAATTACTCGAAGTAGTGATGCTACAGGCAGGGGGCTTTATGTCTCTCTCAAATGTCCAAAACATTTAATATGATGTGTGAATGTAGGAGGGCAGCTGGATTTCATACTCATAAACCTGCTCACAATTTAAGACATCTAGCTGAGCAATATGGATAGAAACTGAGCACAGGATGAGATTTTTAAGATTCAACAATCTCCTCTTAAATTAAGCCCAGATACAAAAATAAATGAAAGACACATTGGATCATCATTTGTACTCAATTTCATTATTCAAAAACAACCTCAAAAATAATTTCCTTTTCCATTTACTGACATCAACTTATAAACAGTTTTCAAGGAAGTTTTATTCTTCAGAAGTTTGGTCCTTATAAATATGCATTATATACAAAATAATATTATAAAACATATAAAGAGCAGTGTGTCATATTTAAATTAAACTCTGGAAATAATCATTTAAAAAAATTACATTATTGGTTCTGTATTTTTGAAATTTATTATAGGCAGGCAGTGGTGTGACAGTCTTTTCTCCTTGTTTTGAGTCTCTTTGTTTTTCTCAGTCGGGTTGCATAAAGAAACACTTTTCTATGCAAACTTTTCCTTTCTCTTGGATCTTGCTGGCACAGCACTGACTATTGCGCTCCTGTGGTTTTCTCTTCCAATCCCTGTTGATTAAAAAGTTTTTTTCCCCCGATTTTATTTTTGTAGTGCAAAAGATCCAAGAACAGACAAGGGCACAAATTTAGCATTCAAACCCCCTCTTTTAAGGCTTCTAGTGAATTTGGGCTGCATACAATCTTCACCGTTGCATGGAAAAGTCCAACCAGTCATTTTCACGTGATTGACAGTTGAAGATTGGTTTCAGACATTCATAACTCTCAGTGTTTGTGAGGTTGGATTGTGACAGTGGGTGAGTTCACTCGTCTCGACCCTGAGTCTTGCATAGCAGGCGAAGATGGCAGGACTGAGTGTGTGTGTGTGTGTGTGTGTGTGTGTGTGTGTGTGTGTGTGGAAAGGGGGGTTGGGGGGCTGAAGGGGTCAAATCTTAGGCACCTTTTTTTTACTGATTGGTTGGCTGTCAAAGTCATCATGATTATCACACAAGGCCAGGTCAGATACGAGGGGGCAATGATCCACCTTCGCTTCCTTCTACTGTCCAGGATGGCCGAGATTATAAATTAATATTTCGCAGATGCTCTGTCAGTCTTCACACCTTGTGTAGTCAGTCTATTCGCCAGTCCGTTTAACCATTGTCACAACTGGGAGAGGTCCTTCACTGTACATGTTTTGCATACAAACACTCGGTCAACATAAAGTTTCTCAGTTCTGTTCTTTTTTTCTCGTTTTCGCAGAGCAGAGGTTTCTGCCCTCTCCAGTTCTCAAGTGTTCCAGAGCAGCAGTGGACATCTTAAACAATCTCCAGTCTCGTCTCAGCATTTGTAAACAATCCAGAATATTATATTCTGCCTCGATTGTGTCTTTTTCCTCGCTCCCTCGCCTTCAGACCCCTCACAGTTTATACCTGAGAGAAAAAGGAGAGGACAAAATTGTAGTACAAATACAATAATCCCAAAGCAAAAAACTCTCCTAAGTGTTTTCACAGCGCTTTTTGGAACTGTTACAGGTCACATGCTCCAGTATCAACATTATATTTTCCTTGGAAATGGACATCTTAAAAAATTCCACGAAATGCCACAGCAGTAAAACATAGCACCGTTGAGAACAAGCAGAGCCAAACATGTGTGAGGAATCAGTATAAGTTCGGACTTTAGGTCATCACGTGGCCAAGATAAAGAATAGCCAGTGTAATTTACAGAAACCAATAACTGGCAGTTGATTGGGCTTTCCCAAATACCAGAATACAGCCATTTTACAAAGAGCACCATCCCCTGTCAGTAATGAGGGATAGGGCACTTGGGACGACATGATGCATGTCAAGTGGAGGACCTGCGGATATGCTGATGAAGACGTGATTTTATTTGGCTTACCTCAGTTGCTATGACGCATTCCCTCCTCTCCTCCGCTATAACAAATACCGACTGGTACATGGAGTCTCTTGAGGAACATATCGTTGATATCCTACACTCTGGCTTTTCACTGCAAAACACAAATCACACTTTGTGTTAACACAAAGTAGAAGCACATGGCAGAGCTATGCATTAGGTGCGCATGTATACAGTGAGGCAGCAGGGAGGATAGGGGCAGTGTGCAGCAAAGCGATTGTCAAACATGTATGAACTGTGTAAATGTCGAATGTATGGTTTCCAAACTTGAAAAAAATGTCGGGTTGTTGGGTGAAACCCATTAACAGTAATTTCCACTCAGCAGGGATCCACATATAAACCACTGCATGAACTCAATAAATAGAGGAGACCTATGGGAATGTCCTACTACTTTGACACACATTATCATATGTGCACATGATAGTTTAGTACAAGCAGTGTGAATATGGTTCCTCTTACCTGTACATTCTACTCAAGGGCATTTTGTCCTCTAAACATTTGTCATAAATAAGACTTTTATCCTCTTGTGACTTGTCATCCTTGAACTCCTTCGAGTTAGAGTTGTAAGAGTCCAAGTGATAGTTTTTGTGGATAAAGTTCGATTTCTCTGAATCACAGTCCACCTCCAGGCCGATTTTCTGGTTGGTGTTTTTCAGCTGGGACTCTGGGATCAGGTTGTCTCTCTGAACGTTGGACAGGTTGTTCATAGTCTCTGTGTCGCCCCTCTCTCTTTGGGCCTGTCTGTGGATGTGCCTCAAAGCCAAGCCCACCATACACAACAGCACCAGCAGCGCCACCAGCCCCACAGCCAGGGAAACCGCCGCCCACTGGAAGCCATCTTGAATCTCTCTGTTGGTCACCGGAGAGGTGACGGCCGCGAAGAACTCACAGCGAGGCCCGGTGAAGCCTGACGCGCAGATGCAGGCTGCCGGAGGCTTGCCTGGCCCACCGCCCCCAGTGCAAAGACCCCCGTTGAGGCAGGGGTGAAGGGAGCACTCATCCAGGACTCTGTCGCAGTTGCGTCCGCCATAGCCTGCAGGACAGACGCAGGTGTAGTCGTTGATCCGGTCTTGGCAGGTGCCACCGTTGAGGCAGGGGTCACCGGCACACTCATTGATGTTGATTTCACAGCGCTGGCCAGTAAATCCTGCACGGCAGCTACACACACGCATGCCACCGTGGATCAGACACAGACCACCTGCAGAAGAGGAGGGGACGACGGTTAGTATCAACAAACACAGCTAACATTAGCATCCAAAATGACAGGCATCTCAACATCAAGGCATTTCAAAAGCAGAGAGAACGTGATCTCCATAAGCCTTCCCATGAGGCCCCTTCAGTTCACACATCTCCATCAAACCCAGTGTGACCACAGCACCGCGTATTGTTCTCCCAACACACACCAATCCCAGAGCCCTTCGTGTTTACAAGAAGACAGAAATCGAGCTGCGCTGGATATTTGTCCCCTTTCATCAACAACCGCGGTGAGCTGTGGCGACATTTACAAGCTGCTGCTCTGAGCTGCCGAGTGTTTATACGGAGGACAATAGACACCAAGTTCCCACCAATTCCTGTTGTTCCACACTGCTTCCAGTTGCAAGAATTTGAAGGGGGGGAGAAAGAGCGAGGGGAAGTTCAGAAAGGGGAGGAAGACTGTACCATTAGCGCAGGGAAGCGACGTGCACTTGTCCACTCTCTTCTCGCAGTTGAGTCCGGTGTAGCCGCGGGGACACTCGCACATGTAGCTGCGGCCATTGTCCTTCTCCCAGCATTTGCCACTGTGGAAACAGGGGGAGTCGGCGCACGTCAGCAGGCTGTGCTCACAGTGGGAGCCCTCGAAACCTTGGGGACATGTGCACATGTAGCCACTTTCCAAATTCTGGGGGAATGGAAAAAGAAAGGCAAAGTTGGACGGACAGCCAAAAGCTACAGAATTAGCCCAAAAAACAAAGTGTGAATACTAGAATATAAAAATGTTTCTAACTTACTGTGCATGTCCCTCCATTCCTGCAGGGGTTGCTGTCACACTCCTGCATCTCCAGCTCACAGTTGACCCCAGTGAAACCAGGCAGGCAAGTACACGTATAGCTGCCCTGTCCTGTGTTCATGCAGGTGGCGCCATTCACACAGGGATGGTGATGGGTGCAGAAGTTCAGATCTGGGGGAGAGAAGAGTGTTTGTTTACAGTGAGCCTGCCCAGGGGACAAAAAAAAAAGAAAAAAGCCATCTACCCCGGATGTGCGCAAAGCTATGAATGGAACACTTCAGAGGAAACCTAATTTACTAATGCTTTCAAGTTAATTCAAATGAAAACAACGCACAAGTAATATGAGAACATCTTCTAAAAAGGAACAGCAGCAGTGGTCCAAGTTGTGTGGTGTACCTTGGTCACATAATAGGCCTCCCCAGCCCTCCTGACAGTTACACTGCCATGGCAGCTGGCAGGTGCCATGCTTACAGGCCGGGTACTTCTTACACTCGTCACAGAATGTGCCTTGCCAGCCGTCTCTGCATCTGCAAAGTGTCAAAAATAGGTGTTTTGATTAATCTCTTATTCCTCATATTGAAGGTCTTCTATTTGTCATGAATAACATGTCTGAATCTGGTACTTAAAACTGCCAATGGCTATTTCTATTAAACATACAATCAGTCGACTCAGATTAAACAAGGGCAGACGTCTGTGCTTTACAGGCCTGTCACGGATTAGCTGGTGATTACATTAAGAAATCAGTCATCAATCATGTAACAAGACATTAATAGCTGCAGCACCGTTGGATACAATCATTAAATGCTCATATAAATCCATCATGAAAACATGAAAAATTAAAAGCGATTTTTTTCTTTTCAGAAGGCATGTGGTAAGTGCAAAGTGAAATCATGCCTCAGCACTGGTAACCTTATTACATAATTACAGTTATTACATACAAGCAACGTTGTTTTTTGTGTAACCATGGTGAATAATGATATAAGGCTTGTCTACATTACAAACTGGTGAATGCAGTAACTACAGGATAAACAAAGGTCGACGGGGGTAAAATCATCATGAAGGTATGTACAGTATATTAAGGATAAATAATGATAATGTAAAAATATATATGTTGAAATATGGCTTTAAACATTCCTGGCAGCGAGCCAACAGTCAAAGCATTTTTCTCATTTCTCATGAATATCTATTTCTCAGCACAGTCCGCAGCAAACTTGTCAGACCATGAGATCGGGGGGGGGGGGACTTAAGATGTACTTTTAAGGTTCCAACATTTTTTTTTTTTTGCTGAGTGAGCAGAGGCACGGCCATGCAGCTTTACAGAGTTGTGTATCTGAAGGGGTTTAACCTCAATTTGGGTCAGTTTTAGCGGTGGGAATGATGGATTTGTCTCTGAAAAAGAGGGCAAAATAGGATTCAGGAGGAATTTCTCACAGCGAGTGGGTGAGTGTGTGAATTATCCTTGCTGGTGAGTGAGTGAGTGAGTGAGTGAGTGAGTGGGACTGGGTAGTGACAAGAAAGGAACATGGGAAGCAGGGAAGCCAGTGAGTGACGCAGGGAGGCGAGAGAGGGAATAAACTGAAATGTTGTTGATTTTGGAGAACTTCAACCTCCCTTGATAAATGATATGGACAGAATAACCTATGTGGGTCTTCAAAGGATGAAATATCCCGTTCTGATTAGCCGTATATAAACACAATATATAGGAGAAAGAGCTGCTGATGTTAACACGACACTGAACTTGAAAATGAAAATTGGTTTTAGAGAAACATGACCAAAGCACGTGGATGTAGCTCGCACTGTTCCCATATGTGTTCCTTCCTACTCAACAGCCGACACCAATTTCAACACTTCATAATTATTAATACTTACACACACTCGCCAGGTTTGGAGCAGTTTCCGTTCCTCTCGCTGCAGCCTTCCAGACAGATCGCTAAAGCAGAGAGAAAAACACAAGCATGCAGTCAGTCTGCTGCTCTTTTTTGTTGTTGTTGCTATGTGCTCCCACCTGGTTGTTTTAACTGTGCCTGGTGATGTGCACAATGTATCAAAAACTGAATAAGTTACACAATTTTCAAACTGTTAAAAACAATAAGAAGTAACTAAAACTCTATACAATAACACTGTAGGACTCTATAACAACAACCGAGGCTACAGAGACCTAATTTAGTAGCCAACTGTGGGCCTTTATGTTGAAGTACATGAGGCCTAAATCTGTCTCAACTTTCCTTGGAAGCCTCCATTTCATCTAAACCTGTCCGCCACGCCCCCAGCTGCCAACCGGTCGAGGGTCTGTTTGTCCTGTTTCAAGTGTACCGGTCTTGCATGACACTGACTCGCAGGACAACATATCAGGCGGCTGACGGTAAGCGGCCGGTTTAGTCCAGAGCAGATGCTTGCTCTCAATAGCAGACAGCTGTCACTATTGTTGTTTGTGGTCTGCCAGAACCATATTTGCAGCTGCCACTACCGCGCGACCAACAATGGAAGGGACTAAAACATCGGTGGCGCGTGGCGGATAATAATGCCGCGATTAACCTTGGCGCGTGCAGTCGGCCGGGCTCCTCCTATCAATGCCCGCGCATCCCCCGCCCGCGTGCGGATTATGTTACCGGGCACGCGCGGTACAGTAGCCTACTACAAAAAAAATCTGTTTATTTTATAAACACAAACTCTCAGTTCTAACTTGGATGTGACTTCCTTTAGACACAAACTGTTACCCAGGTAAATGTACTTTATTTTACATTATCGTGCACAGGTTAGCTAATCTGCATATTGACAAGCTAAAGGAAATGATCATTTAGCCCTTACAGCTGTGTTCATTAGCCATTTGTTTACAGTTTAATTAGCATATTATTTCCCTACTGTTTGCATATCGTTATCTAAACTTTACAACATGTATTTCTGCTTTATTTTGCTTTCTTCAACCCTGTAAAACTCGCAGGCCCAAATGACCAGGCTTGTTTGAATTGATGCATGGGAGTGTGTGTGTGTGTGCGTGTGTGTGTGTGTGTGTGTGTGTGTGTGTGTGTGGAGGGGGTTATAGTGTCTAAAAGATGCCCAATCTATCTTTCTCATGTATATTTTCTGTAGTCACCGGACGATTGATGTGCCTGTAATTGCAACACGTGAGCCCATCTGGTTAGAATTTGGCGCCACAGTCAAAATAGCACACGCCAATTTCTCTTTCACCACCACCAAGTGACATGGATGACAGATCCGCTGTCACCCATGTGGCCGCGTATCCAGCACATGGTAACTATTACTCTCACGGGTGCCTCCTTCCAATCTACTCTTTGATTAATTTGTTTTGGTGAGAAAGGCCCCTTGGTATTGTGGAGCCAAATGGCATCAGGCCTCCTCATAGGGCCCATTCAGAGCTGTCCAAGACATGGGAGTGTTGGTCTATGATTTGGCCAAGTGGGTTCGCACAAGTATAATGTGCCTGTTGTCATGCTAAGCCGTCTGTCCCTCACAAACCCGCAACCAATTACACTTCGGAATGATATGATTACAAATTATATGATCTCTGAAAAATGCACTCCACATCAAAATTGCCTGTCAGACGTGCCAGACATCATTACGTCATGTCTCGTTATACTCAACATCTTGTGGCCTTAATGATGATGACCTATGGGGTATCTTGCAACTTAATGACTACTGATATCTGGAACTTGTGCCTGCTCATAAATCTGTTTTCTCTCTAGGACCTAAACCATAATGACGAAGGGCAAAGGCCATCCACCGTGGAGAGACCTCGCAGAAGTAGCAACTCTGTTAAGGTAAGGACGGTCCACCAAATCCTGCAAAGAGTTCTTATCATGACTGAAACGATATCTAGAAGTCATTTTCAAACATTCTGGATAAACGGCCATGTTAAATATAAAAACACAGAACTACGAAACTCCAGTGTCACCGGACAGACATGCTAAAAGAGAGCAAGACCAGACTTCTGATGTCCAGTAAATCAGCCAGGAGTGAACCGGTCTAATAGAAGATATTTGGTTGATTGCTTACGTTCTTCGCAGTATTTTCCCTTCCAGCCAGGCAGACAGGATAACTGTCCGTCACGGTTGCAGGTGTAGTGGCCAAATCGGTCGTCCCTGGGTGTGCACTTTTTGGAACAACTCTCTCCGTAGTAACTTTCGTTGCAGACAAACCGGTAAGAATATCTGAGCTCTGTCTGCTTTCCGGTCTGCATGTCCTGAGACCAGTCAGTTCCTACACCCAGCTGTCTTTGGATGGCAAAAAAGCTAATCAAAAAGTCTGGGTCGCTGGTATCTGAAAGAGGCAAAAAAGAGAAAGAGGAGAAAGTCAGAATTAATGTGGGATATCTAAGCTTGTTTATGTCCTGGGATGATTATGGTTTTATGTCAAGGACTGCATCATAAATGGCTTGAGGGTTCAAAAGTCATTCACTTTCGTTTTAACAATCTGCCCAGCACCAAGCTGCATCCCTTATCAAATCCCATACAGCTTAGATGAAAGATAAACTCAGGTTGAAATGTCCTCCTTTCTTTCCGTCAGCAAAAACATTCCCAGGCCCAGTCCCCTCTTCCAAAGGGCGGAACAGAGTAAGGTGTAAAATACAGGAAGATGTAGTCAGGGGTTTTTGGCAGGCACTGAGTATTCTCACCAAAGCCCACAGCTCTTTCCCACGCCAAAAATAAACCAGAGGAAGTTCAATTGTATTGGGTATAAGAATGAAAAAGGTGTTCTGAAGTTCATAACAAAGGAGTGAATAGGCGTGAAAATGGTGTGAAATTGTTTAACAATTAACAAGAGGTGGAGAGGAACATGTTGAATGACTGAGCTGTATTTAATAGCCTAAATGTTGCCTTTTGTGCAAAAAAAAAAAAAAGGTAAACTAGTTGGAGAGCCTCATGAGTTAAATGTACAGACAGAGCTCCCTCCTGTGGTAACAAAATGTTGCACTTACCTACAGGTAGATTTCCATAAGGTGAATGCCAGGCTTCAATTATTAATGAAAACGACCCCTGAGGAGAAAAACACATGCAGATAATTAATATCCATTTTACTTAATTTTTTTTTTTTTTACAGAGCTCATCATTTAGGGAGGAAAGTTTCTTTTTCTATTGCATTTAATTGACTGCTGGTTGTTGAAAAGAGCTATTTCAATTACACTCAAGGCTTCCTGCAGAATTGTGTGTTACAGTGATCATTGCACGGCCGACGTCGTGGCAGTCCAATCTGTTTTGTCGGCAGAGTATTACCTAATGATATGGATTAGATGAGCTGACCAATAACCGGCGCGCTCCCAAAATGCATAGCAGCTCCCTTGAAACAACATAACAGCCGCCGCTGTGATAAAAGACATGAAAGTGGACGCACTGCCCCACGCTCTTACCGGCCACCCGAAGTTGAACGGTATTTGAATCGGCCTCGGTAAAGTGCCACTGTCCCTGGCGCTGAAAGAGTTCGTCCCCAGCACCGCTGTCATTGTACTCCCAAAGATGCAGTCACCTGGCGAGACCACAGCCTGATAGTTCTTCAAGCAAATCCTAAAATAAGTCCTGCAGTTGGGTTTGCACGCGTTCCCATTTGCCAGCAAACCTTTGTGGTTTTTAAATTCGTGGAGATCGAGCTCAAAAACACCGGAGCCACATACCTAAAAGAGAAGGAAATAAGATTTAGGAGAACGTCGGTGCGGTTACATATAGCTTAAAAACATGAAAACCACTGGCTCTCCATCTGTCAGGACCACCGGGGAGGGGTGGAGGTTGGGGGGGTGTAGCTATTATCCTCCTTCATACCTGTGATATCAACGTGGTGCTGAATGCGATGGTAAAGGTGAACCAGGCTGCCATCCTTCTCGCTTCTCCAGGGCAGCCGCGTCACCAGCCAATAAAGCAGCAAAAAACCTTCCTATTCCAAAGTATTTACACCGAGGTAAACAAATGGAAAAAAAAAAATCTCTGAAACACGTATAAATCCTTCTTCACTCCCAGGGAGTTCTCCCGTAGCTCCTTGTTGCTGTGCGTCAAAAAAAGAAAGCGTCCAGAGAAAAAGCGTTTCCAATCTCTCCCAAGTTATCCAAAGGTGAGGGAAGACCAATATCCACAGCTGGGCCTCTCTCTGTCAGCAGGCGTCCGCTCCTTTGCGTGCTACTGTACTCCACAATGGTCACTCCGCTGCGTGTGCGCTGCTAAGGGCTTGTTTTGGTGCTGAACTTGGTGCGTCAGTGCGCCGCGGACGTTCACCACTCGCCTTATTACTCGTGAATGAACCGTGCTGCGTCTCCTCCCAGATATATAGACTTGCACTGCGCTGCTCATTACATAAACTGTCAATCACCCACCACTGACACCGCCCACCTCCACATATTCAGCCCCCTTCCCTTCCAACCCAACAACAATTATCCAGATTTAATACCCACTGGCACTGTGCTGACTGACCACCGTGGACACTGGGCGATTATTAACAAGCCCTAACATCTGTTGACTTATTTTTAGCGCACAATACGCCGGACGCACATTCACACATTATGGACAGTGAGTGAGGACAATGAAGGAGAGAACCCGAAACCTATGAGGATAGAAAGCAGGAATTCAATTACTGCCTCACTCCTTGCACCCTTTTGCCCTCGGTTCCACTCAAGTGCACGCTTAATTAGCCCGCACTACAGCGTTGGAGCCGCGCGCACTATTTCCTCTCAGACCCCTCCACTCTCTGTGGGGTCACGAGTGTCTCTCCCCCGGGCTGCATCAAAAACAATAAGACTAGAAATGCGATTGAAAGGAGAAATCTCTCCAGCATTTTTAAAAAAAAAATTGCTGTTGAAATTCACTTTCTTTACTGTTTTCTTTTTTTAGACATTTAGAAGCAAAACAGACCCACGTGATACCAGATACAATATTCAAGACAAATGTCCTGATTCACCTGAATCAACCTAAAACATGTGTCTTTTACATATCAAATTCTCCTTAACTCTAATACAAATACAGTTTCCTGTTACGCACAGACACACAGGCCTACAATGTGTCCAGTGTCACATTTTTTCCTACCATGTTATTGTGGGTGTGTTTCATCTTGTTGGTGGCGTGTGCCCCTTCATGCCCACCCATGCGTTTTACGGTTTAGTGGCGGCGTGCCTCCTATTGTTGCGACGCGTGTCCCTCTCTCGCCCTCATGCGGGTGTAATGTGCGGGACGTGAGACATAACTATTCAGCTGTATGCAAATGAGCCCTCTCTCTCTCTCTCTCTCTCTCTGACACACACACACAATCACCTGCATCCGTAAAATTGGTTTATTCTTCCCCGTAGCCTTTAACAGCTAATGAATGTCACATGGGCCCGCGCGCAGCGAGGTTTCCCAGGATTGAGATAAAAGATTTAATTTGATTGCCTGAAATTGATGCGCGCAACTAATAAAGTGACAATTCCTCCCTCCCTAAATCAGTGTGCCACGATGACAAATAACTTTACACACTCTTAAATATTGAAGGAGGCTATTAAATCTGCTAAAATGATTAATTAAATAAGTCCCTCTGTATATACCCTCTTAAATGAATTCATTCAATTGTACTCACATTAATATAAGGCGGAGCGACCCAGAAGGAAATAGTCATAAAGATATTAAAGTAGAAATCAAAGAAATTCTATATAATCAAATGTGTGGTTGGGTGTTTGAATTGTATGACTATGTGGCGAATAATCGCTTTCCCTCCGTGTTTTTCCCTCTATGCGCGGGTTTGGTTTTTTGATCATGTGATTCGTTGTATTTGTTATTCGATCGCCCGTGTCTCTCTCATTTACCATCTGGTGGGAGACTGGCAGCCCCGACGCACCGTTTTGTATCGTCTGTTCACGGCGGGGACAAGCCAATTTTCTCCAACCTGTTCATCTCAATTCTGTTTGGCATCAGTCGTGCGTGTGTGAGGAAGAGCTACAGTAATCCTCTAATAACATTCAGAGGGATGTGTTATTTGCCATGTTGCAGAAACTGGAAATGTCACAAAATGTAATGCTGTGCACATGAAGAGGATACAGTAGGCTTCTGTATGATATGATAATAAGGTCACTGGAGACTTTATTAAGTACCAGAGCACTGAATAATACTGTCATTTTATTAGTGTTGTGAACTGTGCAGTTGTGCATCTAAATTTCCATGTTGAAGATACCTAAAAAGTAGCATACAATGATATAAAACCCCTGATCCATCCTAGTGAGAGAATTGCACAGCCACTCCTTTTACTAACACAGTTCTGCTTGAAGAAAAAAGCAAGTGTGTCTCACAAAGAAAGTTTTAACAGACATGCAAACTCTTATTGCTTTCTCTCCTCATGGTATGAATTATCTATGAATTCATGGCTGATATAATGCTGTAAAAACGATTGTTTCTTAAGAGAAAATAGTTCCGTCTGTGATTTTCCCCTGAACTCTACATGATCTCTGAATGTTTGTGTTTCATCTGATGTTCTCGTGTGGTGTAGCTGTGCGCCGCTGAGAGTGAAAATGGAAAGCATCTATATTTATTCAGTGTTTATATGAGGCAGACACAGTCGACGGGTTGAATGCTTGTCATATTGACACACCTGTTGTGTCTCCAGTGGGTCCACAGAGACACAATGGCATCGGCTCGGTGGGGCCGTATGCCATGCAGCTCCTCTCTGTGTCTATATGCCCCCGGCTGCTAATTCTGTTACTTGTTGACACTGCGTAATTCTTTGTGATTTAATGGAGTGAAATGACAAACAGAGTCTTTGGTAAAGTGCAGGCAGGTTTTGATACTCCCCATAGATTAACATTAGCATTATTCATCTGTGCTTGAGTTGTGATTCCAGGTTTGCCCACATTATTGCACCGTCTGTCCTACCAGTAATGGTTTCTAATGGGGAATATTACCTAAGCTTATCTCCTTTTTATAGCCTTGTCTCCAGTCCAGCCATCATGAAACTGCTATAAAAAAGGGTGACAATTGCAGTTTATAGGAGGTTTAACAGGTGAGCGCAGCTGATAACACAAAACTCTCTTCACTATGAAGGATAGTGAGTGACATGTGAGCCGTATGTTCTTTTCCACACAGCGGAAACTAACCACACACCAGCTTCACTTTGTCTTAATGCTGTCAAAGGGTCTCTGCTTTTATTATACTGCTTGCACTAGACACACATCTCACATATTGATTTACTTTAACAGCCTATTCGTCCAACGTGTTTTGTCAAAAATAAAATAGTTTAGGGTAAAGTAGTTGGGAATCATTTATTTGAATTATAGTGTGGGTGGAAAAATCAAAAGCAACTTTAAAGCACAGTTTATAAACTTTAAACACATGTCGCGTGATGTCTACAGTCCCAAACATTTCCAGTGGAGGAGCTGAGCTGCTGTCAACAGATGCTTTCTGTGGTTTTATTTATAACATGCCTCGCTGAAAAAGCATTGTATTATTACACTCTTATGCAATGCCAGGCAGCAACTGGAGCCTACAACAAACCAACTGCTCATACCGAGGCTATTTGGACCCATTCACTAAACCACAAGCTGGGACCCTGCATATATAAAGATGTCGCATCAAAGCTCTTTGCTTTCCAGCAACACAGCGGGATCCGACTGACCAGACTTTAGTTCATACTCTTCATCTGAAAGCTTTGATGTTTGCATGTGCGTGCACAAGCTTGTATGTGGGTGTCAGGGAAGATGAAGAAAGCATCTCGTCTCATGTCTCCTCTGCCTCCTCTGCTTCCTCTTGCCGTGTACTCTTCAGAGAGAAAACTTGTGGGTTTGCAGGGCCGCTCCAGATTGTTCCATCTGCTTGATGGATGCCTTTCCCAATTGTTTGTGCATTTGGGGGACGCTGTTCCTGTTCTCACCATTCTGGCCAGCTCTCATGAATAAACCGCGATCTCCTGACAAGGAAGCGTAAACAGGTTGATTGGTCAGAGAGTGAACTTGAGAATATCTATTGTTGCCACTGGAATGTGGAAAATGCTGCTGTATTAAATATGAAGCAAGAATGCCGCCATGACGTCAGTCTCTCATTTTATCCCCTTTTTTTATGAGTCATCTGAAAAAGGAGAGTGAAAGCTGCTGTATATGTGAACACATGCAACTTGACATGAATAACAAACTTTTAGACAAATATGAAAAACACCCTCTATCCTCAGACCCTTGATTATGATAACGGAAAAATAAAACTAACTGATGAAGAGATTCAACTGCGGCAGTCTTAAAACTAACTGGAACAGTGCCAGTCGGGTGTGATAAATATTCAGCAGTGCAGGTCCCAGAAATGCCCTGAGATATTTAAAAGGTTTAGCCGGTACGGAGTAGAGGAGGCAGGTAGTGGAGTCAAATACCACTTTGGACAATGTACAATATATTTGTCTGTTTGCATTACTCTTCTTTCATACTACATAATCTAATCTAATCTCATGTCCACGTAAGGCCGTAACACGCTCAGTTTTTGACTTTTAGGCCCAGAAGAAGAAAGTGACAGACCCTGACGTTGTCAGATAGCACATTCATTTAAAGCCGTGACAGTTTTTATATGTCTTAACTGCAGACATGACTCGGACGCACGTTGTGGAAAAGTAACAGAAGCCCAGCAGGTGAAATAGATTTAGACTTCACATCATGGGAATATGACAGCAGATTGAGTCGGCGCTCTGTACTACATGTCGGCCATATTTATCTGATCCTGGCCACCTGTTATATTGATCACAAGGCCCCGGCAATATTTGCTCTCCTTAATGCGGCTTATTTTTGAAGTCCAGCTGGGCTTCATCGTAAAAGTATTATAAATCTTGATTTAAGTGAAGGGAGGCCAATATGTTGTAGCAGATTGACAATGACGTCGGCAGTAAGACCAGAGGAGGAAGGTAGATTTATGACCTGCTCTTCAGAGGCACAGGTTCAGGTCCCGGCCATACGCCGGGTCCCTCTGAGCCACACCTGAAAGAGCTCCCTTAAAGAAGTCGCTGGTGACCTACATAAAAGAAGGTCAGAGAAAGTCAGTCATCAGATTGGAGCCTCTCTGGATTTCTCATTTGCTTCAGTTGCAGGTGAAGGAAGTGACCTGCAGAGGTCGAGTAGTTAAGATTTGTTGGCCTCTTTGATGAAAGCCAAGTGAATGTGGAAGTTAAATATTGTAAAGTGCTCTAAAACCTGAAGTCCTTTATGTTGATCTGATAAAAATGTTTCTAGTTTTCCCTTGTTGGGAGCCCACATAATAAAAGTCCTGCCATTTCAATTCAAGAAAATGAAATATACTGTATATAAATCCATGAATTTGTATTTTAATGCAAGTACAGAAGTTAGTTTGACCTGTTATTTACTAAAACAAGGAACAATTCTCAGGTTCATTAGTTTCCTATTGACATTTGGGCTTCACAGGAGCATAATGCCCCTTAAACCTCGTCTGTCTGCCTTGATAATGCTCTCCCCCATGCTCTGTTTTGGAACTTTCTTTTCCTTTCTCTGACTTTTCGGTGTTTACTACAAACAGCAGTGCACCAGCACTGACCTGGCCTTTTGACGAGTACACTGGCAACATGAACCAACAGGGCTGTTTAGCTGTGCCGCGAACTGCATGGAAGGTGTCGTCATCATCATCAAAACTCACCTTTTCTGAGAACATCATGATCTGGAGGAGGGGGGGGTCGAGGTCAACTAGACTAACTTCACATGGGGTACACACGGATGTTTTAAGGTTTAAGGTTAATGTTCAGTTTGGCAATGCAAAGCACAATAAGAGTTAGGCGAGAATTAACGTTGTCTTAGTTGTCAGGCTATACATAATGAATTGGATTTGAGTGTAACTGAAGAGGAGCTTTGCAAAATTCACTCAGCCCACTTTCAGTGAAAATCAAACCAAGTGCAGAGCACTCATGTAGTGATCTACTCATTGTAGAGAATTGTAAAAAAGTCTATCCCATTTTTATGGATTTAAATAAACTTGACGTTTCAATTGCAATCTTTTTCAAATTGAAAAATATGTGGTTTTTATGAAAATTGGTTAAAGTGGACTGAGAGAATTTTGGAAAACCCCTTTAAATTGGGTGCAGCATGCGGCTAAGTTAATGACACTTAGGGGGGATCATATTATGGGACCCAGGTGGAAATGATTCAGATCAAGTCAGGCACACAGGCTGTGATTACTGACATGATCTCAGAGTATATAGATTGTGTAAATTTGCTCCTCTCACCACACTTCAACTCTTGTAGCCATGGAAACACAGGCTATATAGGCTAAATTTAGTGGCAGCAGCTCCTGAAGTTGATAAAAGCATTGAATATCACTCACCATGAACAGAGAACCTTCATTATCCATTCAGATAAGTGGAAGGGACTCACACCACTCTCTGATAATGAATGCTCAGAATGAATTTATGAGCATCGAGAACATGCTGTAGTGATATTGATCATGTAGTGAATCAAAAATAACACAAGTTAACACCAAACTCAACCACAGTTACTCCTTGTTTTGCGTGTTTACTATAAGAAAATAAATAATTGGTCATATGATAAACATACTTTTAAAGCAAATTCATATGTGTTTACTTGTGTCCTTTTTAGCTTTAATTGTAGTTTTTCAAGAGTTCATATATCAGTCATTTAAAAATCAAATCAAACCACCCATAAGATGAGCAGCGAGCGAGAGAATCCACTACACAAATCCCTCCTCGGGCATAAATGTCCCAGCGGATTGGTGCCACAAATGCGAGTGTTTAGGAGTGAGAGTGAAGTGGGTGTACACAGTCTCTCCAAAGCCTTAACCACAATGAGATTAGTGTCAGTCGGCAGCATTAATCCCAATAGTCTCCCGGCAGCAGCACCAAGCTGGCCCACCGTTAGCCGAGGAAAACACCACGGGGAGACTGAAGGGAGTGGGCTGGGCGACTTAACCGAGTAATGGATTAATCAGATACAGCTAGAGGAGGAGGAGACGTCTTTCTGCATAATATGTGAAGCAAAACAAACGCTGGGATGTCAGGGGTACAATAGTGTCAGATGGGGCAGGATGAGTGATATCATGGAGGAAGGTTTGGTAAAATGCCGGTTTTTAATTAGGGTCCAGTTCTGAAGGGTGGGACCCTAAAATAGGCTTAACCAAATGGCCGTTTTGAGATGTGTGTCTGATCTGTGGCCTGGTGGTGTGGAGTGTTTTTTTGTTCCGCATCCTGGACGACGATTAGTCGATTATTGGATTGACAGAAAATTAATCAGCAAACTAATTTGATAATTGATTTGTTGTTTTCAAGCAAAAATGCCAAACATTCATTGATTTCAGCTTCAGGAGTGTGAAGATTTGCTGATTTTCTTTGTCATATGTGACAGTAAACTGAATATCTTCTGGGTTTTGGAGTGTTGGGTTGAATAAAACAAGCGAGTTGGATACATCTCCTTGAGCTGTGGGAAATTATAACAGGCATTCTTCATTTGTTTATGACATTTTATAGACGAAACAAAAACATTTTATGAATTAATCGAGAAAATGATCTGCAGATTAATTGATAATGAAAGTAATTGTTAGTTTCAGCCCTAAAGGCACCTTTACATTTAGTCTCTTATGTCTTGATTCTGATTCTTTCTATTTCTATTTTTCATACTTCATACTTTTTTAAGTTATGTGGTCGAAAGCTCAGAAAAGTTAGTAAGTGGTTAGATTATTTTGTTCCCAAACATCAAGAATGCACTTCCATGCTCAGATGAATAAATACTATATATTTTTATTGGATCATGGTAAGATTGTATGCTTATGAAAAGTGTTTGAAGTTGCAGCCAGTGTTGTTGACCCACACCATAGAAACAGATAGGTGTATCTGTGTTTTTCAGAGTTGTGCTCTTTTGGCAAAGCAGTAACTCTTTTGCAAAAACTCTGTTCTACCCACTGATTCCCCACCAGAGACATCCCCAGGCTCCCGTCCCCTCCCTTCCCCTCCGACGTTGGTACGATCCAAAAGCCTGGCGGTTTGTTTGCTTGGGAAAGGAGAATATCCTCTGAGGTCAAGTCAAACAGGATGTGCTAAGAGTGTGGTCCTTCGCTCCTATTGGCTCTTTGTAATAACGCTCTCAGTGGGGCTAACACGCACACACACAAACACGTATGAACGTGTGCATGTGTGTGTGTGTACATACACATCTGAAACGCCATAACTAACAACCACAGATATAGTTTTGTGAAATGCCTATCTGACAGGCTATCCAGTTGTATTTACCTTAAAAGAGGAGTTTGTGATTAAAGCAGCGTGCTCCGAGCAGGCTTGTTTGAATAAGACGTTGCGTTGGGAAAATGTCAAACACTAAAACTAATAAACAGAAACTGCTGCAGATGAAGACGACCACTTAGTGAGAGCGAGAGCGGGACAGCGCAATCAGAGGAATCGCTGCATCAGCAACTGGTCATGGCTTACTTGAAGTCACAGATTTTTTTTTTTTCAGAGTTAATCAGCCATACTGCAAATGTTTGTTAACTCCAGTGTATCTAAGCAAACAGGAAATTTTGTTATTTCATGAAGCATCCCCTGAACTGTAATTTCCAAAACCCAGAAATTCTTTCGCCCACTTCAGGCTGAGTGCCAACCGTGTAGGAGAGAGAGAGCAAATACAAATTAAAATAGTTTATTTTTGTCAACAGTGTGGTCTGTGGTTTTTACCAAACAGCTGTACAACGCACACGTTTTGCTGATGAAGCATTTTTTGGAGGATTATCTGCATCAGTGTACTAATGCCTACTGTTTGTCAAATTATATGAAAAGTGTCTCAGAAGACCTGATAAAAACCATAGAATGAAATGAAAAAAGTTTATACTATTCAGGAATGCAATGCGTCACTCATCCAAATTTCAAAATGCAAATGCAAACCGAAAACACCTCGCCTGGGGCCACGTTATTGCAATTCTCAAGTGCAGTGGTGGGATGTTTTCTCTCCATCAGAGGTTTAGTCAAATTCGATCCGTGGCCGCATAAACAAACAAATGCACGAAGTAAACGAATGAATAAACAGACATGAGAGCAAACAGAAGGAGACCAATCTGGAGTCCTCATAACTAGTTTAATTACCCCGATGTCGTATTGTGTTTACATGCACACAGAGACGGGCCTGACTTGGGTTGAGTTATTTATGGACATTAACACCCATCTGACATGTTTCCTTTACGCATCTCTCTGTATGGAGACTGGCTGACTGAAGTTTTTCACAATTAGGAAGATAAATATACATCATTAATGGGAATAAGTGCACGGTGCTAAATGCTAACCACATATGGAGGCTCCTGATGAAACAGTGCTGTTGTCTACCCGGTGCTTGTCTGTTGCGGCAGTCAGCCTGGAGCCTTGAGCAAACAGTGCCTGAAGGCAAAATAGTGGTCACGTGGTGCCTGCCGCTGAACTGTCTGAAACATATGACACGTATTGGTTTGATGGGCAAATGATCAAATGTAAGTTTACAGATTACATAAGAAAGCGTTGATGAAACTCATTTCATAGTGGAAAAAAATCCTGCAGTTTTATAAATGATACTTAATAAAACTACATTTCACTTCTTCTTGTATAATTTCCCCCTGGGGATCAATAAAGTATTTCTGATTCTGATTCTGATTAACATTTCAAATACATGTTTAAAATATGTCCTTTGTGTAATATTTTGGAAATAATACTTGATATAAGTCGCATGCTGACCATGCCACAGCTAATATTACAAGCTATAAATTGTAATAAATCACCTACCTAATACACTTAATCTTTTATGTAATTGTTAAGGCAGTAAAAATTAAATGCCAGATATATACCTTTGCAGTACGGTGTAGCAGACAAAATATTTAGATATTACAGTCCTGAAGACCCCCACCAGATAGATATATATGTTGTACACCAACTGCTAATTCAGCTACTGAGATGCAGTTTTTCAGGTGTAAACACAAAGCAGTTGGATCTCATGCAAGACAGTTTCGAGGTTCTGTGGCAGCAGACGTGGTTGCTGTATGTTGTCATCTCGCTCAGGTAAACTGGAGATGACTCACACACCCCATGTTTTCTTTTTTTTTTTTCCATCTGCAGTCCTTCATCTACAGCGCTCCGCTTGAGTTCAACAGATGACGTCACTATGTCACTGAAAGGTTAATTATGTCATTTAAAGGTTATTGGAAGTTTTAGAGTCGGGAACAAATGAGAACAGACGGATTTGTGCATTTAACTGACATCACATGTGGATAGGATAACAACGTTTAGTAACACAAAGAGTGGACAGCATGAAAATGTGCCCTTTTTTGGAGACAAAGGAAGGGCATATTGAAAAGGAGGTGTGGGTCTATTAGAACTTCCTAATAGGAGACCAATGGCTAGGAAATTGAATCAATTAGGAAGAGGAGGTCAGAGGAAATGACCTCAGGGTCAGTGAACCCCACCTCTTAGCCACAGGAAGGGCTCTGTCACAGTGCTGAAGACCTGGTTCAAGCTTACATTAACTTAACATCTAGTTGTGGTCCAACCTTTCTAGTGTTTTACACCTCAAAGATCACCTCCATGTATGCATCACTTGCAGGCTGACACATTTCAGAAGGAGCATCAGATTGCAGCGCTCACCCCGTCTGTGTGAGTTTGTTACACCACTTTAGGAATCTGAAGGAGAGTAAGGAAGCAAGAGGGTACAACATGAGCAGCTCCACTTAGCGCTGATTAGCTCAGGGCCTGATGAGGTTCATAGTTAGACCTTTCTGCGAGGCTTTCCTGACCTGTGTGAGACCGAGGAAGGCTGGAAAAAGATCTGAGGAGCGATCACACTGGGCAAATATCAAAAAGCTACTCGAGCGAAGGTTTCCTCGATATGGAGTTGAGGATGAGATGAAGGAAGTATGTAAGGAAAACTGTCCCGAGCGAGAGGATGAGAGTAATGATATTTCTGTTTATCTGCGGAGATGGTCCTGAGGTATTTTTGGATGGCCGTTGTTTTTTCCTCCGTAAATTCCAGGTTCCGGCTGTTTTTCCTTCTCCTTGTTCCCAGCCTGTGAATGCAGGGCCGCTTCCTCTCCCTCCTTCCTATTCTGAGCCTCTGATTGCATGGAGGTGGGGGTGGTTAGTGTGTATATATGTGTGTGCTAGAACAGGAGGGAGTTTGTGTGTGTGTGTGTGTGTGTGTTGTGAATCTGGGGGAAGGAATGTTGCAATATGTGTTTTTTCTGTCAGTCGGTTTAAACTAATGAAAGCGTGTGTGTCTGAGTGTCTCGGGTGTTGGGCGTGGAGGATGTAACCATTAAAGAGATCAGCGTGTCAACTGCTCCCCAAGTGCTGCTTTCTCCGATCCAGCTGGTGATGGGAGGTGTGTGTGTGTGTGTGTGTGTGTGTGTGTGTGTGTGCACTCGATGCCCTACACGGTCCTCTCAGCAAGGAACAGACAGATGGATCTTTGCTTTGGCCGATGCTGTCAGAGTCTGGCTTCTGATCTAACTGTAAAGTCCTGCTGCAGATCAAAATTACTCTGCATCTTTCCCTGGAAATGAACCTGCTGTTATCTGAACGAGCAGAGAGGTGCAAACACCCAGAGAGGAAAACACGAATGCATATAGATACAATGCTTTCATCCATACTACACAGCTGTATATGATCGATTTTCTGTAACTGCATTTGAGCGTGATATTTACTTTGCATTTGTATTTCATGCGGTTGCATGTCAAGCGATAAACATCACGTACACAACTTGCTGCATTTGTTTTGTTGCCTTTTGGTTGCCATGCAATCACACATGCTGATGCAACATTAATCTCGGTAAAGCATTTTATTTGACACTTTGGAAAGGGTTATTGAGCTGGCGTCTCATCTGCTGATGTCTTCATTTTGTCCTTTTTACTAGTTTATAAACTCTGCACTCCAGTTTATAAACTTGGGGAAAAAAAGTCAGAAAAAGGAGGGTGAATATCTATATTTGGCTTGTTGGGTTATTTTGTGATTTTCTTCCAATTGGAATTGTTTACATATTTAAATCTGATATTTCTTTCAGCCGTTTCTGTGTGACGTTGGGTTTTGATTTCTACATGCTATTGTAAACAAGAATCAAGTCTTGCACAGAAACACTGTGAGCTTGTCAGTGTCAGTTCAGCCCCTCTGTTTCTGTAATTTTACAGCATAGAAACAAAGAATGATATATCTCTCCTATTGTGTAGCCCAACGAGAGTAATACATGACTCACATTGTACACAGGACAAAGTACAGTTGAATTTGTATTTGAGTTTCAGGGAAATAAACCTGAAGTGCAACTGAAAAAGAGAGAAGCACATAAAAGTGTGGGCTCATTCATTCCACAACCAAACTCCTAGTCAGAATTAGTTGACTTTTTGTTTGTTTGTGTAATCATGGCCATGTTACACTTTATCCATTGTTTATATTTCCTGTTTAACTAATTCATTTTTAAAAATATTATTACATTGTATTCTAATAGTAAAAGATAAAATAGATTTTCATTTAATCACATATGCTAATTTAAAGTAGTATGACATACAGGAAAAGTTAGACATTTTTGGAAATATGCTTATCCACTTTCTCGTTGAGAGTTAGATGTGAAGGTTGATACCGCCAACTGTTGGTTAGCTTAGCTTAGCAAAAAGACTAACAACAGCCTGGCTTGGTCCAAAGGTAACACGATCCTCCTACCAGCACCTCTAAAGCTCACTAATAACATGTTGTATCTCGTTTGTTTATGGGGAGTTATGTGCACTTTCGAGGTTCTGGCAGGTGGATTTTGTTAACTTTGGACAGAGACGGGCTAGCTGTTCCCCCCGTTTCCCGTCTTTGTGTGCTGGTGGCAGCTTCATATTGACAAAATGTCAAACTATTCCTTTAAATTATTCCTACTAGAGTCACACACATTTGGAGCAGGTGATAAACAGTAGTAGGTCAAAGTGGAAAGACAAAAAGATGTGTGTGTGTGTGTGTGTGTGTGTGTGTGTGTGTGTGTGTGTGTGTGTGTGTGTGTGTGTCCTCTGGGCCTCTGGATGAACAGCTCAGTGTTGACATGAAAACAAAGTCACACTGCAGCCTGCTCCTCTGTTTATTGCACAACAAGCTAAACCAAGCTAAACCACCGCCATATTGGACTTTTCCTCTGTCTGCAGTTTTAAGCTTCATGACCAAGCTATATTGTTTAATGTAGGGTGTAAACACACTGACATGCACATGAAAAGCAGCATGCCAGACTTTCTCTGTAGGGGTCTCCCATTTATCTTCTCATTTCTCCAGACTGCACTTGAGTGTTTTATGCAGCCTGATTTATCAGATTTTTAGTCTGATGTTTTCCCCGAAGACTTGTGAGGTAAACAGCGCCGTGGTGTTTCCCCCAGTTCTGCTTTTATTACCAATCGGCGCTCATGTCCAGGAAAGTGCACAGTAAATTTGTAAAACTGTTGTTTGTATCTTTCCCATCTATCTTGCACGTAAATCGTATATTTTGCTCTTTGTCTGCTTCCTCTCAGGGACCTTCAGGGATATTTGGGCCGACAGCTGAGACGCTTGAACTCCTTTTTTTCCTTTCCAGTTATATCTAGATGGGAGATAGGCGCTGTAGCATTTTCTGGGGATTATGAAAAACGTTTCTTCCCAATAGACGGGCAAGAGCTTTCTGTTTCAAAAGATATGTTGTTATCCTCTTTCCCCATTGGACGGTTGTCTGGAATTTCCAGCTGAAAGCGAAGTGATAGGGGTGGTGTTATCTGTGTTTAGACTATAAATGTTTATGAGGGATATATTTTGGAGTGTAGCAAAAAACAGACCTTGTGTGTGTGTGTGTTATTGTATGTAAGTGTGCATGAAGGCCAGTCAGGTTAGAAATGGAAAGATAGGCAACTCACCACTGCTAAGGTTTGTTTTACAGGGATAGAAGGAATTTGTCTTTTCCTGGACTCATACATCAATATGGCAGATGTTTCCTAAAGGATGGATCATGAGGCCTTTCAAACGAATTCACAAACTACCTTAATTGCTGTTTGTTTTGTCTCCCCCCCCCCCCCCCCCCCCCACCCCCCCACTTCTGTCTCTCTCTCGGTCTTGCGTCAAACATCTGAGGAGCATTTTCAAGAACAAAAAGGAACTCATATTGCAGCTGCATATTTGGCTCTCGGACACACGGGGAACTGGGTATTGTTTCCAAGCTTTTATCCATCCCCCATTTGATCTCCGCTCCCATCCACAGTCCAAAATGTGCTCAGCCTTCTCCAGCTCTCTCATTTTGACTGAATAGCGAGTCCCATTCATAGTGTTTTTCCATGCCTGGGATGGGTATCGGGCGCTGATAGGATATCAAGCACACCTAAGTGCTTCCCTTTCCTCCCTCTCTTTATTTTCTTTCCTTTTCTCGTCGGCCTCTGCCTCTCTATCAGGCCCCCCACACATGCTCTGTGTCACGTCCTGTAGCGAACAACAGCCCTACCTTCCCTGGAAGGCACGGCGATCGCTGCCATAGATCAATCCTCCACACTTTGGAGAAAGATTTACTGTGACGTTTTTTTGGAAGACAGCAAGATTAGTCATGTTTCATCCTTCCAACCTGTTCCTTCTGATTCACGCATACAATGACAGACTTATCTTATTTTTTTCTTTTGGTTCTTGCCTTCCCATCCCCCCTGTAATTCACGCTGGAATTAATGCACAGATTCTAAGCATTTGAAGCTCACTCTCATTTCACTTCTCTCTGTGTTTATTGACCCGCAGCCGTCTTTCAGCCCCCATCATCATCAGCTAGGACTGTGTTTGTTGATGTTGTCTTGGTAACAACATGGGTTGCCAAGAGGAGTCGTCCGACCACTGCTGAAAAGCGGCAAGACCCCATAAGCTTTGTTTTAAAATGTCCTCAAGTCTGGATCATCTTAAACTCCCCTTAACTTAAGGAAATTGAAGAAATGTTCAAATTGCAAGATTTGGTGAGCGTGTCTTGAGGTTGCACAGATACACCCAGGACTAAGATGCACAGTGTCATCACTCAAGCTCAAGTGGCACATTATTCCGCTGTTAGCTGTTTTTTAATCCTGGCAAATGCTGTGTGTTTCCTGCGAGACACAAGTTGTTAGGGCTTGCCAAGGATGCACGAACGGGACAAGCTCCATCCTGACTGGCATCTTGGTTTCACATCCAACGGGGGGGGGGGGGGGGGGATTACCTCATATTCAAGTGACTCAACATTTGTCTCAAGTAGTGCTCTACATGTGCAGGAACATCAGTGACGGCGGCACGATAGTGAAATAAAGTCCTGAATGATGCAGTGATGCATACGACTCACTGGCGTTGTTTTACATGGCATCAAGGGGAAGAAATTCGCTCATTGTACAGTGAAAACTATACTCAGTAATTTGACTATGCCAGAGTTAGGATTGTAGTTTATAGCTGCTTCCAGCCCCTCGCCCTCCCTGTGGCAGCGGTGATTCATGTGATTGAGAAGAGTGTGGGAGGGGAAGTGGGGTGGAAGGGGAGGAAGAGAGGCAGGAAGTAGGGGGGAAAAGCTGGTCTATCAACGAGGCCTGATAATGGAGACCCACAGGAAGCTGCTGAGGAGGATTTTCCACGATGTCGCACAGGAGCCCTGGCATTGGAGCCGAATAACACACACACAAACACACAAATTATTTTACCTCTTCCCCACCCCCACCTCTAATCCCACACAAACAGGGCCACCCACGGCAACATGGGTGTCGCGTAATACAGCGGTGTCCCCTCAGCCAAAAGGTAGCCTAGCATCGACCGCCTAAATCAGTGTTTTTAAGTTGATCGGCAGATCTGTCAGCATGTTCTCCTTATCTCCTATTCTGGCTGCACCTGCTCCAGCAGGGCACCGTGCCAAGCTCCCATCCCGGGGCCTGTCATTGGCTGGCAGCTCTCGGGTCCACAGGGCATGTTGGCCAATAAACAAGATGAAAAGTGAGTGTACACAGAGATAGACGTGGCCCTCATCTTCCTTCCTAATTTGAAACTTAAAGCTTGGGACGCTCGAGCTGCGCTGCACTGCACTGTGACTGATCCAACATCAAAACATATTCTTCAAATATGAGACGTGGCCAACTGAGCGCACTGAGAGAGAAAGGTGTCCAAAGGGGACTTGGCTCCCCTCCAAATCAGCCCGAAAGGAGAGCGAGGAGGCATGTGTGTTAATGTGTGTGTGTGTGTGCTGAACATGTTTGTCCCATACTCGGACAGGGAGGGGTCCTTGTTTTCCTTCTGCTCTTCCCTTTGGTTACACTGTTGTTTCCCAGGCCCCCCCTGTATACAACACATCCCATTAGGAAGGCTGCTGCTGCTGAGACCTCCTTCACACACACACACACACACACACAGACACACACACACACACACACACAGCATGGACCCCGGAGGAAAATCAATGCTGAGAAGACCTTGCTTCTCTTCCTATGGCGCAGTCGTTAGGGAAATGGAGAGGTAGTTGCATCTGCGTACGCCTGCTGCTAACGACATCTTTAGGCCCTCCGATGCCCCCCTACTACTGCTGCTTTTCCACCTCTGGTCACGGTTAAAGCATCAGCCGTGATATACTTTCCCCTCATTAACATAAACAGCTGCTTTCGGAATATCTGCCAGATGAAGATTGAACTGTTACAATATCCTTGTCGTTAACTTCTTGATATTTAATGTCAGGTTTGATGGATGGGACTTTTTTCCCTTCCATTCTCTCTTCAGCTGTCATGCTGTTATGTTCGCCTTTGGGGGGTTTAATGATCATTTGTATTGTATGTGAGCCCTGTTTGCTGCGTGTACGGCTTTGGCGTGTTGTGCGGCTTGTCCCCCCATTTCAGAAGCTCACCATTCTCAGGACGTCCTGTAGAGTAGTCCCCCTCCCCCTCGTTCCGAAAAAGAAAAACACACACAAACAGACACAAACAGACACAAACATGCACACACATACTTCATCCCGAGCGACGCCCCCCCCCCCCCCCCCCCTTCTCTCTCACAGCTCCAGCTCCTTATCTTCAGCGTCCAGGCAGCTGCATGTTTGTCTGTGTGTGTGTGTGTGTGTGTGTGTGTGTGTGTGTGTGTGTGAAAGAAGGGAGACAGACGAAGTGTGTGTGTGTGTGCATCCATGTGTGTAAGTGCTGTTGTGTGTGAAGGCAGAGAAATAGGTGTGAAGTACAGTCACTGAGGTTGCCTTTCAAGTTTCTCCTTCCCCCTCTGTGACTGTGGTCAGTCGCTGGAGCAGCTGCACAGGCTCGGTGAGTCTGTCGGCCACAGATGAAGGAAGGTCGACTCCAGTGAGCAGTATCATAACCAGAGTTCATCCTAGGACTGTCTGCCTGACTCCAGCATGATGTCACTTTAGAGATGTATGATCAATGTAGGGCTTCACAGACTTGATCATATGTCGGAAAAATCTGGGAAAACAATTTTTAAAGGAAATCTTTCATGATAGACATGCTTCTCAGAATTTTTGTTAATGTGTGGCTATTTATTGTATTTTCTTTGGTATTTCTTTGTATTTTTCTTTTTCTTCTTCCTCCTTGAATGCCCTTATCTTTGTTTTATGACTTATCTGACTCGTGATTTCCCACTGGCAATACTTAGGGCTGGGTATCATTTGAAAGTGGTCAACGCTATTGCCAATATGATACCAGAGTTTCAGAACAGATACCAAAGCAAGACTTTTTTTCTTGGGCTTTCATTTAACAAAAGAAGCCAGACATCTCAAACTTTAAATGTTTAAATACAATCAGCTCACAATGACAATGCTAACATGTTGATGTTTAGCAAGTATAATGTTCACCAACTTAGTTTGGCGTGTTAGCATGCTAACATTTGCTAATTAGCACTAAACACAAAGTACAGCTTAGACTGGTATGCAGGTGTTTTGTCATGAACCAAAGTAGTGGACAAATATTGACTTGATGATGGTGCTAATTGAAAAGTCAGAGCATCACCAAGGTTATTGTGAGGAGGACATCAATGTCTCTGCAATATTTCATGGCAATCCATCCAATATAAGATCTTTCAGTGTGGCTCAAATTGGTTGACAAAATGGTGGTGGTATGCACATTTCCGTTGCACAGCAGCACAAAATAGTAAGCCTATAAAAAAGGTTGTTTATACAGCCAGACATAATTTACAATCCATTAGTTTCGGTGCACCTCCAGCATTGTACAAAGCAATTTTATATGTTAGCTGTACGTTACCCAGCATACACAACTGGTGAGGCTATTTCGTATCTCCAAGATGAAGAGGTGGCACCAATCATAACATAATAAGTGCTTAGAGAAATTGTGTGCAGATGGTTTATCTCAGGTTGCTGTCGTCCTCAGGGCGGAGTGAGTCAGGGGATCCCTACAGTATGTTTCTGTCTCTGTGTGTTTGTAGTGCATTAAAACATCGGCTCCAGCTGTTTACAGGCAGAGCGAGAGGTTCATAGTGGATTTATGTGGCCTTGACACAGATCGGGTGGCAGAGGAGCGAGTCTTGCTGTTGAAATGAGGCACAAGGCGGTCCTCGCTGCCATTGGCTTCTAATGATATAGAAATTTGATGCTCCAATTTTATATATTGGATTCAAGTATGATAAATTGCAGCATCACTCTTTGCAAGTCCAACATAAAAGATGTGATGTTTGCTCACAGTTGGTTCTACAATGTTTGTCACACTATCCTTTGTTTACGCCTGTTTGTATCTTTCTCTGCACACATCTCTCGTTGTTTCTACATGTCTGATTCTCTGTTTACTGGATTGTTTGGTTTTTCAAGTCTTTGATTTTGTAAATTGTTGCATTTGATGTGTTCTTTTCTAGCTGCAGGGCTCTCTGCATGAACGTGGGTTGTTTGTGTTTCTCCAGCGTGTTGCTTTTGGGGTTGTTGTAAGTTTGTGCAGAGATTCGGGGTCGCTCGTCCGTGTTATCTGTCACTTTGTGTCTTGCTGTGATTTGGGATTGTTTGTCTGTGTTTTCGTCTTGATTATTATGGGATGCAGCTTGCTGCTGAGCCACTTCCTGTTTATTGTCCTCATCCTGGCCCCGGGATCATCACTGACATCACAAGGTTGTTTACGGTGTGAGAACCAAGGTAAGCTATATTTACCAGGAGTGTGAAGCTATCTCTAAACCTTTGACCTTAATAAAAATCAGCAGTAGTATTTTTTATATTAAAGTGGGGCTGTGGGAGAGAGGAAAAGCTTATACTCAGCAGACATGGTCTTTTTTACATGTGCACCCCTCATTCCCATATATAGTATAACAGTGGATCAAAACACTTGTCAGCCTCTTTCAACATGGATCAGAAAACTAAAAACTAGACTAGTTTGTGTGATTCATCATTCACTTACACTTGTAGTCAAGTAACTGCATGTCAATCTGTATGTTTTTGCAACATAGTACAATTTATGAGAATGTCCCAGAGTAACATATTTTACATGTCTGAATCCTGTTCAGACACTGTCTCTGTCTGGTGTCTGCAGCCCTCTCATAAACTGTAGTACAACATATAAACAATATGTTTGTCTACTTAGCACACTTCAGTACGGTTTATAGGCCCTTGACCACATCCCCTTTTGCTGATGAGATAATGAGGTTCTAACATGTGAGTATGTCGAAGTTAAACGTTGAAAACTAACACTTTGCATAAGATGCCCACTAGACACTGTAAAACCAGGCTTGTAAATATTATTTTGACGGGGGTCAGTCACCTCAGTTTGGAATCTGTATGAGCGCTCTCCAAATATGTGGAGGGAGGCGCAAGAGAATTTACAGCCCAAGTGTGTCAGGACACAAGCGCACAGCCTGCGAGGAAAGAGAAATATAATTTGTCACTTTTGACCTACACTGGCCTGTATGGAATTTTTATTGCAATTAACCAACTTAAAGGAATATTTTGTTGTTTTGGGGAAATACGCTTATTCTCTTTCGTTACCACTCTCATGTCTGTACACTAAATATTTAGCTACTGCCAGCAGGTGGTTAACTTATCTTAGCACAAAGACTGGGAAAAGGGGGAAACAGCTAGCCTGCCTCTGTTGAGAGGTAACATAGGCACCTCTACTGCTTGCTAATTAACGCGTTAAATCTTGTTTTACTACATGTTTACAGGGGGTTACGTGATGGACTGTGCCTTGGCCAGGCGCAGTAACTTCCTGGAGTCTTCACTTGTTGCCTGACGATAGCCCCGCACATAACCTTGTCATTTTTACACTTTGCTTTTTGTATAGATGTAATAAACAACATATAACTTATTTATTAAGGAGCTTTAGAGGTATTTGCAGGCAGATTTGGTTTTCTTTGGACAGAGCCAGGCTAGCTGTTTCCTACAGTTTCAAGTCTTTGTGCTAAGCTAAGCTAACTGGCTGCTGGCAGGAGTTCAGTATTGACCGCACAGACATGAAAGTAGTTTCAATCTTCTCACCTAACTCTCGGCAATAAAGCGAATAAGCTGTCGGACACTTCATTTAAAGAACGAAACAAAATATGGCAGGTGAACTTGTCTCTGATTACCACATGGATCAATGCTAAATTAACAAATATCCCAGTCCAGTAATTAGATCAAAAGAAAGTACAGCTTTGTGGTCATAAAAGGTAGGATAAGAGAAGAGACAAACAGAGGTAATGAGAGAAAGTTTGGCAGCGCAGCGTCCATGCTGAAGCTCTGGCACGGTGAGTCACTTTGCAGGGTGGAGACTCGCTGCTGCCTCAGTGCCAACCAGGCCAGGCGCTGTGCTGCCAAATTCTGTTAAAACAAAACTCAGGCGTGGGACGCAGGCAGCACCCCCCCCCCATTTTCCTCCTCTCCCTCCAATGTCCTGCTTTCAGTCCTCACCCCATTTCCTCTAAGATCGCAGCCAGCTTCCTCTTTCATCTGATGCCTCGTCCTGATCTCATCCACCTCTGCTGTTCACCGCGACGTCTGGCGTGATGCACGGGGAGGAACAGCAAATCTCTACTAAGCTGGTTAATTGATATTTTGGAAGTTTTTTTTTCTCGTGGCTCAGTGTGATAAGAATGGAGTCGTCAGATATTTTGTGATGAGCTCAAGATGTTTTATCAAGTCAGCAGAACTGCCCTTTCATTATCAGTCATCCTTGAATTTAAAGATTCAATGTTCAACAAATCAAAATACCAAGTCACCCTCTCACACTACTTGACTGTGACGCCCTTATTACCCATATTATTGTCCTAATCAGCATGTTTCGTTGTCTGCCTCTGAAGCGTATCTTTCAAGTGATGGGCACCAAACTCACCCAGCCTGTTCTACCCCTGTCGTTCAGGTCACTTTGACCGTGGAAAAGTAAACACAGTATACAGTAAATTATACTTAGTAATGTTACTACAAATAACAGATTTACTTACCTTATTATTTTCCAACTCCCTGCAGTAATTTCGCACAGCACTGGATGGAAAACAGCACCTCATTCTACAGAAGTCACTCTAAATTTCCTCAAATCATATTTTCAATCTTTGCCTTGAATGCATGTTAACGATGCCAAATCCTCCCTGGGAGAGCCGTGAACGCACGGTGCCACGTTTTCTCTGCATTCTTTATGATCTTTCTACAAGATCAGCACAGGTTTTACTGGAGTTTTAAGCAAACACTCCAGGTTCACAAGGCCATATAAAATGGTTATTGTGTGAAGAAAGCAGCATATTCTGTGCTAGGGCTATAATGTTACTGGCAGGGCTATTAAAGCAGCACAATAGTACAGTTTTGTGGCTGCTGTAAATGAATTATTGCCAAATGCTTTTTTACCCTCCCTCTTTGCAGTGACTCAGCCGTTACAGTTTTTACCAGATCTAGACTTTGTTATTTAAAATGAATTGGCTCAACAGGAGACAAGGGAGCAATACTTCCAGATGACACTAACCTCCAGTGAAATATTGAGGGACATTAAGGTGATGTGAAGTTGGAAAAAGTGCTGATGATTTGTCTCAGTTTCTCGTGGAATTCATACATGACGAAACACACGGAGTGCAAATATCCTCTTAATATCCTCTTAATGGACCGTTCTAGTTTATTACAACAATTACAAAGTTTTGACCATCTATCTGTTATGATGAGATTGTACTCACCAGATCTGACATTGAGACAAGGCTGCTATAATGAAGTCTGACAGGGCAAGAAACACAAGGGGTCAGACGATCAGCCAAGAGTTTAGCCGGATCATCAAAATAACTATTTGCAGGTAAAACTGAAAGTGATTGCACTCTGAAGTCTGTTAGCTGTGATGAATGTTTACAATGGACAGTTTGGTTCATTATTTTATCTTTCGCTTTGGTTTGAAAGAGGAACCTTGTTTTATGAATGTTAGTAACTAACATCTAATAGCTTGCCAGAAGGCCACCCTGGTCCCTCCCTGCTGGGTTATGTTGATGTGGGCCGAACGCAACCTCGTTAGCGGCTTGCAGAGCCCAACGTCCACACCAGCAGAAGAACAGCTCTTTTAGCTTTACTTCCCTAATGTGGCTCTTGCAGGCCACTTTAGTGAAGCAAAGCTTTGCGTGCCAATATCACATCTTCTATTACATCAGCTGATTAGTCTGATTAGTTGTTATACAAAGAGCGGGAAGGGGCAACAATGTAGTAATGGGCCAGGGAGTGAAGTGAAAGGAGCTGGGGAGAGAAAGGGGCGGCACTGTGACAATGCAAGAAGTTGAAGCTGCAGTTTACTACAGTGTACTCGAAGCTAGATGATGTGACTGGCTATTAGGACGCGTGATTTAAGGCCACGCCTCCTCTTCCTCCATCTAACTAATCTTCAGGAGTCGTAGCTTAGGTCGCCATGGCTACAAATGCTCCTGGTAGCATAGCTTTCCTCTCCCCTCTTACCTTCCCTGACATCCCTCTCCCTAACTCTCTCTCTCTCCCTCCCTCCCTGCTCTTGGCCTTATACCTCCAAGCCTGGGAGCGGAATTCTGGGAACATTTTTCCATGTGAAACAGCGAGGGTCAGTGCAGGGGTGTGACGCCACAGCATTGTTCCCGCTGCGTGGAGAGGAACCGTGCGCCGTGAGGCCAATTCCTGTCCGCTCCAAAAAAACAGCCACTTTCTCACACCGCTTTCCTTCCTCCGCCAGACAGCTCAAAACAATCCCAGAGTGTTTGTGGGTACGAGGTACAGCAGCGCAGGCCAGAGAACAAGCGAACAGAGGGAGTGGGAGAGGGAGATGCTGAAAAAAAAATTCAATTTAAAAGAGGTCTTTTTTTCTGTTGGTTTATCCAGACTGTTTATGGGCCATTGAAAACAAACAAAGGGGAAAAAAGATCCCACTGTGCCCAACAGACACTCGCTCAAACAAACGGTGGGCTGACATTATATCACTCTAAGTGGGCCTGAACAGCCGGCTGTTAGCCCGCCCTCTGTTTTGTTGTAAAAACAATGAAACATTCTTGTCATAAAAAATGATTGCTGCTCCCTTGGCCATGACTTTTTTCCTTTTTACACCCACATTCTCCGAAAAATTCATCTGTGTATATTCAAATGGTTCCCCTGGGTATTTAATGTGTACTGGAGAGTTTGTGCATGCATGGGAGTGTGTAAGAGAATATTTAAATGAAGCTTTCCAGAGCATCTTCAGCTACTTTGACTTGTGTGAAAGACAAACCCCATTTTGCCCCATTGCACCATAAATGGTCCCCAGGGAGCCAAACGAGTGGCTGTAATCATATCTCAGAGACACATCACCATAACCAGAAACTAACTGTGACCAAGCTCTATTTCTATCGAGAGCAAAGCTGCTATTAACGTTGTGGGATGACACACTGACAAAAGGATGCACTTCTGTTATCATGTATAATTTGTTATTTGCTATGATTTTGTAAATTGCAGCGTGGGTTTTAGTGAGGGAGACCTCTAGCCCAGTTTAGGATTTCAGAATGAGCAGTTGCTCGTCTTTGGTTGCGGCCCTCCTCAGGTCAGAAGTTTAACAAGTTCCAAATGTTGTGTCTGTGTGTGCATATGTGAGCTGTGTATTTAATAGGTTGACGCAGCCTTGCATACGTGCACCTCTTGGCACTGACTCAGACTATCCCCCTCCTCCCTACTCTCGTCCCTAACCCCAGCCGTCGCCTCTCACGACCCCCTCGAGAGCCGTGATGGTCCCATTGTTTTATTCCGCTGTGCGATCTGCACGTATGGACACAGCCACATTCCTCCCTGCCTTATCATACTTTATTCATGTTATAGAGCTGATTCGGAGTGGCCTGACAGGAGTCCCTAACTCTGTATTCGATGTATGTATTTCCTGTAGACGAGAGGAGGAAACATGATAGGAAGGATGAGACATCCAAATCCCTCTCATACGTAAAACAAGAGACATTCCTATTTTGGTGCTCAGTTTCCTTTTAATACTTTCTTCAAGGTTTATTTGACTTTTTCATAGTGCCCCTATGAGTTTTTTTTTTTGCATGACTGTGTTGTTTTTTTCCTACCTGTTTTGTCCAAAATGGAAACCGAGAGCATGGAGGAGGAGAGAAAATAGCTGCGGCTGCTCTCTAGAGTTTCCTGCCTGTTGTCAGGCTTGTCTGCGTGCGTGCCCTGTCCTCCGTCCTCCTTGGCCTGCTTGTCCTCCCCACTCCGCCCCCCCTCCTGTCTGACGATGTGTGTGTGCGTGGGTTGGATGTCTGGGAAAGCCTCTGACACAGCTGAGGGAGGAGATGAGCAACAGGCCTAATATAGTTTGTAAGTGTGTGTGTGTATTTGTGTTTGTGTGTATGTGCGAGTGTGATGTGTATCATTAAGGAAGCACCTGTCCCGTGTGACCGTCAGTTCTTCTGCATTTATCTGACCCCTCTCACATCAGGTGGCTTCCTGGTTTGCGTCAGATGCTGCTCCCCAAGGCCTGCTGGGATTGGTTGACAGAAGCTCCTCCTGTTCCTTTGCTGCTGTTCATTGATCTTTAGAGGGATGTTGCCTCCCTCACACTCCTTCTTCCAAGGTCCAACATTAGACACTCAGAGACTTTTTCTTTCCATTCATCCTTCACAGTATTGAAACTATTGTATGAATGGAACATGGTTAAATTTAATACATTCAGATAAAGTGATTTGAATATGAATTCAACAAAATAGTTTGAAATCTAAATTTGCAATAGAAAATGGATTTATGGATGGATCTAAAATAAAAGGATTTATTATACAAGATCTCATGAATTGACTGCTAAACCTCAACACCAAATGCTGTTTAATCATAGCTTAGCAACCATGACTGAGCAGGTCTGCCAAGCTTTGGATTTCTCAACATGTTCAGGTCGTGTGAATGTGGCTGGAGCAAGAGTTTGGAGGGTCTGTCTTTGTAGCTTTCCCAAAACCTAAAACGCAAGAAGTGTAAGATGCAATTGTTAGCATGTCCGGCTATCTAGCTTACTACCTACAGTAACCGACAAATCCTACAGGGTTATTTAATGAAATAACAGTCCGATCTTACATTTTTCCTTATCATACTTCCAATTCTAGGACTAACTAGCTCGACACTGCAATACAAGAACAGTGCTGCTTGTTTATTTCCATATTTTCTACATGGATAATCAACTAATGAGGATGTCAACTTTTTGCACAATTGGCCTATCATGTATGTAGCCATTAAGTGCATATTTAAGGCCCGTTTTTTTCTAAAATCCTTTACCAACAACTGTCATTTCAGCTGGGAAAATCTGTGGTCTGAGGCTAGAGATGAGAAGCCTGCTTTTGTCTATCTGTTCAATGTATCAATGTATACTGTGTATGTGCGGTGTGAGAACGGAAAGTTTGACAGGCACAGTATCAAAGGGTGGCTGGGCTTAGCAAACGGCCAAATGCTGGCTTCCACAAATGCTTGTTTTTCAGTCCCATATTTTGTATATTTGTATTTCTCAAAAGGATTTTCAGGAAAACAAATGGCAATATAGAAATATTGCACACACTTCATGGTCTTTCTCTAACTATAGTCACTTTAAAACCCACTTAAAACACAGCAGAGACTTCCTCGACCCCTGCGCTCACTGGATCTTTACAATCTTCATCAAAGTCTGTCCTCACTTAGTAAACAGGACACTCGTGTCCTATTCTCATCCTTCTGTTGATTACTCTGCTGTCTGCCCCGCTGGCTCGTTTCCATATTATGCCTTTCTGATCCCCTAGAGTACTGTTTCCCATAGGGACTGTAATAATCTACTGTATTTGTACTATACTGTCCTCTGGACCGTCTAATGCAGAAAGCAGTTTGTGGATTTTGTCTTTTTTTTGTACTGATTGGATTTTATTTATATTTAATATTATAAATGTAGTTATAAGTGTGGCTCTGATCAAGCAAGTGGAAGGCCCAGTGCAATCTTTTCTTCACACTCTTTCTTTCTGTTGTGTTATTCATCATGTGCACTCTTTCTCAGTCACTTTTCCCTCCTCTTTCTCTCCCTCTCTTCGTCTGCCTTATTGTTATATTGGTCCTATACACATTGATTTATGAAAGCCACCACCGTTTTTTAAATTGGTCCTGCTTACAACACATCTACCCTGTTTTTTAACCTCCAGCCAGCAAGGTTTTGAACTCTGTTTGTTTACCAGCAGGAGTCTTTTCCTTGATCCCTTCAAAGGCGGCCTACTGTATTCTCTGATCCAAGCCCAGGACGAGACCAGCTGGGTTGCTGCACACATCATTTGGGGAATTAAATGATGGTGGGAGCACAGAAACAGCAAACAGACTCAGCAGACCCCCACCCCATCTCCCCTTCCCTCCTCCTTCCACCCATCAGACACAATCAGGTACTTGTGCGCCGGTGTTTCCTCCAGAAAACAGGCCGATAGTCCGCTATATAATGTGATACATCATTGACCCCAATGATGAAATTCTCTTGCCATTCACTTGCTCAAGGACACTTAAATAGTGCAAATGGCTGCCAACTAAATCCATTTCCTTGAAGAGCATTCAGTCGATTTACAAAGCCTCTCAGGATACTGTAAAAGTTTCTTTTGCATAAAAAACCTGAAACACTTCCACAGTGCCTTCATTGGCTCTCAGAATACATGAATATTAACCTCAGCCGTTAGGTTCTTCTTCTTAATCTGTACAAGGAGTTTCAGACCGTTTGTGATGCATGGTTTCCGAGCAGGCGCTGTAGCTTGAAGCTGTCATCATGTTAACGTCAAGGTCAGACTGGCAGAGAGGAGCAGATGTGAGAAAGTAATAATAATTTGGTTGAAAAAGCATTTCTTCTTCAGTGTCCTTGCCTGGACAAGGACAAATCCTCCCCTTCACCAGCTAGCAATGTATAAAACGCCGCTGTGACACTGTATTTTGACAATAACTGCTCACTGACAACCCTCGTTGCTAAATTATACCTACTGTTATTCCTTAAGAGCATCCTGACTGCCGCTCTGACTTGATAAATGGACCCACAGGAAAGCTAACCTAAGTGCATTTATGAGTGGCAGTAATCGAATATGGCTTAAAGGAAGTGATTCAATTACTTTTGTGCGTGACACGGCGTGCCCTCTCTCTTTTTTCTTTTAGTCTAATGGTGTGGTGCCTGTAAAGAATGCAGTCCGAATAGCTCTGTCACTGCACTTAAGGAGAGCAGTGGGATCTATATTTGGGAACAGCAGAGTGCTTTTCAATAGTCTAAAGTGCCCTCAACCCTGTCTCTCCTTTTAAAGATGAGTAAATGCTAATTCCTTGTGTGGATTGATCATGACACATTGGCACATTCTCTGTGTTTATAATACCCTTATAACTATTACTCTTTCAGTGAATCAGCTGCATCTTGTGTGACTCATTGATATTGCCAACCCATTGGTAGATGCAACAGAAATATACTGTATTTAATTGCAGTATACTACAACGTATAGCAATTCATTTTCTTAAATGTCTTATTCTCTAAAAATATGAATAAGTGAATAACATGATAATGAATAACATGATGGATTGTACAGTGACATGGGTGAACAGTAATATATGTTTTTGATATATTGTTGCTGAGTTATATTTTGAAATACTATACTATACTACTACTATATATCTTAAATATAGTTACATATATGCAAATATATTTTGTTGCATATGGGAAATATAATGATTGTACGTATAAGATTAAATAGTTTATATGCAGACTAGTAACTGAGCAGAAAGCTAACTAAGTGGTAAGTAAGAAGCTATGTGAAGCAAGCATCAATATCATAAAATAATATTATAAAACTGTGTCCAGATTATACTAGCTAGTTTAGGTAAGTATAAAGACTGGAGACAAGGGAATACAGGTAGCCTGGCTCCAAAGCTAAAAAAATTATCTGTCTACCAGCACCTAAATATCACTGATTAACACGTTATAACAGTTTTTTTTTTATCTGTACAAAAACTAAAGTGTAAAAATGAAGTTTTGGTTCCACAGGGAATTATGCGCTGGACTATTTCTTGACTGGAAGCAGAGACTTCCTGACAGAGCCAAGCTAGAAGTTCCCCCCTGCTTCTAGTCTTTATGTTAACCTAAGCTAACCGGCTGTAGCCTCATATTTAGCATACAAAAATGACAGTGGTACTGATCTTTTCATGTAACTCTTGGCAAGAAAGACAATAATCGTATTTTCCAAAATGTTAAACTGTTCCTTTAAGGAGGTACAACTGGAGTTTCCATTGGAGTTTTTTGTATTTTTGCACAAGTATAACAATACTGACCCCAGACAGTCTGTCTTAGTAGATAACAGCCACGAGAGTACGACATATTTGGAGCAGAGCCCTAGCCTTATCACATCTAGATAGATGTTGTCTGATGTTGTCACTAAAGTCTGGTTTGTAACAAAGACTCGCAAAATCTCCCGCCACAACCACAGCAGCCCTGCACTTTGTCAGCATGCTGCTCTCTGTTTCTAATCAACAACACAGATACCTCAACAAGCAGGTTGCTTCCTTTTAAATTGACCTGTTTTTCTGGCACTTTCCACAGCATTCAGGGTTGTGTCCATGTTGTTATCCAGCAGGTGTTTCAACCCCCCACCCAAAACAAATCCTCCTATTTTGACCTCCTGTGACACACTGACTGAAACAAGTAACTGTTAAAGGTGGCTGGTTCCCTCATGGTACTCCATTCAGCACAATGCTGAAGGAAAAATAATGAGCCTAATTGACTTGGGGGTAATTTTCCAGTAATTTCCTTTTTAATGGGCAACGGTTTGATGCCATTTGTTTGGTAAATGGCATGTGGCCTTAATGGTCTCTGGGTGAATGACCCCCCCCCCCCCCCCCCCCCCTTTCTCTCAAGTCCCAAGTGATCCTCAGATCCTGAGAGGGCTTAAGTAAAAAAAAAAAAAGTCTAATTTAAAGCTGGGCTATATACCCAAGTGGGACAGCAACAAATGTCACAGTGACTGCTAATTGCCGTAGAGTTGGCTTCAGGTCAGATTTCAATGCAAGCTGATTAGGAGTCAAGGTGGTCACTGCTGCATCTGAGGCTTTGTATTGTTAACTATGCATGAAGTGAGGTTTGGACAGCCTCTGATCGAACTCCTAGTCGAGTTCCGCTCATGAAACAAAGGTTTGTGTCCTTTATGTTTTCACACAGATGTGTTTGTGACATTTGGTACAAGGTTTGGGGGTGTGCATATACGTGTGTGGGTTTAGTTGTGGGGGTTTCCTCATCAGGGGCTCAGTTCCCAGGGATACTTACTCCCCGAGGCAGAAGAGTGACATTGACCAGAGTGTGATTTGGTGGGAGAAACACCCCTTCATCATACAGTGGGACGCAGGGCCTCTCATACACACACAGCCATCTGGGCAAGGCAAATGTCAATTATATCCAATTCAGCTCATGTCACTCAAGAACTGAAGTCATGTTGTAGTATCATTAAAAAGATGATGTATACTGTAGTGTGGTGATATATTGTGGAGACAAATGAGCAATACGTTTCTTATCAGCTTACCTGCCGTACATGACAGACGCCTCCTTAAACACCTACAGAAAAACATGAAAATGTGACGATTGCTGGTCCACTTAGATGAATGGCGCGTCAGTGTTCAGCCTCGACTCTGTGCTTCAGTGGAGAAACTGTATTTGCTGATGTATTGGCTCAATTATCTCAAAATGATCCAGCTGTGAGAAACAAATAATTCACCGGCTTCACAATGTCAGAATTATGTATGTGGAGGTAAACGCGGGTTTCCTCGAGTGTTCTGGGAAATGTACGTCTAGAGGAGCTGAAGGTTTTGGAGTTGGGTAATTTGGTGCCACAAATGAATTTGAATTGTGTCAGTGGAGATCAAACGAACCAGTAAGCAGGGTGATGAATGCCTCTGAGGAGCAGTTTCTTTATAAATGGCCCGGGGAGTTTCAGACAGAGAAGTGATGTCATCTGAACTCCACAGACTCCACAGACTGTAGCAGGCCTATTTTTAATCTGAATATTAATCTTTGAAAATAAATGAAAGTCTTAAACTGTGCTTTAACTTGAACGTCTACATATTTCTGTCCTCAATAGATCAAAATGAAGATAAAGCTAAGGCTCATGCATTTAATTATGCACTATTTGGCTTCATATACAGAAAATATATCTTTTTTTTTTAATTCAGGGAATGTAGACTCCTATATCGAGATATACAATCTGTGCGTTGTTGTGCTGTCTTTTTCTGTGTTTAAGGCCATTGTGAGCCTTTATTAGACAGACGACAGGAAATGAGGGTAAAGAGAGATGGAGAATGCAACAAAGGTCCCTGCTGGCCGGACACGAACCAGGGACGTTGCGGTTCATGCTAGGCGCCTTAACCCTGAAGCCACCAGGGCACCCGGTTGCAACGTGTCTTTACACTAAATTTTATGGGAGCAAGGGGATTTATTCATGACCTTGGGGAAACATATACAGTATGTGATAAATATTCTAAACGCAAGGTGGACTTCGGCATTCCAGGACCTTTCAGTTGTATCCCAGGCCACGGGATACAGTTTACATTGCTGGTTTTGTTTTCATACTTACATGTGTGCCAGTATGCCATAACATCTGCAAATTCAAATTTCATCCAGACAATTTTCTGGCCAAGTGACTTAGATGTCTTTTTCCATGAATAGGTGACCATGAATAGTGTCATTCTACTTATTCAGAAGTATCACCGAAGTTCTGATAAATTTGACTACATTAACTTATTATTCCCAAACCTTTCGACTTTACTGTGTCTTTATCGGAGTCAAAATGTACCAAGACGTCAGGAAAACGCATATATAGTCAACCTAAAACAGGTGTAAAACAATTGTACATTGGATAACCACTGACCTAAAGAATGATTACTAATCACAGGGCACTATATAATATCAGCAAATTCAAATAATTGAAAGATTGAGCAATATATTTATGTATGTATATATTCATATGCACATACTGTATATGCATATATATCACACATACTCTTTTGCACGAGGGTCCAGATGCACACACAACCAGCACAGATGTAACAACTCTTTAGATCTAATCATTAAAAGCTCTCATCCCTGCTTCACTCCAGAGCCTTTTTCATTAACATCACAGCAGCCGTCCTGCACAGACTTGCACTGCGTCTGCATCTGAGAATCACGTCAACATCGTGTCTATCTGATTGATCCTACATCAGGTTCGGGGTACTTTCCTTATTCCCTGTTTTGGTGCAGTCCTTCACATGCAGCACAGTATGGACACTCTCCTTATCTCTTATCCTGCGTGTGCGATCTTGTTTTGGAGCATTCTTAGCAGTCTCCCAAAGCGTGCACTCTACAGATCTGCAATCTGCACACAGCTTGGGGGATTTTGCAGAGTTTGACTTATTTTTACAAGGAGAAATTCAATTAAGTGCATGGACAGCACTATGCTGTTTGACTTTACTCAAGCAGTGCATGTCCCCTTGAGACCTGGCATGACAGGAAGATTGATAGTTTGTTTATATCAATGTGGTTTGCTGCAGTGACACACTTCAGAGAACTTCTATAGTATTATATGCCTCACACAAACAAAATGCATATACAAATACAAAATACCTGTATTTGCCCATACACGTAAGCATTTGGTAGATATGTTATTGTATTGAACTTCTGCCAAAGGAGACATTCAAACACAGAAAGCCTTGAAATTGAGTCATCCATCATTTTTTGCCAGGCATTGATTTGTGATGTGTGTGCACGGTTTTCTAGGCTTACAGTGGAAAAGTAGTATGTCACAGCAGCAGCCTGAATGAAAAAGTGTAAATGAGTCGTGTGTGGCAGCAGGACCCTCGTCTGCAGTCCCACAGTGCTGCCTCTGGCCTGAATCAGCCAAAGTCAAAGCGATAAGTCCCCTTCCTGTCTCCCACTGTGTTTTTTGTAGATGTATTTCACACAGTAATGCGGAGCACTTTGCCTCCTAATCAATCTGAGCCATAACTCCTAACTGGAGTCCATTTGAGTTGATGCCAAAGAACTACAAACAATGCTGTGCCATTTTCTTTCCTCTACCCCCAATCTTTTTTTTGGGTTTTTTTTTTTTTTAAACGTGTGAAATCAACAGGAGGTTTTCAGACATTCCAGAGGCTGGAAGAATGACAGCTCGCCTGGTGATTGTCTGGATCTGGATTTTGAGTGGAGGAGAGAGAAAAACATAGCAGGCCAAAAGAGCAACAAGGGAGGAACCTTCAAAATGCAGATTTTTCATTAGATGGAGAGAGAGAGCGAGGAGAAAACTCAGTCGCATGCAACATAAATCATAATCTGGTACAGAGAGGTTAAACATTACTCCTTTGAGATGAATGAATAAAATTACTTCTAGGAAAGAAGAATTTGTGAATGTGTTTTTTTCCTGCATGACAATAAATGGTATTACAAAGAAGTGATGCACAACATGCCGCTGTGTGAAGAGGGCTTTAGAACAATGAGAGCATTCATTTAAATAGCCTTTTCAGCTTGAATCTATTATCACTGGCCAAAATATTTCACATGCTTGGAGAAATATTAAAGGAATTTCCTCATAGGCGAACCCAGCTGCCCAGAGCTCTTGAGTGGAGTTCATTAATATTTTTAGGGGCTATTTTTTTATTGGTGAGTTGGTAGTTGCGAGTTTGCGCCACTGAATACTTACTGATTTCCAGTGACTCGCTGGTTTCCATTTAACAAAACAAAACAATCGTCTTTAAAGATGCAGCATGCTGCTTTGTGAGCTAAGCACATCAGTTGACGTTGCTGTATGGATACATGTTTATTAAGAACAGTCCAAATAGTTTACATTGTCCCTTATCGAAATATCGCATGCACATTTTCCTCTCATAAACTGTCGCCTGCCACTTGTGTTCCCTCGCACATTGTTGTTCTTATCTCCCTGACACCATGCCCCTGTAACAAACAGACCATGGCACAATGAGAATTAAAAAAAAACAAAGTGGAAACAAATGTGATCTTTGGGTGTCCTTGAAAACCGTTTGTGTGTGTATTCATGCTAGCTTTTTTCTGTGTACAGTATTACTGTTTTAAAGCATATATTACAGCGTGTGCATATATGTGTGTGTGTGTGTGTGTTGTGTCTGCGTGTGTACTGTACACCGATCCCCCCATGGCAGGAGTAGAAAGGCTCAACCTGTTGACGGTGATGACAAGATGACGGGTCAAAGCGGAGTTTATTTTTCCACTATTTTATCATAAATACAGCTCGGGGCTGCAGAGAACGCACTCTGCTCGTACTTAGGAAGGGAAAACACAGGCAGGCACCTGGAAGAAAAAAAAACAGGGGGGGAGGGGAGGATGAAGCGTGAAAATGTTACGCTCCATCAAACAGCCACGATGCAACTCCTCAGTCGAGTCAGAGTTCAGCGTTTTTTGGCAAACACCAGGCTACAGCACCGGTGATTAGGTTTCAGCTTATTGAGCATTCTCAGCGACTCTGTGAGGTGGATTAAAATCTTAACAGTATACACACGTCATAAAATCTTTCCCTTAAACACCTTTTTATTGCGCTTCCTGTCTCTTTGCAGAATGGCTGAAGTTCTTGAGGGAAACTAAGCTCATTTACTCTCAGGTTCCTACTCTTGTCCGGGTCCACAATGTGGTGGCACGACCGAAACACCTTCTCTACTTCAGGTGGCTCTCCTTCTGTTTAAACCATTAGTCTAGAAATAAGTACAATAAGTGCATGGAGACACAATGGTGCCGACATATGCAGACAATAATGGAGTGAATTTATATAGCGCTTTTCCAGCCCCTTGAAGCTCTTTACATTGTAAAAAGGGGAGGGGGGGGGGGACTCACACATGGAACGCTTCGCCAAAAGGAACTGAGGTAGCTTGTAGAGCTAGACACACAGCATTGTTTGATCCTGCAGACTAAAGCTACAGCTGGAAATCATAAGCCTTTTAAAGCTGTTTTAACGTCACAGCACAGGTTAAAAATCTCCATTGGATGAGGCCACTTCCTTTAAGATCAGTGACTTTTAGGGAAAGTAGGAAATTGTAGTTTTGTTAAGTTCAATGGTCGTACAGTAAGAAAAGTCTGCTTCTTGTCTTGCTGAACCTAAAAATTGACACCCCACTCTGAGGCGAGTGCTGCAGTGTTTGAGATGTAACCTGTGCCTGACCTGAATGACCTGCCCAGCTGTAATACGATGCGCCAGCACACGGTTCAGCTCTCATCGCTTGTTAAGCAACCTGGCCCAATAAGAGACGCAGCAACTCAGGCATCAAACGCTGTCTTAAATAACAAGCTGAGCGAGGAAAAAATGGTTTGCGTCTCGAAAGCCCCAAGAGGTCAATCAGTCACAGGAGAGACTGAGGAACATTTGGAAGAGGATCACTCAACGTGTCTGTTTTTCAGTTGATGTTTTTTGAGTTTGGAAAGTGTTTTTTATTATTTTGTCATCTCCAACGCAAAGAAAGAAAACACCTGATACTGCTTCCACTCCATCCTCAAGTGGATCCAGCAACTTTTTTCACAGACATTTTTCATTTCTATGTCCATGACTCTTGCCTGTTTCACAACTAATAGCTAGCTGCATGGCTCTGGGGATGTCGTTTGATGTGACTGAATTATCTTATGGGATCTATTGCCATGAAATTATGTACAGGAATTCATGGTCCTCAGAGGACGAAGCCTATAGACTTTGGTGTTCCCCCAACCTTTCCTCTTGCGCCACCATGAGGTTTGTGGTTTTGAGTGAAATGTCTCAACAACTGTTGAAATTTGGAACGCACATTCACGGCCCCCTCAGGATGAATAATAACCACTTTGGTGATCCTCTGACTTTTTATCATCAGGTCAAAATTTCAATTTGTTATGAACTTTGGTTCATAACTAGATACTCGCCAAACTAATGACATTGTGCCTCAGCCGCAGCTGTACTTTGTGTTTAGTGCTAATTAGGAAAGCATTAGGTTAGCACGCTAAAACGGCGAACTAAATATTATACCTGCATAACATAAGCATGTTAACGCTGTCATTGTAAGCATGTTAGCATGCTGACCTTAACATTAAGCCCAAAGCAGCTCTGTAACTAAGTGCAGCATGTTACAGAGCTGCTAGCATGATTATAGTCTCTACTTTTTTTTATCTAAAAAGTTCACAATGAAACATATACCTCACACAGAGAGAAATATTCTATCTGAGAACTTCAGTTGGTTCCTAATAACCACAATAATAAAAAAGCTTCCTAGCTTCTAAACTGTAAAAAGGAAGTTGGAACAGAAACTCCTGTTTTGTAGTTTTACAATAGATGCATGGAGGCGGGAAACAGACAACACACTGTTTTCCCTCGGTCATGACCCAGGCAAACTAGCTACACTAAAAGCCTTTTCCAAAACGAGTGTGATTAGCACACATTCCCACTTTCTTACAACTGCTTGCCCAGTGTGATCCCCTCCTTTCTCAGGTACTTTCCTTACCCATGGCTTTTTTAGAGGCGGGTAAATAGAAAACAGATGCCGGCTAACACACAGGAAGCATTTTACAGGTTTGGATCTAACTGTTTTTGACACACTGTGTCGATGCGGCGGGCCTGCCGAGCCAGCTGTGTGCTTTTTTTGGGGGGGGGGGATGATAAAGGGCGTAGCCGGTGACATTGTATATAGCTTCACCTGTGTCCAATAGAAAGATGAAGTTTTTGATGAGAGCATCCTGCTGCAAACAGGCCGTGACCAAAACCAGGCCGTCGAACAAAAGGAGTCAAGCTTAAAATTATTGGTTTTGCTGGAAGGAGGGATTACTGTGGGTATAACATTATTAAAATGTGCACACATGGTTTTTAAAGTTTATTAAAGTTACTCTCTGGGGCCGATGTTATTGTCGATAGAGTCATGTAATTTCCTTTTTGGGTGGGATACAGTGTGAATATGTGTGTGCTGAGAGAGATGTCTGTGACGTCTATGTCTGTGTTATTCTGTTTGTGTAGCACTGTTTGTCACTGCAAATGTGTGTATTTGACTGAGCTTTTATGTTCTTTTTTTGGGTGAGGGGGTCAGGTTACAAGTTGGGTGTTCTTCACTGGCCACAGAGAACAGTGCTATCATCAAACAGGGATACACATTGTTCTCATTTAGCTTTGCATGGGAGAGTAGAGGCTTGGCAGAAAGCAGTGGAGGCCGCTTCCACTGATACACTAAGGTCATTTAATATAAAGTAAGTGACGTTTAACTGGAAACATTTGTCAAAAGACTTATCAGCGTATGTAAGTGATGAGCTGAAAAGTAAATATGAGTTTTGTTTGTCAAATTTGCACACTTTTCCCTGATCACTAAATGGTGACACAAAGCTCAGTCCAATTAGAGTCTTTAACTCCTCTTGATTGAATCCCAGAAACAATTTGTTTTTAATATTGGTTTGACTCGTGGATGACTGAAAACACGTGTCCCCCCCAGAAAGTTTCCTCATCTCGTAATCAGTGACAGCGGCCTCCTGTTGACTTTTACCAGATGTAATTCCAATTTTTCATGTAGAGAATGTGTTTAAAGAAAGATTGCTCTAATGAAGTGACCAAAAATCACATTATACAAGAATTGTCCTGTAATCTATCATTTTAGGTAAAACGGAAGCTACGTAGGAACCAGCCAGCGGTCTGAAATGGATATTAATAGATTATTTCTTTAAGAATTATCAAAATAGATGCAGCAGAGGCCAAGATATTCAGCCCTTCAGTAACTCTGTCAAGCCAAAACTCTGGATTCACAATTTCTATAATTAAATATCAACTTTCCTTAGACCCTTCTTGACAGGTGAATGCCCACATCTTGCAAACTCCATGCCCCTGCAGTAGTTCCTAATACAAGCTGTCTCAAGCTCAATCTAAAAAAAAACTTATGTCATCGTCACAGTTTTTCAAACTTTGTAAAGCTCCCTCCACAGGATAAATAGCACTCCTCCTGACAAGTAAGCAAAGTGTTCTGTTAATTCTTTGCTCCCGACTCGTCTCCTCTCTCTCTATTCTTGTTCTTTATCCTTTTTCTGTAACCAAGAAGCATGAAACCTGAAACTGAAATAAAGACAAAAGCAAACTGTTCATTTGCAGTGCTATGGAGCAATGTTTTTACAAGTGGGTCACCATTGCAGGACACACATGGCACGTAGCAATGCCGCCGGCATCTTTAATAATTTTGTTTCCCCCTTCGTGTTCTTCACTTTCTCACATTAACAGTTCCATTGTGTCCAAGGCTGTGTATTGCATCAGTGGTGTAGCCGCATGTCCTCATCTCTGTATGAGTCACTATAGAGCTGCCCCTTCACATCTCCCTGTCATTCTGACTTGAAGGTAATCTACTCATTCACATATGAAGGCACGCTTGGAGGCTGAGATTACAAACAAGCAGCGTAATCCCTCAGTGATTACAGTTCTGTGTGTGTCAATGTGAGAGAGTGGTTAGTCTTAAGTAACAGTGACAGTAGTGGTGCGGTCCGGAGACGGTCTCTCCTCTGACTCACTGAAAAGGATGCCCTTGTGATGATGCTCCAAACATTTAATATTTTTAAACTTTTAAGACAAAAACTAAAATGTTGGATGTCTTAATATATCTACACCTGAATATTTTGAAATTAATCTCCTAATATGTTTCACTTCGTTTGGCTGGAATGACGGCTAAAAACGCTCACAACTAAAAGATGAGGGACAGGTTGAGTGTTTGCCAATATGCAGAGTAGTGGTCCATTAAACTGGTTGCTGACAGTAGCAGCCACTACAGGGCCACAGAGTGTAATTGAGTGGAAAAGCTGGTTCATGCAGTAGTGTGTTTGTGGTGTGCTGACAGGTGAGAACAGCAGGCGTTTAGCTCCCACTCGGGCTCGACTCCTCTAACGGGTATTAGTGCCCCACTGCTACGTCTACACCTGTTCCTGCAGTGGAAAACAATCACGACAAAGTGTTTGCTAAATACTGACTCATACACTGTTCTGTTTGTGGTGCAGCTGAACCTCTCACTACTGTTAAGGCACAATGCTAATTTGTGGCAGACAAAATGGTATGTTTTTTAAATATTTTAAAGCTTATTCAGTTTCCTGTTGAGAGTTAGAGGAGAAGATTGACACCACTCTCGTGTCTGTATGATAAATATGAAATTACAGTCAGCAGACAGTTAGCTTCACATAAAAACAGGTATAAGGGTCTAACCTCAGGTAAACCCTGGTAAAACCACAACATGTCTTTTACACTTTGTTTTTTGCACAGATTAAACAAATTATATTACATGTTAATTAGTGAGCTTTAGAGGACCTGGTAGGCTGATTTTATTACCTTTGAACAGAATCAGGCTGTTTCCAGTCTGTATGCTAAGCTAAGCTAACTGGCTGCTGGCTGTAACTTCATGATTAGCTTGACAGTTAAAATGTTTCTAATCTAACTCTCGACAGAAAGCAAAAAAGCATATTTTCAAAGTGTCAAACTATTCCTGTAAGAATTCAATTACACAGTCAGTAGACATTTTGTTCCTCGTTAAAATCTCATCCCATTATAGTAAAATGTGTCTGTGTATCGGCTGCCCAGAGGGCAGAAACAGATCTCTGCCTGTTGACTGCTGAGTCTTTCCCCGAGGGCCCACCTGTGAGCTGCTGATGGAAGACGTAGCCTTTACTGCACTGCACAAATATTAGCCAGGTTCAGTCAAACTAAGCAACTTCAAACAACGTCCATATCACAAACATGCTGCATGCTCAGATTATACAAACAACATATATCTTGTTAATTAGTGAGCTTTAGAGGTGCTGCTAGGCGGATTTTGTTACCTTTGGGCAGAGCCAGGCTAGCTGTTTCCCCCTGTTTGCAGTCTTTGCACTAAGCTAAGCTAAGCTATCCAGCTGCTGGCAGTAGCCACTATTCCTTTAGTGTGTCCTGCTTGAACCAAAATATGAACTCAAGCAGAGTCTCTGGTGTGAGTTGAATCTGCTGTAACAGGCCAGTGATGCTGGCCAAGAGGAGGAACAGCAGGGTAGACGGAGTGATGCCAGAGAGGAATTTTGTTGCATGTGAAAGAGTGTGGAGAAAGATCACTGAGGTGATGAAACACGGAGGTTGAAAACTGCAAACATCCAAGTCATGCCGAAACATTCAAATGTCTTCCATCATTGAGCCCTACTCTGTGTGCCACAGTTATATAAACATGGCCCTGCCAATAAATGTGTCTTTGAGTCTTGCTGCACATATTCTAAGGAGTGCCCCAAAATTGTTTGGTAGTCTTTGTTGAGCAACTGGTAGACAACATTTGGCACTGCAGACCCACAATAGCACAATCTGTCCTATCCCAGTAAACCACGAAGAGGTCACAGTGAGGGCACAGAGGGCCAGAAAGACACAGGCTGCTTTCTCACTTATCATCTTTGCAATACACCCACCACTTTCCGTTATGGTGTGATTTAAAGCTATCGTGTGGGAATGAGCTTTCACTGGTCACAATAACGTCATTATATGACTTGCAGCTTGAGAGCGGGTACAACGCAAGTCACTAAAGTCCATTCCCGCGATGTGGAACTGTTGTGCTTGGATTCACAGGGGAGCTGTTTACTGTGGCACCACTCATTCTAGCCATTGTTTCTGCGCTCTTAATGACAGACTCAGCCACAATGGAAATCAAAATGGAGACTCTGTGCCAATGTGATATGCATGCAAACTGAAAGTTCATGGGGTGAGAAACGGGCCGCGAAGAGGAATCAGAAAAGCCATTAAAGTGATTCAGAGGTATTTGGTGCCTTATTACAAGTAACATACTGTACAAATATTATGAAATGACATTCACCTCCTGAGTCTAAAACCCTGTTTCATTTATTTATGGATCACAAAACATTTTCCCACTGCTGTATTTCATGAAATGTGTGGTAACAGATGTATACTTTCTTCCACTGAGTGATGACTATAATTAGCCAGAGCACTGATGTCTGGATTGTCCACGTAATCTGCTCTGTTCAGTCTCTGGGATATTTACACGGCCCTATAATGGAATCAGTCAGCACATCTGCAAATTAATGAGGCATGCTTGCGTACAATTTCATGCTTTCCTCACAGAAGCAGACAATGCGGAGTGATTTCTCGTGAAAATTTGTCATAGAGGATGATTGAGGGCTTTGCCTTGAAAGAAACACAACTGACATATCTATATATTGCTACAAAGTGTGAGGCAGGTTGTCAAACGTGGAACATGTGTCTTTGTGTTGTTGTATTATTATGTATAACAGTTAAGCCGCTGCAGTGCCAATTAGTGTTTCACTGCAGTTTACATGCTGTCACTTTGCGCACTGAGTAATAACTACATTTCAATCACGGCCTTATTTGCCTGTCATGCCAAGCAATGCAGTCTGAGGTGTGACTTTCTGCGGGGAGTTCCTGTATTTTAAGGCTATTAAAAACACTGGTCTGACAGGCAGGTTGTCCCTGTAGGGCTTGTCAGTTACTCAGCCCTGTCATGTTCTCCAGCTGCCGATGGAACGCCAAAGCTTACAGAAAACAAGTGGAGTTTTTTTGTAAGACAGGTTCCTCTGTCCTGTGTTTCCTGGTAAATCAGCGTTTAGACTGAGTTTTAAAGACAGACATGGAGAGGGGGGGTGCAGAGCAGGGAGGACGTGCGTCTGCTAGCCAGCCAGATAAAGGCTTGTGCCAAGGCCTGAGCAAATAAACAAGGGGATGATTATTTCAGCACACACGACTCGACTGATTCAGAATGAATCAAGAGTGCCCCAGCTCACAGCGCCGATAAGCCAAACCCCTGTCGCTCTCGGCCCTCGCCTCTGTTTTCTTAACTAATGCCCTCCTCGCTCCCTCCCCGGTCTTATTTAATCAGTTTAAGATCTGCGTAGGATCTACTCACCATTCAGGAATGAAAATGTCAAAGCAAATTATCTGAATGAGCCAATTCACACATCCTATGTGTGTTTTCGGACTGGATCAGTGTGTTGGATCTCATTGTATATTTATTGTAGCTTTCTTGGTGCTAATCTGCTATGCCGTCACTTTATTTGCCGATATACAAACCTGCAACAGGAGCTGATGACACTTTGACTTGGACAAGCTAAGTTAGGAGTTTCCTCTCCCCCTCTTCAACTACAGACAGTATGAGATTTTTATGGATTCACAGCCATTTCTTCACTTGGAGCCAAACTTTTACTCACTGTCAAAGTGACATTATGCTTTATACATACTCCTGGCAGGCAGGATCGGGATTCACTTTGTGATATGATGCATTACAGCCCTGCCTTTTCTTGCACAATATAAGTAATGATTCACTTAATGACTACAGCAAACAACTGCTCCTTGAAATAATCCAATTAATCCTCCTCTTTTTGGGCAAGCTCCCCTTATTTTGAGGCTCATTCCAAGCGGATGGCTTGCAGATGTTTCCTCGCTGAGACTCATCAGTGAACTTCACCCACCCCAGCTCACTGCTGCACCAGGGCTTGGATTACACCCTCTTGGTTTTTCTCATAGTGAGAAGTAGCTGAAGGTAGATAAAAGAAGGAGTGTTATTCTATGATTAGAGCCGGAGCAGCGCCTTAATGACCCCCCCCCCCCCCCCCCCCCACTCCCTCCTCCTCCCAGATCAGTCATCGGTCGTCTGGTCTCTCTGGCCAGCATCACGTAGACCACAGACCTCTGGTCCCCATTAGTGCCCCCCCCCCCCGTACAGTATCTCTGAGTCCGATGGTTTAAAGACCCAGGCGGGTTCCGTTCCACATTAGTTTTGGCCTGGTATCTGGCCTCAGCAGCGTGTTTGTGGCGCTGCCCTGCAGCACTCCATGATGATTGAGTGGCGCTGAGTTTCCCCTGCTTTGATGCCCCAAAAAGTCCCCTGATAGAGAAAAGATAGACTGTGACATTTATTTCCGACCATTTGATCTGTTTTCTTCGCGCTCACATGGAGGCTGATACAAATACAGGTTGTTGGAAGAGTTGTGTGCTCGTATGTGCTTATACATTAACATGTATGTGTTTATCCCTGTGTGTCCCAAGGCAGTGAGTCAGAGGAAACACAGCACGGGGGAAATTACACTGTTAGTCAGGTCCTGTTCCTGTTGTCGATGTTGTCACCATGACCAAAAAGAAGCCAATAGGAAGTCATGACTTCATGTACAAGAGCTCTGTCCACACCTTGACAGGATCTGGATCAGTGTCACAACCTAGATCTAGACATGATTATTCATTTTCCACTTGCTACTCATAATTCGTAATATTGATCATCTCTAAAGACAGCCACCTAAGACACATTTTATAAAGACTAGAACCACTACACTTTTTCAAGATAGATTTTTGGCGATTTTGTGTTTATACAACAGTTAAAAGTAGAGCCAACACTGAACCAGGGGACATTGCACATATAGACCATAAGGCCACACAGACGCCTTCCGAACTGTGAAAGATTTTTCTTTATTTCCCAATTGTTCTGTGTGAAAAATCAGATGTTAATCACTAAGAAAATGTTCAATTTCTAAGTTTATTTAAGCATAATCACAAAAATGAAAAGAATTACAAATAGCACAAAACCTACATTTGTTCACTTCACCGGAATTGTTGTGATCCAAGAAGCTGTTCTTCAAAAGCTCAAGAAGCTTCAAAATCCATATTTCTTTTAGGATATTATGTTCACATTGTAATACACATTTATTTCTCAATTTAGATTGTAAATGATATTGAAAAAAGTTTGCTCTCTGTTCTGTATAGCTTTTCTCTGTGCTACACCCTCTTGCAAAAGACAAGGTTTTGTCTGAGACAAGTAGGTATCTTATCAGCTGCCTTTGACATACATGTCTGATTGTTGGTCAAGTGGAAAACCTCACTGTGTGTGGTATCGAGTGCTGGTGACGTTTGATTCTCTCTTCCTCTGTGTCTCTGCACTTCTCTGTTTCCCCTGGATCTGTAACTGAGCTTCTGAGTGGAACTCAGGTGTTTTTTTCCTTCATACTTCCCAGGAACTCGCCACCGTGGTGATAGCATTGTAGAGGAAAAATCCTCCAGACATAACATTTTTTTTGTTTTATTTTTTTTGTCTCACAACACAATACTGCAAAACGTAGTATATCAGTCTTTCTTAGTCACAGAAAAAAAAATTCTTTCAACATCAAACATAAAAATTCTCCCTTTTGGTGGGTTTACTTTTACTTTTTACTTTCACAGATCATATGAGGGAGCACATGGTGTTAATTCCTGGTTTATCTGATACGCAAACGAGAGAGAGATACTGCAATTCGCCTCCAACCACTTTTGCTGACATGCTTCCAGTTTAACAAGCACGACCAGCCAGCATTCACAAATGTGCATATTCTAATTGTTCAGTTGCATAACAACAGTGTCTGTGATTGTTGTGAGTACTGGTCCTGTCTCTGTTGGTCAAAATAGTACCACAACCAATCAGAGAGCTCTCTGTATCTCTTTCCATTCTTGGAAATCTGCTGAGTGACAGTGGCCATGGCAACAGCCTGGCTCTGTGCGGCTCCCTTGCACCCCCGCTGTGCAGTGTTTGATGGCAGTTAAACGTGTTGTGGAGTAATTGGGTTGTGGACCGGATGAGATATGTCCCCTAAGGTGTGACAGAATGTGAGAAATGGAGCAGGTGGTGGAAGCCCAGAGGCTCTCCCATACCCACCGCAACATTCAAGCCATCGGTTGCTTCCTTACCAGGTGTAAACCACTCCGCTCTGTCATCCTGTCTGTGTGACAGCATGGAGTGTGCACTGGTCCGGAAAATAAAAATGACCAATAAGTTATGGTATTGGATAGGGTATGTAGTACGTATGCTTATTGTAACATTAACTGAATCTGACCAGATATGACTCCAAAAAAGTAAAAATGCCAGTGGGTGCAACTAATGTCATTAACATTGCTGTCCAACTCCAGAAATCTGTTTAAATTGGAGTTTGTATTCAGCTTAAATGTTTTCCAGCTAAGTTCAGACATTTTCTTTTTATCTGTGTGAGGACATTTTCATCAGTCTGCAGTTTAGTTTTTATGTGGATAAATATCTGTCTGTAAAAAAAGTGTTTTTATTTTTTCATGTATTCTATCATTTATTTTTATTCCACTAGCATGAACACCTATAAAGCGTATTGAGCTAGGTTTATTCTTCACCTTGGAAGCAGCAGTTGACAAAACAATCTCAGCTCAAAGTCTATTTTCTCAGTTTTTCTGCTTTTGACCGAATCACATGGTTTTCATCAGCAGATAAAGTTTGCTAGGTGTCATGCAACTGGGGATGTTCAAACTTGACGTTATCCTGAGCACCTCTAGGACTTCTTGTCCATGTTGGCTTGGGACTTGAAAACTAAGTGCTTGCACATTTTAGACCGAAGGAGGGATAAATAAGGAATTCTGTACAATAATCACTGTTTGTCTTCTTCTAGCTTGGTAAAATGTTCATATCATAGTCCAGTATATTGAACGTGAATTGCTATACTCCTAGTGTTGGAACTTGACCATGCTGCAAGTGTGGCCTGTTTCATGACATTTGCTGCATGAATTAAAGTGACGAACGAGATCACGCGCCACCTGAAACTTCTGAGCAATGTATACGTCAAGCAGCCACCGGTATCTCCAAAATATGCACCTGATCCAACTCAATTGACAAAAGTGATCCAAATGGATCTGCGTTTCCTGTGTCCTGGCAAGGGAAAAGTGCTGTAACCGAGTAGCATAAGCCCAGCAGCGTGTGCAGGGACGACATCAGACGGATGCCATGTGAAAGGAACGAGCTGTCACATTACACTTGTACCAACATCCATGAACAGCGCCAAGGCCATGCCAAACACGATCGGGTGTCACGGTGGCAGCAGAGGCCGGCCAGGTGCGTGACATCACTCGGTATCACAGCCCAGAGGGGTGATGCCAGCCGGGCGGCCATGTGGCGCAGCAGGGCGCACGCAGGAGGGAGGGACCATATCAGAAGGGTTTCTCCCCTTTTTGTTAGCGGGAAAGATCGAAAATGGCTTAATTATTTTCTGTATTTTGTTTTCACATCGGTTCTTAATATGTTATAGTGGTTTGGCCTTTCCATTGTATACTACTTTATACTTCTACTACATTTCACAGAGAAATAATGTACTTTTACTACATTTATTGACAGCTGTAGTGACTGGTAACTTTGCATATTAAGGTTTTTCATATATAGCATGTAATCAGCTTGTAAATATTAAGCAATATTGTAGATTAAACAATCCAGAAGTATATTAAGACGCAAACATTAGAATGCTGTTTACAAGTGAATGTGCCAATAATGATAGTCCAACAATTCAATATATATACAGTATATGAATACATGTTAGCCTTTGATATTTCACAGATATTTTAGTTTACATTTTTATACTTTAAATAAACTGCTTTGACTTGAGAAGCATTTTGAATGCCGGACTTTTACTTGAACTGGAGTATATTTATAGTGTGGTATTGCTATTTCTTTTTTACTTTACAGTGAGGTATTTTTGCTTTTCTTACCTCCTACATAAGTGAAGAATATGAAAACTTCTTCCACCACTGATGACATGACATGCCATAGCAGAGGATGTGTTTTACAACAGTGGGGACCCTCAATGAACCAATGAATAGAAGGGGTTGCTAGATGATTAATAAGATAGGAAAAAATAAGACAGTTGTTTCACCTCTTCATGACCCCAAAAAGTAACAAAATGAAGGAAGCAAACTCTTTGGTTGAACTGCTCACAGCTTTTAGACGTACACAACCTGTGAATAAGGATCAAGTGGTCATTGTTGGGAACTAGTGTATCAGAGAAAAACTAGCATCTTAAAGTGACAGTGGCCCTAACACTACACAAAAAACATTTTCCTTTTACATAGAACATTTTCACACACACTAGGTATGCAGCCATGGTTAAGGCATACAAAGGCTCAAGCCTTTGGAGCCATGAACCGAAATTGATAAACAAAAGACTCCCAGTTCCTGTGCTTGGCACCATAAATCTAGAGTGTCCAGAGCATGAAGGAAGTATGTTTAAATCATCATTGAAGTGCTGTTGGTCATTCATAGGGAGAAAATGCATTTCCATAATACCCTTAAGGATAAACATAACTACCGGACTGAGTGGGATACAATGGTGTGAAATTGTACCCTGGTGCAGGACATCTAGCCGGCATAGCAACAACACAGCGCCGTGTGCCAGTCGGAGGGATTAAGTTGTTTTGAAGCCACAGTTGATTGTACAGCAGATAGTGAGGGAGGGAGCCGGCCCATACAGCCAGATAATGGTGTGAGATAGCCTCCCACAAAGCTGCATAGCCAAGAGCCTGGCAATACTGGGAAGTGTGTTTGTATTTGTGTGTGTGTGTGTGTGTGTGTGTGTGTACTTTACGCAGAAAAGCGTACGTGCGAGTGTACGTGTGCTTACGTACGCGCTTCCATCTGTTTGTATACACATGGTAATCTGAATCGACCGCGAAACTTGAGCAGGCTCGCCCACCACATGTTTAATTATTCAAGGTGCTTTGGCTGAAAACTCGATCACCTGGAGGATCCGTCCTACCGCCATGAGCGCCCCCGCTCACCGCTGCCCTGTGAGAGGGAGGGACAGAAGAGGAGACCACTGGAAAGGAAAGAAGATACCACCCTTGCTCTCTGTGGTATGTTCACCTAAACAGGCAGAATGAATTACCCAAAGATGGTGTATAATACCGAAGGTGCTGTCTGCAAATCTGCAAAGCTGTCATCGTCGTGTAGAGGAATTGTTGGACAGAGTGAGGATTGTTAGGGGATTACATACTGTAACGTCAGCCCTGGGAGGATCTTAATTTGCTTTATATTTTCTTAAGTTGAGTTTTCCTATAGTTTTTCTAGTAATTGGTGTGTCCCTGATGGTTTGAATCAAAACATGTCAAGTTCCAGTATCCTCCCAATCCCCCATGGTTCTCCAGCAGCTGCCTTGATTTCATCCAACCTAATTTGCAGAGGAAAGCAAATTGTGGGCATTTGACCATCTGGTCCTACGCCTATCCCCAAAAACAGAGTATTTTCCTGCCCAGTCAGAGGTCTCAATTTTATTAACAGCATTGGGCAAAAGACACCCGGGAATTAACCCTCTCCGTAAGTATACCATGGGGGCAAGAGCCACGGCTCTGGAGGGGAGGTCAAGCCATGAAAATAGTGATTTGTCAGTGTTGTAGCTGTGAAAGCGTCCTCCCAGGGAGCAGAGTTGCTCTATAAGCCTCCAACTGGCAGGGAATTACTTGGTTCAGTAGAGCAGGGTGCTGAGGCTGTTCAACGTCTCTGTGCCATACAGGCCTGCAGGATCATGGGGGCCAAAAAGGCCCAGAGCTACTTATTCTGGTTCCTGTCAGGCCAGCCAGCTCCCACCGTGGTTTTGATGAAATTCTGTGGCGAACCTTTCCCGGAGAATTTCAAGCACAGAGTGTGCACGTACTCTACACTGTTATCATAATGTTAGCTATGCCGGGCAATTCATGGTTTTCTTTCTTATTTTCCTTTAGACAACATCCCAGGGGCACAGAAAAAATTTACCGTCACTATTAGCCAATATCCTGAGGTATGATGTACTATTATTTAATGATTTCATTGAAACAATGTGTATGACACAATGATGTAGTGCTCATAAGAGACATATCCTAAAAAAACATGCTACATTGTTTGCTGGCAATAAATTGAACCTCATGTGTTTGAATGGGCCCCTCAGCCCCCATATAAACCCCTGAGGCAGCAACACAAACACCGGTGAGCCTATGATTATGTGGCCAGCTAAATGAATATTCACACTCAGCAGACTGACTGTGAAGCTGAGATAGCAGCTGGGGCCCGGGGCCTGGGGCCCAGACACCCTACAACTGCTCGTTGGAACGGCCATGATTCATCTGGATGAGGAGATGGCCGCTACAGCCAAGCTCCCCAACTGTTGCCAGAACAGTGCTGGACAGGCAACGGCAAAAGGACAGGGAGGACCAGACAGAGATGGGTTGGACATTTTGGGTGACTAAACAAAAATAAATGATGAATAAATGATCATAAAATAAAAAATGAAAGGTGATTGGATGACTCTACCATGTCTTAGCTATTCCCCTCGTGATCTCTAGCAGATGGCGTGTTTTAATCAGACAGCAGTGGCCACAGAATGGTTTGATGTTCATGAAAGTGATGCACAATAGTATGTAATATTTCCACCCAAGTCAATATAATAGAAGATCAAACTATAAACTTTTCTCCCACTGAAACAGATACAGTAGCTCAGGGACTGTATTATGATGACTGGTTTTCCTGGAGTACAGATTTATAGCCTACAAAGATGGATCTCAAAAAGCGCCTAACTAAAGATGTTGATATTTTGAATAATGACCTATACTAAATCATCATGTTATAAATAAAACAAAAACATGTAGTTATCCTGAAAAAATTGCCCTTTTTTTAATTTCCACAATATCAATACAACATATATACTGAGCAAATAAAACACTGGATGGTTAATGAAGCCTATTGTTTCTCCTTTCCATTTTTTATTGTTGTGACTGTCACTTGTTCAGTCAAATAATGACCGGTGATGCAGATGTAATGAAACACCTGTCACGTCTCTCACGATAATAATATAAAATGGCAGGTAGGCTTTAATTGCTACCTGGAAAAACACACAGGTGTGCTTTAACTGCGCACTCAAGCCATAAAACAACTGTTTCTGCTGCTGTCTGCCTCTCATAATGGACTTTATATGTGTGTATATATATGGACTTTAGATGTATTATCAGTGTTTTGTATTGATAGTCATCCATTAAACAGTTAATGGCCATATGCGCCTTTTGACATTGGACAAGACTAAAATAGTGCTATTTTATTGTACCTTTAGTTGATTGTGTTTTTATAGTGAGTGTTTAGATGGCCTTCATACACAGAATGAAATAGAAACAAACTCCAAGCTTATATAGGCTTACTGTAGATGTATGAGGTAAGATGCTCCAGCATTGAGATGTGATGAAGGCAAGTTTCCTCCATTTAATTCTGGAAATCTCTATTTCTCAACTACTTATGGGCTTAACATGCCTTATAAACCAGTAAAAATGTGAATGAATTAGTAAAATCATTACAAATACTGAGTCCCCCATGTTCTGCTGATTTGACACACACACTCACACCTCTGTGTGAGTATTTTTGTCTGTATTAAATTATGCATCTAACACTCAACTATAGCTGGCCCACAGTAGCAAAGGCCATTTGCTATGTTGTTGTCACACATCTTTCTGTTCATCAGTTTAAGTAAAGTGCTCCTGGTTTCCCTTCTGCATCTCATGATTCGATCCTCTGCCCCAGTACCAAACAAAGCAGTAAATATCCCTTCGCTGTTTGATCCCTGAGAAAAAGGAAGAGGCTTTGATCACTTTTCCGGGAACTCACAGCATACCTAGACTCAGGGTGTTTTTTCCTCACTGACGGAGATTTAGTAGTGTAGAGACAGTGAGCATCAACTCAGAAACAACAACAGGTTTCACAGATATCAAATGAGATAAAATGAATGAAAGGACACAGATTCGTCAAGTTTAATCTTGGGGGGCAAAAACCAGTACAATTTTATTATGGGAATAAAAGCAAAGGGCAATATTGATATCATCTCTACCACCCTTGAGATCCAACAGCAAGTTGTGCCAGTTCTCTGCAGATAACATATAACATGATTTCAGTCTTCTGTCTGCAGGACATTTGAAGGCAAGAACAAAGTCACTTTCTATAAATAAATGAATATTGCTCTTAAATTTGTCATAAAAAACCCATATGCCAAATTGACTTTATTCTGGCACTTAACACAAGCAGTGTATAGTATATTAAGGTATAATATAGTATAGTATAGTATATTAACGTATAGTAAGGTATAGAAAGCTATAGTGTAGTATATTAAGGTATAATATAGTATAGTATAGTATATTAAGGTATAGTAAGGTATAGAAAGCTATAGTGTAGTATATTAAGGTATAATATAGTATAGTATAGTATATTAAGGTACAGTGAGGTATAGTGTAATGTCTGCTTACGCCTTTAATACATTTTGGCTGACCTGCTGTCTGCATGAGGTGGCTCACCAGACAGACCACTGCAAAGGGTCAAATATCAGCTGTAGTACCAGGTCGCCAGATCATACAGTACAACCTGTAATGAACAGCCCCGAGGTTGCTTGTGTAAAATAGAGTCCTATCCAATTACAGTGCATACATACAGTATAGTAATACAACATACACACACACACACACACACACACACACACACACACATACACATACATACACACTTGCAGACAAACAAGGCCTCATCCCAGAGGAGCAGTAGGGGATCCGAGAGCTGAGACAAGAGGATATCCATTAGGAAGTCTCTGTAATTGGGGTGCAGTGGGGGGGCAAAGACTCACGCAGAGCAGCAGTCCAGAAAACACTGGTTTTAAAACTAAATTAGAGCCCGCTGTCCAAACAGTTAAGATAGCCGCACAAAATAGATATAACTCTTCCACACCCAGCTTCTGATTATCACATGAATCTGTCTGAATAGTTCAATCTATCCAATATGTCTCTCGTAAATCTTTTCAGTCGGAGCAGAGGGTGGATGTTCCACAGATGTTGCCTTTATATTTACGCTGGGGCTCGTCTGTGATGAAGAGAGATGTGTGAGAGTGACAACAGCAAATTGACACATCTTGAGCTGTCACGTTATCCGACTCAGCTGTCACCAAAGGCTGCTTTTTATACTTGTGGGACTGCTGCTGCTGTGTTTGTACTTCACACCATGCAGAATTATTTGGAGGGGGGGGGGGCTGCATTTGTGACAAAAGACATGCTTTTTCTTCTCTGTCCAATTTAAAGAGATATACAACTGATTCAGAAATTATGGAGTAACATTGATTTTATCTTGGCTTAATCACACCTCTGTTCTTCATTCCATTATCTGTTAACCATTAGCCGTCCACTGGGGAATGCAGCAGGGGTTCAAGTGTAAGGGATTGTTAAAAAACATTACAGTATCAGAATCTCTGTCATACTCTGCCAAGTCATGACGTGTCATTTCCAGGGGAGCATAGGTTGCACACTCTTCACTTTTTTTCTCTTTTTATTTGTCTTTCTCCATCTCTTCCTATCTCTCTTTGTCTCGTTTCCTACTTTTTTTTTTGTATCTATTCATCTCTCTCTCTCTTTGTCTTTGTCCATTAAACTCTGGCGGCCATTATTCTCTTTTCCGTCTTTTTTTTTTATCGCTCCCCTGCCCTGTCTCCATCCATCCATCCTCGCTGCTGTTTGACAGGGCGGGTGTGTTGTTTTTGTCCGAGTGACATCGGGTCTCTTCCCAGGGCACGTCCCGGTAACAGCGGAGTTCAGCCTGATGGCTCCCCTGGGTCCTGCCCCTTCATGAGCCTCCATGTTCCCTTGCTAAATTACAACCTGTCCCACGCACCCACAAGCACTCATGGGCACACACACACTCACCCACCCACCCATGCGCACTCACACTAACACACACTCCTAAAAGTGTAGTACATACAGTATGCATGTGAGCAGCAACAGACACACCTCGCACTGTTTGTATAAATATGCACACACACACATACACGTACACATATAAAAAGAGGACAACTAGCATTTGCAGGAATGTGTGGGCTATGTGTGTGCACATGTGCACACTCACAGGCATATACACACAGTGCATGTTTATTCAGGTATATCCTTCCTGACTATGCCAGTAAACCTGTAGTAGTCATATTGTTATCTCTCAACCTTTGTGAAAAAGAAAGACAGACAGACAGAAAAAGAAAAGAAAGGAAAATCTCAAACTGTCGGGGTCACAGGTTTCTTTTTGAATGTAGGCCTGCATGGTTTTGTGAGATGATGAATATGACGGTGTTTGAGAATGAAAATGAAAGACACAGAGAGGGGGTCACTGAAATGAAAGAGAGAGCGATCATCTTCGATTCAAAGGGAGACAGATTGAAAGAGAGAGATTATTGGTCCAAAGTGAGATTGGGAGAGAGAGCGACAGATAGAGTGATCGCCACGGGCTCTGTGATAGCAGCGCTCTAATTAATAGGTTGTAGAAGCAGATGAGCATGGAGGATGCAGGATGTCAGTGTCATTGTACACACACTCACCCACACACACACACACACACACACACACAAGCCTGCCCATTAGAGATAAACACAGCCACTCTGTGGTAAAGGCGGAGTCATCCTTCTTCTTGATTTCATGCAGGACACAAATTAGAACATCTCTGTGGGCTTCCAGGGTCCAACAATAACCTTTTTTAGTCAAGGATCTACTAGCCCAAACAGAATTTCTACTGGCCCTGATTAAACTTTCACATATACACATATTATAAATATATATAAAGACAGACAGAGAGCAGACATAGTAACATCACTCATGAAGCAATGTCTGGAAAATGATTTAATTTAAAACATTTTTTTACTTTTTCAAGCGGCCCATCGGGCTATCCTTGTTTTTGGACCCTGGCTTCAACAAAGCTGGAACCAGTGTGAATGTTGAAACATCTGTAACAGTCACACCTTACTGACACATAACTGAGTCCGTTCCTGAAAATGACCTAACAGACATGTTAAGTAACCATTGCATTTGGAACAACAATCATGATGATGGATAGGCTGTCCACAGTGTATACTCTATTAGCCCATTAACCCAGATTCAAATCCTTGCTAATAAACAAACACACATGACACACACACAAGTGGAGAGGACTGCAGGCCTGCAGTTTATCTGTGATGCTGTCAGTCTATTTTATGTCTGTACTTTGACCCTTGGCAGCTTTACCACAGCTCGATAAATATACACGTTCTATATCTCCTGCACCTCCCCACACACATATTTTACCCCTCCACAACTTTTACAATTGTAATTTATTATTATTTATGTGTGCGCCCCCTGTTTTGCAGGAACATCCTCCTCCATTGACACACACATCCACTCTTTGTCATTTGGTATGACAGTAAAAGTTTTACTCACAAGCACAGTGACAGCAGCGGAGAGTGGTTCTCATTTCCTGCTACTGACATCTTTCAAGTCATTATCCCTCGAATGATTTTCCTTACTGTATATTATTTGTTTCCATCACTGACAAAGTGTCTGATTGCGCTCCTCTGAGCTGTGGAGTTCCTCATGGGTCAATGCTGGGACCTGTTTTATTCTGCCATGACATGCTCCTTTTTTTAATCCATCAGTTTGCTGTGTTTCTTGTTGAGACTGTCCTCCCAAGAAGAACAACAGCATCACTTGTTTGAGCCCCAAAACGACATATGTTAAGTGACAAAGCTCTTTAGTGACCATAGCAATTATGATGCAAAGGAGAAAGTCAGGTGGCGTTGTTACAGAGCAATAAAGTCCACATAGGATGGAGGTAAGGGTGGATGGTGAGTCAACGAAACATCAGACTTTAGCACGGCAGACTGCTGGTTGTTTCCTGTTTCCAACCGACAGTCAATATTGTGTTTATTATTGTCACTATGACGATGAAGGTCTCCTAACCTTCTGTATATTATTCTATTCTTTGGACTTAGTTAATAAAAGCAGAACTAATTCTGTCTCAAACGTTGCCCACCTATGTTGCAATCAGCCGCATGTTGCAGGATGAAAAGGTCACCTGCAGATGTTTTCAGCTGCTGGTCATTTCAGTCTGTTGTGTTCCTCCTCCCTGTCGACCATCAGCCTTACACACACAGTATTTAGTGTGTGTTTGTGTGTGTGTGTGTTTGTATCCAGGAGAGAGGGGGGGTCTGAAGGAGTAATGGCGGGGGTCCAAGGAGGAAATTGATACTGCAGTAATCCACCTCTCCTTTCACCTCCCTCCTCTAGTTTGTATTGACAGCCGCCACTCTTTTTTTTTTCCCTCCCTCCTTTTATGCATCTCCCGCTCATACCACACATACTGGTGTCCATTTCTTTCTATTACCTCCTCCACAACCCTCCCTCTCTTTCTTTCTTTCCCTCTTCTTCTCCATTTGTATTAATCTGTTTAATTGTTTAGAGCCTTCCTGAACACTATTTGGTGTTTGAATGCAGTTTCAGAAGTAGTGAAAACATAGTGACATGACATGAACAGTGTACTAGTTAAATATCACAGCTGTCATGTCAAAACCTACAATACATCTTTCAGGAAAAACGCAGACTTTGCCGAAATGGAGTTGTAAGATTTGTGCATAAGAACATGGATATGCAACTTCATTTTCTGTTTTACACATCTCCTTCAGCTTCTTTGCGAGCCTCACATCATATTTTAGACATATCTCTGTGTTTCCATAGTAACGGCTTGTAGTGCTAGAGGATAGACAACTTGGAAAATTATACAATTGCACATTGGTGTATTGGTGTATCTGTTTATCTATGCTTTTCTCAAGGGCATGATCCTTCACCCTCTGCCAGTTGTACACCCACAGTTGCTGTTGCATTTTGTAATAAGACTTTATGATGGTCATTGACCCCTACTGGTCACCTCCAGAACAGCATCTTACTGTAAATTATGCATGGTTAATCACTGATGCCATGATAGAAAGTACTCAGATTGTCATGCTTTAAATCATGCATGCGTGCAAAATGTGTTTCTAGTGTGAGACATGTTGAAGTTAACTATCTCAATCCCTGATCATGTAAACATTGATTTGCGAGTGTTTTTAAAGCTAGTCTTTTTAGATTCAGCTTGAAATAAGAAATAGAGGACATTTTTCTCTCCTGGCTGGTCCTTTTGTCCAGATCTGCTTTCAGCTCCATCCCTCCCTCTCGCTCCCTCTCTCTTCGGCCCACTCAGACTCCTACGCACCGCTTATCTACCTCTCACCTACATCCTCCTCTCTTCTTTAGCCTCTCTTTCTAACTCTCTCTCTATCTGTTAATACACACACACTTCTCTAAACCCCTCTCACCAGCCAATCATTGATGCTTCTATGCCAACATCCAGAACAACAGTGTGCTGTTATAACTTCATATCATGAAAAAAAGACAGAAAAACAGAGCGAAACTGGACAAATTTTCCTCCTGACCCATGTCATGTGGGCTTGATGATGATCTGGCTTGGTTGCAGAAATAACCCACAAACTGCAGATGACAATATCAGTTCAATATTTTCATTTTAAAATAACAAAGAATGAGGAAATGAGAAAAACTGAAAATCAAGAAATTCCTGCATAATGATCAGCTTATTATTAGACTGAGAGCTGTTTGCACAGAAACCTTTAAAAAACAGCATTTTTTCTTATAAATATCTTCCACTGTCACACCACTAGAGATGATAGCTGTGTGCATAAATGCATATAATTTGCATGCAGACACACACACACACACACACAAACGCTGAGGGTAAGGCAGTGGAGTGGCTCCCATTTACACACGACTGTAAATTACCCAACACTTCTCAATCAATTATTCATAATCCGTAATTAATTATGAAACGATCAGTAATCCAACACCAGTCCACTCGGCTTGTGGTTGCCTAGTAACCATGACCCATATTAAATGCCACCATTGTTGCCCGTAACCAGAGCACCAATTTTTTTCCCCATAGGGCTTCGGGCCTCGGGGTATTATAGTGGAGAGTAAATAACGTGTGTGTATGTACATGCAGAATGAATGCGCGGATACCCGGGTGTACGCGTGTGGCCATATCATACTGGTTGCTTTGAAGGTTGATCACACAGGGTAAACAAGCGAGGCTGATTAATAATGCAGTATTTTGGCTCGTGCTGGGAATGAGTTGTGGCCTGCTAGAGACCACTAATGGGACACGCCATGGGGAGCACGAGCAAAGAGCACGGCGCTCACAGCCAGACAATGATGGTATAACACGTCTACAGGGACACATAACCGCACAGCGCACTACTTTGTCTGCACTTGTTCTGGAACTGCATCAGCAAGTTCCCGTATGGTGCTCTGGAGGCCTGAATGAATGATTTATAAAAGAGTTTTGGGGTGTTGAGTGGCCATTTTTAGGAGGAGAGTGTATAGTGGATCACTTTCCCTGCACTTTGCCACTACAGCACATTGAAAATTGACTTCCTGTGTCCTTTTCTTTCTCTCTTTATCTCTATTCCCTCTCATTATCTCTCTCTCCACTGATGGCTCCAGTCCTCTCCTATTCCAAATTCTCCATTGCTGTCTTGTTAAATACAACTTCCACATCCCTTTTCCACACCAGGAGTTAAACACAGCCTGTAAATATAGAAGCTGTGTTTTCTACTGTCAAACCATGTCAGTGACATGTAAAAATATCCTTCAATCTGGGGAACATCCTGCCTCCAGTGAGAAAACAGAGTGTTTGTGTGTGTGTGTGTGTGTGTGTGTGTGTGTGTGTGTGCCTTCTCCACAGTGAGAATTTGTGTGGGCCAGTGTGGGAGGTGGAGGAAGACAGAGGTGAGAGAAGTAAGGAAGAAGTCAATGACATAAGAGAGATAGAGAGTGAGAGAGGAAAATCTAAAAGAGAGAGAGAGAAGTGCGAAGAATGGAGAGAGGGAGGGAGAGTGGGGTGGAGGTAAGGGGGAAGCGGTGAGCACCGTGTGACCAGACTGTGGTTCCTTCCTCGCCAGCCTGAGAACCAGGAAGTAGAGCTGCTTGTTCTTGCATTATTGGGCCTAACAGGAAATGCAGAGGTCTTCAGGAGGGGTAAAGTGTGTGTGACTGTGCGTGTGTAGGTAGCTTGTTGTTGTTTTAGCTAATAATCATTATTACAAACAAGAGCACCTTATTATGAATATGTTTTTAAGGTTACTGGTTATGGTCAATATTTTTAACAACAGATAAAATTACTATGTGTATGTTAAAAGGGGTCCTTAGCTAATAATTCTTTGGGACAAACAAAGAACTACCTCAGCTCTACGGAACGTTTTAGCTTCTTTCAGCTCATTATTGTTTTGGTTTTCCAGCCCACAACTTAATTGTTTTGATTCACTCTCATGGCTCTCATCAGTGTTGTTTCCAGTAGCTGTTATTATCAAAAAAAAGCTCAGATAAACACACGCATGCACGCGACCTGCACAGCACAATATGGCTAAGTTAGCGGAGGAGTGGAGCATTTAGCAGCTAAAGAGAGTGAATATTGCATTCATCAGGAGGACAAAAACACAGCTCACAATGAATGCTAATGTTGAATGTATATATTAATAAGCAACTGTTTGCTATTAAGCTAGCCATATCAATTAAGAACATGACTAGTAGTGTCAGTGTTATTTTCAACTTGTTTCCGCTGCCCTTAAGTGGCCAAAATTTGTTAATGCAAGATGATCTAATGAAATCCCGTGGTTTGGAGCAAAATAGCTCAAGGCCCATTTTTGTAGTTGCAAAAATTCGATAACTTTACAGTATTTCAAATGGAATAATAACAGATGGAAAATACATTGTCCGACTGATTCAACTGTTACTTACTAGCCATTCAAAGAGCACTTGTCTATGCTTCTAAACCCCAGTGCAGCCATCTGTCCCTTCAGTGGCCTAATGTTCAAGAGTTTGGTTTGTGCCCCACTTTTATACTGTGACCCACCAAATGCCGTCAATGATTTCTTATCCTCCAACATGTCATTGACTCAAATCCATCCAGCCAAGTTCCCACTGAGATTCCTTACTTTGATGAGAGTGTAGAAATTAGGCTGCAACACGTCATTGGGGATCCATCGCTTAAGGCTACGCCAAGCATGTCGCAACCGTCAGGCTCTGTGTGGATTCAAGGTTTGCTCTGATTGTTTCTCTACTCCTGGGCTGGGTCTTTTTGTGTCTGTGTATATGGCATCTCCTGAACCCATTTCCAGCTGAATAAATGAATGACATCTAGAGGGAGATGTTAGATCAGTGGATATGGCCTGCGATGTGGGCTTTTAGCAAGCCAAGAGATCATCAAAATAATCACTGTTGCCTGTGCAAACAGTGTGCAGGTGCTCAGGCACAACACAAGATGAGACAGGGCCCCCCACGCCAGCTCGCAAGGGCCAGGGAGCAGCAGGTTGCCTTGGGAACCCTCGGCTGCCTCTTTCTTGTCATTACTCCTTTGCACACTCCCCCTTTTTAATCTGCACCATGCTTTCAGTGACAACCCCCATCCCCCTTGATATATACGCACAATACATGCATGCACACACTCACATATAAAGAAGCTCTGACACACAAGTAGGCAGGCAGAAATATGAGTACATGTGCGTGCGCGCACACACACGCACACACACGCATACACACACACACACACACACACGCATGAACATCAGGCCTATAAAGATAACCATGCTATTATATCCATCACTGAGCCTGTAAAACCTCTATCAATCTGTCTGTGCCTACGTTCTATTTGGATTTCTGGCAGGAATTAAATGAAGCCATTGTAAAAGAGTATTCCTCTTACATACTGATCATACGTAATCATACAATACAGGACGCAGCTCTGAATCAGCTTTAGAAATGCAACATTCTCTATTCTAAAACATTATTTTAATATGATTGTATTCTCATCTTTTCATGTAATTGAATTTTTCTTGGATTTGTCTTTATTTATTTTAGTATTTTTCCTAAGAGGCAAACCCACCTTTGTCTTTCTTCCTCTCAACCTTAGCCTTCATTATAGCATAATCAAAGCCTTCTTGAGCAACCCCCTTAGTCCCCCTCCCAAACACACACACACACCTTTGTCAAGCCACACATTTACTTATGTATACATAATATATACAACACTCAGGTCGCCCGGCTGAGGATGTGACCTGTGCTTAGGGCAAAGCTCCCCTCTGATTGCCCATTCAAGAGCATAGGGAGCGGGTTGAAATGATGTTGGCAACCTCCAGCTAAGTGCCCTGGCTCATCACCAAGTGAAATGACTGTACTTGAGCTCCTCAAGCTGAAATCGTTCACATAGTAAATCTTCATGAAATAATGAAAAGCAACCTGTTATCGTTCCAAGGTATGGCCGTAAATCAAAAACAGGAGTGTAAGATTTGGACAAAGTGTGTGTTTTTCTTTTGATAGAAACGTTCATTTTATGTACTGTGAATGTAGGCTTGCCATATTATAGTGATATATCAGCACTGTTCTGCAGCCTTTGGTATGATGTGTTTTATTTAGTTGAATTTTGGGCTTGATTAAATATGGGCTGGCCTGCAGTATATCAAGAAATATTGAATGTGTTTATGATATGCTTGGCTCCAGGCGTAGACAGCACTCAGGACTGTATGGGTGGTGTGCTTAACAGTGGAACTCTGCTGCCTCTCAGTGGGCAGTGGCTGACTCAGAGGAAGAACACTTTGATCTCACATCTGATGCTGAGAACAGATTTGACAAAATATAAACCTTCTAAAAATGACAGAATGAAGGGAATAAGAAAATGCTTCGATTTTGACCAGAAAAAGCTTGTTAACAATTATCTTGATCATCAATTTATCATTTAAGTCGATTTTCAGGTAAAAATACTGCAAATGATCTGGTTCCAGCTTCTTAAATGTGAGAATTTTCTGCATTTGTCAGACCAAGCATTGAATCAAATGAACAAGAAAATAGTTGACAGATTTAACGATGATGAAAATAATTGCAGCCCAAACTCTTACTTTTTAGTCTTTGCATACGCAGCCTTTGGTTTTCAGAGTGACCACGCTGTGTTTGAACAGTATTATAAAAAAGCTCTTCAATTTTCTGAAAACACGTTTGTTGTTGTTTGTATTTCAGACTCTATTTATGTGCCAGCAAAGGCAATCTAGCTGAGCTAAAATTGCCAATAAGCTTTGAAGATTCATTTCCAAACATTGGTAACACATCGTGGTGGCCCTGCTGCTGTGGAGGTGTGGTTACCTTCATTTAGAACCCCAAAGTCCAAATCTCCTGCTTGGTTATTTCTATGGGAGGTGCCAGCTGTAGTCTAAACTCCTGCAGGGAGTTGGCTGGGTCAACACACGACACTCCTGGTTATCTGGCTGACACTGAACACACACCCACACACATACACACTCTTACACATCCAGTCATTTTGGGTCATGGGAACACGACGGTGCGCTCACACTGTGTTTATTCTGTATGGTTTCCTATTTGAATGTGTCCTTCTCACGGGACTGTTAATGGCTTCCCCTTTCCCAGGGCAGGGCAGTGCGATCAGACCTTATCCAGGTCATGCCAGGAGGGCAGGAGGTACCAGGAAGAATGAAGTAAGTCCCGGACCCTCCGTCCCCCTCAAGGATTCCTTCTTTCAAGGTTTAGCCAGGAATTGAAAGAGCAGACTTGCCTCAAGAAATATGAACTGATTCCTGAGAGCCTGAGCACTTGTTGGAGAGGGTTTCGCAGCTTGTTGTTGTTGGAGTTATTGTATGAACTTTATTCTGTAGTTTAGTCTGTATTTTTGCTGAGATAGCTTAGCAGACTATTGAAAATGGAATATCTCAGTGGATCTACAACCAAATAGGAAATAAAGACAAGCTCGCCTTCATTTGTAGTCACATCAGGTTTAGTTCCTTTTGATGCAGATGAATGCTGAATGATTTTAGTATAGAATTCACTTCATAGCCTGACTAAAGATTTATTGACTGAGGTTTGCTGTGGTGAGAGGCCTTATTCCTTCAAATGTCTAGCCTGAAGGTAAAAGGATGTATCTTAGCAGAGACCTGCAGGGGGAATTGGCTCTCCAAAAGAATGCAAATGTGACATTTTGGGTTGAATAATCTTCAGTGGTCTGGACAAATGTTGACATTTTGTGAAAGTGATCCAACTTCAGAGATTGACAGTAAGTCGTGTATTGGATTTGCTTTAGTTTCAGCTGGAACTTTTAACATACACGAAAACAGGTAAAACTCCATCCTGTAGAATACAAATTAGGGGACATTGAAGATCTGAGTAGAGGAGCTTTTCACCACATGAGGGAGCTATTGTTAGGTGATAGATACTTTGTCAAACAATGGACAGATTCCAGAGCAGCAGATGTCACACAACTTTAAAACATATTTATATAACCAGTACTCATGACTTTATAATTCATGAATCATAGTCTTAGAGGCAGAAAATAAGAGCCAAGTCCAACTTAAAGAGGAAGTCAATGGAATTAATCTTTAATATATCCATCCTGCACACACACATATATACTCACGTAGCTCAGAGCACGGGATTGCTTATACACATTCACATAGGGCCCTCGAGGGAGTTTGTATTCAGCATTGTTGCGTAAAGGGATGATAATGGCCTTAGACACCATGGATTAGAATACTGCACCCTCTAGTTGCCAGGAAATGGACTGAAATGTTTATTTGCTGCCTCCAGGGTTCAGAGGTGCCCGAGGTTGAAATGGGAGTGAAATGAAACATGATAGGCACTTTAACTAGAGAAGTGAGGTGAAAAACTGCCACTGCTATCTCATTAAAGAGACAGTGTTTAGTATGGACTATATTAGGGCTGGTATTGATCTGGCTGAGCCGTGCACCTGGATCGATCCGTTCAGTGAGGGGCCTGCTGGGTAATATCCCTGCCCTGTAGGTGCTGAGAGTAAAAGGTCATACCCCCCTCCTACTTTTGTTCCTGTCATCAATCTATTTTTTTTAAATCTGCACATATCTCTATCCAGATGTCTTCCTCTGGGTCTCATTCAGATTGGATCTCACTATTCACACCTGCCTCTTATTCTCCACAGACAGACATCCTGATGCCACAGAGAGAAACATTGTTACCATTGATTATATTGCTGTATTACAGTTATATTGCTGTCCGTAAATGGCAATCAGAGGTTTTTTCACACTTGGTAAATTTCAGATTAAGTGGTAAATGGTGAGCGCTTTGCAAGTTGATGGTTATGTAAATGATTCAGCTACTGATAGAAGTGTTTATTCTATTCTCCAAACCTCTTAAATCTAGGCCATTTATTTTGTTAAAGCGACTATAATCAATATTTTTTATATTACCAATGGATCAAATGACTATTTCTAATGTAACAGGGGTCATTCGTAGAATTATCACTGAACTCTGCAGTTCCTCTCAGCTCTACAGAGCTTTTTTAGCATCTTTCAGCTAATTGATTTGGTTTTATGGCAGCAACTTTACTGTTTTTGTTATCTCTCACCGCTCTCATAGCATGAAAACGCTCTAAAACTGAACACTGTGTCCAAAATCAATCCCTATTTACTGTACAGGTCACTATATTTATTGACCACCATTATATTTGAATGTCCGAAGTCTGAAATGTATTCACTATACTGTACAGTGCTCATAAAAACTCCAACAACTATTCAAAAAAAGTAGCGTTTATAGCATATACGCTACTTTTTGCTAACAATCCCACAATGCAATCCGCCACATTTTATAGATGCAAACATTTACAGTGGGGCGACACACCTGACGTTAAATGATCTTGATTTAAAAGTGCTCAAAATCTTTACTGAGTGCATATTTATGGGGAGTAATAAATGAGTGAACAGGGTAGTTATTTCGGACAGAGGTGAAGTTAGCGACTAGCTGGTGAACATATTGTAGCATTTAGGAGGTCAGGAGCCAGATATTTCCCACAGGAGTTGCTGATTTGGCAAAACAAAGCTTCTTCGCCAGGTGGCCAGAATCCAAATGAGTGGTAATGTTGCTCTGTATCTGCTTGATGAGCAAATAGGGAACTATTTGTGAACACGTGCCATATAAACTTAAAAGGTGATGGATAGGACATGTCAGTGTTGTGTTTATAACTTTCCGCTGCCCTCAAGTGGCCGAAAATCAGTTATTGCAGGTTTAAACAATAAATTTAGACCTTATTATTCCTCCTGATAGTGCATCTCCCAGAAGAAATACAAAGTTGGCAGGCAGCAACATAGGCTAATAGTTTTATCCAGGTAAAATAAGAGGGAGAAGACATTTTCATTAGAGTCCCTGGCTAGCTCCTTGCTCTGATTTCCAGTTTGTGGTGTGTGACTGCAAGGCTCCAGCCCAGCCAAGTCATTAACATAACTGACATGGTGGTATACTGACTCTGCTACTAATGAAATGTCGATTCAGACCACCATCTACCCTAATCAAATGTTAATTGAGGATGTGATGGATTGCTGCTGCAAGGTTCGGTCCCTATATATCTTCCTCTCCGTCTGTGTGTATCTGCTGCCTCTCTCTGTGTTTGTGTGGGAGAATGAAAAAAAAGTGTCAAAGCATGCAGAGACTGTGTTGAGCTTTTAATGCTTTTTCTAACGCTCCCATACACTTCCTACAAGCCATGTCACAGGCAGAGTGCTAATCAGTCATGTCAGTCCTTGAAAACTTGCGTCTTGTTTCTCTGTAAAGATATCACACAATCACAGAAAACAGTTCTCTTTGTGATGTTTTTAAAGCTGCACCCTCCATGCATACTGCAGAGCACAGCCTACTGTGCCCAAGCTATTGTGAGACACTGTCGAAGCATAAGATGCAGGGGTTAGCGCATGAAGGTTGACACCATCTATGTGAAAAATGAGAGACATAAAAAAGTGATCAGACTGGCTGGCAGTAAGTCCACATGGGTGAGTAGTTCACCTCTAGATATAATCTTCATGGAAGGCCCCTGGTAGGTGGCGGTGCCCTTTAAGACAATAAACAGAACCACAACTATATTCATCTTCCTCCTCATGAGTGCTGCCGCATTAACTCCGACTCCAGGCGTGGAAATAAACTCACTTGTGTCTTTGGATAGGGGGATAAAGATAAGTAGCAGAGCACACTGGGGTCATTAGTGGTATGGAGGAGAAAAGGGAAAAGGTTAGTAATTCTTGCTTGTGTTAATTGGCTATCAGCATTAATGAGATGCAGTGGCTGAAGAGAAGAAGAGGGAGGTTTAAGCGTTGGGTGCTAAATGTCACGAGCAAGTTCACCTCACCTTCAGATTGGAAATGTCAGCTCACTTTTTTGTGTACATATGAATAATGGTGTTTCTGAGTGTGTGTGTCCCCACAGCCTGCGGTCTGTGTGCAGATTCATATCTAGTGAGAAATGAGATACTCTGTCTTGTTAACATCGACCTTTAGTCTAATTACTGTAACTGCTAATTACGACCTCCCTCCCCCCCGTCCTGCACCAAACACACACACTCATGCACACGCACACACACACACACACACACTTGCCACCCTTGCCACAGGGTGTAAAATAATGCATGCCTTATACGCTGCCTCAGTTAATGAAGAGCTGTACATTTGCAAACACTACATGTGTTGCATACATGAAACACTTATCAAATAGTTATTTATCACTACTGAAAAATGCATGTCAGGAAAATATGTTTTGGCCCAAACCAAACTCACTTCACAAAAATGGCAATTTAGTGGAGAGAATGAATCTCCAAGAGTGTGAGTGTTCATCATTTCCCTTTCCATTTTTGTCCATGAAATGTTATTTGTGTTCCACTTGGGAAACATTTAAATGTAGTATATCTAACAGTTGTGTGTGTTTATCACCATATGTCTTACACATAGTTGTTCATACAGTAAGCATACATAAACATAGCAGCTGTTTAGGGTCCTGCAGGGGCCCCTAAACAAGTTAATTATTTATAGATTATCATATGTTTTCTGTACTGCTTTTGCATTTGCACTCTGGTTTGCTCTGTTACTTTTCAGTGCACAGCATTTCTAATGTCTCTCATGTTACTTTTCACTTCATCACAATAGTTAACAGCTACTTCTTAAACTTTGAAGGGTGTAGAGACAGGCACAATGCTTGGGCCAGCACTGGTGTAACAACACATGCACTGTCTTAGTACAAAATTAATTATATTGCAGATCTTTTGTCTGCTCCAGCAGTCAGCACAGTACGGTGTAGTTCTCGGCAGAGTCAGTGGGGGGCAGTGAATATCAGCACGTCAGTACTACACTACTGTAAATATGAGACTGTGAAGCATTAAATGGAAATATAAGAGTGACCGCTGTTTCCTTTCCTCCTGCTGTGGGGTTGAATGGTGATGGCAGGTCATTTACAGTAGATTTAAATTTGACGGCCTGTTTGATGGTGACAAGTCCGGCCTCTGGGCACCTCTGCATCGCGAATGACGGTGTGATGAAATAGCAGAGGAGCGAGTTGGGAGCAGGGAGACACAATCTAGCAGCTAAGACTCCTGTAGAGTGCTGAATGTGAGTGGATGGAAGATGTGCAGCCTGGATAATCCAGGTGTTTTAGTGTGTGTGCGTGTGTGTGTTGTGTATCGTTCATGTGTGTTTGTTCCTGTCTGTTTTGATTTGCACAGAGCTCTGACCTCCATCAATCACTGTTGAGCCTGCCAGTTTAGGTTGAATGGCCAGAATAGAATGGTGCTAGCCCAGCTGTCTGGTATAGTAGCTGACAAAACACACACACACACACACACACACACACACACACACACACACACACTTAGAGTATATCAACACACACACACAGCCTCGCCGAGTCCAACAGCAGACCCATAAATCAGCCCCTTTTCACACTCCTGAAGGACAAAGAGGATGAAATAAAATTCTTCAGTCATATTTTCCCCTCACTTTCACATTCTGTGTTGTGTAAGAAACATAAATTTGTTTACTTGTTCTGGCTGATTTACCGAAGAGCACAACACAACGTCTCATGAATCATTTTCATCTTTTATTCCCCCCGCGGTTGCTGCTGCTGACAGCTCTGTGGGTACATGGTAGGGAGCTGTTAGCAGTGCAGGCTTTCTGTACTGAAGAAGGATTCAGTACAATGTGCACTATTGTGTACCATCACTGGGGAGGAGGGTATCGACTCTGTAGGTAGGGGTTTGCATCGAAAGATGGACTCTAATGGGACTACACTGCTGTTTGCAGCAGAAAATGTTAACCTTTAAATGTATTGTTCCAAACGCTTTCTGATTTCTTGTGAAGGTTAAACACTTGAAAAGACTTGAAGTCGTGGAAGATAACAAAGCTGCTTTACCAACACTTGAATATTTTTCCTATTTCCTTTCGAACATGGTTTTGCCCCTCTGACCTTTTCATTGTTTCTGTTTTTATCTGTCTGCAGGGTCACGGTGAATTTTCATTTCATAACCTCCCTTTTCATTAAATGTTTGGGATGAAAAGCAGCTATCAGGAGCTTGATAGGAATAAGCAGACTTTTCTTTCAGTTTCTTTCGGGTTCTTTTTTTTGTGCTTTTTAAAATTCTGAAATGTAAAAATACCATTTAGCATAATTCAGTATCAGCTGTTTATAATTAACATCAATTATCTGACTGATGTGCGTATCATTTAATGGAAGGTGTGTTTTGACATGAAGGCAGGATTAGGGTAAATAAAACCTCAAGATCAAACTGAAAGTAACATATCAAAAGTAGAGAACTCTTATTGTGGAAATACATGCGGACCCTGTAAAAGGCTGCAGGGCGGCTTCATGGTTGGAGAGGCTCTTCCAAAACTCAAACTCTGCAGAATTTTGACTTTGTTTTGTCGTCCTGCAACAGCTCACTCAGCATAAGTCACACTAAGCATCAGCCGAATGCCTTAAATGTGATGTAAATGCAATGCACCTTGGTAGAGATGGTAGATGTGCTCTGGGAAGGGGAAATAGTCAAATCGAGATCATTATTCAATAAATCAGCAAAGAAGGAAGTGGCTGGGGAGCAACTGAGAGGACAAAATGGAGGGGGAAAAAAAGGTTGTCTACTATCTATATCTACCCAAGGCTCTTCAAAAATACCTGTCCAAGGGGACGCTTTAACTATCTAAAAATAGAAAATCATCGAGCCTACAGCTCTCTCCTCTTCCTCCCCCTGCCTCCAGAGACTGTATCTCAGACAGCAATGGTAATTGGTTCTGAGAGTTTTTGCACCAGCACTTAAATGAATTCTTAATTTGTGAGGCAAACATTTGTGGCGCCCCCTGAGGAAAGTGAATCTTTGTGTGGGAGCCCTCCCGCCTTAACCTCGGGCTCTGCTGGCTTCGGCTGCCTCCAGCTGCCTCGCTGTCATCAAAGGTGAAATGCATATACATCAGCCATTCAGCCCACAGCACAGCCAGCCAGCCAGGAGAAAGATTTCTGTTTGAGGGAATGTGGTGCAGAGTATTTAGAAGCAGTTGACACACAACACTGGGTGCACAGACATTTGATACCTTGTCTAAACTTTTGTGATTTCTGGGTTTGGGCTAGAGAAGGCATGAGCTGGGTTACCAATGAACAATGAGAAGCAGATTAAATATGAGAACAATGTTATAAGCTTTCATTACATGGCCACACTAGATCATGTTTAATTCCACCATATAGAATTGTGACACACTTTTTATGCAGTAGCCCATCAACTGAATTAATTTGCTTCTTCAAAATACCATCTTACCATACCAATGAACAGAGCCTGTGAGATCAGCAATATGACATAGATACAATGGGTGGGTCATTTTAACTTCAGATAAACTGACATACTATGCAACAAAGTAGAACCAACATCCACCGCAACAATTGCTTGAATTTCCCTGCTATGTTAGCCAGCTTACTAACCAATAGGCCTGTAGCCAGCTTACTAGCCAGTATCTACGATAGAGTGGCCATCAAAGGACATTCGGGTATTGTTAAGGCCTGGTCACAACAGCATTTAAAACTGCTAAATTTTGCGGTGAAATCCACAAATTTCAATGGAACCAAAGTAAAATCTGCAAGTTCAACTTTGGTGAACTTTGACACAAATTTGCACTGTTGACCAATAGCAAACTATCAGTAGTTTGGGAATGGAAGCTATTGTAGCTTATTAGATGTGTTCCAGCATCCACTTTTATTTAAGAAAGTATAAACTGCTCCACAATAGAGGCACGGTTTGCAGACAGATGCGAGACAGAAGTTGATGGTACAAATATGTCTTTTGAATAAATAATAGTAACTAGTTAACTGACCGATCCCAAGCTAGCAAAGAAGCTCAGAGCACTATTGTGACTGGCTAGCACTTGCATGTTCCCGGCTAGCTAGCGTGTTAGCGGTTATCTTGACAACTACACCGGTTCACCAACTAGCCCCGCAAGTATCCCTGTGTCACCAAGCTCCTGGAGCCACACATCGATATATATCGATACTTTCTGGTGTGACCAGATGTCATAACGTTTTTGTCAGTGTTACAAATGATCTGCTGGAATTGAAATACAATACTACAGTGAGATGCACCTTACTGTTGCAAAATATAGTGCCTGATATGAAGCTGTTAGTAAATTGGAATAAATCAATTGGAAAAAAGATGCATGTGTCACTGCAGACTCATACATGCATTTCTAATGTGTTTTCCATCGATGAAAGGATAAATGTTTGTGTGATGTGTATCCTGCTGCACAACAGTATTGCTCTTCTCAGTGCTGCTTCCTACCTTTGCTGTGACATCAATTGTAAACGGACGCAGGTCTATAGATTACAAACTGCTTCCTTTCTGGCAATTAGAATTCCGAACAGCACAATCTGTCAGGAAAAGCCAGGAGTCAGAGAGGCTCCCAGCAGGACCGGGCTGCTGAGATACAGAGGGAATATTTGCGGTGAGGAAATGAAGCAGTTCTCCAGCATTTCTAATAATCATTTTAGGCAAGCATGCTGCTGAAGGAAGCAACAGATTAAGCAGAATCAAAGTGCTCTTTAACCCCTCTGACAGCTTGTCCGTCTGCCAGCCTCATTAGTTTGCAGCACACTAACACACATACACAAAAACACAAGTTTCTATATGTCTCGAGAGTCTCTTTCTCACTGTACACAGTGCAGAACCCTGTACTGCGTTATTTCTACAGAACCATAACATGTTGAAATGTTTCTCAATTTCTCACCTGCCCTCCTTTTTTATTCCCATAATTGGTGTTGCCTGATGTAGAGGGGAAAGGTGAGAGAAAGAGAGACCAACTAGTTGAGAGGCAGAGTGAGAGAAGCAATGTCAAGTGCGTTGGCTGCATGCGCTCTATATAGAAAAATAAACCCTAATTTAAACCAAGTACCTCCACCTGAAAGCCTTTTCTGAAAGGATTTTCTTTACAGTGCTCCGGCAGCTCAGAATCCTCAAGTGTAAAGTAAATGAAAATGAGGGTGGGAGGCTGGATCTCACTCAGCCTCATTATACCAGATACAGTAGGGCCTTTGTCAAACAGTGCAAAGTTTTCTGTTTATAGATGTTTTTTTCTGCCAGAGGAGATTTGATTCTGACAAAAATGTTGCAATTTAAGATTAAAGCCCACTTGGTGATATTTCCTTCTGCAACAGATAAAAGACGGAAGCTCTTATAGACTAGCGTCTTTTCAGTATGTCATGCTTTCTAAGGAGGATATGAATGGTTTGAATTACTGTTATTTCTCTTTTCCGTGGGGCGGTGTTAGAGTTGAATGCCACTTTCATACCACTTTACTTCCCACAGTATTTCCCTGCCAGGGGATTTTTAGAGCCTGACTACCTTTTGGACTTTTCCCCCCTAATAACAGAGATGATTTATTACACACACACACACACACACACACACACACACGCCAAATTGAAAACATGTTTTCTCAGGTTCTCACTGACATACCACTATTTTATACTATACTGGTACACTGCACTGCACACTATTGACTACTAGACTGTTTATCTCTGGGATTTACCACAGCACAAATTCCAATGTTACATTTTGAAAATATAAAAGATTAAAGATGATCTCCAGGTGAACTTTGCTCCCTACAGCCTCATTTGCCTCTCTGTTTTGGCAGTTGACAGTACAATGTATTTTTGAGAGAATGCAGGCTTTGATGTGAGTTAGTAATTGCCTTTTTAAACTTTGAACTTCAAATTATTTATGAGGTGGTTTATGACATAATGATTTTTAGGATCCACCTAATGGGTGTGAAAAGAACAATTGGAATACATGTTAACAAAGCGCCAAGCTTTGGATGACACAGAGCGCTCAGCTTAGACATGAAAGGTGTTTCATAACTCATCAAACCCAGATTAAATCTCATGTTAGGCTATGAGCAAGAATGCACATGCTATTTAAAACCATGCTCCAAGAACATTTACACTTGCTGTGATGATGCTCTGCCATCCTTCGCACTTCACACAACTCTGACTTTTCTTCATTTTTTTCCCTGACTACTCACTTGTAGGCCTGACCTCCTGTTGTGTGTTGTGTTGTGTTGGCCATTTTCCAGAAACAAACCACATAATCAAAACGTGAGAGAGGACCTATGCCTTTGTGTTTCCAGTGACAAATGCACAACATAAATATTATAACTCACAGTCGCAGTTTTCACAGCACTGCATGTCATGCAGCAGCTACCTATTTGTTTACAGGGTTTTGTTGTGCTTCAGTTATGTTATAAGTGAAACATGCAGCGTTTATTTTTCAACGAAGGAAAATTCACAGCTCTGTGGCTACAAGTACTGTAGTTTGTGACTGTATACCTTGATGTTTTTATATTCCTTGAATATTATACAGTTTGTCCTCATTATCAAAAGTCAAAAGCCCATATAAACAGGGGAGCATTTTCTATCTCAAAACAGTGAATAGATTTTTTAAATATATACAGTATATTTATATGTATATACTGTATTTCTTTATTGTAAATAAATAAAGTACACATAAGTACGGTACACAAACCTGGCATAATATACAACTTCCTGAATATGTTGTCAGGGCTGTGGATGCTCCAGCAGATAGCCGATAACGCTTGTGGAACTTTTTACATCACATCATTCAAAGGTCATTTTGAAGTAAACCCAACAACAAAGACTTTGACACCTGTAATTGCGAGTAAAACAAGTTACACAAACAATGTACAGTAGGAATCATACACCATGTCTTAAATGGACACAATACACATTTATTCCATTGCCCACAATTAAAAAAACAAACTTTCTAACAAATTATTCAAACTACAAAGGAACTGAAGAGTTTCTCCTCGGTGAGGTGTATATTGGTGCAAAACTAAATAAACATTGTGACCGAATGATTATTTGGTTTACCTATTCATATTTGCCTATATTCTATTAAATTAATGTTTATCGCTTACTTTCAGCAGTATGTTTTACATGATATTTGTTATATATTTATTTACATTATTGAACAGCTGCTTTGGAAAAGTGTATTAAAACATCATGCCAGTAAAGATTCAGTCCTCCTTTGTGAATGCCTAATACTGGTAGTGGGAAAACCAGAAAAGCTTACAAAGACAGAACAAAAGCATTACAATGCCAGATGACAAGAGGACGACAAGGTGAGATTGGATCTGAAGTCTAATGTGTGTCCTATAGGTAAAATCTGCCCACTTATCTGTCCAGAAGTGAAACTTTCAGTTATAGGCAGACAGACAAACAAAGCTATTTAGATAGATAGGTTTAGATAGGAAAAACAAACGCTGTGCCTCCCTCCTCGCTGGTACAGCAGCACAGTAAACATACTCAGTTTGCTTCTGGCACTGCTACACTGCTGTGCTGTTGCTGTGAAAGGGAAGTGTGTTTTTAGTACAATATTTTTGTATGTAAATCCTCTCCGGAATTGAAGCTGGATAATATTTATATAACCCGTAAAACAAGAGATGCAGTTGATTTTATTCCCTGCTATGAAAAAAAAAAAGAAATCCTGGCACTGACTGATGGCTGGCACAATCACTTGACTCCACAAAAGGGTCACAACCTCCCAGCTGAGTCACACATCACAGGACTCCCCACAGTAATCCACTGCTGTCTTGACAGAGCATTGGGCCACTGATATAGGAAAGAGTCCACAAATGGCAAATGGTTCATAAAGACTGAAAAATAACATTTCAGCCAGAGACACTGGCACAGAGACACATATTTCTGTCTGAGCAGCAGTGAGGATTCTGCTGAGAGAGCTAATCCCACTTAACAAGTACATACATGAATCATGAATCTGTAGTTAAACAACAGACCCAGCAAAAATATAGCACATTAGGATGAGGTTATAATAGCCATGCGGTACACCTGCATAAATGTGATTAAATGTTATTAGTCAGCTGGTAGCCAAACAGCTGATGGATGAGCCAGTGAGGGTGAGGCATGAACGAAGCAGCTGATGCCAATCAGTTAATAGACTTGGACTAACCCTGAACTAATGCTATGCTCCATGAGGATCCTCAAATCTGTATGAGAGTGGTAGGAGTATGTGATATTTATCCATCTATTGGCAGCTTTGAAGGTGTTATTCTGCAAAGATATCAAGCTAATTTATTTCACATTTTACTTTAAGACTTTTGGTAAAAATGAATGTAATACAATGTTATTCTTATGTTGAAGCACTTGCACATACAGTACAAGGTATTAAATCAATGGCTGCCTGCACATATCGGCCGGCCTGGCTGTGCCTACATATGTAAACTAATGCAATCTATTAGCTGTAGTATATTTGTTGTTTGGAAACCAACTCAGAGTCAACATACATCTTTTTCGGTGTGCTGTAAAGATGTTTTCTCTGTTTTTCGGTCGGCTGGAACCAAATCGTGAATGTCTCAGTTATGTGATGTGTGTCTTAAAGATCAGCAACCAGGATGCCCCCAGTGGGACACAACCACCAGTTATATCAGAAACTGTCTTCATGAATCTCTACAATTTCTTTGTTTTGTGTTAAAAATGTTCTTGCTTGAGCCTAACAACCTATACAGTGACCTATACCTCCATGTCTATGATGCCCAGAAAGGAGCAATTTGATGTAGTATTCCTGCATGCCGTGGTCCTCAAAAGTCCAATCTACATAAACAATTGGTCGGTGAACCATTTGAAAGCAAACAGTAGTGGATGGTTGGTGTTCACTCTGCTCATTAGGCGGACTGACAAAGTCGGAAGAGATGATCCTTGACTCCTTCACTTTAAAGAAGTGGTGCCAGTCAGAAAAAAAAAAAACACAAGGTCCTCATTACTGACTCTGTTGTTTAAAAACAACTTTCCTCTCTGTGGTTGTCTGTAAAAGGCAGGAAAGACCTGGAGAGTTTTGATTATCCAGTCAGCGGTGAAGAGTGCGAAAGCAAAAAGAACAAAGAGTCAGCAGAGTCTGATCTGAAGGCAAAAGGGTCTCAGGATGAGCTGTTTGAGATAAGATCAAGCAGAAGATACTCAGCACAGATGTGTGTGTGTGTGTGTGTGTTAGTTTAGCGAGAGAGCAGATTAAGCTAGAAAGAAAGAGAGAGAGAGAGAGAGCGAGAGAGAGACTATTGTTGACTGTGAGACTGACAAGACATAGGAAGAGAGAGACATACGTAGAAATGAAGTTTGTCAGATGTGTAGCCACTTTTTATGTCTCCTTTCTTCAGGCAGAATGACCTGTTGCTATGGAAACAACACGGACCATATGTGTGAATAAAAATAAATTTCATCCTGTGATTACTGTTGAAACCTAAATTGCCATCTGATTGTTTTATGCCCCTTCCAGACGAGATCTCCTCATGTAAACACATTTTTGAAGCCTAATTCACTGCATCTTTACTTCTTTAAATGTAGCATCTGCACTCTTTTACACACTTGGCACACTGACACTATCCACAGGCTTTTGCTGCCTTACTACGTGCTGAGTTAAACCCCTTAACAAGCAGTCGGCTGGCCAGTCATTAAACTCACGCTGTGCGGCCAAATATTGTTCAAACCCACAGAACTTTATTTTATATTCAGAGATCAGAGGTCCCAAGGTTTCCAAGGGGAGAGACAAAATATGACAGAAGTCTGGGTAAGTGTGTAAAAAATGATACCCAAGACGTGTCGAGTATTTTCATTTGATGGAATGGTGCCAGCATGAAAAAAACATGGAGTTTTGTGGTTTAATGTTTCATTCAGCAGATACTAACTTAATGTTTTTCCATCTATCTAAAAATGGAATCGAAATAGTATGCAGGAAAGGTTGTTATTTCTGACATACAACAACTTGTACAATTTCATGATGTAGCTAGGTAGCTAGCAAGCTATGTTTCATAATCCTGACTACAAAGCTCTGATTCGTCAACTGATTCTCCAACTAGGGGAAATAGCCATTAATGGGCACAACACCAGAGCTATTTGAATCGCTGAACAAAACGGTCACTGACGGCAGTAATTCCAAGGTCTTGAGCTAGGCTAGTTTATGTTGGCTGATTTCTGTTTGTGTGGTGTATTTTGTTTTGTCTTGCCTTAGTCTTGCATAGCCAGACCTATCTCCACACTTCAGGGAAAGTCTGGCTTAACCCATCATCATTATGGGATAGCGGAAAAAACACTTGTTTGTATTTCAATCACAAATACAAACGGCGACGGAGCCCTTGCAAAATGGTAACACGCAGATAGCGGAAGTGGAGGAGAATTCAGACTGAAATAGTCAGCCAATGGCAGACTCATTCAACAGCCTACATCAGGTGAGTCAGGCTAGTCTTGCCCTAACCAAATTACATATCAGTCCAGCCAATGTAATTTTCAGTCAGTATGAAAGCTGCGGTAGTGGTTGCTGGGAAAAGTTAACTTCATGACGATCACAGAAAATATGGCAATTAAGGAGTAGCTAAGTAAGTCAATTACAAAAACCTGTACACCTGTGTTGGTCTTATCCACGCTTGTTGCCATTTTCTGGCTATTTTATTGTTGCTATATTTCATGGATGTAGCTATTTTTATGGCAACGGCACAGGAAGGACCTCATTCTTAATCCCTCCTACAAAGCTGTTTTTCCAACTGGGAGAACAGCTGCCAATGAGCACCAGACAGAAAGGGGAACACTGGATGTTGAGCGGTTGAAGATCAAGTTCCTTGCTCAAGAAAATGCCGAAGGAATTGATGGGATGACAATAACAACTTGAGTCTCCACTCACAAATGTTCTGTATTGGTCGGGGATTTCAGGCAGCACCTTTTTGTTACACCCCCCCCTGAGCCCGAAGCTGAGGATGCCCCGTTTGGCCTTCATTGCACTTACTCAGTTTGATCTTGCTGTGCTCTCCATCCAAGCTTTACGGTTCAATAATGCCAAAAACTCACCTGGGACCTGTAGCTACGTCTTCATGTTAGCAGTCTTGGTCCAGCTGTAGGAAGCTGTTCTGTGGAGTCCGCTCCGACCTCTGTGAAGCAGTGAGTTGAGGAGGCAGACTGGGTTGCAGGCAGCACGATGGGTCTCAGAGGGGAAAACAACGACTTGGCATGGAACAGTGTGTACCCACAGCAGCATATTGAACATGTCCAATATGAGCGTGCTCCCACCAGTCCTCTGTGTCTCTCTCACGCTTTCCTTCCTTTCCACAACCTACCTCATTGTCTAATCCACTCAGACTCCTTCTTGCACGCTGTCTCCCAAAATGTCCCCCTTTTCTTCCTCTCAAAAACAATATTTTGGAAGCTTTATTTGGAAGTGAACGTAATAAAGTCCTCTGTGTACAAAGTCAGCGGGAGGGAGTGGGTTATATAAATAGGAAGAAGAACTCTTTATCATGTTGATTTCCTGGTGACACTGCAGAAACGCTGTAGGGCCCCCAGGATTCCATTTAACTAGTGTTTTGACTGCTTTTGTACAATTTGCTTGTTTTCTTTCTTCAACACTTCATTATCATTATCTTCATTCCCACTGTATTAGATGCAATGGAAAGGGCTTGGCATCACAAAGGGGAGATTAAACACACAATGTCAGGAGTAAATTATACAATATGCAGTTTAATTTACTGATTAGCACCACAAACATCTATTTTATCTCACCAGAATACTTGATGAATTTACATCCACATTACATTACATCATGTACACTGCTCAAAAAAATTAAAGGAACACTTTTTAATCAGAGTATAGCATCAAGTTAATTAAACTTCTTGATCTGGTCAATTAAGTAGCAGAGGGGGTTGTTAATCAGTTTCAGCTGCTTTGGTGTTAATGAAATTAACAACAGGTGCACTAGAGGGGCAACAATGAGACGACCCCCAAAACAGGAATGGTTTTCCAGGTGGAGGCCATTTTTTCCCTCCTCATCTTTTCTGACTGTTTTTCACTAGTTTTGCATTTGGCTAGGGTCAGTGTCACTACTGGTAGCATGAGGCGATACCTGGACCCTACAGAGGTTGCACAGGCAGTTCAACTCCTCCAGGATGGCACATCAATACGTGCCATTGCCAGAAGGTTTGCTGTGTCTCCCAGCACAGTCTCAAGAGCATGGAGGAGATTCCAGGAGACAGGCAGTTACTCTAGGAGAGCTGGACAGGGCCGTAGAAGGTCCTTAACCCATCAGCAGGACCGATATCTGCTCCTTTGTGCAAGGAGGAACAGGATGAACACTGCCAGAGCCCTACAAAATGACCTCCAGCAGGCCACTGGTGTGAATGTCTCTGACCAAACAATCAGAAACAGACTTCATGAGGGTGGCCTGAGGGCCCGACGTCCTCTAGTGGGCCCTGTGCTCAGAGCCCGGCACTGTGGAGCTCGATTGGCATTTGCCATAGAACACCAGAATTGGCAGGTCCGCCACTGGCGTCCTGTGCTTTTCACAGATGAGAGCAGGTTCACCCTGAGCACATGTGACAGACGTGAAAGGGTCTGGAGAAGCTGTGGAGAACGTTATGCTGCCTGTAACATCGTTCAGCATGACAGGTTTGGTGGTGGCTCAGTGATGGTCTGGGGAGGCATATCCATGGAGGGACGTACAGACCTCTGCAGGCTAGACAACGGCACCCTGACTGCCATTAGGTATCGGGATGAAATCCTTGGACCCATTGTCAGACCCTACGCTGGTACAGTGGGTCCTGGGTTCCTCCTGGTGCACGACAATGCCCGGCCTCATGTGGCGAGAGTATGCAGGCAGTTGCTGGAAGATGAAGGAATTGATACCATTGACTGGCCCCCACGCTCGCCTGACCTGAATCCAATAGAACACCTCTGGGACATTATGTTTCGGTCCATCCGACGCCGCCAGGTTGCACCTCAGACTGTCCAGGAGCTCAGTGATACCCTGGTCCAGATCTGGGAGGAGATACCCCAGGACACCATCCGTTGTCTCGTTGTCAGGCATGCTTACAAGCATGTGGGGGCAATACACAGTACTGAGTACCATTTTGAGTTGCTGCAATGGAATTTCAGCAAAATGGACTAGCCTGCCGCATCATTTTTTCACTTTGATTTTCAGGGTGTCTTTGAATTCAGCCCTCTGTACGTTGATAATTTTCATTTCCATCAAACGATGTGGCATCTTTTCATTCCTAACACATTACACAGTCCATATCAGTATAGATATCCAGCATGATTTTTTTCCCATTGAGATCTGATGTGTTTTCAGAGTGTTCCTTTAATTTTTTTGAGCAGTGTATATTAGTGTATTGCATCATGTCTAATTTCCACACGTCTGTATGCAAATTCAGTGTATTTACAGCAGAGGTGCAGATGAACATTTTTGAGGTACAGCTTCCATCTCTCTTGCTACACACAATTGTCACAATGATGTAGTGTACAGTAGAAGCCTTATGAATATGTCTGAATAGTAAGATTTGACAGGTTGCCTGATAAAGCCTAAGGTGTGTTTTAATAATCTGTCAGTGAGTCGTTTTATTATGCAGACATACAATGTAGCATTATCAGTGCTCATAGTACACTGAAAAGATGAAATATCACATTTTGCCACTGCATGCTGTATGCAAAAGAAAACATGATGATGGATTAAATGTATTGTATAATTTTGGTAATGATTGTGAGTGACGATATAATACATTTATGTGTTTTACTGTAAGAATAAATTGTTGTTGTAGCTACTATTAAATCCCTATTTTTTTTGAATTATCAAATTAATTAATTAATTAATTATCCGTTGATAATTAAGCTGTATTTTTTTTAGCATTTTCATTCTTTTTGGTCATCAGATAGTACATCATTAAAGTTTTATATTACATGGAGACTCATAAGCCAAGGTTCCATCCAAATAATGCAAATTTAACCAAATTATTTTACAAAATCTGCAAAAGGAATGCGAATGAATGCACTTTTCCTTCCACTTCTGTTATGCGAATATTAAGAGTTGGGCACATGAAGATTAACAGTTGGTGGTGCTAATTCTCCTGTCCGGTGCCATTAAAATATTGCAGAAGAAGAGGGCGCAATGAAATGATGCAATTAAAATAGTACTTGTCAAATCTCAAACGGTGGAAAACGTGATGGAAATATGGGATTTCTATTTGTTTCATGTCTTAATTTGAGGAATGTTACACTCTCCTCATCGCTCCCCACTAATCTAATGTTTTCTTTTGCCGCCATTTTTTGTCTCTTCAGTGGAGCTGAAGTCAGTTATTGTCCGTTTATTAATTTTTGCATTAACTTTACTCCTTGGACAATACAAGATATAACAGCAATTCAAAACACTTGGATAAGTAGTTGATTCTATTTATAAAGGCTGTTGTTTGATTCACTAAATGCAAACACACAGCACCAGTAATTGCTGTACTGTGCTGGTCCCATCAGTGACTGGCTAAAATAACCTCTCAAAGCTGATGAATGCTTCAAAGCCAAACAACAGCACAGTTATTTCCTTAGAGAATATATTGCTGTGCAGGGGGACCACAGATTAAGACCAGGGATGTCCACGTTCCCTGAGCACAGTGTGTTGATACACCTGTATACCATTTCCATATAGATTGCCTGTCCATCATTTCCATTTTGATACTGCAGGAGAGGCGGGACTGATAGAATGGAGCAGGGAGTGGGGAGATGTAGAGGCGACAAAGTGTGTTGGTATGTGATAGGGGAGAGAGAGAGAGAGAAAAGTTAATGTATTGTTAATGTTCACATTACTGTTATTGTGTACTGTTCAAATACTTGGACAAATTGCATTTTGATTTGATTGTTTCTGAAACTTTCACGTTTTTGAATTGAATTGGGAAGAAGAGAGTGAGCAAGCATAGGCTATAATATCTACTTCGAGTGGAGCTAGTTGCATATTTCATGCTGTGCCACAAAGAAAGAGGAATAAGTGTATATGAGCTCAGGTGCCAAAGTCCTCCATGACTCCGTACATCTCAAGGCAGAAAAACCTCACCGATCTTGATTTTAATCTGCAGTTGAATGTGAGAATGTACAATAACTGAAAAAGAAATCAATTTTTCTTTTACAGAAACTGACATTTGAATTCTCGTCACGTTTTGTGTAAGGAAATATAAACTAATGATATGTTGCTATTGTGCATAATTTTCCATTTTTCAAAAGAACATAAAGCCATTTGGTGAAACAGCATCTTTCTTTAGGCCTCTAACTGGGCGTTTCCCTTGGCAGCAGTTGACTGATACTTGAGAGCTGACGTTGCTAGGAGACATGCCGTCAACATCAGTGGTGCGCTACTGATTAAATCAGAATCAGAAACTGTTTATTGCCAAGTAACATACCTTGGTCTGATGGTGCTGACAACAAACATGTAAAAATATAAAGGTAAAAAAATAAGATAAGATAAATAACTTTAAAAAGGGTTATTTCAAAGACATTCTGTCAGGGATACCCCCATTTATCCTTATTTTGTACTGTGTAGCTTCTTGGAAGCTCACATTACTCTCGCTAGAATATCATGCTCTTTTCCATTAAGTATGAAGCCCATAACGTGGCTTTTAGGTGTGCTCTACATGTTGTTTTTCCCAGATACTGCTGAGACTCTGTTCAGCTTGATAGTGAAAGTAAAACATGTTGGTTCATGTGTGTCATTCATGAGAGGACACCTTGTCCCCAGAACCAAGAGCCTCATTAAGAATCCAACCTTGACCCTCCATCACCTCAATTATTGCATACATTAATCCCATCACTCTTCCCTGCTGAAAATCCAACCCCCGTACACACACACACACACACACACTAAAGCTGCCCTGCATTGATGGCTTGCTGATTGTTTCTTTTGTGCTAAAATCAATCAGAGCACAGGGTTTATTTGCAGCTTCCACTAAATATGGACGCAGTTAAAGTGATTGGAGTTTGCTAATGAATGGTATTGTGACTGTCGTAAGTGTCCACGAGGAAATACACATGACCATCAATGCACACAACGTAACCCTCAATGCACTTAATATCACCAGAAAAAACAGAGTGACTCTGTCCTTGGTTCAGCTCAGTTGTGCTGCGCTTCTCTCCCTGCTGAGTCGCACTGCTTTTAATCTCTATTTCATGCCACTCGAACTCCTGTTGATAGGATAGTTGTGGGCTTCTTCACACCCACTAAAGCAGTGACAAGTGTGAGTGAACATGATGTGCCCAAGGTTAAAAAAGTCATCCAGTCGTCTTTCCCCCCACACTTTTAGCTCATAAAAGCCCATCTGTCCTCTCTGATTCAAATCTCTCTCGACAGTCAACAGGAAGACAGATTTTTGGTCCTAAAAACTGAGAGAGAGAGACTTTCTCTACAGAGGGTTTCAGAGTGCACAGTGGATGTGCCGGCTGCCAAATACTTCAGAGTAAATGGATCAAATTCTTATCTTGGACGTTGGATAATTGTTAACACTCCCCACTCTCTCTCTCTTGGGGTCACTCCTCAGCGAGCCTGTTGGAGATAATTGGTCTTTCGCTGTCTAATGAAGAACCAAACAGAGAGGGGACTGAGGAGTTGTAGGTGCACATACAAATAAACCCACAGTCATTCGTCCAGCAGCAGCTTTCAAAGATCTACATAACTGGAAACACTTTTTTAATTTGTAAAACCATAATTTGAAAGTGTTCTCATCATACCTCTGTATTTGTACTTGAAGTTAGCTTTTAATGATGGATTATGAAAGGTTTCTACGCATTTTCTTTAACACAAAGAGGAAATAATGTATTCATGTAGCTACTATTTGAAAGGAGATAACAGCAGCTGCAGAATTTTGCTATAATGGTCATCCTCACACAATGCATTATAATTTTGCACTATTTACCATGAGAACATAAATTCTACTTATTATTCCTCCTGTGTTTGAGCAAAGAGATAAAATGGCTTGGTTATGCTGTGGTAGAGAACTCTACTATGTCCATGGGGACAGACAAGACGTGGTGTGTTGGTTTGCAGATAGAAAAGTCACGTAAAGGTCACAGCTTCACTGCACTTGCAGGCGAGAACACATCCAGGAAATGTTGCCAACAAACTGAAGAGAGATATCAGGCAGTGTTAGGACGAACTGCAGGAAGAACCCGAACGGATGTAGACAGCTGACCGCGGACAGGTTTTCTCAGAAACTCTCTTGCACAGTGCTGCTCTTACTTAGAGCCGCTATTGTGACTGCACATCATTAACATTAATCGCTTCACTTGTCATCTTGTCATCTAGCTGAAAAGGTCAACTGTTGGAGCATGAATGAACAATTTCATTTAGGGAAAAGATTGTCCACAGGTAAAAAGTAATGTTGTTCCTCTTGAGTCTTTTCTTATGGTTTTAATAAGGCACCCTTTACAAAGAGTAACTTGTGGCTTTTTTGATGGGAAATGAATATTTTATTAATGCTTAATTGATCAATTAACAGCCATTAATAAGAAGAAGAAATTTGGGTTGCCAGGCTGTGAAAAATTGGTTGTTGTTTTCGGGGTGGTGGACAGGCATGCAGCACATTCAATACAGACCTGAAACTGTTTAGTTACCTAACTCTAACCATACCGTAACAATAATCTATTTGACCTAACCACAATCCTCCACTAACCTTAAACATAACGTAGTTTCCATGCCGAGGTATGGTAGACAGTGATTTGGCAGGTAGACATGACTACATGTGGGACATTGACCAATCACAGCTATCCAGAGATAAACTTCTCTGTTCCACTTGACAGCCCCAACAAGGTCGCTCCTCTTTGCTTCGTCATGTTTATAGTTGAATCTGACATTCCCATCAGCCTCAGCTGTACTTTCTGTTTAGTGCTAATTAGCAAGTGTTAGCATGCTAACATTCTGAACTTAGATGGTGAACATAGTTCTGACACTCAAATAAATAGTGACAGGCAGTAATTATGGTGCACTATACAGTAAACAACAATCCTTAGTCTTGTTTAGTTGCACCAAATCTCCATTGAATAGACACCGTCTGTTGTTGTATTTACTCATTTTGCCTAATGTGGTGTTTATTCAGGGAAAAAATATGAGCAGATTTCCACAAACAAGGGTATTAGAAACCATTCCCTTCTGCCACTTCCTCTCTCACTAATTACAAACACAAGTAACAGGTAATAAGCCATGCATATTTTGTGAGGTCTTGTGCACAAACTCATTGTCTTACCTGTTTTCCTCTTGGCACATCGCACATCCCCTCATGTATGTAACTAAATATTAATTCGACTGGGGCGATAACAGGGAGCCTACTTCTGGAACGTGATAGAGCGGCAACGCAAAACAGAGAAAAAACAAAACATTAAGCATTCATCTTTTCCGATCCCAATTTGTCATGGTACGACGGAGCGGAGGAAGAAAGGGAGTGCCGGCAGCAGACTGTAAAGTGAACGGGTGAAAGGAAGTGTGAGGGATCTGTTCCGCTGTGACATGCTGACTACTTGTGTCAGAAATCGCAGCTGTTGGTCCTAATTACCAAACTGTTACGGCAAAGCAAGCGAGGAACTTGGAGTTGGAAAGAGGTTGTGTGTGTGTGGGAAAGAAAGAGTATCTGGTGAATAGATGGAGAATATAGATCCATTATTCACATTAAGCTCCCTTTCTAAACACAAGTCTGACTCTCTTGAAGGAAAAATGCAATTATTCATTACCGCAGATTCATCCAACATTCAACAAAGCTGCTGACCCGTGCAGTGCAGCTCTGTTTTTATGGGGCCTTTTTTGTGTGTTCCACTTGTAGTTTCATCCTTAAAGGCAGAACACTGTGCCACAAAACATTTCCTCCTGTCTGAATGCAATGTGCGTCACTTTCATATCAGGGAGTTCACACGTTGAAGGCGATATGACTCCACACACGATTACCTTTGGCTGTTTGAGTGAGAGCCCAAAAAGCGAGAGTGGCCTATCACTGCAGATCAAGAAGAAGCAGTGAGGGGTGGTCTTAAGTGATGCCTGAGTGTTGGAGGCTGATAAGGTGACACGTTGGGGTGCCCTCAGGAGCTTCCTCTCTGCTGTGCCTCTTTTCCTTATACACACACTCACACAAACACACCCTCCACACTCAATGTTCTTCGCTTATCTCAGAGGAACGAGAGCCCCCCACTTCAACCGCACAATCGTTCTGCCTTTCCCCTCTCTTTATCTCCTCACAGTCATTTACTTGGGAGATGGAATCAGAACAGCTCCCACCGCTAACATGCTGTAGCTCTGGAGATGTATAAAAAGAGGCGCTAAGAAGAGAGGGGAGAGAAGAAGAACGGAGGGAGTGGAAGCCGGAGCTTTGCAGGGCGAGAAAGGAGGTCAAAGCTGGGGATCGCTGAGAGCGAGGGGTGAAAAGAGTAAAATGAGGGTTTTAGGGGAGTACAGGGAGAAAGAAGTGGATGAGGGAGGTTACAGAGGTGCACACTATTATCGCCGACCCCCCCCCCCCCCTCCCCCCAACACACACACACACACACACACACACACTAACGCTTTTTCTTTTTACACAATTGAATTTAGGGCTGAGGATAGGTGAGACAACATGCACGGCAAAAAGGGCTTATACAGGGATGAGGTGAAAGGAGTGACGCAGAGTAAAAAAAAATCTGGATAAGAGGAAGAACAGTGCTGTAGGATTAAACTTCAGGAAAGGGGGCTGACACTAAAAAAGTAAAGAGAGGAAATGCAGTGTAATAATAGAGCCACACCAGAGAACAATGGCACATGGGAGAAGACACCATGCTGAATCTGTCTGTGGGTGCACACGGGGACAAAGAGGTGGAATTGCTTTGAAAAAATGTAATTTATGAGAGGCTGAATCTGAGGAGAATTGGGCTTTCTCCAGGAAATACAACCCAGACTGATATCAGAGTTGGCTGTTATTTTTTCCTTATTTGGCCCATAAGTTTGGGCAGACTCCCTTAGGCGGCCTTAGAGGCCAGATGAAATCACACACGTCTGTCAAGCAGATGCATGCTGAAATCACGTTGTTTAAGTGATCTTGATTAAGATTTCAAATCTCTATCTGCACTCATAATATTGTTGTACAGGTAACACTGTAATACTATGTTGTACTATAGATTTAATTCAACAATGTAAGGCCAGTTGTCTGCTGACACTAAATACGCGAACCTCAAGACTCATTAAACAGTTCCATTAGTTATTTATTGTGAAAAGGAATAGTTTGGCATTCTGGGAAATGATATAAATAATATAGTATGAGAGGATAGATACCACACATCGCTGTATGGTAATTTTTACACTTCGATCTTTAGATATAGATAGAAGATATAACATGTTAATTAGTGAGCTTTAGAGGTGCTGGTTGGTGGATTCTGTTACCTTTTGACAGAGCCAGGCTAGCTATTTCCCCCTGTTTCCATTCTTTGAGCTAAGCTAAGCTAACCGGCTGCCGGCTGTAGCGTCATCTTTACTGTACAAACCTAATTTGTCTAACTGTCAGCAAAGAGTTGTGAGATCTTGCAGTCGACTTCAACGACTTTACTGAACGCGAGCACATCTGGTTGTATGCAACACTATGTGCAGCTGTTTTGGGCATGTGCTGCACCGTCTCGTTTTTTGGCTCAGTCTGATGAAAGTAATCTTGGAATCAGGTGAGAGAAAAGTAAACATGAAAAATAAGTTACTGAAGACAAATCAGTAATGCAGATGCAAACACTGTAACTGTGCTGGAGTTTTCATCTATTAGACATGTTGCCTTAAAAGTGGGGGAGCAGATCCTCCTACCAGCTCAGAGGAGGATTTTACTCAAATAGTACTGTAGTCTCTGTGGCACCCAAAGCATAGCTATGACTAAATAACTTGATGGGTTTTCTGAAATTAGAGAGATCAAATACACAGTGGGGGGCCCATTAATTCCATAAACCATGGGACCAAATTTCTCTCTCTTCCACCTAATTGTGCAAATTTGGGCTTTTAATCCAGCTTTTAGAGGTGTTATGTATTTTGGGCAAATGTTAGTTTTATATGTCAAAAATTAAAGGTATTATCTAAGATTCTTGGTATATTGTACTTCATCTTCCAATCTTTGTTGTGCTGCTTATCTCACTGCATTTTCTTGCTTGCTTGCTTATTTTCTTCTGGTTTTGTAGTTTTGTAATAATAATAGCTCCTTATGCTTTATGTGTCAGTGGTTGGTTGTTGAGAAGAAACCGCTAGTAACTTCTTAGAGTTGGTGGGAAGATGAGGGAGAAATAAAAGGGTCTTTTCATGCAAATATCCTTTAATCTTTGCAAATGATTTTGTGAAATGATGTTCTGTCACTTTCATGCATATTAAACGTTCTCGCTATCTGAAATATTGGTTTACTACCTCAAAAGTGGAAATTTCACGTCTTAATGAGGCTCAGTATCTTTGGGGATTTTTTTTGGCTCCCTGCTGACTTTGGTGCTTTTCTTTTAAAACACCATATCGCCTCTAAAGTATCTTTTCAATGCCATGGTATGCCTTAGTGAAACACTAAGAGAGCCTTTCTCGCTCATTCTGCTCAGCTCTTATCAAAACAGCTGCTGTCAACCTCATTTCAAGGGCAAAGAATTCTGGGCTTTAATTATCTTTTGTATTTATTTTTTCATGAACAGCAGTGGGGGGATCTTAAATGAGATATTATGCTGTCTGTGAGTGATATATATGAAAGTAATGGGCACTAATAGGTCACTGAGACCAATGTTACACCAAGGTTAGTCTTTTAGTTTTTTCCTTCTATAATTCATAAAAGTGGAAGTCGTGAAAAAAATGCCAAAAGGTGATTTGGTGTCCCTAATTGAAAATTACATGGCTGTTATATTAGGAATAGCTGATAACAATTAAATACTGATGAGCTGTTCATTATGATTTGTTTGATTAATTCAAAATGATGTAATTAAAATTGCAATAATTGCTGTGGTGATAAACAGTAGCTAGAGTGTAATAGAAGCAACAAGAGAGTGATGCAACAAACTGTAACAACAGAACAACAAGAAGTGAATACACAGCATCTTTCTTGAGCAATATGTTCATAAGCATACGTTTGCTGTTTGTAGATCAGATCTACAAATCTACATTTTTCTGCCATTGTTCAAAATATGAACAGTGTGCAAATGTGCTGTGTTGCCTCCCCACATTATTAGATTTAGTGGGAAGATATGCAAGTTTACATAAATAGATCTTCATGGTGGCAAACATCCAGATGTTGCAGTTACAACAGACAGAAAGTTCCGATCTTCAAAGCTGCTTTTCTTAAAGGGGAAGTCTTCACTAAACAAACAAATAAAAGCCACTCAGTGCAATGACACAGTCTCACATATGTTACCTCTTTTACTGGAACAGCCACATAGCAAATATTTAAAGCATTGTCATAAAATGACAAGAGTGGCCTCCCTTGACAAAGTGTCTAGTTACAACCTTTAAAACACAGGCTGTGAGGGGCACAGACCAGGAATGTGCCATATTTTCTGTAATGCATGCATATGACATTTTGTAAATTCCCTGCTTTATTAGTCTTTATGACAGTCTCGCACCAGCTTCCCATCAAGAACTGCTTCTAGTTTCTGAGAAAAAGAATTAGGTAATTCAATCTCCCCTTTATGAATTAAACAACCATTGAGGCATAATGAGCTGCATGTTTTCAGAATGTGCCTACGATGCACAAAGGCCATGTTAAAATGATATGCACTGTGCTTAATGTACTATATGTGAAACTCTTTAAAAGTCAAACAATCATGTAGAATGTGTGAAACATTTGCATATTTGTACTTTCATGATTTACTTTTGCAACCTTTAAAGAAGTTACAACTTACTTTTTGTGGTAATCGCACCCTCTTGCACATCAGGGGGAAAGTCACATGCACTCAGACACACACACACACACACACACACACACACACACACACACACACACACACTCCATAAGTTCTGACTGACAGCAGAGAGGTTGTGAATCTAGGCACTAGAGGAAGTATGCCTATTTTTTACTCCTGCAGGGTAGAAAGAGGGAATGATGAAAGGAGAGTCGTGTACCTATGGGAGGTCAATATCGACACAACCCCAGCTCAGAAAATGACTGGCCTGAGGAGCAGAGTAGTTGTTCAGGGAGAAGCCAGATTGAGTACATGGCAGCACTGTAACAGTAATACTGTTCCAAGCCTGAAGGCTCTTGGTCACCGCCATTGCTCCTCCAATGATCCCTGCTGAAGGTGCTTTGCTGTTTCATGGGGCAGCAGAAATGTAACTATGATAGCTGTTTACAGATTTGTGTTGGAGACAGATAGGTACAGAAAAGTTTTAGAGCTAGAAGCTGAACAAACCCCCTCCACCCCAAAAAAAACCTCATTCCTGCAACACATTCTTGTTGCAGGAATTGTTCTGTCACCATGCTGCTGGCCAGAACTGGCATCAACCAGTGCAGGATGGTTTGTCTGAAGGTAGCAGGGGGCTTACAAATCTGACTATAAACTATGACACCAGGAACAGGCCAAAGTGCCTTAAGACAGTGTTCTGACAAAAAAGTTTTCAACTACTAGCTGCCATTTTTCATGTTTACACCAATGGGGAAATTGCATATTGAATCAATCTAACAAAACCAGAAACAGAAGAAAAGGCGCTTTGAAAACAGCACAAAGTTTCCAGTAAAAGAGCCATAAAGGCAGCTGAGGCAGTTTTGGTGCATTTGCCTGGTCGGTTCGGTTCGTTGGGCTGGCGTGAAATCTGTCAAACTCTTGTCTTGTGGGGGCTAAACAACCAGACAGTCCACTTCTAAGCGGTTAGTTTGGAGTGTGAATGAAAATGAACAACAGGATTTTGTGATAGTAGATGGCCTATATGATTTTACTACTATTTAATTCATTTTCTCTCTGTCAATCGTGTCAGCATCAACATGTGGCAGCAGGGATTTTCCCTGTTCAATCAGTAACAAGACTAAGTCCACTGCCATGCTAGCGGCCCTGTGAGGTACAGTGATGCTTTGAGCTAAATGCTAAACATTCTCACAATGCTAATACGCTGCTGCTAAGCAGGTGTAATGTTGACCAAGTTCACTTCTTAGTTTGGTGTGTTAGCATGCTAAACAAAGTACAGCTGAGACTGATGGGAATGTCATTCGTTATACAGGTATTGGACACATTGTAATTTTGACCAGCTTATAGCGCTAGATGAAAAGTCAGGGGAACACTCAAGTAAGTACAGTTCATACTGAGGGGAACATGCCGACAGTGAAACACAATGGTCAAGCCGTGACTATCTCCAGAACTGCAGTCTCGGGTAATAACGCTCATAATCAGTTATTTCTTATTGAGCCCGTTGTGACACCACAGAATGACCTGCTGTCATCCTGCACATGACGTGCTGTCAGTCACCAGAATTGTTAATGTGCCTTCATGTATCGATGAGGATGCAGGATGACAGTTGCCAAAACAGTTCTATCATTGAGTTACCTGTCAGTCCATACGACTCCAAGCGTACAGCTCTTGGTTTGGTTAGAAAATGCCTGTGTGAACATGAACCGAACCAGAACTTAAAGGCAACAATGGATGTTTTTTTTCTTTGGTCCGGACCAACCAATAAACCAAAATAAAGGCAACCTTAGAATATGAATAATGGTGCAGGTGCTCTATCTCAGCAAGCAGTCAAAAGATCTATTGCAAGAAGATAACAGCAAGAACAGAACAGAAGGTTATGAGTTACAATATATAGTTTATAATAAGGATTATGTCACTTAACAGTGTCAAGTTACATATACCACATTTCATTATTGCAACACAAGTAAGTGAAGCATTCTTATAGATAAACCTATTTTAGCCACTCATCCACCCAGCTCATTTTTCAGTTCTGCTGCCCACAGTCATAGTGTAATTTCAAAAGATTTGCCAAAGTGAAATATCTCTTTAATCCAGTCCATGCAGTAGGGAGGAACTGGTGAAACAACATGACATTCTGTAAAAACCTCAGGGCGCCATATTTATTATTTTACCGCTGCAGAAAAAATGATATGATAGACACCTCAGTACATTTCAGTTACTCTGTAGGGCGTGTTTTTGGTCTGATCTATCCATTAAAAAGCACTGCATGTTCTCCGCTTCTCTCTACCACACACGCTAGCACACTCACTGAGATGATGCAGGGGTAACAGATTAGCCTTAAAGTGGACGCTGCTGGTTGTTCACTAGTTGCACAACACTCTCTGAGTGTGTATCGTGTCCACAGAGGTAAACCAATCAATTGCTGTTTCTTCGCCAGGCATCACAAACACAAAAAAGACACAAATTCAAAAACACACACAGTAAATTAAAACACAAAGAAATACGTGCACAACAATGCTGTGGAAAATATGTCAAAACGAGAACAAAAGGAGGGGGAGGACATGCATAATGTGGGCTACACTGTGATTAAAATGTCACCCAATATGACTCCCCTGGGTTGTTCTGCATCTTTCTATCGTCCTTAATGACCATGAAGTGATGGTGTGTCCGGCATATATATCTCTACCTCCTCTTTAATACTGATTTTTAAGGTTCCTACTGTATGCTGACCACTCATGATATTGATCAGGCTGACAGAGGGAAAGAAAGCTACAGCTGAGTATGATCCCTGCTATTGATCAGCAACAGCAGCATAAAAAAAAACATTCCTGTAAATGTCAAAAAGGAATCATTCAGAGTCTCTGAAGACTGTATGTGGGAGTTTGCCTCCGTGTGTATGAAGTGAAAGAAGAAATCCAAACATCACTTTCCAAAAAACTTTTCTCCTTGCATGTGTGTAAGTGTGTGTGTGTGTGTTATTGGATACTTGGTGGTTTCAATAATTCTGATTCATAGAAATATAAACTATGACTTATGTACGATTACAAAAGCGGGACTTGTTTTTGCATATTATACAAAGAGGCACACTCACAAACACACTGCTGATGTGGTTGGTCAGGGCTTGACATCATGATTAAAACACTTTCCCCCAAATGGAGCAGGTTTACATGCTCGAAGACATCTGAAAATGTGAATGCCTGTAGCAATGTCAATGATGCTGCCACTGTAAGAGGCACAGCTCGCCAATAGGCATGCCTATACAGCTACTGTTGCCATGGCAAAATATTGAGCTTTACGAGCTGCAGTAATGGAGGCTATTATGGTTGAGGGCAGAGGACGGGGAAGGGATGTTATTCCGAGGAGTCAGTATCAGATCGTAGAGTGATGTCATTGTGTCAAAGTGATGATGTCTGGTCTAGCAATACGTAAGTGGTACGACACATTGTTCTTGATATTAGTGCCACTTTTGATACAGTCGACCTTAAGATTCTGTTAAAGCATCTCAGGGATTGGGTTGGTATCTCAGGTCCCGCCCTCAAATGGTTTAAATCTAAGTCTGTCCGATACAACCTTCTCAGCCCCTTATCCTCTACTGCTCACATCCTTCTTCTGAGGAGTACCACAAGGTTCCCTTCTTCTGCTCTTTTACGAGCAGATCTAGAAAGTTGTTGCAGCCTGTTTTCTGCCGCTAAGAACCATCTCCAAAATACAAACTTTCCTGTCTTTCAGCAACATGGGTGAAGGTCAAACGTGCTTTTATCTTTTCCACACTTGACAACTGCAACACTTTGTTCTCTTTCCCCACTGAAAAGCAACTTCTGTGGCAGGCTATAAACAGGCATAACAAAGAGACCACATCAGCCATGCCATTGCATTAGTTTCCACTATATTTTAGAACTGATTTTAAAATTGTATTATTTGCATTTAAAGCACATCTTGGACTGGCCTCGGAATATTTAATAGGTCTCTTATTAAAGGTTTCCTATGAGCCTGATCGTGGTCTTAGATCCTCTAAATATATGCATATGTACACGTATACATGTAGGATATAATATACATCATACAATATCCCTGTGTCTGCAAGCTCAAAGCATCAAAAACAATGTAAGAATAAAAGCTCGGTGGAGGAGAAAGAGCCTTCACTTGAGCACAGAATTATGTAAATCGTTCTGATCTGAGGACAGTAGTGAATTACTCAGTAATGATTAGAAAATGTACCTGCATAAAGTAACACTCAAAGACAAGGGATATGTGGAAAACTGGAAAATAAAAATAAAACCTTTCATTCACAACTGTCACCACACGACATGACCGTGTCACTGAAGGTGAGAGGGAGGAGACATGACTCAGAGTTGGTTTGTGTACCTCGAGACAGGAAGACTTTTACCCAATTTATTATGCTTTCCATGTAGAAAGCGAGTGGTGCAACATGAGCCTACAGATTTCATCAAACAACACGTCAAGGTAAATGACAAGTGTTGGGGCATGAACTTGTACATCTGAGGGGGTGGAGGGCAGGAATTCAAATACAATGCCTCAAGGCGAGATCATTCAATATTTAATATATGGTATGTGGTTGTTGTCAGATATATTATTAATATACCTTATTGTTTTTAATATACATGCATTTTGGGTTAAAGAAAGTCTTCCGAATGTGTCTTGAGGTGATCGTACTCTTAAGCATAGTCTCAGTAATTACTTTATAGCTTTTATGCTTTTGTGTGTGTCTCTTTCTCTTGCGTCTTTCACACACACACACACACACACACACACACACACACACACACACACACACACACACACACTGACCAAACGCAAACACAAAGCTTAAAGAAACATTTCACTTTCATAGCACATTCTTATTTGACAGTACGTTCAAGAACAGTCTGAGAAAAAATAGTCTCAATTTTCGTCCCTCATTATCTATAATTGAAAAACAAATAAAAGCAATATTACTTCTTCATTGACGACCGAAAAATTATATATTTCCTCGATTCAAATTGCTGTGTGGTTCGGCACACCATGCATCTATTACAACTGCCTCAGGAGTTTGGGCACACAGTGTAAACAGGCAATCACGGGCACAGTATTCTCAGGTAATTTGCAGAAGCTATTTGTCTCTGTGCAAAGGCTACAGAGAGTTTGGGGTCTGAGTAAGAGGGCAGGGGAATGGCGACAAGCCAGGAAAATCTGCTTTCTGACTCAATGTGGGAGGTTGGATTTACTTAAAGCAGCACTGCAGACACAGAATGTGTTAAACTGATTCACTTATCACCCGTATGTAAATGCCGTTTACCCACCACTCAGAGTTAGATTTAGCATTTGCACACATCCCCTCGGGTTGTTTATGCAGAGCTTGCTCAGGTCAGTATGCTGTCTCGTACTCTTTTTCTCCCGTAAATCCTGGGGTCGCTTGTTTGGTCGCTAATGAATCGTCCTCATGTGAGCACTGAGCAGCCATCCACCTAACACCTACTCATGCTAGGCAGAATAAAAAGAAATGAACCCTCTGCAAAAACACTGACATTTGCTTGTCGAGGGGCAGGCAGAAAAAATAGACAGAATTGGCTTCCAGCAGTTTTTGAAACCTGATATATCAACAATAATCCCAAAGTTAGAACTAGTGAATTGCTAACAAGCATTTTCTGATTGTCTGTCAATCAATGACTCAAGCAAATAGTAGATAATTATACGGTACTTGAAAACATGCTGCTAAATAATGAACCTTCTTAGGATCTTAAGGATCTGAAATCCAAAGTATGAAACATTCGACTGAGGCCTAATGTTTAAAACAAGACTATGAGTCTACAGCCATGCTACCAGCTCTGTGGGCTGTATTTGAGCAAAGTCCTAACATTACCATGCTAACATAGTCAGTGAAAATGCTGATCATCATCATGGATGATACATCAGGAATTTCTCAAATATTTTCTTTGGGTGCCACCTTAGTTTAATGTGTTGCATGCCAACATTTGCTAATTTGCAACAAACACGAAGTAGAGTTGAGGCTAATATCACTGGTTTTGCAGGTATTTGGTCATGAACCAAAGTATTTGACCTGGTGATGGCGCCAAATAAAGATTTAGATCACCAAAGCTATTCATACAATTCATTCTCAGGGGGACATGAATATCTGTATAAAATGTCATTAAATCTGTGAATGTGAATCCAAAACAGAACACAGAAACTAACCATGTTTTTTGTTCTGATCACAGCTACTGTGGCGCAAGAACTGCGCGCTTCCATCCTCCTGCCATGCAGCGTGACCTCTATTCTGATCAGATGAGCAGGCTTTTTTGGGAAGGCTTTTCTGCTCAAAAGAAAAGGAACATTATAAATTGCATTCTCTTAGTGCTATATAACCTTGCTTTTTTACTTGGACCTACAACACAGTCTGGTTGAATGTTTTTATGAACAAACAAAGTTTGTGCGGTGCGTAAAGAAAGGTCAGCACCATTGTAAAGCTGTCAGCAATCTAAACCTAAAGCTTTATTCTCAGAGCAGAATATAAATCAAAGATGTCACCGCAGTGGCTCAGTACTGATCTGTGTGTGTCTGTACGTGTCTGTGCAAACTCTTTGAGGAATTCCCCTCTTTTAAGTGGCTCATTTTGTTTGTCCTGCTCCTTACTTAACAAATATAAAGAGGATTCTTGATGTATAATCCCAAAAAGTCTCCTTTTGATGCCCATGATGATCGGGATGGTGATACAATGTTTGACATTCGCTGGAAACTGAATCTCAAGGAACAAAAGATTCTGTGTACAGAATACAATGTAAAAGATAAAAGATTAAATATAGTGTTGGTAGGGTTGATTTTAGCTGTAATTGAACAACTCAAACATCTGTGTCAATCGACCATTTTTGTCTTGGAATGTAATCAAGATATGATGATTGGGGGGGAGCTATCAAATGCTGAATAGTGATTTTTCTTTAATATCTGCCACAACCATCTCTGCAGGCTCTGGCAGTCAGCAGTGGGGGAAACGACTAATCTCCGAGACCCACATTTTATTAATAGGTCTCATTTTATGAAATACTGGATATAAAATGACATGCGTTCACGGTGTCTAATCATGGCTTTCCCCAAAAGGTCTGTGGGGGAATTTAAGAATATCACATTTAATGGAAATTGGATTACCTTTTAGCTTTCATGTCCTTTCCATGCGTGGTTCATTTCATTAACTGTCTCTCTGATGAAATAGTTGTGAAAATAGTTTTTTTTTTTCAGTCCACACAGAACAAAACATGTCAAATCTAAAAAGTCAAAAGAAAGGGAAGTTTACGCTAGATGTCTCAGAGGAAGCAGGCAAATCACGTTAAATATGCAAAAAGGTACAGAGAGCAATTTCATGTGAGAAAATATTTGGTATAATGAGTTGTTGATAGACAGTAATTTAAATGGAAAAACTAATTGAATGAAAATTTGCTCAAGGCTACAGCAATCCTAGATTATGAAATGCAATCTGTTGGCAAAAACCAGTTTTTTCATATTCAAACCGATCTGTTTTCTGTCTGCTGTAATTCTGTCAGACCTGCTTTGTATTGAGAAACCACACTATGCTGATGGAGACTTTCAAAGTAAGTTTCTCAGCTGCTGTGGCGAGCCTCCCTCTGAGCCAATTAAAAGATTACTGTAAGTACAGTAGATCAGCAGGCAGAGGCTTTGTTGTACACCACAGGCAGAATTAAGAAAGAGAAAAAAACATTAAGTTGGTTTAGTATCTAAAGCAACAAGAACTCGTGTAACGTGATCCCCACCTCCCTGCCCTCTTCTGTGCTTGTTTACCCAGCTCGGTGTTGACTAAAAACGATTTCCTAATCAATTAACTTTGAGAAACACAATGAGGCCTGAGGTGCTGCAAAACCAGTGGCATTGATTGCGGGCAGGCAATTTGCCAGTTGTGTGGACTTTAATAGTGTAGAATAATGTTTATAAGGGTAAATAAGGCTATTTGAATTCCCTGTTAAACTAGGAAGGGGTCAGCGACTCTCTGTGTGCATAAAATAATAATTTAATAATCCACCGCTCAGTCAATCAAGGTGTTCAAAGTAATTTCAAGTGCATTATATACATATATAAACAGGACACTGTTACCATGGAAGCTGGCTTATACTGACCATGAAAACCAATGGTGAAAAGGAAATTATGTACAAATAGCAAAGCAACCTTTAATATGTTTGTAATATGTGTGTGCAGCCTTGATAATCACACAGAGGGAAACTGTTTCTGTACATGTGCATGTGACTCATCTTTCATTCATATTACCACCTTCTGTCATTACTGTGACATTCATCATCTGTCTAATTAATACTTTCATACATATCAGCTAATGCTTGACATTTTCTTCTAAGTGATTTTCTGATTAGCTCTATTTGTTTGGGATGTCTCTAATTTCATATTTTGATTATATTTGATATGGCTATCTTTTTTTTTTCACAGCTGATTAGAACTGGTTAGGTGGTGACTGAATCAGGAGCCAATTACAGATATTCAAAGTGTGTGTAATGTGAAAGGGATCGCTCATAGTGACAAACCTTGGATAGTGAAAAAAACTGGGCTTTAGCGTCTTTCAACTCATTGTTTTGGTTTCTGGCAAACAATTTTATTGTTTTGGTTGACTCTCACCGCTCTCACCAACCCTGTTTCCCACAGCAGGCTGTTGTTTCCAGCCAAAAAGTGAAAAGAGAAACCCACTGTACGCTACCTGCCCAGCACCGAAAGATACACAAAGTTAGCGATTAGCCGGTGAACGTATTTTTTTCTCAGGAGTTGGTGGAGACCAAAACAAGGCTAAAAGAAGGGTGAATATTGTAGTTAAATTCATTGGGTGGAAAACATGATGATTAATGCTAATGTTGTTTTATGCTAACATTGTGCCTGTTGGATATGTAAATTAGCAACTATTTGCTAAAACGTTTGCCTTATCAACTTCATAACATAATAATATGACAATGTTGTGATTAAAGCTTGCTGTGCTTCCCCCAAGCCACCAAAAAACTGATTAAAGCAGATTTGAATTAGCAATGTCAGCCAACAGCCTATGACAAACATTATGAAATGAGCGCAAGACATTAGAGACATTTTTAAGTGAATGTTAATGAAACAGGACATATAGGGAATTGACACCATGGAGCATTTGAGCGCGTGAAGACCAACAACATGAATATCATACCTGCTTATACTGAAATATAAATGTGACAGACAGGTGTTAATACAACTATACAGTCTTTTATGTTAATTAAGCTTATTATTAGGTGCTGAAAGGTTGTACCCTCTAACAATATAATGTATTAGAACAAGTACGCATCACTGAGGCTGACACAGTCATAACCAGAAGCTTTTGTATTGCATGGCTGTTGCAGTGGGTTGCACTATTTTACAGGCATTCAAGCTGTTGCATCCACCCACTGTATATTCATCCACATATAGCATATGGCTACAGATACACATTTATACTGAAAAGGTCATAAAATTATATGACAAAAACTGTTAAGGTTAGCATTTAAAAGAACAAAGAACAAAGAGCAGGGTCATAAAACCTGGCACGATCCACATGGCGACATATGGTATCCGCATGCATACACACAGCCCCATGAACTCAAACAATAAAACAAAGCGCCCTGGGAGTAGCCTGTGGCGACAATAACATTTGTTAAACAGAAAATTCTCTTTTACGCATCATGATTATTTCCCATCCTGTCTGAACAGAAAAAAACAGCCTCAGCTCTCCGCCGTTTTCTTTGTTTTTCCTCACTAATTACAGCTACAGGTGAAAGGACCTGTGTAATAGCGAAGGCTGTTGTGTTGAGGCAATCTGTACAAATCAATTGACTCGCCTGTTTTTATCTGACATTCTCACATCTGTTTTACTGTCTCTGTATTTCACACAAATGTCATGCGTAGATTGATGCATAGACAAACACTCTCTCTCTCTCTCTCTTTCTCACACACACACACACACACACACGTTGAGGTAGTTCATTGTAAAGCTACACACACACGCACACACACACACACATCTGAGAGTGGAGAGGGATATGAGGAAACTGCATCAGGTAGGGTAGAATGGCAGGTCATTAACTGAACCAGTGAAACATGCATCCGGGCTCTGCTGCTCTGACCTGTCTTGGCAGAGGAGCAGACAGCAGTGTTATCACATACTCCATCGCCCAACCTTACTAAGACCATCTGGGGACTGCATGCATGTGTATTTGTGTGTTTGTGAGACATTGTGTTGGCCTTAAGGCACACACACACACACACACACACACACACACACACACACAAAGTTACCTTGGTTGGTGACTGGGGAGAGGAAGAGAGCAGGAATGGAGTGTTAGTCTTGACCTTGGTTGGTTCTCAGTTGAGTTTCATTATGAACAGAGCTTCAGTGCTCATACAGTGTGATGCCTCTTCACCTCTGTGTCGTGACCTTCACACTGGTGAAGTCGCACAATGTGTGATTATAGATGAAAAGGGCTTTAGCTTTGTTTTTTCAGGCCTTTGCCAATGATCTTCACGGATGTGAATGTGATGGATGACAGAGGAAAATTCTATATATTTTGGTTAAGTCCGACTGCTGAAGCCTCATATTAACTTCGGCTGAACATAAGAATGTAAGATTTGTGGATTTTTGCCCCCCAGTTCTGAGTACATGGAGAAGAGCAACCAATAACTTAAATACACGACAAGTGAATATAATAATATAATCTTATCTACTTTATAATTACGATTGGTCATCCTGTCCAATCACGCCCCTTTAAAAAGGTCACAGGATCATTATTTTATGTATGCAAGTCAGCATGACAGCATTCAACAACATAACCATATTACAGTAAACCACTCCTATTGTGTCTGACTGTGTTCAGCTTCATTAATATTTACTAACTAAGAAACAGAGGGGGAGAGTGTTTGTGTATGAAGCAAAAAGAAAAGAAACAGAGAAAAAGAAAAAACAAAGAAAGTTGTGAAGAAGCTACACAGAGGAAGGGATAAATGCTGTTAAACTCTCCTTTCTCTCTGCTCTCTCCATGACTAAGCACAAGTTTGAAGATGATGGCACTGATCTCACATTCAGAAGAAAATAGTATCACTACAGCGTGAGAGATTTTGCTTATAGTTATGAAGACGAGACAGTGGAAAATTGATATTCTTAAGTTGCAAGAGGGGTCGTGAAACTGCACAGCGAGGGTTCCTTTCAGGAGGAGTTGTTTTTCTAACAATTTTCAGCTCACATTTGAAAGAACAGAACATTCAATTCATCAGGCAATGACCTTTACTAAACGTAAAATGATTGGATGGTGTTTCGGGTGGTTACGTTTTTGCTACACCTTATCGCACTGGAAAATACTACCAAAAAACAAATTGGTGGGATAAAACAGATTGCTTTTTCAATCTGTTTCATAAGACGGGGCTCAAAAAGACCAACTAAAAACTAAAGATAAATCTCAATTTCAGCCACTTTGGTCAACAGCGAAAATGCTGAATCAGTCTGGTAATGTGTGTCCTACTTTGGCTGCTTTGGAAATCAAATAGGATAGTTAAAAAAATATCACATATATAATATATGTTTTAAGACCACTTTCCTAAAAGTATTAGTTGTCACCTGCTGACCACAAACTTGTGTTAATTTGCTAATATACCCAGACAAATATTAGTAAGCAATTGAAAAGACAATTGCAAAGTGGATAATAAAGATTATATATCATTGACAACATCACCCAGGTAAAAACAGTGTGCCCATGAAACAACTGCACCTGCATCTGATTGAAAGAAATGAAAGAAGTAGAGCTCGCTGCACGACATTGTTTCTGATTGGAAACGCAATCATCAGTTACTTCATAATTGCATTTTCGTTCTGGTCAAAATAGAATAATGTGTATCACTGTGTGCATACATTAAGGCTAAATTACCATTAGAGCTGCGGTGGCTCATCACCAGGCAAAGTGTTAATTACAGGGGAATGACAGAAATGCTCCCAGGGGCTCCTGCTCAATGGAGTTTCATGGAACGAATTAGTGGGCTAGATAGGGGATTCATTTTCTCTCTCTCCCTTACACACACACACACACATACAAAGAGACACACTTACACACACACACGGTCTGTGTCTATGTGTCTGTGTCCACATGTGTGCCGTTGCAGTCACAGCTGTCATGAAGCTTTTGGTTTCACCCCGGTCGACCCTTTGCTTTCAGGCCATTGTGTGCTCCCTTTCAATTTCAGTTGCCCCGCGGTGGATACAAGCCATTTTGGAAACTGCTGAGTATATCGAACTTTTCTGCATGGCTACCGAGGAAGAAAAATCAGCTCATCAGAAAAAAAGCTCTCTAGGGGCTTCCAGACAGGCTGAGACAAAGATTGGTCAATTTACACCTCGAGAAGGTGTTTCACACTTGTGTTGGACGGTTGTCTCTGCAGGGTGTCTCTGCAGTCTGAGAGTTTACTGTCGCCAAATTGCTCCCTTAAGAGTCATTTAAATTTGATATTAATTACAGTGCATAGAAGTGGTGCCATAGAAAGTAACACATTGGATGACTCTGTTATACATGATGGTTGATGATCTCTTCAGCAGCTTCTTGTTTGTTTTTCCTTTATAACTCAAGATGAGTTGCCATGACATCATGTACAGACGTTCACGGTTCCTGACTTTTACTCTAGCGCCACCATGAGGCTGACATTTGTGTTTTTTGGGGTGAAATGCCTCGACCACGGTTGGATGGACTGCCATGAAATCAAGTACATTCATGTGCCCCTCAGGTTGAATTGTAATAACTTCGGTGATCCCTTAACTTTCCATCTAGCACCATTGTTTGTCCAATACTTTGGTTTATGACTAAATGCCTGTAAAATCAATGACACTCCCATCAGCCTCAGCTGTACTTCGTGTTCAGCGCTAATTAGGAAATGTTAGCTCAACTTAGAAGGTGAACATGGTAAATAGTACACCTGCTAAACATTAGCATGTTAGCATTGTCATTGTCCGCATGTTAGCATTTAGCTTAGTACGGAATCACAGAGTCACTAGCATACCGTGTATATACACACACGGTATGCTAGTGACTCTGTGATATATATACAGTATATATACTTTCTTTTAATATTTATGCTTTGCCATCCAGCATGTGAAAGGTTATGGTTATTTTTCTTTGTTTCTTTGTCACTCAAACACTGTCTATAATAAAGTTCACTCAGCAGTGGCTGTTTGCAAAGCGAAAACTGGTCTGAATCACTTTTCCATTTTAATCAGTTCAGCTGCTGAAACTATTACAGCAGATTTGCTCTTTCATCACTGTTTGCTTTTCTCTCCTCCTCATACCACTATCCCCCGTCTGCTCCTATCTGCCACTGGAGATCACCTATTTCTACCCCCAGCTGCTTCATGATTATATTTTCACTCATAACCCACCCACATCCCCACACCGCAAACACACACACACACACGCGTATATCTTTCCTTTCCCCGTGCCTATCTTAGAGTTTGATTTGGGTTTGGCCGGGGCATGTTTGCTCTCTTCCTTGTGCTTAGAAAAAGAGCAGGATGGTTGATTATTGTTTGCGAGATGTGTGTGTGGGAAGAGAGAGTAAAGAAAAGAGAAAGAGACAGAGGTAGGGATGTGGAGATTGTGAGGATTTATTTCATAGACAGAACCTCCTGATGGGATTTGTGGTGCTCAGCTTTTCTGTGTCTGGCAGGAGGGTTCATGGCCCCACTGTGCAGCTGCAGACTGAAGGAGGCGAAACACTCATTCAGTCATCAACCTTTCACTTGTTCTCCATGTAGTCCGTACCCCTACTGTGGTGTCAGACAGCACACACAGACTATGATTTTTGGGGGGTTTCACTGACATTGCAGCGTCTCAATACATTTTTGAGTGACATGAAGAAAATTTAACAATTTAAAGAAGAAAAGTCAGAAACCCATAGTGTTGCTATGGGTGACACAGCAAGCCCTACACAGTTTTGTTATGACACAATATTGTAACAAAACTTTGGTGGGAAGGTAAATTAAATAAAACTAGTGTGGTCAAAGCTATTATTTAGATCAGTGCTCAAGGCCATGCTTTTTTAAGAAATAATTTTGCCTGCTTAAATGTGCCAAAAAATTGGTGACTGTTGTGGTAAGGTTGACTGTTCATGTGCCCATTTGTCCAGAAAAACAGCATCGTAAGCCAAATTGGAATTTGAGCTTTCAGACCCCCCAAAAAATCCTGTTATCATCACAGTGTTTTTTTATTTTTATTTCCACTATCGTTCAAATTATCTTTTTTGAAAAGATAAAGTGTATCAGAACACTGAGAAAAAGCAACCACACAAGCCCATTTTCTTCGTCTTTTCTTCCCAAACAATGACCTTCGTGTGGACCCTGCCAACTCCAGAACCGATCAGGCAGAGAGTGGTCCGGTGGGGCCGTTGTCTTTTTTTCTGTGCGTCTGCCAGAGAGCTGTTGCCCTTTTCGCCTACAATTGCACTTCCATTTGAAGCAACTGATTGTTGCAGCCATGCCCAGGGGTCCTGTGGAAGAGACATTCAAAGCCGTGCCCTTCTGCTCATTTTACGGCCCACAGACCATGGCACCATTGGTCGCACCCTTGTGCCAGCTAGAATTGGACATCGCAGCCTTATGACACAAGCGCCACCGCCTTTTTTGACTCAATGAGATCCAACACGAGCCCCAAAACTGTGCAACATGTTTTGTGATTGGCAGGAAGAAGCATTTCAGGGTAATAGCCCAAACCTGGCCGAAGTTAGCTTGTTTAGACAAACGCATTGTATGAAATAACTCCTGTTTCTACTGGTTGTCGTGGGCTGTGTGTGCTTATCTTAACAAGATGGTAGAAGAGAGAGAGGGGAGAGATAAAGATGTGGGGACGTTGCTTCAAGCAGTGGAAAACAAAGAGCAAAATCATACTGTGAAATAAAAAAAATACATAATCACTGTGACCACAAAAACATGAATGATTTCCATCCTTGTGGTTATCTCACATGAAGATGGACGCCAAGATTTACTGAGAGGATGGCCAACGTCCCTGCAATGGTGGATACGAAGAAAGAAAGATAAAACAGAAAGGAAGAAAAATAAAAACCTGAAAGATTTAACTACTGTCTCGCTGTGGGAGCTCTGTGGTAAAATCTGTGTCTTTTTGAAGCTTTGTGTGTCACTCCAGAAGTCTTTGGGACATGCTAGATTTAAATATGATCTGGGAGCGCTTGTTACGCCTTGTGGTAAAGGACTTGGTGTCCTAAGACACACCACAGCAAGAGAGAAAGACAGAGACAGAGGGAGATAAAAAGAGGAACAGCAAGTGGAAGATTAGAGTACCAGAGAGAACATTTGAGAGTGCTGGAAAAGGGGAAAAAAGAGTGAAAAAGAAAGTTGAAAGAGACAGATAACGCTCAATAGAATATTCATGAACGTTGCCTCATATTCATTCATGCTCTGCTGCTGGTGATGATGGGACCTTGACACCAGAGCCCCTGCTTTCTGATAAGCATGCTTTCACATGCTCCCACCCACCCCATAGCTCCCCCATGGCCTTGGCATCCTGCCCCCCCCCTGCACCCAGCTAATCCTCAACCTCCGTTTGGATCCCCAGCTATAGGGACCAAACCATCTTCCTCCCCAGTAGCCTCCGAGGCTCCTGAGCGGTGGTACTCACTGTGTGTAATATGATCAGGCTGGAGCAGAGCCCTCCACCACTGAGGACAGCTTGCTGTGGAGATAATTTGAAGGAATAACTGAAGGAAAGTCACATTTTCACTCTTACATGACCGTGGATCGGGGGGGTGCACGCAAAGTGAAGTGGATTAAACACACCAGTAAGCCAGTGGAAACCATGACCATGAGCATGTGTATAAAACACAGAAGTTATTCTGCTTTTTGAGCAAGAATTAAATTGTGTTTGTGTTTGTCTGTGATTGTGAGGATGCCTTGTTGTGTTTTTATTGAGCAAGTTAATGTGACCTTGACTTTTGACTGTCTGCACTCTTCTTAACCTCTTGCAATGCCAATTTCCCATATCGGCATAATCTAGAAACAGAAACAGAGTTGATATTCCACAAAGCAGCCACATTCTCATATGTAGTTGTCTCACTGGTCTCAGTTGGTCTCAGTAGAGAAAATCATAGCATAAAAAAGATAAAAATGATAGAAGTAGAATAGAAAAAAATCAGCAGTGTATCATTTGAAGATACTTCTGTTATGCTGTTGTCACTTCCTCCTCCTCACTTGTGTTTTACTATGTACATTTTGTTATCGTAATTGTATACTATGATTTTCTGTTGTGAATCTGTTCTGTACACACGACATCTATTGCATAGCAGTCCGCCCTGGGAGAAGGATCCATCCTCTGTTGCTCTCCCTGAGGTTTCTTCCTCTTTTTCCCTGTTAAAAGGATTTTCTTTTTAGTTTTTCCTCATTCGAAGGGCCTTCGAGGGCCTAAGGACAGAGGGTGTTGTATGCTGTACCAATTTTAAAGCTCCCTCAGGCAAAGTGTGATTTGTGATATAGGGATATATAAATAAAACGGACTTGACTTGACTGGTTTCATCAGTCCCATTCTATTGATGGTGCTTTGGTGGAGGCATAGACTGTGTAATAGAGGTGCTGCAATACACACAGTACATAAAACAGCATACATGCGCATAGGTTTCAACGATATTACACAGCATACAATCAAATTTCCAACACCAGGCTGATTTTACAGAGCATACTGTCAGCAAACAGTTTTTGCAAGCAGTAGCCTGTAAAACATACCGACATAAGCAAAGCAACACGCATCTATTGAACTCTAGCAACTACTAGACTGAGTACAAAATAAGAGAGGAAGCAGCTTTCCCAAATATGTTCTCTTATATTTGATAAATAACGACAGGCTTTGGTTGGGGTGCTGAGATAACTCTTATGGGTGCTTAAGTCACCAGTGTTGCCTATAGAGTGTAATTCAGTCACTATTCAGCTGCAAAATATGTTTCTTCAAAATGATAATCCTTCAATTAGGCCCCCTCAAATGCTCTTCTTCTGTGGTGTCCTTATTTCAGCCCAGTATCCCTGGGAATATATATCCATATTGGACGATTCCACACTTCACAATTTATGTCTGATGGCAACGTTCAATGCCAGTGCAGAAAGTGGAGGTCTGGGTGTGGATCACAAGAATTGTTGGCACTGAACCTAATCCAAGGTATTGCAGAAATAACCAATATCAACCATCTTGTCTGGTCATAGCGTTGCCTTATTTTCATCACTTTTTTCGACCAGTGCTTTCATCAGTGCTCAGTATTAGAAACCCCAACCCCAGTTCCATCTTGAATGTCATGATGTCTGGAAAGAGACGAGTTAACACATTTTTCATACAGCATACCTATGTTTGTGTCAACACCAAAAACCTTACCTGCATGACTGAACCCCTGTACAATGTTGCAGGTGCCTAAGTAGACACTTATCCCATCAATGACATCTGCCTCCAGTTGGCTCCTCTTTACAGCACACTATCCTATTCAACATCACTCTCTCTTACGTTCCCATTTTATGCACTGTCTGACTCCAGCTTTCACTCTTATTCAGTCCCTCTCCTCTTTCTATGCTGCCAGCGCCATTCACTCTGCTTCATGTACATGTGTAACCATGGCGACTCGCAAATAGAGCTGCATAGCATCAAAAAAACCATAGAAAGTCAATGGTAGACATTATTTGCAAAATATGCAGGCTCTGGACAGAAGCCATGCAATATTACATCTGAGTACAGCCATCTTTACACAACCATATATTTTTTACCTGATCCTTTAGCTGTTCTAATGAATAATTTTGAAGTTTGAGAAAAAGTTCAGACTCCAGACTCCTTTTGGTGTTTAATCTGCCATTAGCATGTGTTCAAATGTACGATAGGCTAATATGTTATTCAGTTTTGTTTTGGTCTGATCTCTACATATGTTTGAATCATAAACATAGGGAATAGTTTATGCGTATGGGAATGATTGAAGCATGCAGATATTCCATTTAACTGTCTGGGTCTGCTGATGAGCTTCCTGCAGTATGATGTCTGCTCTTTGATTTATCAGGTCTGTGCAGGTACTATCTATTCCTCCCATTACTGCCTGAGTTTCATCCATAATAGCGAGGGCCTGCTCTGAAACATCAGCGTCTGCATGGTCGGAGAGCTGATGAGCTTAAGTGTTTATCAGAGGTTTTTTTTATTTTTTAGGCTAATGGCCTTCATTAGTTACACTGCTGGTGTACAAGAAATGCTATTACTAAATAAGAGTCTACAGCCATGCTAGACTCTGTGAGGCTGTACTTAAGCTGCCTTCAGATGATAAGAAATTAGCTCTACCTCGCGGTGAGAGGTAGAGCATAGTGCAGAGCAAAGCGCAGCGCAGGTATACGCCATCAAAAAGTGATAGTCAAAAAGTTCATAAACTATATGCCTATTCACAAACCTGGTGGCCCCATCTGACTGCTGACATTTCACCATGCGTTACTTTTCCTGATCGTGGTATGTTTTTGTTTTTGAACTGTGAAACTTTTTCTTCCATCACTCTCTACTTCGCCTGCTTGCATGTGTCGCTTCTGGGTACGTCGCATACAGCCGTTATCTCATTGGTTGCTGTTTGAAAGGTCAGCAGCAATCGAGGTCAAAGTTGAGTGGTGCGTCACGGCCAGGGTAGCACTTTCCGCTCTCCCCATAGGAAAACAATGGCACAGCCCTCATAGAGCAGTTTCACCACTGATAATGTGTGGGGCCCTTGAGGCACAGTGGTGCTTTGAGCTAAACAATGCTAACATCCTTTAATAGGTATAATTATGCAGAGTTAAAGCATGCTAACATTAGCTAATTCGTTTTGCAGGTATTTGGTCTTAAACCAAAGTACTGGACGAAGTGAAATGTGACCTGACGATGGCTCCAGACGAAAAGTTGTCACTAAAGTTATTAAAAGTTCTCCTGAGGGGGGCATGACTATTTGAAACACATTTCATGGCAATCTATCTCATAATTGTTGACACATCTCACTGAACCAAAAATCAATCTCTTTTTAAATCTGTATTCCTCACAGCTGCTGCTCACATAGGTGCACATATATGTCTGACACACTACAGTAGTCATTATCTCTTCCACAAATAACCACACACAGACCAGCCACACTCACCATGTTTCTAGTTAGTGCATTGCACAATTTAATCCTCAACTCTGGCTTGCGGTATCAATACCACTCTGGTCTGAAACATAATAATAATTGTAGGCTTTATGTCCAGTTGACATATTGCTGATTGCAAAGGGCTCAATTGAGGTTACAGCCTGTGGTGCAGATGTAATTGATTTGCCGTGCACCTGCGAACAACATCCACCACAAAGTCCAAGCCTGTGAGTCGGTATATTAATTCATCAAACTCAGACATCTGTGCGGGCTTCCCAGGCAGAAACCTCCCTGTACTATGCCACCTTAACAAACATCTCATGTGACTCCTCTGCGTTGACATGCAGCAGAGACGTCGGGGTTTCTCCCTCATTTAAGCTCCATGTCTGACAGGAACCCTCCCTTCACTCATCATCTGTCTCCCTCAATGAAGTTCATGTGATCGCAGGCAAACCGGTCCATTGCTGTTGAGGTGGATTAAAACGGCATCAAAGACTCAGCCCCTGGCTGTGATTGCATTACATGTCGGCTTATAGGCGAGTTGTATTGAATAATAACCTCAATCTAAGATGGAAAATGCATCCTTACCAACAACATCCTCTTTTGGAAATATAATCTCTGAGTCCGTTCCAATTAATTGCTCCTTTTAAACTTTGAAGAAAGTTTCTGGCTAGTTTGTATTCCAAGTCTATTCATTAGCTGGATTGAGTGGCTTGAAAACACCCTCCTTTTAATTGTTTCTATTTGATTCCTACTAAAGCAGGGCCTGTAATTAAACAAGAAACAGACAGAGGGTAGATAAATTGAAAGTTAAACTGCCAAAGTGATCTTCAAAGTGCCCAAACAAGTAGAGGAAGTGTAAAGGCTAGGGAGTGACTTCCAGGCGTCTTAGCTGATACTAATTTGGTTTGTTCAAAAGTATACAATAATGATTTGCAAGGCTACACGAAATTCATGTACATCATTTCATATTCATGTTTACAGAAACACTATGGGGAAAGTAATTCACCCAGACTGAATGCTTGTCAACAGGGCAACAAAACAACAACATAAAATATGTTCTTTCTTTCCCCTGCAGCCTGGAAATAACCCGTCATCCAAACTTCTCCACTGGGACAGCAAAGTTTGATGCTGCCTGTGATCATCGAGCACTGAAAACACACTGGAGCTGAACAGGAACTGTTGCAACTATAGCAAAAAAATAATTTTGAAATATCCACTAAATTATACTGTACTGTATTTGAATCTCTCTTTTATCGTTATGTGTTGCTGCAGTAACTTCATATAATACAGTATTAAACCTGACATCACTATCGGCGGGCAGCGTGCCAGCGCCACACGTCCACTTTCCATGTTACATAGATAACCATGTTCAAACAGTGACAATATCCTGTTACACATATTGCTGCCCACAACCATCAAAGCAGCATTATCTCTTCGTTGACCCACACAGCTGACCTGCTCTGTTAACGGGTTATGCTGAAAAAGTGCTGAGTGGCTGTTTCCTACAAATGGGATTTCCTTATCTCTAGTCTGAGAGTATTCTGTCACCAGCAATAGATGACTCTCTCCATTTTGCTCTGTAATTCATTTCCGGGGCTTTCTCTTCCCCTCACATTCCTCCTCTCTGACAGGTGCAGATAAAATAACGCGAGCCGCTTGTTTGCTGATGGCTGTTGAGGATCTCAACTTCACAAGGATAGATCATATATATGCAACAAGCTTCTGTTCTGAAAAAGTTGGAAAACAGAAATGAGGATAGCAGATAGCATCCAATTTTGATTTTATAATTAAAAATTGATACACACATTCAATTATTTAACATGCAAATGAGGTAGATAATTTTTAATTTTTAAATTCTAAAAGAGCCTCTGCAGTGCTATCAGCTCAACTGATTTATGCTTGTATGCTAATCTGCTGTGTTTATAATCTAACATTTGCATTCTGCAAGAATTACACACAGTTATTGGCTTCAGTATGGTGGCCTGTCGGTGGAGCCTCTGGGCCCTTTGCCAGCAGGGTGCCATATCATTATCTTCAGTTACACAAACTCTGTGGAGCTGGTGAGAGACCTGCAATTCATTGCAACAGTTGAAAGTGATGGGTGAAGTCAGGACATACTGTGCACAAACACCAGCACAGAACGGCAGAATGGATGGCAATGCAAGCTGTGGTAAATGTCCATTTTTCTTTCTCAGAACTCAGCATTTTTTGACAACCTGGACACATTTGCATTTTACAATTCATCTATTTTCAGGAGATATGTGTCTGAAAAAAGAGCGAAGGGAAAGCCGCTGGTTTGAGATTTTATTTTTTTAAACTGGACAGCAGGAAACCTTGAGGATGGATGAAAAGATGTTACACGGTGAACAAAGGATATGTCCTTGTTTTGAGATCTGGGCTGGCAGGAGAAAAAAAAAGAAGTAGTCATGGATGAACATAGAGCGCTTTAATAGTCTGGATAATTCTGTTCTTTCCTCACTCATGTCCTTGGCAGTATCGCAGTTAATCATGTTGACACTCCTCTTGCTGCCCAGGTAGCAGCAGACAAGAGCTCCCTTTTGCTAAAGTTGCCGGTCAAGGTCATTAGTGAGTCATTACTGCCTCCTCCTCGCACATTTCTCAACCCTTTAATGATGCGTGCATAGACCTGCCAACAGACGGAGAGAGAAGAGTGAAAAATCATCCATCTCTTTTTCTGACCTCCTCCCGTGCTCTCGCTCTTTTAACTCCCCGTCTCCACCCATCTATTAATGCCACCTCTCCTCTCTGCTTGGTAATGTTGACGAGGTGCAATATCTTTTCTCTCCGCCTTGACATTGATTCCAGTGATTTAAATCCTGCAACTCATGACACAAATTACCTGTAATTTACAGCCGCCCCTCCATTTCACTCATAATATGCTCCGATGAGAATTCAATGTTCCTTCTGTTTCTTTCTCTTGTTTTTTTCTCCTCTCTGTTCCCTGCTCTTTGTTCTCCTCTCTCTCTCTCTCTCTCTCTCCCCCCTCTCTCTCTCCCCCCACTCTCTCTTTGTCTCTCTCTCCCTCCCTCTCTCTCTCTCTGTCTCTCTCTCTCTCCCCCCTCTCTCTCTCTGTCTCTCTCTCCCCCCACTCTCTCTCTGTCTCTCTCTCCCTCCCTCTCTCCCTCTCTCTCCCCCCTCTCTCTCTCTGTCTCTCTCTCTGTCTCTCTCTCTCTCTCTGTCTCTCTCTCTCTCTCTGTCTCTCTCTCTCTCCCCCCACTCTCTCTCTGTCTCTCTCTCCCTCCCTCTCTCTCTCTCTGTCTCTCTCTCTGTCTCTCTCTCTCTCCCCCCACTCTCTCTCTGTCTCTCTCTCTCTCTCTCTCTCTCTCCCCCCACTCTCTCTCTGTCTCTCTCTCCCTCCCTCTCTCTCTCTCTGTCTTTCTCTCTCTCTCTGTCTCCTTGCACTCACACCTTTACTGCACTAGGATTTATAGCCTTGGCTGCTCCGTGTAGCAAAAAGAAAGCCTATGCAAGCACAGAGTGAACTCTGACAAAGTCTAACGCCTTCCTTTTCAATGGGCGCTGGGATGTAAAGCTGAAAATGAAGTCTCAGCCCTGCCACTTAAATAGACAAAGGCTGGATCCATCAATACTCAGCAAAAGATAATGTTGGCATACATCACGAGGAAGGGCCATTTTACTGTAATACCCAGGGTATTTGTTCGTTTTCTGGTTTGAAAAACTCTCTAAATTGATCAGCTTCTTCTCAAAGGCTCTTCAGGAGACAAAGAGAGAAAATGTTTTAACTTGGCACTTGCTGAGGGATACTGTCAAATTTGGGGGGGAGTTTTTTTTAATTTTTTATCCTTTTTCTGTCATTTACTGAAAAGTTAAAAGAAAATTTGCTGGTTGATTCAACTTGTGACAGCATAAATCCTGTCAATTGTTTCCCCCAAGGAGAACATTTAAGAGTGCATCAAAAAGCATCACATCAGACGTGTTTCTCCCTCAAACTTGGGGCTCTCTGTTGGAAAGGAAGAAGGGGGTTGGAATGTGTCACAAACCAGTGAGTGGAAAATGTCCTTTGTCATTTGAGTGTCTGCAGGTAGAAGCCTTGCAGATATGGCACCTCAAGAATGGAGGCTCCAATCACCTCCGAAATGGAATTATGGAGCACTTCACAGCTCAGTGGCATTTGAACGCTTTCAGCAATATGCTATGAAGGGGACATAGCCTAGCTAGACAGCTAGAAAATGATACAGACAGCCGAACTATAGACGCAGAGAAGCTGAAGAAAGCACATTAAGTATTCTTTCCACCTTTTCTTTCTATCTAACCCTCTCTTCTCTGTCTGTTTTTCTTCTTTTTGTCTTTTCATTTTTCTCATATTTTTCTCTCTCTCACCAAATTGCAGTATCTCTAACCTGAATTGTGATTGAGACCTTGTGAACTTTGAAGTTATGGTGTCAATAATGTGCTGAGGGAGGTGAATACAGATATCTGGGTGGAAAAACTGAGGAGAGAAACTTCTGTGATGGAGTGTATAGATTTGTTTGTCTAGGCGACCACTGTGAGTCTGTAAAACAAATGTTCAAGCAACTGAATATGAAAATGTCCTCAACGGTTCCTTTGACTGATGAAAAAACTGTAAATATTCTTGAGCTGGTGGCAGTTTTCTGACCACCAGGTACTGATTAAAAGAAAATATGTCTCCTCAGAGAGTAAAAAAACTTACATCGCAAGAGATGGATATGCAGCAAAGACGGCGAGGCATGATCAAAGATGGGCAGAAGATAAGAGAAGTGGCTCAGTTAAAGAAACCATCCATCGGTGTTACAGAATGGGAACAATACACTGAATCTAACGCCCCTCATTTAAATGATAATGACATCGGGGAATGCGGTCCAGCTTGTCTCACAAATTCCTCAAAAATAGTTTTGAGAGAATTTGACACAATCATATTAAAGTCGCGAGATTTGCCAGTAAACAAAACGCTTGACATTTCTATTTTCATTTTGTGTTGACCTGTAATTTCCTGCCAAACAATATAATGAAGAAAAAAGACAAAAGAGGCCTGCATTATGTCTATATTCAGTCAATGCAGACCTTATTTAAGACAACAGAGATACTATAAGCACAAACATTTCTCTCATAAAAGTTTCATCACGGCGACATGTTTTGTATATGCCTTTATTCGTTTTTGTTGTTTCATTTTTCACCTAGGCCTATAGGTTTTTCTCTTATTAAGATTGTTCTGATGAACAGTTAGAAGCATTAAAGTGATGAAACGTCTCAGATCAATAGCTGGCAGACCTGCACTTTCATTGCACGTAAAATATGGCCGCAATACTACAGATCAGGATTTCACATTTTACGTTTGACATCTAAAATAGCTTTCTGCTTGAACAGAGGTTGATTGAATTGCTAACGTGTTGTGTGTGTGTGTGTGCTATAAGTGAAAAGGAGAATGATAGAGTTGGCGTGTTTATTGTTATTGTGAGACTTGGGTTTCTTCACACACACGCACACACGCATACACAAACACAACTTTAATCTCCATCGAACACTTTGCTCCTGCCTGATATTGTTATGCTTTACAACCGGCAATCAATCCGTGGAGAGCCAGAGCTGGTTTCAGGACCAAAGGGATTAAAGTGAGCGTCCAATTTAAGTTTTAGTATTCTACTGTCGTGGCCAAAGGTAACAGCTCAATGCCAGTGTAATTTTTATTTGACCTTTCTGCTATATCTGTTTCCAAATGAGCCATAACACTTTCTCCTTAACCCATTTGTAAAATCATTCCTTTGTAAATCATAATATCTCTTATTGCTGCTGATCTAGAAGCCAGTGATAAACCACCCTCGCGCTCTCATTTACTTTCTTGGTCCATCCTTATTTTTTCCATCCTCGTTCCTTCACCGTTCCAGTGTAGGAGTGACGGAGGAGGCAGCAAGTCTCCTCAGAGTTGACTCATCCGAAAGCTTGTCCCAACCGCCGTGCTCCGACTGCTCTTCACTTCGCCCCTCGACTGACTCCATGTGGAGACTTTTAATTACTCAGAGTCATGGGTTCCCTCAGGTGAGGCATGTGACGACCCATCAGGAGGACTTGATGAGTGGCGAGAGGAGGGAGGGAGGTACGAGGAGGTTTGGGGTTATGGGGGTGTCATCCAGTGAGAGTGAGAAGTCAGAGAGTGGAGCATGCCAATGAGCTGAAAACTTCACAGCAGAGCTGCTGTAGATGCAAAGGACTGTAGTGTAGATCCACAGAGATGCATTGTGAATATGTGAGAGGAGTGTGGATGGGTACGTTTTTTAGTTTAAATGCACTGATGTGTGTCTATGTAGTGTGTTCAATCAGGGACATTTGGCCATTTATAACAAATAGTAATAGAGTTAGATTTAGCAGAAAATACTCTCTAAGAATCTGAGCTGCTGACAGAGCACATACCGCCTGATGGCGATCAGGTAATCATTACTGTTCCCTTGATAAACATGTATCTCTAAAATGTCAACTTTTCATTAGCTAACACGTCTGATTTTCGCTTTGTGGGAATGCATTTTTCTGATAATCCTTCAGTTTATTTTACGCACAAAGCCGCCATATGCAGTAACCCCTGTTGCTTCTTAAGTAATATCCTTGTTTTACCTCTGAATTGCCAACAGCTAGCTACCTCCTACATGTGTGAAATAATAGCAACAGAAAAATGGCGACAGGCAGGGATAAGATTGATGCAGCTTTACAAGTTGTTGTAAGTCGACTTAATAGCAACTCAATAGATTGACATATTTCATTGGTCAACTGCTCTTAACATTTGCTTAAACCAAATTGCACACAGCAAAGACTAGTTTAATGATGCCTTCAACAGCATGCAGGAAAACTGATCATTCAACAAATATAAACATTTTTTATGTGTTACTTGCAGGGATGTTGGATGTAGTTTTCAGTTCATATATTGGGGAGTTTGGTGTGGTTTAGCCCAGGCCGAGGCAGGGAATTACAGTACAACTGGATCAAACGGCCATGCTGTAACTTTATGCAAAGCAGCCACACATAATATCCATTCTGAGGAAGCACAAAATGTTGAGCCGGGCTTTCTGTTGTCAGAATGGTAAATGCCTCTGCCACACTATAGAATTCCATTATAGTTGTAATATCTGTTCACGATGTCAAACCCAGAAAGGTAAGGGGCCCCTGGCATTACCCAAGGTGCATCTGACTTCATTTTCACCTCAGAAACACAAATGGGACATTTCCTCTCCAGAGAAACAAAAAAGACACAGCAGGGCCCAGTGTGGAGAATATAAAGTACCTGAACAGGAGATGGCATTAAACTAAAGACTAGGCTGTCAACAGTAGACGTCCAATCCCCAAAATAATGTCTTCAAAGTGTGTTTTCAGTGCATTCATTTCCATTTTTGAGATTATTTTGAGACATCTGAACTTTTTATTTTTAGTTACAAAACATATTTTCTTTGTGTTCACTTTACTAAAGATATTCCTCTGTTGCTGCTCACATGATATTAAGCATATTACATTTTTCCACTGTTTTCTGTGCATTCTTGACCAATAATTTTAGCCTAGCAAACAGCATAGCTCTAGGGCATGTCGGTCTGTCGGTCCAATATTTTAGTTTATCCACAAAACCTTAGTACAGCCTCACACAGCCCCTAGCATGGCTGAAGACTCTTAGTTTTGTTTCAATAGCGGCAGGTGAGTGGTACTCTACACATACTGCCTTCTGAATTAGGTTGTGTGCTGTCACATTACAGTATGTGTGGTTTCCTATTAACATCCAGCAGAGACATAGCCTTCTTTACAAAAAAACCCCCAGGTACTTCAAGCTTACAATTAGTGTCTTTGCTTATAAATCCTCGAAATTCCTGGTTGTGATTCCTGGGCTCCAGCAGCTTGTAACTCTGTTATGTCTAGCTTGTAGAACAAGGTATTTCCACAGTATCAAAAAAAAACATTTATTTAGCTTTTGTAGGAATGCTCTGTGCACGATGCAATTATCTATGCATAATTACCTCCTGCAATATGATGGATTTCACAGCTTGCATTTTACAGCGTGTGGGCTAATGCAAGTCGACAGGAACAATTCCTCTTCATTAGGCCGTTCCAACGTCCTCAGTGACACGAGATTCCCGTGTTCACACGAATAGAGAAAATACACAGACCACTGCCATATGCACTCTTCTTCTGTCTGCAGTCTTCATTAACAGTGAGCAAGATATTCCAGTGTAGAAACACCTTCTTCTAACCTACCTGCAGTGTCCCTCCAAAACAGAGGACTCCAGACTTTCATCAGAGGGACAGATGTTGGCAGACGGCTTCTTTAATCCAATCACAGTGGATCATATTTGCCAAAATGTTTCATCAGTGTTACACGTTGGCAAATGTGACAACAAACCTTACCATCATCGCAGATGCATCTGTGAAGCTGCGGCGGTGGGCACGCTGCTCTCTGAAGATAAGTGACAGTCACAGTCCCTTTATAGAACAAAAACAGAAGTGGTGTGTATGTGTAGCAGTGTGTAACGTGACAAAACAGAAATCCAAACAGGAATTTGTAACATTTAGGGTTCCAGTTTAGATATGTGAACATATGTAAAATTCACAACTTGTGTGTGTGCATATATTTGTCTGTGTCTTTATTTGAATTATTTAAAAATGCCATCAAAATCCTGGAAAGAATGCATCTGCTCGACAGTTAACATGTTAATGCTGTTCAGGAAAATACAAGTTTGATAAAAAAAAAGAAAAGGAGCCCATTAATGACTTCAAGCTGAAATCACTGTCTTGGAAAAATACAGCATAGGAGCAGTTCATTTACATGCAAAACCAACATTATGTGAGCGCTACATTAACTTTATGCTTAATTAAAAGACATCACACCAACATTACACCTACACTACAGTTGTTCAACACCTCTATTTCCTTTCTAAGTCTGTGAGAGCTTGGTATAATCTTAGAGCTTTATACTGACCTGCATGTGGGCATGTACGTATACATACATGTGTGTGGGTTAAGACTGGAGACCAAACAAAACCAGCACAGCTGCAGCCTGTTCCGCTACCAACTGCATCCATGATGTGTACATTTCTTCTTGTTTGTGTCTGAACAGGTGAGTTCAACATAACATGGTTAGTTATATTAGAGCTCTTGAGAATGGAAGAGCATATGCACTGTGAAATATATATGTATTTGGTTGCGGAACCCTTTTTTCTGAGCCCATCCTTGCAGTGTGGAGACCATCTGGGGGCCTGTTGTTGGGTTGGTAATTGAGGATGTGGGGGTTAGAGACAAGGCCCCTTCGGAAATCCCCTGCAGATCAGCCATTATCCCGTGCTGAGGATTGGGTAGCTGCACCACTGCTGACATTTCCATTTATATCTGTCACGTTTGGATCCCAAGAAACTGAGAGAAAACGTGACAGAGAGACAGGAGGGACGAGGCAGTTGATGTAAGGCTTGTTTATGGCTGTAAACAAAAGTTTGAAGCATCTGTGTGTGTGCCACAACAATAGGTTGGGGTCTTGGTATACGTGACTGCTTATGGAGTGTGTTAAGGGGCTCACAGTGCACCTCTAGAGAGGCAGACTGGTAAGAGAAATAAGATGAAGCACATGTGTGCACTCATTGGCGTCAACAGTAAGGGGCAGCTCAGTGAGAAATGGAAATGTAATTAATAGCCTTGTATGTTGTTGTTTTTGTCCTTCTGTTGACAGTGTTTTCATGTGAAATGAAGCCAGTGTTGATGAGGATTTCTTTAGAAAGTATTTCTCTGAAAAACACAACGTCATGTCTTACGATCTCTGCAGTCATCTGGGCATATTTTAGCTTAAGAGAAATGATCAGGCTATCTCTATTATGTATTTAAATTAAATTGAACTTCATGAGTTAAGAATTAATTATTAATGTAGTGCTGCATGGCTCAAGGCGTGGATTATATCAGTCTAAAATGTGTTCAGCCACAGAAATGAAAGTAGGCTTACTTGAAATTTAAAACTTTGATTTTGATTGTGAAATACTTGAAAAGCTGCACCCTTCATGTGTGCGCCGACTGCTGCTAAACCTTTTCGTATTGTGTTGACTTGTGACAAACCACTTTAGAAAAATCATTGTAATGAAAGATGCTGTCATCGCTGCCATTGTAAAACACTACCCAAAGCCTATGTAGGACTTAGTTTACAGCAGTAATGCTTCAAAATATCACCAAGAAAGAAGCTGCAGTAGCTAATGGACTTGCATAATGTCCATTTATGTCTTTGGGTGTTCTGTGCTTACAAATGCCTGCTGTTCCTCTCTAAGGCCTCCTATATGTGCCTGTCAATTTTCCCACAGTACAACAGTGTATAATTTCTTTGCGTTTACATAAAGTGCCCCCACAGAGACTGCTAACAGCACAATTTCTCTAACTTTATGTAAAATCCTATTCAGTCGGCGAGATAATTTCGCACTTCAAGGTTACAAGCAATCATGAGTATGGAGGAAACAATTAAATGAAGGGAGAGGAAGAAGATGAGGAAGAGGAGGTGGAGAGGAAGAATTAGTTTGAGTGTACCAATATCGTCTAAGTAAAGTAAAATGATGCACTTAGGGCGTACCTTAGTCCTGGAACTGGTCTATAGAAAGAATCTTTTGTACTTAACCATAAAAAATGATGAATAGCAAATCCCCTTTTAAGAATACCCAAACATCTAAAAAAGAAATATATATATATATATATATATATATATATATATACACACACACACATGGAGTATTACATTTAATTTGACTTTAACACCACTTGTGTAAATTGGTCTTTGTTTGCAGTCTACCGCCCTCTCTCCCTTCGATAATCTTAGCCAGTCTGGAGGCAAAGGGATAGGGGGAAGATAACTCTGCCTCCCAAAGGAAGCAAAGGAGGTGAGAGGTCTCACACAGGTGAAAAAAATTGCATCCAAACCAAAAACAGTTGCAATTTATAAGTGCCAGACACCCACAGGTCCTGAATGGGAGGATCTATCCACTTGTCTTGGAGTAAAAGGCCCATGGGATCAGCACAGTGGTAGGATATATGAGGTGTTGTGCCTGACACCAAGAGATTCCAGTTAATAAATGGTATGCTTGATCTGGGGCTGGCTGTGCAATTGTATTTGGACAGTCTGATGAATTGGGGACCGGGAGCTGTCCTCACTTTTTTCCTGAACAGAGGTGATAATTCATGTTGAGAAGCTCGTGTGGTCTTTAAACTGTAAGGTTTTTCTGTTTGAACAGTAACAGAGAGCCCTCACACTGGTGACTGGAATACAGAGTGGTTTTAATTTGTCAATAAAGACTACGATGAAAGATATTCATTGACAGCTTTTTTTCCCACCATGAAAATGAGCTAAAAAAACGAAATATTTTTTTTCACTAAAGCTGCACTAAATCTAACATAAATGTTTTCCTGCCCAATTCTGATGTCAGGACTTTTAGACTTTTTAGACTTAAGCAAAGTCTGCAGGATTGTAGTGTTATATACACTTATATACAAAGAGCATAAAGGACTCAACATGTCTGCGAGACAGCCATCTCACACTTTGCACAGTGGGAGAGCCTCGAGCCCTCGCAGAGTTACTTTTTTGGGAAAGTGCATCAGTCCCACTCTGCCATGCTGCTGAACTGCATAGGATGGCTTTGGATGCATTGAAACTGTGTGAGGTTATTGCTTTAAGGCACATGCTGGAAGAGACCAGATTGGCTTCTGTTACTACATTGCCTGAAACAACAAACCACATAATTCTATTTCATTTCTCTCCAGCAGGGACAAGGTGTATGTGAAGGACAAGGTGTGCTGGTCCAGGTATAGTCTCCACAAAGGAGAGCATGAATGTGTGAACATTATTATTTAGTATTTATAATTACAGCAGGTGTCCTCTCTAGATGGTTGCCAGAGAAAGAAATATTCAAGGTTGGGATATTTCTCCAACTTTGGACCGCTCTTTACCTCATAGATCGGGTCATTCACTCAACAGTCAACAACAACAAATAGTTTGATATGTATGAGCCACAAACTACATCCAAAGTTAATAAATGACCCTCATTGTAAGAGACACATCTATGATTTTGCCAAACCATACACGGGCACAGCTTCATCTTTGTCTTCAGATGCACGCCTCAGTCAAGCTCTGTGCCCAGAATAGCTTGTCAATGGGTGCTAGACAGAACTCAGTATGACTATGGCTATGCCAAATTACTGCTTGCTTACATGGAGACAAAACATGAAACAGTGCTGCTTGATTTGTGTGTGCCTCATGCCGGATGCATAATGCATCAAGAGCATGAATAATTTACATAAACAAGTGGAGGGAATCTGTTTGGTGCTCTGCCAACCCTTTCCTCCTCTACTTCCACCTAAAAGGCTGTTTTTTTTTCTTTTGTAAAAAAACAAAAATAAAACAAACCTCCATATTGGAGAGACAGATGGCAGACAGAGTGAAACTGAGTCTCCTATCCAAAATCACACTGTGATGGAAATGGAGGTTGCCATGGAAATCAGGAAGTGGAGCAATTTGTTGGATTCCCCTGAGAGGACATGGTGGTCACTTGGCGGACTCAGTCATAGTCACATCTACGTTAACATCTGTAAATATTTCTGGACTGCAGTGAGCAGTGAGGTGGTTTTAATGTGTTTTATGAGTTTAACCTTATTGTGAGCGTGTTGTTACCCCATGAATACCATGCTATTATTGAAATGATTAATGTTCTGCCCTATTATTGCCTTTAGATGTTTTTGCCCATTATTACCAAGATATCACCAAGCTATCCACTCTGCGATAACATGTATTACCCGGTTGTTCTCACGATATTATTACGATATTTTAAAGGAATAGATTGACATTTTGGGAAAAATGTTTTTGCTTTTTGCTGAGAGCTAGATGAGAGCGCTCTCATGTCTGTACGGTACATTTGTAGCTGGAGCCAGCACCCAGTTAACTTAGCTTAGCATAAAGACTGAAAAAAAAAAACTTTGTACAAAGGTGACAAAATCTGTCTACCAGCACCCTTAAGGCCATTAGTCCGGCAAATAATCCCCTGCAAAATGGTAAATTGTTGCTGTACACTTCAGCTTTGTACAAATTAAACAAACCATATATAATGTGTCATTAGTGAGCTTTAAAGGTACTAGTAGGCGGATTTTGGTACTTTTGGACAGAGCCAAGTTAGCTGTTTCCCCCCGTCTCCTGTCTTTATGCTAAGCTAAGCTAACCAGCTGCTGGCTCCAGCTACATATTTACCATACAAACGTGTGTTATCAATCTTCTCATCTAACTCTTGGCAAGGAAGTGAATAAGCATATTACTCCAAATGTTGAACTATTTCTTAACTGTATTATTACTGCACTGGAACGTGAAGACTTTCAGAATGTCTTACGTTAAGTCACATATAGTGTGTGATTGGGCAAGAGTTCATAAAAGAAATTATTTTGCACATCTGCGCTTTAAAACACTGTCAGCTTCCTTCCTTAAAGGTCCTTCACTCTCACAAGACCCTGGTTTGCCTGGAAATATAAAATATAAACTTGTACAGACAAAACCCACAATGGAGGACACTGGGACCAGCAGGTCAGACAGCCCATCTTAAGCTCCTGCACTCAAGGAGCTCTTTCCATTCCTAACCTGTGATACTGATTTTCTGTTTGTGCAGAAAGTCATGCTCAAAAGTGGTGATAGACTGTCAGGGGAGTGGTGGTAGTGGTGGTGGACACACATTTCACACTGGGTGTATTTTTAGTAGAGAACAAGTAACACGTTGTTTTCCCTCCCTCGTCTGAAGTGCCATGTAGTGTCTGATTTTAATCAGAGGCTGGTTTGTTGCTGGTCCTGCAGTCATCATCTCCCATTAAGAAAAAAACAAAGACAGAGGAAGAGTGTTGAATATGTTCTGTTGCTAGGAAACTGAAACATCATCATGACGACATGGTGTTCCAACATATTGGGCATACAGACTGTGAAGGTTTATGTTGATTTATGTTCATGCCACGCCGGTTTATTCAATTACATTTAGCTAAATGGAAATGATCACTGTGTAATGTCCCGCACTGGATACGTTTTCATTTCGATTAGGATTAAATTGATTACTGCGGTGCAGCGCAGTAATGTCACTCTTAATTGCCTCACAGGTGCAAAGTTAGGCAAATTAAGAGAAATAAAAACTTATTAAACTTGCAAATACCATCCATCATTAATCACCAACAAATGGTTTCAAATCAATGTTTTAGCTCTGGTGTGACTTGTTGGCAGAGTCTGAATTTTAATGCTCCAGTCAACCCACTCTTCATCCCTCTTCTGTCAATATTTGCTTTAATGTTATAGTCTGTACACCCTCCGTATATTTGCACCGCGTGCAATCTCTTTATTTAGTAACTATAAACATTAGATTGTCACCACCCACATCAACAAGAGCTGAAACATGTGTTGTTCAACTGAAAAGGGGTGAGAGCTTTTTTTGCAGGAAATGCTTTGGCTCAAGTCTCAGATGCCTGTTCTGTTATTGTCAGACATTTGTATATATATATATATATATAATCCGTACTGCCTACCTTCATTATTAGTGGCACATAGGAAAGCTGCCTTAATAATATTTTGAATAAAAAAAGATTGCAGCTATGGTTTAATATGAAACCCGAATGTGTCCAAATTAAAGGAAGGTGAAGATGTAGAGGACAACAATGAACTTCAAATGTTTTGAGTGCTTATGACTCTCCAATCATTCACAGTAGCATCCTTGTGGACAATGTTCCACTTAATACCAATGGGAACATCTGTCTGGGTGGCCTCCAAGACTATTGTGCACTCTTTCATCCTGCTGCATTTGTACTTGTCCTCAGAAGCCTTGATGCTGTTAAGTTTGAGGTTCACCACATCTGTCTAAAAGCAACACGTGCGACTGTCTCTCTCAATCATCTTCCTGTAACGATTCAATTTGTTGTGGACTGACAGCCTGCATACACAGACGGAGTGATGGATAGCCTGCTGTGCTTCCAGATAGTCATAGAGCCATACATGGGTATTACTAAAATGCTATACTGAAGAACACAGTATAAGCATGAAATCTGGCATGATGGGTCATCTATTTCCTGGACAATCAGCTTCATAAGCCTTGCCTCGAGCGATGAGCTTTAGAGAGCCTCAGTATCACCGCTGGGGATGTTCTAAAGTCCTCCTGCAGCTTGGGGATAATGGATGTACTGTACTTTATACATTTATGTGATTAGATATGCAAAGCATGTGATCATACTGCACATTTGGCTCCAGTGGATTTCTCGAGGCTCTGCTTTGCTGCCAGACTCGTCAAAGAAAACCTCTCGCTCCAGTGTTTAGAGGTTTCACGGATGGTTGGAGCTCCGGGTCACAATTGTACTTTCATTCCCGTCTCTGACGTCCATCCGGTGCCTACTGATGTGAGAGCTGCGGGTGTGGAGGCACTCTGCAGGTGCATGTCTGAGTGCCAGTTTGGACAAATCACAGCAGGTAGCCATTACAGCCACTTGTCTGCTTGTTAGATAGTGGCATGATGGAACAGCCCACATGTCCAGTTCACTGTCGCTTATTCCAGGCTGCCACGTTGGAAAGGATAAAGCAGGTACAAATGGCTTGCTGACACATTGCTGACACATGGCTTCATGTTCAATTTATATACGGACACACACAGACACACAGACTTGCAGTCTCACACACACACATACACACACCGGAAAAACTCACACCCACATAAATACAGTTTTTAGTGACTTTCTACTTTGTCCACAGATGATAGTTTAACATTAGTCATGTGGGTTTTTTTTTATTTACATCCATATTGAAAGATTCTGCACCTCACAGTGTTCAGTGCCTATGCAGGAAGGGGTGTGCCCTTTACATATTAAGATGAAAAGCAAAGGTGTGGGGGGCCATGTGCAGGTACTGCAGAAAGTAAGTGAACATAATCTGAGACTTTGCAGAATCGTCTGATGCTCTTTTCTGGCGATCACATCATCAAAATAATAATCTCTTCCTCTTCTACTTGAACAAAAGGAAGCAAACACCCATGTGGTCAATGTTTGGTGGGACATGTAGGACAACCAAGTGTACCTTCCATCCATCAACAAAGCAATCAATCACCTCATGATAAAATACGTTTATAATTATTATTCCAAATGTATAGTCTTCATATTGTGGCACACACATGCATTGTTTGGCATAAAAAGGGACACTCTGCATCTTGGCCACAAAATGCATCATGTGAAAAACAACACAACTCCAAATTGAACAACGTCATGGTTGCTGTCCATGACTATCAAGCTGCATTTGTCCTCATGAGTGGTTGGAAGAACAGAGACATAATTAATCTCTTGTCCAAAATGAGCCGTGAGAGTAAAAATAACTTTAAAATCATGCTATGCTGCACTGGAAGCTAATTTTCTGTTGGTTAGCAGCATTACAGATACTTACAGTTGCTGCTGGATACGACAGGTGTTCAGGGCGTTACAGCAGTCAAAGCATGAAAACACAGAGGAATCAATCACAGTTGCCTGGTGATTAAAGGACAGAAAAGCTCTATTCTCAAAAAGTCATATAATTCACTGCTGCACAGCTGTTTTTAGCCATCTAAACTGGTCAATAATAAATCAAGTAAGTATGTATGAGATAACACACTCCATTTCTAGTGATCTGAAAGCCCTCTTGTATTATGCTTTTAAGCTGTTTAAATATAGTTAGTCCAAAAAACAGGAGGAAAAACTTTCCATGTCACATTTTTTTCCATGCAGGCAGCAGAGAAGACACATTATTAGAGATTTCCGCAACAGGGAAAAAAATACAAGATCTCATGAATGATCCATGAGATGAGCTGGAATGAGTGGAGAAAAACACAGAAAGCGACAGAGAGCGACACAAAGAGGAATAAACAGACAGAGAGATGCTGAATGAAAAGACTTCATACACACTGAACAGTGAAACTAAAACAAGGGGTTGGTTGGTCAGTTTAGTTGCCTGTGAGAGTGTTGACGGGAGGAAGCTTCTCTGGGTTAATTAAAGCCTCTAATCACATTAAGAGGGGCCTGACAGCAGGACTGAATCTGCCACCTTACACTCATGGGTGCACGCTAGTGGCTCATTTACATCCCTCTCCGAGTCCATCAAGCTGTCACTGCTGTCTCTCACTGGGGCGGACTGGCCTGTCATTCCCGTCACCTCAACACCAGCTGCTGCAGCCGGAGCGGCTGTCTCCCGAGGTGTCTTTGTGGACGTAGACGACTCAAGCAAGTGAAGCACTGAACATCCCATGCTACAGCTGGTACATCATCAAAGTACAAGGGACCTGATTGGAAAGACTGACCCTAATTGACTGTTCGCCAGACCCCTCCCCCCAGCAGTGATTGTCCAATCATAGCTTAGCAACTGTAACTAGACATGGCAAATCAATGGATTGGGTTTGGATTTCTCCGCAGAGTGATACAGAGTGATACAGAGTGATACTCTGTATATAAAGAGTTTGGATGTTGGTTTCTTTTTTATTCCCTCTTCATAACCAAAAAAAACCAAGAGCTAATGCATGAGGAATGGATTAAACAGTGTGTTTGCCGGCTCTAAAGTAAGCTGCTAACGTTAGTCATGTCCAGCTAACTAGCTACCTACAGCAGTAACTCAGTGTTACTTCCAAGGACAAGGAACATTTCATACAAGTCACTGTGTGGGAGCTGATCCTGGATGCATCCTGATGAAGCCAAGATAGATGAAAACGTTTGGTAAATAAAGCACGGTGCACTGGAGAAGACCTATGCGACGTGTTTTCATTTTGATGGACTCTTTCAGCGATCGTCAAATACCTGACATTTTTACAGTTGTCGCTATGTACCAACTGCCAGAAAAATGCAGCCTTTATACCATAATGCGAGCACACACATGCATATTTGAAATGTGTTGTGCTGTGTCTTTGGTGGATGAAATTCTTAGATTGACACTGTTGTCCCACAGTGCAAAGCACAACAGAAATAGCTACTCCCAGCTGAGAAAGAAATGTGGACAGTGGATCAACAGCTCAAGTGACAGTTCAGAAAGCATCCAGAGAGAAAAACATTTTAGGAAGAAAGAAGGTCAGCTTTTGAAATGTGAAATTGGCAGTATGGTTCCTGAATTTGATTGATGTTTTTTGGTTTGTATGATAATAGTAATAGTGCTCTGTCAACATACACTATGTCAATAGTATATACTGTGGTAGAGATTTGAGCACTTTGAGGATGAGATATAAAAAAACCAACACAAGCCATTACAAAATGAATTGGGGGTTGAAAGGAGCGAGGTATGACACAAAGATAAAATATGAGCCTAAAGGTTTCCAGGATGGTGGGCAGGAGGTAAAAAAGCTTCAAAAGAAGAATGAAAGTAAAAAATGTCACTTGTCATATCTTTTCAAAAGAGAGAAACCTGCTCAGAATCATTAAGTCTAAACTGACTGAGAAAGTTCTTTTAGGGAATTGAATTTCCTCCAAATGCATCAAAAATGAAACAGTTGAGCTGAACAAAATGTCTGTCCACCCAGAGGCTTTCATTTGCCTCAGTTCAATTCTGGAAATCAGCTTTGTATTTTGAAGTATAGTGGAAAAAAAAATAAAACCCTGTGGTGGTGGTGTTGCAGGATTATTCCTTTGAAAGCAGCAGACGTTTCTTTTCACGTGTTTCCAAATAGGTCTAAGCTGTCAAAGGCGGCTCATTGAAATGCTTTATATTCCTTTCAGGGTGGACCACGTATCCACCTATAAAATGGACTTGTGGTGTTTCTCAACTCATACTTTATCACTGACAGACCAGACCGGCATTAACTTAATAAACGCCTTCATGACAAAACCTAGAGAATACAAAAAAAGCACTGCAGTTTTGATAATGAAAATTGTCAGGACAAATAAGAAAATTCCAGAGGTGCTATTTCAATTTCAAATATCGTTTCACAAAACGTGTGAAAAGGACTAAAGGGAATATTAACTCATCATGAGAACAAAATAGTCATTCTTCAAACAAATCAATTAAAACACTAAACACATTAAAACATTTTATTTATTTTTTTTTCAGTCTCTTTGTTCATGTCTTCAGGAAACCTTAACAGCATTGGAATTAAATGAGAAAGTTGAAGGGCAAATGTGGAACCTTTCCCTTTTAATGCCACAGGTGTCTGGCAAAGAAAACATCCTCTAAAGGTTCAGATTTTTTGCCTCTGCACAGTTTCATGAAAATCTTGAGCACTATGTACATTAGGCACAAGCTGTAAAGGACAAAAAAGAAGAGCATTGTGTCAAAATATTTGTCATTATTGTTGTCTTCATGACTGAAAATACATAGGACTGGTCACCTAAAGACAGGATGGTCAAAGTCAGTGCAGACGCTGAGATATCTTGAGGCAACACTATTGCCATTTGACCTCTCTTCTATTTGTCACTGGCTTTTAAACCTATACAAAATCCTTGTTGGATAAAAATGTTGCTCACTAATACAAGTTGTGGTTGCAAGTTCTACTCTAAAAGTATCTCCGGCCTGATCCTCAGAGAATTTAAATGTCAGCTGGTCTGTGAACTCCATTTTCTCCTCTAAAAGGACCAGTTCACACCTCCAGTTGTTCCCAGAGGCATCAGTTTAAGTGTGCACGGTGAGGCAGGAGAGAGAGGAGACGAGCGAGAGGGCTGATGATGCTTTGTCTGAACTGAGAGGGAAGGCTAGCTTTTAAAAGTGACAGAAAGATAGCGACAGGTAGTAGAGCAAATTGAACTAATTGAAATTACATCTTGATTATGTTAAGCCTGTTTCTTTAAAGGTGGACCACCAAATATAGTCGGTGTTATGTATATTGCAGAACTGATTTCATTTGAATAAAAGCAAAACTCCATATTGTTTGACAGCGACAGCATATGATTCGGTGCATACACTGAGGGAAATATACTTGAGATGCCTCTTATGGCTCTTTGTGATAAAAGACCTGGCTCACGACTTTGTAACTAAGATTCGTATTCAATTTTCAGTTTTCTGGCAGTGTGTTTGTATTGTTATGGTACATGTTATGTCATCTCAAGGTTCAAGGTGCCACTTACAGCATAATGCATATCCAAGTCCACAACTTTATTCAAAATATGTTAAGCTAACTGATTATACTTATAGCCATTCAGTAAATCACCAACGTTGGTGTCTGTCAATGCGCAATGAAATGAAAAATGTAATACAACATGTTGTGAATTTGCATGAACTGCTAAGGGCAGGGAAATACTGAGGGCTATGATCAAAAGCAGAAAATGAAAGCATGTCCTTCAAGGCATGTATCGGCCATCACACCGTAGAGAGGCTTTGAAATACAAAACCAGGGTCCATGCTGCTAATGAAGCTCAGCTAGCTCACAAACAAAATGCAGGGACTGTGGAGAGAAGACAAAAGACAGAGACACAGAGAGATCACCTTCCTTTCTTCTTCTGCATGATCGGCTCTGCTTCTCCTCCGGTGGGAGCCGGTGATTTTGTGAGCATGCGGGCCTCAGTGAGCGTCTCTGGGGGAGCCCCACTATGACAGCTTCAAGGAGTGAAAAGTGACTTTAAAGACGATGAGGTAGCAACCACAGTATCAGTGCATTGGTTGCCAAGAGGTGGCACATTTGAAAATAGAATAATGACTAAAGGTCATTCTTTAATTGAGACATATTATAGTAACAATGGTCTCTCAGCGGCTGTAGTCACATGGTTGTTGTGGATTATTTGGAAGTCACCTTGGAATATGTTCCTGCCATCCTGCCTCCTTATTTATCCACTGCCATGTGATTTCTAGCTTGACTTCAGCTTGATTTTAGCTTGAATTTTTAGCTTCATCAAGACATAAATATGTAATTTACTTACCTTTACCTAAAAAAACAAAAAACAAAAGAAAACCTTTACTTTACCTTTTTCTGATATATTATACAGGTTCCCGTCTACGAACTTGTCATGACGGTTGAAAACATTTTGTGATTGTATTCCTCAAAGCACAGTAGCAAACTGCACTACTGTAATTCAGACATTAGTAATTGATTCATGTTTGAGTGCAGATGAATATTTTCTGCAGGGCATTTACAGTACAGCAAGATAAATCATTCATGGTTGGTTTATATTATTTTCATTGCAAGCACATTTTAGCTGCATTTCCACTATCCCTGAAGTAATCTTGTCGTACTGTGTAATTATATTTCTGGCACAATGTAATGCTAACTCATTTTTTTTTTATATTACTAGCTTAAATACAGTGGGTGTATTTGTCACATTTGGAGGCCTAATGTGTATCTCTCAAGGTCAATGAAACAAATAGAGAAAAAACAATTTTGCTGCTGGATGCCATTCATAATCTCTGCCAAATAAAAGCAAAGAGCCACAGTGAATTTGCGGAAAATGTCCAAGTCAAAAGGGAAGAATAACATCTGATCTGGTTGTATGGGGAGGCAAGGGGGTGGCCGATCCAGTATCCACTCTTACGAGGGGGCCCCAATGAAGGACCCCATAAGATCACACCCAAGTTTTTACCAGCCATCCGGCCCTGTCTGTCTCTTTGCAGGCCCTCTCTGTGTTCATGCACATTAGAGCGTGTTGCGTGCGTGTTTGACTGGGCTCGCTGGCCAATCTCTACCATAGCCTACTCCGTCGCTACTGTTGCGGCTGTAAAATGGTGGATGAATTCTTTTGAGTGTCACAAGAAAGAGCCGCACGATTGAATTATTTAGCCCCATTCAAGTTAGCATAGGGCTAAACCGGAGGTCAAAGATAAAACAGAGCAAATCTTACAATCTTTGTTAGAATGTGTAGGTTAGGGTCCCTCCTTTTTACATACTTTTTTTTTTTTTACCATTTCTATACTGTGTTTATGTACAATATTACTGATTATATTATGCAGTGAACTGGGGAAGAGCGCTCACAAAGTATGCTCGGAGACCCTTCCGTCAGCAGGCCTGCCCCGCCCCTGTTACTGCCTGTATCTTGATTCAAAATGCCATGGCTGCCAGCACCCCATTTGCTTCTCTGCACTGCAGGTGGTCACCAGAGTGGCTGTAGGGACAAGCTAAAATAGTGTGGACAATTTTCAGAGAAGTCAAAGAACTATAAAAAATTGCGTTATACATGCATCAGTACAGGTTCTGGAGCTTTTTAGCCCCATCCGATAGGATGCTCCAAGGTTACGCAGGAGTCAGCCAAAAATCCCGCTCTGAAGTGTGATGATGGTCTCCTCGAGCTCTTTAAAGGTGATGATGGACATTAGAGGGAGCTGTTAAGGTAAAAGAACACCTACATTTCATCTCAGCAAGCATTTTTACAAAAATTAAACATTAACAGGGTCCGGGTCATTGCGATCATCCATCATTACCTTCTGTACAAATACAAGATTTTTTGGCTAAGACCGCAGACACACAACGCTGTACAAGAGGTCTGAGTTGTCTCCTGTTATTATCTCTGCCAGGAGATGTTTTTAATTCTGTCTGCCTCTTTGTTGTTTAGCAGGACATCTGAGGTCAACAGATTGCAACAGATTGCAAAAACAGAAAGTTAGGCCTTTGATTCCTTTTGTGTTGGGACATTTTTAAAAAGCATTTCTTCGGATTGTGAGATCAGTATTTTCGTATGAACTGTACTGACTGAATATAATGATATTCTCTGCCATTCATGTTAAAGAAAATGTAACTTCAAGTGAACTTGAGGAGTCAGTTTTTGCTTATGTGTTGTGATTTCTCTTTTTGCTGAATCCACTTTCTGTCGACCTGCTTCATCTGCTTCCTCTTTAGACAGTGACTTCCAACATTTCCCAGAATGGTTTTCAGGGGATGTGAACCGGTTATATATAGGAGAGAGACAGGGTGAACTATAAAACAGATCAACAAAGAAACCTGAGGTTGTACCATGTAGCAACCATATGGTCTATTGAGTCTACTGGCATTAAAAATAAAATGAAAATTATTAACTAGCTACAATTACACTAAGTACCTAAATGGGAAGGGGTCTGTGACTATGTGACTAATAGGCCCCATTAGGTGGAACGTCTGCATGCACACAAATCAGGCTCAGTTGACAAACTTGCAAACCACTTGCTGAGGTGCCAAGCTCACACTGAGATTAGAGTTACAGGTGGTCTGGTCAGACCTCTTAAAAAACACCTTTAGTGTCTGCTCAGCAAGCTTCATAATTGAGATCTCAGTCAGAATCTGTGATGTGATGAACAACATTAGGTCCCATAGAAAAGAGGAGCTGCTGACAGTCAGACTTTTTATGCTCTGACGTGCCTGTTCTTACCTTCATTTTACAGATTTAAGCCTCACATCTGCTCTCCTTTGCCTTGCTCTGATGGAGATATAATGATGGCATTTCTCCTGTGGAGTGTTACAAACTGATGTTCACACAAAGTACTGTACTTAAGTACAGTTTTCTGTTACTTGAACTTTACTTGAACTTTACTTGAGTATTCTTGTTTCATGCTACTTTTACTACATTATTTGACAGCTGCACTTACTTGTTATTTTGCAGATTAAGATTTTAAACCTAAAATGAGCACATAAATACAATGCATTGTTATACATTAAATTAAACCATCCAGCAGTATATAAAATGAGTGAACATTTGCTCTAGTAATAATAATAATAATAATAATAATAATCCAACACTCCCTGAGCCCATTTTGACTGCATATTGAGTACAACTTCTATACTTTGACTACATTTTTCTGATAATACTTAAATACAGCAAGATTTTGAATGCAGTACTTTTACTAGTATTTTTTAAATTGTGATATTGCTTGTACAAGATCTCAATACGCCTTCCACCTCTGAAGAGCACCAAAAAGTCTAGTTTTCTATAAAGTAAGTTAACCCTTTTTGGCTCACCTCAGTCAACACCTAGAGCCTGCAGCTGCTTCACAGTGTGAAAAATGTGAATAGGACTAAAACAGATTCAAATGTGATATAAAATGACTAGTAACATCTGTCTCTTCTCTCTATGGCCTCTTCCTTTTGTTAATGATTGTTGAATGCTGATGAAAAATCATGAACGTAAACCGAAGCTCTAACTCTTTCAGAGGCTAACATGTCTCTGTTTTGAAATGCTGTCAGCTCTGTTACAGCTATCAAGAAAACATTGTCTGTTAGACATTGCATCATTAAGTTGTGAGGGTTATCCATTAGAATAAGATACACCACAAAACAAAGTGCAATAAGCAATAGCTGTACTAAATTATGTTTATCTTCTTTCCTATGAATAGGCCACACACACTGAATATTAATGAATCAGCAATAAAACACAAAAGAGAACACAAAGTGTCCGACAAAGTGTGAGTGAATGTGCCAGATTGTTGTCATTGCCATGTCTTAATAATCTTAATAATGGCCGCTGGGAGCAGATAAGTTCTGGGTGAATGACTGACCGAAGAGTCATACTAACCCTGGATCCATAAAGTGCTTTGCATCTAAAATCCAATCCTACTTACAGTAAGTAACTCTTTCAGCACAAGCCTGATATCTTTTGCTCTCTAAAATATCACTCCAGAACAAAAATATACTATAGACCCATGTGACAGCTGATAATGTATGAGCACTTAACAGTTTTATGTCAGAGTTCATGTCTATTCAAACCTATTATTGGTACAGCTCATAGACATGCAGCATAGAGAGTTCAGATCCCTCACCTGGGAAGCTCTTATGACCCTAGAAGTGGATGGCCAGTCTCTCTGCAACTATAAAAAGATTTTGGTGAAGCTACACTTGTTTGGGTGAGATAGTAGCGGGGGGGGGGGGGGGTTGCAGCCGCGAGGCCTCTCTCTACCGTGAGGGTCAGGCAGCAGTCCATTAGCACATTACACGGCCCTCTCAGCTAGGAAACGAGAAAAAGCCATTGAACATCCCATTCCACCCTGCCACACAGATTAGAGTGGTCCTAATGCAGCTGCAGTAAGGTATGCTACTCATGAGAGGGGAGGAAGGAACAAGAGGGTGAGAGCAACAGAGAGAGGGAGAGAGAGAGAGAGAGAGCAAGTGAGGGGGAGAGGGTGGCAAAGAGAATAAAAGGAAGAGAAATGAGGGAGTAAATGAAGTGTGCACCGCTGATGATCATTCCCTTTGATGGTGTATCGGTGTAGCATCCAACAGACCGCACACTCATTAGGGGCAGAGAACAGAGTGCAGTTTCCCTCCGTATGCCTGGTGAAAGCAGACCAAAAGTTAACGCAAAACCTGACGCAGAGCACATCACCGTTCATCCTGCCTTTTCAGCACAATGGTGCAATTCTAAAAAAGTGTCGATCTCATCTTTTTTATTTATAGTCCCTCTGATGAGAGGAAAAAATAAAACATGTTACATCTCCCCATGGGAAAACAGTGTCGAACATGTTCCCTTTATGCTTGAGTTGAATGGTAGGGCATATATTGTATCCTTTTAATATTTTGTGTTTATTAACAGCTTGAGGGTTTCCACTGCAAGTGCACCCAGCATGTGTCAATGCATTTGTTGTGTATGATGAATTGTCCAACTCCCCTGGTTGCAGGAGTTTGGAGAGAGGATAAAAAAGAAACCTGATCCATGCCAAAGCAGCGGCTTCTAAACGACTCTAAAGTGCTTCATTTATTCGTTGTATGCCACATATCGCAGCTACCATCACTAAGTTATTCTCCTCTTCCTCTTTCGTCCTCTGGGTTCAGTTTGTCCTTTGATTTGTTTTCCTTTCACATGCCGGAATGAACATTTGTGAGAATACATAAAAAGGGTAGTTGTATACTTTTATCTCCAAGGCAGTCTAATATCAGCCGGAGGCTTGGTATTATCATGCCAACGATAATGCCCACGGCCTCAGAGGCATATGAAACCAATCCATTTAATAAACTTTTTCAGTGTTTCAGAGCTTTCGGAGCGCGTGCCGCCTTTAGAATTAGCTTGAAGTCATTAAACAAATATCATGCTTCCCGTTTGCCTCTCATATCAGATGGTGCTGAAGGAAGAGGGGGGGTTGGGGGAGCAATGGAAGCATGACGACAACTCCTCTCTTGCATTTCTTTTTGAAAAGCACTATAAGAGGAGGAGGAGTGGAGAAACTGAAAGCAGAAGAGGGGAGGGGTCCGGGTGCGCGGCAATTCATTAAAAATGATTTGTAAACTTGGTCAAATTTCTTGATATCTGCGCCTGCAGACATGAAATGCCTTGGGGAATATTACAGACACAGTGGGAGGATGTGGTGTATTGGATGCCCTGTCCAATGGATCCACAGATGGACAAACAGATAGAAGGGGAGCACCTACAATCTATAAACACTTTGAACATACCCCTGCCTGTCCATGATATTAAAGCCTGGAGTACACGCAGAGAGACTGTATGAAAATATCCATTCTTGAGAGATGTGCGGGCGTACAACCATGTATTCCCTTGACCTTTTCCCCAGCCTCTCATAAATAATCCTTTTTGTGACATGCTGAAAAAAAAATGTTAATCATAATGTTTGTCTTTAATAGCTTTATGAGTCCAGCAAGACCTCACCGTTTAATCATTGAGGAAAACACATTTGGCCACCGTGTCACGCCAGTAATTCCATCCAGGGACACTGCCACCATCTTTATGCTAATATTCCATTAAACTAATCAGTGTATTATATGCAAGCAGTCTGTTGGTATGAAAACAACTCCTGTCACAACATGTTGCTATAGTGATAAGCTTGTCTTACCTAATTTGCGGCTAGCATGTTAAATGTCATTCTCTGTCCCTTTGTCCTGGAACTAAGACGAAAGTGTCCTCTCATGATTAGCTAATTGATTGATTAGCTAATCAAGATTACTCATCATTTAAATTTAATTTAATTAATTAGCAGTCACTGTACATTGCAGGCAAATGCCTTCAACTGCTCCTCATCATGCAAATATCTGCAGTTGACTCAAGAATTTCCTTGCAGAAAAATTAAGCTGCACATGGTTCTGTTTTCACAACACTGCCGGAAGACTCAAACAGTTTTTCTTGCTTGGTGAGTTTGTGTTTGTGTATGTATGTGTGCGTATGTGCGCACTTAACCAAGAGACGCGGCTCCAGTCTCAGCCGTCACATCTCCGGTGCACCTCAAATCTAGCACACAACAGAAGTTGACATTTTCTCTCCTAAATTTATCTCTCTGCGCAGAGCCTCCCACCCCTTGTTCCAGACACAGAACACTGGAGGCTCATTCATTTCTGCAGAAGTCTGTCAGTTCCCATAACGTGCCCCCTATGACTTAGTTGAAATGCCAAGCGATGGCAAAGGTATTTGTTTTAATCATAGACTTGTCAGATGGGGAAAATTAAAATGAAACTTTGAGGCTCTCGCGGTTATCCTCCGTCCAGCTGGGCTGTACAGGACTTTACGGGAAAGTGTATTGAAAATGTGTCTGTGGGTTTAGCATGAGGCTCATGAATCTATAATTATCTCCTGTAAAAGATTGATTCCCTATCATACTCGAAGTAAACAGAACATCTGTTCAATAGGAAAATAAAAGTGGTAACTAAAATGAATGGTGTTTCCATTCCATAAAGCATCTAGTGACATAGAGGTTTTATTTCTGCAATTATCTTCTGATTTATTGGTGAAATTACAATTCATAAATGTAGTGTGAGAAAGGTGAAATGTAATGTTTGTATTTAATATATGCTATTAGTGTTGTAGCATGCTGAACTGGACCGGGGCACAAAAAGTGAAACAAAATCATCATATTTCAATCCATTGATTCCATTATTCATCGACTTGCCCTGCATCATAAAACATTTGTATTCGCAATATGCATAGAATGGGCCACATTGTTGCGAAGAACAAGGCAGAGACAAAGACGACATGTGACATCACTGTCAGGTGAATGACTGTTCGAATAGCTTACATCAGTAGCAATTCCTTCGAGAAATGTCTGTTTGTTATGAAAAAGCACGTCTTCGGAAAAAAAAGGCAGGCTCGGCAAAGACACAAAGACCCAGACGGGAGGGATAGACACGAAAACAAAACACATCAAACCCTGATGCCAAAAGTGCTGCCTCTCATAACATCCTATTCTAATCCTAACAGACACTGTCAATCTCTCTCTGTCACTCAGAAAAGCCAGTATTTATGGGCCTTTTACTGGCTATTGTGATTATTTTGGCGAGAGAGAGTGAGAAAACACAGCATTCGAGGTGAGGGCGAGGTGTGCTTACATCCTCATGGGCATTTGCAGCCTGTACGAACACTGGTGAAAGACAACAAGCTGATTTAAACCAGCCAATTTGGTCGACAATGTTTTAAAAATAGCCCTACATGTAAAGCCATTTAAATGGTTTGGCTTGTTCTGAGCTCCTTCATTTAGCCCGTTCAGCTTTTCTCGGCATAATGGAGCGAAAATTGCCTCTGCCTGCTCAGGGAGGAGGATTTTGGAAGGCAGGAGCAGAGTAGGACGGTGTTGACATAAACAAACAAATCATGCTATTTCTGGCTGGATTTCTCAATATCAATATTGTGGTGATTTGGGAAAATACTATATAAAAAATATACACACAAAAAGCTCAAGCCCAAGCCATTTTTTTTGCAAGCATGGCACAAAAACTGTGCGGTGTAACAGCTGTATATCATATGCAGCTCTGTATGTAGATACAAAGTTTGGCTCACATTTATGTTAGTTGAACCCAAATGGTTTTCCTTAGTGGACATAACAGAGAGGCCAAGAGACACTGTGAGTGGAGGGGACATGGTGTACAATCTCAGCCATTGGATTTGTAGCTCCAATGTTTTCATGCATGCCTCTTCACTCAAAACTCTATTGTCCACTGTCTGTCCATCTGTCCACTCGGGTCAAAAGCAATATACTGTGTCTTCACCACCACAGGCCAGATTAGCATGAGATGAGTTCATGGTCCCCAGATGACGAATCTCAATGATTTTGGGGACCCCATGACACTTTGTCTAAAATTTCAGCAGCGATGTTGCATCTCAAAATCTATTGGTGGCATTGTTCATGTTCCCCAGAGGATGAATCTTTATGTTTTCAGTGATGGCCTTTCAAAAAGAAATACACTGGTGCTTACTAATGTCTCATTTCCTAGAAGAAGAAGAAGAAGAAAAACAACATCTGAGCTTTTGTACCTCTGAGCGTGCTTTTGTTGATTGCTCACAAGAAATTAATAAAAAAAAAAAAAATTCCTAGGGAGGTTGAATAACCTTCTTGTAAGTCTGCTGAATGAATGTAATGTGATGTCATGTAAACACATCCATGTCTCCTAGACAGGAGATAGAACTAGATTCCCAGCACAGAGGGGGCGGAGCATTCGTGAGTGACTGGGAAAGGACCAGGAAAGATCTAGTGTCAAACTCGTCTATATGTTATTTGTATATATATAAATATGGAGATTTGGACTTTTACTCTTGTTAGTATGTGCATCCTGCTCTCTCATACACCAAATTAGTCAGGGCTTGAGTCACTCCCTGTATGTGTTGTCAGAAATAATGTTGGAGCACTCAACATCATTTCAGTGATTATCTACGACATACCTGGAGCTGGGTGGTGCTGGAATACTGATAACCTATGACTGTTATACAAACAAGAAAAAAAAAAAAACAACATGGATGAATAAATCTCCCCCATGACAGGACTAATGGTCTGGCAGCTGTGTTAATCAATCCTCATCTGTAGAAAATGGCAGATTTATAATATTCACACAGAGCTGTGCTTTGTCTCTGTCTGTCTACTAAACCGAAGATGATATTTATAAAAAAAAGAAATGCAATTGATTTGGTTTTGTACACAAAATGCAGACTTCCTAATTCCTAATTGATTAGTTACCTCGTATGAACTCTTTTTATCATTTTTTTCCTATTTAATTATGATATTGAACTACCAACAGGCAATGTGAAAAGAACAAAGCTATGTAAGTAAGTAAGCTAAATCTATCAGTCTGCCTACCTAGATATTTTTATATGCCATTTCTCTTGTATTAGTGTATAGAACAGGACTGTAAATAACAAATAAATAATGACACACAATAAATAACCTGCAATAAAGGTCATTAGCTCTAAGTACAGTGTGCTCTTTAGTAATTTGCACTTTTAGTACAAATGCGTCTTAATCAAATCATGCTCTTTTTGTAAAACAGAGAAAATCCAGAGAAATCAACCAAATTGTCATTCATCTTCCTGGCTGCTGTTCCATATTTCCGAGGACCTTGTTGCAAGCTGCTTTATAGAAAAGTAATTTACTTACAGGGCAACCACTTTCCAACTCTTCCGCCCGCTCGCTCCACTCCTCTGTCTCTGAAAATATATTATACACCCCAGTGTTATGCATGGACCAACACAAAGTCTGACATTTTAATTGAATTTACAGAGAAAGGGCCTTGACAGCCAGATTCTCTGAGCATGGTATAGTAACTCTGAGTTAAGTTTTATTTCCAATATCCTCCTCCGGCTGAGTCATTCAGTCATAATCTCAGGAGCTGGAGGGTGTCATCACTTTCTGCAAAGTGAGAGAAAATGTATTGCTCTATCCATAACCCCCTTTAGTCGTCAATATCTTTTACAAAGAGATTAACCTATATGAGACATAGTAAATGAGGCTTTAATTGGATTGGGGCATTAACAAGAAGCATATGTCCACAAAGCTATTCGTTCCTATCAGCCCCATATTTAATTTCATTCGGTTGTGAGTACGTGCTGTTTCAACTGTGGCCTCTCTGTGGACCACATAATCTCAGTGCAGTGAAGAGATATAAATGTGCCACTATATAAATTAATAAATCCCCTTATTTGAGTAAAAATCAGGGTGATAACTCTGCAATACTTACCAAATTGGTTTTGACCAGAGTAATTCATTATTAACAAGTCGCACATTAGAAAAAAGAGGGAACATTAGTAACTGTAATTCTGATCATCTGATTTTGTTCTGATCTACTTTTAGTCAGCACAACATCATAATTATTGCAGCATATAGTCACATAAATTAATAATTGCTGACATAAAAAAGTCAAATGCCAAAGTTATAGAGCAATTAAAGCTCACATAAATTTTGTATTCATGCCAGAATGAGCTCAGTGTTAGAAACAGTTTGAGCTGGAGACCAGTAAAGCCTGATTCTAGGCCTTGTTTTGTAGTAATTCTGGTCATTCCAGGTGTGTGTGTGTGTGTGTGTGTGTGTGTGTGTTTTTCAGAACTCAGTCTTGGCTGGTGATTAGACTCCCTTGCCTCCTTCAGCACTCAGCTGTGAATACTCCTCCTGCAGTCCCTCATTGTGCATTCTGACTCATCTAGAGGTTTCTTCAGATGTCTACCCACAATGAAGGTGACTCCAATAACCACCTTTCTGCACAAATAAGCCCAGTTTACATTGCCTCTTAGGGAGCTCTCGTTTTTTTTGTTTTCTTTTGTCTGAGGATGCTAAAAATATGCATGTATGCTTCAAGCCTCTTGACTCTGACATTTTTGTTGCAACGCAAGTCAAGTCAAGTTTCTTTGCTACTATAAACCTTTAATAATTGCTAATTGGTTCATACCAAATTTCAAGTGGGTTTTGTTTCTTACTGCAAGGGGAAACTTTTCACTGTAGTTTTTCACCATAGTTTTCAGTAATCAAATCTTGACAGCCCAAAAGTGCTTTTGTGGTTATAGACAGAGAGGAGAACAAAGGGGAAAGAAATGCAGAGTAGATGATCAGATCATCCGAGTCCCTCTAAGTGAATACATAAATTAAAGGAACAATAGTAACCTGGTTAACCTACAGGGTGTTTGCATTGCAAAGGGGTGTAAAAATCTGGGAAAAATATCCACAAGATCATGGAAGCTGAGAAGTACAACCCCTGTGAGGTGAAAGGCAACAGGCCACACAGCTCTGAGTGACCATTAGGACTAAAGGCAGCATAAAGCTGAGTGTCATCTGCATACGAGCGGAAATGTATGCCAAAAATGTAAATGTGATTACCAAGAATTTAGATTTTAGGCATGGAAGGGATATTATATCTAACAATGGGGAGAGATTAACTGCTATTCTTAGTCAAGATTAGCTATTGGGCGTGACACCTGTGGCAGCTTCCTAAATCTAGGTGCAATACTTGACAGCTTTTTCTCCTACCAGACCAGCTTTGCAGCAACTGTCTTGATTCCCTTCCCCATGGCAACCTGTTTATCCCCTCATGCAGACCACTCAGACTACTGTCCCTCATGACCCGCTGTAGGAATGATGTTCCAAATTCTGACAGAACTGCAGTCTCTCTGTTTTCCAGCAAGCTGAAATTATATCTGTATGTCACTCCTGATCAAGGAAAAGAAAAGAAAAGAAAAATCAGCAAGGTTGTTGAAGTGTGTGATAAATATTGGGAGGGCATCAATAAATACAATGATGCTATCACAGCATATGTTCCAGCCACTTCCGCAAAACAGATGACATCACCCCAGAGAAATGATATCTAAAAGTTCGAACTGATGACTTGAATTTTCCACAGGGAGCTGCGTGAAATATCAATTGTGCCCTTTGACTGGCATTTGGACACGCTGCTCTACTGATTACCCAGGGAGGCCAGGACTGTATTCTGTGCTAATAGGGCGAGACTGACATGCTGTTCATTAGTGGGGCCCAGCAATCAAAGGTACACAGGCCCTCATTAAACAGTTGCCAATCATGTATCCAGGATCAAGTCAGGGACAGCCACAGGAGGCTTGGCTGAGCACTAAGAGACGGTGAAATTAGGCCTGGTATTCTGACAGACACCCTTCCTTTATGATACCAAGCCAGCTGAAAGATGAAAATGTGTAGGGGTTCGAGTTTGATTTTGCTTCCATGCTGATCCTTAACCCCTGAAGAGCAGGTTTTCCATCCCTCAAACGAATTTGAAAGTTAATATATATCAGTTATCTCCTCTGAATGAAAGAGACTGAAGAATGGAAGACTTTTAAAAATTATAATAACAGAGGCAGATTCTACCCAGCTGTGCAACTGTTTCTGCAATATATTTCTATTTAGATAAGTCAATTGTCAATTGTGAGACTGTGTTGCTGCAGTTATAATGCACACTGGAGCATTTGTTGGTGAGATTCTTTTTTAAAACACTGATGGCTCAGTTTGTCTCTTTCAGTATTCACTGGTGGGTGGGTCGTGTGATTGTGAAGCAGTCTTTAGGGGTTATCCATGGACACACGAGAAGAGTTGCTGACTGGTCGGTGGCTGAAACATGGACATGGTCAGACACAGCACAACAAGCGCAGGCAGGTGGTAGAATCAAAGAACCAGAGAGAGATGCCTAATAGGACACCCAAAGGTTGGCAACAGTGATGCAACAGAGATGGAGAGGGTCCTGATCAAAGAGCAGGACGAGCTGAGAGCAGTCATCAGTGGGATATAGTCCCGAACTGCCATAGTATTTCTTTCACTGTATCTGGTGCATGGCTTGATATTAATGCAAAATGCAGGCACAGTGCGTCATCCATTTTAACATTCAGGAAGAGAATACAGGTTTGATATTGACATTTATTATTTCTCTTAAATGTATATGCACGCACGCACACACACACACACACATTGTCAGACCCACATAAGGGGAATCCTCGAGCCTTGCCAGGAGCTTCACAGGTTCACCTTCAGGCCAACCCCGCCCCGTTTCTCCTCTCTTTTATTTATCATTAAAGGGATCTCCTTCATGCCAACACTTTATTGTATGTTCATCTTCCTGTGCAGCATAACGGCTTTAATTTGTACTTTACCCTTGTCATTCATAACACTGTGAATCTGTCCCGCGAGTTACACACAGGAAAGGTTCATTCTACTTGTGACAGAACAAATCGGTGATTACTTAATTCTCTAATCTTGAAAACTATTCATTAAAACAACTGACAGTGAAAAATGACTATGCACAGTTGAACCGACCAAATCATGTTCACTCTGCTCTGACAAGAGACTTTGTGGTAAAGGATTAATCTCAGTCGGAGTAGGTCTATGTGCCTGAATTAACTCGTTTTTTTCCTGCTTTTTATGTCTACTCCCACTTTTATGCACCAGAATTCATTTATCTGAACAGTTCTAAAAAATACATCAAAATTTTAATAACCTACTTACAGGTACACATACTCTATGTGTGGTTAACAGAAGACGATATTTCCTCCATATGGGGCAATTTTAGAAGTGAAAATTAAGATGCCATAGCTATGATGGTAATAGCAATTAGCAATTACTTTTAAATGCACAAGTGAGTAATTTATACCCTTCTTTTATGAGAATAAGAAACACTAAATATCCAGAGGTGTGACGTTACTCAAACAAGATACAGAACAGTGAAAAGAGGTGTTTTTTTAGCAACCAAATAGACAAAGAAGAAATGGATGGAAAATGAAATGCTGCTGCATGATTTTTAAAAGGCAATAAGTGGGCAAAATGTCAATCTCAACAAGGAACCGAGAAACTATTAAAATGAAAGGCTTGATGGATTCCCAGGGAAGCCTAAAAGGCCAGTTACTATAAACAGAAGGGTGCTTACAGGCGTGAAAACAATTAATGTTTGACATGGGGGTGGGCAAGAAAGCAAGCGTTATTGAGGACTCGCCTCTAAATCAAACTGTGGCCATGAATGTACATTAAAGACATTGCTGGAGTGGAGAGATATGTCTAGACACAGTCTGTTTTGACAGTCTCAGTGCGTTCTTCAGTAATCTGCTATGACTGCTCTCTTCATATTCAAACGAGAACAAACTTCAGGAAAGACCTTCAAAGTCCTTTTAGAGCAGTGTGTGTTCAGAACCAAGGATGGGCCCACTTCTAGCTTGATTATTCTCAGACCGTTTCTTTGTTCTCTGTTTCGTTTGGTTGGGGGAAGAACACAAAGCTTGGTTTTGAAAAGAAGCTGTGATCTGCTCTTATTCTGATTGTAAAACACCATGAATGTGTACACAACGTTAGAGCAACCTCTACAAATGAATGGGATTTAATTTAAACATGAAGTCATAAGATGAAACAATAATTAAGAAAGACTGGTGTTCTTTGTGTGCTGAGTTCAGAGGGACGACAATGGTGTGTTAATAGCACGCAGGCACCAATTCTGTCTGTCTTCACGGCCTGAGATTCTCTTAGGAGCTGCAGCTCTGGTGTGCAGCACTATGCTATAGTAGAGTGTTATGTGACTGATGTTCTTACCTACTGATCTTACCTTTGGCAGAGGGCTTAAAGTGATATGGAGCCCATAAAAGCTTTTTTTTTTTGTTTACCTTGAGGTGGTTGTGTTTAGTATGCCGCATGCAAACCTTCAGCTCTTCTGCAATAGCCACATTAAACACACGAAACAAAGGTTAGACTCTACCCACCTTGCAGCTTTCACCATGAGACAACTCTTTAGCCTGAGGGCCGTGAATATATTCTGCTGGAATCTAACATGACTTTTGGCAGGTTCTTGGTAACTTCTGCCATTTATATATAGATTATTATATACATTATTTATTTTGATAGTTGAAATGTTCCTTTACCACAAAGTAACTCTTCTCAATACATATTAATGAAGGGCTGCTAATTGAATATATCACAGAGAAATTACAGTTATGTAGTGCTCCACTAGGTTCTCCTCTGTGTGTTAAAGAGATCTTTAGACTAGAGATATTTACATTTTGGGAAAAAAAGCTTATTCACTTTATTGTCAAGAGTTAGCTGAGAAGGTTGATACCGCTCTCACATCTGAATATGTAGCTGGAGCCAGCTGTACTGACAGCTTAGCTTAGCATAAAGACTGGAAGCAGGGGGGAACAGCTAGCCTGGCTCTGTCTCAAAGTATCCAAGTACCAGTACCTCAGAAGTGAATTAATACCATCTGTTTTGTTCTGTTCAAAAAACTCACTTTTATGGGGGGTTCAAACTATTTCTTGGCCTGGAGCAGTTGCCAGGCAACAGGAGACAGGATGTTTGTCGTTTTTGCGCTTTGTACGGATTAAACAAACAAGATAAACGCATTCATTAGCGAGCTGTAGAGGTCCTGGTAGGCAATCGAAGAATTTTGTTATCTTCAGATTTTTATCCGTTTACAGTCTTTATGCTAAGCTAAGCTAACGAGCTGCTCGCTCCAGCTTCATACTTACCAGACAGAAGTGAGAGTGGTATCGATCTTCTCATCTAACTCTCGGTAAGAAAGCAAAAAGTGTCCAAAATGTCAAACTATTCCAAAAGTGTACTGTAAAGATGCGTAATCAATGTTTAAGTTCAAGAACAGATGGCAGGTATGATGATATACGTGTGAAACTCAACATCATCTGGTTCAGCTGTACAGAACTTATTGCTTCTCAAAATTTTACTTTCACATCATTTGTATTCCCTTCTGTTGCTCCCTGTGAGTGTCTGCCGAGAGGTGAGAGTGACTGTAGATGTTGTAACTCTGAGCACGACACTGTAGATGAGCCCCCTACCTTCTAAACTCATTTGGGAGAAGGTCTCTAAAGGTGACAGATGAAACCATGAGGGAGAAGCAAGAAAAAAGGGTGGGAGGAAGAGAACAAGGGTTTTTAAAGACAAGGTACCTCAGGCCTTAAAGAATTCTCTCCATGCATCTGCCATTATCCCAGTGCGCCTGTCTCCTGTCTTGAAACAGACCTGTGAGCTGCTGAGCCCAGGGATATTAATTTGCAGCCCTAATGTTCTGTGGCGAAGGAATTGGAGTCATCTCAACACAAACAAATTGGATCTTGCAGCTCATCTGTAGGTATGGCAGCGAGCTGAATGACCCCCTCCGACAAGCAGCAGAGGGATGCGGCTAAATTGTCTGGCGTGACAGTGGTTCAGTGGTCAAGCTGGGTTCAAAATAAGAGGAGTGGAGGAAGGAAGAAAAGCTGCGTATGATATCCATGATTGATAGGTTTCTGATGAGGTCCTGAGTGCAGCTGGCCAGTGGATCTGAATCTATTTGTCAGATATGATTGCAGTGATATCGAGTTAGGGCGGAAGAAAGAAGACAGTAGATGACAAAAACTGAAATACTGAGAGAGTGAGAAAGAGAAATAACAGGCAACACTGCAGGGTAAGAACAGAGGGTGGCTTGGGAAAAATGTTGAAATGGAGGTGTGATCAGTGTTTCAGGACACTCAGCTATTACACAGCCTGTCAGAGCCACCTCCCTTTGTGCTTGCCCTCTTTTCTCATCCATCCCCTGGTCATCCTCAGCGACCATCAGTGCAGCTGCAAGACTATTTTTGATCTTCTCACTTTCTGGTCATTTGTTGACCTTCTTGTCCGCCTTGCTCCAGAGTGCGCACGTTCAAATGCCAAACGCACAATATGTTGTACATGAAAGGAAGGTCAATACAAAAAAGTGTCAATACCACAGATCCCTCGCTGCAAGCGTGGGAGTCTCTTTTTCTTGAAAGATCAAATTGACAAGATTGTGGTCAGGACTCCACTTCCGTGCTGTTAAAGAAGATTCAGATCCCAGATAATGATATGGGATTTCAGACCCGGCGCTTGGCTACCTTTGAAGTTCATTCCCGTAAATGAGCCACTCGAACTAAGCATTAACCCCGTGGAGGCTGTCTTGAACTTTAAATAATGACCTTCGTTTAACAGTGGGAACATAAACCACACCTATATAAGAGTTATAGCCTATAAATCAGAAACTATTTATATTTCTACATATATGTTAACGTTCAACATCATCAGAATATTAAGACATGTGTTTTCATCTACATTAAATCATAACAGTGATGTCTGGCCCTGAATTTTTTAAATCACATCACATTTCTGAATACAAATAGACCAGTGAAATTACACCAGTGAAAATGACACTACATTTATTGAGCAGAGTCCTTCACAACAAACTGCTGCATTCTTCAGTTTTCATTTCCAGGCAGCGTTAATAGAAGTCCCAGAATTTTATTCTCTCGTGCAATAATCTCTCACCTTATTTGAACTACAAAATATAGTTAAAAACATCTCCTATGGACAAAAAAGCAAAATATGCGCAGGCAGAGCATGAAGTCTGACAGAATCTGGATGTGTCAGATTAAATAAATGTTATTTTCCTCACTTCCTATGGTGTGTGTGTGTGTGTGTGTGTGTGTGTGTGTGTGTTTGATGTACAGTACACTGTGAGTTCCCTCGCTTATATTTTTTTCCTTTTACTATACCAACAACAACAACAAGACATTCAAGACAAGAAGGCAGCTAGCCATATATAGAACTTATTGATGTAAGAGTGCATGTGTGCATCAAATATAGCATAGATTTTCAAAATAATAGTCGCATTAATATCTGTTAGAAGGGGCGGGAGGAGATTTATAGTGAACGATCAAGCATCAGCTACACCTACATGGAGGCTGAAATATGCAAAGTTTGCATAAAGCTTGCTGTGTGGTGTTGATTAGTGTTCATAGATTTTTCCAATAGAAAATTAGAAAATATAAGTGATGTCTAGTGCAAAAGAGATGTGTTGGTTTTTAAATCTTTACAAGCAAGTAATAAGATTGCTTGTTAGTGGGAGTAAAATGAGCTTACTAGCATGTTTGGAGGTTTTAAGCTTGCTGAGGTCAGGGGCACCACTCTGGCTGTCGACAGTGGATAGAGTTGATATGATTTGTGTCCAGAATTGTGATGTAGGGGGTTCAGTTCCACAAGACATGTATGTTATTGTCAGGTACTTGCATGGTGCAGTGTTGGCTGTTTTCACCAGTTTTTTTTTATTTTAATACCAATCAGACTCTGCAGTGTTGCTTCTTAGGTGATGATAGCTTTGATTTAATGTATTCACATATCTGCATTTAGCAGAATGGTTGGTTTGGACAGAGGGAAGCTAATTGCTGAAAGTGTATTGTTCTGAATTATATGTCCAAGCTGGGGAGTAGCTTGACAGGTTCAGCCCTGATCTTGAGTTGTGTTAGTGAATGTCGATCGTCATCATCATTATTAATATTATCATATACAAGTCCATTGACAGCGGCCTGGCAACATAAGAAAACACACCCATAGCTGTCATCAGATTTTGATTAAAATGTTACTAAAATCTGATTGGTGCACAGAAATATGACATCACCTTTATCTAGCTGAGCCTTCAAACCAGTGAGAACAGCAAGGAAAGAAACACAAATTACTGAAGTCATGTAAAATCAATCAAACTGTTCTAACTTCAGCAGAAAATGTGGGGATCATGTTGGGACTAACCCTCGCTCGCAATAAGAAGCTTAAGAAAATAGGTTTTCAGGGCCTTTAAAGTCGTACCGTTCATTAGTTTGGGCTCTCCAGGTCTATTTTCAAACTGAGGAAAGTTAAAGTGACTAATTTGAGTGCCACAGAAATGCCAGTGAGTGCTTTCTCTGAGATTATTGTCATCCACTTGAACTAATCAAATCAGGAGGCTCACTACAGACATCCCTGGTTGTTTAAGAAAACTACTTTTGTACCAGAAAGACTCAACTCATGTGAGATGACAATCCACCACTCAATACTCCTGTTCAGTTCTGAATTTAAAGAGAATGATGTGTGGTATTTATTTATACTTTACCATCACGTGTGTAACATCGTCTACAGGCTTGCCATCTGCTTCCAAACTGTATGGGTTTCCATAACTGATTTAAATCTATAAATATAATGATGTCTGAAAATATTTGATATTGTCCAGGTCTCCAAGATGGGACTTTGGATACTTCTGTCTGGCGATGATTTGCAGGGGAAAGCATCCGCTCTGAGTGAAGATTAACCTCGTTCACACGTAAAGCAGTACTCAGTGAGAGTGAACACATGCATGCGGGGAGGGTGGACGCCGTTTTCTCCTTTTGCGCGCATGGCGAAGCGCATCGGACTGCGCTCCTCATCTCTCCACCCGCGCCAGCACTCATCTCTCTCTCTCCCTCTCTCTCTCTCTCTCTCTCAAGGAAGGTGTTTCAACTTTCCGAAGGCGACAACATTTCAGTCGACTCTCAAGGCAAGCGGTTTATTGGGAAGGGAGACCTTCATATTTATAGAGGAGAGAGATTACGAGAGTGTGACGGCGGCGTTTTGCCGAGAGGAGACCTGTTCGCCGGGCATGATTGGCTATTTCTTCATATGAGAAAGTCTAAGAAATGTATTTTTTTTTCTCCCTGGGCGACACCGTCAGCATCCCAGCCATAATGTACAGGCGGACCCAAGCGAGTGTTGGCGTCTTCCAAACAATATGTGGATTGTCAAGAACTCAAAGGTAGGACATTCATTTATGCATTAAAGCTAAAGAGCTTTGTTTTGGGTTCAGTTTGTTCTTAATAGCGCGCGTTGTGCTCTGTTTTAAAGCTGTAAAACGTTGTCATAATTGTCTAATGATGGCTTTTACGCAAAATATGTTTTTACATTAGCGCACGTTCTCAGTGTTCAATAGAAATAAGTGGAGAAGTGTCGCATTCCTGTGTGTCTGCTGTGTTGGAGGATGTTGTTGATAAAGAACTCTGCACACAGTTTCCACCTGCGACTGCTGGAGCAGAAATCCCACCCCCTTGTCTCTCTCTCTGTCTGTGAGTGTGTGTGTGTGTGTGTGTGTGTGTTGTGATTGAGATATGCTGCTGGCATGAAGTCGTCATGTCACTCTGTGCTGCAATAGTGCATGTTTTTTTTTCTGTATAGGGCATGGCCAGAGCACTTGGCCAGAGAGTGCGTTCAAGAGTATTTTTCAGCCTGTAAACAAAGAAAGCCGAGAGCATGAAAAGGAGTGGTTCAGTGCCAACATTCAGGATGTTTTATTATTGTTATTTTAATTCTTCTGTGAGCAAGAAGTCATTGTTTAAGGTGATAACAGGGATGATCGTTTCAGGCAAGATTAAGCAGCTTGGGCAAAATAAAGAGGCACGCGGCAAGGAGCTTAGGCTTCCTCTCTCTAACACACACACACACACACACACACACACACACACACACAGGGATGGACAGGCAATGAAAAATGACCCTGGACTTTTTGACTCAGACCACATATCTGTGAAAGAAATAATACAGGAAGGAATTTGTTCCTGAAAAGACTGGTGAGTAGGCAAGTCACAGAATAAACCTTATTAAATTAGCAATTTCTGCAGCAGCTCACTTCCCTCAGCAATGCCATCTATAGCCAGGTCACTACCCTCAATCTACTGTCCACTGCAGATGCACTGTCCTCAACCTGGATGAGTAATTAATATAAATTAGTATATTAGTAATAGTACTAGTATAACATTAAAGAAAAAGTATAATGTTAGTATAATATTAATATATTAATTATACAATGTTCATATATTCATATAATAGTATACTATATACATTATAATATTAATTAAATTGGACAATACAGCAGTTTAAGAAATACACAACCAACATTTATAATTTTTGTAGGTACTGTAGGTTACATTAAATGATTGTGCCAGAAAAATGGTCTACATTGGTGGTTAGTTTCTAACTTGTTAATGCTAAGTACGAACTTGTCAATAATCATAATCGTTCATGAATAACAATGAGCTCAACGATTTGAAAGTTTGCCAGGCTGTGACTGGTCTGTTCATGAAAAGGGACAGTGACGAGCGCATCGACTTTATGAAAAAGTTGAACCTGTTTAAACAAAAGCCAGCTTGCCAAACCCAAACCTTGCTTATCTTATCCCTATTATCTTCTGTCTTACCACTACAGCTGCAAAACCAACAGTTGGTCTGGTGTCACTGGGCTCACTGGGTTGCTCTCTCTCCTCTCTGCTGCCTGTGCCTTTGGGCTCACCGGGCCGAGATGATTGATTGGTAACGGCGCTAAATGAATCATTTGTTTGGCTGCATCAGCCTCAAGGGACTTCAACCTCGTCTCTCACAGCTTTCCAGCACCACCTTATCAGTCCACCCATCCTGGAGACCATGATCAGTAGACACTGAAGACACTTATCCAGAGCCTTCCCCTCTCTTAAGAACAAACCACTCCAGCACCAGTGTGTGTGGCTGCTATTGACAGCGTCCCATTGATGTGGCTGCGATTTTCAATGGAGGATTTACACATCAAGGAACACGTTGAATCATCCGACCGAGGTGTGGAAAACACTAAGCCAAGTGATAAGAGCGTAGTGGTACACGAGAAGAGACAAGGGTCCAGAGGAAGGTTCCTTGCTGAGGATTTAATGTTTTATCAGCTCCACAGATAGACATGTAGACAGAGGGGGGCAGACTATCAGCAGGGGCTGCTGACACAGGAATAGGACTCAGATTAATTTCAAGTGGATTATGACTTTTTACACAGTCTCCTTTGATGATAATAGTTCATAAAAGGATCAGTCAACACGCTTTTAAGCCCATTACTCACTTCACCCTTTTCTGTTGCTTAATCTGTCAGTGGACTTTCATGTGCTGAGGCCAGGGGTAAGGTTCACAGACAAATGTGGTTTGGGATGCATTTGCATTTACTGCAATGAGCTCTCATGCATTATCCCGAGCAGTCATCAATAACTACCTGGCGTTGCCTTATTATGCATATTATACGCCAGCCACTGCTTTCCAAAATGAAATTACAGAAAGATGAAGTTGTTGTTGTTGTTGTTGTTGAGCGCAGTGAGCAACGGGCAGATCTCCACATCCAGGAAAAGCTGAGAGAGACACAGGCTGGATGAAATGGGTGGGTAAACATGGCCGACAGATAAGACACATTGGTATGCAGCTGCAATCTCGCCATGCTGGCCTCGAGGCCCCGGCTGATAATACCCGCTCTCGGCTTCAGGGTCAGAGGTCTGAGGTTGATTGGCAATGGGCTGACACAGGGAAATAGAGTGTGCTGACTGGAGTCTAATGGGGTTGAAGCCCACAGATATATCAGCGTGGCTGGCATGTTAGCAATGCCACAGTCTCATTCTTACCCTTGCGCACCTGGATGCTTACAGGTTGTTCGCTAATCTATTAGCCCCTTGTCAGACACCTCTGGGCTCCCCTACGCAGCAGCACTGCAGCACACAGGCCTGCGATTGTGCCATCTCTGTCATGCTGAATTGTTTTCCTCGCCACAGCGTTTGCTCTGCCTCATTCCCTTTCAGCTGTACCTCCCAGCTCTTTATACCTCCCGGCCGCTGCTGTCTACCAACATGCCTGAAAGCACTCATCCGGAGAATCATATATAAGTGTGATCTCTCTCTCTTTCCTTCTTCATCTCTTCGTTACTCCCTCTTTCTCTCCCAAACACATCCGCCCACTCGTACACGCGTGTATTTACTCACAGCCGTCCAGGCACAAAACACAAACGCCCACAAACAAATGTGCACACACGTAAACACACAGAACGGTGGTTTTATTTCTACGACATTCGTCTTCACTGATTCGGAGGTGTCCTACTTCGCTCAGCTTGCACCAAAAAAGCTTATTCACACTTAAATTCCCATTAAACGGACAAAAAAAGCCTGTCTCTGCACTGACAACACGGCAGCAATGTATTTGGAAGCATGACAACCCCAAAAAGATTTCTCAGAGCATCCCTAAGTCATGACACGAAAAGTAATCCGCTGTCAGCTTGTAGCATTCATGCAGAGTGTTACAGTGGCAGAAACAGGGAGGTACTTGGAAGAATACTTATCAATGCTATATGCATGACAGCCATTGTATCTGGTTCCTTAAACCATGTCAGAGAGAGTTCATTAGCATTGATCTGTTTGCAATACCTGATGCACTGGTCTGTTTGGAAAGACCTTACTGAAGAGAAAACTAAAAAGGCGTTCTACCACCTGCCACTGAACTCTGAAACTCTGACATCTTTAGCCCTTTTCGGAAGAGTAACATCTGTTTTTATGTTGTCGAGGTAATGTCTGTTTGAGCTGCATCAGATCTAAACTGTGGCGTAGAAGAAGTAGCTTGTCCTCCTGCAAACTGTCTCACGTGATTATGCTAATCACTTCCATATTAATGCAGTAGTGATTTATTGATGTTAAAATGCTATTTGTAGCCCCTTTAACTTAAGTGGCCATCCTTTGATTTGAAGAAAAAAAAAATGCTTTCTGACGTTTTAAAAACTCAGGGACACAGGGGTGTGTTATGTAAAAGTTGACACCCAGTTGGAACTGATAAATAGAAAGCAGTACACATTTTGAACAAAAAAGAAAATAATTAAATCATCCACAAAATCAGTTTTGATTATTCATCAACCCCACCCAGGAGGTCATAGATAATTTTCAGCAACAAATCATTCCACCTGGAGTTGGCAGGGGTGCAGCATTTTAAGGACACTTTAGCAAAGCAGATGCCAGAGACCATCCTGCCCCAGAAAAGCAGCAGTGTAGACAGCAACAGCATCCTCAGTAGACAGCAAACTCAGCATCTGCTCATCTTTAGTTTTTCATGAGGATTTGTTCATAACGTAAAAGTACTCACAACTGACTCGAGAACTGCATGAGTGTGCGATCCCCGGAGCTGTACGCGGACCAAAGGGGCGCACTGGCGTGGAACAACGATGTCAGCACATTCAGGTCTCAGGAGGTCCAATGGGGACGAACCACGAAAACTTTGTTGGCTGTCCGGTGCTTGCTGAGCTTCAGGAAGCCCGTAAGCGTGTGGCTTGTATTTTATTCATGGGGCAGAAACCATGAAAAGCACAGCAAACAAAAAATAAAGATACATTTAGAGAGACTGAAAGAACTGCAACATAAAATGAGTAAGGGAATTTAAGAAGCAAGTGATGATTACACGGAAAGTGTTTGAAGTTGGAATTTGTTGTTGGCCAGTCAAGTCTCTGGCAAGTCAAACAGTTCTCTTCTGTTCTGTCTGATTGGTGACTATTCCAGAGTACAGCTCCAAAACATCGTATAATATGGAGCTTAAGAAGTTGTAATGTTGGAAATAAGGAGGAGAGATCTTGATATTTTCATTTCTTCTCCTGAACCTCTTGTGGAAATCCATGTATACTGGATGTCTGTTCTTTTTAAATGAATGTATGACATAAAGGTTAAACAAAATAAAGATAAAGATACAATTCTGTTTGCTGGATATGAATCAGCAGAGGCTTCTGACCATGACTAACCAAAGGATAAAGAAAAGATATGAATCTATGAGTCTATGAGACGATTAGTGCACAAGTTATTAACCTGTGCACCACGCTATTATCTGTATCCCATCGCTACCACAATGCTATTTTGCATTATGTGTAATCTTGTTGTCATCAATTGGAAATACCTTCTTAAGCATTTGGAAAATATTCAGCAAGCCAGTCATACACGATTCACGACTAGGGTCAGGACCCCAAAAATATAATCTGCTTTGGGCATTTCTATTTTAAACGCAGATTAATCAGACAAAGGTTAAGGGTGACAACTGAGAGGCAGAGAGTTCTCTGTCATTTTTGCAGTGTGGAAACAGCTGGGAGGGAAAGGAGTGTAGGATTTGGTTTTGATACTTTCGATAGTTAAATGTATTATATAATGTATTTTCCACCACAGTCAGTTCTCTGTGGTAGCAAAGCAAATAATAGCATTCCACTATATGGTTAGCATCAGTAGTTTTAATATGTATCATTGCTGGCTTACCTATGCAAGTTCTAAAGGCTTTAACCATCTATTTATATGTTTGTGCATCTCTGGTTTACAATTTTGGTGAAGTGTCAGAACTTTTAAGGCAGCTTTGTGTCAAACAGCTCCAATTCTTTTTTGACAGTTTTATTTTAGAAGGTGGAAATGTATGAAAGCAAATACTGGCCATAAAGATGTGAATTTTACAAGCAACTGAATACCTAATTATGAAAATGAATCTTCTTCTGAATGCTTAGTATAGAGAAGTGTGTGTTACCAATTGTACAAAAAAAAAAAATGAATTCACTTTTTCCACACAGTTCTCTTTACAACATGCAGCTCAGCACGACAGTTAATCTCACATCCAAAAAGCACTAATGCAACCAAAACACGTCATACACATGTCAGGATCAACACGTGTACCACAACACTGTCTGTCACTACACCACAACCTAAAACAACACTGACAACAAGTAGCGTTACAAGATGTATCACTGTTGTCTTGTTTTATTGGTCTAGCAGAAACCAAGATTCCATTACAACAAAAATAAAGTCACTTCTCTACCTAACAGTATATGTCACAGAAACTAATCAGAAATGCTGGAATATGCTTCAATAGGATTCTTTGTGGTACAATTTTGCAGAGTACTTCCAAGTGCGCAAAATGAAACTAAAGTAATTCCAGTAATACTAAACTGTACATATTCATCGTACATACTTGTATAGGACAACTACAGATATATTAATCAATACTAGTCAACCCTGTCCTCTGCATTTGTCGACATGTTTTCATCTACATCACACCCCTCTTCAGTATATATATATATATATATATATATATATATATATCTATATAGATATATATATATATGTAAGTATGTAAACCACCGCTTAAATTCAAGCTCAATTCAGATCAGAAAATTAAAGTAAAAAAAAATCATGTTGTTCAGTTTGACTCAAGTTCAGATCTGAACATCTGCGATACCAAGTAAAAGTAATGGAGCCTGAATGGAATCAATGCACTCGTGATTAAATTTCACAATTATGTATACAGTTGCTAATAAGATTCATATCTTTAAGGCCATTAGTGATTCCAAAGAAATGACAGACTTGTTCATCTTAGTTAACGCGTCATCATTAATGATTACAAGACAGTTACAGGTTAGTAGCTTTTATCATATATTCAAACAGTAAACAAACTGTGCAGCCAATGTCAACCTAATATTAGCATAAATGTCAGCCATAGATTTACACAGAGGTGGAAGATTACAGCCCACAGAGCTTTATAGATGTAGGAGGCCTCAACTGATCCATATCAGAAGGTGAGGTTGGTGACACCTTGATGACACCTGATGAGACCCAAATAACGGAGCAATAACAGTCAGGTTATATTATAGCAGATAGCAATGCTTTGATGTATTGCTGTTACTATTCTGGCATGTGTATGTATGTGTGTGTGTGTGTGTGTGTGTGTGTGTCTGTTACTTTATGTGTCGAGAGTGAAGAAGCAAATTAAACTTAATTGAATCATCTGCAGGGTGCAGCTCTTGACAAGCGGGATGCTGTTAAAGTTGTTGCTGCTGAGGGAACGACAGCTTAACTTTGATCTAACGTGAGCAAGTGTTCGATAAACTGTTACCTGCTGGTAGACGTCAAAATAAAAATGTCCTTCAAGTTTTTATACTTGCTCTAAAAACTCCCTTGTTCTCTGTTGCTGTTTGTTTCCTCCCCAGATCTCAGAGTGCTGAATGCTGAATGCCATTGGCACCTTTACTGACATCAGCGCACGCCACTGAGGAGCACACCTGGTGTTATTTCACTCGTCTCTTTCCCATCTCCTTGCACGAGCTAACGTCACTGAGAAGCTCCACCAGCTCACCTTTTGACCCCCGTTGCTATGGAGAATCTCAGTGAGCTCCAGAACCCATTGTTGGACAAGAACAGTAAGCACATGGTCAACGGCTATGGGGGCGACTTCCCTAACAACCAGTACCAGGAAAACATTATTAATTACTTTGGTGGAGGTGAGGGAGGAGGAAAGGTGAATAACGGCAACGTGGTGAGCGGAGGTAGTTACAACACCAACGGGAAGATGAAATCTCAGCAGCTTCTGGACGCCACCTCGCTGCATCTGGCAGTAGAGGCCTTCTACAGGCCCAACTTCATCCTGTACAAGGAGGACAGCGGCAGCATCAAGGCTAAGGAATACAAAAGCGAGTGCTGTGAGACCACCTTCACAGAGAAGAAGGCGAAGGAGGCGTCCAACACAGCAGGAGCCGACACGCCAGGCACGGAGGATCCCCAGGCAAAGCTGCTGGAAGACGGCGAACACATCAAAATCCAAACAGTTTCCTATGAGGTTGAGGAGGAGGAGTACGTGGAGTATGAGGTAGGAGAGACAATGCATGAGTAGAATAAAAGAAACCAAGGCAGCTTGCATTTGGCCAGAATGTTTTTTTAAGCTGGTAAGATCAGCTGTGAATAGACAGTTTTTGTGATATTCAGTGTCAAATTAAGGCCCATATCGGGCTGATATATCCATCTAACCCAGGCTTGGATACCTGTGGTGTGTTTGTGTTAAATGAGAGAAAAAGCGAGCATGCTTGTATCCCAGTGGTGTATCATAACATGATTGGGCTCGATGCCTGGACATTTTACGAACCGCAAATCCCATTTGATCCAGTGACCTTGGCCTCAATTCCCAACTCTGGTAAAAATTCATCGTCAGATAATAATAAATCAGCCATGCCTGCCTCACCCAGGGATATTAGGTGCTACAGTGCTACTGCATTAGCCACAGTGTTTTCACTCACAACTGGCACGGCCAATAGCACAAAGCACTCCAAAAGGATTTAGGGGATTGGACTGGTGGAATACAGTGTTGAGTTCGTCCAATGTCCTGCAAGACCTAATGGACTGACTGAGTCCACTAGAACTAACCTGGATTGCTGTGATAAACATGTAGCTGCTGAAATACGACGTGACATGGGTACATATAGCTTGGGGGGCTCACTCTGCAGAAAGAAACAGGCAAAAAAAAAAAAAGAAAGGTTCTTCACTAACTTCCCTCAGAGAAAGAGAAAACATTAATGTGCAGATGCCAAAGAGTAGACTTAGATGGATGCACACAAAAGCAGAACAGATGACACAATGTTATTCACGAACTGGAGGCCTCTTAGCCGCTCAAAGGTTAAGTGAACACATTACCATATTGTTCATACTTTTCCACAAGCTTCCTGTTCACAAATGAACAAGCACATAAAAAAAAGTATCATCAGACCCCACAGCCAGTTTCGAGATGTAAAGAGGGAAATACACAGTGGGACTTATTATGTAGCTTCCCAGCAGTACGCCATTGACACCACTAAGTGCAGGGTGTTTTCACCACCCACAGCACACAGTCTGACACAATGCAGAGACCTCAGACAAGAAAGCCCCTTCCCTGACACACACAGACTAGTTAGCGTTCTAACTGTTCAGCACTTGACAACACACCACTGTATGAGATGTATTTATCATATGAGTCTGAACTGCATGTTAGCAAACACACAACAGTTCATCTCCCTACCATTTTCGTTATATATTTGATAAGAAGTTGAAGATACAAGCCTGTTTACATAAAAAGGTTCATGTAGACATTAACTACGACTCCCAATCCGGGAGTGTCTCATGTCTCTATGCTAAGTAACCGTTTCGTTTAAAGAAAAAATTGAAATGAGAATATATAATTGGGAAAAACGCTGGCTTGTGGAACCAATGCCCCCTCCCATTTCACAAAATAGAAGAAAGGTTTAGGTAGTGGAGGCTTCCTCTGAGGAGGGTGGGATTTAGAGTGTGACAAAGGGATGGAGCATGATACCGTTATGGCCAGGCAATTCTCTCCAATTTTCTGAACTGTTCAGTTCTTAATAGTAACACAGCAGTTGTGTGTGAGTGTGTCTGTATTGTTGGATGGAGGAATTTAAGGAAGCTCTCTCTTTGAGGAGAAGATGGCCCAGCATGATATCTCATGTTTTTATTTTGATTATGGTTACAGTGTGAGAGTTATTTGGCTCAGTGTATCATTGTAAGGCACTGTCAGCTCGAGAGCAATGATGTGTGAGAGGGCATCATTTGCTACTATTGTAGGTATAATAGTGGTGCATCAAAAACATGAACAGAAAAATAACATCTTTAAAGGTGTTGCTAATCATAATGTCCTTTGACACTGTGCATATTTTACATTTACATTGCATGTGCACTGCTTAAAGTTTTCTTCAAAGAAACACTAAATATATTAAATTTAATTATTAAAGCCTGGTCACAACAGCATTTAAAACTGTGAAATCAGTTCATGAAATTACCACCATTAGGAGATTTGCTTGCATGGGCGAAGTAAATCCACATACATTTATCATGTCAAGTTCAACTTTGGGGAACTTTGACCTGCGATTTGGCACCGTTGACCAACAGCAAGCCTTCTTGACAGTGTGAATGAGATCTGGTATGTCCACAATGGAGGAAGCTAGCGTAATTTATTAGCTGTGTCACTCAGCAGAAGTATAAACTGCTCCACAGAAATTACATGGTTTGCAGACAGTTATGAGACAGGAGTCGATGGTGCGAATATGTACCTGTTTAGGGTAGAGATTTTAAATCCTGTTGATCTGAATGTGAGCCAAAAACTGTGTGAACTTGTTGTCCCAATAGAGACCGAACTAATTGCTTGCTTGTCTGTCTCTCTTTATATGCAGCTCCTCGTCAGTGAGTTGTATTGATTTAATAAAGGAATCTGTACGGTGTAATGGCTTTTGCCTGATTCAGCACAAAAGTGTTCTACAAGAAAAGAGTTTTTGTCCCTAAAAATTATGCCTTTCACCAATCATGTGGCTTAACCGAATCTTGTACGATGTCTAATCCATAATCATCATAATCCTGCGATGTGGAATGGTACATCCATTACAAATGCATATTATACATGTCATCTGAAAAGTATTCATCAGCAGTTTTTAACTAGATGAGACAAAAGTAGTGACAATGCCAGAAAGCTGATTAACTACTCTAGCTTTCTTTGAGATTAGCAAACTTTTCTTGCTGTAAACAGAAACACGTCCCTCACAGGTTGATACAGCAGCAACTATGTCAGAACAGTATAATATATAACCTGCTATACTGGAATGATTACAGTGATCTGAGTTAATATTGTCAGCTAAGAATTGGAGGAAGACTTGACTTGAGGAAGTGCCAGAAGCATTTTTATAGGTACAGGCTGTTGTGGAACAATGCCACCGCTCAGCAGGTGTTGCATTCAATGCGAGAAACAGTGTAAAATAATAAGCTTTAAATCCTCACCAATTCATAAAAGGTCATTAACTCCAGGCGGTACAAGATGTGCTCACTTTGCTTTCTTTTTAACTTGCAGTTATTAAAAGCCTGGTGTTTTCAGAACTCATCACAATAAAATAACAAAAGGGAAACTAGTGCGGTGGAATAGAGAGTTCTGTATTTTATTTTCAAATGGATTTATTAAATACAGCACAGATGCCCTAATTATCAAAGTGCATGAGTATAATTACTGATAGCCTCTGAGGAGGATCAGTAAAGTAGAAGAGATATTCCATCAAGACGAATTAAATTACATTTTCTTTTGTTTTAATTTCCCTACCTGTCAAACTTGAAATTGTTTTTAAGAAACTTGCAGCTGTTAATGGTATTACATTTGGGCACATTTGCCATCCTCATATGATTTGAACATCTCATTCTCACTTTAGATTTCAGTAAAAGCTGCAGAGGACAAATCTTTTATTCCAGAACCAAAAACACCCAATTATCAATTCTTGGTAAGATTTACTGAAAGTGTTTCTACAAAATGTATTCTCTTTGTCAAGAGCCTGTTCATGTCTTACATCTCCACATAATTCTCTTTAGTAGTTGCTCGCTTTATTGCTTTTAAATCATACGAGACTTACCTGTTTGTATATCCTCAAGTAATTCCACTTTTAGTCTTTCTCTTCCTCCTTTTTCATTAACTTGCATTTATTCTTTTTCAGAGCAATATTGGAAAAACAACAATGCAGTGTGTAAGCAGAACATCTAATAAATAGAGGGTCCAGGATAATAAGCACTGGCCCTGCTGAAGTGCCCCAAAGCAAGGCACTTAATACCTCTCAGCTGCAAGGTCGCAGTTGTGCACTCTGTCTTCCATGTAGAAGATGAAAGCAAAGACAATTTTGCCTTTAGAGGCCGATGAGCCAAACCAACCAAGAAAATATCACCTGTCTCTAGAGGTCTGTCAAGTGGACCCTCCTCTGTCCGCCTCCCTCCTAGTCTCACTGCTGACTGGCAGGCGAGATCATGTCCTCACTCAGCAAGCTACATTTGAAAACGCTTCTCTGTTTTGGCTTTCCACCCATACCCCCCAAAACACTGCTTTTCTAAAACTATGACATGCTGCATGCCTGCTCACATCCTTCCTGTAATCATTACTTTTGAATGCCACTGAAGCATGAAAGTGATTTGATTGACGTTGTTAGATCAGTGTCAGTTCCCAAATTACTGATGGTTAACAGGTAGCATTTATGAGCCATGGACAAATTACTGCTTCTCTTTGTACTCTTTCAGTTGTCTGACAACATCAGAAAAATATCGATAGCCATTTTTCTGTTTTTTGTGTCAGTGTTGACAGAGAACGCTTTGCAAATGACCTAATGATGCTGTTTTTAGATTCATCTGCCTTAGATGGACATTATTAGATGCAGTGACACGGTGGGGAGGAGGGGAGACAGCACACTGTTGCTCCTTGCTAAACCATAATAAGCTGGGAGCTGGGCTTGTGTCAGGTAGATCTTCTGCCTGGTAAAGTTAGTACATCTAACAACAGAGTCCAGGAAGAATGATGTGATCAAGCTCCAGGCATTAGTTTAAACCACTTATCCCTGGGAATAAGTGGTGGTAGCCTCAGGTTGAGGAGCTAACTGGGGTTAATGAACCAGCAGAAATTGATTTGAATTGATCTTAACCAGATCCCATTGCTGCACTTCTTCCTCAGTAGAGTCTGGTAGAGACACATTTTCCAATATCATGAGGACATTTGTGTTTGTAACTCCCTTTAATGCTTAAGATTTCAGTTCTGGTTTATTTGGCAACACCTGTGGTTACTGGAGGTAACGCTAAGAACGTCTTAATATTACAAGTTCCATTTGAAATGACACATTTATCGATTACTTGGGGCAGAAAACGTACTTTGAGCAGCTACTCTGTCAGAAACACAACAGAAGAAGATGAGCAAATCATGCAACTTGTGTTATTTATACTGTAAATCTCAGTAGCTATACCTGTACCAACCAAAATATGCTTCCTCTTCAAAATGACAGGATGTTCTACTTCTCTGGATTACTGGAATGGTGGACTCCGCCACTCACACTGCAAACCACTGTATAGAGAGGTAACTAATGAGGTGAAATACATCTAATGGCTATAGCATAATGAATACCAGTAATAGACAGTATCAGAAATTGTGTTTGATATGATAAAAAAAATTGTAAGGATTATAACTTTAAGGGCAATGTGACCAGCTGACGTGACCCTGGATATCTATCTGCATAGAAAATAGCACTTGAGCTAGGGATACGACGCGCCATTTCTATTTGTCTGCCATCTGTTACACCATCTCCAGTGCTTGAAATTTGCATTTTTCAGTCAATTTCATATTCAGATAATAATCTGAGCATGTGGTAGTCCTGCCCGTGTGCAACATTCCAATAAAAATGGCCTCTTCTCAGCTTTTCAGATTGTATGCTTATTTTCAGAACAGGCACTGGAGTGCTGAAATCATGACCGTGGGCGAGAAATCAATAGAGAGATCAGTTTTAAAATAAGCATATTTCTAACTGCCCTTTGCCTCACCTCTGCAGCATTTTAGATCAGACCCAAGTTTGATTGGAGGGGTTATCTATTGGCACTAAATGTGAGGGGACATGAGGGCTCATGTCTTCATTAAATCTAAAATGTATGCTGCAGTTCAGTGCACACATATTGTTCCTTTCCTGAAGGGTCCAGCACCTAATATTAGCCTGTGTCATATATTCTAGTGAAATCTTTCAGAGATATCCCATTTCATTTAGCAGTAAGTGACAAACCGATCTCTTGGATCGTTTCGATTCAGCAGTAAGCAGGGCCGTCCAATGTATTTTAAAGCTTGCTCTCCTCTGCTAGCTGGGGATATTTACCCCATGGTTTGGTGCGTCACTCTAAGCTATAGAAATCCTAACTTCTGTAAACGTACCACGAAGAAATAAGTCCCTTATTCTTGTTTCCAGTTCCCATAAGTCAAAGGTTTTACATGGGCTGATGAAAACAAACAAATCAAATCTAAGTAAACAACCCGTCATTAAAGAAATTACCATAAGTAGAATGCCAACATTTCACTTGTACCTTTTGGTGTTTTCTCCCATCCTGTGACGTCACCATCAGATGAATTGTCCACTGACCATCCACTCAGGCACCTCTACCATTTTGTCTCAGCAACTCAACCTGAAAAAAAGAGAGCCAGAGAGAGGTTCAAACACTGACTCCTCTCTCACCTTGAGGAGGTCTGATTAGTGAGAATAATGAATTATAATTAAGGTTACTCAGAAAAGTGAAGAAATTATCAATTTTCATAAATAAGGCCTTGAACTTTAGACTCTTTTTGCTTCAACATTGCTTACTTACACTTAATATGCTATGGGTATTGTGCAGAGGGACATGATGAAAGCTCACAATGCATAATATTCAATTTGAATGTCCATGATTGATCACTCTGTCCTTTGGTTCTTGAAGGGTTGTTTTTAAAGAACTCCACGAGTTTTCACAGTTTTGAAACATCACTTCAGATTTGATCCATAATAAAGAGTATCAGTGACACTGTGACAGTTCAAGGTCACCAAATTCAGACTACATTATATGTACAGATTACATATATATGCACAAGAATGGTGTTGGGGTAAATTAGGTTTATTTTGGTCACTCGGGGTACATAATTCTAGTTTTAAATGTACAAATGGGAGGGGAACAAAAAGAGACTTGCAGAAAATAACACTGTAATGAACTTGTACAGAGCTTTTGTGCTCCAAAATATAGCAGTAGATGTAGTTTCTCACTGGTCACATTTTGCCATATACAACCCCTGAATTGGGACACAGCTTATATGTTGCGATAGATAAATAAATGCTATGTTGAAATGCTGCCCCACATTCAATTCTACACACTTTGGATTTTATAGAACTTTGGGAACACAATGTGACCACAGTAGCTACTAGCAACAATACAGTGTTGTGAAATCCACTTGAGATTCAGGGTTGCTGTATTTTGAGACATGTATCATTATCATCTTTATTTTATCAGTATATGAACATAAGTTTAAAATTTGAAAGGTTAAAATCAATTCCAAAATGGCTGGTCTATCCGTTTAAGTGTGGTTACAACAGCTGACTAGAATATAAGAAATAAAATAATCTCCTCATTCTTGGTTTTGAATGAAGTTCCTGAAAATAAATCAAGTAGCACAGTATTGTGCCCCTGCAAAACTTCACTGGTGCTTCCTTAATCCTTGCCTGAATGGCAGCTCAGAGTATTAAAAAGTGAATAATGAGAAAGATGCTTCTGAGTTTGGAGTAATATCAGCCCTTCGGGGATGATTACATGTTACAAACCTGAGCAGTGTTTTTTGGGGGGTCAGACATAGAATGATTGTCTGTCAGTCTGTTGGATTAAGATAGATTTAGATGTTTTTATTGAAAAATAAACTAAAGGGAGATAAGGCTCTTTTTGCAATGTACATATAATCGGTGGGCAGATACATCCCCATTGGTCTGGCAGGTCACCTTCTCATTAGGTGGGAATAACACTCATCTGAACATGTATTGTTGGTTTTGTTTATACTATAGCTGAAATCTTTAGAGTTTGGATCTTTGAATCTGTTGTTCATTGTGTGGAAGGATGATTGCATACAGTCCTAAAGCTAATACTTAGATTGTTGTGTGAAATGTTGCTGAGTTTCTTCTTCTTCTTCTTCTTCTTCTTCTTCTTCTATATTTGTTTAATATAGGCACATGCTCCTCCTTGTTGAGACATTATTGCTATTTAAATGCATTTGCTTGCCTATTTTTTTTATCTACAAATAACATTTTTGGGTTTTTAGCTTTTTTGCTTAAGTATTTTGAGGGCATTTGTATGCCTTTTTAAGGGATACGCAATAGAGAGGAGATAAGACATGCGGGGAGAGAGAGGTGGGGAGCGACATGCAAGCAAGATCCCAGACTAGACTCAAAGCACGTTTCGGCTCTTGGTCGGCACCTGTTTGAGGTTTTAGGCCATAAGGCTTTCCCAACAACTGTTTTTCTAATAATATGGAGAGTGTTCTGGTTTCACAGGACAAAGAATTCCTTGTCATTTTTGTTAGATTTAATCGCGGATATCTTTGCTCCAGAACAGTTTTGCTTGTGCATTTTCACCTGTACGATGTGAATGCTAAGTGTGGTGTGTAGTGTTTCCCTGTTGTAGCCTCATTACACCATCCTAGATTGCACACCTGTCAACAAGAGGCCATGGGGCAATGGAAAGAAAAAAATATAACAAATATTTTGTTCATTAATTCACCACAGGTTGTACATCCCCCCAATGATACATGTTTAAGAGGGCTGCATCATGACGAGGCTCTTATCATTGTGATCACACACTCTGTGACTGAGTGTCCCTCTGAGGTTCCTGAGTGTGGTGGACCTCATAGGGCTGCTGAGCCCAGGCACTGTATAAATCACAAGGTCTTATTAACCGCGTGGTAAAGCTTGTATTTCTTTTTTACCAGCCGCCCCCCTTTGGTCGCACTTCATCACACCGCATGATGAATTACAAACCCTTAAGACAACACCCTCGTCACATGTGGGGCCATGGGGCTCCTGCCTCAGAATAACTTAACATGACCATCTGGAGCACAGATACAGGCATACAGAGTGTATGTTGCACTGATACTGCATTAGGATGCAGAGGGTGCGACTGGATGTTGTCTTGGCTAGAACTGACTCACGACAGAGCGGGAGGCCAGATGACCTGCAGACGACTCTTATGCAAAGTGAAAATGCTCCGTCTTTTGTAGAAATATAATTAAATGAGAGGGGGCTATTAAGAGGGCACAGATCCTAATGACTTCTGCCTGTTTCAAATGTCATGTTTTCTTGTGGACACTGTTGCCAGAGCCATCATAAGATAACATCATACATTGCTTTTGTGATTTCCCATGAACACCTATTTTGTATCAGGACCGTAAAATGTGCTGAAAATGTCGTTTTTGTGCTGCATCTTTAATGACATTCGCTCATTAACTTTGCTTATGCATTCAGCCAAGTAATTGAATTCCCTCTGGTTGTGAAGTAGTTTTCTGCATCCAGACCTCTCTCTTTGCTTCACCTTTGTGTAGCTGCACAGCAAAGCCATTAATTTGTGTACAGTAATCTCAAATGCTGGCTTTTGCTTTATAAAATGGTTGAAAAGACATTAATTTCTGTGTGATTCAAATTCAGTGTGGTCAGTTTCTTTTAATTCGTGATGCGTTTGTCGTGTGTAGTTTCTTTTTTCCTCTCTTGTACATTCAGGCAAGCAGCTGCATTGCTCAGATTCAAAAGCCGTCTTTTTTCCAGCATACAACCTTTGATTGTACCGTTTTCATGGACACACTTACTATGTTGGATGTATTGTATTGCATAGCAATGGGAAATGATTCAACCTTTTCCCTATAGAGGCCTGCAACATCTAATTTAAGAAGCCGGCTGTCATAACATGAATCTGCATTCAAAATCAAAAGGAACATGTATAAAGCAAACTGTGACTGTTAGATTTTGATCTATCCTCAAGGACAATGCGTTTTAGATACATTATTGTTGTTGTTTGAAGGTGAACAGAAAAATTATGATGACAGAAGCCAATATAGGCAGGGTTCTGTTACTAAAAAATGCAGTTAAAATGTAAAATGTATGATAGTGTTTTTACAGTGCTCCAGCCAGATTCACTATGTCTTTTTGCAGTTACAACATGTGGACTATGTTCACAAAGCCTGTATTTATTTATCTATTTATTTTACGGTCATGAGTAAATCATGTGCAGGGATCATCTCCGTAGTGCTTAGTTTGAATTTGTAGACCAAGATCAAATAAACGTGACATCCTGTGAGACACTTTGTACAGAGTAGTTTGAATCAAAGATGCATTAAAATTCATGTTCACCCTCGTGCCATCTTCATATGATTACCTGCCTTCCAAGTACACACAGGTGTATGAGACATTCACGTGAAACCAGGACAAAGAAAAAAATAAGTAAATAAAGGTACAGAGACAAATCTCCAGGGAGAATGGAGAGCCAGGGGTAAAACAAAGTGGACAAGGGCATATTTCCTGTATGTTGCGGAGGCAAATCAGCAACAAATAAATTACACAAGCCCTCCTTTTGGTTATGCTGTCATGGCAGAGTTGTGAAACCATCCATTAGCTCTTCATTACCTGTCAGGCTGTTGCCTCATGTTGACAGGTTTTATGCCCCACAAGACATATCTGAGCACAGCTAGCAGCACCGGCAGGCATAGTCATTAGGATTTTCTAGTATAGGGGAAGTGGTGTACGAATGACACCGCACACACACACGCTCATTAAAAGTCAGGACGAAAATTGGTAAACAATGTTCTGTTTACTTTAAATCAAATACAGCTCTCTGTAAATCCAAAGCCTGTCAGTGACGGAGTGGAACTTCTAACGTGTGGTTTGAATTCATGGATGACATGGATTTGAGGAAAAATAAAAGGTAATGGTGTGATCACACTCGTAATAATTGCTCCAGAAGATGGTGAGGGATTGGTGGCCTGTTTTAAGCTGCTTTGGATCTCCTGATATGATTAATGACCTTCCTGTACACCCAGACAGGTCTGCATGTTCCGTGTCTGCTGGTCTACGCCGACTCCAGCCGGCCTCACTGCTGGCTCGCTTGACTGACTTCCTCTGCTTCTTCAACCTCTCTCTCCCTCTTCCCTGGTAAACTAAGCCAACCAAACAGCTAGGATTCCCGGTTGATGTGTGTTTTCATTCTCCAAACAGCCAGAAGGCTGTGCAGATATTGTCAGTAAGCTCTGAGGCACAGAGCAGAGCAGGGCTGGCTCTGCAGAGATTGCACCATAGCGCTTGCTTAAGGCCATGAAGGCAGAATGACATTATGCAGAACGTAGGCTGCATTACGCTCATGTGTCATGACCTTTTCCCCCTCAGCATTGCATTATGAAGAGAATGAAAATATATCAATCCTCTCGGCAGGGGCCTGTGTTCACAGCTTTTAACAGATTCATAAGTACAGCTTGAAACACAGTTGAGTAGAATTGTCTGAGGTTGCAGAGACCGATTAGAAAGGTTTCACTTTCTCAGTCACTTTTGGAGTTGAATATACTTGTTTTGTCCTCCAGAGGTCTATTTTTGGATCAAATTAATCCAGTGTTGCCCCTACCATTAGTGGGCAGGGCCCCCACACATTTCAACCACCCACCCACTAATCCCCACCATCAATCAGGCAACATGACTATAAGGGCTGCATGTTATTAAAACTAATTGAAAGCTGTTTCACCCCTCAAAGCAAATGCATTCCCAACACTCTCATCAAGTTACAGTAATTTAACTTTGAATACAAAGCAAAAACCAACGTACTGCACACTCTTTCTTAGTGAAATAAACCGTGTCATTACATGTGTTTAAAAGAGTAGTCTGTATTGCCCTTACAAAGTATTAATCCACAAAAAAAGTACCTTTGTATTAAGATGACACTAATATCGGTTTTTGTATCAGTAGTGGTTTTCCTGGTGGTTTTTAAAATATAGCTTTACATTTAACAAGATAAAAGTATCAGGATGCCCTGGTGGCCCACGGGTTGTCGTGCCGACGGTGAGCCTCAGCATCTGGCTGGGGACCTTTGTTGCACATCGTTTCCCATCTCTTTCTCCTTGATTTCCTTTCATACCTTTACTGTCCACTCTGCAATAAAGAAGAATAAAATGCCCAAACATGTCAAAACATTCAAAAACAATTCCTATGCTCTATGTCTCTGGGATTTTACAGCAGTTAACCCAGAGAAGTCAAGAAGAAAATAGCAACACCAGCCCAGAGAAACCAACAACTCTATCTAACACTGACAAGGGCGACCCCAGTCCAGGCCTGAGGCCAACTCACCACACAGCAGGGTAGGCTGCAGCTGTGCTGGAAGACTCAGAATACCGTAAAGAGTGGCTCTTTATCCACCCCAGTAAGATATCAATTGGTGGTTGAGGGGGAAACACTGTAATCTTACTGTTTGAAATGAAAGTCCAAATGCATTAGGTACACCACAACCACAAAAACACATGCAGGGATTAAGAGTCATAAACCCGCTGAAAATACTTACAAAAATAAGGATTACACAGTGACTAGATGTCAAATTGCTCAATGAAAATGAAGGAAAAGCATTTTCTTTGTCAGATTAACATCTTAAATGTGATGATTTGACTTTTGAGAACAGCTCACGTCCCCATGTTTTACCAGATATCTTTTATTGAAATATTCAGCTTGATAGTAAACTCGATGTCTTTGACACAACAGTAAATTGTTAGCCTTGATTCGTTTCATTTATTTCTCATGTTCCAGCCTCATGCTGGATCATCCTTCAAACAGGATGATGTGTGAAGGATGCAGCTTAATGGCTCATATAGAAACTGTGGCCTCAATCTGCGATTTCTTTTCATTACAGGCACCGTGGAAAATAAATCTCTGTTGTTAGTCTCACCTTTGTTGTGGAGGACATTGCACTGTATATGTGTGTTAAAGGTTGTTTGGCCAAATGTGGTCATAACACACCAACGTTAATCTTCTGCTGTGGATCAGGACTGAGAATCTGTAACCCCCTAAACAGCATGCAGATGTATGAACGTCTATTCTCTGTTGTTGAAGGCATTTCCGTTCCATGTGAGGAATGTTGTGTGGAGCGTGAAATAGTTTCATAAAGCTTGAGGGAAGAGGTGTGTCTGATTCATAACTATTTCACATCTGAAATGAAGTGTACTTTCAACCGTAGCTTTTTTTATGCCATCTGTTGTTTAGATGCCAAAATGTAGGAATTTGCATATCTCAAAACTAATGAGAAACTAATGGGCCATCACCAAAAGTCCATGAATATGAGCTGTGACATTACGTGGAAGCAAATCGTCCTGCATGCAGTGCCTCGTCTTTTGTTTCCCATTACACAAATGCCTTTTTCCTCTTCAATGAATGCAGATTCTTCCTCCACCCAGTCGACTTAAAAATCACCTCTACCTGTTCACAGATTGTTGTAGAGGAAAACTTTTTCTTTCAACTTTTACTGTGAAATCTGCCTCAGTCCACCTGTCTGTCTACCAGTGATCAAACCTTTCCAAAAATTCAGGAAATTGATGCATCGAACAAGGGCGCTACACCTTTTGTTTGCAAATATTTGTTGGGATATAACATGTTAGGGATGGAGGGAAGAATAAAACTGCCAAACTGTGTATGAGGGTGTTTTCTGAAGTTGCATTAAATGAATACTCCGACATTTTGGAAAATACGCCCATTCACTTTCTTGGCAAGAGCTCGATGAGAAGATTGATACCGCTCTCATGTAGCCTCTTAGCTTAGCTTAGCACAAAGACTGGAAACAGGGTGAAACAGCTAGCCTGGCTCTGTCCAACGGTAACAACTGTCATTTAATCTGTACAAAAAACAGGAGTCTTTATGTCTTTATGCTAAGCTAAACTTAGCTAACCGGCTGCTGGCTGTAGCCTTAAATTTACCATATAGACATGAGAGTGGTATCAATCTTCTCATCTACTCTTGGAAAGAAAGAAAATAAGCATATTTCTTATCTTTAATATAGCTGTATAAATGAATGTCGTACTTAACTGGACCTAACTGTTTGTTCACCACTCATGAATTGTAACATTATGTACAGGCCACAAAACAGGGTGGATGTCTTGACTTGAGTTGCTGTTCTTTGTGCAGACAGACTGCTCCAGCGACAGTGAGAGCGAGGACAACTTCATAGTCGTCCCTCCACGAGACCACCTGGGCCTGGCCATCTTCTCCATGCTCTGCTGTTTCTGGCCTTTGGGGATTGCAGCATTTTACTTCTCACAGGGGGTGAGGACACACACACACACACACACACACACTCATATAAGAACATGCATGCAATACACACACCCCTCCAAAGTCACACATGCTGCTGAATGATGCAGCATCTGTTTGTCGTGGTCTGTCATAAAACAGGTGCATCTGTCCCCCCCCCCCCCACACACACACACACATACACACACACACACACACATTTTCATGAATTTGTAGACATGCAAACACACACAAACAAACATGCACATACCCAGCTCTATGTATGACTCATCATCACCAAAGGATTAAGGGCTATCACACGAAAAGAGGACTCTCTTACTGCGGACGCAAGGCCACTTTTTACTGAGCTACCCATCAATAACTCAAGGCCAATCTGTAATGGCTGTTTGATGCTCTGTAAACAGGCTGAAAGCCGCCTTTAGGAAGAGAATATAAATCACTCTCAAGGTGCTATCTGTAAACTCCAAGAAAGGAGGTGTTCAAAATACTAAGATGAGAGACAGCCTTTGAACTAGTGGCGTTTTCAAGAGGATTGAAGATGCACCCAATTACAGGTGTGCTGGCGTATTGAAGATGGCGAGCTCTCAGACACATTAGACAGTCTCGTGCGAGCTGCAGTTTGGAAAACAGAATTTGTGGGAAGAAATTAGAAAATTCAAGGACAGTTTTTTTGCTGTCTTTGTGGGATTATTTATCTTGCTGGCTTTCATGCACAACCCTACTGTTGTTAACTGTTAACTATCAAAGTATTCAACCGAAGGAATGTCTTTACGATTAAAATATCAGATCTCATTTCCGGAGTTTGGGTTGTCAAATCCCTTAATGAGTAATAGATTGGCATTCAGCATTATACATTTACAAATGAATGAATATAATACTGCCTTGCCAGAGATATTTACTTTTATGTAAAGATAAAGCACATTATTATGAACTGTAAAGACAGCTATTATTTCCAAAGTGAACAAGCCGGTGTGATTTTGGAGTGCCATCTGTCAGGGTATGTCAAGGCAACGCTGTTACTTTTGAAGCTTTCGCCAATATGTTCTTAGCCGAAGACATCGGCAAACTGCACACAATGGTTGTCTAATGGATTCTGGACCTCCCCCTTCTTTTCAATTCTGCAGGAAGCAGCTCCGATGATGGTGTGTCAGTCAAACAAAGAGCAATGGGATCGCTACTTGTCTTGCCTCTAATCAGTGCTGTCTGTTACGCACACCATCAACATGAAAAGGCAAAACATATTAAAAGGCCATCAATAGCACACACACATGCAGCGTATGTTTAAAAGCTCATGTAAACACACACAGGCTAGAGACAGACAAGCTTTTCAGCAAATTGTTGTGCCTTTGACTATAAATTCTTATCAAAAGCTTGAGCATTTAGCTGTCTTATCTGTGGCCGTGAGTAGTCCGAGGCAGATTAAGGCAGTCAGTGAATTATCTTGTCAGGAGCTCATTTGATTCTTCCTGGGTAATTATGGGGAAGTGATGGCTGTGTTTAGGGATGGATGGCTTTTCTGCCAATCTCCCTCCTTTAAAAGGTGCCGTCCAGAAGAGCTGTCAGGAAAAGATATGGTGGGTGTCTGGGATCGCTTCATTTTATAGCTCAATAACCCACTTCACTGGTCTTCGTTTCATTCAGTTGTTCAGGGAGGCCCCTAACTAAATGAATTAATTCTGTAGGAGTTAGCGTGAGGATGTTTTAAGTTCTTAGCAGAACACGGTCTGGAACTTGATTATCTGTGTGAACTTCCATGCTTCTGTACTGAGAGAAGAGTGTAGGGATCTGTACTGACCTGCAAAGCCAAAATACAGTTACATTTGGTCAACATGTTGGGAAGATCAGAATATAACTGTTTGTCACTTGTTTTACAGTATGAACAATTATTATGCCTATGGACTGTGTAAATTCTGAAAAAAAATACATGCAAAAGCAGCAGGAGCTACAGCTAAAAGAAGAGAGTTCTTTTAAGCTAAAGCTAGCATGCGAGGTAGCCGCAGCTACCCTTAGCTGAATTTAAGTCATCATGTTTTATCTGATATGTTAGTAATTCCGTTTTCTATCCCGCATGACTAAGGAAGTAGCTAAATCTCTTCATGATGGTGAAAAGAACAGCAGTTAAGCTAGTCCTGCCACAGGTAACTAGCCTAGCTTAGCAGAATAGCAGTTACTGTCACTTTATAGCCTCTTGCTGCATTCATGTAATGCTGGCAGAATATGTGAAGATCAAGAAAATCTCCCATTATTCTGACTTGGGAGATTTTACAGTCTATTCCAAAATAGTCACCCCAATTGCTAGCCATGTAGTCACACCTAAATTAGATACTTTTGTTGTGTTACGTATTTCTAGCGGCTTGTTAACAAGTGAAAGTGTATAACAGATGGATGCAGTTAAGCTACCTTCAAATACATTAAATATGACCCATTACAAATTCATTAAATCAACCCCACTGTTTTTTTTTGTTACTGCTCCCTGCCTTTGTCACGCAGTGTCAGCAGATGCATTATGGGATAAGACAAGGGCAAGAGAACGAGCCGAGGAGAAAAGTTTAGGAATGATAGCACATCAGCTTCGACACTTACTCCGAGGACATTTACTAACAAACAGGTTAGCGACTGTAATGGAGTCGGTGGACAGCGGATCAATAGTGTTTTTGTTTTTGTCCCACTGGAAGGTCAGGCCTAGTCAAACAGAGACAGCCGCTGCATGGCTTCCCAAGGAGAGGAGCTGAGTGAGGCATCAACAAACACACACACACACACACACACAGAAACGGACATGCTTTTTTAAATTGCTCATATATATTTGCCAAAGACTACATATTTAATTCTGTTTAACGTCTTTATGGTAAATAATGCTTTACAGTTTCAGTGTTAACTGCCCACACACACATACACACACAGCTGAAATACCGTGAATCTCTGGGGGAAATTAGCTTGGAGCATTTGATTGGGAAGCGGAATTGAGTTTCAATTATTGCCACTAATAGGGTGAGTGTTTTGTTTGGAGATGCTGATAAATGTTTCTCTCAGCTATGAGACATCTGCGCTGGAAAGTGCAGAGTTGAGGAGCCGCAGCGATTCCTTTTCACCATTATGCAAATAAGACTCCCCTGAAGTTATATCACGGCATACAAGTCATCATAATGGATGAAAATGAATGAGCTAATTATTGTGATACAGTTTATGTGTTTGCATATGTGTCTGTGTGGGTGAGGTCGAGAGACAGACGCAGAGAGGGGGAGAGAGGGTTTTACGTGTTGTTTATTTGGAAGAAAAACCTGTTAAGGGTGCTGAATTGACTTCCGAGAGCGGATCGCAATATAAGTCTCCATGCGGTTAAGTCTGAGATATTATCTTTTTTCTCTATGACACCACATTTCAATCATTTTGTCAAGGTTGTGGAGATAAAGCCTTAATGCTTCTAACCATTTTCCTCTCAAGGGGATTCAAGGAAAAATCCTCCCATTGACATACACAGTATATTATACACAGAGGCACACACACTTTCAACCTACTGTACTTGTCCCTTCGTTATCTTCCTCAGGGAGAGCCACAACAGGCTCTGATTTAATTATTTGTGTGAAGGGGAGGAAAAGATTGATACATCAATTACAGTATTTAACAAATGCTTTCAACAGAGATATGAAATAACAAGCATGTGCCCTTCCAGCCAGTGAATGAAAGTGTCCACCATCACATTATGACTCTTTTCAGGATTCTCTCCTCCTGAAGACCTTGCTGGGGGAGTGTAATACATCCTCAAAAGGAGAATGTGCTCTGTCTCATTTTGAAAGCAAATTTCCCATAAGGCCTCCATAACGGTGCTTTTGTTTCAATAATTACTGTATTGACGTGGAGGCTAAGTTCCCTGCCTTGAATACATGTTCTTTGTCTGGATTTGCTTCCTGACCTTTCCGGGCGTTTGTCTGAAGAGTCTTTCTCTCTGGCTCTCATCTGGCTCTCATTGTCTTGGACTATTAGGCATTGTCTCCTAAAAACCTTCTTGGCACTAATGAAACACATGGTGCACAGTGGAAAGACCCCATGTGTAGTTTTCTTTTCAGAAGTAACAGCTATCACTGATGAATGGTTGAAGCTGTGGGATGCAAAGCTGGCAGCTGCAGAAGGAGAAACAATTCAACCTCAGAAATCATTGTGCAAGATAGGCTCAGACAGTTGCAGACATTATTCAAATTATCGGTTTCTCGGTGAATGCATGAGACTTTTTTCTCACTGCATTGTTGTCCACAGAAAAACACAGTACTGTAAAGTTTTACAAACACGATCTCATTTCAATAAATGTCTCAAAAGAGAGACTCCCTACCCTAAAGACAAACATGGTGACGTGCGTCGTTGTAATCAAGAACTTGCATCTCACCCCGCTACAACAAACATAACAAACCACTTGAAATGAGTAAGTATCCATTATGCAGTTATGCTTCCTAAACAGATGCAGGACGGACAGATACTAATTAGCTGGGATCTATCCTTTCTGCATTTGCTTTGCTCAGCAGTGATATATTTGTCACCTCGGTCCTATTATTCTAATATTATAGCCAAAAACCAGGCTTAACACATGTCAAATGTAATTTGCATCTTACTCACTTAATTGACTTGCTGAGAAATTGCAGGCAGAAAGATCCAGAATGTGGAATAGGAGAGTCTGGATGGGAGTTCACTGTGTGGGGTGGCTGCTCGGGCTGTGTTTGCACGGCTGTAGTGCAAATGGGCAGAGGCTATGAATAATACAGCCTTTTTCATAATTCTCCGTACAACGTATAGATGAAAAAGAAACAGTTAATATTAAATATTCATACAAAAGAAAAAGCGTCTTTATAGGTAACAAAAAACTAAAAACATAAATAAAAGTTTGAGCCTGTGTGAGCTGTTTATTATCACCGTTTTCAAATGTGTTTAAATAATTATAGACTTGATTTTTAGTTCCTAACTTGATGTCACACTCCTATTTTATTATCACACGATTTGTGAAGCACATAAAGCAGTTGATTAGAATTCGCCTCCTTATACTTTAACATCAATCCATCTGTTTTTTTTAGCTACTTCTCTGCATCTGGATCACAATGTCAAAGAAGGGAATGTTTTTGTGCTCCAGCAGGGAGTTTTAGTCTGTTTGTGTCGCATTCACCTCAGGCTCTCATTTCAGTTAGCCATGCAGAGCACACCTAAAGAAGAAAGGAGCCGTGGGGGCCAGGTACCTGAACCAGCTGGCTCCTCTCAATGAGGAAAAGCAGTGGCTGGATTCCAAAGTACTCCCAGATTTCTGAGCTTCTCATTCTGTTCTGTTGAGTAAGGTTAGGCACCCTCCAAAGAAACAGCATTTGGGACATTTTATCCCCAGTCTGAGAGCTTGTGAGCAAAGTCAAAGGTCAAAACAAGGATTTGTGCAGAGCCTTGCTTTGGTGTTTGGTTTTGCAGACGCTGCATCTAACTAGCAGTCACAATCCCTCTTAACCTCAGGCGTTAATAACAAGTGAAACCTAGCCGACTTGGAGCTATGGCTCGCTTCCAAAATGACTGGGACACATTTTTTTATGATACATGACCGTGGCCTAAGAGTTGGAGGTAGCGACGCTGATGCCAGCTTCATCACATTCACACACCCCATTCACATTAGAATGAATTCAGCAAAATAGTGAAAGTCATTTCACACGCTACATTTCTAACTGTGTTGGCATACATTCAGCACAACAGTGTGACCAATGCATTGTGCTATAGGTACAATAAATTATGGTTGTGATTCAGCAACACTGTTAACACAAGTGAATCTCATCAACTAGACAAAGAATTAATCGATTAATACAGTACGGCATTTGGAGTGAAATAGAACAGAAATTAGTTTAAGGGAAGAGAATGGAGACGGAAAATAGAAAAACCAATACGAAGTCCAAACAATGCCACTGAAACGCTTTCTACTGTTGTCTGTGTGTGTAGTTTCTGCTTCAGTGCTGACCTCTATTCAGCTACATGAATGAAAACAACAAATCAAAATAGGCGTCTCTCTTTCCTCTATTTTCCTCCTGGCAAACAAGTTCTTTCAAATAGTGAGATAGCCAGAGGATGCCCCAGCAGCGCATGTAAGCACATCAACAATGGGCCGGATGTACCCAAGAAACCATTATTCAACCACTACTCATGGTTGTATTTTTAAGCAAAGTATTCATATCCGTTATCCAGATAATATGGAATGATACAAGAAGCAAGAACCCTTTTAGTATCAGCTTCATGGCTGATGTTACCTATCAGGCTAATTAATTAACATTGGTCAAGTAGTATAGAGTTTACTTTGTCTCACACAATGTTTTAATAGTGTTAAATACAAGAAATAGACTGTTGAATACGGACTATGCTTTTTTAGTTTCTGTTCAAAATAATTTATTATTGAACAATATATCAAGTCCAACTTAATAATTGGTATTTACAAACTTATATTCATGAATATTTAAATACACACACAATGTGTATTGGTGATTAACACTGAATGTAAACAGAACTTTGTTTGTTTACAAGAAAAACGCCACCTTTAAGTTTGTTCACTAAATATTTAAAGCTGCTGTAATCAATGCTTTTACGTAAGCAATGGATCAAAAGTCTATGTAATGCTCGTAGTGACAAACTCAGAGAGTCTTATTATGCGAACCTGCTGTCCTCCACAGCTCTACAGAGCTTTGAAGCATTTTTGAGTTCATTGTTTTGGTTTTATGGCCCGCAACTGTGGTGTTTTGATTCACTCTCACCGCTCTCATTGGTGTTGTTTTTGGTCATAGCAGGCTGCTGTTTACATCGAAAAAGCGCTGAAAACCCACTGCACACTTTGCTTGCTTAGCATATAACACAGCAGATCATTTAGCTGACAAAAAAAACAATAAGGCAGCTTGAAATTATTTGATTATTATCCATGAATACATTTAACTTAAGTTACAAATTATTAACAAAACTAGTTTTATTTATTTTAGCATATGAAGAAGTCATTCATTAATTATAAATGAACAAGTAAGAAAGTAGCATGTGAGTACCTGCTCGTTTTGTGTTTGTTATTCAGCGTGCTGATTGATTCTCCTGTTGTGAACGCTTGTGCAGGTGTGGCTCTGTGTCTTTTTGAAGCACCAACCATTTGTAAGAGAGGCATCAGAGAAGGGAGACGGCAGGGCAAAGGGCTACTCATACAACGAGCCGAGAAGGAAAACGTGGTGGCTCGGGTCTTGTTGACGAGTCTGATTTTTTTAGTTCAGATGGCTCACGTGATGAAAAACAACAGAAAGTGTTTTATTTATGTAGGTTGTTACAGAGCCAAAACAATTGTAACATCAGTACATTTCATGCAGACAAAGTCATGTCCGAATGTCAGAGGGCAGCATAAATGATTTACCAACTGATGGAGAAAAAAAGTCTGTCATATATAATGTCTGTAATATTTACTGTCTTAGACTAACTGCTGTTTAGTAAGAAAGATTTCAGTTGTTTTATACTGTGGTCAGTTACTCACACTACGGTAGTATTCGAAAACAACTGTTATTAAGCAGAACGGTTAACACAGCACCACACAGAGGATCTATATGTGCTTATAGTGGGTTGTAAAAATGTACTATAACCTTAAATATCTGGTAACTGGGTCATGCTGATGGGGGTTGTTGTCTGGAAAAATAAGTATAAAAACCCTCATGCAGCAAAGCAACGTGGACACATGAAGAACCTGCTGTTTAATGACCTATTTCTTAATGTTACTTTCCAAACTATAGAGGCACTGTCAAAATGTATGCTCTATCTCTGCAGCTCTTTGTTTTTTATTTTGTTCAATGAGAAATTATGATAAATCTGCTTTTCTCATGTGTCATTTATCATTCAGTGCGAGTAGCTGATAAGACCATAACCTCCGGTCCTTGACATTTTCACACTAATTGCCATTTTTTAGTCTTGCCATGCACGATGAACTCTCCCGTGTTACGCTGAGCCGCTAGGTCAATGGGCCCATCCTCCAATTGCACCCCACCCCCACCCCCTTTTCTTTTTTTTTCACACCGCCACAGAAATAACAGACAGCCTCTGTAATTACGGTTCTTTTGAAAAATGGGTCACTCTTTCTCTTGAGGTCCCTCCAAACTGTACCTGACTTTCTTCTTCTCTTGCATTTTCTCCTTTCCAGACCACCAAGGCAGTGAACAAAGGTGACTTCCCACTGGCCAACATCGCCTCCCGACGGGCTTTGTTCCTCGCTGCTCTCTCCATCACTATAGGCACCGGCGTGTATGTGGGGGTGGTGGTAGCTCTCATTGCATACCTTTCTAAACCAGGACACATATAGCAGCCGCATCTTCCCTCCACACTCCTTTGGGGAGCCCAGGAGGAGAACAACCCCCTCTTGGGATCAGCATTGCTCCTGCAGACTTTGAAGGAAAGTTTTTCGGGGGATGTAAAGATTTTTCCCTCCACCTTCCTTTCTTTCCAGCTTTCTCTCCCTACAGGCCCTCTGTCAGCCAAGATTAGCCACAGCGACTGGAGAGAGGTCAAGCTGGAGGGTGAGAAGAGGGGGAATTGGGGATAGGCAAAGTTTTTTTTGTTGAGACAGGGAGAGTGTTTGAGTAATGGAAGTATTCCACGTTGGAGTCCAGTTTGCATCCCATTGACTTAAACCCCTGTTGGCTTCATCCCCTTTTGGCTGGTTTTTAACTTCCAAGACCCCTACAGAAACATTGAGAAGAAGAGACTGAGACGACAACTCCTTGAACATGAGCAATTAGAGCAGAGGTCGAGGAGGGTTAGACACCAACACAAAATCACTCTCAAACCAACTCTAAGTTGTTGTTATTTGAGCTGCATTTAAAATTGGAGCCTCTCTGCGGAGTCCTGTCTCCTCCTGTCCCCTGTCATCTCAGTTTGCCACCCAGGACTGTCTTCAATAGACCGTGAGCTTCCCTCATCAACTCAAAATACCAAGACTGCATTTGTCTCTGGGCGGACAGCCTCACAGTATATGGCCACACTCACAGATTCTTAAGTCATGACATGCTTTCATTTCCGGAGAAAACTTTAGGAAAAAAACTACTAATGATAATTTCAATGAAGAATAAAGATCTGAGAGAAGAAAAAAAACCCAATCAAATATGATCAGAGGCACAATATGCACCGGCATGAATAAAAAGAATCTGAATGGAGCCTCAGGCCTGTATTTTACCTCTGAGAAGGTGTCCATCCATCAACGACATGCCCCGACATCTAACAAAATCTGCTCGTGCCAGATATGGTTTGCCTCCATACATGCAAATGTGCTTTGTTTTTATGTTTGTCTCTTTGTGTTCCCTGCTGTCTAAAAGGCACCTTGATTAATTAATCTCGCTTTAAGGAATGTTCATTTATAGCCTTTGAAGTAAAGCACAGAAATGAGGTGGCCAGATGGTCCGAAATTCAGGGGAAACGGTGTACAGTGACTCCCAAAGAACGCCACATCTGGTAACACAATGTGAGATGAAACATCAGCCAGTCACCATGGGCGAGGAAAGTTATAAATCAGGTAGATAATGTCATTAAAAGGCAGGCCTTACAGGACCTCCGGTGCTGCGCATATAAACAAAGTGTCGCAGTCTCATAGCTTTGAATTTAGCTGTTATCAGTTATCCTTTGCATGACAGCAGTATACTGCTACGCATGATTGATTGGATTTAGAACTTGCTTCTGTCAGATCATAAAAAAGCTTAAATTAAAATTGATCAGGCTGTGAAGGGGCTCATGTTTTGTGCAACACTTTAACCCACATTCCCCAATTCAGCTATTAAAACAGAGGGCGTTTTAGTGTAATAAACCATTGAGACGTTTCAATTTGTTCCTCCACAATTTCAAGAATTCTTACTCAAGTTGAAAAACAGACGCTCAACAGACAAATTCACGGATTCTCTTTGTATGAAGGGCTTATTAATCACTTAGATTTTAGTTTGTGTTTTTATGTTGTAGATTAGAAGCCAGGCAGATGCTAGTTCAAGCAGTGAAGCCTCAAGAGGTGACATTATACACTTAGTTTCCTTGCACAGGTCCTGCATTAGTCATACCTGACATTTATGGTGCACAATTAGCTCCCTGTAATGGCTTTTTCTGAAGGAATGTGTACTCTCTGGAGCATAGCCCTAAAATAGCACAGCCACATTCATTTTGCTAATAAGCCACTTTCGGCGTCGCTGGTTGCTGTCAAACCTGCAAGTAAACAATCCATTTACACATTCTCGGCTCTGTGAACATTTTAAAATAAACATACAAGTTGGTTCTGCTGTGCTAATGAAGAGTGAATGTTGCCGATATTCTCCACGAGGGGAAGTTTCCAATGTGCTTTGCTTAAATAAAACTGCAGCTAAGACTCCTAGAATTAAATTTTTGGCTGCTAGTTGTATTTTGATAAAAGTCAGTCAGATACTGATAAGCTGAATGTCGATTGATTTATTTGTTTGGAGCCCTTAGTTATACCTCGTTGAGTCTCTGGTCATCTGAAAAGCTGGTTATTACACTGTATATGTTTGGCCTTATAACCTCTGACCCCCCATCACCATCTGTTCCAGTGGTAACTCCTGAGCTACAGATTCCACGTCAGTGTACACACACATCATGACCATCACTGTAACTATACTGACAGACTGTACGTTTGCTTTCATCTCTTGAAGACAATTTTATTGCTGATAATGATGAACATGCTTTGTGTTATGTAGCGTGTCATTCAAATGATGTGTTTTTATCTGGCTTCTTTGGCAACCTGGTATTGTGCAATGTGTTACAACAGTATATGGGTTTCAATGCTGTTGTTATTTTCTTCTCCTCATGATGAACCGATGTACACATCCGCGCAACAAATACGTTTGGCGAATGCATTCCTCAATGCCAGGGTGATAGTGCTCTCTTTGTGTCGTGCTCATAAGCCGAATTAAAGAAGATGACATTTTTTTTATTACATTTATGTTTTGGGATTTTTTTCCTATCTTGTGTGAAGGCAACATGTACATATTGCAAATAAAGACATGTTCAAATGTAATGACAAATAAATCAGAAAGGAAGGATGGCCTTTCTTAAAAGCAAAAACATTTTTTTCTCTGTGGTTTATACAGCGTGAAGCTATAGTCGGATTCGTATCCGAAAAAAACCCTCCACAACCTGAGAGAACTGTCTGAGTAATTGAGATGCTTGAGTTGTCCTTAAAGCAAAAGCAAACACAGACTGAGTCATGGAGTGTAGGTGGTTTTGCCCGAAAGAGACAGAGGAGCTGCTCTGAAATTTGTAGCTGCAGTTTTCTCATAGCTGCGTGCAGTAAAGTACACCTTTCTTTGTGCTGTGCTGAGCATAAACAGAGAGCTATTTCACACACTGACGTTTCACACTGGGCCTCAATATGATTTTGATAGTCACATTCGTGCAGCCATTACGTTTTAGTGGGTTGGGATTGTCAGGTATGTGGCTTGTTATCTACAACTGTGGTTCCAAACCCTTTTTGTCCCCACAGCTATATCAGATGAGCTCAAATACCCCTTCATCAACACCGCCCAAATATGTACTTATGAATGGATTATAAAATGGAGTAAACTATTTCAGCTGTTTATTATTACTTTAAGCTAACAGTTCCAAATACATATTCATTACTTTTAGCTAATGATGTCTACTGCTTATCCATTACTTGAACTGTTAATTCAATAGCTAACAATTTCAGCTAATCCATTACCTTCAGCTATTTCAGCTAAAAGCTATAATAGCTAAACGTTTATTATTTATTATTTTAACTATTTCAAAAATGTTTGTTTAGCTAACTTTTTCAGCTGAGCATCCATCGCTTTAAATCAACCATTCAAACATGTATCCATTACTTTAACTATATAGCTATATAGCCAGTTATCCATTATGCTTTTAGCTAACTATCTCTATGTTTTAGTTGAGTCTGATGGACTCCCCTGGGGTTCAATACCCTGATTGGGAATCACTGATCCACAGCAGTGAATGAACGTTCACAAAATCATCCCATGTACTGTAGGTAGGAACTAAACCCTACATGCAGCCGAATCCGTCTGCGTTAGAGCTGATTCTGAGGTAGGCTGTTACAGGTTTAACATGGCTGTGTTGTGCCAGTGTACATGCAGCACCAGATGGGGAAGAGCTCTCATTACAGGAGTGAGTAAGGAGTGAGTCACAAGCTGATGTCTTTGTCAGTGAACACGCTGCAGCACAATAGACAGTGTTGAGATGCTTGCCTAGTCATCAGGGGTGAAAAAATGCTCATATAAAACAAAACAAAGAGCATGTATATCTGTTTTCACCAGGATATGCTAAACAGGCTATGCTCAACGGCAGACACACAGGCAGATACTATAGATCAAAAGAAGACTGTTTGTGTTTCCCAGCGTTCAGTCAGTTTGCCTGAGCAAACAAGGCAGTGAGCAGGAAAATATTTTGCTCGTCCTCTGGTGTTCTGTTTGTTTGATTTGTGCAAGGGGGATTTCATATACTGCCTTTAAAAATAATTTGTGAAGTTATACGCTCTTGAAGAAATGGGCCTGTTATCATAAAGTTACAAATAGAATCATCACACCTTTCAATCATTACAGAATAGACAGTTTTTTTAGATTTGACTCAAAAAAGCAGTGCTGGGCATCTGACTCCCCCAGTTCCTCTCATCTGTGGATGAGTCAGGCTTCATCATTTCATCAGCCATTTCTTGCCCACATTAGTGGATCATGCCAAAGATTATCGTGGGAGAGAAGTGAGCCTGACTCTGTTTGCTCTCCTCGTGTTTCTAACTGGAAGCTACAACACTACGCCACAGTCTTTTTCTGCAAGTGCCGTTCTTGAGATTGGTTATTGTATTTCACTCAAGGATGGTGCAATACCCTGGAAACCTCCACTTTATGAGCTCTCACACTTGCCCACACATGACAAAAACTGCAAGTCAGTGGAGTTTTACAGCTTCCAGTTATATTGTTCACAGGTGGATTAGGCAAAACGAGGTGTGGAACAGCTTCCACACTGTGGTGCAATTTGTGTTGTAATTACAGCTTGCATGGCACATGTCCCTCACTGATTGTTTTCTGAGTCAGATTCTTTTCTTAGCTGCCGTTGTTTTCACTGCAGTAAACATTCATTACAAAAAAATGTTTTCCTACAGAGGTGGAGATGACAGCCTTTTTAAACCAGAGACAGAGACAGGAATGGAAAGAGACTGAATTTGATTGCAAATGTTGTGGAATGTTTTGCTGGCAATCATATTGTTTTCCCAACCTGCCAGAAGATTGAGGGGTGTAATACATTGTTCCAAACTCCTCTTAAATCTTTTTGAGGTCTTTTTGTGCCTTGAAGGCACCCTATAAAGATTTCCTACCAGCGAGAAAGCTTAGGAAAATGGAAAATGAAAAGCAAGCGAGTAGCCTCCTCCCACTGAGGTCGTTTCCTGTGATATTTCCCCACAGCTGTAAAATAAGAAACAATGCAAATCATTTTTCAAATATCCATATTTGGTTAACCTATTGGATTTGGTGATTCATGATGCTGCCTTTGTTTTTCATTGATTTGGTAAAAAGAAATAGAATAGAAAAGATATGCTAATTTTATGTTTTTAATGGAATTGCTTGGGGCATTAAAAGGGTTTTTGGACAGATTGCAACCTCAGATAAAGAGGCTCATTTAGCTTATGTGACTCAGGCACTTCATAAAAATAGCACAATGAACAGGTGCTGGTTTTGAGCATACCTTGTGAATTTGTAATGCAAGACTATTTGGAAAACATTAGCTTAGAGGAGTGTGCACTGCCTTCTCTACTGAGAGGAAACTAAATGTCTCAAAAGCTCCAAACCATAAAAAATGTTTTTAAAAAAAGACACGCAGATGTTGCGTTCTCTAAATGTTCTCATCTTGGATGACAGGACTAGCCAGGCCCCAGGCTGTTTCGGCTCTATTTCCATAGCAGTCCCTAAGGCTACAGCTATAGATCACAAAAGCGTTCTGGTCATGAAAAAAAAACCTTTGGTACAAACTTATTCCCATCTCCAAACTGAGCACTGCTGTAGAGCTTTACCTATCCCTCCATATCCAGTCTCTATATTTAGACTGGATGTTCTTTGTGGGTATATTTGCTTTTGCTTAACTCTTTCAACAAGGAAACCTCGCTGTAGAGGAGAAAATTGTGTCCCTGCTGAGTAACACTGATGAGAAGACTGCTGCATTTATCAGTTATTCATGATTCTTTCAGTTATTCATGAGAAATAGTTGGAAATTTCTTCAGTAGACTGAGAGAAGTGCATTAAAACCCTCACTATTTAGGTTGGCAGCAATTAACATTGAAGCAAATGACAGATAAGGCCATGATCAAAGAGGACGCGGTTCCAGTTGTTTTCTGTTGACAGTAAGCGTTTTGCGTGCTGCTCATGCACCCTGCTCACGTCATGTTTAGACGCCCAGAGCGCCTCACGTTTTTGCAGGTGCACTCTGAACGCCTCAAGTTGAAAAAACTTCTACTCAGAGCAGAAAAGCACCCGGCGTCATTTGTGTTTTTTCCAATTGTCCAAACGGATGAATTGAGAGGCGGGCCTTCTGTGGTGTTGAGATCTGTGAGTTAACTTCTCTCCACAATCACTGTTAGGCTAAGGACAGGTGATTGCCTAGTAAACAATTCTAAAAATAACAGCAAGCTGCAGCTTTTTTTAAGTCTAACAAAAAAATCAGTTTTGCAACCTGCAAAAAGAACTCTGTCTGATCAAGACCTTAGTGCTGCTTTTCGTTCTGAAGTCAGCTAAACGCTAAGATACTGTGCACACGAAGACAAATCTAATCATCATCGGAGTCATAAAACCATGAATTACAACTATAATCTTGATTTCAGGCATCATAAGAAATAATGTGAAAGCTTGTTGTGTGGAAGCTAGTTCTGTGGCAGTTTGAGTCAAGGGCAGATGCATGAAAGAGCTCTTGAATAAAATAGTGCAATTATTTGCACGTTTACTGTCTGTTTCTCAGTGCAGCGTCAGGATCATTGTTTACCTTGCAGCTGCACTTTCTTTATGCAGGTGGATATCCAGGCCGTTACCGGTGTTGAAGAGCCAGTGAATAATGCAGTTCTGGCTGAGAACCTCTCATACAGAGAAAAACATCTCTTTTACAGTACAGCACAAACCTACTGCTGCTTCACTGCCGGGCTCCATCCACAACTCTGCACACCTCTCATAGAGTACAGGCGCTGCATTTCCAGGAAAGCCCTTTCAAATGCAATGTGAGGGATTTCATGTTTTCACAGAACTCCAGCTTTTATCTTGCTTCTGCACTTGTCTGTAAGCAAGGGGAAAAAGGGGGCGAGATGGAACTAATTTTATGGATTTTGAAGCCCTCAGGAGAGAGCCAGATACCTCTGTAAAGATTTATTTATCAACTCAAAAGCAAGCAATGGAAAGCGGAGTCAGAGAGATTGTGCAGAGGAATCTATGTATGTACAGCTATTCAAAGTCGGTCAGAGGCAGCAGCTGGGCAGCAGAGGGGAACATATCTTTTTTTGGAAGATAAGATAAAGTAAAAAGCCGACAAAGCAGTTATCAGTGTGGATAACAGATTCATACTACAAGTTATATTATTCAGCTTTGGGGGTCTGCAAACTGTTAGAATAGAACATGTGTGAAGACTTCGCTTTACTTTGGAATAGTTCAACATTTTGCGTATTCTTAATGAAGTTGCAGCGAGCAGCCGCTTAGCTCAGCTTAGTATATAGACTGGAAATAGCTAGCCTGACTCTGAATCCACAGCTACACAGTTTTTACACCTAAATAAATTAGATATAACGTGTTAATTAGTGAGTTTTGGAGGTGCTTTAGCTGCCTAAATGAAGTCCTCGGTCACATGGGGCAAAATACACAACAGTAATGAACCCATTTCATGAAACTGCAACCTAATATATACATTGCCTTCCTCAATAACAGTAACAGTGTCAATAAATCTTAAGATGCTACAAAACATGAGTACAGACTTAAACATCTTTAGATAATTCATGTCTCAAATACAACTGATTAGCATTCTGACACCGCCGTGCACACACACAAACAAGAAAAACACACACAGCCATTTAAATCTGTTGCCTGTGGCAAAAGCACATCAGTTCATGTTTCAGCAGAAGTGAAAACTAATCTCTTTCCCCCTCCATATTGGCTTTGTGTGTGTTCAGGATTGTCTGCCTAATAAACATTGACGCTCCAAGCAGAGTCACGACTGTCTATGAAATTCAAAAGCTAAAATCCTCAGGACAAAGAGGAGCAGGGTGCGGACGAAACGTAATAAAAATGAACAACTCAAAGCGACCTGCTCAGAGTAGTGCTGTGGGTGCCTGGTGACAGATGCCGGTCCTGAGGAACCGCCATCAAAAGCACCTGTTTTTCTTCCACATTGGCCATAAAAAGCACCGAATTTAGACTCTAAATTCATTCTATCTGTCGACAGAATGAATGCTTTTCATGCCAGCAGGGGCGACAGACGCACCAGTCTCGGTGTGTCACAAGTTGGATTAAAATGCTATTTCATTAACTAACATTAAAAAGGAATCAGCACAGCAGTTAAAGGGGCTTAGACCTTTAACACCCAGCAGAAATATGGCAGAGGTGCTGCTAATCAAAACCAGCGGTTTGCCTCAAGCAGTGATACACTGCAGGGGAAATATGGGCATCCATTGCTTTATAGTGCCAATTTGCACGTGTTAATTGAGAGCAATTGAAAGTCTACAAGGCAAAACTGACTTTCTAATGTCAAGGTCGCAAGAATACGACTCCCAACTGAGGGAAGACAAGTCAATTATTTCGTGACACGACTTTCACAGATCTGCACATACATGTAGTCGTTAAATGCCACTGCAGTGGCCAATTAGATGAGAGATCATGCTAGATAGTCTCATCTCTACAATAAAGTAGTCATAAAATGTCACTAAATGGTAAGAATGATGATATGCAGAGCTCTCGAGTGATAAATCTGTCCACTTCCTATAACCCCAGCCAGATTACTCTCCCATTAATCATTCCTAAAAGATTACAGCATTTCAGACGAATTGCATCTGGACCTCCTTGTCTTCAGTGCGCTCATGCTTGATTGAGTTAACAGCATCTCGGCAGGAGTTTTACTACACTTTCTCTCTGCAGACGAGATGAGGCCTACAGTAGCATGCAGCTATAGGCAACATGAAATGGAAACAGTAACACTTTGAGTAATGTGCCAGCCACCCACACACTTGCTACTGTCATTACCTTTAACAATACACCCGGTTCTGCGGTAACATCCCCTGCAGCCGCCACTCACACAACTTCTCTTGTTCCTCTGCACTCGAGTCATAGTTTGTTCTTTCAAACATGAGTCTCCCTGTAGTGTTGGCAAGTTTCAGATGGCTACCTCCACTATCTCAGCTTCAGCTGGTGAACCGTTACACAGAGCGTCTTAAGATTAGCTTCAGGTGAGATTTCTCTCTTTTATTACTATGGAACTTTACTATAAGTACTATTACTTATATACTACTTACATACTTGTCGTTGTCCCAGCTCAAGAAACAAGAGATTGCTTGCGCGAACCTGCACTTAACACTCTCAATTTTTCCAGATGGAATCAACAGTCTGATTATGAGCCTGGCTAATTGCTTCAATACTAGAGCCTCTCTGATTAGCAGCAGCGCTCCATTCTAAACAAATTATGACACAAAATTGAAAAATTTGCTGCCTTGTGTGCAAAAGCAATCTCCATTTCTGGGATACATAGGCCTACTGAACTGTAGGTTAGTTACACCTGAAGCACATAAACTGGTCTATTTAGATAGCTCTTAAAGTTATTGACTGCTTCACAGCATTGTGTTTGTGCTTGTAAGCACAGACAAAAGCCAGCAACTCAATAGAGCTTACCAGGATAAATGCTGCTTCAGTGCCACGAGCGCGCTCAGATCTCACAATAACGAGATAAAAGGGGGTTAGCCACGCACATGAGTCAATGTGTGTAACCTTGGGAATGTTACTGAGACTGTTTGGCCTTTAAGCGAAGAAAGACGTGAGTGGCAACAATCAGCTGGTGGCACGGGGAGACCTTTAAAACAGGGACCACTCACTCAGGCATCTTGACGCGGGGAATGGGGCGATCACTCCTTGGAAAGGTCGCGAGCAGAAACAAAATGGCGCCGGACGTACTGTAAATACCATCAGGGGGAGCAGCATGACACCGTATGAGAGGGAGTGAAGGAGCAGGATACTTCTGAATGGGCCATGTACAAGAGAGAAATAGAGACAGAGAGTGAAGGGAATGAAGACAAGACAGGGTCAGCCAAGGCCGCCTGACAGACAGGTAGTGATTTACTGCCTTCCTGCCGACTCTCACGTTGTTGTCTCTGTCCCTAATTGACAGTCAATTATCTCCCGATGACAGCCCCATCCAATGGCGAGCCAGTCTGCGTGAAGGCTTTGTTGACATCCCCAGGGCTCGGCCAAGTTTACGAGTCTCGACTCCAGTGACAAATCAATCCTGCTTGCCGACATTCCTCCCTTCCCCCCTCGAGAATCAGGAAAAAGGGCCCATCGTGTGAGTGATGTTCGGGGGACATGCACACCTACACTGCCGGAAGAAGCTTTTAAATGAGTAAAAGAGGTTGATTGCAGGGTGGATGATTGTGCTTGATTATTATGTTTTACAAGAATGGATAATGATGATGACGAGCAAGAGAATGGATGTGCTCTTTAAAAAATGTCAGGTCACGCCGTGCTTGGAGGCGGGCCATGCAGCTGTGTGGAGTGAGACTCTAGCTTGGACATAATGGATGTTAACATAGCTGTAGAGTTTCTAAATTAAAACATACACACTCTGTAGATACTGAAAGTGCGGAAATGGACAAAAAAACACAGATGGAGATCTGCTGAAAGCTCCCGGCCCTGTGGTTTTGAGCATGATGCATTAGCTCACCAGTCGGCGGCTAATCAATTGTTAATTATGCAGAGAAATCCAGCTGTTGGGGTTATTGTAGAAAAACTCGTAGCCCGGGTCAAAGGGTGCCTGTGAGGCATGGCGGCAGCAGGATCGATGTATTGATGATGTTGCAGCAGCAGGATCACAGCAGTATAAAGTATGTAAATGTACACGAACACAACTAGACATTAGAGAGACTCTGAAATGTTAGCCGTTACTGTATGTGTGTGTGTGTGTGTGTATGTTTTTATGTGCTGTGCGTCTTTGTGTGGTCCTTGAGACACAGCTCAGGTCCCTTCAGTAATAGTCGTCTTTGTAGATGGCTTTCCTATGCGAGGTCTCATCTCCCATCACCGATGAAAACAGCTTGATAAGGGTGTGCACTTGGCTCTGTAATAAAAAGACACGCCGTGTGCTGCCAGGCAAAGAGAGCGGTTTCAAACACCCCCCAACACCTGTCCAATCAGCCCACAAGACCCCGGCCTTAAATGTTTTCCATCAGTGCTGCTGGTGTTCAGGAGCTCTGAGCTCACTGGGAAACGCGAGTAATTGGCTTCTGTTTGTTCCTGGCCTTATCAGTGTATTACTTTCATGGATAACTTGGAACTAATTAATCAGGGTGTGGAGGGATGGATGGGATTTGCCTTTCTCTCTCACTCTTTCATTTTCTGTCAAACACTTCTCTCAACTCTTCTCACAGTGTTCTGCAAGCCCTTTTTGGAACTGTTGGAACGTGGACACGGAGAAGTGGTGGAGAAATAAAACGCTTTTAGTATTTTCCAGTTTAAGAAGCTTTGTTTTTACATGTCTAATCTTATGTTTTTGTCTCACACTGTCACCGCTGCTTTGTTTGGATGTTTACAATATGTGTCTGCCGGTTGCCCCGCAGCATCGCACACACATTTGAATGCAAAATAACTCGATTTCATTTTTTTAAAAACATCACACTGTGTTCAAATAATTGCTTTGATACAATCTAGGCATTTCATTTATTAATGCCCCAGGAAGTTCTGACTGGAAACTGACTGAGTGTTGTTGAACATTGATGCGGGAATCGGCTCAGAATCACGTTGTACCACACATCTAATAAAGAGCAACATTATAACATGACAAATACACACAGCACATCCCTGAAACAGAGATATGATCAACCTTGGTGCTTTATTATTAATTCTACAAACAAGCAGATGTGATTTGGATTACTCTTCAATTATTTCTTGTGACGATTCATTAAATCAAGGGCATGTTCTTGGCAATATGTGGTACATTTGATGGTTATATGTTTAGTCACCCTGATTTAAGAGGTTATACTTTCCAATGCATTTGTTAACCTGATGCTCTGGAAATATGTCCATAGGCCTATATGCTTAATGAACAACCAAAACAAAAAATCTAACCATAGTCCTGTGAGGCTCCACAGACTTGACCACTGCAGAGATTTGTACTTGCTGAGCAAATTAGAAGTGTCTTTTCCTGCAGTGCTGACCCTATAAGGAGCACCACTGTGACCCCCCACTCTGCATCCACAAACTGAGGCCCTGTGATCATACAACTAGAGTCACAGTGGGGAAAACTGTATTCTATATTACTCAGGCTCTCTAAATATGCACAGGTCCTAGAATCAATATGTACCCAAAGTGACCCCACCCAGAGGAACACTTTGCTGCTCACAATAGTCTTTTCTTTGCCATAAAAATAAATCATCTTCTTATTTGGAGATTACTGAATCCTAAGCTGTTTCTCCCAACCCCCGCTTTAGGGGAAATGAGGGGCAAAAGAATACATCAATCGAAGAAAAATGACCCTGTCCATGTCCAAATAATGCTCTTCTTTAGAAGGCATTTGAAATGTATTTGTGTCAAATCAATGAGAGACATGTTTTTGATAGAAGTGAGGCAACTCTGAGAACAAATAAAATACACAGAGTTGAGACTTGAATTTGAGACAAATTTCTGATATTTGTGCAGGCTCATTTATGAGCCAATCAAGATTTCTTTTGGACTTTACTGTTATCTCGGGGGCTGATTATTTCAGACAAATAAAGAAAAGAACATTTTAAGATCTTAAATTAGGATCGGCCTGAGAGAGGAGCTGAATTTAAGAACTATGAGAAATTGATCAAAAGCTCATGTTAATGTTAAATTGAGCTCAGTTGTGTCTAGGAGAAATAGGCTGGACAAAGAAGAGATCTTATTTTGCATGTTCCTGTCCTCTGGGCATGTCCAATCAGGGATAAACCACCACACCTGACTTTCTACCCACCAGCTAATTAGATTAAAGCTGGGGCAATCTAGCAGTTTAGAAATATCCTCTTCATGTCTGCAGTGCCACAGTTTATCGTGCACCCTCAGAAAGATCCATTAAATTTCATCAGATAGTAACAGATTAGAGAGCAAGACAAAGACCAAGACGCTGCCACACAGATGTCTCCTATCGCTGTTGCATTGAACAAAGTCCCTAAAGTTGCCATACTCTTGGCAGAAAGCCCTCCCTCCTGGCTATGCAAAGCCTTCACACAGCCAACGTACGGGCTGTTGTTTGTATAGACTAACAGCTGCTGTGAGCTCTTCTAGGGATGCGGTATGTTCTACACAACATGCCAAAGTACACACACGACAAAAGTGGTGCATTTCTTCCAGCATGGGTTGGAGAGAAAAAGGCACTGAGGCGCACAACCCAAACAAGTAAGTCGATATTGGACGATTCTGCACAACCTTGAATTATATTCAATGCCAAGGTTGTGGTCGTCCAAGTCAGCCAAAGTTTATTGCTGAGTGGGAAACAAACGTCAGATGTGTCAGTTCCCGCTGACAGCTTGATGACATCAGAAGCTAGCATCTGTGAGGAGTTCAGGGGTTTTGGGCAAAAGGGCTCAATCAGCCTGCTTCTTACTCCAACTGATGGCAGCAAAGAATGCAGAAAAGAGAAAGCACATGTCAGGTTTATTGCTCGAGTGGTGAATCTGTTGCTTGTAACCCATTAACTGGAAGGAATGAAGGGAACGTGCATCATTAAGCAATGAAATACATGTGACCGGACATTCAGTCTTATTTCCACAAATTCAGCCTACAGACACATCATTTGCATTTGGCTTCATACTGGTATTTGTGGTGTTGCACGGTGCCATCCTTAACTTCAAGGACATAATTATTTTCCAATAGAAGCTGTCTCTTCTCTATTTGGTGAGCTGTTTCCGTCACGCTCCTCCTTGACACCTCAACCAACTCTTTTGGGCGATGCAATGAAGAAAGGGGTTATAGAATTCGATTCAGGACCCACTAAGTTTGCAGACAGTGTGAGAAGACTAATTCATTTTACCTGCATTTTGGGTTGGCAGGTGGTCATTTGAAACATGCAGTATACATTTTACATGAGGCAGTATGTGTCAAATAATGTCATGGCTAAATACAGCGATGCTGGATACTATTGGCAAAAAAAATCTTGCATTTTTTATGTTCCTAGTCACTGTGAATTTAATGCCATTTCCAAATAATTGCATTTGAGTATTCTTTCATGCTTCATTATCAGGAGGGAATTCAAGCCTTACGGAGGTCTTCTATTATTTAAGAAACAGCAGGGATCATATTTGGGGTGTAAAGCACTTTGACACATTTCTTTGGTGATGAAATGTATCCTTATGCTTCTGCCTAGCATGAAGCGCTTTCTCTACAAATCTATCATTTGAGTAGCAGCCCATGGGAGTTCCGCCTTGTCATTCCCCCCCCCCCTTCTTCTCTCTCCTCAGCTTTAGAGTGTGGGAGGAGTGCAGAAGGGCCTCGCATTAATGCCTCATGCTTTCAAATGGAAGCCCATCGACTGGGGATGTGTGTTCATTTCATTTGCTTGATATCTAACTCGGAAGGAGGGATTGGAAGGGAGAGGATTAGCAGGCAGACAGACACACAGCATGGAGGTCTGTCTGGCTCTGTTGACTCTGTGGGATCCCAATAGACCAACTCATATATATATGAGGGCTAGAAGGTAGCGATGAGGTGGCTGTTGATGTTTCAAAACATACACAAGCCGATATGTGGACACGTAGGGCTTACACACACTCACGCACAGATAAATGTTAATACATACTTGTATTTATTAACACCTGTGTGAGCACGCACATTTCATTTGGATATGCTGCTGTTATAATAGGCTCCCTTCATTTTAGAAGTAGCAAAATGTCACATTTTCCATGCCCTCCCGGATATTAAATAGATTGGAACAGAAGCTTCAGGAAAGCAGATTGACTCCCACCTACATAAAGCTTAGTAAAAACTCTCAGCGCATTGTGTGTATTGGTATTAAACACACATTATCACAGCATTTGTATGACAAGCAGGAAGTCTCAAAACATTCTATGTTATATGCTTTTGATTGCATATGTTTACGTGTATGCTGATGTATGCATTTATTTATCAGTCAATCCTTGATGAGCTTGCCTTTCTTTGATTGCAATTAAAACACAAAATATTAGTTTATAAATCAATTAGTCCATCTACAGAAAATGATAGCAGCTATTTTGATAAGTAATTTCTCAAGCAACAATGATAAATATTCTACAGTTCAAGTTTCTCAATTGTGAGGACTTGATGCTTTTCTTTGACTTATGTAGTAGAAAGTTGGTTATCTCTGGGTTTTAGACTGTTGGTCAGACAAAACAAGTAATTTGAAGACATCATCTTGGGCTTTTTCACTATTTCTTACTAGTTTCTTATATTTATTAGAGAAATGTATTAATTGATTAATCGAGAAAATATTCAGCAGATTGAACATATTAGTCGAAGTCACGCACATTGATTGACTAATGTGTCTAGGATAATATAATACAGTGTTTTAGAGTGACATTTACTGTGTCATTTGTACATATGAAATACTTACTGGTTCAGAAACACAATTCCAAATGAATGATAATGTTGCTACGTGTCAGCTGGATGTGTAAATCGGCAACTGTTTGCTATCACATTAGCCATATTTTAACAGGTGGTCATTTTGTGTTTACAGTTCTGCTGCCCCCAAGTGGCCAAGAAATCAGCTAATGCAGGTTTAACATCCAATTGGTCTATTCCAACATTAGTTATTCCAAGAATGTTAACATGTTTGTGTCTGTATGGACAGTGACATGTGATATATGTTTGCATAGGTAGATGTGGAAGCTGTTATGCATTGCATGAATGTGCATTACATTTAAGTACCCAGCATATTACTGTCAGCAACACATGCAGAAAACGATATAACGTGGATGCATGTCAACATGTGGTTTTTCATGAGCTTAACATATAACATATACCATGTTTTGAAACTTTCGAGTGCCTCATTTGACAATAACAATTAAATGCAGAGAAAGAAATCGCGGGAATGCAATTTCACCACTGGTTGCCCTTTCACAGCCTCCATTTACATAAATGTGTGCGTTTGTATGTGAGAGCATCCATGTGTGAACTTTGCACATGTGGGCTTGTGTGTGTGAAGAGTGCAGCTGTGATGTGTGATCCATGTGGGTGCAGGTGGCACACATTGGCCAGCTTTGCGTGTGTGTGTGTGAGTGTGTGAGTGAGCCTGTGATCCTGAGCACAGCTGTGATATGGCAGTGTACTCAGCATCAACTTTAGCTCAGGCTATTCATACATCATCCCCACAGTTGGAAGACACACGTACTACAGTCATTTGTGAGGATGCGCTTTGGTAACCAGCTCATCTTCAGAGCCACTTGTCATCTGTGCACTCAACAACACTGAAATGATGCCTCTGGGGCCCCTCAGAATTAAAAGTGTTTTCTGCAACACCTTAACAAAAATTCATACATATTTAATCTCTTCATGGATGTGTGGTTAGGTTTTATTTGTCCTCTCACAATCCCTCCTTCAGTATTCTTCAATTTATAAAATCCAATCGATACCTTTTTTTGTGTGCGGTTTGTATATGTGTGACTGTAGGTGTGTCTGTGTACACGAGTGATGGTGGTGCTTGATTCTGTGCATGTAAGCATGCGTGAGTGTCAGTGCAGCTGTGTTATTGTGTGGGTGTTTTTCTAGGGCTAAGATGAAAAGCTTTGAGATGAGAAGAACAAGCCCTTTATTATTTTCTCACAGAGATTTATGTGCAATCTTCCGCTGTGGCTCAGCAGGGCCTGATATCGGAAGCCAGTAATCTCAGCCATGGATTTAGTGTCAGAGTGGAAGGGTCAACAACCTCTCCATCCACACACAACTCTCAACATGTGATGGATAACCTAAACCGCAGCAGGACACCGCAAATCTCAAGCCATATTGTTTTCTGTCTGTCAGTACCGACAGCTGCCATGTAAGCAGAGGTTTTGACATACTGCTGCACAGCCGCTAACTAGTTGTTAGCACTTTCCCTGAGGAGCTTGCATGTCCTCTGCAAGCTTTTCTTCATTTTTGTTTCTTACCCAAATGGACTAACAACATTTTACTGAATGCTATTGTAAGGATTTGTAAAAGGTAAATCATTGCCTGTAATCAGCTAACTTCGATACAGTGAGGGATGACAAAGGTTATTTCAGTTAATGGGAGAGTGTCTAACATAATTAGTGGCTTTTGTTTTTGGCAAATTTTCAGGTGCACACTTTAACAGAGCCAAATTACAGATTTCCTCAGATAATCCCCATACACAAACAACAGAAACAGAAAATTATTCCTTGTTTATAAAAGACAACATCACATACTTCTAGTTTCAGACAATAAGCCATTGTCCTGCTCTCCAGTCTGAACAAAGTCTGCCACCTATTCAAACTTAATGAGAGCTCCACTTAAACTGATACATCTGCAGAAAGAGGAATTTTATTTGATGATAAGACAAATTAAGACTACCTGCAGAAAATAACTTCCTGTATTCAATTACTCACACATCCTAATTCTGATTATTCAGCGCAGCTCTCCCGTCTCTCTGAGCACTCCTTCAGCCATATACTTTGAAAGCCGCTGGGACAATTACTGAGACACATTGACACCAAAATGTAATTATAATGTCATTAAATAATAATCAAAAACGCAGCCATCATAATCCCAGCGGGGCCACTACCTCCACATTTGCCATCAGCATAGCCAGCTCAGTGGTCTACGGGGCGTGTGAGGCACATGCAGGCGTTGAGAACTGTTGGCACCACTGACATCATTGCTAAGGAAGTAAATGCCTTCTCAGGATACAAATACCGTTTCATTCATCATTCATGTCGCAGGTGTCCACGTACACAGTTCTATGCACATCTCTGCTAAATGACAGCCACATATCGGACTTTGCATGCATGGATTTGTTAAATGTAGTCACCACGTTTTAGTTAATTATTAGTGCCCACAGCAATATTTAAATTCACGGTACTTAATTTGCATGAAAGTCACTAAATATATAAGAATAAATATCTGCATTAGCAATTTAATATGGTGATCCAGGCAAAGTGTAAAGTGGAACATTAAAGGCAAACAAAAATTATATTTTCAATTAGCTTCTTACTATGAGAGTTGGCTTCCTACATGAATACTAAATAATCTGAAAAGTTAGAACAGTTTTGGTTATTTCACATTAGAGATTTCTGTATTTGTGTTTTTGTCTGCTCCTCTCACTGGTTTGAAGTGGTCTCAGATTTCCATGGCTCCCAGGTGACAATGACTTTGGTGATCCTCTCACTTTTCCTCTAGCGCCACCATGACGTTCACTTTTGTAGTTTTGAGTGAAATGTCTATTGGATGGATTGTCGAGCCCCTCTCAGGATGTGAAGTTAAGAGATTACTAAAGTGATCCCTTATCTTTACAGCATTCCAAAACAATGGTGATGGATTCCTGCAGTTGAGTACAGCCAAATGTATGTTTTTCAGGGTTAGAAGTTGCTGCCAGTCCTGGAATCAGCCTGTAGTAAACCCTGTACAATGACCCTCACTTTAGTAAAGAAAATCATGTCCACACTTTTCTATCAAAGATCCACATTAAAGCTAGGTTGGATATTGTTTGCTAACCCACTCATTGCCATCAAACAGCAGTTAATCCTGGGTTACATCAGTCTGAAAGGGGTATTACTTAGAAAGTACATTACATTGTTGTTTGAATAGTTTATTCTTCTTCTTGTGCCAGAATCATGTAGTTGTAGCTGCTGATTTTTCTTTTATTTTAAGGTTTATCATTTTTCTTGTTACTGAAGCGAACTTAGTCAAATTCCTGAAATGTATTTAGTATTGCATGTTCTCTTCTGCACGTGAGTTCTGAACCTCCAACCTACCAGGTGCCACTAACAGTGTGGCAGACTGCTCATCCACTGCAGCAGACAGTGATCCTGCTCTAAAGACCAAAGCCCATCTCCAAACACTGGTCTCCCCTGTGCTAACAGGCTTTTTTATGTGCAGTGAGTCCATTTTGATTGCTGTAGAACTCAAACTTTAGATGTGTTACTTCTTTGATGAAGATAAGAGAAAACCAGTTCATCCAGGGAGGAGGCAATTCTCTCTCACACCGATTCTCCAGCAGCAGTTTGAAAGCTTGGAGACAAACAGGGTTAGCAGAGGTGTAGAAGTGCAGAGCAGTGGATATTTTTCTTGAGTGAAAGTATATGAAACACCAAACAATTCTAAGGATCAAGTTGTTCTTAGTTTGCGTTACTTGTACCTCAGACAGGTTAGCCCAGACATTGGCGGTACAGCATTAAAATCCTTTCTTGTTGTGTTTCCTTCCTCCCTGAGCCACCCACGTTCTCTTATCTCTCCAAAGACAGGTCTGTTTACCAAACAGGTCCCACATGTGCGCTAGTTAGCCAAAAGCCACCAACTATGGGTCTCATTACTGCATTAAATTTTACAACAGAAGTTTTAGGGACAGATCATTTAGTCTCCTTGGCTCGATTACGGACTTTTCTTGGACTCTGCGGGATGATGTGTTAACAGCCAAGCCTTGAGTTATTGTAGAAAGTAATCCTTTCAACTCAGTTGTGAGCACATTTTTTGTCTGGGTAATTGCCACAAGAGTGTGCCACACATATGGGCCCAGGCTCGGCGAGGAGAGAAGTGTGTAGAGGATATTGGCCATTGTGTAGCTCAGCTGAGATTGTGCGAAGCTTGTGCCACAACATCAAGTCACTGCCACTTACCTGCTCTATTGACTGTTAAACAACAGACCGCAATAACAGTGGACCTTGGAGTGGGGAACAGCTCCTGGTCTGCCCATTGGGTAATAAACAGTATCTGGCTCATTTCATCACATCATTCACCTGGCTCCTACAAACTATAGCAGCTACAAACAGGAGCCAAAATTTAGGCTCAAACAATACACACATGCAGAAACTTTCACATGTGATAACTTAAAAACTAGGGCTGAATGAATTAATCTGTTGATTATGTTTTAAAATTCTGAAAATGGTGAAAAATACTGATCGTAATTTCAAAGTCCAACGTGACGTCTTTAAATGACTTGTTGTATCTGAACAACATTAAACACCCAAAGATGTTCAATTTACAATGACATTACATGACAATTGCTTATTTACACATCCAGCAGTTATGGCGCAACATGAGCATTCATTTGGAGTCGAGTCTCTGACCACCTGTCAAACATTCACTCTTCTTTTAGCTCTGTTTTGCTCTTCAAAATATCCTGAGGGAAATGTCTTTCTCTTAAGCTACTAAATGCTCCACTATGTTCACCAGCTAGCTCCTAACTGCGTCTGCCATTTGATGCTGGGCAGGCAGCATACAGTGAGTCTTTAGAGCTGAAAACATCGGCCCGTTGTGGCTGAAAAACGATGCTATGAGAGCGGTGAGACTGAACTAAAATATTAAAATTGTGGGACAACAACTTAACTTAAAAAACAAAATAAAGCTCTGTACAGCTGAGGCTAACTGTAGATTCAGGTGATAATTCTCTGCGAGTTCATCAGTACAAGCAACCCAGTTTTAATATAAAGATGACGATCATAGCTGCTGTAACAAAACCCTGAATTATGAAAAGCTGACCCTGGAACTGGCATAAATGATCCTTACTCACTGTGGCCACTGACAACATCCATTAAACCTTTTGTGACTGTGTTTCACAGGATTTCCTAAATCATTTGGTGTGATTCTCCTCAGGTTTTGTTTGTTTTATAACTGTTGCCTGTTGGCTGACACATTAGGAGGAATAGTGTGTCCTGTAGTCTGCATTAAAAAGTACTGACGCTGAAGTCATTTTGGTGAACTTTAAAGTACAATAGCTGTGTCATTTGATTATTAGATTTTTGGCACGTGGCAACACTGACGGGCACACACACTCATAGAAATGCATAATCATGTATGGAGTTTATCCTCCCTCTCTCTTTCTCTCTCATAAAATACAATCAGTTCTTCGACGGTGTCAGTAGCTGGAATTTCCAGACTCTACGAGTGGCTGCAGAAAGCAACTTCTCACGAACATGATGGATGTGCAGAAGAATAACTCAGGCAAATGGAAAAGTAAACAGCCGCGGGTGGTGAGAGTATTAGAGGAGATTATACAGGTGGCGGGCTGCGGGGCTGCCCCAACTCCATTAGCATCAATACCGTCCTGGCTTTAGGGCAGAGGCAGCGTGCTGCTCCTAAGCCCTGCTTCTGGGGGCCCCTCACTCCACTGCAGGTGTGTGGCTCCGCTAAGCTCGCCTCCTTCCAGAGAGGGGTGATAAAGGCTTAGCATCCCACTTTTAATGCTGGAAATGGGGGGTGGGGGGACGTATTAGTGGCAGCAAGATCATAAAATTAAAGTTGTGTTATTTATCTCACATTTCATCATGACAGGAAATACACATTCACTGTTGATGCTTATAAAGTATCTGGTTGAAATTTGGGGCAACTAAACTTTCAGCAGCTTCTCCTCAACCCGCTGCTTGATGTATAACATTGTGTTATCAGATGAATGCCAAATGTCACATGAGCATTTTACAATCTGTGCCATTCTTTTGATGTGGCTGACAAAGTGCATTGACATAGCTGAGAGCAGCATGTCATATTGACTTGTTTATGTCAAAACAATGTGACGCTAATTATCCAACACGAGTCAGTTTTAATAATGCCCTCGTTGCTTATGCAGTGCCTCTATCCTACATTCGCCATCCAAATACAATCATACGCAGGAGCGAGGAAAGAAGGAAAGGAAGGTCTTCAAGATTTCTGTGTGTGTGTAGATTGATTGCCAATTAGACGGGCAGACAGCGCTCTCTTGGTTCAGGTTTAGGGACAGGTATTGACGCCTGAGGCCCTCTCGCTGTGCCTTTGTCTGGGATTTTTTGATAGGGTGCATTTGTGTTACCATGGGGGCATAGAAATGAACCGTTCACTCTTATTTGCACTCCTCTGTTCTCTCAGAGGGAGCTGCTTTTTGAATGCTAAACAGCATTGCTATATCTTCAAAAGGCGACATTGGATTGATCCCCTTGAGCAACAGAGGACTTTTCCATCAAAATCTGGGATCAATTTACCTCCATGCCCCACCCAGCTTCCGCCATCTGAAAGTGAAAACACAGACCTAATTTCAGATCAGGATCCAGACTCTTGGGGTGTTTACTTTAGTCCAGCGTTTACTTTTTGTCCAGTTCTATAGAGGCCAGAGAACATATGAATCCATGCATCTCTCTCTCATTAGGATTCCTCTATTAAAGACCAACTGTAGACCCGATATACACACTATAGAAATAACTATGTATTTTGAAACATTAATCAGGCATGTAATATAACTGACAAATGTATGCAAATGACAGTCCATTGCTGATTGTTATGTGAGCAGTTGATTGGAAACTTGCAACATTTACATTTTCCAAGCATTTTCATATTCAGATTCTAAATTGTATTACCCGTCCTTGGTCTTCTGCAGTGAAAGGCTGGACCAACATTATTGCTATTTCCTATGCTAAAAGTGTTTCCAGCTGTTGGCAATCTGCATTAAACAAATTGCTTCATCATATCTTTAAGTGCTCCACAGCTGGAGCTCAAACAATTCAGGGAAAAAGGTGCTGCAGCTTCCTAATGTCAGTCAATTTCCACTGACTGGACAAATTGGGGAGGTGGAATATTCAAGTGTCTCTTGAATTTGGAGCCTACCTCTTCTCCAAGAGGTCGATGAACTATGTTTTCTAAACCGCCACCAGAGGAGTGGGCTCAAGTGGGTTTTTCAGGGGCCATTGTGTCAAATAGTTTTCATGGAACGCGCCCAACTTTTGGAGAGGGGTACAAAGCCACATTTAACGAGTTGTCATGTGATTATTTATGCATTGGAGGTTTGGGTGCATGATTACCCATTGTTTACTGCATGCTTCCACAACGGGTACATGCAATAATTGGATGAAACAGCTGAAGCCAATTTGGAAAGAAATACGTCCTTGAATCAGCTCCCTAAATGCTCAAGAGTTTACAAGGATGACCTGTAGTGGTTATTTGCTTTGTACAGCCTCCATTGAATTCACAATGCAACATCATGCATAATGGTAATTGAGGTTTTCTATTCTAAACTAAACTGACAGTCGTCTCCATAAGTACCTGTACTTATGCACCTTTAGGGTAATGGGGGAAGAACGGTTGTCATGTGTATGTGGCCCAGCATGTACGGAAACCTTCAATTATCATATGTTTGGGCTTGAATCATGGCCCTCAGGGTGAATCAAAATCTAGCATTTGAAATACATTCCTCCTGCAATTACATAAATGAGACCAGGGTCATTATTTGAAATACTATTGAATTTGATGGAGTGGTTTTTGAATGTGATGTCTGGGAGATTTTTAGTTTGCAACCTAAATAGTTACAGTAGGTCAAATACACTAATGTGTATGTATTGTCATATTTAGGATCAGTGGGCAGCTGAGAAACAACTTCTCATCTGGACTAGAAGTTGGTCCCCAAGCGCTGCCATTGACTTGCTCACGGGCGATGGCAGGAATATTCCCCACACCGAACACCAGTTCAGGCCAAGTTGCTTTCCTGGGATATCAGAAAGCATCACTATAAATGGAGGAAGATGGGAACATTTCCAAAACTCTTCCCATTTTTTTGCCATGAGAGGGCTGAAGAGAGGCCTTGTGGGATGGATGAGGAAGAGATCCTCCTGCTTATCTTACACACATTCTTGTATTCCTTTTGGTTGTTTGGTTTACTCGCGAGGAGGCACTGTGATGGCCTGTATTGTAGCTCAGATTGTAACAATAGACTCCTTTACCATTCAAGTGCTGCTCTTCCCTTTTGATGCTCTCTACAGCTTTGTATGTATGTCTCTCGTCACCCTCCTCAGTGACATTTGAAGGATGCTATTCACAGCGCTTTGCATCTCGTAGTACAGACACTGGAATCTGATAGTTCTTTGAAGTTCAGACTTTGGGGCGCTGAAAAAATTTTGAAGACTCATTTGACAGCCAAAGTAATTACTGTTTTTCCCTTTTTTATCTCAAGCCATTTCTTTGTTCCTCCCCGTTTTTGTTTGGAAGACGACGATGCCTTGGTGGATAGGCAGCACAAATAAATCATACTTTCTCTGTGTAAACAAAGACACCAGATAGGCATAGTCATGAGACAGAAAACAAACTGGATGAAAGAAAACTTTACCCTGTTTTTATGTTTGAAATTCCTAAGAGCGCTTCATGGCACACTTCCCAGACTTTGAGTGCTTATTTAGTTCAACAGGTAAAAGACGAGGCAAGATAAATGTTCAATGATTTCTGTGGGGAAATCAGGTTATAAGTACAGGCAACAGATGTATTACATCCCATTAAGGATCAGACTCTAAATTTGTTTGTGTGTCTTTATTAAAAGCTGAACAAAGGGATTTTAGAAAAGACTTTTGAAAGGCAGAGAAAAGTTTACAATACAGTACTAAATTTAAAAAGTAGTACTAATTTTTTTTTTTGCTAATTATCACATTGCTTAAAGCAATACTTCAACATTTTGGCATGTACGCTCATTTACTTTCGAGTGTGTACGGTAAATATAAGGCTACAGCCAGCAACCGGTTAGCTTAGCTTAGCACAAAGACTGGAAAGAAGGGAGAAACCGCTAACCCGGCTCTTTCCAATGGTAACACAATCCGCCTGCAAATCTAAAGAGAGAGACAGAGACAGATTATTGAAGACAGAGGAAGAGAGACAGAGAGAGATGTATGATTGCGCTGGGATCATCTCCTTGTGGCCAGACATCCTCCTGAGTATTGCGTTTGATAGCTGACTTCATTGAGTGTGAGTTTACCAGCAGAGACACTCTTGGTTGATAATGAGTAATGCAGTCAATATTCTCCTGACGTGGAGATTGGACACATAGCACAGCGCAGCGCTTGCTTCAAATGAAGGACCTGGCCCAGGGGATCGGTTGGTCATCTGTTGCATGGCTCTCAGAGTTTGTTTCCAAAGCTAATAAATCAGGACAGATTGAAGTTCCAGCCTGCAGGGAAAATGCCATTTAATTTACAGTTAATGAAAACAAAGTGACGCCCACCTCTTCAATGTTCTCTCCTCTTCACCTGGAGCTATAGTGACTGTACTTATATAGAAAACCAGTAATTGATTTTCAGCCCAAAGAAAGGCAGACATGATTGCTTTGGATGTAGCTGTAAAAAATACAGTGCTGCAAATTCAACAGGTTAAATATAATATTGTTCTCAAATGAAAAACATTTGTCCATGCTATGGTTTTCTACATACTTTGATGGTACATAAAATTCACTTTATTTACTCTTGGCCTCAAATATCAGGCGGTCATCTTTGTGTGCAAAAGCAAACATCAGCAGAAAGGTAAACTGAAAAACCGAAGGATCCTTGGGTGTGACTTCCTTGGTTGGTTCAGTTTGTTTCAAATCTATTTCAAGATCAATTCAATGAAATCTATTTGCCCACCCTTTGAGCTGTCTGCTATCATTCTGCAACCGGCATTAAATCCACCTCACTGTGTATGTTTGTACACTGGCCTACAATCTGGGCAGCAGTCGGGAGGCCAGGAAAATTGCAATTTTCTTGTTTACTGTCTATAGCGAGACCACATTTCTCATCAAGAGTACCAGTGGTGCTCGGGTCGAGCCAGTGATACGACAGTCAGTTACGGTTAACGTAATTACATGTGTATTTATTATAACCCTAATCTACACAATAAAATATGTTGTTTTATGGTAAATTACTGTCCAGAAATAGTTATTGTTACATCTTTTATTATCTTTCATAGAAAATAAAAGAGCACAAATCTTACATTCTTACAGGTAGTTAATCCTATAAGATACAGAGTGGGGACATGTAACTGTACGTAACCTGTAACCTGACAAAGTAATGAAAGTCTGAGTATTAGTGCTCCTTGGAAGTAACTCTCAGTTACTGCTGTAGGTAGTAGGCTAGTTATGCATTGCTAACAGCATGCAGCTTACATTAGAATAGATACACACGGTGTCCAATCCTTATATGTTTGCTCTTGTATTTTGGGTTTTGGAAAGGCTAAAAATGACACCACCCTCTTGATAGACTCTAGATAGATTAGATGAGGCAAAGCAGTGAACACCTCCTCATTCTGTGGCATCTTGTGGCAGAAGTATAGTTTGAAACATGAACCTAAATGGTTTGGTGAATCCAACACTGTTTGGAAAAGGAGAATAACATCAGTTTTTATATTATAGTATTATATACATTTTCTGTGTGTGCAGCATGGAGGGGGGTACAATTGAATTTCACTGTGCAGTCCTGTATTGTATGACTACAAAGCTGAGCCTTGAACCTTGAACTTTTTTGGTTGAGTGACCATGAGCTTTGCCCTATTTTAATCCCAATGTGAGGTGTGCAGTACAGGAAGTTAATGGAACTCTACACTGATGCTGATGCAGCAAACCCAGCAGCTCCAGCCTCTGTATCAGCCACATACACCATCTTTTCTTTCTCTTATTCTTCCTCTTTGCAACACAATTACAATACCACAATGAATCCACATTACCTTGATCTCTGTATAGACGAATACTTCATGTGCTCAGCAGGTATCCTAACTAACAGGAATCCTATTTTCAGTCTTTTTTCCTCCTAAGTGATTTTAAGAAACAATATGGTGCAATTCTCCAGATACAATCAAAGAGTTCTGCTTTTGGAGCGGGCAGATGAGCAAATGCACTCAGACAGAGGGATTTGGGACTCCTCTGCCTTTGTGTGAAATATTACAGACCTGATGGGAAGTGACACAACTATAATTCAGCATGGTGAGAGGGACCAGCCTTTGCTCCAGCACAATCATACTCATCTCTCTCACACACGCACACACAGACCATATGGGCACTTGTAAGGTACAGCTAATTTTCTCACATTTTCATCAGTATGTCTTGATGCTTATTAGAGCTGCAAAATCAGATCATCTATAATTTTTCAGCCTGCTGGCACAGTGACAGTGCACTACAATAAGAACTGATATACAGATAATGTTTTAGACAAACAAGATATTTAATCAAGATTCAGTGCTGAGTTAGATGGGAATAGTCTGGACAGACAGTAGAGGAGTGTGTGTTTCACTCTTTTAGCTCCGCCTTTGCTTGTGTACTTTTACCTTTGTTTGTTTTTGCAATAAAATCAAAAGACTATCACACAACACATTGCATAAACTAATATCTGTGTTGTGGTGCACAAATCCTACATGAGTCGAAGTTGCTTAACCTCAAAGGTGGTTTTTACTTGATTGAGTAGATCCACCTATTAATAAGTAACGATTTCAGATTAAATGAGAATGTCCTAATTAAGAAGGACTAAATTGCATGCCAGGAAACAAGGCATGGATTCAGTTTTTTCCCCATTTAGGAGCAATACCTTCCGACTTTTTGATGAGGTCGATGCAATAGATGTACTTTGTAAGTCTTGTTGCATACATCAGTTTATTTTTATTATCAGCAATGCAGAAAAAGACTTGGAATCTCCTTGGAACAATTAGTTAATAAAATGGACCAGTTATTGCTTATGGTTGGTTGGTTATGGATTATGTTTCAAGGAATATCAAATTAAAAATTTTTGTGAGCATTAATAATCCATAACCTTGTACGTGTGCAAACCATAGTAGAAACCCTCCATGCACACAGTCTCACACACATCACTGAAGGAATAAAGCTCTCACAAGGGCAGTTGTGTAGATGCTTAGCTTGTACATGAAATGTATTTCCCCAAGCACACATCTAAGATCTTCTTAGTTCGGTACATTTCTTTAATTATTACAATCCCGGAGCAGTCTGACTGAAGCTTGAGACGTTGCATGACTGAAACAGCTGCAATAATTCAACCTAATATACTCAGCAAAGGACTTAAATCGACACAAGGGACGATTTGATTCATCCCACTCAAGTCAGTATCTTGTTTCATCTAAAATGTTGCTGCACAATTTCAGGGCTGTCATCGTTAAAGCTTTTAATTTGACTGTATTCTGGTATAAATAGGCTGATCTCAGCACACATCGCTATCATCTACCAGAAAACATCTGTCCTTCTCGTTACAGGACTTGATCTTTGTGCAAAACATACTCCAAGAACAATTGAGTCCTCTTAGAAGGTGAATGCTTAAGGAGCAGATGTGCAAAGACATATTAGCAGGCACCTAAATCAAATAATAAGGTAGTGAAGAGTAGGAGGTTCAGACAATCAGACTCTCCCCTGGCATGTTCTCTGCTGTCATAAAGAAAAGGAATCCGTGTTATTCTGGATTATTTCACATTCTCTACTTTCCATTAAAAGGACAATAAGTAATATTAAAATGTATGAAGTTGTGTCGACACTGGCAATCAAAACTCTGTTGTCACGAATGCAAAAGCTCCCATTTAAAGTGTTTGCCGGGAGTTACTAATGCAGACAGCCAGTTATTAGCCATACTCTGATTTCCAGTCCTTATACTTCATAGTTATTCCCCCCTGTATGTCGCTCTTCTTTTCTTGTGCTGAAACAAAATCTAGCAATTAGCTCTTATCTTCTCATTCTGCAGACAATAGCTCTAGCTGAAATGAGTTCATGGTTCATGGTCGCGGTGCTTTTAATCACAACCCCGGACATTAGCCATTAGGGGAACCAACAGCCGTGCTTACACCCACCCAGCTCACAATAGAGCCCACATGGTCATTATGGGAGGTTCATTTGGCAAGGTTGAGGTTTCTAATAAGGCTGTCTTATTAACATGGGGAATCAAAAGAGGGCATTAGTAGGGGATATGGAGGATAGTTTTTGCTTCATTTTGACAAACAGAGTTATCCAGCCTTCAGCCTTTACACTGAGCCCTGTAGGAAGCTGAGAGCAAGTGCATGTCAAAAAATGGGCATGCATGTACTTACTCTGACTTTTTAACAATATTTAACCATCAAAGTCAGTGTTCAGGTAAGAGTAAAAGCCTCATTAGAAGCTGAAAGTGAGTTAAAGTTAAAGCAATTGTTCGATATTTTGAGAAAAACGCCAAGTCTGTACTGTAAATATTAAGCTACATCCAGGAGATGACTAGCTTAGCTTAGCATAAAGACTGGAAACAGCTTGCCAGGCTTTGTCCAAAAGCAACAAAATCCAGCTATCAGCACCTCTCAAGCTCTCTAATTAACATGTTAAATCTCCATTGTTTGTCTCTATCCATACAGTGTAAAAATGACTATTTGTAGTTTTACGAGGGTTATGTGCGGAACTATTTCTTGGCCGGGAGCAGTGTCTTCTTGGAGTCTCAACCTGGCAACCTCACAGTGAAGTCACTTTTTTGTATGCATTAAAGAATAAGGTACAACATATTCATTAGTTAGCTTTAGAGGTGCTAGGTTTTCATGCCTGGCTTTAGTAGTTTCCCCCTTTTTCCAGTCTCTATGCTAAGCTACGCTAACAGGCTGCTGGTTGTATCTTCGTACTGAACGGACTGATAGGGAATTAGTATTGATCTTATCTAACTGTCAACACGAAAGCGTATTTCCCAAAATGTCAAACTATTCCATTAAGATTGAACATACTGTAAAGAGTTACAGTTGACATGTAACCACATGAGGTTTCTCTGAAATCACATAGTAGAAATGAAAACTATAGCAACCAAGTAAACCAAGTAAAACTATAGTTACACAAAAAAAAAAGTTTTTGGGGGTTTTTTTTCACCCAAAAAGTAGTTCGAAAAATAGGCAATTGTCTCCCGCTTGCCTTAACTCCTCTCAAACTGGGTTTTCCCCAGAGCTTATTAGTAAGACTTGAGATGGACAGATGGATGAGCAGGTGGATAATATATGTTTCCTTCCTCCGTCTTATCTATAGATCCAACTTTATTGAACTTCGCAGTCTGGCTGTTCTGGTCTCTGACTCGCAGTTTGGATGTTGCACTGAGGGATCAAGCCTCTGGCTCTCACCAGCTCATGTTGAATCAAAATGGAACAGGTGGTAGAACCTTACAAGATCACAAAACAAACATACACAAAGGATTACGTGACCGCAAACATGGATTACCCATCAAGGCCTTTATTTGCCTGACCTTTAGCCCCGATTATCATCTGTCGACATGTGGTCTGGTGCACCAGCAGCAACTGGGATCAGAGTTTAATAACTTCTCTTGTTAATACACTGACGATCGCTCATGTCTCTCTCTCTCTCTCTCTCTCTCTCTCTCTCTCTCTCTCACACACACACACACACACTTTTTCTGTCTGCCCATTCATCAGCAAAAAAGCATCACAGAACTATTGATTCAGTTCAAACAAAGAGTGAAACAATTGACGCAGGAAAAATAAGTCAGGGGTTGTCACTCATTGATTTACTTGTCAGTGCAGGTCTCTGATCAGCAGCTGTAGTGTGTGTGTGTGTGTGTATATGTGTGTGTTTGTTTACTTGCTGAGAGATGAAATGGGAGTTGCCGGATGCAACAACAACAGCAAACATACAGTAAATCACGTGAACAAATGTGAGAGGAAATTGATCGGAGCAATATAAGGCAGCAGTGAGCAAAGAATACTTTCTTATTGGATTAACTAATGCTTTCCTCCCCAGGTTTGCATTAATAAAACCCTCCTTGCCATGCCTTCAAGGTCTGAGCATGCTTACAGGCACAACATTATGCATAATTAAGCCTACAAATTGCACATTATTCATGGAAAATTCTCAAAAAGCTTCTTGTCTCCTCGACTGACATGAACAATTCAGAACCCTATCTCAAAGGCACACACACACCTTGAGAGAAATGAATTCATATCAACCTCATTTTTAAGTCAAATATAGAGTCACGTTGTGCCTCTGTGACTGCCCTGTTTTTTTCACAGTAAAAAATATGCATCTGCTTCTGCTCACAAAACCCTACGTGTACTGTGTTCTGTTTGTGCCACCTAATGTGACATGATGCTGAGTCACATTAAGCAGTGCCCAGCTGGTGGTGACAAAAATGCGGAAATTATTTGTGATGATGAACTTGAGGGTTTCTTTAGAAATTCTCAGACCACTGGCGAAACAAAAATATAAATGTGTACATGAAAGGACTTGCTCCTCAAACATTATGTCTGCCCTACATAGATCTACGTGGATATGAATCATTTTGCATATTTGTTATTTGGACATGACACAACACTATATTTAGGCTTAGTTGCTGTTATAGCAGAAGGAATGTTAATACATATGATGGCGTAGAATATTTTTACTGAGGCACAAAACAAGTTTTGTTTGTTGGATGGAAAACAAAATGTAGGTTTGGTGTATGAGACAGGGGAACAATCGTCCTGGTGGCTTGGTGAGCTGGTGCATATCATGTGATTCACAATAAGCTTTGTGTCTAACATCTTACCTCTAGCTCTCTGTGAAATACTGCCATTTGATGCAAATATACTATTAAAATTAATCTAGCTTTGAGTTGTTTGCATTTAATAACCATAAAAATAACAAATACAGGGAAACCGGAGTGTTCTGGTACAAAATAATCCCAAACTGGAACTCATAGATGCTCTTTTTTCTTTTTCTTTGTCTTCTTCCTGTCCTGTTTAATCTGACATTAAGCAATTTGTTTCCAAGACGTTATCTGGTTCATGCATTACTGGCTGCAGTGTTAGATTATGTTTATTAATGGAGTTATCACCAGAGAAATCTCCACTGCACACCCCGAGCAACACATTGATTTTGTGTCCAAACCAAAGTGTGCGTGCCTGAAGTGAGCCTTTTTACAAAGGTCTTATGAAGCAAACCACTGCCACCTAGTGGACAAACTGTCTACATGCCTGGATATACAGTAGGTACGCATGTGTTTGAAACTAAGAAACTTACAGGAGCCACGTCTTATATGAGACATACTTAAACTAATGTTCTGAAATACATGTGAGATTGGTACATTTCTGGTAATGCATGAAACATGTCTCTCTTAGACACAGCTCAATTAGAAGTGAGGAGGTGTAATCATTATGAGTGCATGTATCAATCTGAAAATGTCCCCTGAAATTGCTTTGCTTTTTCACTTCTCTTCCTCCTCACTTCCCCAACACTAAGGTCAAGTTTCAGAGGTCTTCTGAGTTCATACCACTGCTCCTATCAGAGGCTAATTGACAACAAACCACACGGCGAAAGAGACTCATAGGTCTGTTTTGTTTACTGAGGAAATTTGGCATCCTTGAGGTGCCTCTCTGCTTTATCGCTCTGTCTTTCTGAACCAACTGCAGTATGCTAATCCTTGAAGACTTCCGCTCCCACCTGCCAGCCCTCATTATTTTCATGCTATTTTTGAGATAAACAATGTAGAGTAGCTCAGTGCCAGTGAGATTTCCTCCTATTATACAGTAATGAAGACGGAGATGGCAAACAGACCGCAAGCAAAGAAACAGACTAAGACTCATCAAATATTTGCTTATGCCAAGGTCAGTTACCTCAGTGATTCTCACACGCTGATCACATGACTCTTTAAAATAAACTTAAACAAGTTTCAAATGTTGTTGATTGCCTCTCAAATGTTGTCATGCTCATTCAAGTGGAACAAAAAACATATTACTTTCAGCAAACATATGGCCATTAAATGTTCCATAAATAAAAATGTACTTCATAGCTCTAAACTTATCCGAAGCATTTAAAGGATAGGTTCACATTCAAGTCTGTCTTAAAATAATATTCACATGTACATGAACATGAACATTAAAAGAGTTATTGATAGCTGTAATCATTCCTCCTGTCTATACTGGCTGTGAAGGACGCCTTCAGACTGACTTAAGCCCTGTGTGATAAAGCACAGCGGGAGTGTCAACACCGGGGGCTCTGGCAAAACAATGCAGGTAAAAAGTTGAACCAGGCTCAACTTTTGCAGCAACGCAAGCAAGGCGCCACATTGGCCAATCAAATACGTGCAAGCTCACTTTCTTTGTAACATAAAGGCATTTCTACTGTTTAGGCTGCAATAAAGGATCCAATATTTATCCCATATTTGACACTGTGATAACGTTTTGGAGTTGTAAAATCCTGTCTCAGAGTCAGAGATCAGTTTTGGCATAATATTTGATGTCTTACCGTAACCTGAAGCAACACCCACCCACTAATGCTCTGCATTTTGAGCCAAAGTGTGCTCCAAAGTTCAGCGGAAGCTAATGTAAGGCTTCATGCCTTGTTGGTGTTATTATCCCTCCAAAACAGCTCAGCAAGGAAATAAAGGGAGAACATTTCCCATTAAAAAGGCAGAAACTTTGGGAGATACCAGTTTACATTTGACTAACTCAGACTGCTGGACTTTGGACCCCCCCCCAACCCCCCAATGTACATATGGTCATGTGAGTGCTGTTTGAGGACACCGTTTGGAAATGGTGTTTATCTGATTGTACGCTCATTCTAATCACATAAATTCATCCTTACTAATATATTCATGTAAAAAAAATTGAAATCAGGCCTTTGAATTTGACTGTAACTGGAGCAGACATTGCTGATGTGTATGTGGAAGGAAAACTGACACTGTAGTAAAGCTGATAAAATAGTTTAGTGCAGGCTGAACTCAACTGCATGATGTAACAAAAAAACATATATATATATATATATATATATATATATATATATATAGTTGTTATGAATTTGCACATGCTCCACAAATTGACTCACCTGTAAAAATGAGTTGCTTTGGTTGACCCTTAGACTTGATGGGCCAACATCAGGACTATTCACAGTCACTGAGGTTTTATATATATAATCACATATTTCTTTTGTCCCAAAACATAGACAGTCGGAATACAACAAATACAGAACAGGTAAAAACAATGAAGACTAAAATAAATATTACTGGAAAACTCAAATAAGATATGTTGTGCAGTCACTGGTATCACCTGATACTGAAGTTTAAGACAGTGGAGTCTATATCACAGATCCCCCCTTCCTTCTCTCTACACCTCTAGCCCTCCCCCAGACTCTTGGATGTTCTTGGCCTTATCTCAAACACCTCTATCCCCATGCATACAATTAACCCCTTCCCCCCTCTCTCTGTAACCCCCCCCGGACCATTACCTTCATTAGCATAAGCACAATGGCTAAATGGAGAAAAGGCAGTGAGCAAAAACCACAAAACCAGTCTCAGAGCTCATTTCTATTCTTTAGCCACTGGCTTGGTTTGACCTGCTTGTATGCACATTTGGATATGGTTACACACAGTGATTTTGCTCCTTTTTTTCTTTTGCTTTATCGTTTGTACAGCACACTCAACATGAATTAACTTGGGAAGGCCTGACGTGTCCTTTGGGTCATAACTTACTGCAGACCTCTGCCGCTAAAGTGGGATGTGTTAAGCTTTCCAATTTATCCCACCAGAGAATCAAATCAAGATGCAGCTGATGGGGCATAAGATTAGAAGTACTTAGAAAGGGGTTATTGGTATCACTTCAGCCAGAACAAGGGCTCACTGACTTGGAAGGAGGACCAATTGATTCAGAAAAATTACAGAGACGTTTTTCAGTTGCCCCGACTTATTACAATGACTGCTTATAGACATTGCGGAGCACAAAACTGGTGGCTTTAACAACTTGTCAGACATGGCCTGTGTTGATGAGCTGACATGATAAAGCACCACTTCCTAAGGTGATGTACAATACCTAGCCTCAAAAATGCAGCGTTAAATAGCCCAGTGATATGAGGACTTTTCAAGCAAGAATGAGGCAACGGGTTGATGCTGGTCGATAGTTTATTGATATACAGCCTAACAGCACAGATTCCTTACCTACTGGCTGACTATAATGCAGGCTGACAGTATCAACAGTACCAATTGTAATGAATAAGAAAAATAAATACACTAAGTACAAACGTAAACTGAAATCTATTATTCAGGGTTGTAACAGTGGCAGGTCTGCAAAACGTGAGAGAAGTGGACCTGGAACTTAATTTACTGAAAAATAGCAGAAATTTATTGAAAAAAAAATGGCAGACAAACATAGCTTATAAAGGCAAATATTCCCCATTATTACAGGGAAATAGGTAGTTTTGAAATGGAGGAATGAAGGATCGTACAAAAAAATAAAATATCTTCATTTATATTTAGTTTTCAAGTAAACCATGTAAACATTTTTTCAAAAATAGAATTGTTGGAAAATTCAAACTTAACCAAAAAGGTGCATGATGGTTAAGACAATACATTCAACAGTTAAATGGGAACTATTTTAGTGCAAAGTGTGACAAAACTCACAGTTTATATAAATGTTAATTACCAGAGGAAAGAGGCATTTTAAAAGTAGGTCATTAAACCACCTACAACTTTGGTGCACAAGGTGAATCCCAGAGGTGTGTACATTCAATGATCAAAAGGAGAAATATGAAAAAAGGGGTGGAACCCTGTTTACAGATGATGTCTGAAAAAGGAGTAAATGCATCTCTGACAACAAATACTGGCAGCTCTGTACAATCAAATAATAAAAAAAAAAAGATTAAACCACAAGAAATCTCCCAGATCAATATCACATGCATCAAAAAAAAGCATACATTTAAGCATTAACAAAAAACTAAAGGACCCCAAGTACAACGCTTAGCAAGGATTAAAAGGGACTGAAGGAGAAACAGCTTCAAACAAAATGCCATTAAACAACAGCTTTGAACTGCCTGTTGCCTGGAGGGCAACATGCAGGGTTTAAACGGACCAACGACACAGTTTCTTTTCACACACGTGCAAATGTGCGGGAGGGAGGACCGAGCTGTGGCAGTGGGGCAGAGGAAGGACACAATGCATTTAGATGCTAAGCCGGTGTACTTAACAGTCTTTCACAACATGAAAACATGAAGTCAACAATGTGTAGGTAGTATGTTTACAACAAAATGCAAAGGCTGAGAAATGAATGTGAAATTTTTGGGGCAGAGAAGTTCTTCAACGGAGCTCTTATGTTGCTCCTGAAAGCCCCCTTTTTTTTTTATTTTTTTTTTTAAATGGGATAAAAGCTTGGTACATTTACCCATGAACCAGTGACACCCCATGATGCAAAGCTCGCTTCCACATGTAGTATGTCGAGCGTGGAGTGAAGGGGAAATAAGACCTGAATTCTTTAAATGTGGGGAAGGATTTCTCCTCAAAGCGTTGCTGCAGGAACAGCTTGGCCTTGGCCTTGAAGTTGGCCAAAGCCACAACATCCATCGCAAACATCTGCTCGTCGATGGGTGCCTTGCCATGAAGGGGGTGCTTTGAATGTGGGGCGTCAAAGGAGGGCATGGAGGAACTTTGGAGATATCTAGGACTCTCAACAAATGGGTGCACAGGCTGACTATCCACCTTCCTCTCCACTATCTTGTTTTCTGTAGCAGTGTTCTGCAGAGTCTCAGAAGGAGGGAGGTTGATCACTGCACCCTGTGTGACCATCTTCTTCTTGCCGTTCTGACTGCTGCGCCACAGCCAGTAGAAACAAGGGGACATGGATGGGAACTTGAGCTTGAACTTTGTCAAGGACAATTTGGACTTCTGGACATGTAGCTTGGCAGCATCCCGGAGCTGTTTTTTGCTCATGTATGCCAGCCTGAAACTTTTGTGTTTTCTGCCGCAGATCCTTGTTCTGGCCACGACATGCTGGTTGGTGTTAAGAAGGACTGGCGACAGACTTTTTGGACTTTGGCTCTTGTCTGCATCCGAGCTGTCTTCACTGCTGCCAGTGCTGCCTTTGTAACCCCCGTTGAACAGCATGGCTTCCCTCCTCCAGTTGTAGTAGGTAGATCTCGAGATCCCCGGGAAATTTCTTTTGAAGATCCTGAAGGGGAGGGAGGCGTTCATGGCGATGCAATTTTGCAGACAGCGCTTAGCTTCCTGCATATGAGCAACATTCTGGGCCCGCTCCAGATCCAGCTTGCCGAGGCTGAGGCCGAACATGCTGGCCACGCTGTCGTGGTGGTCAGGCTCGTCCTGCTTTGCTTCTGGTGAAGACCAGGCCTCTTGTTCAGTGCTCTCTCCGGGACTAATCTCTCCAGTGGACGATGAGGTGGAGAAGGTTCCCCCGGATTTCAGGAGCTCATGCTTCCAGTTGTAGTAAGAAGACCTTGAGATTTCAGGGAAAAACTCTTTAAACTGGTGCAGGGGGATGAGCCTTCCCTCCAAGTAGCAGGCCTGCAGGAAGTACTTTGCCTCGTACCTGGCTGCTGACTTTTTGCAGTGCTCCTGCGTCTGCCTCTTCCAGCGGTAGAAGGTCCTCTTGGTGATGTTGTACTTGTCCTTCAGACTCGGGTAAGAAAGCTGCGAGTCCTGGTTCAGCAGCTCCTCACTCTTGATCGGCGACTCCCTCTGCTCGCTACCAGGGCTTCCGAATGTGAGTTCATTTGTCTGGACTAGTGCCACAAAGTGATTCGGCCTGAACAAAGACTCCGACTGCAGCTCACCAGACCACATGATGTGGAGGGTTAGTGTCTCAGAGTCTTTAGGCCAGGTCCTTGGACGTATGACACGGTTGAAATAGGGTCGGATCTTGAGGTTGAACATGGGGTAGATGGAGTAGATGTTAAACTGTAGGACTGATGACAGAGCATACACATGCCACATGTTGGCGTAGGAGCCAGGGAAGCAGGACGCTTTGACATCTGCATCAAAGATGGCCTCCAAGACCGTTGCAGGCAGGTTGAGCATGTCCTCAGACTCTTCAGCACAGAGACTGAAGCGAACGGCCTGAAGCATCATTTTTGAATCGATCATCCCAGACAGGTAGTATCTCTTCCACAGCACCATTTCTACCACTGTCCGTACCTGTGGGGGACAATATTAATGCAATTAATAACCATTAAGTGCACATACAAACAGCCAGAAAAGGTCTGTATGGAAACAGTATACATTTAGACCAAGATTATAAACCATCACTGCTCACCTGTAGCTCCAAGCTAAGTCCAGTGTTGCCCACTAACAGCATGCTAACTGCATCGAACAGTACGTTGCCCTCTCCCTTGCAGTTTAGAGGCAGGAGACCCATGGGTGCATCAGCTGGGTACAGGCCATGAGCTGTGTCATCCACGCCTTCCCACTCTGGGAAATCCTGACAGGGGGTCCTGGGGAGCTGGAAGGGAGCGAGGACCTGGTCCACCTCCAGGGCAACTCTGGTCAGCGAGTCCAGGCCAGAGCTCTCTGTGGCCTCCTGGAGCTCCCCAAGAACAGACAGCACAACCTCCTTCCTCTGAATCATACCTGAAGGGAGCTGAAGGGAAGGAGGAGGAAGAGATGGTGAACAAAAGTTAAAGATAATGAAGGAGCAGAGGGAAGCTCCAGGTGATCAGTAAAAACAGATGATTCTGAGATATAAAACTCTCAAAAACAGGGAAAAGACTTAGGCAAATGTCTTCATCTCTTTGTTACCAGTAGACTAGATTATGTAGATGACTGTGGTCTGTCCACTGGCAAACAACAGCTGCAGCTTAATCAAAAAACTGCTGGTGCAGTCTGGATAAAATTAACACATCTCACACTATTTATTGCACTGGATTCATTCCAGCACAATGAAGAATTAAGATGATCTATAAAAAAGGTACTTGAATGCACTCTCTCTGTCACTCACCACTTTCTAACCTTTCTAACCTAAGACTGTCGTTAAGGTTAGGTCTCATTCAAATTCATACATTTAAGAAAAAGTCAGTAAAACCCGGTTTTCTAATCGCAAAGTAACTGCAAAATAGGCCAATATGAAACTAAGTAATTCCGATCAAATCCAAAGTCATTACCCACAACAGTAAGGCCTACTTTGTTGTCTTGTTTTTAGGCTCTTGGTGATTTATTCGCCCGTTTCTGTAATCTCAAACACTTAATTGAACTTGCGAGGTTTAAACGAGTTAAAGTGAAGTTTGTATCCGCCTGTCCCTCCACTTAAACAGAACATAAAACGCGCATCTTGATTAAAAACTTTTTTTTTTTAAATGACTCCTTATTACTCGCAACGCAAAACATGATTAGAAACCTACCTGAAACGTCCAGAGACTGAAAAAAAAAAACAGACTCAAAAGGAAGTCACTTGTTTGCAGCGGAGGGTTTCACAGCTGATGGTGTTGATCTCTCTCTGGGAGTTTTAGTCCATTGTGTGCGTGCAGCTCCAGAGTGTGCTGTCCTCCGGTGAGCAGTGGAGATGTTGGGAGTGATAAGCAGCACCTCCCTTCAGGAAATTGTTAATCGTCGATTCGCCGTTTTTTTGTCTCCGCGTCGAGAAACACCTCCCCCCCCCCCTCCTCCTCCTCTTCCCTCCTCCCCCTCCTCAAGTAGACTACAGCCAGGGTCAATTTCAATGTGAAGTGTTAACAAAAGCCAATGTGTCGTGGGGCTATAAGAACACAGAGGCGGCCTTGTTAGGTTAACAGGTATCAGTGCTTTTAGGTTTAAGCAACACGTTTTTTGTTTTGTTTTTTTTGCTTTTCCTTTGTCAAAGCCAACTCCAGATGTCAACAGTTCACTTTCAAGGTTATTTGTCAAGTGCAGAAGAAAAGTCAGGGTTTTTTTGCCTCATAAATAAACCACCCATATGCTTATGTGGTTGCATAAAAATATATTTGATAGAGGTTAACTTCCACTGCTTGTGAAACTGTTAAATTCTTCCTCAATGCAAAAATATAGAGAAAAACAGAAGCTTTGCAGCGATGAACTTGCTCTTTCTTTTCCAATTACTATGAACTGATTTTATATTTATTTATGAGTCTGTACTCCAGAGACTCGTGTTAAGGCTAGTTTGTGGATTAGGGTGGATATGTGCAGACAGGGTGTGGACATGAGCTTTATGAGAGGAGAGGAAGGCTCCTGAGCTCCAGCTCTGCTCGTTTCTCCACTGTATCACTTTTAACACCTCCTCTCCTGCCTTTTGCAGGATTTCAGTAATCAAGGCCTTTTGTTCCACACACGCACAACAATCCCAGCGACTGTCCCCAACCCCCCACTGTCCCTACTGTAGACCTATGGCTTTTTTTACCCATACACACACACACACACCAGGGGACAGCAGCATTTGGCCCCCACAGATCTGTCCACTCCAAACACTTGGCAGACAAGCTGGTGCCTGAGTTCACTGGGGTTCAAGTCTTCGACTTAAAGCTTATCAGCTATCTGGACAATGTGTGAGTGTGTGTGGAGGGTTTACAAAGGAATGGGCACGATCTCACCACTTTGGTTTGTCTTTCTGACATTGCAAGCTGAGATGATGCGTGTAGACACCCACTTGTTAAAAGGTATGGTAATATGTGAGTGTGTGTGAATAAAAAAGTTCCCTCTCTTGATAAAAAGCTCCATTCACTCACCATCTTTGACCTAAAATGTTTTAGAAGTCACACCGTCTGTTGAAATAGTTGAAGCAACAAGATGACTGTTGCCTTAAACTTACTGTACGTTTTGAAATGAGGATGATGAGTGTAAGAGAGGTCACACTGAGACCATCTGTGCAAATTTTCATTTTAAAAGCCACCTTTTTAAATAGTCAATTTTATTAAGAAGGCTCAGGAGACATCCAGAAGCACAGTTGTTTGTAACATGTGTTATTAATCCCGAGATGATTCAACATAACTTCATTACATTGACCTTGTAGAAGTGCCTCAGTGCTGAAACATACAGTAGTTTCAGTATTGTACAGTACTGAGTGTGAGTTCAGGGGTGTTTCATGTACTTTGATATCCTGTATAGTGTTTTTAAATCCTACTCATGGCTGCTTCTCTCTGACATTCCCTCTTTGCCTTCATCTTCTATTCACTTTTATGTCTTAAACAAATTGCAGGAAAGAAAATATGTTGTATCCACTTTCATCCATTTCATGTTGGATGTAACAAGGGCCTCTAACCTATCCCAGTTTGGCTTTTCGACTGTATTCATCTCCCCCCTTTCTTGTCAATGTTTGTGTCTTCACCATCTCGTCAACCCCCTCAGACTCTTGGTTGTAGCCAATCACACACCTTAGGTGTGTAGATTAGCTGTGCTGCACTGCACTGTGAACACAGTAGTGGGCTGGCTGCAAGCATTTAAAATGCAAATAGGGCAACACTGGGACCGGCTCCAGCAGTCTCTCACCTGCTGTGGCTGTGTGTGTCTGCGTGTATGTATATGTGTGTGTGCAAGTGTGATTGTGTGTGTGTGTGTGTGTACTGGCAGGGGAAAGTAGAAAGAACTGAAGTCTGAAGGAAGCTCCAAACTACATTCAATTCAGCATGTTTGTGTCCAAAAATGAAGTGCTGCATTTGGCTGTGCAGCTCGGCCACCTGAAAGTTTTGCACTGAAAGCTGATCCACCATCACCTGCAAAAACACAATGGAATCTAAACAATACCTTTCAACATTACGCAAACAAATCCTGTGTTCTTCAGGAAATGTGTCTCTGGTTTTTCAACCATGTTGCGTGCCACCATATCTTGCAAATTCCTCCACCTGGTTTGGATACCAATTAATAAAAAGACCTCTAGTTGCAGTCAGTATATGTCATTTGCTTGCATTTCTGTAATCAACAGCAGTGTTAACCCGATTCTTTAGTTGGAAGCCCAAGAACAAACTGGAGCAATGTTCAGTTCACAGATGTAAACTTTATTTCGGTCACAGGTAAAGTAAATGCAGCGCTGGGCTCGGAGTGACAGAGCTCTCGCAGGATCTCAGTCAGAAGGAGCCCCGATGTCCGAAAATGATTCACATTTATCTTCTTGGGCTGGGCCTGCCCTGTACAGAGGTTGGACTTACTAAAATACACTACTCACAAAAAGTTAGGGATATTCGACTTTCGGGTGAAATTTATGGAAAATGTAAAAAGTTCATGCTACAGTGATCAGAATCAGAATCAGAAATACTTTATTGATCCCCGGGGGGAAATTGTACAGTACCGGTGCTCCCATTCCAGAGTAGAAAAATAGCATAATTTAGAACTAAAGGTATGTACAAAATATAAAAATAAGAAATAGAAAATAAAAATATAAAAAGTTCTGAGTTAAATAAAGAAATAAAGGAGAAAAGTATGAAAAAGAAGAAAACAAACAGGAGCGACTGTAAATATTATATCATGAAAGTAGGGCATTTAAGTAGAAGCATGCAATGGTAATTTCTTCATCTCATTCCTCATTTCTGCTCAATGTGAATCGACTTCATGTGAAAGCTGAATATCCCTAACTTTTTGTGAGTAGTGTAAATCATGTGTGGATGTTGGTGGTACGGCGTAAATCTAACTGATAAAATAGAGGAGTTTCAGCTATCTCCTGGTATGAAAACCAGTTCTAACCAGTCATATTATCTTCAAGGACATACATTGTGCTCAGTAGAAAAGTACAAAACAGGATCATAGGTTCAGTGAAGAAATACAGAATCAGAATACATGATAGCTCGAAACATAGCCAATTATAACAGCAGTCTAACCAGCTTTTCAAATACACAAATTGTATTTTGTCCAGAGTTAACGCTAGCCTGAATTTATTGATAAAGATATGTTCAGATTGTCATTTCACCGTGTTCTTGACCTTGATATTGTACAGTCAAATGATGCACATTCTTCAAGGTTATACTAAAGTTAGCATTTTAGCTTTATCTGTACAACTACTGTGACGTTTTGTTTCATAAAATGGCTGCATATTTAATAGCCAAGTTTGCCATCTTTTGATTTATTATAGTCTTGAACACAGTTTTGCCAAGAAAACAATAAGAAACACCATAAATGACAATGAATGCTGATTTCAGTAAATACATCCTCTGTATAATCCTACATCTGATAGAGATTCATGCAGTCAAATATATTGAGTTAGACTATTCAAAATCATGTAACATTTCTCTAAAGTTAAAATGTAAATTCAAGTCCAAGGGTAAAATAGCTTGTTAGGTTCGCAATGACTTTAAGTGCCAACAGTTACAGTACAGGGGTTGTATTCAAATACACGTCAGTAGCACAGCTCACAAACAAAGAAAAGATACACTGCCATTTATATTTTGGACAGCAGACTACTCGTATCGGACAGAGGCATATTCAGTGGACTCACACTCGTGGACCCTCACTCTGTCAGAGCCAACAGGTAAAATAATGTCAGCGTAGATCACATCGTCTGCATTCACAACCTAAAGACACACACACACACACACACACACACACACACACACTCATTCACTTTCAAAGTGGTCAAAAACACAAAAGGTTTTGCTCTGTGTGCTCTTGAAAGAGAATTGACTCACATTGTTGGTACTGGTCGTGTAACAAGACTCATCAGGCAGCTGGTTTCCTAAAATAACGACACAAAGGCACAAATTCAGATTTTACTACAAATTGTGTTTAAAGGACCACCAAAAATAATGACATGTTGAGTGCTGAGTGTAGATTTCTCAAGCGTTTTCTTACAGTTATGTGATCAGATCAACATGGTATGTATGTAAGGGACTGATTATATATCTACCATTACGACCACTACCATCATAACAGTCAAAACAGAACTTATAGACACATCTCATGTGAGTGATTGCCTCAAAAACCACAGAGAACAGTTGACTGTGACTGTGTATATGTATTGGCTACTCTGTGCACAGGTATGTGACAATTTTCCATTATAGCGATTTCACCAGACCCTTTCTATAGGTTCAGGAAGTGTAGAGGAACTTACTTGTTCTTCTTCTGTTTACAACAAACGCTGCAACCAGCGCTGTCAAAACCACACATCCCACCACTCCCACAGCGGCACCGACCGTGTCCTGGTTGCCTTCTGAAAATGTTAAAATACAAAAACAAGTCCTCCAAATTCAAATCTAACCTTAAAGGAATAGTCTGAGAGTTTGATACTTAGCTTAGCTTAGCTCAGCTAACCCATGTAAACACAGGGAAACAGCTAGCTAGGTTCTGTCAAAAGATAACAAAATCACCTACCAGCTCCTCCAAAACTCAAGAATTGACCTGTAATATTTCATTTGTTTTATCTGTACTAAAAAGAAGTGTAAAAACGATAAGTTACAATTTTATGTGCAGGGGGTCCTTCCTTATCAAATTGGTATAATATAATTATTTGACTCATTCAAGTGATGCAAACACAAAATTAAGGAAAACTGCTGCACACACCTGGAACTTTTTGGAACACTCACTAAAACTTAACACAATTGTACCCATTTTAGTTGTCTTGGTAGGATTATCAATTTACATAAACAGGGATGTTTTTCAGTCATCAAGCATTTCTTTACAAAAATATCAATTTGCATATGAGCGAGTATGCTATACCTTGATTTTCAGGTTCTAGTGCTATGATGAGTCCTCTTTCCCTCCAATTAAGAGCTACAAACAAAGCATGTTATTATGTTGTTGTTATTATTAATTCATCGCATTCAACACCTAGAAGTCTACTGGTTGGGATTAGTCACACAGACCTGGGACTCTAACCCGCAGCTCCACTGAAGTCTGGACTTGGTCACCCACAGTCGCCTGGCACCTAAACTTATTGTTTTCAGGACTTTGAAGGGTGACAGTCAGGGTTACATCACAAGAAGACTCATATTTGATATGATATTGTGAGCCCTCTTGTATCTCAGCACCGGCTTCATCCACCCACGTCAGGCTGACCTGTTGTAGCTGTGCATCACAATGTCCCAGCTCTACGTAGGTGAGGACAATACACTGCAGGGACAGCGGTTTGCCAGGCGTCTCTGGGGTAGCTGAGGGAGCTGAAAGAAAAAATAACATTTTTCTTTTATTCTTTTTTTGCTCATGGCACAGATTTCTCTTTCTCTCTTTCTCATGATTAGGTGAAACAAATTCTGTATCAACCCACACAGCGATAAGACTTTAATCTTGACAGCACTCACTATTGTGAGGAGAGAAGACATCTGGCCTTTGTTGGTAGCGATGACATCCACCATCCTCCGCTGTGAGATCTTTGATTTGAAGAGTGCATTTTGAGCCCTCATCCTCTGATTTAGCTGTCTGGATCTCTCCATTACTGACGATGGCAATGTAATCACTTGTTTCACTTGTTCTGAGCTGCCATATATGAAAGCAGACTAAATCTCCTTCACATGGAAATGTAATATTATAACCCTGTCCAGCAAATATCAGACCCTCTTCTCCATTTACACCTGTGGAAAGAAGATGAAGAGTGTCAGATTTTCTACTAGATAAGATCATAAAAGTAAGATAAGGTTGTGTTAATGTTTCACTCACATGTGATGAAAGAAAACAGCAGCAGTGGTCTCATCACAATGGGAACGATTCCATCCATCCTGTGTGCGGATCTGGTCACTGTGAAAAGGTGCACTCACTGTTACGTTAACGTTAGTCAACGGAAACGTCACTTCCTGCGTTTGCCAACATCCTCAACCTGCTGATGTGGTTTGCTATCAAGCAGCTGCTGATCTGACTGTGTTTCTGAGCACAAGGTTTCGTCCAGGTCTGTGGCAGCAAAGTTTAATACAAACAATATAGCTGTTGTAAGTCAGCGTTTAGTTTTGTCACTGTTGAAAGTTTGTCAACTGTAAAGAAGAATAGGGGATACACCTTTTTTATTCCTGACATTTTCAGAAACAACTGAGAGACCTAAATTTTAATGTGTGTAATAACACTGCTGAATTGCTGGTTAGCACATCTAATAAAATCACAACACCGTCTCATATATAGAGTATGCTTAGCATTGATGATTTATTAAACAACGCCTGACTCAAAACTTGTTTGACCTTCAACGATGCTGATTTGTATTCTGTCTTTTGTTTGAGGTTGACAGCCGACTGTTTCCACAAGATTTGTAAAGCCGATTATTGATGAGGACGGTTTGTTTTCTCTCCTGTGAGTCCTGTCAGGAGAGATGACCTTACACATCTAGATATGAAGATACATGGATGAAGGATTTGTTTTTAGTAAAAAGCAGATTCAAATAGCAGATGTGCAATCCGGTGTGAGACTGTAATTTTGTTGAGGGTTGTTGCATTCATTATAGCTCTCTATAATGTAAATGTTCCTTTTAGGTTCATCTTTTGTCTGATGGATGCTTAAGTCAGTTTAACATAGAAAAACAAATAATAAGACTTTCTGTAAGTAAATCATACCAAATCTTGTTTTTGATGGTCTCACCATTAAATATGTGAAAAACTCAACAACAGCAATTTTCTAAATACTGAAAACTACCTGCTAGGAAGAGTAAAGTAAGTGGTATTTTCTTTATTCTTTTCCTTCTTTTAATTTGTAAGAACTGACTCTTTAATATGTTGTTGCAGTTACCACTGCCCATCAGCAGATGGTGCTGGGGTTGACTTATTATAACTACTGTGACAGCTCCTCATGTTTCCAGTGCATTTTCTCTGGACAAGTAATGTGTCCTTTTGTAAAGCTTATCTGGTGTTTTCAGGTTCAGCCATGATGATCAAAAATATAGTTTATGATACAATGATTTAATCTGTGTCTGGCGCACTCAACAGATGTAAAGCTTGACCTAGAACAATACTGATGCTTTGTGAGGCACCCCTTGGATATTAACATTGTTTGTCATCGTTTCTTATGGGAACTATTGTCATAACCCACAAGAACAATATATTGTGTGCTGTGACATGCTGAATTCATCAGTAGTGTAGAGTGTAGAGAGGGTTGGATTGAAACAAACGAGCAGTTGCTGAATAATTTTTATTTACCCATTTGTACAGATCCTCAGTGACAAATCTAGACAAATAGGTTATGAATGACTATGTTACAAAAATATCATGTCTCAGTTTTTCAGTTAAAAGCTCTACAGTGTAACAGCTAACTCAAACTGATCAAATAGAGACTTGAAAAACTGCTCAAACTCAGACATTCAACCACACAACTACTTCAGACTGAAAAATATATGTTATATATGTATATATATATATTTATATATATTTTTATATATTTACATTACCACTTCAAAACAATCTCACGTGAATACAGTTACATCCTGTACATATTGCATCTTTCACATCGGCTGGACTAAATATTAGCTGTCAAATGGCATTCACCAAGTTTCAGACATAATCTACCTCATAGTCAGAGATAACAGTCAAGTGTTCAAGAGGTGGAATTATTGATTAAACACAAGTTACTTCTACAGACACACCAAATATCCCTTTGCACCTTTTCCACTTTCATTTGTCATCATCACCCACCATCAAACCACAATACAGCCCGGTAGGTTTTCAAGTTTCTCAGCAGCATTGAACGATTCAAAGATCAAACGTGTGACATTTAAATTTAAATTCCAAGAAATCACTTTGTCCTTCTACTCTTTTGAGTTTCAGTCAGAACACCCGTGAGTGAATACAGGTGTGATACATTCAACATACTGAAGGTTTTAGTGCATCTGTGACTTCCTGCTCTCTAACAGCCTTTCGTTGATAGTCCTCCTACACAAATGACAAGGGCAGTTTGATTTGTTACTAGTTGTACAACTTCAGAAGGAGCTCAAAAAAGCATTTAGGGGAACAGATTATCAGTTGGTTAACTGCTTTGATGGAAACTGACACATTAGCCTTTAGTGGGGGAGAAACATTCAGGCATTAAATACAGACAAAATCATCTGATACTGACCACACACATGCAGAAAACAGACCCACTCATTAGCAATACCTGTACATTACGAAGATAATATAGTAACTTAGAAAATAAATAAAACTAAAACCCCAATCCAGATTAGATACAGTGCATCAACTATTGGTACATACAAATATTTGTCAAATACCTTTAAAATCTTTCACGGGGACACAGGAATTACAAGTATTTAGAGGGCATTTGTACCTTTAAGGGGCATTCTAGAGGCTTTCTGTAAATCTCTGTTGTCAATTACTTAATATTTCATTTTTTTACTATTATATCATATTGTTTGTTTTTGATGAAGCACTAGTTGGCATGCTAACTACTGGGACATTTGTTGGTCTCCCAGTTTTAACTCTTTCCAGACCTTTGAAGGGAGCCCCTAGTATTTATTTCTGACCGTGCAATAACCGTATCATGTACAGAGTTAAAATATATTTAATAACTAATAACTGATAATTTAGAAAAATAGGGTTAGGTTAAAATAGTGGCAGTGCCACGTGTAGCGCCATGTTCCACCTCTGGATCAGGCCTTTAATACAGTAGTAAAGTTACAAATGATAAAACTTCACATTATTTGGTAAAACACAACATGCCAAACAGACAACCAAACAAGACAAAACATAATGCCTTCTACAGTCCTGATTCACATACAAACACCCTGAAGAGCCCTTCAGACCAGAGGATTTTTATTGAATATGAGTACTGACAAGTGCTATACGGGCTAATAGTACTTTAGTGATGATCAGATTACAGCTGCAATATGCTTTTTGGTTTGAAGGCAGACAAAAGCGATAAGGTCTGCACACTTATCAAATGCTACATTCCATCTTTCTTGCTTGCTTGGCTCTTCAGAGGACACAGTTCAGGTTCAAACAGGAGCTTCAGCTTCCTTATGCAAAATAAAAGTATTCATATTATAAGGCAGGAAACATTTTTCCAACATAAATTACAAAACAAATCAATGATATATACAAGTGCAGTTAAACACTGCACATTTCAAGATATATGTAATGGAGATATCAACTTTCAGTGTCTACACTGTACATACTACCTAGCCACACCATCAGTTTTGTGGCTCAGTAACAAGTCTAGATCAGTGCGATACAACAGGCTTCTCACTGATAAAAGCTGCTGTTAAAAACTTTCATGAATCTCAAACTCAAACTCTTGTTCGAGGTAACACCATCTCCTTTACAAGTCTGCATCTTCAGAGGCAAACCTGAAACTTAAATTATAGCTAAAAATAAAGTTTCCTTTTTGACATGAAAGTAAAAACAAGTGTTTATATAAACCAGGTATTTTCTGACTCAAAGTTGGGAATGACTTGTCTGATGTGAAACTGAGTCAGACAGTAAGGTAGGTAGGGTTTTCTACGTATGTTCTGTCTTTCCATGCTCTTGTAAAGTGCCCAGGTTGAGGGTGAAACCTCTGTGCTGTCACAGGCTGGAGGGTTGGGCCTGCTGCTGTATCTGCGCGTGGTGGCTTGGCTGAGCCGCCTCACAGTCTTTAGGTCCTTCCTCCACCCCCCGAGCGTACATGAGGATGAGGGTGACGGTAGCAAAGGTAGCTGCGTTCACAGGGAAGGCTCGTAGCAGCGTGGAGGTGAGGCCTCGTGTGAACACCATGTAGCCCTCTCTCCTGACACTCTGTCGCACACAGTCAGCAATGCTGCTGTACTGGTTGACTCCACCCACACCATCCGCCTGCAGCCGTGACTTGATCACATCCACAGGATAGGTGGAGAGCCAGGAGGCGATGCCGGCCATGCCCCCTGCAAACAGCAGTTTGAGGATCATGTAGCGGTCGTCTGGCTCACAGCCAAGGTTGCGCGTTAGCACGTCATAGGCCAGGAAATACACTCCGAAGCCAGGCGTCTCGCGGATAAACGTGGTCAACATGCCTCTGTTTACGCCCCGCAGGCCCTCCCGATTGTAGATGCGTGCCAAGCAGTCCAGGGAGTTCTTGTACAGCTTCCTAGAGGACTTCTTCTCTCCAGTACCCTGCATTTGCATGCGGGTTTTAGCCAGCTCCATGGGGCAGCAGATGACACACTGGATGGCACCTGCTGCTGCACCAGCAAGGAACTGGTTCATGGGGGTGTCGTGTGCCAGCAGCCGCATGGTGTTTCCCTGAACACCAAACACTATGGCATTGATGAATGTAAGGCCCATCATGGGGGATCCAATGCCTTTATACAAACCAAATGCCTGTGGGGCGGGTCAGAGACAACACATTAGACAAGGTGTGTGAACACATCACTATAAAATGAAATCACCAGCACCCAGGGGAAGATTTCTCTTTTAAATTCACATAAACATTTGGGGTCTTATTATAACTTAACAGTTTCCTTTAACTTTTTCTTCTAGTTACATAACCCCAAATATTTTGACTCATTACTGTCCCATCAGGGTCATGTTCACACTGCTCATAATTTGAAAAAGCAGGTTCCCGGGATGCAGTGTTTTCATAACAACCAGCGCAGAGCTGCCACTGTCAGAGAAAAATGATTTAAATATAACTCTTGCATGTGCAAAACTCTCACAACATGGTTCACCTGTGTTCCCATCACAATAAGAAACGCCTTTGCAACTTTCCTATTGTAACCTATTTTATTTTTGCTCCTGTATACTGTATGAGAGAACTAGCAGGTCCAAAAAGATACACCCCATCTAGCGAGCTTGCTCCTCCTAAAAGCACAATATGTGCAGACTTGTTATAATGTGGTTATTTAATCTTTTCAGGACAGCCATTGCTGTCTTCCTGGCACTCCCTATAATACTTCCTGTAATTAAAGGTGCCTGCAGTAAAAGTGAAAAAATGTGAAACATCCTGAGGCTACAGAAATAATGATCCTGGAAACAGGTGCTCCTTTAGTTCACATCCACACAAAAATGTTACAGTGAGTGATCTGCTAGAGGGAGTTATACAGAAGTTTTGAATAACAAATCCTGTGATGTAAATTAGCTTTTTAAAATACACTTCTCAGGCTGAAAATAGATCCTAGTTGCTTGGGAGAAACCATGACAACAAAAGAAAAAACAAATCACAATGACACCAAAAGCGAAAAAATGTGGTCAACAGGGGAAAACAAAACTCTACAGAATAACCAAACTAAACAAGTCTGACCTCATTCAACTGCACTTCTCCCCACTCAAAGTGTCCCCCATGTTAGCCTCACAACTTACGGTGTCCCATTCAGTCATAAGACCAAGAGTGACATAACTCTACTATCAGGTCACTCTGACCTCACTGACTTTAAACTACAGATCGTGACAGCTTCAGCCATGATGGCCGGACCTCGCTAAAGATAGACTCTGTTGGACATAACTACTGCATAGGTGTCATCGTGAGCAGCGTTGCAGCCCAGAAAGGTAGAGGACACATAGCAGTAAACCACCTAAAGAAAAAACACTTACTGCAATCAACTCTACAGATGGGAAAACCTTCACATACATTCAGAGCTGGGCTAACCAGGAAAATCACATATCTGTAATATTACTGCATGCATATATTAGCAATAGGTGTATATGGGAAATAAATCAACGTACCGACTCCTGCCGTATGATGGACTGGAAACAGTGAAAAGTCCCACGGTACAGAGGCTTATCAACACTCTGGACCTGCAGTCTCACCTGGAAAAGAAGACACCCTTCAGTGATAAGAAAACCAATCAGTTTCCCCTTTGATAAACAATCCATCACAACAGAGGAAAGTAAGAAATTTGCAATGAGCAATGCTCAAGTCAGTTAGCTATCTATGATGCCACGAAAACCTTCTTAAAGAAAACCTTTACTCACCTTAACTGTGTCAAATGGGTGTCCAACCAAGACGCCAGCAGCACCTGGAGACAAAGGAAACAACAGTGAGAAAATATAGTGGGCAATGATAATATATCATTGATCTGTCTTGATTGGACACATTTTATTCTATAATAAAAAATGTGTTGTTTTTGTACTATACAACTCATACGTACAAGTTAGTATGAGTATAACTCATATACTCACAGATTTACTCATTAACCCTCCAAAACATCATAATCATGAAAGAGTCAGTAATATTACACAATGTTATTTTAATTATAATCACAAGAAGACCCTGTACCCTTGTTGTTACTTCTTTTCTCATCTAATTTTTACAAATTAACACTTGCGTGTGATTTGTACCACATTTAACATTGGTTGTGTTTCACCTCTGTTACTAAGAGTGTTGGTTAATGAAGTGATTGCTAACTCTGCCTTCTCACACAGCAAAATACTCGAGTCTTCATTACCCTGACAGTTAGTGTAAACATGCCACTTTTTCTGATTATTTTAAGCTGTCACTGTCACATCAGGCCTATTAAACCAGTTTTTGGCCTATTTGACTACTCTTTGAAGGCCAAAACTCCTGCTGCTGGCACTGTTGTGTAATTTTAGAGTATGCTGCCATCTCCTCCAGGATAAGGATCGAGCCAGAGCCAGCTCACTGGGCATCATCACCCTCTAAACTTTCTTTAGCACGCATTTGAAAGTTACATAACCTAGGCTTGTGCAGCACATGCCCATGTTCTGATGCCAGTTTGAGCTTCTCACCTGAGTATATGTTGAAACCTGATAATAGCTCCTGGGTTGACCACAAACAGAATTAAGAGTTGACGCAGAAAGGAAGGAAGCTCCTATACTACAATCCCAGATATGGCAGCTTTGGGTTTTTACGGGCAATGTGACGATGTTAATTTGTCTCCCCTTAGACATTTTGCCATTCTCTTCATTCAGTAATAGGTAGGTATGTCTTTTATATCTGTGGGTGTGTTCGATCATTGTGGGAAATTTTGCTAATAAATGAGTAACAGCTTTATGACAGTATTGGATTTTTATATAATTTCTGCATCAATGTGACTGTTTTGTTTGTTTTCGCAAAACATTATTTACATGTCAATTCAAGAATTACACAGTTTTTTATGATAACAGTCCTAATCATACTAATAAAGACAATATTGAAAAACGTAGACCTGAAGTTACTGGCCCACCTGTGTCACCACAGTAAACAAACCACAGCAAGCTAATCCGACATAAGCACATGTCAGCTGACCCATTTGTAAAAAGAGCCAATCAGGAATGAGTCCCAGCTGTAAGCCAGGAAAAGAACACGAGCAGGCGTGTGTTTGACACAATGACAATCGGTCATTGACCTCAATGCACTGGTATGATCTGAGTACAAGAAAAACAAGCAGATGAGGGTGCTACATCATAGTTGTGTCACCACCCATCTCCTAATGTCTGAGGATGCAGCCTTAAATGTAAACTTCACTGGTTTCAAAAATGATGCCACTCAGCTAACCTCATTTTGAATTTTGAGCTAAACACAAACTAGGCCATCCTTTAACAGCCACAAGCAGCTTCCCATTTGACTGTAGATGGTTCCCTGAAGTCTACCACACTGAGAGAGGGTGGGAAACCACAGGGTCTCCCTTGTCAGTCACTGTTAAGTAAAGTAAGCATGGGATTGGTCTGTGAAGGGGTGTGTACTGATTCATGCCGCCTGCATATGGTGTGTGTTGGAAACTTTAAACAGCCAAGCCATTCTAGCTTGAAGGTTCGGGTTGCACTTGTGTAGTGTTTGCACGCTTACAATTCTCAACAGGGTGTACAAGTGACACAGAGAAGAAATGCAGAAGGTTAGAGCACCCTCTGTGAGCAAGCACTTCTCTGAAACCGACATATACATTTCTTTCCCATGTATACCTTGTAATATGCAGTAAGTTGGACATACTAGAGACCTGGTAGATTAAATTATAATTAACATTCTGTATTAACATTTATAAGCAACCACAGAACCTGCTGTAGGGAAAACAACAACTGATAGACGGAAGTAAGCGCTAAAGAATAATGAACTTCACATTCTCATTTTCTCCTTGACCCTGCAGCTAACGCAGAATAAGCCACTCACAACTTTTCAAAGTCGAGGTCAGCCAGCAGATCAAATGCAATCAGCGGCATTTGGGGAAATTACAGGATTGCCTTTGACGACCTGCGGTGGAATTTTGAAAATGCACTAGTAATCTCTTGATAGAGTTGCATCACATTAATATGGGTGGTGCTGTGCAGATATGTGGTTTGCTACTAAGTTACTGTTGCAAGAGCAACAGCGGGGCATTTCACCCCAGCTAGGTCAAGCGATAATGTCTCAAATCAAGTTGGCACTTTGGCATGCAACTGCTCTCATCCAACAAATTACAAAATAAAGTGCAGCCTCCACTGACTTACCTCCGATGCATCCAGCAACGAAGTCCATCACAGCTCCTCAACGTCACCCAACTGAAGGACTAAATATTACCTAACGCTAACTGAAGAGGCTCTCAACGATTCTATGAAACGTTGTTTTTTCCAAAACTTAGTTGTACACCTGACAGACGCTGTCCCTAGCTGATTAATCTAGCTAATGGTCTAATTGACACTTTCAGTTAGCGTCTATGTTAGCTAGCACTGGCTAGCTAGTAACATCCCCTTCTAAGACCTTACAGCCCACAAACGCCGACAATTTTGTTTTCTCTGACCGGTTATATATCGTGCTCTCTATTTATTCTAACAGCACTCTCCTGTTGACCTATACGACCTCCATGAAACGGTGTGGCGTTTACAGACAATGCGGACGCCCTCTCCTCTGTCTGTATCAAGGAGGTTTATTTCTGTAGCAAGCAAGCTAGCGTTGCAGGAAGTAACTAGTAGGGGGCGGGAATTACCGGCTTCGGATAGAGTTTCTATCCAATCCGAGCGAAGAGATGACGCCGACACCCCGCTTCACTCGTAATCCTCGTCATTCATTGGCTGCATACCGTAGGGGCTCCCAACGTTGAAATGCGTCATTAGTGCCGTGTGATGTTTTGCTTTTGAGTGGACTGTCTGCGAAGCCTACTGTCAGTGGATGGAGGCAGTTTCATTAAACTGTGTGTTTGACACGTTTATTGACAGCTATTGTTATTAATCTTAAATGCAGTGCATTGCAGTGCAGATTTAAGAAATGCTATCATATGATACGTGGCATTAAGCTTAAAGAGATGTTAAAATGGTTTAAAGTGACGTTTTTGTCCTCCATGTGATTTTTTTTCTACATGTACACAATTTGCCTACTCCAACCACCCATTTAGACAAAGTGATCCTTTCGGTTATCTTCGGATAATGTCGGGACCAATGCTTTCAGTCGCCGCTGTTTGGTTTGTAGTGAGACACGCCTCTGCTACTCGTCATGACGCAACAGCAACACACTCAAGGTTACGGTTATGTAGCACATGCTAGAGGAAGAATGGCCTCACATCTGAAAAGGATCTGTTGGTCAGCCACCATCTGACAGAATGCATATCGCTGATTTTGTGTCTGGATCATTTGCAGGTAAAAGCTAACGCTACTTTAGCCTGTTAGTCGTACATTAGCATGAGTTGGCTGGAGTGCTTGCTAAAGAGCTAGCTACTGTATGTGCAGGTTGAGATTACCATATGACAGCATATGAGAAGATTAGATTAACCCTGACGTTAACTTGTTTGTGTGCCATATAAAACTGTTTACCTCTCCTCTTATACATGGTATAGCTGTAAACTCAAGAAAATATAACCTGAAGAATTAAGTGTTAGTGGAAGTTACTTAATAAATTACACCGCTAATCAGTCAACTTTGTTCTCAACCAATTTAGTGCATCTAATAATAATTACTCAAACTCAAACAAATTGGGGAAAAGTGGCATTAAATGGCTCGAATGTGTTTAAAGTTAAATCAGGGGATCTCAAAACAATCCAATGAACAGATCAGTTTGCTGGGACCCATACCACAGCTGTACCGACTGTTTTATCATTCAATTACCTCTTAATTCGTTTTTAGTTTCAGTCAAAAAAGCATAAAAAATAATTACAAAGTTACATTTCACGTTTCTCAGTTCAGAATCATATCTTAAAATTGCTTATTTTGCCAGTCAAGGCATTCATTTTGTAAAGATGTAAAACAAATAAGCAACAAATCCTCGTGTTTGTCAGTTGCACATTATTAAAAGGGGTTGCGGCCGAAGCCCATAACCTTGAGACATCTCTGTGTTTCTGTTGTGTCCTTGATGCTCTCTTTTCTCTGGAAACACACAGGGGCATGTGGAGTTGCAGTGGGCTACCCTCTGGACACTGTGAAGGTACAATAAATAGCATGTCTGAAACATTTGCTATGGATATATAACAAGTGAACATTATTATTTTTACATCATGTTCTTTATCTTTCTAGGTCCGGATCCAAACCCAGAAACAGTTCACTGGAATATGGCAGTGTGCAGCGGCGACATTTTCAAACGAAGGGGTGAGTGGAACTGGTGTAGTCGTCATGATGCCAGGTTTGTTTTGGTATGCCAGCTAAAAAAATGTTCTTGGATGATTGTGAGTGTGTAGAAAGCATCCTGCAAGCCAAGAAACTGAGGCGGCCATCAAAGAGAACAATGTGAGAGCAGGTAAATGTGTCACTTTTGGTTAAGTCAGCTACACATTTTTAACAACTTTCTTGTATTCAAAGTATCTGCACATTATCAGCGTGGATTTGGACTATTGATGCCAATTAGCCTACATCAGAATATAAAGACAATTGCTGAAAAAAAAGTGAAGTGATAGGTGACAAGTAGGGTACTTTGTTCGCTACTTCTCAGTGGTTTATCATTCGTTTTCTCTCACTTGTGTCATCAGGTGCATGGCTTCTTCAAAGGCATGTCCCTGCCCGTCACCACAATCTCTATGACTTCCTCAGTGGTGTTTGGCACATACAGGAACTGCCTGCAATGTCTGAGCCAGGCGCGCGGAGCCAGTTGTGGTCCAAACACCAAACTAGACGTCTTCCTGTCTGGTATGGCCGGGGGTTTAGCTCAGGTAACGGATGCAATTTTACAAAGGGTAATGCAATACGTAGCTTAAGTCCACGTGTATATTTGGCATGTGAAATATGAAAGGGCTACTTCACCTAAAACACACACAAAAAAAAATCACCCCCAGATGTGTATAGTTTTCCAGTTTTATTTGCACAGGTTTTGAGATATCCGCTTCTGAGTCTCTCCGTATCTGCCTCCAACAGATATCAGTGATGTCTCCAGGTGACATAGTGAAAGTACGCCTGCAGTGTCAGACAGAGTCCAAGCGAGGAGGAACCAACATGCCCAAACCCAAGTACCGTGGTCCTGTTCACTGTCTGCTGAGCATCATCAAAGAGGAGGGTTTCATGGGGCTCTACAGGGGAGCGCTCCCGCTCATGCTAAGAGACGGGCCGTCGTACGCCACATACTTTTTGACTTACACAACCATCTGTGAGTGGCTGACAGACAGCAGCAAGAAAAGACCAGGTGAGGGAAGTCAACAATTTTCTTTCAAGAAAATGCTTATGTGTCAGCACTGTAAATTTGTCTTTATGCATGTTTTCATGTTTTCAGAGTCATGTGATGATTTTTGCCGTTACATAAAATCAACAAAGTCACATTCATAGTTAAAAATATCTGATAAACGTGTGATGGAATATCTGACTATTGAATCATTCAATTGCAGCTCTTGGTGTTTCAGTCAGCGTTTTGTATTACAGTAAATCTGGATTTTAAGTGTTGCATAAGCTGTAAAGTAGCTCATGTCCTTGAGGTTAGCATGGATTCCAATGAAGAACACTACCAAGGCCAACAAGCACTCCACAGGGCAGTTTAAGTGCAGATACCTAAACTCTTTCCTCTTTATGTTACAAAGTCCTTGATTAAAACACATTTAAATGTCAGTGTATCCCCAATGTCAGCATCTTTTTATGTCCTCCTCAGATTGGAGTGGTGTGATGCTGGCCGGTGGAATAGCAGGAATGGCAGGTTGGACTATAGGAACGCCCATGGACGTGATCAAAGCCCGTCTGCAGATGGATGGAACTCGGGGGACGAAGCGATACAAGGGTTTTTATCACTGCATCACCGAGACAGTGAGGGTGGAGGGAGTAGGGGTGTTCTTCAAGAGCTTAGGCATCAACTGCCTGCGTGCATTCCCCGTCAACATGGTGGTGTTTGTTACATATGAGGTTCTCACTGGTTTCCTCCAAGCCAGACCTGACAGTGTTGACCCGCCTCGTTTAGGGTTTGAATAGTGTTGACTAATGTTTGTTTTTACATACATGACAAAATGACTGTCGTATTGCAATATCTTAAAGGAATGACTCTTTCCACCACCATAATTTAAACCGTCTGTTACTGGTATGATATTCACTTAGGATAATGTAATATCCTAATATGCTCAGGGGTAATTTTTCAGTAATGTGCAGTGTTGGTAGCATAGATTGGACCAGCAGCCCTCTGTCCACTAGATGGCCTCGCTGGCCAGCTTGTTACCTGTTTCACCAGAAGAGCAACGCACAAAGAAATCTCAACAGTTTTGAGACTTCTAAAACATAAGCTATATTTGACTGTATTCAAAACCTGTTAAGGCCTTGAATTTAGAATTTATGAATGAGCTGCAGCATGCACAGTTTACAGCAACAAGTACGATACCCGTCCAGGCCCATGCTGCATGTATGCATATCATAACATAACATAAACACAATCTAAATAAAACATAATATGATGATATTTTAAATCTTGATAAACTGATTTGTGAAAGGATTATTCTATAGATAGAATTATAGTAAGAAACAGTAGCCTCAGGACAATGAGGTTGTGGCTAAATGTTTGTATATCACCGTAACAGACTGCAGAAGCTGCTGTTGTGGCCACGTTGAAATACACATTTTAAGGGTTTTAAGGTTTGGTCTCAGAGTGGGGCAGACAGTGAAATTGATTAATTGACCAGGGAAAAAATAAGTTAATAATGAATATAATTTTAATTGTATAATTATGATGCATTTTGTGCCTTCCATAATAAAGGCAGTTCAAAGAAATGATTAAATGCTGTATTAATCTCTGTTTTATTACTGCGCAAAGGACTCTAACCTACCACATGGAGTTGCGGATTATTTACGACCTTTTCTTTGATTGAAATTGAATTCACAGGGTCATCTCTAAATGGAAATGACTGCACGAGTAAGGGAGAAAGCAAGTGATTGCAAGTGGTCGTTTTGTGAGCACAGCACCTTCACCTGACGCTGAAGTGGCTCAAAACCAAATTAATGTATGTATGAATATAAAATGTGTACTACTGTATATACAAAATTATGTCAATCATAATGCCACTTGGGGATACAGGGGACACATGGATATATACACATACACAGATGTTATGTATTCCAGTGAATAAAGTAGTCAAAATTGTATTTGGCCATCTATATTTAATTTTTTTTTTTAGAGTTTTTGCAAATTGGATCCTAATTCATCATAACTCAGCGGAAACTTTCAGAGGAAGATAATCACACAGACATAAATAGATACATACAAACAGAATAAATGCTTAAACAATAAACACAAAACAATTAACATTGTTTCCTGGTAAAGCAGCCGCTGTTGTGTCTGGTATGCGAATGTTTCTATGTACTCTGTGCTATTCTGTGGGGTTGCACCACCATCTAGTGTTTGAGTAGGACACCATCTTGGTAATGTCATCCACAACGGTGTCTGCAAACCAACATAACCAAAATAATTACATGAGCTGCACGGGCTTTGCTCCAACCGAGACCATGCTATATCAAGATGCTCTAGTTACTGATAGATACTGGAAGTTCTGTTGTTACATTTATTGTGATTATTGCTGCAAAATGCAAACCTTTGATGATACTCGAATTTTTCTTTGTGATGTCTACAGGGAATAAGATTTGCTTGGATGTTTACTTGAAAATACAATCCACATCCTCTGTAACCCATAGCTAGAAAATCTATTCAGTCATAATCAACTCGAATGGAATGTATGCAGAATAATGTGTATAATGTAACTGCATTACTTTGATTTGTTTTGCGAAACAATCAAATATCTATATACAGATGTTGTATAGATTTGAAATTAAAATGTGTGAAAATGTACATCTTGTGTCAGCCACTATTTTAAAGATATGAAATCAATTGACAGTATAACCTTAGACACCTCAATAGAGACCTTAAATCCTTCAACTGTTTTGGGGGTGAGTAGTTCATAAATAGATTGGATACTTTTTAATCTATCTTTATCTCTAATCTTTAGTTTGAAGGGATGTCTGTATTACAGTAATCAGTGGATTACAGTTACAGTTGTGATCAGATTACTGCAATGTAAGCTTCAGTGGAACCTGTTGCTTCTTCAAATCTGGACAATTTATATCTCCAGTGTATTTAAAAAAGCACAAATTTAGCCTAAACTCAGAAATATTCAGATTTTTTGACTTGAGGTGGACCACACAGGAGCCACTTTTGGCACAGTTTTTTTCCCATGCGTAAAACCTAATTTGAGATTTCCGACAAGGAACTACTGCTGAAGCTGACTAAAGTGTTTCACATGTAGCCCCCGAACCCATGATGTGAATTAAGATGGGTACAGTAACTGCACAGTAAATGAATGTTGACATAAAGGTGTGCTTGAGTTTTAGTTGAAAGTGGTGTCTGGAGAAAGGAAAATAAAGGGGAGGCAAGAGTCACCATCTTGCCGAAATGTCCCTGGGTTGCATCCCTTGCAAAAGCTTCTTGAATGTAGTAGCCACCTCTTACATTCCCATCCGAAGTCTAAGTAAGAGGGACAAACAAGCCTATTGTTTGATGGAATGATTAACTGAATAAGATTATCCCACAAGCAATATTAAGTGGAATCCAGGAAACCTTTTAAGAGGTGATTGAGTGAACCACCAGACATTATTACATTGTAACTCCATCTCTCTCTCCCTTTTTCTCTCTCTCTCTCTCTTTGGGTTCTTGTTGTGGGAACTGACAATCATGAACACGTGAGATATGTGTTAAATGAATATTTCTAATATCTGTTTTACATGTGTAATTGGCTCATGCTTAGCCCACCACGAGTGCAATAAAGACCTATTATAAAGAACTCAACTGTAATGATTTAATTGCCTTACGAATAACAGATTTACTCAGGGGATGAAGTGGGGTCATGTTGGGTGAGACCCCAGGAGATCTGTTTTCAGGCAGTTCTGCGGCAGGCCTTTGGATGTAAACAAGAGCAAAATAAACACAAATGTGTCTTTTAGCATAATTATAGTTTGTTGTTGTGCATCTACAAATCCACTTTTACTGATCCAGAGACAGCTTTATAGACTAACCACAAAATCAGCCTCAAAACATGTTTTCTAACTTGAAAAGATATTAGTTGCTGTTAATTAGTTGATAGTGACCTAAGGGAACAATTAAGAGAGGCTCTGTGTAGTTCACAGCCTTTAGTGTACAAGGGTTAACGGTTTGGCCATACATAAAACGGTGCAGAGTTTGCTGGATCTGTACGCCTTTATTTCAGTTCCAAGCCAGTGCTGGGCTTCATAAACCAGGCTTCTCCACAAAGGGATACTTGCTGAAATTCTAGGAACTGCAGTGTGTACTGTGAAACAACAAAACCCCTGAATGTTGCCCTTGTTAGCTGCTTTTAATTAAATCCTGCATGTCTTTTCCCCTTATGCAACAACAGCCCACAATTATGCAAGCATCTAAAGATCTCATTGAATAAAGTTAGAGGCTGGTTGGTCGTGAAATGACTAGAATAGAGTTGAATGACACCTTTTCACAGTTATTTCTTAATTCATGTCCAGCATATTTGCAATGCTCCAATATTGTCATATGATCCTGGGGATGAAGCAATAAGAGAAATGACCTGTTTTAGTGCTTGTCAGTGATGAAAAAAAAAATTTTTATTACACTTTTGGATGATCTTCAGACAATTTAAATAAGTTTGGCAACAAGACAGTATCACTACACAAAGCAGATCATGCAACGGATTCTAATCCCATTCATGTATATTGTGTTGGTGGCATTTTAACAAACAAATGGGTGGGATGATTTCTAGCATATGACATCAGATCAGATCACATCAGATCATGTCTTTCAACTGTATATGTTTCTTTCACAGTATATGTTTCTGTGTTGTTCCATGATGTATATTCAGGAATCACATATAAGCATAAGAGGCACGTGGACAGTTGTGTAAAAGAATAAAAATTAATTCTGAATAATTGTTTCAAAACAAAATGTTAGGAACTTTTAGTGGCTGTCCAGAGAAGTGTGGAAACACATGATAAATCAACCAGCATGGTTTGCATGGGTGACTCATTAAATGATGGGTGTTCACATGATGTTTGGGAAGCTTCATTTTGTTGTCAGAATCAGTCCTCGGTAACTACCACTTGGGCCCCCTTTCACCAATTGCTGTTTGGGCTATTTTGGGAGCTCTGCGCTCCCCTGTTAGTGACGTGTGCTGCTGGGTAAATTTGCAGCTCCGGCGGCCTGGGCCTGCAACCTCAGATGGCATCAATCGGGAGAACATGGGGGGGGGGGGGGGGGGTGAGGGGGATAGAGAGGGAAGGGTAACAGCGAAGATGCCAGAAGGAGAGGAACAGAGGGGGGAAGAACTGGACAGAAAAAAATTAAACATTAAAAATACAGCTATTGCAAGATGACACAAAGACACAAGCTGGGGTTTGAATAAGAAGAGATGGTGTTCAAAATGGCAAAAATAGAAACTACCCAAAATAACGAACTAATCGAACAGAAATAGTCAGGAAAACAAAGGTATTTTTAAGCAAAGAGGAAATTCTGTTTGCATCAGATGAGAGAGACGAGGGATGCATTAACGAGGGAAAATGAACTCTTATTCTTACTGATGACTAACAAGTGCAGGGAAGAGTGATGATGATGGTGATGATGGAGGTGGAGGAGTGGGGGCGCTATTGTACTTCACACTCAACTGGAGCTAACTGTGGCAAAGGAAAGGAGGAAAGGACATACTGAATAAATCTTTTTGATGCTCAGTGCAAATTGTGTCTTAAAATCTGTGTTTTGTAATGTGTGTTTGTGTTACACTTGTTTTGTTTCTTGCATGGAGGGCTGCCTAATGACACACAGGAGTGCTTTTGGGATGGGAATGTTTTCAGTATTTGAGTGCAAAAAAAAAAAAGAAAACAAAGAAATCATCATTGTCCATTACTGGTACCTAAAATCATTCCTTTTTTTAATTCATCCAATACAGTTGTTAAAGTTTATTTATTTGGGAATCAGATGAGAATTAGCCATCACACACACATGCAGAGACGCACTGATGAATACAAACACAGATGCTATTTGAAATATCAGCAATTAAAACATGCTGCTGGAAACCAGTTGAGTGTTAGTATGTTGTTATCTATGTTGCTGCCTCAAGTTGTAAGATCACAACTGAAAACGAATGCAGGGTTTAATACTGGTTTTAGAATTTTAGACTAGTGTTTTAAGAGTGTAAACATTCAGATAGGGTACCTAATTTGAAAAGAAATGGTAGAAATTGTTAGGTACAAGCAAGAAGTGCCTACTTATTGTATAGTACAATGGCGGCTCTAAATCCTAAATTCACCTCCAGAAATGACCAATTTGTTGTGCTGAACAGTGATTCTAGGATCCCGTGTACAGGTATGTTGTCAAACAGCTCATAAGATGAGATAAACTGGTTACTTAAGGCTTCAACCACATCACAATAGTTGGTCCACATTCACAATCAATCACAGTTGGGAGTGTGGCTTGTCAGTTTTCTAGTGTTTCTGACACACACCGCTGGCCGGTTATGTACCGAATGAAAAACACCCGAAGCAGAGGGTGGTTTGTTTCCCATAATAAGATCTATTAAGACTGATTTAGCGAGATTCTTCATTTCATTGGTCTGCTTGGTTTGGATATCAGCTGAGGCAGATTTAATTCAAAACAGAGGCCTTTCAGCTTGTCTGAGTTGCTGGAAAAACCATGTTGAGGTTAAGGTCACCTATAATAAGCAGCTCAGAGGACATATAACTTGACCATAATTTCCTAATCTTCTCCAGAGCTTCACTAATTGCCGAGGTGGGGTAGTAAACACCCATAACAGTGATGAGAGCATTCCCTCCACCACAAACGTCCCCAGTAACCTATTCAAATTTCTCAGGCACTCAAGAGGAGGTAAGTAGACATAGAGTGAAGTTTGCATAAAACAATACACCATCTCGTTTCTCTTTCCCGTCACAGCTACAGTTGTGCTGACAGGTTTCTGTGGGGATACAAACAGTCTCACTTAATACTTAATAGCACAACATAAAAAAATTCCAAGTTTCTTATGTTTAGAAGCCAAAGCTAATGACATATCTTAAACTCAAGTGGGAATTTAATTTCATCATTAATATTAGATGTGTTAGAGGAGGAAGACAATTGCTAGGTGTGAGATTCCAACCCTGCCCCCTTTGAAATTACGCGTATATATTACTAATTTTTAACAGTAAACACATTTTAAGAGAAATGTAATGCCATGTGAATTATCAACATAATGAAGAAACGCTTTCATTCTCCTCACAATTACTTCTGTCACTTCCCATATGTATAAACAAAACCAACGCCATGACTGCTTTAAAGTAAAGACGGCCTGCAAGTAGGAGCCCAATTAATGTATTAAAGAGTCACGCCCCTCACTATGACCGTTAGGAACAGTTATAAACACTTTTGTTTTCATGTTTTATGAACCAGTTTGTTTCAAGCATTTCGTGACCACCTCCCTAAATTGCATGCAGTCCAAGAACATATCACTAGATTTTCTGGAAAAAACGTTGCCACTGCACATAATGCGGAAAAAAATATATTTTTCCCTTAAAAAGTATGTGGCAAATCAAATTAGTTGTATATGAACATGCCAGGATGGCTGCACAATGGGGTGAACAATAACATTAGCAAGTAGGGAGTCATTTGAAAGAAGCTGATCTCCCTCAACTGTGACTTGGAAGCAGCCTTAATGGACAAGGCAGTAAGTTGCATGTTAGTTTGCCTCCAGTTTGGTAATGGTCAAGTCAATCTGTGGCATATAGGTCTACATGGTCAAGATGTGTGTCCAGAAGATGCCTACCCAAGGTATGTTGGTTTAGTTTTGACTTTTATGTCTCTGTAACAGTGGACAGGTGAGGGCAATAATGCAGCACTTAAGAATGAAAGACGGTGGTGACATGTAATCCTCTTTTAGTTTTTATGATTGCTGTAGCCTAATGTCGTTTGATCTGGTATACAAGATAACAGATGGTGCAGCGTAGTGTGATGTTACAGCAGGGAGGACCCCACGGCTCAGGCTGGAGGTAGGCAGGGAAGCAGGGCAGCTAGTTAAGAAGCAGCTATTTAGATTGAGAATGCTCCCAGACAGAGTCCAGGAGGATCTGGCTTTAGTTAACAGAGAGAAATAAAACAAGGTGACCATTGATCAGGATTGCACACAGAAATGGGCCAAATAGAAGCTTTGTGACATATAACAAACTGGCCAAGAGGACAAAAAGGACAGGTCACACATGGATTAGGGTTCAAAATGAAGTTAAGCTAATATAATGCAGTATGTTAATCAGGGTTAATCGGGTCAGCGGATGCCTGTAAGGTAGTGAAGAGAGAAAGTTTAGTAGTAAAGCCACTTAAATTGGCCCGAGGCCCACACTACCCTGGTGGAGAACATTTTCTGTCACTTTCCAAGTCTCTGCATACTGCATGGGCTTCTGAACCAGGAAGCCAGACCACCCATGACAGCATGCAGAGAGCAAGGAAATCCACACTTACCCTCGCCTTGTGTAATTTCCCCCTGGGGATCAATAAAGTATTTCTGATTTCTGCCTCAAATATTGATCAGTAATACAGATAGAGATTTGTCTTAATATCAGCTGCTACAGCATCATTAACCACCAGTCTATGTTTAAAGGAGCAATAACAGGCCACAGGAAGCGCTCGAGAAAATGAACCCAACTGAACCAAGCAAGGGGTCTGCAGAGTGCATGAAGAAATGCGAAGAAAATTAGCAAGAAAGAGGAGCGCTTTGCTGGAAAAGATAATGAGCAGGCACGGAGAGAACAGAGAAACGCGGCAGCAAGCGAAGGGCAAGCATGACTGGGAGAGAGATGAAAAGACAGAGGAGAAAAAAGCAAGAGAAGCACAGAAAGAAGAGATATAAGAATAGGAGAGAGGTGAATGTCGGGAGCCGTCACGCAGCGCTGGGAGCGAGCCTTTCAGCAGCCTTGATGTTATCTCTGATCGCCTACTCACTCTGACAGCCTGGTGCAACGGTGGAGGGTTCAGACCAGGTCAGTCGCAAAACACAAACACGCAGGAGATTCTTGACTCTGATGACACTTTGGCAGGAGAGACCAAGGCGAAAGAAAACCCAAAAATATTCAAACCATGTGTTGAGCTCGATATTGGCGGTAGATAAATTCCACATTTCTCCCATTAGTTAGGACATACTTTGCAACATAACAGTTTAGAGTGCGCTCAAACTTTAGAAGATGATGAAATTCTTACATCTTCTCTGCAGTGAAAATTCAGTGGCATCAGATTGTAGAATTACATTGTAAAGCGAGCTGCGGGGTAACAGAAACATTATGCATAATTGGCAACGTGAAAATAAGAATAAAGGGGTTTTCTTTTCTTTTTCTTTTCTTTTCTCCATTTCCAGCTAATTAATAGAGCACAAAGATCATTAGCTGCCAGCTTCATTGGATCTTACCATGAGTGTGCGAGAGGAAACAACTGGGATAAGGGTATGAAGGGGCACTGCAAGTCACTTTGTCAGAGGGATGTTACTCATTGACCTTTTGAAGAGGAAAACTGAAAATCAAAGCACAAGTATTTCCCATTGTCTAGCCAATATTTGGAGTTTGTCTCCAAACATATATAGAGGCAACAGACTTAAAATGAACGATGTTCACAGTTACCTGACAACGACCTCCGGCCGTATAAATTGTGACTCGGTCAAGAACAAAAGATGGAAGTAGCATGTTGCTAAATCTCTCAAGAAGAAGATTGAGGTGGGTAACAGAGTGTGACGTGGACATAGGAGACCGCTGGACTGGGAAGGATCTGGTGGGAGCCCTAGAGGTGTGTGTGTGGGGATGGACTCACATGAACCCTGCAGTTCTGACAGAGCTCAGGCTTCTCGACAAAAACAGCATTGGTTTCTTTCAACTATGACCTTGATCTTAATCGAGTCATTCTTTTGTTAACCAAGACCACAATTGTTTCCTAAGTCTTAACATCAATCAACCGTCTCTTTTGTACCACAATCTATGCTAAGTAGTTGCTGTGTCTGAGTCCACTTTAACCATAGCGGTGGCAGATCAGAAAAAGGTCATGTGAATCATTTTTGAAATGGTAATTTGTAAAGGTTTTATAAGGCACTGGCAAACAACGCCATCCTTTCAATCTGGCCATCAGATCCGAGAATGATATGGGCCGATTTCTATTTGACCTCAGGCATACCTGCACTTGCAAGATCATGAACATGTGAGCAAATCTAGACTTACTTATCTCTAGTCATACGTCTGTAATGTGACATTTACCAGAGAATGTCTTTATTCTTTTGTCTTATATGTAGTTCTGACTGAGCTTTGATTCTTCACCTTTTACAATGAAATACAGAGAAGGGTGCGCTATATGACATTCAGACATAAACACCTGAATACTGTTAAAATATATTGTTCCACCTAATATGAGAGGAATGGAAACTCTGCTGCATGTACCATGAAATGGTAACTATTTCATATTTGAATAATATATATAATCTACTTGGTATTTCTAGTCTTCTCATTAAAAATATTTTTTATGTTTTACAGGTTTGTTCTGGGCCATAAAACTGTTTTTTTTTATCATGGCAGAACAATTGAAACCCTCTCATAAAGGCCACGTTTATGTTTCTCTGGGTTGAACTCTCAGGTCTGAACTAGTTCCTGTACTGTAACGTCTGACTCATAAGGTGAGGCTGTACAAAGTGCACAGAAAATGTACACAGCACATTTTGTTGGCACACTGACAGGGGCTCAGTCAAATGCCCCAAGGCAATAATTACAAATTTGAAAGTTGAGTATGGCACAGTGAGAACTTAACATGAACCTACAGATAAAACAACCCTTTATAAGGACAGAGACTAATCACCCCTCGGGTAGAGGTAAATATTCAAACTGACAAAATTGCTACGACTTCACCGGTAATAAGCCTCAGGTGTAACAAACAGATTGTGGTTTGGAAGTTATCTCCAAGAGCACAGTCCTCTGAGGACAAGTATGAATGTCTGGCACATTTATATGATCAGGTGCCACAGACTGAGGCAGATCTATAGCATACAGTAAATCGATGTAGTTTAGGGCTGCAAGCAACAATTGTTATTGATTAATCTGCTGTTTATTTGCAATGGGACATCTTCAAATTACTTGACTTGTTTTATCTGACCAGCAGTCCAAAACCAAAATAAATTACTATCAGTCACTACCAGTTTACTATTAAAGAAGGCTGAGATAACCTGCAAAATCTGAGAGGAAAAGAGGAAAATATTTTAAGGTATTTACAAGTTGGATAAAAGTGGAGACAAACATCTCAGTCAGTCACAGTCAGGCTGAAGTTAGTTTGATGATCACCAGCTGGACTTTTTTATCCAACAGCGTCTCCATTGAGTTAAAGGTTAGATAGTTTAAGGTTGGATATTGAAAAGCTGGACTTGTTATAGTACTGTATTATCATTATAGCTCTGCCTCATCCACAGTCCAGTGTGCGATTGCATTAAAACAGGGATACCCAACTTGCTTTGCCCGGGGGCCACTTTTGGAAGATGCCATGAGGCCAGGGGCCAGTTAATAAACAAACATTAATAGTCCTCAGGCTTTTCCAGAAAGCCTTTCTAACATGTGCTTAACGTTGTGAAACGGTCTTTATTCAGGTCAGGTCAGTCAGGTTTAGGAAAAGATCATGGTTTGGGTTAAAATAATGAGTCACCGTTGACTTTGGTTTCACACAAACAGCAGTCTCCTGGGTGAAAGTCCTGCCTTTCCGGCAGAAAGACTTGAAGGCAAACTTCTCCCACGTGCCCCCAACAGATCAGGTGTACATTGAAACCAAGTGTCAGCGTTTCTGCGCGCTGCACAGGCCGCTGATAGGCTAATATGCAACTTCCTAAGTAAGAGCCAAGGGACATTATTGAACATTTACTAAATGGTATAAACAAAAACAACAAAAAAATATTTATATATTATTTTCATTGTGAAGAAAATGAAAATGGCCACTCGGCACCCTCTCATGGGCCAGATTTGGCCCACGGGCCGCAATTTGAGTATCACTGCATTAAAAGATGCACCTGCTCATTTGCAAACCATTCAGCACTCTGAATCGCAGTAAGAGCTCCCACACAGTAACATACGCTTGTATATTGTCTAAGTTTACAGCAACAGTGCATGCTATGCTGAGGCACTGTGTCCTCGTCACTGTTAACACTGAGGGGCAGCATGGTTGCTCTGTGGTTAGCACTGTTGCCTCACAGTAAGAAGGTCCTGGATTTCAATATGCAGGGGCCTCTCTGTGTTTCTGTCTTTCCCTGTTCTCCCAGTTATTGTGTGAGTTTCTCCCAGGTGCACCCGCCTCCAGCCCTAAAATATGCAGGTCAGGTGAACTGGAGACTAAATCGCCTGTAGATTTGAATGATACACTGCTTTGAATGTATGCTAGGAAAGGATCCAGCCCCCCTGCAAGTTTGGATAACTTAACTAACCAAATCATTGATAGTACATTACGACTGCACTTCATAATATGGTGCTGATATGATGCTGGTAAATACATCTATTTAGTAGATTCTAGTTCAATCCAGTTCACATTCATTCATTGCTGTTTACATCTGCAGTGTACTGTGCATTAACGTGGTGACTGTGCAATCAATATCCCACAGTTCAACCACACAGAGAAAAGGACTTCGGTACACATCGTGCAGTGCAGTGTTATACTCAGAGTGAAAGTGTGAGGGGATAGGGGAGGTTTGCTGGACTCAAATGAACCCTGTAGCTCCAGCAGAGCTCAGGAGGACATTGAGCTTCTTGACAAAGAAGCCTTGTGTCCTTTTGGAAGACCGCATGAGGCCACAACCTTTTGTTTCTCTCGGCGTAGCTTCAAACTTCTGTTTGAAGTAGACCTCCACTCAACGTCAAAATAAAAGTCTGGACCCAATTAATTACAGAATATATCAGATCCTGTACAAATGCTTCCATTTCGTTGTGATGCTCATTTGTACGTTGTTGGCACTGGCAACGTTAGTTTAGCTTCTTGTGAGGTCATTATGTGGTTGTACATTCCCATGCCTTTTTGGTTGCTGAGCCACCTTATAATGGTGAATAGTCATCTTTTTAATTTACCTCTTTCCAGGGCTTTATTATGTAGTAGCTGGTTTCTAATTGATTTATAAAAATATTGATTTATACTTGTATACAAGTAGATTTCCTTTAGTCAGTTATTATTCTTGAGAATGAAAATTATTTCCAAAATGATCTATATATGCGTACTGCAAATTAATCCCCCAGATTAAAAAGCAAGCAGTAAACAACTACATCATGTTCATCCTTAAAGCCTTCAAATAATTTCTCATAAACACTTTTTTCATTGATTGAAAAAAATAAAACAACACATTTTGATTCCACCAAAAATACACAGTGGAGTTCTCAGGGCTCATAAACTATTGAATTGGACATATGGAGGATGTAAATTGGCATGGTTTCCTCTGCAGATGGCTTTCATTGTCAGATAAAGGCGCCCCGATTATAAATCAGACATTTGCTCTCTTTTGTGTCTTGTGGTCCAGTTGACCTCCTCACAGAGTAAAGCAGAAACAAGACAAAGAAGAGAGGCAAATGAATTAGCGCTAAACTGATTTAGAGAGTGTAATTAAAAACAACTTCAAAACAGATAGAGATATGTCAAAACAACATACAAAGCTTTTTGTGCAGTCTTTTATGATTAATTAGGCTTAAAAAGTTGTTGTTTGAGCCAAGAAAATTATATTAATGCTATGCATTTCATTCAGACAATGGGATGATATATATATCCATAGACCTTTGTATTAATTTGTAGTTGTCTCACAATGCAACTTTAAAAATGTTCACTTGTGCAACTCACATGATAATGTTGACAAGCAGATATTCCTTTAATTAATTCAATAATTCTGGGAAAAAATCAGATGCACGTGCAGTTCGCTCTGTTCGGTGTGTTAGAGTGACACACCTGTGTGGGTGTGTGTGTGTGTAGATGGCTACGGCTGATTTGCAGGGAGCGTGGGAGCGTCTGGAGTGTCTGCTGCACATTAGCTCATCACCTCAGGCTATAGACTTCCTTGAGCCGTCGGTTTGAGTTAGTAATAGATAGCAGGAGTCGTGTTTGCTCTTTAATCTCCAGATTGGTTGCGTTTCACGTAGCTTGTTGGTCATTGGTCTCTGACATTTGAGCTCAAATCTGTAAATATTGTAAATGGCTGGTAGTTTTATATTGTACTACTTTGGAAGCAGTAGGGGTGCACATTTCCTCCTGTTTATTTTCAGGCAGGATGTTCACAGCAATGCTATCTATTTTGAACCACTTACACCTCTAATGCATTTCAACTTTTATCACAGTTCAAAACAGTTCATTCTTTCAAGAATAGTTCATCCCTCCAGGCAAGTTGTAAGATGTATAAAATTCACTGCTTTGAATAAGGATTCGTGTCTGATGGGGTTTTTTTTCCAAAAAAAAATTTAATTACCTTCTGCTTCATTGATAAATCCAGAACCTATGAATATGCAAATATGTTTCATTTCAAAAGACACAAGATGTCCTCTGCTCCACTGAAAAGTCCATTCTCAGTGAGTGTGCACTGGAAGTTTCAGCATCACACATCGTAAGTTGGTTATTAGACCACGACTGGCTCCAAACGAGCTGTAATGTTGCAAATCCCGCTTGTACGTGCAGGTCTTAAACTGAGACTTAAGTAGAACACAGAGAAACATTCCTCCGTCAGCAAATGAATGTGAAAACAGCCAACCAGTGTCTGACTCTGCACATACATTATTCTGCACAGTGAAGGTCAAACATCCAAGCAAAGGAACAACAAGCAAAACACATTTTTTGAGTGGAGACTTTAACAAACTTGTATTATATTTCACTAATCTAAAGTTTGTTCAAGCTGTTTTTAGAGTGGATGTAAAAGAGAAAATAACTGTTTTGCTGAATCAAGGTTTAAAGACAATAAGGCATTGGGGCATGCTGTTAGCTCATTTTGAGATGACAGATGTACTATCATACAATTTAATCACTGACACAAATTGTTTTACAGTCTTTAGCTCCATGAAACCTTCGTCAGTTTATCAGCAACATAAACCATGAGACACTCCCAAGATATGTATCCTACGTTGTTCTGAGGAGCGTTCAACAACAACTGTGGAAGAAAGCATCTAAATTCAACTGCTGTCTCATCCATTTTTGCTGAGTAGTAGTAGATAAGTGACATTGTTGACAGTACCTCACTGTAAAGACACTGCAGTGTGTCGTTGTCTTTCTCAACCCACAACATCAACAACTTTTTTGATGTTTCTTTTTTCTTTTTTTCTCTTTTCTCTTTATTATAAAGGAATCTCCCAGAACATAAAAACATCATTTCCACAGCTACATACAGTCTTGAGTGGAGAAATTGCAAAACAGCTGCTAAAACCTAAAATTAAAGAAAGAGAAGTCAAAATGACTGAAAATGAAACATTTCAAGTTTAACTGAGGTCACCATTGAGCTTGAAGCAGAAAGTGCTCGTCCAAACAGAGCTGTGCTGATATTTTTGACCGTGTTCTTCCACATCCTGACGTCCTCCAGCCCTGTTACAGCAGCAGATACTGTAGAAAGAATCTTTTCTTCTGTCAGTCAGATAGAAACTGGCATCAGAACATCAGCGGTGGCACGCAGACTGAACTCTTTGTCCCTTTGTTCCTGTTATCCTTTAAAAGAGAAGTGACTGACAATAATTAAATAATTTAATGTATAATGAAATTATTTCAACACCGAGCCCGGGTCAGCTCTTGCTGTGATCATCACGGGTGAACCTTCTATACTTTAAGACTGTAGTTAGTATTGCCTAGTCATGTTCAGTTGGGCTTAATGGGCGTGCTGTTGAATTTTATGCTGCTGTTCCTGAGTCTACACCAGGTGTGCGTGCGTATGTGCTTTGTGTGTCATTTTAAATGTCTAAATGTACACTCAGTGGCCACTTTATTAGGTAAAGACCTTAGTGAAGCAAGCTAGCTCAGTCCAGTGATGTAAGATCACTTAATTAATTAATCACTTAAAAATCTAAGAATGAAAGGATGGCAGGTGCCTGGCAGGAGGACAAAGACAGGATTACAGCTGTGTTTATAGGACGATCGGAAAGAGGTCGAGGCCCTGTGACAGCTGGAGGAGCACTGAGCTGAAGGAAATGAGAGACATGTCAGAAGAAGGTGAGCCAGCTGAAAGAGGAACTCATGGAAAAGGACAATGTGACCGGCTCAGCCAGGAAGGAAATAAAGCCTCTAAACGGAAGAGCGCGTGGAGACCCTGTCAGGCTGAACCGAACTACAGAGAAAATGTGATGCCCTGAAAGAGGAGTTCAGAAAGGAGCTGACTGAGAAAAAGGAGATCAAAGAAGAAAGTACTAGAGAAGGTGTGCACAGCAGAGGAGGAGCTCAGCTTGACAGGTAGGACAAATAGAGAAGGAGAGAAGGGACAAAAAGAGCGATGTTACCTTTGTAACTTCCTGACCCTAAGCTGTGCACAGTGCTGTGCCGGTGGAGCATCCGAGCTTGAAAGAAGAACGTTTCTGACAAGAACATCAGTGGCCATGTCGTCATTACTGGTGCTAAAAGTGAATAAGGACCAGGGCAGCTGCTTCTTTGTCAAACGTGTAGCCTAATAGGGTTGAAGCAGCTCATTCTGATATGCAGACCACATATAGTATAAGAATCAAAGCACAAAGATGAGTGGCTGAATCTACAGAGGCCCATCACATGGTTAAGTGAATATAAAATAATATAATAGGTCATGTAAATTTTTAGGTAAGAGTTGTTACTGTGATACTTTCAAAGCCACCACAACCACATTTTAAACCACGACTAATAAAGTACACCATGTTCTTTCTGTTTCCATCTGACAAAATTGAAGTAAGGTCACAGATGCCTGGGACCAGGCTAGCCTTCAATGAGGCCCATTGAGTTAACATACCAAAGAGTAAAGAGGTCACACAACCAGACATTTCACTTATACAAAGGCTTGACACAGCAGCTTGCAGCTTGCATCATCAGACTGATGCTGGAGTTATTTGCATGTCTGCTAACAGGCGTTAAATGCTCCAAAACCTTCTCTGCTCCACTTAACACTTTCAACGGTCGCCTCCGTGAGACCAGACCCAACTGTGATTTTAGTTTGAGAGATTCAGCCGGCAGTTTCTTCAGTTTTACCCCTCATGGGGACATGAGAACAAATGGAGGGGCCTTATTATTCCTAATTGTCACCGTCACTCTGTTTTGGCACAGCCAAATACAAATAGCAACGTTGATTGACTTTGACTAAATTAATTTGTTTTGGGGGTTAGTCCCACTTGCATTAGACTCGCTCAATGAACCTTCGTCTCGCTGACCTGATTCAACCTCTGTTGCGTTGCTCAATTTGCCTGTTTGTCTAACTGCTGTATTTGAACATACAGGGCTTTATTTTGCGAATAGCACTCTGCCAGCTACAGGCCCTCTACGACAGGAGACCACCAACCCAAGCCTCATTAGGGAAGAAACACACAGAACCCATAAATTACAGAGAATTGGAGCTCCATTAAATCACCATGTATGTGTGGCAAAAAACTCCACCAAGTTAACATTTATTAAAATGTTTCCAGCTTGCAAAATGATTCTCACATATTGTAACACTTGAATGAAACATAGCCTATTCAATCCTATGACGAACTGTCCCTGTAAGGAGGCAGTTATCATCTCAGGCCTCACTCTCCAAGCCTCCAGAGGCTAGTAAAATGACAAAGTGACTTGTCAAGGGGATTAGTCAGTGTTCACTGTGTTAGAGGACATTAGCATTATTCTATGTTGCACATGTAACGGTAAGTCAGTTGCACGGTAAGTCAGTTGCACTGGACAGCATTGTGCTCGACAAAAGACTGAATAATGGGTCATCTGGACTAATCACCAAAAAGAAATGATGCTCAAAATAAAACATGTATGTACATCCGTTCTGAATTTCTCTGTAGTTCAGTAGGTTCATCGTCGAGAGTATGTCAATAGTGAGCGTTGATCAAAATAATTTATTTCAACTTCAAACGTTTCCACTGAGTTATAACTGATCAAGAGTGAATAAACTTAAAAATGAAATAAATGATAAAGACGTTGTCATTGTCGGCATGGTAGGACGTCTTTCATTTCATCAAATAGTCTTTGATACGAAGGTCAAACCAGGACACGAGTGGACCTCATAATTCTGATCTGTCAAACTGAATATTTTACATCAAAGAAAATGTAAAGACGGAAAATCAGAAAAAGAAAAGGGCTGGCACCCATACAAACATCAGAGGAAGAAAGCAGACTGGATGGCTTTTGAAGTGCTGTACAAAGTCATGACAAAAGCAGGACACGCTGCAATATCGAGGGAGCGCCCTGAAATATTTTGTGGACAACTCTGAATAAAAGGGGAAAGCGTACAGCAACAACAAAAATGGTAAAATATGGGTTAAACTCCTTTAAACCTTTAGATGCATGATTTCCTGAAAAATACTTTGCTTTGGAATTTCTCATTTCACCCACGTGGATTCATGTGTTTACAGCTAATCTGACAGCTGAATAAACATCTCACATTATATTATAAATCTTTTGTAAGTCTCTTTTAGGATTAACAGATTCTATCAGGTAAACTCGCAGTTCAGTATGCAAATGAAATATATTAGCAAACAAAGCACCTCTTTCAAACTGTCAAACTCAAGGCCTGCAGGTCAGATGTGAATAATCTAAATCTGGCCCAACAATGACAGTTTATTCTGACAGTTTAATATAGCTGTAATCAGTTGATTATGATTAATACAATTCTTCTCCCCTCCATGCTTTCAAACACAGTATAACTAATCCCAAAAGCATGTAAAAGTATGGGAAAGTTTATTAATATAAAGGCTAAATGTCTGAACATCACACAGCACACATACACAGGCCAAACCAAAGGCCACCACTATGAATGGGTGGCTGCGGCTCCATGCAAACTCATTGCTTTTCCTTCATCTCCATCATCTGTAAACAATTTGGTATTTATCTCACATGCACAGTTTCATTCTTGTGTCGCTCATCTGTAAATGTATTTTATACTGAAAGTACTGTCTTAGTCACTTTTTCTAGGTCTAGTGTGTGTGTGTGTGTGTGTGTGTGTGTGTGTGTGTGTGTATGTACAGTTAGTGTACGTGAGTGAGAGGGGGAGAGTAAGGTCATGAAGGACAACAACAGCAGGGTTGGTTTTTTGCCAACCACACAACCACTACTAATTGCATCAACAATTAATTGGAAATTGAAAACTGTGACGGTGGTCAAGTTGATGTTGGACGCATCATTATATTTTGACATTTTGAGACAAAATCTGGTTTATTTTATTTCTCAACTGATATTTTACACTGGGAAAAATTAAGGTCTCTGTTGCCAACTGAACGTACTCTGTACATTCCCATAAAAACCTTAGACTTTATGTGTGCCTTTCCACACATAAATTGAGAGATTTTATGGAAACGTATATGTGCAAGAATCTCTATCCTAGCCACATAAATTCTTTACAGTACACGTAGTGCATGATAGATTCCCATTAAAGTTTAACTGTGGAGAGAGGTATTTCAGCGCTAAACTATATACTGGGTATTATTCAACTTCCTGAGGGTCAAATTTATGTAGCATGAAAATGAAAACATGTGTAGCATATGTGTCCAGTATAAGTTACAATGTATGCAGTTGTGTCAATATTGTTAGGTATGCTATGACAATGGAATCATTTAACTAAATTGGGGGGGGGAAATTGTACTATAGCATATAGTCAGTGTGAGAAATGCAAAACAAAGCTTTGCAGGTGGCAACGGTAAAAAGGTCAAGAACAGCCAACCAACCATCTCGTGAATAGTTCTGAACGATTAGCTTTGAATATCGCATTACAGTCCACATAAAGTATCATACTGCAGAAGTATTGTTTCTCATGCCACCTGTTATTTTCAGTACACTTGCATTGACCTGCCTTACTTCCACTCCCTTCGCAAATTAAAATAGATTAACCACATTCATTTAGGAAGTAAGCACAAAAATACTGAAAATCTCGATGCTAGATTCTGGCACAGGGCTTCTCTTCCAGCCCAGGCCTCAGGATTAAGAAATAAAGCACCTTGAGGCCCTTATGTCATTGACATTGTGCTTAAATTGTAATTACAGAAAGATCTGTTGCCCCGGCTGGTAATCCCGTTCAATAAGGGAGTGATTTTGGACATGGCACAATATGCGTCGAAACTGTGTGAAGCGCATATTGACACAATTAGTCGCACTCTTCTTCAATTTCAGCAAAGGGCGGTGAGCACTCACCAGCCAGCGCCGTACACCTCACTCTCACGTTACAATGTCCTAAACATCAGTGAAACCTGTAACACATTGTTGGTTGACAGTTCAACCAAAACCTGGCTCAGCTCCAGAGTTTCATTTACTGCATCCCTTAACTGAGTGTTACAATATGCACCTAAAAATGATTTATAAATGTATCGTCTTAATGCATCATGTACCCTGAAACGGCGCTACGTCAGAGATATGAGTGTTTTCCCACTGCAGTGGTTTGTGTACTTTTCAGGGTCAGTTCAGGTGAATTGATTGCTCACTGTGGTGACGCTGCTCAAAAGCCACATCAATAAAGGACTTCTCCATCAACAAAGGAATTAACACTGGGGTCATGTCCCCACTGCTGGCTCAAAGAGTCCTTTTTGGGTCCAAAAACTCCGGCCTGTGAGTGAGATTCGTAGAAGTGGGGATAGACCAGCAGAGCGGGGGCATGGAAGGCAACAGATGATGGGATACCACTACAAGAGCAAGCATGTTTTTGAGAGAATGTCCTGAATGTCCCTCTGGCAGAAGCACAGGCAGTGACATGTAAAAGAAAATGCCTCCATATAACATTTTATTGCGGCACAAACAAGTAGTACATATAAAACTGTATCACAACAAAACGTTACATGAAATCCATCATTCACTAACCACATTGTGTGCGTTCTTTTAAAAAGGATCTCCCGTGTAGCGGAGCAAGTGGCTCGACCATCTGCGGGGCTGAAGCCAAGAGGGAGCAGGGGAGGGGGCAGGATAGCATAGGAAAGTAAGAGAGGATGTGACCGGACACAAAGCAGAAGGAGGGAGGACAGAGTTGAGAGGAGGACAGAGGACACGAAGGGCAAGGGCATGTTCGCTTCGTAAATGATCACAGGGTGTTCGTGGATTCACGGTTGTTGCAGCTGAGTAATTTTCCGGTGCATTTGCAGGCCACCTGGCATAACAACCCCCCCCCCAGTACAATTACATAATGTGAGAGAATGACACATGCACCTAAACTGTGTTGTTAATTAGTTTGTTACAGTAGCTGAACAACAGCTCACTGTGGATGACCTCAATCATTTAACAGCTATCTTTTTTTTTTCTTTTTTCTTGCTTTAACCCTGTTATCACATGGTGCAAAATCATGCCAATACTACAATTTGGATTATGTCTCATTCCAGCAGTACGGACATTTATTGCACAGTGGGTGTTAACAGTTGTGGTCGGGTGGAGGAGGATGAGTCGTTCAGTGTGGGCCCCTGAGCTCAGGGGATCCATAAAGTTCAAACAAGGTGACAGATTTACTCGCAGCAGATGGAGTGAGCTGAGGTCAAGTGGTGATACTGAATAAGCACACGTCTCACGTCCTCAAAACCAGGACAGTCTGCTCTAATAAACATCACAACAAAAACCAGGGCAGAGGGTGTTGTAATGTGTGTGTGATGCATGCCATGACTCATCTGCAGCCTTATTTTCAAAACACCTTTTTGCGCACTGCTGGAAAAGTTTGATATCTGACGGTTTTTGCTTTTCAAAAGCAAATTACACTTGCAGCATGCAGCATTTTCGGTCTAATCCAAATGGTTATCACATCACATACAGTTCAGTGAGCACATAAGAATCCATTTTTGCCCTCCAGGGAAGCCTGTATTCCTCATGGCATGGATCCAAGAAAGAACAGAAAGAAGATCGTGACAGGTTAGAATTGAACCTCCGCATTAATCTGCTAATCTCAGACATATCCTAAATAAGGACATACTACTGTAAATAACGGATGTACATTCTATAAATATACTGTGTGTTATTTACAGTACATACTTGTGACCCAGCAGTTTCTGTTTATAGAAGGTGTAGAAGTCTGGCCATTCTCCTCTTACCTCTTCCATCATCATGAGCCGCTGCTTACAAGATGTTTATTTAACGCATTATTCTTTGCCAGACACTGAGGCACATAAAAACCCAGGAGGCCAGCTGTTCCTGAGATTACCAGTGTGTCTCCAGCCAGATGTCAAAAAGTTTGATGACTTGGTCGTTCTAGTAAACAGTATCTAAGTGTTTCAACCATGTGTACCAGGCCACATGGGTGTATGTAAGTCTCATTTTTTTCTGACATGAGCATGCATGATTGTAGTATTTGCATGTACAGTGAGCCAGCTAGACATGCCCAAGTACAATATACATTTCAATCATCTCTACAACTTAAGCAGACTGAGAGACATGGAGGTGTCTGCCAAACATTTTCTGCGTACCTGCAGAATATGTTATTATGTTTATTTACACCTTGCAGGGTTTGTATGCACCTTCAAGACCACCCAAGACCAAATACAATAGTGGGACAAGGCATTTCTGCATGTGAACAAGTTGTTTGCAGTCAGTCTGAACGACTGTGAAAGGGAATAGTTCAACATTTTGGGAAATACACAATCTTTCTTGCAAAGAGTTAGCTGAGAAGATGGATACCACTCTTATATCTGTCAACCCAATATGAAGCTGGAGCCGGCAGCCAGTTAGCTTAGCTTAGCATGAAACAGGGGGAAACAGTTAGCCTGGCTCTGTCCAAAGTGACAGCCCATCAACCAGCACCTCTAAGGCTCACAAATGAACACGTAATTTCTACAGATTAAACAAACAAGACATAACATAAATGTAATTCACAAAATGTCAAACTGTTACCTTACCAAAAGGTACCTTACTTTACAGCCCTTGAAAAGATATGGGAGCTAATCTCTACATGTGTATTGACCACATGGGTCACAAAAAGTGACACCAATTCAACCAAGGAGCATGTGACCCTCATGAAATATCACTGCAAACAGGACTGCTGATATGGAAGACTTTACTGGATATGTATATTTTGTCTATTTACTTGCGGAAACGAGGGCTGGCACGAGAACAAGTTTAAATAAGGATATCGGTGTCATGGGTGGAACAGACACCTTATTGGGTTCAACCTGTCCTTAACCTAACAAAGCAGACTTTGTATGTAACACCCTTTCCTTTAATCTCAACTTTGTGATGACCTCTGACTCTGTAAGTGTACCCTTGTTACTTTTTTTTCTTTCTTTATGATTTGGAACCTGTCATAATCTTGATATGGGTTTCGCCTGCTCTGTGCACTATACGTGCTGCATGCTGATAAGATGGGAGACGAGGTTAAGGGAGGTGAAGTTAAGATAGGCCCAGGTTATGAGCACCAACTCTGTTCCAAATGCGAGCAAATTAATGAGCTAGATGGTACTCAGTACACGGCACACACCATGTAATTATCCGTGTGAGATTTTCACTTAAAATGAATCTTTTATTAACGATTACTGTTTTATTACTGACAGGACAAATGGAATGAAACGAAAAAAAACGTCCCCTCTGGCAGAGGTGACACACCTACAAGGGAAACATTGTGTATGTACAATATGCAAATTCTATGTGCAGTGTGTCTGTGTCATCCTCTGTTAGTTTCGGCTGAGCAAGTTGTTGCTCATTTGCAAATTAGCAAGAGGCAGTAGGAAATACTAGAAAACAATGTGTTTTTATGTGTGATTTGCATAAAGTTTACCACCTCTGTGAGACAAATATTTAGTTTGACACTTCATCCTACTGTACATGTATTCAGTAATGTTTAGAATAACCAATTGGAGTGCAGTTAAATGAGAGTCAAAAATGTTCATGTTCATTTCAGGCCAGGTGAGAATTGCAAAAGATTCAATCATAGGCAGTTGAAAGCCATAAAGAATGTTCCTTGAAATTTGGCAAGTAACCAGCATGTTTCATCCTGAAAACACTTTGCCTCAGATGCCTCAGATTTCCCCTGTGTTCCCGTTTTGTTACACTTATGACTCAAATGTTGGTTGGGACACTTACTGTCAGAAGGCATTTCCAATCAACCTTTAGGACACTGAGTTACATGATAGCACCGCAGACGCAGCTGACATGTTGTGCAGATAGTGAGGGGAGCTACTTTGGATGATAAAGGTTGCGTAACACACAAACACAAAATGTACTCGCTGAGGTTGTTGAAACATAGTGGGGATGTTCGGTTTGGGCAAACACAGCACAGGCACAAACACGCACAGACACACACACATACACTGATCTCGAAAGTGGAATAATAAAGGAAACCATATGACCATTCACACACAGGGATGAATCAAAACACTTGCGACAGCTGTTTGTGTTAGAAAAACCACGCGCACACATGCACACGCACGCAAACACTTACATTCCAGGCCGTGTAGCGTATCATGACACACTTTAAGGCCTGACAGGTTGGCAGCCTTTCAAAAGGGAAATCCAGGGCACTGTCGGGCATACTGTTTTTATCATGCCCTTGATAGAAAGACTCACCTCAGATGAACTAGGTATTACCTCATTCTCTGAAATGCATTCAACTGTTTTTACATTGTGTTTCTTTCATTCTGTCTTACATATATATGAATGAATTTGAATGCCCATTGAATTCACACAGTTTTGATTAAAGTGTTTTGCTGTGTTTTTCATGGGGCTCTGTGACCATGTGTGTGCACTTATTGATGCTTTGTTCAGTTCTAGGAGCTTGTAGTTTTTAGCTATAATAGCGGCATGGCTCCAGAGATGGCAATGTTGGTCCAGACTGAAATATCTAAACAACTATTGAATGGATTTCCATGAAATTTGGTACGGATATCCATGGTGCCCAGAGGATGGATCCTTATGACTATGACGATCCCCTGACTTTTCCTCTAGCACCACCAGTAAGTCAATGTTTTTACATATCCTGTGAAATGTGTCAACATCTACTGGGGGGATTGGCAGGTTCCCAGATAATGTATCCTAACACTATCACCTGAGTTTTCCTCTAGTGTCACCATGAGGTTGACATTTGTGAAATCTGGGCATCGTGACTGGCGACCAACTACCATCACATCTACCACTCGGTCATGTTGCCTCGCACTATGTGACATCAGAGAGATCAGGTCTAATCTGACTGGCTGTGTCAATTCCTTGTTACACCGGTCATCGTTCACCTTGACTACTGTTATGCCCTTTTGGCAGGGCTGCCAGCATGTAAAGTAACATGCAGCAGCACGTCTGGTCTGGAACTCCCTCTTTCAGGTTTATGAGCCTTCTTGTTCACCATGATCTAAATCCAAACTCTGCTCCAGTGTGGTACCAAGGAGCATGGAACTGAGTGTTGCAGCACTTATTCTCAAAAATAATAAATCAGCCTCGACTTTGTGTTTTGTGCCGATTATCAGATGTTAGCATGCTAACATGCTTAACTAAGGTGGTGAACATGGTAAACATTATACCTGCTTAGCATCAGCATGTTAGCATTGTAATTGTGAGAATGTTAGCATGCTGATGTTAGCCTCTAGCTCATAGCACCACTGTGCCTAAGCACAGCCTCACAGAGCTGCTTGCATGGCTGTAGATTCTTCACCGTGTTTGTGTGTATTTTCTTTTTTGCAAGTTTTTCCAGTTTGCCAACTCAGTTATATGGAAACACCATTGCACCATTGCTTGTGCATACCTGTGCAGGGACTGCAGATGGAAAGCAAAAGCTACCTAAGTCTGGTACAGAGCATCTTTTTCAAAAATGCAAAAAAAAAATCCATCCAATCCATCAGAAAACAGAGCTGTTTGTCTGTTTCAGGCCAGATCTCCTCGCCCTACCTTACTCAAAGGCTGGCTGACAATCATACTGGATTGTAGATGCCTCAAGGTGGGCTGAAGATTAGAGAGGCCACCTACCTCCAGTCACCTTTCTGGTGGAATATGTGTGGAATATGTAATTAGGGGATGATAGTTTTATACAATAGAGAATGGAAGGTTACATGATTTTCTGAGAAGAGACTAACTCTCCTCCTTAAGGCCACTCTGACACTCTTTCCATCAAAATGGTGACCAGTGAGGATGAGGAGCACATGAGCTTTTATGCTGAGCGAAAATATCCCCCAGTTGGTTTGTCTTCAAATATTTATCTAGGTCACCTGATGTCAGTCCCCTTACATGTGGCATATGTAATTAGGCAGAGAAGTAGCCTCCTCATTCAGGGAACCATGGTTACAAATGTGCCTTTTTGATCCGTTCCCTTACACTTAAGGTGGCCAACTGCTAATCCTGGCATTACGTATTTATTGGAGCAAACAGGACGGCAGGATTGTCTATGCTATTTCTGCTGGCTTGATCAGGCTTATAGTTGCTGACTGTTTTATATTAAACTTAATGGTATGTTTACCTTGCGTGCATTAATCCAATCTGTTTAAGTAATCCGAGGAAGGATTTAACACGATAAGAATTCAGCGTGGTGAACTTGAAGAGCAGTTGCTTAACATTTCCCTACTGTGCCCTATAACTTTTACTTAACTACATGGAACAGTTTGCATCACGCGCTGAAACTTAAAATCAGTGACAACCCCACTCCCAATATCTATTTATATTGGCCTAGTTTCACATTGTACGGTATGTATTTAGCTACACACTAGTACCAAGCAACAAAACCAATAGAGATATTATTCCTGGCTTTGCTTGTGTTATAACTGTGGAGCTTTGTATGTTTGTCCATATTATTTGTTTTCCTTTATAGGTGGTCCACTCGTGTCCTAGTTGTGTGGTCTTTTCTGGTTTAAGGTTACATATTAACAGTTCAACAATGTGACTATTCACACAAGAGGGACAGGTATGTTATTGCAAATGTGCTCATAAAACATCACATGGCTCACATATTCCTACCGTGTAAAGATTAGATTGTCAAGACTGAACAGTGTTCAGCCACATGAATGATCTGAAAATGTAACCTACTATATGGGGTGCATTGTTGTTGTTGTTGTTGTTGTTGTTTATTTAATTTGAGAACTTGTTCCCAATATGGTCCTTGATATAAAGATGGCAAAGATAGCATACTACCAACAGACCAAATTAATAAATACCTATATTATCATCAATAAAAAGTCACACATCCAAAAAATAAATTATAAAGAATTACACACAAATTATGCGTTTCCGACAAGACATAATTTGTGTTGAAAGTATGTAAACAGCATGTACAGTCAGATACAGGCTTGCTCAGGGGCACTTCGTACTAGCTAGAGATATCTAACTATTGTACTATTGTACTATTGTTCACTAATATCTCTGTGTTTCCCAGTATATGTCTGGTGTTGTTGCTGAAGGACTGCAGCAGACACGTGCTCCATTCATTACTATTTTTTCTTGTCCTTGTATCATTCAGTTAATGCTATCTCCAGTTATCTTCTCTCAGTGCTCTAAGCTAATGTAACACCAGTGTTATGTCATGCCCTGCAATAGGCAATAAAATAAATTCATCTGTGTCCTGTGGGTCTAATTTTATCAATGCTCAGAAATAACCGTCAATCGTCAAGCACCGTTCCAGTGCTGCTGCATCCTGTTATGTTTATGGAGTATGTGTGTGTGTGTGTGCGCAGTCCTCACAAGCTCAATACACTGTGGAGACATATGAAATACGTCACTGCAGCTGACAGCAGGGTTGGAACTTTCCCCGGGGTTGTAAGTCACAACTCTCTTTCTGCCCCATGGCAGGCTAATAACTTATTCTGTGACTTGTGTTGTCTCACCTGCTTCCCTCTTTTAACCTCACTCTGCCCACGTCTCTCATGCCCAGGCTGTGCCGCTGTTCTTCGGAGACACCCTGGCCTCATGTGACCCTGGTCGTCCTGCGCAATTTTTACTTCCCTTCCCCTTCCCTCCTGCTGCTTCTCCCAGGTTTCAGAGTGAGAGCCTGCTGTTAGAGAAAAAGGCTCTCTCCCGGTAAACCCGACTCTGTTTAACACGATGTCTGGGAAACAAAGATGGAGAATAAGAAACATTTCATTGCCCTTTTAGTTGTTCATCTCACTGAAAGAAACATGAATCAATCATTTATTCCCTAGAAAACTGATGAGGGATCCTTCTTCAACCCTTTCCCATGTGGAACATCTGTTCAGTAGCTTTTAAATGACACCTTCCTCTCAGCAGCCAAATGAAATGAAATGTGATAATGTGAAAACACATGGCCCTCTGTTTAACATACAGTAATTCAGACTGCCAGACTGCAGCAGTGAGGTTTCATTAGTTTGACTAGGTAGCCTACATGTTTTGATGAAAATACAACAAATACTGATTTCAGAGAACCTCCAACCAAATGTAAAAGTAGAAATGACATATAGAGCAATGTTTTGATGAGCGGGTCCATGTTTGGTTTGTATTTTATTATCTGCAGACAACAAGCCTAAATTCAGCTACTTTTGTTGTGTTCCATATTTGTAGCGCTTTGTTAAGTGAAACCAGATACAAATTATACATGAAACAAACAGAAATGTCATATTTCCATCACGTTCTCTACATTGTTTGAGGTTTGACTTGTTCCCTATTTCCCTAATTACATAACCTATATGCGACCTCTTCTTCTGCAATGGTTTAATGGCACCCGAGTGGAGACTTATCTCGATGACCCAACTCCTAATATTTGCATAACAGTAGCTGAAATGCACATTGATTCACAGATTTCTTTGCAGACTTTCTGGAAATTTGGTTAAATTTGCACTATATTTGGATGGAAACCTAGCTATTGTAGACATGAACAAGAACTACAGAAATCTGAAACTGTATTTACAGTCTGAATGACATGAATGACAATTGGAGGTAGTAGGAAACAAAGTAATGCACCTGTAGAATGCAGTGAAGAAGTAAACAATGTAGGTAAGTAATTAGCTTAGCAAGATATTCCAAAAATTAGCTTTGCAAATGTTTTATGAGGAAGGACACACAGAATACATATTTGTGAAAAACACTGAATGTAAACAGAGTTGTGTTCATTTACAAGAAGCACCACACATAAAAAAAATGAAGCAATCAAACAATAGATCAGTTTGCAATAGCGAAGAGAGAGGAAATCAGAGGAGTAGGCTGATGGTGGGGCGTCACAGTGGCTTGGTGGTCTAAGACGCATACCACATAACCGCAACATCTCTGGTTTGAATCTTGGTCAGAGCCTTTGTTGCATCATCCTCTCTCTCTCTCTCTCTCTCTCTCTTGCATTTGCAAAAAATGCCAAAAAACAAACAGTCTGTTGTCAGTCCTGATTTTTTTGCAGCTACTGATTTGCCTTCACCAGCTCTGATCGTATATTGTTTTTCACTGTGGTGTGCTGTAGATTTTCTTGGACCCAAGGATATTAAATATAGCTGCAGACATTTTCACGAATCATTGAAACATCAATGAACCATGAAAAACAAATTAATTCATATATTCCGGTCAATGAAAACCAATCAAGATGTGAATATGTGGTGGTAATAAAGCAACTTATTAGACTCCTCAAGGTTGTTTAGATCACAAACAACCTTGATGGCTACAAGAACACTTTTTGTGAACACTCTCTCTGAATCTCTCGCTCACCCTCTCTAAGGGGCTTGCGGCCCACTGTTCTTTCATCCTCAGAAAAATGAATCTTAAAACTTTATTACATAACAGAGAGTGGAGAGGCATATCTCCATAGTAACAGCAGAATAAACACCCTCTGGCTTGATGTTGTGGTAACCGAAGCTGTTCAGCATTCAGCCTTCCTCCTCTCATTTCATGAAGGCACTGAACCTCGAAAGATGCAGCAGCTTGTCAGGAATGCCCCATGAGGGTCAGAAACACGGGATGATCATAAGAAATACAGGCGAAAGTCCAATCACAGATTTTCTGATGAAAAGAATTGAAATCAAAAAGAAAGGATGACTCTGTCTTATGTAATTAAGTACCTTAAGCGACTCTCTCTTTGCTTTAGCACAATGTGTGCCAATGTAGGTACAGTATGTTCCTTGAAGCACATTTGAGCTAACTGTTGAATAAATAAAGCGAAGAGGACTGTTTGAAGAATGAAATATATATTTTCTGCACTGCAGAAATCAATTCTGACTTCAAAAAGAAAAGAAACCCCCCAAAAAAATGCCCTTAGAAACAGTAATGAAATCCAGTTTCTTGCAGACCAGAAAATTACAACAAAAGGAGAGAGGCTAGAGTAAACAAAAGGTCACACTACATTACATAAATCATAACTTTGCATCAAACAATTAACATACAATAATTAATATATTAATAAATGTTTTGTTCTGGAGTAGTGTGTTCAAATGGTAATTTTGTCATTTTAAGCAGCTGAATCAACTTTCATTGTGCACCTGCACCATTACGACAGTATTATTATCCATCATGTCAGTGATTTAATATTACAGTTTAACAAAAAGAATATTACCAATTTTTAACTAAAAAATATTTTTGTTGTTTCCTTACAGGAAATGTTCCTTAGAGTGACATACAGTATGTACACTTTACATTTTTACATACAGGGAAAATGCCCACCTTATTGTACTTATTTACCATTTTCTATCTTTTAAATTTTAATCCCACGTGTTTCTTTTTTCTTTTATTTTCGTTGATATTATTCCATTGCACACTGGCCTTTTTAGTACAGCCTCAAGATGCTGACCTGCGTTTTACTGCACGTACAAGCGTGTGACAAGTAAAACATTTGAATGTACAGTATGCTATGACGACATGTCTACAACCCTGAAATAGAGGGGGGGAACACCTGTGCCTGTGGCTGCTGTGATGAATGGTAACTAGGTTCTGCCTAACACGAACAACAACAAATTTAATTCTATTGAAATGTAGCATCTACCCCTCTAAAATCATCTTTGCAGAATTCTGTAAATGGAAGACAAAACCATCACAGTGGCTTGAGACCTTTTGTGATTGTCTGGGATCTTCTCATTGCAAACACAGAACACAATGTAACCAGTAGGTCAGATAGCACTCCCTATGTGTGCACTATGTGAAGCATGCCAATCATTCAGTTAAGCAGGTGTGTATGTTTGTACAGAAATATCAACCTCCCAATGCGTCACCACTGGCCTCACTGCTGTCTTCAAGTACAAACAGCAATTCGGTACCCAGTTAGAGCATCAACCTGAGTCAGCCACAAAAGCTCTCCCAGGTTTGTACATTACTTCATTCATTAAAGACTTGAATTGAAGAGGGTAAAAGAAGCTCTCAGAGCTTACTAACTGTCGCTGAGCAAGCACGTTAGCTTGTTGGCTTAGCTCATCACTAACGAGACAATAAGTTCACACAGTTGGACTCCTGTCTCATGTGTCTGTAAACCGTGCTTTCTTTGGGTAGACGTTTATACTGAGGACGGTTAAATAAAGTTAAATAAAAGTGTATGATGCAGCAGAAAAATAAACTATGACAGCTTCCTCTATTTTGGACTCTCTGTTTCTCTGTTGATTTCACCTCAAATGTTGCTGTTTTAAAGGCTGGTGTGACTGGGCCTTTAATCAAGGAGGCCTGCCAGTTCTGCTTCGCTTTGCCTCAGAACTGTCTTGCTGAAAAAAGGAACTTTTCTCTTGTGAATCTTTTTTTGGGGGAAACGGGATTACTGACTGCAACGGTTTCTCAATACTTTTGTTTCAAAATGAAGTTTTGGTTTTTCTTTGAGTCACTGACTGCAGCTGTACTGATACCAGTGGTTCATAGATCAGAAACCTTTGTCTCTTTTGTGCACTTTAACCTCTTTGTATTTCGTGAGTAGTCCCTTATAACTATAACCTTCAATATTTTTTTTCTGTCAAACTAAGAGACTCAACATAAATTCTGTTGTAAAAATGCCATAATCTCTTTGTAGTCTTGTCTGATTTGGTGGAAACCCCCTTGCTTTGGTGGCTTGGTATTTAAGAGTATTTAAGAGTATTTAAGAATGTAATATTTGGGGGGAAAGTCCCAAAGTGTTCTTGTTCTATTTGGCCTTAGTCAAGTCTTAATACCGTCTCTGTCTAAACAGGCAGTGAATTTGATAGTGAAAAAGGAGTATAAACAAATTTAAATGAATATTCATAAAAAAATAAATTTGTGTTTAAAAGCTATTATCAAAAAGCAGCTGTAATAGAATATACCTAAAAAATAAAACCCCATTTTACATTTTTTATGAATGCACAATATCTTTCTGTTGTGCTTTTAATAAAAACTTTCATTCATGCACAAGGGAATATCAAGTCTGTGTGTGTGTGTGTGTGTGTGTGTAGAGCTGTGCGCGTGTGTTTTCTTGGAGAACTTCATTAAAATGTGATATGTTGATTAAAAATAGGCATTGACATGCTGTAATAAAGATGAAAGCATACAATGAGTGTACTACTACCTGTGTACTAGATGTATTCCCTTCTGTTTACTCAGCCACGTATACCGGTCTTCAGGTCATGTGAGATGAAAACAGCTCATGAGGGAACAGTAAAGTGTACTCTAAATTATGCAAAACACAAAGCTCCACTACTTAAAGAAAATCATATCAGCTTTTAAAGTACAAAGGTTTCTGGGAGCACTTTTAACTATGGATTTCTTGTTGTTAACTGACAGGTTAGGGTTTTCACATGGTCCATTACAGTTATCGTAAGTTACCTGACAGATAACAGTACTGTAGGTTAAGCCGATACTGGATGGGCTGGACACACATACGTGAGGATTTCAACATTTTGAGAAGCAGCGGCTGCCTTTAGAGAAGTGGGCCATGCAGTGCATAGGCTTATTATACATTACATCAAAAATGTGAACCTTCATGACACAGCATTAGCTTTTGTTGAAACCTGTTGACACACGTGAATTCTGTTTTGAAGATTCTGTCCTCATTAATAGTTTTTATTTACCAAGTGGGTCAAATAAACACTCAATTCCAGGAAGACCTATGCCAGGAGCGCCTCTGTTATCATGGCCCTAATGATAAGCAAATTTCAAACACACTAAAGTCTGTCTTTAGCATGTTTCATCTTGAGTGAAATTCCTTCCCAAATCAAAATCACATTAGTCGTCTTCCTGGAAATCCTCTTCTGGATAATAACGTTGTGCTTTGACATTTGCGAAAAGTCTTTCATTTTCACAACAGCATCATATCAAAGCTCAGCTGACGCACTTTGTCCCGGCTTTTATCTGCTTTTCAGTTTTGGTGATGTTTCTGGCTGAAAAGTCAAAAGAGGCAGCGCGACTCATTTCTGAGCAGACTGATAAACCACAGCGAGGAACACAGTGTAAAACGCAACCTATCTTCCCAGCACTGACTTTGTATCAATACACACATATTAGTTCTTTTTCTGGGCTAAATGACCAGGCTGTGTGATGCGATAAAGAAAAAAGAAGCCCTCCCTAAAGATGTGCAGTTTCAGTGTATCAGTGCTGCTCTTGTGGACAAAGGACGCTGGTGATCCAAGGTGATGTATCAGTGTGCATCGAAGGCTCCATGCAGCCACAGCGGCCTAGACGGATTAGCCTGAGAGGGTCTACATGACGGTTGCTTAGTAACTACAAACCTACTCAAATGCTTGACAAACATAAGGGACAGGGCTGTATTTTGACCATGAATAGTCAAAAGTGCTTTATATTGCAAGCTTACCTAACCTTGAACTACATACAACATAGGTGACACACATGATATACATGTCAATACGATCTCATGACAGCCCTAAAACTAGTGTTGCAACAATGGGCGTGTGTGTGTGTGTGTGTATGTCCTACCTGAGACGTGTGTATTCAATGACTCTCCAGTGGCCAGTGTACTAATAGTGGTTTATGCTGGATCCCTGCCACCCTTAGTGCTTTGCTGCAGGCTCTGTCAGGGCTGTTTTTCCTATTCTGGGCTGTCCTTGTATGACCCGCGCTCCCATGCCAAGATCCAGGCTGTGTCTAATGAAAGTAAGGTTCCAGCAGTTTATTTCAGAAAAAAAAAAAACTCAGAAAAAAACCCAGAATCAAGGCCCAGGCCGCCAGTGTTTCATTAAGCCATACTTGTCAAGCCGACGGTTGAGAATGTGAAAAGTAGCAGTAGCTGTGGGATTGTGGTGGCAGACTAGAAGGTTTAAAGAGAGAGAGGTATTTACAAAATTAAAAAAGGGGTTTTATTGGTACTTTGCTTATTCTGGAAAATAATGTGGTGATCAGAAAAGCCCCAATGAGATACAAAAAGAACACCTTTTCATCTCTGTTTTTCTCTTGCTCTTGTTCTATTTGTTATGTTGGATTTATATGGTTTTGTTGGGTGTACACATGTTCACACTGTATAAATTAGACTTAAATATCATCATCATCCTAAAACTGACTGAATCAAGGTTCCCGAAAGGTAAAGGTGATTGGTGTGAGGGTGGAGGGTGGAGGGTGAAGCACCTAAGGATGCCAGCGTAATCTCGGAAGTCAAAGTGAAGGTAAATCAGTGTACTATTGGTCCTATTAATTCCCATTTGTAATCATGTGCTTAGAAGGTATCCATCAGTCAAAGTGTGTGTGTGTGTGTGTGTGTGTGTGTGTGTGTGTGTGTGTGTGTGTGTGTTTGTGTGTGTGTGTGTGTGTGTTCATGCGAGGAACGTGATTTGAGGAACTCATGTCTTGAGAGTTTGTATGTTGACAATCTTTAGGAGTTAATGAGCTTATGAGTATTTCTGTGATGACCTCTCTGCCCGTTTAGTCACACGAGGCTGAACCCGAACAGATCTTAGAAGTCCTAATGATTCTAGGAAAATCAGATTCGGCCAAACAAATCAACACTGGCCTGAAGTTCTCCGCGAGCCGGCACACATGCTCTTTTCTTTCTTTAGCCTGGGTGTAAACAACCAAAAGACGCCAGTGGTCTAATCCAGATCACAGCAGCAGTTTAACAGACTTGGGTGGAGAAACCAAATTGTTTATATGGTTTCTCTATTGCAGATCAGAAGCTCTTTGTATTTGCTGGTTTCTTACTTTCATGATAAACACCTTGTTTGGAATACACAAAGCTTCTGTACACAGAGAGTGTGTCATCTTGTAAATCCAGGTCATGTTAAGACTGGGATGAAATTAATGGAGTTTGCATGTTAGAGTGAGAATAATAGGCTTCATGAGACAAAACAGTGTGTCATCAGTTAGCTGGATTTTGGTGACGGGTGGTCTGTTTGCACATGAGCATCTGAGTCACATTCATTTCAGTGGAAACTATTGTGTTTGTCCATTTATTTGTTTAACAGTCTGCCTTTTTTGAGTTGCACAATGTTGAAATGCGTGTCAGACGTACACGAAAACATTTTCTGCAAGCTCAGGCACAAACTTCTTATTTCAAGACGTCAGAGTTGTTGTTGTTCCACCCCGTCACATGACACCAGCTAAACCACTTTGGCAGTGGCTAATTCATGACATAATGAAAAAAAATATGATGCATTTCATTCATTTCATCCATTTCCTGAATGACATCTATATATTGAGTTACATTATTCTTTTCTTTTTTAAATATGTTTAGAGGTAAATCCAATGGGCTGGTGGTAGTGACATTGTTTTGATGAAAAGTAAGCGAAAATCTCATTTTAAGCTCCTAAATGTTTCTTTTTCAGATTTCATGTATGCAAAGACATTATATAACTAAGATATGAATTAAAAGTAAAGTATGCAATGTTTTGTGTTAAATCCAAAGGGCTGGGTGATAAAAAAAACTGAGCTTCTTGTGTGTGAAACACATGTTGCTAACTTTCTGATACAACATATTTGCGTAAATGTTGCCAGTTAATGGATGGCGCCTGGCATCCCTTTCTACTACGTTGTTTACTGAACAAACCAGCTTCACACTTGCAGATGTTTGTGTAAAAGAAGCTGAGACGTCAGACGTTTTCGCTGTTGCACATCTGGTCCGTTACGGCCATTTCTCACCAGGTTGTCTGCTGTTCTCTTTAGAGTTCTCCGAACACCCATGAGAGGCCTCCAGTGCCACAGCTGCTATAGAGCTCAAGGTTCTTCCTGTCAGCCTGGACGCCTGCGCTGTGATCGCAGGAGTGGTTCTCAGAGAAATACATTTTCAGTTTATGACAACTTGAATCTTATTTTCTCAGGTTTGGCCATTGGTTCTGTCTCAGTCACCGAGTTAATTGCTGAGGTCACTTCACACAAGAATTCAAACGAGGCGAAAAACATGAGCAGTCGGACGATCAGGCAGGTTTTAAACAAACCCCCAGGGTAGGGCCTATTTATCTGGAAGAGAAAACAAAGGCAAACAGTTCAAAGTTGTCCGTGTATGTGTATGTAAATAGTTCTTTGTTCAACTTTGACCAACCTACTTTTTTGTTTTCCACAAATACAGTTTCCTTTGAAATGAAGGATTCGAACTGACATGTTCAGCACTCTCACTTTCGGTTTCAGCTTCAAATAAATTTGTAGAAAACATGACTCAACTGTTGGCTGTTCTACAACCTTTGTTGAATGAATCTCATCTGTATGTACTGTATATGAGAGAATAAGAGATAAGTTAGTCGTCACAGGAAATGGTAGTTGATTTCAAGCTGTTGACATCTTCAGATGATGTAGCTTATAGGCAACACATTTTACAGTTTAAAGGAATAGTTTGACATTTAGGGAAATAACATTTATTCACTTTTTTGCCGAGAGTTAGATGAGAAGATTGGCACTGTCGCATCTGTAATGTAAATCTGAGGCTACAGTCAGCAACCTGTTAGCTTAGCTTAGCATAAAGACTGGAAACGGAGGAAACAGCTAGCTAGGCCCTGTCCTACAGCACTTCAAAAGCTCACTCATTAACACATTGAATCATGTTTGTTTGATCCAACCTGAAGTGTAAAAAGATGCATTGTGGTTCTGCAGGGGGTTCTGCTGGACTAAATTCCTTGAGTCTCCTCTGGTTGCCTGGCAACCTCACAGTAATGACAAGACTCATATTAATTAGTGAGCTGTGGAGGTGCTGGTAGACGGATTTTGATACGTTGGGGGTGAGGTGATAAGACTGGCGTTCAGATCACACTTTGCTCGGAGTCAGATGTGCACTATTATCTCTTTGCATCTAAGCAGATAGGATGAGCTTGAAAATAAAAATGCAATATGCAAAAAATTTGCAATAACATAAAACAATCCTAAAAACAGATAACTATACCAAAAAAGGGTCAAATGAGCGTATTTACCAAAAAGTTCAATTTAGCATTGAAACAGTAATTAAAACTGACCTGCAAGTGAACTTGGCTCTTCCAAAGCCTTAACTCCTGTCGCTCAGACTGTACACCAGTACATTTAAATATAATCCAGTACAGTAGTCCTGCCATAAATGCTACCTTTGGGAAAGTATAATGCTCATTTTTGTTTAGATTTGGTCAGAGGGGTGTTGAGAAGTGCTAAATGAGCAATAAATACCTTTCTTTACAGAAAACGGTCATGAGTAAACTTGAACTTTAATGAACTGAATATCTTTCAGTTTTGAAACTGGTGGTGGCAGGTTTATGCTGCCTCTCTTCCTCACAACATCAAGGTGTTCAGGGGCCCTGGCAGATCAGTGAATGACTCATCCAGCCCTTTACGGTCTGTGTGAGTCCAGCGCCGTCTAGTGGTCTCACAGAGGCTCCAGCACTCATCACAGGGAGATCTGAGTCCACAGGCAGAATGAAGTGGAGTCAAATGTTTTTCTTTTAACGACTTTCAGGACCAACCGTGCGTTCAGCTACAGCCAATTAAAACGAATCCAAGTGTCAAGTGTAAAAAAACAAGCAAAAAAAAAACCATCCATCCACTGTCATGTTTTCTCTGCACATGTGGACTGAAGGCACAGTGTGTCAGGCTCTCTCTCTCTCCCTTGAAGCCCAGAGTGGACGGGAGGTAATCCCCGCCATGTGAGTGGGCGGTGCGGGTACCGGAGGCGTGTTTTTTTTTTTTCTTTTTCTTTTTTTTCTCCATTATTCAAATGCTGCTGTACCTATAAAAAGAGTGTCTGCGTGCGTCAGATAGTTTTCTCCAATGGGTAAAGGTGACTAAATACTAGTTGCCTCTTTCGCCGGCCCAGTCGCATCCTATCGGCAGCGGGAAGAGATGATGCACGACTCTGGCGGTGTCCAAATGGCGAGGGCGCTGAAGCATGCAGCCCTGTGCCTGATGCTGCTGCCCCGGTTCCTCCTGGCCGCCGTCATGCTGTGGCTCCTGGATTTCTTGTGCATTAGGAAAAAAGTGCTGCTGAAAATGGGAGAGACGCAGGAGAGCCCGGACGACCCGCCGATGTGCGTCTCTGACTCTAATAAGATGTTCACCTTGGAGTCCCTCAGGGCCGTGTGGTACGGCCAGAAATTGGACTTTCTCAAATCTGCGCACCTTGGGCGCGCTGCGCCCAACACCGAGGTGATGCTGGTCCAGGAGCGGAGGCAGGTCCGGATCCTGGACTGCATGAAAGGGAAGAGACCGCTCATTCTTAACTTTGGCAGCTGCTCCTGACCGCCATTCATGACGCGCCTGGCGGCGTTTCAGCGCGTCGTGAGCCAATACGCAGACATTGCGGACTTTTTAGTTGTATATATCGAGGAGGCGCATCCGTCGGACGGCTGGGTGAGCTCGGACGCGCCGTATCAGATCCCCAAGCACCGCTGCTTGGAGGACAGACTGAGAGCCGCTCAGCTGATGCTCGCCGAGGTGCCCGGGAGCAACGTGGTGGTGGATAATATGGACAACTCATCCAACGCCGCGTACGGAGCCTACTTTGAAAGACTTTACATCGTGAGGGATGAGAGAGTGGTGTACCAGGGTGGGAGAGGTCCGGAGGGATACCGGATTTCCGAGCTTAGAAACTGGCTGGAGCAATACAGGAACGGTCTGATGAATTCCCAAACAGCGGTGCTCCATGTGTAGCGAAAGATGCTGAACTGCCTGATGCTCTGCCCATTCTGCTTAAGTGTCCAACTCACAGTGCAAAATATTCAGATGCTGCTATCAAATGTTCACACAAGGCACATGATGTTGTTTGTCTTGCGTAAAGATATTCAGGACTCTCTGACAAATAGCCTAAAGTCATGTTCAAGCCTAAATCCAGGCTGTAGGCTGTTCTATTGTGCTTGTCTTGACCTTAATTGATTGCTCATGGCAATTGTCATTGTTATTTTTTGTATGGAAAAGTCTTGAATCAGTTGAAACTGGATTCAATTAGTGATCACTCTATTTTTCTACAATACTGGTGCGTGTGTGTGTGTGTGTGTGTGCGTGTGTGTGTGCGTGTGTGTGTGTGTGTGTTCAGGCTGATATCTCGCTCCGGTGTTTCTGTGAAGTTCGGTTTTTAAAAGGCGAAGCCAGAAAACCGACACTGATGTTTCTGACACCGGGAGCGGGTCCATATCAGCAGGATGCCTTCCTCGACGATCGATTGCCAAACGATGTAAATGTTGAAACCATGTAATTGAACAAATGTTTTTAATAAATGTCAGATCACACATGGATGATTTGCTGTCGACTGTGGAAGAAAACACCTGAAAGTTTTGTCATTGGTCATGTTGTTGTTGTTGTTTTTTTTATTTATTTATTTATTTGATACATAAGAAAATAGAATGAATTCATGTTTAAACTCTCAGGTTTGAGGCAAATTACAAAACCCTTGTTTGGCTGTCAGTCTCACGTGTTTACCTCAAAATCTGATAACGTCATGCCAGTTTTTCAGGATGTGTCAGGATTGTTTACAGCCAGAATTGATCCTGTTTTGTTTTTGTTTTTTTCAGACTTACCTCGTCTGACTCCTGCTGCAATAATCAGGCTTAGTCAGGTCAAAGCGACTCCCTCTTATCATAAATCTAGTTTATGATAAGTAATGAAACATGCAAAAAAAAAGGGGCTAGATATCATTTATGAGTTGAGGAAAGAGGAAACAGAAGTCAAGTCAGTTTTATGACAGTTCAAAAGGAGGGGCTGTTTCATGTTGTGTAACACAGTTAATCAGAAGTGATCACGAATTATAAAAACCTACTGATGATCAAGCAAAAGGCAAATGTCAGAAAATGTTATTCTCTTTATTGAATTTAAATGTTCCCTTGTTTTGCAGCTAATTTGAGGAATTGCGTCAAGTCGTTACTGATCCAGGAGCTGATTCAAAAGATTGAAAGCTATATGCTCTCGTCTAAAACAACTGCACACCCACAAACAGTGGATCAAAGTTAACATGCTTGTTGGAAAAAAAATCCTATGTGATCAAATGTTTCTTTTGTGTTGACTATACAGAGCCGTGGCGTTTTCTATATGTGGATCCGTCTGAAGAAACAAAGAGAGTTGAGCTGATTAGGGGGGTGTGATGCCGCCTCTTTAATCCATTTATCTTCATCTCTTTCTCACTTTCTTAGTAGTTCTGGAATCTCTCTCAGTTTCACTCTCTCTCCTATACATATATGTGCTCACACACATACACACAAGCAGGAATTCGCACACTGCCACATGTAATTAGGATTAAAGAGCAATGTGATTACATCCCACGTGGCCATGAATGTGGGAGGAGGGGGTGTTTAGGGGGGTGGCAGCACCCCCTACTGCCAGGCATTATAACACAGGCAGTTTATAATAAATATGTTTTCACTTTTTTTTTGGGGGGGGGGGGTATTTTGGACAAAGTGTATGCCTACGAGTGTTTGTGGCAAATATAGCTCTTATTTCTTTAATTTGGTCGATCGAGATGAATCACCTAACAAACTCTGTATTAGCCTATCACATTTTGCTCTGCAGCGCACATATCCTGTTCTCGCAAAGACAGAGCTTTTCTTTCATAATGTCACAGAAAAGGATTTTGGATTCTTTCAAGAGTCCGGTTCCCATCAAATCTAAATTACCAACTCGTTTCTCAAGATCCTCCCGTCCACCCTTTCAAACCTGAGCACTGATGAGAGAGACGCCAAAGCTAGCTAAAAGACGGCCGCGAGCAGCTCCAGGCCTGAGGAGAGGGAGCTGACTCCAGTCCAGCTATCCGACGTTAGCCCGACTGCTGCTTCTTCCACAGCTACAGAAACTGCAGATGCTGGTACTGCAGACAGCCCTGGAACTTACGAGCAGGAGCTAACCCCAGTCCATCTAATGAACCCGCAGCTGCTGACATCTTAGGATGGTCAACTAACTGAGGAGTTTGATTTTCCAGCCCAGCATTTTGGCAACGAAAACCTTTCAAGATCATTCAAAGCAGGTTGGTTTCAATGGTGGAAATGGCTTAATTATGTCAAACAGACTGATAAAGCCTTGTGCGTCACCTGTTGTTGCTTTAGACTTCTCAGCCAGCAAAGGATAAGGGCTGAAAGGACACTTTCAAACTGGCGTAAAGCTGAGAAAAAAATCATCTACAAGCTGTGAAAAAAGCTTTTGGGGCAGCCTTTCAGGTAAATCAGATTTTTAGCCCGTGAAAGACAGTTCCCATCGTACATGTTGTTCAGGGCAACATTGTGTATCAGGCATCTATCAAGCCCTCAGAGTGAGCAAGCAACCGCTGCTGTTGCGCTTCAGTGCGTAGAAGTGCTAAAAGAACGCATGCATGCATTTAGACAGGAGGAAACGGTGGAAAACATTTCGGCAAACACCAGGGAATGTGCAAGAAAATTTGGCTCTGTAACACTCAAACACTCAGAGGAGATTAACTCCTCTGGCATTGCTGAATGTACAGTCTGCCTAAGGTAAGATGGTTCTATTTTAAATACTGCCGCCGTGCAATAATTGCTTATGCTGACTTGTTTATTATGTTATTGTGCAGCATTAAGCAAGTAGGCCCCCAGCTCCAATCACCTTCAAGCGTCTCTGCTGTCAAGACAGATGTTTTCTGCACAGAGAGTCATATCCTTCTTTTTTCCCCCTGATTTTTTGTGTTATCAGTCAGTCTCAGGTCACCACTGTGATTTGAAAAAGCTCTTTCGTCAGACATCACTGATTGACTGACCCTCTTATCACTGTGTTTGCGCCTGAAGGGCTGTAATTGATTTAAAAAGTGAAGTTTAAATGGGGACAGACGTTTTTTTTTTCTTTTTAGCATATAAACAGTGAAGGAGTTTTCAGGACGGAGGGGAGGGGGCATGTCAGTTTCCCTGCCCTCAGTTCACCCCTCCACTTATGCACACTGCCATACAGTACATGCATGTGGTGATATAATGAGAATCTACTGAGGCATGAAGAAACCTGAATACATTAAAACCTCACAGTAGAGACTTGGCCCACGTGCAGAGACGCTGGAAGGTGATTGGAGTTGGGGGTGCCTACTCGCTTAATGACGTCATACAAACCGCTTTTTTTTTCACTAGTCCTTTCCTGCCAGTTCCCACTGATACTTTATTTATGATGTACATCCTTTATAGAATATTCTATACAACAGTATAACAAAAGGGGCTAAACTTAACACATTTCACAAAGTAGCGGCCAATAATCATACACAGCAAGAACACTTAATAGCACACACGAGAGAGTGTGACTTACACAGTTAGAAAGGAGTCAAACTTCCATTGGTCTGGTAAAGCCACTTCTATCACAAACACTAAACCTGGTTATAATAGTGCAGCGCAATGACAATACAGTCCAAATCTGCCCAACCTCTTAATACAACCTGTAAAAAGTCACAACTTGGGTGTATGATATAACAAACAAGTTAGCAAAAGCATCTATTGCATGGCAGTAGACAAAATAGAACCATCTTGCCTGTACATGACTGTACATGCAGCAATGGCAGGTGAGTGTTCGAGTGTTACAGAGCCAAGTTTTCAGCCGACAAAGCCCTGACAAAGATCTCTGTGAGGATACAGTAGACACAAACACAGCTGGATCAGCTTTTCCACTTCACTGAAGAGTTACCTTGTGTGTGGATGCAGGTTTGACATAAAGTCTCCAAGTTTCATGACAGTTTTTGTGCAATTTCCCCCCGGGGATCAATAAAGTATTTCTGATCTGATTCTGATCTGATCTGATCTGGAACTTTTCAGGTTTAGTGAGGTCACGCAGCGTATTCGTGTCACGCAGCACCCTTGTGGTGGTGTTGTGAAAGCAAGGTGTTATCCTGATTGTTCAGGCAACTTTAGGTTGTGTGCAGCTGCACATCCCCTGGTGTTTGCCAAAGTGTTTTCCACCGTTGCCTCCTGTCGTAGTGCATTACACATTGAAGCGCACCAGCAGTGGTTGCATGCTCACTCAGAAGGCTTCTTTTCATGGCCTTGCGAGGACCAAAAAAGGCCTCCATCGGCAGTGAGCCCATAATATTTACAGTGAGATGCCCGATTTTTGTGCAAGGTGTTCTTTTATTTAGTTCTGTACCATATCAGACATCCAGTTGTCTCTCCTGAGCAGCCACTCACGAGTTGCTGGTAGTTCATGTATAAGCTCAAGCATAACACACACCGTCGCAATTGGGAAGGGCCTCTGAGAGGTAGTCCTACCTGACCTCAAAGCCAGCTCCAAAACCATCCTAGCAGTGTTTTGTTCTTTCGCCACCAGGTCCTCAATGAATTAATCTTTTTCACAGTTTCACAAAGTTTTCAAGTTGCCAAGATGCCGGGCTGGAAAATCAAACACCTCAGGCTCAGTTAGCTGACCATCCAAGGTGTCAGTAGCAGTGGGCGTAGACGCAGTCGGGCTTGTTAGCTGGACTGGAGTCAGCTTCCATTGGTCAGGGTTGGGGCTGCTCTTGGGAACAGGTTCACAATTACTACATTCTGGAACCATCTTTTAGCTAGCTTTAGCTAGCTTTAGCTAGCTGGAAAGGGTCCTTTCTGTAACATTATGAAAAGTTGTAGTACTGAGTACCGGCACTTGTGATTGTGGTCCACATGAGTACCCTTACTTCTTATTGTGTACCGCCACCTCCTGGTGAGTCTATACGCACCGCAAACACTCGCGCAACGCTTGATTTTTTTTTTTCCCACCACCGTTCCGCGAAGAGCCGCCCTACTCTGCCTCTGACTGGCTAGTGTTCATTGGTTTGGTTGTTTAGTTTTAGGCATGAGAAGTGAGATATAACTGTGTCTCTGTGTAAACACATAGCTAGCTTAATGCTGAGAAAACAGCGCTGAAAATGTCCTTTTTAAAATGGATTATGTGTGATTAGGCGTGTAGGGGTACTGGTTTCTGCTTCAACAGTGACTCATGTACATGTTCCCTACAGTCTGTGGTCTGTGGCACCCTACATTTCAGAAATATCATCCTGCCTTTGGCAAAATGAACTGCCAACCTCTCATCCCTTCTACTCTCCTTCTTTGCTTACTTCCTTGCAGCCTTCCTTCCTTTCCATCTTTATTTCCTCTCTGTCTGCCTAACTTCTTTTCTTCCATCCTTCCTTTCCTTCTTCAACTGTTCAGAAGTCATGAAAATCAGCCAAACTAGGGATAGTTTAAACTGATAGAAATTTGGAGCTACAAGCTTGAAAATTAGATCATTGAGCACATTTTGACCTCTGATACATAATGCTATTTACTGAGGAAAAACAATTGCATTACCTGTGCATCTAATGCTTTAACTAACTATTTTGTCATTATGGACTTGCTTTTGAAAATGAAGCATACTTTTAATCACTAATTTTTTAAATATATCCTCCTATAATGCAATGCTAACATTGTTTTAGAGGCAGCTTGAAGGTTTAAAGGTCAAACTTACGTGACACTCACTATAAGCAGCAGCCAGTGTTTCAAACTCGGTGCAAAGTCTCTGTTTGTTGCAATCAAATGAAAGACAAAGACATACAAACCGCAGACCTTCTATATATTCCATATTCTGAGAAGAAAATGGAATAACACTGTGGGTATTTGTTTGTGTTGTTTATTTAAAAAAGTATGGTGACATTTTTTGTGAGATGTAGACTTAGACTTAGACTTAGACTTTATTAATCCCACAGCGGGGAAATTTACAAGTCACAGCAGCAAAGACAGAAAGGTGCAGAAACACACAGCAGACAAGCACTGTGTCAATAAGAATTAGAAGTATTTTTTTAAAAAGAAAAGCAATATACAAATAATAAATACAGATATAAAAAATATGGGGGACAAAAATAAATATATACACGGAAAATATAAAGTATGTACAAATTGTGCAGATTTATGTGCAGTTAAACAGTCTTATAGCCGTAGGAATGAACGACCAGTTCTTCTTGTAGCCAGTTCTTCTGCCTAATTTCTACATTTATCTCTGAGACTTACAGGCACCAGGCAGAAGTAGCAAGAACGTCCTTTTTGTTTTTGAGACATTTACTGTGTTATATAAAATGTGATTTGATTTAGACCAAACAATTTCTTTGCTGCCTTGGCCAGCACACAAAAGATTTTTAATCTTGGTGAGGCATTTCCTCTTTAAATAAAGTTATTAACTGTTGAATAACACACACTCAAATCATAAGCCCTCTTGTAGACTGCTGGGAAATTCCAAGAAGGGGCAACCTGGAAATATCAATTATAACAAAATGCCTGAGATAAGACTTTCTGGCCACATCGCTGTTTATCTTTTATACTCTACTATTATGGCATCTTATGATCCAAAAGCCTGTGCCTTCTTATGTATTTTGAAAAAAGCCCATTTTATGTCTATTTAAAGCAGCACTAATTAATATTCTTGTATTAACAATGGATCAAATGACGATGTGTAATGAGAAATTGGCCACTTGTAGTGATAAACCCATAGAGAAAACCCACCGTAGTTCCTCTCAGCTCTACAATGTGTTTTAGCGTCTTTCAGCTCATTGTTTTGGTTTTCCAGCCCACAGATGCACTGCACTGCTTCAGTGTCGTTTCCAGCCACAGCAGGTTATGAAAACCCATTGTATGCTACCCGTCCAACACCATACGACAGCCATACAACGTTAGCGACTAGGTGGTGAACGTAGTGGAGCATTTAGCAGCTGAAGAGCCCGATATTTCCCTCAGGAGTTGGTAGAGGCCACAACAGACCTAAGACGAGTGTGAACATTGGACTTGCATTCATCAGGTGGTCAGGAACATGAGTCCAAATGAATGCTAACGTTGCTCTGTATCTGCTGGATGTGTAAATAGGCAACTGTTTGCTAACATGTTCACCAACCTTAAAAGGTAATAATATGTCAATGCTGTATTTTCAGCTGGCTGCGAAATGGCAAAACAAAATCAATAAATGTCGATTTAAAAGAACTCTAACAGTAAGCTTATCCATCACAGAGAGAGTAAACTTTTCTTCATAAAATACACTTTTCATCAATATATTTTATAGGTTACAGTAGGGGTGTAGGCATTTTACTTTTTATTTATTGTTTTCTGTAGGTTGCCTTGTAGATTAAGTATGCTGTTTGTGTTTTTTTCTGTGTTGTTTTTGTTATTCCAACCATTCAGCTCCACCCCTTACTCCACCCCTTGCATGTTGGATTACTTACAGAGCACCTGAAAGAGGCCCATTTTGGTGCGACAAAAAAAACAGCGCCCCCGTCTGCTCAGGGCCTTAAGCACTGACTTGACACGTGTCGAAACGATTCCCAAGCCCTACTGGTGTGTATAGTTCCTGAAATAAAAATCGTCATTATGCTGTTTGAGACAAGGTACGGCTTGGCAGGACATGCTTTGTTGAAATGATATCGCTTCATCTAGCCAATCCCATGACTTTTCATTTAGCTGCAAGGCCTTGAAGTCATATGATGTAGAAAACGAGGTTTGGATCCATGGGACAGTGTATCCAATGCGGAGAGACACACACACTTTTACAATTTTACATCTCCAGACCTCAGTGACCTCACAGGAGCTTTTTATTTGGCATAAGGCTGAAGGCAAGGAATTTGGCTGCTTATCAGAGACAGGTTCACCTTATTCTTAAGGTATAATAAATGGCATACATGTGGAGGAAGATATTACGAAAACACATGGCATGCAGTGGCTTCTATAGCTGTAGGACTCCAGCAGGACAACACACCTGCACTGAGCAGGACAACATTTTAATGGCCTCAAGTCTGAGCCTTGTGGAGAGGGGATATTAGTTCCTGCGAGGGAAGTCTCATATAGTGTATAGAAATGTGCAGACAATATAACTTGTGAAAACAACATATACTAATAATAAATAGAATGGTCCAGACAATAACACTCGAGGGTTAGTGTCAGTTTCATAAACTATGCACACAGCATAAGCAGTAATAATGTGACTGAAAGAATTATAGGAGCAGTAGTGAGGAGCCATTTCCAGTAGGAAAGTTGACCAGACATGACAGCATGCTGGTAGTTGACTTTCATATAATGTATGAAATGTACATGATCAGAGTTCAGTTCTTGACTGTCACATTTGCATTGATACATTTCTTTAAAAACTGTCAATACTGCTAGTAATACAATACTCATGTACACTATGTACAATTTAACGTGTGATTATGGATGGTGGCTGCTGTTATCATTCCTTCTCTCCATACTAGCAGTCAAGAGATTCCTTACTAATGCAATTTTCAAGTCAGGTCGATTTTGTTTATTAGCCCTATATCGTAAATCACAATTTGCCTCAGGGGGCTTTACAATCTGTACTTTTTTCAATTAGAATGAGGAAAAACCTTTTAACAGGGAAAAGATGGAAGCAACCTCAGGAGGAAAAACAGAGGAGGGATCTCTCCCCGAGGACAGACAGACATGCAACAGATTCACAACAGAACAAACACAGGAGAGGACAACAGCATTCACACAGAGAGGAGAAATAAATCAACACACAGAGAGGGAGAGGCATGATAACATGGAGACTAGGGAGAGAGAAGGGGAGAGGCTGAATCTCCTGGGGGGACAAAGATCCAGATCATTGACTGGATGAGGCACCGACAGCCAGGAGAGAGAGGTCCCAGGATGGTCGATGGTCCAGCTCTTAGAGGCCTGAGTGCAAGAGAAGAGAAGGAGGAGAAGGCTAGGGAGAGAGGACGGGGGGGGGGGCATGCATAAGAGATGAGAGACAATCCGCAGTCCTCGTTCTGTTCAAAAATGCATTTCAAATTCAGCTGAAGTTAATATGAAGCTTTGAGTTAGACAAGTCAATGAGGGACGGTCTTTTTAAGTCAGGATTTACCTCTTTGTCGCAACTTTTCCACCACAGCCAAGCATAAAAACCTTTGTTCTATATTTTGAGGGGTTTTTCTTTTGATTTTCCAGCCTTTCCACTCAGGTATTTATGTGCAAATTAAAATATGTATAACACAGGTACTTAATGTGTCCTTGCTGAGCTGCTGCAGAGGCATGGTAACAAAAAGAGGGACTTTTCTTCTAAAAAGACAGTGAATTTGAAGGATACTCATTTGATTTGACTCACTCAGACTGAATCCTATTAGTTTCAGGTGAACTTCAGAATGGATTTTTGTACAGAAGGAGGTCTGTGGATTTTATTCCTCGTCTCTAACACTGGAGTCAAACTAGAAAGGGATCTCCTCATGGACACTAGAGAGAAGGACTGTTTACAGACACCAATGACACTTTCAACATGCATATGTACATGTGAGTATTGTTTTACGACAATGTTTATGAACCTGTTCTTTAATGGGTATTTAAATGTATGCACATATGTTACATAAGCATATAATATTCATAAGCACAGATGCACTTTGGTAAAGAAACGTTAACTAAAACGATTAATATACAAAAATAGTAATAATAACAATAAAACATGTAGAGATCAAGCAGACTATACAAACTGAAAATAATCATAAATACTGATGTACAAAATTCACAAACTGACACAAGCATTTCCATAAGCACTTCCATATTCGGAGATGTGCTGAGTGCTGAGATGAAATAGAAATGTCTTAATTGTAAAATTCTATGATTGTATTACCATACAAACATTGTTTTTAGTGCAAACACATATGTACATAACAACTCAGAAATGTGATGATACCACATAAGCTGAAGATGCAAGAATAAAGTAGTTTAAAATGTTACCTGTGCCAACTTTTACAAACATGACTGATCCGTATTGAAGAGGAACATCAATCATGGTGAGAGGAGGCTGCTTTGGAGAAATGGTAATAAGTAATTAGAGGAGGAAGAATAGGCAGGAAATGGTGGGAGGCCAATGATTCAGACAATAATTTAGGGATGGAAACTAGATGAATCATTCAGTTATTTTTTTTTTTTTCTTTTGGAAAAAGTGTCAGTCTGGCAGCCAGTCACTCTGCATATCACCTCAGCATGGCATCTGTATCCCGGTTGCCATGGCAATGCAGTTGCTATGAGATCAATTTATCTGGAGATCTGGCTGTTGCAGATGTCACTGGGCACTGCTCTCAATAACAAAGCCTCGGTCAAATTACAGACAGCTAAGGCTCACACTCACTTCTTATTCTGATCCGGACTGACAGACAGGATTTTAATAAAGACAGAAAACAGTCAAGTATCAGACCGTTTCAATATCTTTGTGTAGTGAATCGTTCACAGTTCATTGTTGCAGGGGCATCTTCCCACTTTTGATCATTCTGTCAAACATACTGAACCAAACGCTCACTGCAACATATTCAGTATATCAGAGGAATACCACAAGATGCCAGTCAAGATCAAAGTGCAGCTTGACATGCAGTCCCTCCCCGCCAACCTCACTCTTCTCTCCCATCCTCCACTTCAGAGGCTCAGTGCTGCGTGGTACAGTACGGCCCCTGCATGACGCATGTCTCTGCACCTCTGACGTGTGGATCTGTGCAGAAGTGGGAATACTACCTACTTGCTTTCCAGTAGTTAATACCCCTGAGCAGCATATGAAACTCTGTTTAATGCTCTTTTGCCTTCATCACAAAGTGGCTAAAATCTGTTCGAATCACCACATGTTGGGACTAAACCCCCATCTAGGGACAAAAATCTGGTCTGCACAATGTTTAACTATTTATTACATTAGGGTTAAGACTTTGTTTGAGTTTTATGCAAGATACATGCAAGATTTATGACAAGTGTAAGGTTAGCTGAAGCTATGGCTAAGGTTAGCATTAGTCTTTAGGGAGTTTATGTAAGATCACATAATTGCCCACCTGTTGCCTGTGAATAGAAGCTGAGCTCCATTTAGCCATGCTGGGCTGTATCATATAGAGGCAAAGGCAGGGAAAAATCACTTATGGAGTGCAGCCTGTAGCTATGATGTGGAGAGGCTGAGGCTGTGGGAACGCTGCTTGTTGGGGAAGAAATTAACCAAGGTGTGTCTGAAACAAGTAAAATTAGGGAGACATGTTGAAGGTGAAACTGTTACGTATTTCAGCAGCGCGGTTACGTATTCACCTCAGTTCGTACATCCTCTTGTGGTAAACCTTTGCAGTTAGTGTCTCTAATTAGCCGCCTGCTGTATTTCCTCTGGACTTGGAGTTGAACGTACTGTATTAACATGTCAACAAGAATGACATATTTTTCTCTACTATTAATGAGTGACTTTTGGTTCAGTGATTACAATGGCCAAGGCTGGTCATGTACAATGAACACAGTCGTAGAATGCATTTGAAATAGTTTATTCACAATTGTTGAATGATTCATCGACCACACAATGGAAGCCGGGCGTATTGCCTTTTGAAAAACAGCTGCACCATTCATTTAAATCCTCGTCATGTTTCAGCTGATGTAGTGCAGTTGAATGGGGTCAGCCCGCTTGTCCCTTCTCAACATGGTGAAATGGACATAACATGGCTGAGATTGTTCACATTTTTTTATGTTGACATTGGACTTAATCATCTCATCTCGTAAAAATAAATTGATTTAGTAGAGTCAGTGTGTGGAAAGACTAAAGCAGAACTGACAGTGTCAGAGGGGGGGGGTTTCATCTGATCAATGGGTGTACTGTTGTGTTGCATGTGTGCGAGTGGTAGTCCGGCGTTTGACTTCATTTATAAAATCAAACAACATCAACAAAATCTATATTTAGACGACAACACACAAATTGATTGTGAACACCAAAGCTATGCAACCATTCTTGCTTTGCTGGATTTAATTTTCAGTCAATCTTCTCGTGGAGCTCCTCAGAAAATCTCGTTACCATGCCGGTTTAGCAATGTTGTTATTGAACTGACCGTGTTGACAGTGCGCACAGATTCTTCTCCAAAGGAACTCCGATACATACACACATGCAAATTGACCCCATACCAGTGGTCCATCTTATCCAATCTTATCCCTTTAGATATCCTTGTAAAATGTTAACCCTACTTACTGTTGTCTTAAACACATGAGCAATAAGGCAAATCTAAGTGCATATGTTGGCTACCTGGCGTATCCTGTGTTTGGTAGCGTACGTCCTATAGACTGTATAGAAGAAGGGGACGTAGCCACCATGACGTCACCCATTGCTTTGTGGACTACCGTTTTGAAGCCACAAGTTTGGCATTTTGGCCGTTGCCATCTTGGTTTTTTGGAGCCAGAAGTGACCATATTTGAACAAAAGGGTGGACAATACGCACGGCCACCTGTAACAGGAACCTGACTGCACCTGGCTCCTGGATACATCGTGTGAAGTCGCTGCTAAGAAAGTTAGCTTGTAAATGTACTTACCCAAAAAATGCAGAGTGTCTTTTAGTACAACCGAACGCCTATATACAGATTGACGGGTCTTCTGCAACCAGTGGACTCGCCCCGAAGTTTAAGGCACTTCAGCACTGGCTTCACTCTTCAGACCCGGAGGTTGGTGCTTGGTGCATCCTTAGAAATGACCCGCTTCTGCAAGATGCATGTAAGCACGCAAATGATGATGTGAAGTAAGGTCGGTAGCAGACTGAACAAGTGATAACAACAATATACAGTAGTCACCTCCTTGAGTGTTGTCATTGTGTTTACTTTGTGCAAAATCTATGTCTTACAGACACTAAACCGGACACTCTCCAGACCTCAGGTGCACCTGAAAATCTTGACTGTGAATGTCACAAACAGGAATCCCCCCGTGTCAGTTCAGTGCACGCTTTGAAAGTCCTTGAACTAGGCACAGCTCTCACTCTTAAGTGTACAGGGACCATCAGCCGTGGCCCCACATACCCTCCTCTCACAAGATTCCAAAGTTAACCTGAGGCAACACGTTTTTCCAAGACAGCACAACACTTGCAGACATGAATGCAAATGACCATGACCTCTGAATTATCTTGAGAGGGTAGAAAGTCAATTCAAGCAGCAACCAGGACGCAATCCATATCCTTCCTCCTGAAGCTGAGGGTGGACATCCAGCAGATTATCCATCCTCCACCACCTACAACAAAATCAATAAAGTCAGATTCTTCTGTGTTTGCATGAGACAGTCTAGAGACTGAGCTGCACTAAATCAGCTTGACCCCGCTTGGCTACCAGAGATCAGGCAAACATTTCAGCAGAAGAGGCTCCTATTTGCTGTTAAAAGATCACGTGTGGCAGCGTGACTTCCATGGACAGGATCATTGACAAATCGTTGCAGAACATACCCAGTAAAATCATCTTTGTCACTCCTACTACAGTTTGCATGCTTGTTCCTGTTTATGATGTGTTTCTGTTTACAGGAGTCTGTAATAAACTGTGTTGAAAGCATTTTTCCCCCCCAAAAGAAGTATGTATGTATGTATGTTTACATCCAACAATAATGTATGGGAGCTCATGCTAATAACAGGCCCTCGAAATGAGCTTGAAATTGGGTCTGCAGAGTACATGTGTGCTCACAGCCTGTCTAATACATATACTATACTTTGTGTAAAACGTGCCCAGACACAATTTACCGGCTAAGCATACCCCTTGTTACCTACACAGTGAGTGCAAAACACCCACAGCACATGAATGCATCCATGCACATACTGAGACAAATCATTCACCCGTGCTGTTTTGATAAAGCCTCTCATCTGAACATCCCCTTCTGCGAAAGGTTGCCTCCATCACATTTCTGCACATCCGTCCATCACTCAGCCAAGTGGAAAAAGAGCAAAAGAGTGTGAAAGACCTCAGCATGTCTCTCTCTCTCTCTCTCTCTCTCTCTCTCTTTCTCTGCTTGCCTGTTTCTCCCTCCAATTCCCTCTGTCTTCCTCATCTCATTTCCAAATACAAGCCAGTGCTCTGCTCTCAGCGCTTTCTTCCCTTCATCATGTCCCTCATGTGTGTTCTGACCTTGTGTGCTGAAAGCAGCGATGCTCCAGACGGTCAGGTGAGGCCGCCGTGTCTACGCTGTTCTTGTTCATCTGCCCCACATATAGTCAGACAGCTACCTGTGTCCCTTGTACAGACTAAGGCTTATGTGTCTGCATGGCTGCAGACAATGGGGTTGTCCCCAGGTGCCCCAGATATTGAAAGATAATAAAGGGCTGCGTGTGCGCCTGTGTGTGTGTGTGTGTGTGTGTGTGTGTGTGTGTGTGTGTGCATGTTCCAGACGGTCACAGTGGAAGAGCATCCTGGTACGGCTCTGTTGTGCCCGGACTGACAGGCAGCAGGATTACTGCTGAAGAGGTTACCACAGTTTTATCTCCCAAATGCACATACACTCGCACGTGCACACACTCGCACGTGGAGCACGCACACAAACACACGTTCATGGAGAACGGACTAACTAACTTTTACTCTATATGTATTTTTGATCAGGCAGAAGTGGCCTTTAGAGAACTCTGATTTTGTTATTTATCTGAAACCAGAGCTTGTAGCCCCATCAGACCTGAGCTGTCTACTTCATAATCAGGGCTGGGTCCACATGCAGAGGCCAGCAAGTTTCTGCATATGGTGTTTTACCAAATTGAGCTTTCTATTTAATTAGAGATTGTTCTTAAAGGCAACCACATGGTCGTCAAGGCTTATGCACACATGAATCAGCAGGCAATGATCGATGTCCTCTCAAGCTCCAGATGTTGGTCTGTAGACGGCTTGCAGTAATATCTTAGTCAGGGACTTTCATAATATACCTACATACACAGAAAATCCGTAAATGCAGACTTCAAAAAATACGTGTCATTTTCCAAGATCATTTTCCATTATTACAGATTCTACTGAGAATTTGGGCAAATCAGAACCCCATAATTGAAATTGTTAATCAGTTGATGTGCTGGTATTTTTTTTCATTTTCATTCATTGATCCTTTGGTTTTTAAAATGTCAGGAGATAGTGAAAAATACCCTGCCACCCCCCACACACCTTCCTGTAACTGAACATTTGCACTTTGACTGTCTCTGCTTCACTGGCTGCTGGCTCACACTTAACTTACACTTGTCACACTACTGTACACACACTTACCTGCACCATATATGCCTTCACATACACATACATATTTATACTGTATATATCTGACCTATAGTGTATACACTGTATTCAGATCATACACCCAGATGTTTATTCTGTATATAGTGTTTCACTATTGCCATTACTTATACCTGCACTGTAAATCTTTTTGTTCATACTGTATACATCGTTGTGTATTAATATCTACCCCTTACTGTTTATTCAATACATATGCACATTACTCTGCACTTAACTGCTTTTTGCACTTCTGGTTGGATGCTAAACTGCATTGCATTATCTCAGTACCTGTGTACTCTGTGCAACGATGATAAAGGTGAATCTAATCTAATATTAAAAATGCCTAGCATATTTTCCCAAAGGTGACGTCTTCAGATCTCTTGTTTTGTCAAACCAACACTCCCAAATCCAAAGAGATTCAGTTTACTACCACTGAAGATTAAAACAAGGAAATATTGACACCTGAGAAGCTGGAAACAGTAATGTCTTTCTGCAGTTTTGGTTAAAAATGACTGAAATGATTAATTAATCATCAAAATGGTTGCTGATTAATTCGCTGTCAACTGACTAATTAAATAAACCGACTTGTTGTTTCAGCTCTGAACTAAAATCAAGAATATACTGTAGGCAAAATCACATAAAATAAAGTTCAGCTGCTGTGAGTCATCTTCCGGCGTCACCAGGAAACTCTGGAGGTTTACACCTTTAACGTGCATCATTATCATGTTTAAACTCCACTGTGAATACAAAACCGCTGTACTTTGCGCTGTGAGGGAGTCTGAGAGACGTTTCAGCCACTCAGAATCTGTGCTGACATCGCAGCTCTGGTTCTGCAGCAAAGGAGCGCTCTTACTTCTTCAAAGGGCTCAGGGCCTCAAGAGTTAGGTGGATCACAGATCAGTCACACTAAGTCCACTGGCCAAGTCGACCCAGGGACAGTGGAGGAATGTAACTAAGTACATTTACTCAAGTACTCTACTTAAGTACAAATTAGAGGTACTTGTACTTGAGTCTTTTTTTTTCTACCCCGCTACAGTTCAGAGGGAAATGTACTTTTTACTCCACTACATTCATTTGACAGCTTTAGTTACTAGTACAGTTGAAGTACAGCTGAAACGATTAGTCGATTAATCGATTGACAGAAAATGAATACTTATAAGTAACATTTTCAATGCAGAGTAAAGGATCTGAATACTTTCTCCAACACTGCCAAAGTGTTGCTATACTAACTGGTTCATCATGCAACATGTAGCAAACTGCATTTCTACTGTGTGAGTCAGTTTTGAATGGGCACCATCTCCTCTGTGGCTTTCATGTCGCGGTGGGAAAAGGATACTGCATCTTTCCAGGGTCTGAAACTTCACAAACAGCTTGTGTTGCATCATTTAGCACCAAGCTAAGGCGCACGCTGAGGGAGCAGTGAACTATACTTTCACTGTTGTCTGTCTGTCTTCCCATTCTCACCTTTGTCAGCTTCCATGTGGTCAGCCTCACGCTGTCTGTAGGAAGTGCAGCAGGTTCCTAAAACTAGGTCCTGCACTCTGGTTCAAAACAAAGTGACAGCACACAGTCACACTACGTGGGCACTTTATAAAGTTGTATTTACTGAGTCTTGACAGTGTTTATACATGTCTGCATTCATTTACTCAATTGAGTGTTTGCATCTCAGGATTCTGAGGCACTAATCAAGTGTTTTGACAAATGTATTTATGCTGCTGTGATTGGCTGAGGGTTCCTCATAATCATCTTTACCATGTTTCTTGTAACCTCTGCAGCTCTTTGGGTGACATCTATAAACAGATTATATATATGCATGTATATATATTAAAAAGCAACATACTTCTATTTGCAAATGAATATAATAGAGCTGAAATTATAACTCAAATATTTAATTAGCTGATTGACAGAAAATGTATCTGCAACTGTTTTGATAATTGATTTATCATTTAAGTCCTTTTTTAAGCAAAAGTGTCAAAAGTTCATTGGTTCTGACTTATCAAATGTGAGTATTTCCTGGTTTTCTAAGTCCTCTATAACAGTAAATTGAACATCTTTGGGTTGTGGACTGTTGGTCGACCAAAACAAGAGATTTGAAGATGTCAAGTTGGACTACGGAAGACAGTGATGGACATGTTCATTAATTTCTGACATTTAGTCGACCAAAGGATTGATCGAGACAATAATCAACAGATTAATTAATAATATGTATCTTTTTAAATGTATGTAATGCATTTCAAAATGATCTGGTAATGTTTCTACATATTTATTAGCCTTTCACTAATATAGCAGAATATACTAGAAATAAGTGTTTCCTACTATTTCTTAGGTTACATGTATTTAAGTAAAACTCCATTCACTTACAGTATGCACTTTAGACACTCTGATCTAAACACATCTACCACAATACAATGGTTGTCCTAATGAATCTACCTCGTTGTACTTTTAATGATTTTTTACAAGTTAATTTTGTAGCTCATCATCATCTTCATTCTCTATCTTTATGACATTTTTATAGTTTTGTACAACTTCATATCTTATCATTCCCCTGAGGAAAAGACTTTCAGCTCAGTATTTTAGTTCTAAAGTGTAATTTCACCCTCTTTGTCTTGTTGTGTCCCCTGTAAGGAAGTCAGCCTTGTTAAAGCCGGATGAACCTACAGGGAAGACGGCTCTATCCTGTCTCTCTCTCTCTCTTGTGTGTGAGAGGTAGGATGCCGGGCCGCTGCCGGGCCTGAACCCAAGTCCCCGGCTTTGATGCCGAGGACTTTGAAGCCGAGTGTCAAGCTTCAAAGAAACTGGTACTGGGCTGCACCCCATCCCTAGGTCCTCAGGGTGGGGGGGGTTGAAGTGCAAGGTGTGACTCGTCACTTTGCTCAAGAGGACCTCAGGTGCTACAGAGCTTCAGTTTGTGAGGAAAGAGGAAAGATGAAGACGTGGATACAAGACTATGAAGCTAAGTCGGATCTCAGACCCCTGGGGTGGTGTGATGAGTCACTTTCTGGCTCCCAATCCTCATAAACACACACACACACACACAATCCACCAACCAGGATTGAACACACTCTCACACACACACACACACACACACACACACACACACACACACACAGACCTAGACAGAATCAGGTCCACACAGATGTATCCACGCCGCTCTTAAGAGTAAAGTAAAGCAGCGCTGAAAGCTTTTCCTAAAATCTGATTGGATGTAGTCACAATGGGGGTCGATGCTCCAAACTTTTGAGCACTGTTTCCATGGCGATAGGTTCTGACACCTCCTGTCGTGACAAGATGTTTTTTGGTTGCAAGGGCCGGGGGTGGAGGGGGGGGGGGGGGGGGGTTGCACAGCAAGATTTGAGCACTGACAGTCAAAGAAGGCTGTCAGAACATCCTGATAAAAATAAAAAAAATAAAAAAATTCAAGTCAAGAGCGACAGCACAGCGCTCCGACTGCAGGCAAGAACAATGAACCCAAGTGACCTCATCTGAGAGCAGAGAGAGAGAGGTACACAGAGGCTTTTAACCACGCACAAAAAACACTGACGTATTTTGATTTTGAATGGCGCATCCAGCCCAGAGGAATATTTCCTCTTAGATAATTGGAGTACAATGTGTTGATAATGAGGCAAATTGCTCTTTTTGTGGGAGACAATTTGCATCCTCATTAGGGCAGTCATTTAGAGACAAAGGCTATTATGCTACAGTATTTTGTTCTCTTAGAGTAAATACAGAAATCTATGTTTGACCCTGAAAAACGGGATCTGTGGAATGCACTGAGGGTGAATCCATCAAATAAAAACAGTAGCAAAACAATGAGTTCAAAGGGGAGAGGGATACTTACAAATCAATGATTGCTGTGTCTTTTTCTCTGTGTCATCATCTGCTTCATGGCAGCAGCTCAACATTTGTGTTTTAGAGGCGAATAATGTTCAAGTCTATTTGTTTTCTAAATCCCCACAGGTTCATTTGGGTTCAGCGCAGAACCCAGCAGGGGTGCTAGACACAACAGGGTGGGCGGGTGCCAAACCTCACTGTTGTCTTCAAATGAATAGAGGAACTTAAGTGACCTCAGACACGCCAGCGTTAGGGCCACTGTGAATGGCTGATGGCAGCACCTAGCAACATCTCCTGAAGAGAAGCAAGCCGTGTCCTTCAGATCATACTGTATGAAAATATGAGTGCTTGTGAATTAAACCAGTGCCAATGCCAGTTTAGTCAGTAACGCATGCATTAACTGTTAATTTGTCCTAATTCGATACTGCAGCATGATCAAATAACTGATTTCAAACAAACGGACACATAAGACCACACACCCTATTTAAAGCAATATGTCAAAGACTTATTCTTATAATAGAGTTGCATGGGTAAAACACAAACTGTAATATCAAGAGTGAGAAACTGATCTGTATTTTCTTCTCTCAGACTATATATATTTGTTTTTAAACTTCCAGGTAAGCTGAATGAAACCTTCATTGAAAGGTTGTGAGGTAGAAGTAGTAGTCTATGTTCACTCTACAAAGAGGCATAAAGACCTTTAGTCATGTTAGTATAGTAGTATGGTGCAGTTAAGCAGTAATAGTGTGACTCAACACCGCAGCGAAAATATTCATCATTAGGATAAACCTCTTGAGATGAATCATCTGGCTTTCAAGGGTGTTGGATGTTTATAGATGTTGTCCAGCAGATGGCAGCAGAGGACTGCATTTACATTTAAATGTGTCACACTCAACAAGATTAACATACTATTTATTTTTATGATAAGTCTTGGTTCCTTTCATAAAGGTCTTTATGTTGTTTTACTACTACTGAGTAATGAGTGTTAGTTTCCATGCAAACTATATATATATTATAGAGTTCATATGAATACTTGTGCCACAATTTAAAAGGACTAAAAGGTAAATGAACAAGCTGTCCTTTCTGTATTCCCCATATTCATATGTAATGTCATATGTTAATTTAGTGCATGACTTGCTTATCCAATGTAAAAAAAAACAAAAAACTGCACATCTGTGTTTATATGTATAATAGTTGTTACATTATCTTGGATAGTTTCCACTGTTACTTCTTGGGTAAAAGGTTGGATGGAACAAATGATTGAACAAACTCTGGAGACGTCCGTCACGTGGTCTAAACTCAAGTCACAGTTTTTTTGTTTAGTTTATTTGAGACTTGACCTGGACTTTGATGTTTCAGTTAATTAAAGTTTGATATTTTAATTCACTAAATTGAAACAGACTAATTTGTTACGACTTGAACTGGTTTTCCAGATTCCTTTACACTTCAGAGTCGACACCGATGACATGGACTTGACTTGCTGTTAATTCAACTTTCACAATAGGTACTTGACTTCTTGACTTAAGACTCATTATTTTCTATATACTGTAAAAACAGACTGATATTCATATAACCTTTTTGTATAGTTTTGTTCAAAGAATTGAATATGAGAGTCATCTTGAAGCCTCGCAGTGAACACAACACAGACACCTGGTTGCCAACACCATCAGCCGCTTCATATGTGGAAGTATTATGAAGTGACTGCAGACAAAGAATATACTATATATAGTATAATATCTTATACTCTAGAAACACATCTCTACACCACCTCCTCTCTTCTGACGTAGATACTGATGTTCATGCTAACCTGACAATGAAGACGCAGAAAGCTGCAAGAAAGACGTGTGGTCGTTTGATTAAAAAACCTCTAAGGACTAAAGGACATCTGGGCTTGAGGTGGGCTGGTGTGCATCAAGAGCGCTGCAAGGAAAAAAAAAAATAAAAAAGACGACTAGCACAAGTTTTTTCTTTTTTTAGGATGAAAATATAAAACTCACATGTTCTCTTTATTTGCTGTATATAGATAGATGTACACCACGGGAGTTTGGATAAAAGCACACACAAAAAGCTCATGTATGTAGAATCTCAACACATGTCTGGAGATGAAAAACAAAAAAACGGAAAAGATGTCGGATTACAAATAGATAAAAAACTATCCAAATTCTATACGGTTTCTAAATGTAAATAGTCACATGTGTTGACGTCTGTGCCACATACCAACTGTCTTCAGTTGCTAATAACCTCTGTATTCTGTACATGGGGTACTTTGTACAAAATATGAAATCTACCATTTAATAATAGTTATAACATAAAATAAAAGTACATTATATGTACAATATTAGATGAAGCCATTTAGTAGGAGACATATACTAAAGGACACTTCATTCTTTTCAAAGAAAAAGAAAACAGAGCTTATGTAAAAGGAAGAGAGCTCCAAAGAAGCCAATATTAAAGCCATTTCAAGAAGAACAACAGTCACCAATGGGACACTCCTGCAGGACAACCCAGAGGATGCAGATTACTGAAGGGATGGGATCACTTTCCATCCATCAAATCCACTGTAATACCCGGGGGTAGGAGGGGATGAGTTTTTGTAAAAGCCCTCTGTGAATGTTGTTCTTCAAGACAAACATGGAGAGAACGGAACAGCGTGACCGCAGTATTATTTACAATTTGCACATTCAGTTGAAACACTGACAAGAGGTTCTGCAGGCAAAGGAAGAATAAAACCACAACAAAAAGAACTTGCAAGCATCCAGAAGCAGATCAAACCGATGTCCAAATAACGAGCCCTACAGAGTAGTAGGTTTTTACTGAAGGGGGGGGGGGGCTACAGCCAGTGTGCAGGTCTGGGCAGAAGGGGTCAAACAATAGTACAAATTTAAAGTGGAATGGGACAGTGGGGGCACAAAATGGAAAAGTCACGATGGGGAGGTGATTTCCTCTCCTGTGGAGGCTAGCTCTTATCGAGAGGCACCCAGGGGAGGTGACCCCACACACACACCAAGACAGACAGCATCACGGATTTCAACTCTTCACCGTTTGTTTTTTCAGTTGTGTTTCTATTTTCTTTCAAGTTTTATCAGGAAGTGCTTCATTGCTGAAGTGGTTTGGGTGCAACCACTCTGCTTCTCCTCTCTAGCTTTTAACTCCAAAGTCGACTTTGCAGCTTCAACAAGGCATGTGCTGGAGTCCAAGCGGCTGGAGGTGTGCCAAGTGCGGATCTGTTTTTGGAAACCGATGTTACAATTTGTTTTTTGAAATGATCTGGCATTTTAGTTCATGCTGCTACTCGATTCTCGGTTGAGCAAATATCCCCTTAGACTATAAAAGGCACTGTGAAAAGAAAGGCTCATGTTTGACCTCTTCAAACCAAACATACCTCATCTACGAAGCAGTTTAATCTCGAACACGTGTTTTTATAAATAAAAGGGTCTTGCTTGAGAAGAGTAGAAAAAGCGATCGCGGTCAGCACAGTTTCTGCCCCCGTTTGACTTCTCTCAACACACAGCAACATTGTGTAAATCCCAGACAAGGAACTGCATCTCTTTGACCTCTCGTAGGCCTCACATGAATGACAGCGACTTGTACTGAATGTTAATGGCCATGTTAAAACACACTCACGACAATGGCTGGATGTGAACTGGCAAACCAAAAATAAATCCCACAATCCCCTCTCATGTAACTGGCGCAGCAAACCGTGCTCAGGCTGGACCCAGCCAATCAAATTGATCTAAACGTGTCATAACAAACTATCCGACCATTGTTTGAGCCGCCCAGCACACACTACAACCTGTGTTAACTTATTGCCTACACAATTAAAAAGAAACTACATTTAAGAGAGAAGACAAGAAGATCTGTTGGATGAAAAACCTGGACCTTTGTCAGGCCAGCACTGTTGAAGAGGACTATGGTGTAACGCTTTCAGTCCAGACACACTCTGCTGGGAGTCCCAGATGACCCTGTCCTGATTAACAGAAGGATCAATGAATCTTCATGGCGAGTGGAAAATGGACTGAGAAAAAATAGAAACAAAACAAAAGAGTTATACAGATAAGGAAGTGTGTTTTACTCTGAGAAGAGCTCCTAATATACTATGTAGGAAAAAATATAAACAGCTGTCTAGTTTAAATGTTGAGAAAAATAGCTAATATTAAATATATAGAAAACAACTGGCATTTTCTCATCAACAGATGCTTTTGTTTTTTGAAAAATTAAACCAAAGAAGTCCTCTGTGGAGGTTACAGCTGGGGGCTCATATTATTTGTACAAGCACCTGACATCTATAAAGAAGAGGCAAGAAGAGAAGACAGCTCACACACAGAACAGAACACCTGAGAGAAATGACCAGAAGGGGGCAGCACAGCACCCCGAAAAAACACAACGAGCTGAGAGGACAGGGGGAAAAAAAAGAGAAAAACAAGGGAGTATCTTGGGTGAAGTTCAGGGGGGCGGTGCATGTCATAGTCATGCAGGACCGTCCAGCACCACAGACGTCTCAGCTGGACAACAACCAGGTGGGTCAAAGAGGGAGAGGAGAGGGAGGGGGATCAGTGGGGACAGAGCACCGCTTGTCCCGAACAGTTGAACCAGGCTAAGATGTGCGGCTTTAGACATTTTCTGTGTCAGGTGGAGCTGGGACTGTTCAGTTCTGTGTTGTGCTGGGCTGGACTGAGATACCAGAGTTCTGTTGTGCTGGCCTCTGTGGGCCTGTGGTTCCTCTGTGGATGCTGCTGCTGCTGGCTCATGGTGGATCTGGGGTGGTCTCTTAGTGGCCGTCGTGCGTCGTCAACATTTCCTCGGCTCTCCGGTGCAACTCCAGGGCTGTGACGGTGCAGATGTCCTTGGGGAGTTCTGATTTCCTCCGCATCAACGGGCGCTCTCTACGCTGATCTTTTTGGATCTGGAGACAGCGGGACGGAGAGGGATCAGAAACATTCAGCACTAACACACACTCACAAACCTACTTCACAGTCATTCCACTTCTGTACAGTCTGACATTTATTTCTGCAATCTTTCTACGTCTGAAATTCGATCCAGACATTAAGAAAAAACACCTGCCCTTTCAAACGCCCCGCTCTCACACTTTCAACAAGCACATAACAAAAAAATGTATTTTCAGTGCGATTCAGTCTGATCCAAATGTCTCACTATGGTTGCATCGTTGTACAATTTCCACCCGGGGATCAATAAAGTATTTGTGATTCTGATTCATATCCAAAGAGACATTGTTTGTGAAGAGTAAATAACTGCATGGCATGACAGGGTAAGTGCCAAAATGAGCAAGCCCCATGATGGAATATGAAAAGTTAAAATATAAAATATATATAAAAGCACGATCACTTGCAAAGGCAAACACAGGCAATTACTTAGTTCTTAAATTCTCCTAATTTGTCCCCTGTTCCGCTTAGAAGCTGGAAGACAGCTGGGATACTTTGTGAATCATACCACCCAAGTCAGTTAGCTTTGAATAACCACTTCAACAGAAGAAATTATTTATGGGATATAGTGAAGGAGTTTTTCTTCCTAGTGTGTAACATTACCTGAAAAGGCCTCAAATGTTTTAGCTGTGGCTGGTTTCAAAGTTAATTTGTGTCCGATCACATGTACAAATGCTTTCAAGCCTCATGGATTCCATTTGAGCATACGCACACTACATACAGTAAAACCTACCATACTAATATAAAGGGCTGCTGAAAGGCTGTGCAGTAGAAAGAAGAGGACACAGTGGCTTTTTTGTACAAGTTGTACACACATGATCAGACACTACACTGACTCAAAACCATGAACCAGCTTCCAGTCTTCATTATGAACCTTTGAATCTTCACTGTTTGAAACTAAAATCACAGTAATTTACAAAATAATGTGCTGAGGATTTATTGAAAAAAAGCCAGCTGATGAGTGTTAGCTAGAGCGGACACATATAAAGATAAAAGTTTGTCCAAACAAAAATACAATAGTGAGGACATTTTTAAAATGTATTTTAGTGGGAAACCATGGCACAGAATAACCCTTTCAACCAGTCTATTAAATCATAGCTTTAGTAGGTTTTCACACAGTAATCACATTCTACATGGTCTATATTTGGGCATCAACCACAAAGCCCTGCCACAGCAGCTGCCTCACACAAAAACACATGAATATTCACTGCTACACTCCTTTCCTTACCTGTGTGGCTTCCTCCTCTACTGTTTTCTTTAGCATGTTGACATCGTCTAGCAGCGGCCCGTCTGTCTCCATGTCCATCAGACCGTCTGAGTCTGCCGAGTCAATGTACGTCAGAAACTGTACAGGGAGAAGAGGAGGAACGGTTGTAAGGCACCACGCCATTGATATAACTTCTCTGGTGTGTGCTCAATTATTCCTGCTTTTGACCATAAAGCTTTGACCAACTTTAAGAATTTCTTAGTTTCCCACTCAGACTTATTTTGGACACTCAATGACCTTTTCTCTAGTTCCACCATGAACATATCCTCTGCTCAGCTTTTTTTGGGGCTACACTGGTGCACAGTTCATTCTCAAAGGCTGTGATTGGATTGATTGAAGTACAATTGAAGCACTTGTACTATAATGGGTGTTTTTGTAATCACAGAAACATAAAATTGTCGTACAAGATTACAGTAACTGAGGCAATCCTGAAACACACCATCAGCCACTAAGATGTCTGCTGTATTTATATATTACTAGGTTAAGACCTCTTTGCTCACCTGTGGGTTTGACTTTGCAAGATTCTCAATCTTCAGCCATGCTTCTTCTCTCTCTTTCCATTTGGCTTTCTCTCTGACACACCACACAAAACAGACAAAATCATTAGAGACTGTATCGAAAGGCAATATTTACTTAAAGATACACTGACTTCACAAATCTGTTTTACCAAGAGAGCTGTAGCTACACTGGAAATTCGGATGCGATGTGACTTACTTGCTTTTCTCTGCCCTGAACTGTTGGGTGCAGTCATCGAACAGCTTCTGGTTCATCTCCATGAAGAGTTTCAGAGCATTGTAGATCAACCCATGTATCGTCCTACAGACAGACAGTGATTAACACGGGTCACTTGATTTACATACTTAGTAGAGAGACAGACACAAAGGGAAGCCTGTGTAGTGACTCACTTGTTCCAATGGGTCTTGGAGTTGCGGTAGAGGGATGGAAACATGATGGGCAGGATCTTGGCAGCGTTGTCACTGATCAGGCTCATGATGTACTCATTGTTCCAGTAGTACAGCGCTCGTTCTGCCACCTAACAACCCATCAGTTTATAACAAGGTTACATTCAACTTTTGACAGAAAAAAAACTAAGTGTACCCACATTACCTCTGTGTATAACAAACACACTAAAATCACATTACACATGTACTGGGATGAATGTCAGACCTGAAAGTGTGGGCTGGACACACACTTGGCCAACTGTCTGAAGAGGGGCTCCATGACTTTGACAAACTCCGAAGGCTCGATGACGTCCAGGATCTCCTCCAGCTCATTGAGGAACATCACCTCTTTTGGACTGTGGGTCTTTGGCCAATACTTTAACAAAGCCATCACCGTCTGCGCACAAAAGGACAACACACTAATTAAAGAACAAGTACGGACGGTTGATCTGTCCAACTAGTAATCTGCTGATTAAGTACTACAGCATTTAAAAAAGTTCATCAGACACATATGTAGAAAGATGTATATACTTAGTTTGTATGACTACTGAATACTTTGTTTATCTATCACTCTCTTTTAGGGCTAAGCAAGCAAATGTTTTGTCAAACAATGGTCCTTTTATTTTTACCAAAATAATTCAAATGCATTCCCTCTGCTCTTTACTAAGATTTTAAAATAATACAACCAGGCAACATGTTATTTTGGTGGCCAATCAAATAAAAAACAAATCAGATTGCAACTAAGCATAATAAAGAAATATCAAAAACTAGACTTAAACAATGGAGTCCTTTAGTTCATACAGGCATTAACTAATCTCGAGCAGACAGGGTATTGAAGGATAATTCCATCAACATTATCAAGGACATAACATTAATAAATCCTATCTTACCGGTTCTGTGAGGGTGCTATCCTTCTCTAAGAACTGTACCACACAGTAGGCCAGCTAAGGGAGAAAGACAACACAGTGTTATGACTTCCAACAAAACTGCAGTATTGTAAATACTGATGTTATACGGTTTTGATATGAATGGCACAATATTTAAGACTGACAAAGTGGGTACCTGTGGGTGATATACACTAAGAGACTTGACTTTGTGTAAAGGCAGCAGAACTTTCAGCAGGAATATCTTGTGCTCTTCTTTCAATGGTAATGCAAATCCATTGATTATGCTGTAAAGAGAAATAAGCGCTAGAGCTGTACTCAAGACTCTCATGGACTCAACAGAGAGATAAGACAGAGGCTATACCTGTATGTATCAATATGAATGTTTTAAATCATTTTTACTACTGAAAACTATTATTGGAAATGTACCAAAAACAAAACCACACCATTGAAGCATTATGGGTGCACCTCCCAAAAATATCTTACCTGCCTAATATTTCCAGTAATTCTGCTATTCCATTATGATGTTCAGTTTCATAAATGAACCTGAAAAACACACAACACGGTGTTACATCATGGTGGTACATTTAACAAAATACACTCCATTAGTCACAAGTGTCAGTAATGTATGAGTCAACTACTCACTCACCTATAAAATATGTTATTAATATGTTTCCTAATGTACGCTCGCAGGCCCAGGAACTTGCCATAGATGCGATGAAGAGTGGTCTTTAAAAAATCTCTTTCCCTGGGGTCTTCACTGTCAAACAGGTCTAAGAGCTGTGCACAAAAAAAAGGTTACAGAGAGCAAATTCAACTGAGCACCAAAGACAAAAATCTATGAAAGATCTATGAAAAATACACTCAAGCATCATGAAAATGCATATGATGCCTGTACTCTCAAACATTTATAACAATGCACACAAACTTGTATCATTATGTGCTCACCTGCATTACAAACCTCTGGTCAATATACTTTTTGGCTATGTTTGGTTGAAAGTCAGGTGATTCTAAGAAGCGTAGGAAGAATTCATAGACAATCTGTGGAAAGAAGAGTAGAGGTTAAAAGACGTGTGTGTGTGGGTGTGGGTGTGTACGTGTATATGTGTGTTGTGTACCTGTAGATGTGGCCATGCAGCCTCTAGCGTAGGCTCATCTTCCTCCGGGTCAAACTCGGCACCCGTGGGGTTGGATGATGGCGGCAACGTCCTAAACATATTCCCAGAAAACTGAGGGGAAAAACACAGAGAAGGGAAGGTAAGCTCAACAATCCACAGTCAACACAAGGGATTCATGATACCATACTTCAACACCTGACACAGATATCAGTTATATCAGAAAACAATATATAATATAAAAAAATACAATGGAATCACTGGACAACAACAGGAAGAGTCAAGTTCTCTTCAAACTCTGGTATCCAAAAGCTGAGCATGCCTGAAAAAGGAAGCCATCTGACTACACTTACTGTGTAACATGCACATCGTGACATGTCCTTCAGTACAGCATTAGCCTGATATCAAACAAAAAGTGTGGAGTTCTCTTTATTGACAACAACCAATGAAAGAAAGTCAAAATAAATGAATTAAATTATCTGAAATACAATTATGTTCCAGTTAATGCTTGGCTCACTTAAAAATTAATAACAAATAAGGCTGAAGAAAAACATGTCTCACTTAAGTCTGGCAGTGGTTGCTTTCTATAACTGCTGGTGGACAGATTGCATCAGTGACATGAAGAAGACGTGGTGTCTCCCAAGAAATCGATCAGCCACAGCAAACAAGGTTGTTTACAATCAGTAACTTGTTGGGGGAGTTAACTGCTAAGCGCTAAAGAGGCAAAAAACTATCTTTGAAACTAGGTTTTGCTAAGCAACAGTGAGATATGATCACAGTAAAGAAAATACATGTTAAAACAAACACTGGTACAATGTTATTTAGCCTCTGCAAATTAGTTTATCTTCAGGTTTAATTTTGCTTTTGGGAAACAACTTAGCGGTCCTCTAGAAAATGTAGTCATCATTTCCAATACTTAACTTATTGCCAAAAACCGTTCCAAGAGACAAATCAATAGAAATATGAGATGAGAAATATGATAGAAATACTGCTTTTCAAATGAAGAATGATGAGAAAATGTGTAAAATGTTGTACTGACAGTTGAATATTCCCTCTAGTGCTTGTGTGAGATAACAGCCTGTTTCACTGGCAATCCCATTCTCCAAACTAGGAGGCATCCATCTACTTTCCCTCTTAGTCTCTTCTCACTTCCCAGACAGCACACTTAGAGAGTCCCTCCAGAGTGCAGTCGACCAGAGGTCAAAACACACTCACTCGCCATCGTGTTTATATTCTTAGCAGAAACCATTTCTAACTTCTCCCCAGAGAATGGGACTAATGGAACAACCGGCGTTGTGTCATCCGAAGGTCTGCCAAAATATTGTTCTAAAGCTTGAACACAGAGGCATCAAACACGCCCTGAAAGAACAAGGGCTTGAGGGAGAAAATAATATGTACAGCCTTAACATAAGAATACACTCTTTATGGCTATGAAAGGAGTTTGCTGTGTCAATCTCCATACTTTGATGATGAAAGCCACCAGTGGACTTCAAAGAGTCTTTGTCTTTAAGGGGGCAGGGGAAAGAGGCTGCAAGGAATAAGAGTATATTTTCATGCTGATTTGGCAGCTCTGTTGCATTTTTTGCTGCACTGATCAAATAAAGCCATGACGAGGACGATAGGGGTAAATTTGCACCTTGATCATCTGCAGTTTACCATGTGGCATTGAGGCAGGGCTTTGATTAACATCAAAGGATTTTTAATTTGGCTTGGGAAAACAAACCTGGCACCATGAACACATTTCTAATAAATATACAGTAGGGGCTCAATGACTACAGCCCAACTGAATGAATAGGATCAGACCTGCAGAGGAAGGAGCTGTCTGCTAGGACGATTTAGGTTTAGTGACCACAGTACGTTCACTTCACATGGTGCAGAAATAAAGCCCACTTGAAAAAGAAAGATCCAGCTTCTTAACAAATAGCAGATTCTCCTACAGAAGTTAATGGAATAAGAAAGCAGACACAAGAAAGGAATGACGTGTTTTATGGGGCTTAATAATATGGGCTAATTATATATAATAGGCTTACACTAGCCGCGGAATAACATCACTAGGTAGGGTAAGCCGATGTTACCAATCTCAGGTGATTATGGCTGCCAATTTAAATCACATAACACTATTCTATGTTTTATGCACATCACAAAACTATTTGATACGATTTGAGATGCAATGATACGATTAAACCCACAAAAATAGAACTCTATGCAGGTGAAAGATACTTTTTTGGATTGGAGAAAAAGACCATGACTTGAAGCTTTTGTATCATTATAATTACTTCACTCTGTATAATTGTTGCTTTTCACTACGTTCTAAAAAGGTGCTGTGCTGAAATACAACATTCATTTCTTATTATAAAGATGTATGCATTTGTAATATGAAAAATAATTGAAAAATTGAAACTCTTCTGCAAAATCCAAATATAAATGTAACCAGAATCTCACATCTGCTTTAAAGATTTCATTTAGTACAACTTCAAAAACACATTTTGAAACGGTAGCAGATTCAAATTTATTGTAACTTCTACTCACTAATCTGAAACTCACTTGCAACAATAGCCTAAAACACAAAGTCCATCCTGTATCAGCACAGAAGAGGCCACATTGTCAAGGAAATTATATGCAGGGACTTTTAGTCTTCCCTGGAGTTCAATAATGTACAGTGCTGCTCAAACTATTACACAATTTAAATAATAAAATGTTCTGTTAAGGAACACTTCATAGCTCAAAATTAAATAATATTAATGACAGTTAACTTTGTTTGATGTGAATGTCAATTACGAAGCCACGTCACACCATAATTCAATCTGTTCAAATACTGACCATGTGGACCACCTCTGGGTAGATGGGTTCGGTGATGACGTTCCTGTTGTGGGTGATGTACTCCACCATCTCGCTTAGTGCCGCCCGTTTCACCTCCTTCCATTTCAGGTCACTCAGTGGGTCGGAGACAAAATCGAAGAGGACGCAGCACTGCCGCAACTTCTGGATGAACAGCTTCTCCTGCTCTGCAGGGGGCACATCTACGAGACAGAAAAGGACGGTGGGAATTGACATGTCTGCCATTGTGTGTTAAGATTTCACCTTTCACAGAAAAGAACAGGAGCAAATTGTCTTTACAAGACAGAATGTTAATCCTATTTAACAACAGACAGAACGACAGTGAAGAGTAACTACACAGGTCGTAGGTAGCTGGAAGTTTAATATTCATGAAATCACATGCATGACGCTGTAGCACCTGACATTGTCTTTTATAAACAATGTAAAAGTTAGTCCATGTTAATGTGTTGGTTGCCATGGTAATCAGTGGCAACAATCATTGTTCCTGAGTTTGTCTGGGTTTTTTTCCTCCCCCCATCCTCTCTTGTAGTCAGAGATAATTTGAGCCAAAGCTTCAAGAGTTATTCAGGTTCAGTACAGTTATAATTTGCTACTGTGGAGTTCATGTGGAGACATGTAGAGACTTCATTTAAGGACTTCATAAATCAATAATTCAGCCTTTCAAAGACAGTGTCACCACCACATCAATGATGCAGAAGCTCTAAAATCAGCCTCCAGGGATATTGAGCCACACCTGTCTGTGTATACTAATTAATTTGCAATTTAAAAATCATTACACGTTTTTGTAGCTACTGCACGCTCACTGTCAATGAGCAAAGCTCCATTCTGTGTCAGCATGCATGCATTATCACCATACCACAGCTGCCTCAAATAAATCAATGATGACAATACATTATCCCCAACAGTCTTACTCAACAAAATAAGCAATTAATTAATCAAGCAAACAAATAATTATTATAAATAACTACTCAAACGTTGTGCCAAAACAGGCACGTTTAGAGCTTATGTTAAAATATATCAGCAACAACCCAAATCCTCTGTGGTTGTGCCAGAAGTTACGAGCACAGGAGCTAAATGCAGAATGCACCAAGGATTTTTGTTCTGTACTTTGGAACCGTTACAAGTCTGCTCCCAGAGGACCTGAAGGGCTTTCCCAACTTGTACGGAATAAATTGTTTCAGACACACAAGGTGTAAGGCCATGTGGTGCTTTATAAACATAAAAAGAAGTTTAGAACTTTGCTAAAACTACAGGTAACAATTGCAGGGATTTGAAAATAGCATTCATTTGTTCGTCACAGCCTGTGATTTATGAGTCAGTCTTGTCTCCCCTTTAACAATCTGTACGTCACCATGGTGACCACGGGCAGAGGTAGGACTTTGGACCAGGGGTTACGGCTGCCAATCAAAGATGCATGTAGGGTCCTGTTGCTGATACACTGGAATCATATGCTGCAGATTTGCTGACAACTTGCATATGTATGCACACACAGAAAATGGCCTTAGTCTTGCTGACATCTTTTCAAGTAACATTTTGTATCCATCATTAAATCTCACCTTTTAACACCAACACATTAAGCTGTCTTTTAAGATCATTTACTAGACGATGTGTCAACAAGCAGATACTTGACATGCAAACTTGTCTTGCAGCTGTATGTGTTAATGAAGAAGCAGCCAATACTGTCATCTGTAATGATTCATTGGCTGTATTTTCTGCACAGGCCTATTTTGAATATTGTATGTCGGGGCACTGGTACAAATGTCAATACCAATCAAAAATGTAACTGCTTGGCACTGGTGAAATAAGTAAATTCTAAGAGATCCAACACTGTAGGTTGTGCACACTCCCACACAGGCTAGAACCTGAACATGGGACTGGCAGCACCAACAGACAGACATTCCCTACACCTCCATGTTTCTGAAGCTGGTATTCAACACACAACACGAAATGCAGCTACCTGTGCGTCAAAAATACTTATTATATTTATTATATTACACTATATTTCCCTCCAAACAGAGCACTCATAAACACATATTTGGGTTTCCTGAGGTGGTGGATGAGGCATCGTATGGGGTTTAGGGCTTACTTGAGCAGTACAGTACCAATGAACAAGGAGTCAAGCCAACAAAATATTTGAGTCTATATTCAGACAGTGTAGAATAGTGACAAGTCTGGAAGTAGCTTTGGAGTAACATCATACTTCATTCCCTCTATTCAAACTACTGGCCACAAACAGGATCTAATCAACTGCATCAAAAGGTCAAACAGCTGGCAATTTGCTTCACCCCTGAGCTTTGGCTACCACATCCGTGGAGAACCCTAATAGGGACCTGTTTTATGTTTCAACACTGTGTTTATGCAAGTCGCAACTGAGTATATTCTTTTGTTCCGTCTTCTTTTCTAACAAGCTACAATTTAAACTGTGAAGCTGCTGCCAGTGAGTGATATAACTTTTCTGGGGGAAACTTGCTACCGCTTTCTGTGTCCATTACTGCCATTTCCCTGCTCCGTCTCAAGCAGATACAATACCTACAAAACATATTCAGCCCTTTTTGGACAGTGAACAGGAAAAGACATGGCAATATCTAAATTAATTAAGAAAAAAAAGACAAAAATGAATGCAAAAAGTGTCCAAACCTTTAACTATGATACTCCTAAATCATACCTTGGTCTTTAAGTTTAAGTTAAATAGAGATCATCCGTTCGTAATCAAAGTGCAACAAGCGATTTTAGGTTTAATTCACTGGTGCCTGGAAGGTCTGTGCCTGTTACTAACGAGCTGAAACGTGGGTCCACCCATGAGCACCTCATCTCATCAACCCCTGAGTGCCAAGAGGTCTACCAGCTCCTGTTACACAACAGCACTAGGGTTTCTGAACAGGCCTAAAATATTAAGAGACATGCTGTGCAACTGCAGACTTCACACACAGGCCTCTCTGCATGGATGCGCAAATAACCTTTACTCATCTAAAGGCTCCAGCATGAACACAGGAAACCAGTCATGGACGCAAATTGCTCCCAAGTACAAATCCCACAATATCAACTGGTGATTATATAACTAACTAATTAATATACTGGAAAGTGTCAATGAAGACATAAGCCAATCAATGTAAATCAGGACAGGTGGCTATGTGCTACTGTGTGGCTACAATTATCCCTCTGCTTTTAAAAGTCATGAGGCCATTTTAACACCCTCGCAAGTCACAACATGACACCAACATCCCACCGATAGTAGCATGTGTGTGCAATAATAGGCTGCATGTTAAATGTACACTGCCACATCTGTTTCTGGAAGAAGCAATATGTGAACAAACATTAGCCTTGAATTAGTTACACTAGAACACTCATTCAGAGGTACTCTTAGCATTCACCAGCAGTTTGTGTTTCTCGTGCTCAATACTGTCTGTTGGTCCCAGCTTCAAGCTTGCCTCGTTAGACAGTATCTCAGAAGTCTACTGGAGATTCAGCAACAACGAAAAGAGCATTTGAACCTACACGTGTGTCAATTGACACTAGATACCCATATACAAGACAATACAGACGCACACACTGACAACAAGCTTTGACCTCACTTCCTATGACATCAGCAGTCTTGATGGGGGATGGGAGACTCAAAACTAGCACTCCTTCTCACTCTCTCGCCCTGCCTCCCTGACTGAAGCTAAGCTATGCAATGTCTTGGCAAAACCCTTCCTCGTTGACACACAAACAAAATCACCTTCCTCTTCCAAAAACACTCATACCACCAACACTAAGAGGATAAATGCTCTCAGTCTCTTGCAGCAACTTTTAGGAAAGTCACAAATATTGTCTTCTACAAAATCCAAATTAACAGCTGCAGTTGCTAAAAGGTAACAACATTCTTGCCCATCTCCCCTTGAAAACACACAAAAACAGAACAGCAGAGCAGGCAAATTTCCTATTCTCACCTCTAAAATGCATGAGGGCCACAGGCTGGAAAGGCCCATTGGAGCTCGGTGCATCCAGAACCATCCCACTGGCAGCTCTAGTACATGCCAACATCAGTGAGCTGAGGCAGGAGACAGGGGAGAAGAGGGCAGCCCAGGCTAAGGAGAGGAGCCAGCCTCCATTTTAGCACGAACACTCGGAGCAGAAAATGAAGCTCCCCTGCTGCTGGAGGGAACCAGCTAGTTAGTGATGTCATCCCCCACTGCAGCCACCCGGTTGGCTGGCTGTAATCACATGGGCAGGCTGTCAGAATACATAAACATGAGGGAAGGGATTGGCTGGTGGGCTGAGGGGGAAGGGGTGGGGCTGTTACTGTGATTGGAGCGAGACCAGCTACATCTGTCAAGAGTTTTAAGGCACAAACTACAGATCTGCCATCAGTTTAGCCTGTTTTGTTATTCAAATTCAAGACGAAGGTCAGGAAATACACATTCCTATCCAACATGTAGGCTGCAGAATCAGAGGAGGGGTAAAGCGGCATTACTCATTTGTCATTCACAGCCTAACACCACAACTGACATAACAAATAACAATACTCAAGGCCAAGAACAGTTCAATACACTAACAATAACGCACATGAAACGTGCGTTAAGTAGGCACGCCACAGAGACAAGTTTAGACATGATTTTTACAGCTATAAGATGTAAAAATCATAAGAAGGTAAGACTTTAACTATAAGCTGAGGTTTGCACAAGACAAGATACAGTGTAACACTGTTGGTCAGATAAAAGCCCTTTGTATGTGTGTGCTCTGAGTGTATGTATGTGCGTTTTTGCATGACAGATGGCTCTCCAGGAGCACAGCCTGAGCCCAGGTGTATGTGACAGAAACAGGAAGGCAGGAAGTCTCAATGTGAGCAACACAGGATGTGCATATGCAGTGAGCAGCACTCTGTCTCAGCACCGCAAAACCCTCCACTGTAAAGCTGTGCAGGAAAAGGGCAAATCCACAGTGATGCAGACAGTTAAATGCATTAGAATCATACTCAAGAACTAAGTGTAATTGAGCAAATCCAGTAACAATGAGATAATTCTTCTTCCATTCAGACATTGCACTCTAAAATCCTGTAACCATTGCTCCCTATTACGTAGAAAAGTTGAGTCGAAGTGTGCATCCACCCATTGCACTATCATGACATACAGTACTGCTGCAAGAATAAACACACACACAATGATTTCAACTAAGGCCTTTTGCATCCCCAACTATTTTAAGTGCCATGCAAAACCAAACAAATGCAAATGTCTTTGCATCTTTGAGTAGGTAAACATATAGTCCAAAATCTGTAATGTGCTAATGTTTGCTGCACTATCACAAATTTTAGGAGGGGCACTCCCTGAAAAATAGTAAAGTGAGAGACTACTCCTGGAAAAAGTTATGTCCTGTGCAATGCTCTGTAAAAAGAGCTTGTGTAGCATATTAAGCACAGTCTCAAAGTTAACACGTCTATAGACATTTACATATGTGAAATGTTTTGTTTTTTTACAAACTCAATGAATAACATGCATGCTTAGTTTTTTTCTCTATGAACTATTTCTGTGAAATATGCAAGGACAAGGAAAACGAAGGAAAATTAAATCAAGTTATACTTTGTTGCAAACAGAAAGCCTGATTCATATCCGTCTTTTTACATGCCAACAAAGTAAGCCACTAAGTCGTTATTTGTTGCTTTATTTTGTCCAGCAGTAGCTATAAACTTTGGTCTTGATAAAAATTCACTTATATCTAATATGTTTGGGGAACATTTCAAGAGTTTCATAATTAAAAAAAAGGGGGTTTTTCGGTAAAAGACCCACTATGTCTACAGTTTGCAGAAAGCACCACTGTTTTAACACATAATAGCATGTCACAGCTCTTCCCTGTGGGTTTGTACTTCTGCTTTGGAGGTGCAGGAGGTGTTGGTGTGGTTCAAGTCGATATGTCACATTTGGCTGGAGCACCTGATTTCTATGGTCTGTTTGTGTCTGCTAGTATAAGCTTCTCGTCTCCTGCTGAGCAGTGTTGTTTTAGTGTCAAAGTATATTTGACTGGTGAGTGTAGAGAAAGAAAGTTTACATTCTTTCTCAAAGACTGTTCATGTCACAGCTGGATTTTGTACAACTGGATGATCCTGACTTAAGTTCTCACTTATATATTTGTGCTACTCTTTTAATTAAGGGGGTGACATCAGCTAACAGTTGATTTGACAAAATATTATGTATGGGGTAAAAAGAATGACTACATCATACACCAGTATAATGATCACTAAACATGATTTAGCAGTGCAACATAGCTCTAACATCAAGTCTGGCTGGTCCTGATATATACAATAGTGGGGTATTTCAACAGCAGGGTCTAGTCTGAGCATATAAAGGGCTCTTTCTTGACATTCTGTTCCCTAGTCATGGGGCAACCTCCCATCAGAAGATCTGTTGTTCTGACCAAGACAAGACAACGCTAAACACACCCGCTTGTTACAAATACTCTCCAAACGCTCCTTTGGCACATCCATTCATCAGGCTTGAGCTTTTCGCTGTGTCTGTGCTATTTCTGGCAGTGAAGAGAGTGAACTTGTGAGACATCATGAGTCTGGTCCCTGGATGGGATGGAGACTGTGCTTGCTTGTGTTATAGCAGAGCTTTCTCTAAATTCATCATTGATAGCAGCAGGCCAGCGAACAATACACAGTTGAGTGGTTCATTTACAGGTCTGCTGATCTTCAATGTCATGGTGCTCTGTAATAAGCACTCAAGGCTCAAATCTATTTGGAGAAACAGAGCAATCAACATAGCTGAGGCTTTTTTAACAGTATCTGATCTTCACTTTCCCCTTAAGCAGCTTCCAATGGTAGAAACACAGCTCTGTCAGTAATCTGTATCAGTAATCCTAGATCAATTCTCATTTATCTGCTAACTCTAACACTTCTAGAAAGTGATCTATTCAAATTAGAGATCTCGTTATGGCTGCTCTGCATTACTTTCACATTAAGACGGAAAATAAGAAAGGACAAACAGCTCAGATTAGAAATATTAGTTTGGGACTCAGCCAGTCACAAATGTTGTTCATGCTAAGTGGAAACACTTGTGGCTGCATGACTGTAAACTGAATACACTCAATAGAAATCACAAAAATACTGCATACTAAAACTGTCACATTACTAAGGAACATTTTATCATTAATAATTATACCCAAAAGTGGACAATTTCCTTTTGTTGGCTGTAGTTGATGGTGACTGGGTCTGTCTTTATGTGTATCCATAAATAAAATCTGTCTGTCTGTAAAAATATATAAACACCTTACAATTTTAATATATTGCAGCCTGTTGTAGATTACAGACTACCTACCTATCCAAACTCATAGTGAGAACTATTGTTAACAAAGCTATTGCTTATACCTTTGTAAACATGACATTATGTCATAAAAATGTTATGGTAGAATGCTAGAAGTACATTGAACAATTTGAAAAATGATCCAGGGTGGGCACAAACTTTCCTCTGTCGGTCAAGCAGATAATGCGTTTGCATTCGAGCCACTATTCGATTAAATGTTACTTCAACATTTGTGTTTCTTTATTGGACTTTTTTTTATTACTCAAGGTGGGTCTTTGAAATAACTTGTATTACAGCAGAGTCTTGCCAAACCATTGCGAGGTATTTACAGCTTCAACAGCCTGATTGCAGCTAGTGAGTTATGTTTTTTTGTTTTTGTATTTTTATACAATGTTTGACCAGGGAAGACTCTCTTGTGAGGAGTGGGAGTCTTTTCCTCTACCACACCTCCCTTCCCTGAAACCTGCCATGCCCTTTCACAATCTGCTTTAAGTATCTGAACCTGAGCTTCAGAGTCAACTTTAAGTTTTTAAGTTTTAACCTGGCTGTTAGTAAATAAAACAAGATAATAATTAAAAACATACACAAAGAACTGCCTCTGCCTGTGTGTCACTTACACATATTAGTCTTTCACAAGTTAAGCAAACACTAGTACACTCACTGTCTTAAGCAAACAATATTGCAGACACTGTTTCTGTAGAAAGTGATGTAACATCTGTAGTAACTGATGTTACGTGTTACTAAGTTTCCTTTACTATTCCATATGAACACCACTACAGAAACTATCTATTAAATCACTCTCTTACCTTGGTGTAGAACATGTCTGGCATTGGTCAACGGGTGAAGACAGTTGCATATTTTGGTTGAACAGAGGAAATGTGTCATTCCTGTCATCATCCTATTACAAGCCAGAGACTCATCGACCTACATACTAAAGAACTCTGTATCTTTCAAATTACACAGAGAAACCTGCAATCTTAGTCCAATTTAACTGCAATGCAAACGTGTGTGGACTAGTATACTATTACAGGCATTCAGAACAATGCAACCTGTACAAAAATGTTATGCAGCCCCTTCAGAAACTTTGTATTTGCAATATTAATGAATTATAAGATCAAATCTTGGCGTCTGTATATCGATACAATATTGCCACGCAAAATATCCCAATACTATACTATATCAATTTTCCCCCACCCCTAGTCCTCATAATACAGTTTCAGAGTTTAAAACATTAAACTAATGTCCACTAATAATGGAGTAAATTTACTAATTAGATGCACCATATTATGTACCCAGTACATGGATTAAACACTTTAAAAACTTTAAAATAAATATTTGCCGCACTAAAATATAATTTGTTCCAAAAAGGTTTTAACCCAGACAATATGCCTTGATTAGAATAATTGTATTTGTTTGTTTTGTATGGCTAAAATATGTTGAAATGTTCCACTTAACCAACACTACAGTAACTCAAATATTTGATAACCAGCAGATGGCGACAAACCCTTTGAAACAGATGCTCTGTGCAGGACAGCTCCTGCTTTAGAGAACACATACAGAGGCAACAACTGTTGTTGCTGTGCTTTTTGGCAACTACGTTCACATTTAAAATGAGACCACAGTAACAAAAACAGGCACCTGTAGAGCATTTATCTTCTGTTTATGAGCTGTAGTAAGAAATATCTCCAGCAAACACTGATCCAAAAACACACATTTCTTGATTTATGTACTTTGTAGAGCCTTGTATAAACAAAAAGCTCACCATATCAGCAGGAAGCATTCAAACTGCTGTGCTACAAAATGCAAATGCTGGGACAGTTAAAATGTACTCTGAAGTCACACTTGGTTGTGGGGCAAGGTCATGAGAAAGGCCTGCTCCTGGTCAGGGTTTTCAGTCTCGCCTCAACCTTGCAACTCTGCAGAAAAAGCTCTCTGACATGTGTTTCCATCAGGAGGTGGTGAACATGCCTGGAGTGAAAACAGGCCAAGCGAGGAGCCTGTTTGGACAGGACTAAGTGATAACATCTACCGGGCCACTGTGGGATAATGTTTTGCAGAATGTTATCAATGCTCTCATTGGGGTGTGGGAAGAGAGCAGCCTTTATCAGAGATTAAGTTATGCTTATTGATTTCCTGACACAGTACAGGGGTAATGGCTGACCAAGATAAAGATACAGGTATATTGTATGGTAGACTCAACTCCTTTGTGTGTCCATTAATTCTAATCTTACAGAAAAGACTGATCGGGGAACAAATGGCACACAATAACACAACAGCTGCTGTCACGGATAGTAACTCCACTTTGTCCTATTAGCCAAGTCTTCCGAAGAGAGAAATAACATTTGTAAATTCTACCTGAAGAGGAATGCTGCCTTTGCTCTAGTGTGTCGTAGCACAAGTGAAATTCAGACTTAAAGAGAGAGGAAGGCTCTTTTCTAAAAAAAAATAAATAATAATAATAATAATAATAAAATCATATGAGGGCCTTTATTTAAGTGGCTAACACCAAAGTCAGTCTTGAGAAAAGTCAGTTCTCTCAGGTGGTATCTTACATTTGCAGCTCACAGGACAAGCCTCCTCTCTTTCTTTACATGGGGAGTCGGTGCATCTTAACTTCTGACATACATGCAATAATTTCCAATTCACATATAACACTGTTTGACAAGCAGTGTTCAAGTTTTCCTAGACATGTGATGCTCCACCTTATTAAACAGTGAGATTACATTCAATACTCGTCATTGCCGTATTAATTCCAAACAATGTAACAATCCAAGAAATATCTGTCTTTGAGAGGAGATGTATAATTCTGCCAACAACACCTCCAGTGTCCAAACATTTTAAAAACTTTGTTTCGCTTATCAAAATGTATAGTCATCAGGGGATATTTCAGTTGCTACTAAAAAGCTTTTAAGTTTTTTCAATGAGAAATGGATTGTTTGTGCTCTGATATGCAACCTTTTATTGAATTACAAAGAGTAACTGGCTCTCTTGCTGTCAGTATTATTTTCACTATCATATGCACAATCTCTTTAAAAATGTTTATTTGCACAGGTTCTTAATAACCTATAATGCAGTTATAGCTGTTTGTGTTCAGTACACAGCCAAGTTATATAATTATTTTCAAAGAGCTGGGAAAAGGCAGAGGACAACATTGCTGTGTGCATTCATGCATGCATGCATACAAACATGCATAGACAATATGCCCAGAGGCCTAACGGCAGTGTCCTCCTTGATTTTCCATCTGGTACTATGCTTTAGACATTAAAGTTAACGTCAATATACAACGTCAATATACATCTGCAAAGACCTGCCAGTTTCTCTCCTAAAAGGGGAGGGAGAGAGAAGGAGTAGTAGTATAGCTGGCAGACATTGCTGGTCACTGGCAACATCCTGAAACACAAGGACCGTGGAATTAAAGCTTTATCTCTGGATTACCACTAAATATAGACGCTTGGGTTAAATCCAGCGCAAAGTCCATGCCATGTACGTCCTCTATTTGTTTCCATGTATTGCGTAATGTCATGCTCAGCTTGGTATTAAAATGAGGGTGATGCAGCGGGGGATGTTCAGAGATATTTCAGCATGGAAAGAGTGAGTAAATAACTGAGTATGTGCATGTAAGTATGCATGTCTGTGAGGCCTGCACTTATCTGTGACAAGATTACAGGGATGCCTTACCCCACCTTCCTAAACAACAATTCTGCTCCATGTTTTCTTGAATTCAGGCTTCAAAACATTTTGAATTCACTACTTTTGCCCAGTGCAAAACCTCCCAGCCTTGAAACAGCAGCTCTATTAAATGCGCTTGTGTGTGTATATATCTATATGCAAAAAATTCAAAACCTAGAGCACTGGGTAGTTGGTAAATTATGTGATTAGATGACAGGATTTAGTCATTGTACCAATAAATACCTTTGAAAGCAGGCAGTTTCTGCAGCTCCCTGTTGTTGCTCAAGCTGAAGCGAGAGGAGCTCTGCCTCTTGTCCTTTTTGACAGGTGTCTGGGAACCTGGCTGCTTCCCCTTTAGCAGCTGAGTGGTGGGAGGAACACTATTGCTAGCCTTCCTGTTAGAGCTCTGCTGAAACAAGAGAAAAACCCACATTAGTGACACTGCTGTACAGCAAGCATATGTGGTGCAAAGAGGGTGAAAGCATCTCTTCAGGAATCTGTGTGCATGTAGCCACTAGCCAAGCGGTTCAACTGCCATACACCAGATAGGACCTTTACAGTACATTGGTCTGGGGACTCAAAATGGAAAAAACAAACCATTATGGTTTCCACTCATCAATCCACCCAGCTGTGTCTCAGACGACTTAAAAAAACCCAGAAGGGGGGGTTGGTTGGATATAATCCTGATGCGGGATCAACTGAATGTGGCAAGTTTCTCACAGCTGGTCCCACCTGCCTGCTGGGATCCATTCATCAACACACACCTGATGGCACAGAGCTTACTTCACCAGATGCAGCTGCAGAGCTGTGTTAAGTCTGAGTCACAGGGGAATTATTCAATTCATTTAAGACCCAGCTAAAGTTGGCCACAGTCTGCAGCTCTACAAGACAGGAGCTTAGGAGCTGGGCCACGAGCAAGCTGTCTAGTAAAGTGGGAAATAAAGCAGAGCTGGCCTCTATTATGAACTAGATTATATATTAATGTAATAATAAGAATGAACTCATATACTTGTAAATCTATTAATCAAAAGTAGAAACATCTGTAATCTATGATTTACTAATTTAATGCTTTAATGTACTCACTGATATGTTTATTACAGAGACAACATATTCAGCCATCCTGTATATCATAAAACATTCCCTTTAGTCTCAAACACTTCTGGGTACAAAGTATATGGGACAAAAGGAAGGGCGGGGGGTAACAACAACAGCTTGCAGTCCAGCAATTTCAATTTGACACGAGGTTGGTGCAGCAGTAGATGCTACATCTGCTTGCTGCTATTGTTTTCTATTATCCAGCAAGAGACGGCTAGGAGGCTGAAACCACAAGTCGAGAAATAAAATGAATTGGAGGACAGTGGAGGAACACATTTCTAAATTCTTCATAACTAATTGCCATTAAGACAAAGATTTCTTTAAGCCTTATAACTGAGTGTGCATTTTTCAACGAACTTTACAGTGTATTACAGCAGCAGCCACTAAAATACAAACAGGTGGTGAACAGCCCTCACAATATGAATATTGAATGCCGAGTAAAGAGGAGGACAACCTTTTGTTTTTCAAATCGCACAAACAGATGTCAGCTGTCATATCGGCCCTGAAATTAGTTCATCAAGCTTTTTGACTTCCTGTGGAAAAGAAAAGCCTCTAGTTGAAGAAATAAGGACGTTGAAATCTTTTCATAATGTGATGTTTAGATATGGTGATTGCAGAGGTCATGGAAGAAGTTAAATCTTAAAATCTGTTTATAGTGTTTGAAACCATACTGTGCACCTAGTCCCGCTGAATGCCTTCATAATATTTTCCAAATACAGTACAAGACCATACAGTGCAATAATGTGACATAATGATTCACACCAGATGCCTATGTTATTACAGGACCAACACACTGTTTAACAGTTTGCAATGTGGGCTTAATGTACCCCTTTGGCCTTTCCAGATGTGACGCAATCCAGATGTAACCAGAAACGTCAATGGCTAGTCAGACCATGTTACCATTTTTACCAGTTTCCTTATACACCTTGACAAGCTGCATAGATTGGTGCATTAGCTATTGATGCAGGTGGTTTCTGGCAATCTTATGACAAATTCCAGCCTTAAGATGCTCATAATAAACTGTTTCTGTCAGAGTTTATGACAGAGATGTCGATTCACTTCTGTAGTCATTTCTGAGGCACAAATCCTGTAGAGTGTTCGCCTTTTTGCCAGTGCAATTTGTTCACATTTCTTTCTGAGACTATTCTCCTTGCCACATTACACATTGATTTATTTTGTAATCAATGGACATGAAAGTATGACAAGGACTATTAAGTCCTCCTTGGAACTATATTGATTGCCTCATGTTATGCTAAAACTATCATATGAAAGTAATAATAGGTATACTGCTAGCTGGCACTGAACTTAATGACTTGCTCATCCAGCTGCCTTTATAATTCTGATTAGCTTAATACAAAGTTTAGGTAATTTTGTCTGTCCCCTGGATTATGGGTAGGTATTTTAACAATACTACCTTCAATTATGTTTTATTGATTGAATGAAGGCTTGTCATTTTTCAAGGATAGTATGACAAGTAAGCAGTCCAAATAGTGGAGACAGCTTGGTGAACTGTACTGATTTGCTGGTTCCCTAAACTGATGTCATGTACAAGCAATTTTGCACCATGTTATCAACAAACAGCAGCATCAACAGAGTCACAAGAAGGCCACTCCACAGGAGGTTTTGTTTTCTGGTGGATTGTATTATTTTGTACAAGTATTTCAAATATCACAGCCACCCTCTATACTATTTATAAATCGTGAATTCACATTCACACTGCATCTATAGCAATACTATGAAGTATAAAAAATAATCTGATACAATATTTCTTTTGACATCACCTACATTTATCAGCATGCTTAGAATAGTTTACAGATATGAGGGCATAATCTTATTCCATCTGAGGATCTTCCCCATACCTTCTCCTAAAATCACTGCAAAGGACAGCAATGGACGTGGATGCAGGGGTTGAGCATGCTGATTCAGTATGTCACTAATGATGCATTTACAAACAGTGACAATGTAATATCAGTAGCATTTGAACTTGTGTCAGACAAAGTCTTTCTACTTAAGTGACAAGGGTTAGCCTACCTCATGTTCTAAATTCTCTTGTCCTCCACTCTTGCCCACTTTGCCAGACTTAAGGGACTCCTGAAAGAAAAAGTTGAAGTACTTATGTCAACTTGACATTACCAGATAAGTAGATTGACAACACCAGTAAGCAGTATCTCAATGAATGCCGCCATGTAAAAACCGTGGCTAAATATAGCAAGCCTGCCCACCCAGTCTCACACTCCTGTTTGAATACATTGGCAAGTCTGCTGCTAGCTAGCAAACGTTACTTCAGAGTCAATAGCATTTACAAGACCCCGGCTTTCAGCTTTAAAAAACATACAAAGCGCTTACATTTGCACTTAAAATCACATGTACATTATCTGGGAAAGCATATGCATTCAAAGTATACTGAACTATCTCTCTGCTGGATAGCAGCGCTTCATTAAATAAGGCAGCACAGCGTGCCAAGTGCTAACATATTGGCAGGATAGCGACTAGCTGGTGATGATTGCAGGCTGGCTAACGTTGATGGAACACTGAACGCTGATAGCTAAATTTCTTATTATGACGCCGGTTCACCAATAAATACACAGAAATGCACCTCATGCAAACTTTATTTCCAACCACCTTAAGCTCTTGGCAATTCTCAAACTCACCTTGTCTTTTTTCGTTTTATTCGGCATTGTATGACCGTAGCCGCCCTTGCTCCCCTCTCGGATACTCCACAATCAAAACCTTGACAACTCTCTGGGCACCACACTGCAAGGCGGATCAGCCTGTCCTCGCCCTGTGATTGGCTGCTGTCTGTCAGATGACTCCAACGTCTCAGATTGACACGCCGAGCATTGCGAGGCAGTGGGAGCCCCCTGCCGGTGACAGGTAGGCTACTACAACACATGAGACAGCAGGACTCTTCATATTGCATCCATGGCTGGCATAACAAATACTGCACTGACCCTATCTTCTCTGTTTGTCACTATGTTATATTAAAAAAGACGATTAATAACCTTGAATATAAACATGTTTTTTCAGTAAAATGTCAAAGATTCTCTAGTCCAGACTTCTTATATGTAAATATTTGATGGTAATAGATAATAGGTTATAGTGGCAATAGATTATATGATATGCTGTTTTTACCTTACTTCTATTTTCCTCTGGCAGGTAAACATCCTTACGCCACACAGTTTTCCAGAATATTTGAACAGTTTAGTAGAACCTTCTTTGAATACTGCAGCTGGCATCCTCAGTGTTGTATTACTGCCATCTACTGGAATCCCCCCTGAATTGTATTCATCAGTTCCAATTTTCCCAAAAAATCCAATATCTATTTCCTCTGCCAGTAGGTTAATATGCCTCCCAAATGGGTTACTTCAAATGGGTTGTTCACTTCAGACATTTTGACATGTCAGAGTAGGGAAAAGCGCAGCTGTAAATAATGAAATTATGTCTGTATTCTTTAATTGTGCTGGCTGTCACACTGTCATGGCTTACTGGGACACTTGAATAGAACGGAGCTATCTGTAAGTTTATAAGTAACATGTGTGCTTTTCCTACTCTAACAAGCCAAAATGTCTACTGTTAAAAATGCCTATCTGTAGACCTATGGTGCTATAAAGTGACTATGACCTTCTTGACATCTTTACATCATGGCCTCTTCCTGCCTCTTGCTCATCTTCTCGTCATGGACTCTTTCTTGTAATGAATTTTCCTTGTCTGTCTCAGCACTATTGACATTCTTGCAGTACCCCCTCACACACTACTGTCAATCCTATTAAAATCATCTAGTCGGTGACTGTGAGGCGATGTCCTTGAAAGAATCACTTCCTCCTCTTCAGAGGAGTTTATCTTATTTTGATTCAGTTCAAAGTTTGTGCCTTTTCACTAGGGCTACATTGAAAGATCCATGTCACCAAGGCTACAGTCTGAATAATGTATCAGTATTGTAATATTTGTTTATCAACCACCGTTTGTGTCCTTGAATAATATCCTGTCCTAAGCTAGCCATTTGTGGCGTCAACCCTGAGGTCCCTGGTCAATTAAAAGTGCAAATGCCCTACTTCAATAGCTGTGGAGCCTATAGAAGCCTTACACTGTATTACAAGTGTCTACATCCTGTTCGCAGCTTAAGGATACACAATTATTTGTATTTTGTCTTATTTTCATTTCTTCCACCATCCATATATTTTGGCACCTTTCAGCTACATCATATGTCACTCAACTGTGCTATAACTGAATTTATACTCATTTCCTGCCAAGCATGTCATTAGGTATAACGTCTTAAATGTATCAGTTCTTGTCTTTGGAAACCCCTCCATGGCAGTTTGAAGTTAGTAACCTACAATTTACTCCGAAAATATGACACGGATGTTATTTATCTTCAACTAGAAATTAATACTGTACTGTACTCGGCAATTAACTACTTAAAACAATGGATAGGTAACTCATCTGTTGTAAATGTATCAAAAGTCAGTAGGGATGAACAAAACATGACTTGTTAACATGTTAAATTTTTTATTTGTCCCACCCATTTCAAGTAACCGTATCAATTTTGATATATTTACAGTTAAAGTAAGAACACACATTGGAATGTCAATAAATACAAAACAAAATCAATTGATAAAACTCAAGATACAAAAAGTGACAATTTCAAAAAAGAAAGGTCTAAAAGGAATGAATCTGAACTGCATGGTCTATGCAAGGGGAAACAGTGAACTTGGTCAAAAAGGGGTTGAAGCGGGGGGTTTCCAGGCTCATTTACAACATTTAACTTTAAATTTTATATAACACTACATCTGAAAGCTAGCAGGCAATAGAAACCTAGTCCACCTCCTCCATCCTGGATGTGTCGTCATCATCCCCTTCAAGAGGGGGCATGTCCTCAGTGGGAGCAGAGGTGGTTTCATCTGGTGTCAGATCATCTTCATCAATACCTAAAGGAGGAAGGTAGCAGATTATGAGTCAGTGAAGCCAGGTTTATCTTAAATAATTTTATTGGCACAGTAGAAGTATGTAACATGTATGTTGCATGAAGCACGGTTAAAAATATCACGCAAGCTTTACATTGTGGAGATACAAACAGATACTCACCAAGACCCAGCTTGATCATTCTGTAGATGCGATTGGAGTGCGTCTGGGGGTCATCCAAGGTGAATCCTGAAGACAGCAGGGCAGTCTCAAAGAGCAGGATGACCAGATCCTTCACAGACTTGTCATTTTTGTCTGCCTCTGCCTTTTGCCTCAGGGTCTCCACGATAGGGTGGTCAGGATTGATCTCAAGGTGCTTCTTAGCAGCCATATAGCCCATGGTGGAGTTATCCCTCAGAGCCTGGGCCTTCATGATCCTCTCCATGTTGGCCGTCCAGCCATAAGTGCTAGTGACGATGCAGCAGGGGGAAGAGACCAGGCGGTTGGAGACTGTGACCTGTGGAGGTAATCAAGAATTAATACCATTTTCTGCCTTATTTGCACAATAGTGGATTATACACAATAGAATGTTATACAACACCTCATGGGGTTGCTTTAGAGCTTTGAATTGATTAATATGCTCACCTTCTCCACCTTCTTCTCCAAGATGTCCTTCATGATCTTGCACAGGTTCTCGAACTGAGCCTTCTTCTCCTCCTGCTTCTTCTTCTCCTCCTCATCCTCAGGCACCTCCAGGCCTTCCTTTGTCACTGAAACCAGGTTCTTGCCCTCAAACTCCTTCAGCTGCTGCACGCAGTACTCATCAATGGGCTCAATCATGTAAATGACCTCTAGGCCGGCTTTGCGAAGGCGCTCCACAAAGGCAGAGTTAGCCACCTGGTCTTTGGTCTCACCTGAAATACAGACATGGAAATGCTGTCAAACATTTATGTAATATCACACATATATTAATGAATTAACATACTTCACCAAATTTTAAAATGCTTTTTAAACACAAACAGTTTATAGATGAAGAGCATCCTCACCAGTGATGTAGTAGATGTGTTTCTGGTTGTCCTTCATGCGTGTAACATAGTCCTTCAGGGAAACCATCTCGTCTCCAGAAGCTGAGGTGTAGTATCGCAGCAGCTCAGACAGCTTCTTTCTGTTTTGAGAATCCTCGTGGATGCCAAGCTGAAAGGCAAATAAAACTAAATGTCAATAACATGCAGTTTAAGACAAAATTGCATCAATAGACATCAATTCAGCTGACATTTAATTCTAGCAAAAATTACATTATATCTTCACACTGATATTGGTCTATAAGGTCCATTTAAACAGAAGATGGCAGTAAGGAGCTCCAAACAAGACTCAAAGCAGCTTTACATTGGGACAATAGGGTCAAAGGATCAGACAGATGGCTAAAGCATTACAGGAACAAACGGTAACTAACTAAAATGCCAAAGGTTCTTGTTCAGCCTTGCACTTCAAGCACAAGTAAGCTCCATCCTGCTAAAATTTAGATCACATTTGGCTTGATTTGTGATGACATTAACATAGCATAGGCTACAAGGTCTGTTAAAGAAGTGTGAAAGTGACAAGATTAGGAAAACTTGCAGCTTGCACAGTGCAAGGTGAGGACACTAACCTTGATGTTCTTGGAGAACTGCTCGTAGCACTTTTTGTAGTTGTCCTTGTCCTCAGCGAGTTCAGTGAAGAGTTCCAGGCACTTCTTGACCAGGTTCTTGCGGATGACTTTCAGGATCTTGCTCTGCTGCAGCATCTCTCTGGAGATGTTCAGGGGAAGGTCCTCAGAGTCCACCACACCCTTGATGAAATCTGATAGGATAGATAAAGCAGTATGTTTAAATTTCTAAGATGATTTATAATGATTATGTGATTCATGAACAAATTGTACAAGCTAGTGATTCCACATTTGGGTCAATACTCACTGAGGTACTCAGGGATGAGCTCATCGCAGTTGTCCATGATGAAGACCCTGCGCACGTACAACTTGATGTTGTTCTTCTTCTTCTTGTTCTCAAAGAGGTCGAAGGGAGCACGACGAGGCACAAAGAGCAGGGCACGGAATTCCAGCTGACCCTCTACTGAAAAGTGCTGTGGGAAAAAAGGGTTGATTAGGTCAATTATAGGGTCAGTTTTCAAATGTGATTATATTACTTGTATTATAAATGTGCCCAATACGTTTAAAAAAATAAGTAAGAGACCTACCTTGACAGCCAGGTGGTCTTCCCAGTCATTGGTGAGACTCTTGTAGAACTCTCCATACTCCTCATTAGTGATGTCATCTGGGTTACGAGTCCACAGGGGCTTGGTCTTGTTCAACTCTTCCTGGTCAATATACTTCTCCTTGATCTTCTTCTTCTTCTTCTTTTTGTCACAAGACTTGTCATGGTCGTGCTCCTCATCCGACCCAACGTCCTCAATCTCGGGCTTGTCCTCATCTTTCTCCTCGTCTTCATCCTTGTCTTTCTCCTTCTCCTCCTCCTCTGCCTCGTCGTCACTCACCTCCTTGTCACGCTCTTTCTCCACCTGAATAAAAATATAACTCAGTCAATGGCCATCATGTTTGGATTACGTTGTTAACCCAGGTCAACTAATGTGAAATAAGTTTGCAATTTATTAGACAATTTAAAAGAGTGCTTACAAAGAGTGTGATGGGATAGCCAATGAACTGTGAATGCTTTTTCACAATCTCTTTGACTCTTCGCTCCTCGAGGTATTCTGTCTGGTCTTCTTTCAAGTGCAGGATCACCTTGGTTCCACGTCCCATGGACTCAGCTATATGGGGAAAAGATGGGTCAAATGTTACAGATAGCCCTGGTTACCAATAAAACAAACGTGTTAAATAGCAACAAAGCAATGACCTTTACATTACTTACAGGTGTCCACTTTAACTGTGAATGAGCCTCCAGCCGAGGATTCCCAGGCGTACTGCTCGTCGTCATTGTGTTTGGTTATGACTGTCACCTTCTCAGCCACCAGGTAGGCAGAGTAGAAACCCACACCAAACTGACCGATCATGGAGATGTCGGCTCCAGCCTGCAGAGCCTCCATGAAAGCCTTGGTGCCAGACTTGGCGATTGTGCCCAGATTGTTGATCAGGTCAGCCTTGGTCATGCCGATACCTGTGTCAATCAGGGTCAGGGTGCGTTCCTCTTTGTTGGGAATGACTTCAATTTTGAGGTCCTTGCCACTCTCTAGCTTGGAGGGGTCAGTGAGACTCTCATAGCGGATTTTGTCCAGGGCCTGGAGGGAGGAAATACAATCCATTAATGAAAAGTTTTGACAGAAATTTACACTTAAAATTTAAAGCTTTGACACAACATGAGATTAAGAAATCAGCTTTAGACTAATACTATGATAAACTTACATCTGAAGAGTTGGAGATAAGCTCCCTAAGGAAGATCTCTTTGTTGGAATAGAAAGTATTGATGATCAGGGACATCAACTGAGCAATCTCAGCCTGGAATGCAAAGGTCTCAGCCTCCTCCTCCATTGGTTGGTCATGTGATTCAGGCATCTAAACAGAGGGAACACATGAATATTGTTTTTTAGAACATGCATATATCAAGGATTACACATGCAAACACATACAATAAATGGTATGTCCCATCAGCTGGCCCCATTTGCATCTCTAAAGCACAATGCACAAAGGCCTACACAATCATTTGGATTGGATTATAGATCTGAATGCATTCCCACAAGGAATAATGTTGGATGGTTTTGTACGACTAAAACCTGACCCAATAATTGTACTTGTTTTCATTTATTTCTTTGCAGTTATACAGGCAGCTTATGGACCTGTGTGCGCAATCGCGTTCATTCGCTTGTGGATCGGCTGCAGCAGTGAGTCATTACTCTGTCACACCTACAACAAACACTGCCAATCACCCAGGAGTAAGTAATTAAAGTTACACCTTACAATACAATATAATAGAATCAACACCACCGCAAACCACCAGTCTCAATGACTACTTTAGAGTTGAATCAATACCTCTGACACACTTTTAGTATTTATTACATGGCTATTATATTTCACAATGTGCATCCATTAAAATTGTCCATTAGCTGTAAGTACCATTATCAAAACGCTGGCCAAATAATCAGTTGAAACTTATCATCAGTTATCTGAAATAGCAGAGCTGTGCATCAGTAATGACAGCTTATGTGTGAGCATGTATCACTTGTGCAGGCAGGTGGTGTGACAGACTGTCCAGCTCTGCACACTGCTCCACCTGCCTATAATCCATCTTTAGCAAATCAGCCAAAATCCATCTGCTTCTGCCTTTACACAAGTTACATATATGCACTTTATTTTCGGCAAATACAACAAAAAGTATATGTGGAGAGTATAGAAAATGAATTGTTTTATTATTTATTATTATTGTTTTAGTTCATATTATTAGGTTCCACAACCAAGACCTCAATAGAAAGGGGCAACCGTGGTGAATCACTGTATTTCAGTCCACAAATGTAGATAAACCACGACAGTGTAATTACATGTGTGTTATCCGCTCCTGCTGCAATTGACCTGATTAGTTATTGGTTTATCAGAGAGGAGCATGTGGCCAGAATTGCATATCAGCATGATCGGCGTCAGCAGAAATGGCGCTACCTTCCGGTTTCCCAAGCGAAATGCAAGTTTCTAGAAGGTACCAAGAGGCGAACAGAACTCTCTAGCAGTTTCCATAGGAATCGAAAGCTCCTCCTCTTATCATTTTGTGAATGATGCCCCTGTGCTTCACCCATCTTGTACTGAATCACTGTGATGGAAGAGGAGGACATAGACCGACAAAAAATATCTCTGCTCGGTAAATCTGATTTAGGTTCATTAAACTGTGCGGCTACTTAACGTAATCCCTACCTGACAAGTGCACCGCGAATGCACCATGTGGCTGCTGTCACCCAGCTTTGAGCGATGCAAAGGTGATGTGGGCGGGATAGTTGCCAAAGACAGTGTTGGAAAAAGTTTTCACATGTGCAAATAACGCTGCCATGTCAAGGAAACCACGTTGAAATAACCGTTACAAACCTTGATGTAGATATATATTAAAAAAAAACATGCCTATGGTGATTGTATTGGCATAATCTGATTATAACACAATGTACATTAACTACGTTTTATGCTATCTTCACTTCATACATCACCATTTGCATCCAGACATCTCAGAATGTTTTATCATCGTCATGTTATAAAATATCGATGGCAAACGGCTAAACTATAGCTATATTTAACAACTAAGCTAACGAGCTAATATTAACCATGAATGTCAAAGTGTGTAGTATTTTATCAGTTGGCATCTCCGTTGAACTAACTTAACATTATTTAAAAAAAAAATTGAATTTATTTACCTTGGCCCTCAGTCTATCGAAAACCCGGAAATATGCGGAGGTCGTTCGAAGTCTCAGGCAACCCGACGGGCGAGATTTGTACCGGTGGCCGCGCTGCTTTTCTACCCTTAACGAGTGTTCGAGAAATCCCGACCTGAGCTTCCAGAATCATCTGGAATCTTCCCTCTCTATAGCTCGGTGATGGTCGCTGACAGGCCCAACGGACTGTCAATCATGATGTGTGCACACGCTTCTTGGCTAGAGGGGGCGGGACTGAAGGAGGGGAGGCGTGCGAGTGTAGAAACTAAAGTGAACCATGCAGTGCTCACTGAAAATTCCAGAACATCGAACAAAACGATGATGAAGTTGATGAAAGTTACTCCACCTGTGTTATGAATCTATAAATATGTTATGAATATATACATTCAGCATGCAGTAGACTCAATAAACGAGATTGCAGGTCTTATTTCTAAATATTTTTTATTACAAATTTGAATGCATTTCATAGAAAATGTAATAGTTACAAAAAGAGACATAAGCCAGTTTCCCAGTGACTTCATATTACTCTTAATGGTTGTCAGTAGTTTTATATAAGCAGCAGACACAGTGTAGACTAAGCCACACTGTGGCCTACATTAATTCCATTAATTCCCTTGTATTGTCTAGTTAATAATGTTTAAGAGGTGGGAGTTGTGTTAGAATGAAATGTCTATTTGACGAAGGAATACAACTTACAAAAATAAAAATTAAGAAAGCAGGGAAGAGTCTATTAAGAATTTTAGTCAACTTCCTCCATTCTGGATGTGTCATCATCTCCTTCCAACACTGGCATATCTTCATCAGCAGGTTGAATGATGTCCTCAACTGCTGAGTCATCATCATCAATGCCTGTGAATGAGAAGGAATCATTAGCAACCAAAGCCACTTATTAATGTATAATAAGCAGACATTATAATGTCTATGATGTCAGTAGTCAGGGAGAAAAATACGTACCAAGACCCAGCTTGATCATTCTGTAGATGCGGTTGGCATGTGTCTGTGGGTCCTCCAGTGTGAATCCTGAAGACAGCAGGGCAGTCTCGAACAGGAGGATGACCAGGTCCTTTACTGCCTTGTCATTTTTGTCTGCCTCTGCCTTTTGCCTCAGGGTCTCCACGATGGGGTGGTCAGGATTGATCTCAAGGTGCTTCTTAGCTGTCATGTAGCCCATGGTGGAGTTATCTCTCAGGGCCTGAGACTTCATGATCCTCTCCATGTTGGCCGTCCAGCCGTAGGTGCTGGTGACGATGCAGCAGGGGGAAGAGACCAGGCGGTTGGAGACTGTGACCTGTCAATAATGAAATGTTGTATTATTGTCAAGATCAAACAAAATTAACCATAATATATGAGCATAATAGGAAAGGAATAATAAAATAGATGAGATAATGTTTCTGTCATTTCCATTACCTTTTCAATCTTCTTGTCGAGGATGTCCTTCATGATCTTGCAAAGGTTTTCAAATTTATTTTTGAGCTCCTCCTGCTTCTTCTTCTCTTCCTCATCCTCAGGCAGCTCCAGGCCTTCCTTGGTCACTGAAACCAGGTTCTTGCCCTCAAACTCCTTCAGCTGCTGGACGCAGTACTCATCGATGGGCTCGATCATGTAAATAACCTCAAGGCCGGCTTTGCGAAGGCGCTCCACAAAGGCAGAGTTAGCCACCTGGTCTTTGGTCTCACCTGTGAGAGTTAATGTAAATTAATTGAATCAATATGCTAATTACTGAATCACTATTGAGAAAACTTTTGAGCAATAGTATTAAAAGAAAAGAATGGAAATGGAATTGAATAGCTTACCTGTGATGTAGTAGATGTGTTTCTGGTTGTCCTTCATGCGTGAAACATAGTCCTTCAGGGAAACCATATCATCTCCAGAGGCTGAGGTGTAGTAGCGCAGCAGCTCAGACAGCTTCTTCCTGTTCTGAGAGTCTTCATGGATGCCAAGCTAAAACATACAATGACGTGTTGCTTATATTGAACATTAAACGTGAAATTCAAATTTACTTCCTGAAGAGTTAAAGTTAAAGAAATAAAATAAAAATTCAGATGGATCAGCCTACCTTGATGTTCTTGGAGAACTGCTCATAGCACTTTTTGTAGTTGTCCTTGTCCTCAGCGAGTTCAGTGAAGAGTTCCAGGCACTTCTTGACCAGGTTCTTGCGAATTACTTTCAGGATCTTGCTCTGCTGCAGCATCTCTCTGGAGATATTCAGGGGCAGATCCTCTGAGTCCACCACACCCTTGATGAAATCTGAATAGAGAAGATAAAGACTGCTTAGCCTTCCAAAGCCAGACAAAATGAATGTATTAAAGTTAAAAACACAATAATCTTAATAATAATTATGACTTATGGGAGCTAGAGTGCATAGTTTTAAGGTCTTTAATAGCTTAGATTGGAATTTGTATGTGAATAGGTAGTAATAATGTTACTTACTGAGGTACTCTGGAATCAGTTCATCGCAGTTGTCCATGATGAAGACTCTGCGCACATACAGCTTGATGTTGTTCTTCTTCTTCTTGTTTTCAAAGAGGTCGAATGCAGCCCTTCTGGGTACAAACAGCAAGGCACGGAACTCCAGCTGACCCTCCACTGAGAAATGCTGCAGAGACAAGAATGAAGTATGAACTCACTGGCTTAAAAAAAACATTTTGCAGAAAAGTAGTTTGGTGGCACTTTTCGCACGTTTATTGCCAGTAGACTTAGCTTACCTTGACAGCCAGGTGGTCCTCCCAATCGTTGGTGAGACTCTTGTAGAACTCTCCATACTCTTCATTGGTGATGTCATCAGGGTTACGGGTCCAGATTGGCTTGGTCTTGTTCAGCTCCTGAGCATCAATGTACTTTTCCTTGACCTTCTTCTTCCTCTTGTTCTTTCCATCCTTTGTGTCCTCATCCTCGTCGGAGCCCACATCCTCAATCTTAGGTTTGTCCTTGTTCTCAGCAGCATCTTTCTCAACTTCCTCTTCCTTCTCTCCCTCTTCAAGGTCCATTTCCTTCTCCCTTGTCTTCTCCACCTTGAATACATGAAAAGAATGGTGGATTAGGAATTGTCATGTTGAGGTTTGTTATTATTAGGTTTTAAGATGGACAATTATTATTTCTAATGGAACTTACATAAAGTGTAATGGGGTAGCCAATGAACTGTGAGTGCTTCTTCACAACTTCCTTGATGCGCTTCTCCTCACAGTATTCTGTCTGATCTTCTTTGAGGTGAAGGATCACTTTTGTGCCTCTGCCAATGGACTCTCCTAAAAGAAGCAATAAAATCAATGATGAGAGCAGTGAGTAAGGCAAATTATTGAATGGAACATTATATTAATTAGGGAAATAAAACTTACCACTGTCAGTTTTGACTGTGAATGAGCCTCCAGCTGCAGACTCCCACACGTACTGCTCGTCGTCATTGTGCTTGGTTATGACTGTCACCTTGTCAGCCACCAGGTAGGCAGAGTAGAAACCCACACCAAACTGACCAATCATGGAGATGTCGGCTCCAGCCTGCAGAGCCTCCATGAAAGCCTTGGTGCCAGACTTGGCAATTGTGCCCAGATTGTTGATCAGGTCAGCCTTGGTCATGCCGATACCTGTGTCAATCAGGGTCAGGGTACGAGCATGTAGGTCGGGCCTGACTTCAATCTTCAGCTCCTTGCAGGACTCGAGTCTGCTTGGGTCAGTCAAGCTTTCGTATCTGATTTTGTCCAGGGCCTGTGAGGAAGGCATACGCTTGTTAAAATAGAGATGTTTGTATACATGCAGGGTCTGCTTACGTTTGAAAAACAAAGGTGACATATGGTGATAAAATGCTGATTTTACTTACATCTGAGGAGTTGGAGATGAGCTCTCTAAGGAAGATCTCCTTGTTTGAGTAGAAGGTGTTGATAATAAGGGACATAAGCTGAGCAATCTCAGCCTGGAAGGCAAAGGTCTCCACTTCCTCCTCCGCAACATGTCCAGCTTTCTCAGGCATCTAAAGGAAAGCACATATTAAATTATGTTAAATAAAATCTTATTCTGGATTCATAATTATGCTTCTTGTGCTAAAACATACAAAAATATAAAATTTGAATTTATGTATCGTGGAAATTATTTCCTGCTGGTATATTTGAAATCTTTCTCCCCCTTGTTAAAGACAGCCTCATGGCTTGAGGAGGGTTGCTACCGCTGATGGTGGATGAACACATGTTCCTCCTGTCAATCAAGGACTTGCCATTTGTAGAATGGGTGGAGTTCTGATGCTTTACCCAACCCCCAAAGGCTTCACCATGTGTCATTTAACACCTTTATGTTAAAGGAAGGAATAGCAGCTAGAAATTCAAAGATGGAAGAAAAACTAAATCTGATTTTTATCTAAAGAGCAGTAATGATCTATTTTCTTTTTTCAAGAGTGAGGCATCTGTATAGAGAACAAAAACAAAAATCTGCCTCGTAGTAACATTTCTTCAGGTCCTTATTCATCAACATTCATGATTTAAGTTGGCCATACAAAAGTTGGTATCTATCTGATTCTATCGCCTTCAAACACAACCCCTACTATTGGAATGTTTTTTGATACTTTTCTGCACCAAGATGTGAAACTGCTGTATCTGCTTTTTCTGCCAACCCGTTTTCCTGCTCTTCCGCCATTGCTCTCACACTCAGGGTCACCCTGCTTGCCATGTGTTCCTTGCATGTTACTCGGTCTCTCTGGGATACTAATGGTAAAGAGGCTATTCAGCCACGCTGCAAATAACTGATATTAAACATCTAAATCACAATTAAAGTGTACTTTAATTTATATTTGCACAATCTTCTCAGTCAATTGTTTCATTCTGATGTATTCTAATTTGTAGCAAGTATTGTCGCTGGTCTGCCTGTGCTCCTACCATTTAAGCACCCAGTATATTTAGAATTTTACCATTGCAATTTCTCCTCATCTAAATTGCAAAGTGAAAACATGGTTGTATTTGATTTGATGTATTCCAGTCTTACCTTGAACGTAATCTTTTTCTACAGTCACTTCTTGAAGATAGCCGTCAAATGTATCACTGAGATTGTCTTCTCTTCTTGAAGAGCTCCAAATGTAAGCTTCGCTGCTGCTCCTGTGGGCAGTAAGTCTCTCGTGGTGAGTTTAAGTGAGTAACTTTTTGTATGCAGACCCCACGACATGCCGGTGTCTTTTTATACTTAAGGGGTGGTTTCTCGAAGCTCCCATTCAGAAGCTTCCAGAAGATACGTTCACTACAGTAAGGGGGGTGTTCAGGAAAGGCCGGGAAGGGGGGGTGGCAAATGAGACACCAGAGCCCTAAATTTTGTGTGCCCTTATAGGGCTGCAGAGTCACAAGGAGTGCCTGTCACTCACAATGAGAGCTTTCCTGATAGCTTGTCTTGCTCTTAGGCCCCATACCCCCCTGTAAGCATCACAGCTGTGCAGTGTCTTTGCTATCAGCTGCTGTCGTGGTAACTCATTGGACACACACACACATACCATAGGGCTTCCTATGGACAGCAGGCCCATTTCTTTTTTTGGTGTGTAAGATTGGGGTGAATCTCAAAGGTTTCACATATTTGAAGCAGTTGGACAGCATACATGTCAGAGAAGCAGAGATACACATGGAAATTATTTGCTCCTGAGATTATTTGACAGTGTCTATGAGTTTATGTCATATTTTAAAATGTAATTCACATTAATAAACTTTATTATAGCAGTTTGACTAAAAACATTCTTCGCACAAGGTCCATTAACTGGAAATTTTATAGAGCTTTCAGCCGCATCCTGTGGCCTTCACTGGATGGACTTTGCAAACAGAATCAGAAACTTTAACATAAAGATGTTTCAGAGTTTATTGGCCATAATTGCAAATGTTTTTTTGTTGTTGGGATAATTAGCAGGGCCTGCTCTGATGATCAAAGACAGCGTTAAGGGGATTTTGGACTCAAAAGTTCAGCAATGTAGGCCTTGCCCTGGGGCTTTGACATGTATGCCTTGTGGTTAACTATAGGAATTTAAGAAGTGATTGTAAGATCCACTGAGAGCCACAATAATGAATGACATTCAATGTCATGATTGGTAAGATGTACATTTTAGCAGTATTTCTCAGTTGAAGGAAACATTACTTGAACAGTTTTGTGATAGATGAAATGTAACATGGGCCAAAACGTCTTGCACACAGTGATTCATGGCTTGGTAGGGAACCCAGGGAATACAACACAGGGAGTAGTAATTACACATAATTATAATCAGCAAATTTGCAAAACATACAGTATGTTGACGAGAGCTACCAGAGCCTTGAGACAAGGAAAAACTTCAGGCTCACTAGCATACTGTAGTTTGACCCCCTTGACCTTCCAGAACACTTGACAATATATCATAAACAACTCATACACAGAGGTTTTCAAATGTGGAACTACACAGTAAATACATCCCTAGATAGAAGACTAGACTAGAATTCTCTGGTCCAATGTGGGTGTTTATGACTTCAGCTTACCAGAGGATGGCAGTGTATTACACCCGCTACAGATCTGTTATGTAATCGAAATGTTGCAAGTTGATAACAGACACTGCTAGAAGCTGACTGTCCATGTAACTGAGGAACGTGGAGAACTGTCGCAATCACTGTAAGATGATATTTTCTGAGGCAGAGAGCCAGATTCCCCATAGTTTAAATAGTTTTCTAGAATAAGATGTCCACGCATGTGTGATACAGAAATGGATGTTTCTGGGATTTAGAGCTGGATGGTGGAGGTGTATATCCTGGGATGTCTGTGATTGGATATCCTTATTTCAATAATGTGATTACAGCAAAGTCCATGGGTTTCAATCTCAGTCTGGGTCCTGTCTATGAGGACACTAGATTAGTGTTTTTCTGTATTTTGTCGATGCAAAGGATAGCTAATTTCGGCAGTGTTTTCTCTGGGTAAAGAGAGGTACACAATTTCAGTAAATCTAAAGTGTGGTTTGCCTTATAATTATAATAGAGACTTATTGTTTGTATTTTCTATACAATTTCGACTTTATATTGCACTTTAATAGTATCTGCGTTGGTAATATCTAGTATTCTTATTGACATTCTGTATTTCATTACATGATTACAGCTGTTTTTTTGTAAGAAACGGTATTAAAGAGGTATATTTTGTCTGTCAAGTGTATTCATTCGATATTATCAGTCTGCTAGGGGCGAGTTATTGTGTTTGAAGCCGGTTTCAACATATTCTGTTTATATTTCTAATATTGCCTCACATGACTTTATACTTCTCTGTACGCATGGCTGCAGCTTCAGCGGTTCAACGCATGCGCTGTTGGTAACATCCGGGGGTCGGACAAGGATGAACGCCAATTTCCAAGATGGCGGCGGAGGGAGGAGGGAAGGAGATGAACGAAATTAAAACTCAATTCACCACACGAGAAGGCGTCTACAAACTCCTCACTCACTCCGAATACAGCCGCCCGAACAGGGTACCTTTCAACTCGCAGGGCTCCAATCCCGTCAAGGTCTCCTTCGTCAATGTAAACGACCAGTCCGGCAACGGCGACAGGATCTGTTTCAATGTGGGCCGGGAACTGTACTTTTATATCTACAAAGGCGTGAGAAAGGTAAACAACATTGACTGCAGCGACGAAGCCCGCGCTGTCCAGGAGCTGCTCATCGATTTGCCAGCTTCAAACGTGTTGCATCCTGGCTGTCAACTCTCTTAGCCTCTGTCATTGAAGTGCGCAGGTTGTCAAGACAAGGCCATGTAGCAGACCAAGCTAAGTTAGGCGCTAATTAGCATTCTTAGCTAACATCGCCACAGTAGTTGTTTTTGACTCGATGAGACTTGTGTGCACTTCAGAGTCCGCCAGTTGTTTGAGTTCTCAGTCAGTGACAAGCTGCGACATGAGTTTTTTCACCCCCAGTGAACTGGATAACGCGTGAAAAGGCTTGTCATGTCATGTCTCATGATGTGTTTGTTTATGCTCAGTCTTTACATGGTAAAGCTATACATGGGTGGCAAGTTGTCAACAGGACTCACCAGCGGGTTTAACTTTGGCGTTTCTGTTAGAGAACTAAGTGTTCACATTGTACGCTGTTGGAGTGGTAGTGAGGGGTGTTTGCTGTCCGTGATATAATGATGTGTGCACGCTCCTGTCAGGGTTTGGATGTGATGCAATGTGATCCACTGTTTGGTTGCACACGGTGATGATGTCATTGCAGCAAGCCACGTTTGGCCTTGTTTAGCAGGGATGGTGACTGACAGTGGTGGTCATGCTGATGATGTGGTTGTCCCTGAAGCAGCTAATGAATATGCAGTCCAACACCAGCAGCCTGTTCTCCCAATAAGAACTCTGCTGCTATTCCCCCAATTCAGGTGCTCTCAGTGTTATCTCACAATCTCACAGCATAGTAAAAACTATAATTAGTACCACTTATTTAATTTTTTTCTGTTGACTCAACCCCTCCAAAAACAGGATAAACAATCAGTATCAGCTAATTTCAGCTGGCAGTATCCTAACATCTAAGGCTTCATTGCAGCTTTGATAGCACAGCTAAAGAGAGCGGGTCCAAAAACAGGGAGACTGTTATCTGTTAGATGAAAGTCAGAAAGGGACTATAGATGCCTAAGATGTCATGGTGCCGGATTGTTGATTGGGGTTATTGGACAAGGTGTGGCCCAAGCACTTATCTAAATAGGGGGGGAAACACTGCTTATCTATTCATTCAGCCCATCTCTTCTTATATTTATTTTTATGGTGTGTCTTCTGATGTTAGACAATCACTTCCCCCACTGAGATGACCTGCAAAATTTTACAGTCGTACATACAGCCAGTAGTCTAGACACAGCTTGAGTTTGCTTTAATTACTGTTGTGTGGGTTTTCATTGAGTAGCTGAACTTGACTGGCTAAATGCCAACTATTTCTAACCAAAAGTGCACAGAGAAAAGATCTAGACTGAGCAAGTCTGGCTGTTTATGTCCCTCACTCACTTAATGTTTGAGCTGTCTCTTGCTTGTGTCTAGAACACTGTTACGGACAGATTCATTTTTTAATGACGTCTCAAGATTGTGTCAAATATTTTAGTGAGCTTAGCATCATTGTAGCACTTGAAATTTAAAAGTCTGCCAAAGATCCTTATTTTATTCAGAGCTGCCTCGTTTTTTATAGTTACATCCCCTGAGCGTTCTGTCTTCCTCCTTTATTGCATGAAAATAGACTACAAGAGAGTTGCAGCTTTTAAGTATAAAGTTGTCACAAATATCACATTTTCACTGCTCCAATGCCAGATACATTCCTACCAGGTTAGCAGCTCTGTTCGCCAGGTCTATATTGTACATTTTCTATTTAGACCTACTGCAGGTTTAGCTAATTGTCTTTTCAATGATGAATAGGGTCAGTTTTGGGTGTAAACTTGCACAACAAGTAATGATTATTGATAATGACTATGGTCATTCTACTTAAGTTTAGGATTCAAACTTTTGTCACATGGTATGGGAAAAATGACTTAAAACACCAAGTTGATTAAAACATCAGTGTCATGTTTGGTTAAGAATGAGTTGTGTTGACAACCACTTGTTGGAAGACAAACTAAACAGTTAACCTATATCGTCTGGCTGGGCTGGTCTTCCTCTCTATTTTTGGATAATGACTTTCCATGTGTCACAATTCATTATCATGCACCAGGAACATTGGCTTAGCACTTTGTAGACACCAACAGAGAGTAGATAGCAGCCAGCAATGCTCTGGAGATATTTCTCCCCAGCAAGTATTGAGAGATTTTAGTTTTTAAAAAGTGGCATTTTTCTGTAGACTAAAAGTTTAATTGACCCCATTTCTGGCGTTCTGATCTGGGATAAGCTGTCCCCTGGTGGTGTTTGAGAGAACCAAATGCAATTTAGAGGCTTGATGTTCTTTACTGTGACTGAAGTATACATGGATTATGTGGCAATATGCCTATACAAGAAATCTTTAGAGAAAAGCTGTGAGATAAACATAAGTGCTGAGTTGTGGAGTTAAATATTAGAGGTCACCTTGGAGTAGAGGCAGTGTCTGATGTTAATATGCAGTTAGATTTTGTTTTGAACAAAGTAAATATAAGTGTCACATCACAATCCCAGCCTTTTGTCTTTTCTCAGCAGTGTCAAAATGGTTGACATCAAAAACTGCTTTTTTTAAAACACTCATTTTTGTGTATTTCTCATTGTTTTAGGCTGCCGATCTTAGTAAGCCCATAGACAAGAGGATATACAAAGGAACGCAGCCCACGTGTCATGACTTCAACCCCCTCACAGCTACAGCAGAGAGCGTCTCCCTGCTGGTCGGCTTCTCAGCAGGCCAGGTGCAGCTCATAGACCCAATAAAGAAGGAAACCAGCAAACTCTTCAATGAAGAGGTGGGTTCCAGTCTCACTGAAGACAAGTTTAATCATACTAAAATTTAGTTTCAGTTGTCCACTGTTCGTAAAATAATGGAATAACCAGCTGACCAGTGTCTTTGTTTTTTCTCTCTCTCTCTGTTTGTTTATCCCTCCTCCCAGAGACTTATAGACAAGTCACGAGTAACGTGTGTACGATGGGTTCCTGGTTCAGAGAGCCTGTTTTTGGTGGCTCACTCCAGTGGCAGCATGTATTTGTACAACGTGGAAAATACCTGTGGCACCACGGCACCCCACTACCAGCTCCTTAAGCAGGGCGAAAACTACGCTGTACATACCTGCAAGAGCAAGTCGGCTCGCAACCCGTTACTGCGGTGGACAGTGGGTGAAGGGGCGCTCAATGAATTTGCCTTCTCCCCGGACGGCAAGTTTCTGGCTTGTGCGAGCCAGGATGGCTTCCTGCGGGTGTTTGGCTTTGACGCTGCAGAGCTCCACGGAACAATGAAGAGCTACTTTGGTGGTTTACTGTGTGTGTGCTGGAGCCCAGATGGACGATATATTGTGGCAGGAGGGGAGGATGACCTGGTGACGGTGTGGTCATTTTCGGACTGCAGAGTGATTGCACGGGGGCATGGTCACAAGTCGTGGGTGAGTGTGGTGGCATTTGACCACTGTACCACCAGTGTGGAGGACGGTGACCCCCCTGCTGAGTTCAGTGGTAGTGATGAGGACTTCCATGAGCAGATTCACTTTGGTGCGGGCAGAGACAGAGCTAACAGCGCTCATTCCCGGCTTTCTAAGAGAAACTCGACAGACAGTAGGCCTGTTAGTGTGACCTACAGATTTGGCTCAGTGGGCCAAGATACCCAGATGTGTCTGTGGGACCTAACGGAGGACATTCTCTTCCCTCACCTCCCTTTGTCCCGCACTAGGACTCACACTAATGTTATGAGTGCCACAAGCCCTCCAGCCACTGGACAAACTACTACAACTACAACTACTACTACTACTACTACTACTACTACTGTATCCACCACTAATCCCAGTGGCACCAATGGTACAGACAATACGAGCAACAGTAGCACCAGTGGCAACCCAGCTAACTCCCTCCCCAGCACCCTGCCTCGGTCCAACAGCTTGCCACACTCCTCCAACCCGACAGGGGGCAGCACCCCCAACAGCCACACGGGCAGCAGCAGCAACAGCAGCAGCAGCACCAAGGGCAACAGCATCATCGACAGTGCTTTCATTGCCACTGGCGTCAGCAAGTTTGCAACTCTGTCGTTACATGACTCACGCAAGGAGCGCCACGAGAAGGACCACAAGCGAAACCACAGCATGGGTCACATCAGCAGCAAGAGCAGTGACAAGCTCAACCAGCTCAGCTCATCACGGACGGCAAAAGCCGAAGCAGCTAAGACTCTTGGCACTACGCTGTGCCCGCGCATGGAGGACGTGCCGCTGCTTGAGCCGCTGGTGTGCAAGAAGATCGCTCATGAGAGACTCACTGTGTTAATCTTCCTTGAGGACTGTCTGGTAACAGCCTGTCAGGAGGGTTTCGTTTGCACATGGGCTAGGCCTGGGAAAGTGGTGAGTGACAGGCCTCTCGAGGATACTGTCATGTGACACCTCTTAACTTGCATTGTCCCGAGTACAGGCATTTTTTCTCGCTGCATTCAGAAGCTGCTAACGCCACTGTGTGCAGCCAAAGGTTTTCGTTATTTCATGCAAGATTTAGATTAAACCCTCAGCATTTTGATGGTTAATAGCACACCTTCCCCCGACAGTAAACCTCATGGCCTCACTATTCTGCCTCTTTTAATACATTCAAGTAACACTGTTGTTTGTTATCAATGTGTGTTATCTGTCTCTCCACAGGGATTGCTATCATCTCAAAACAACCCAGCCAACTCCCCCAGTGGAACAGTAGTATAGCCCCAGTGCTGGCGCTGCTAATGACAGCTCCATGCAACAGAGACGGGGATGACCAAGGCCAAGGCCCTGCAGCGCTTCTTCACACACTGTCACACACCACATGACCTCCAGTGTCACCTTCATTCTCATCACTACAACCACCCAGACGCTCTCTTTGTGATACTGCTCGTGTTTAGAAAACCAGTGTTGGCTAAGCCAGGGTTAGAAACTTGACCCCCCCCCTCCCCCGTTTTTTTGTCTTGTTCAAAAAGGGGGGCACTGTTAGAAGTAAGAGGGCAAGCTTTAAATCGTCCAGGAGGTTTATGGGAAGGCTTGATTGGCTCATTGTTCCATCTCTGGTCATATCAAGTCGCATCTAGTCTGAAAATAACAAACTCTAGTACCCAATCCTTTGTGCCTGTAGATCTTCAAAGACTAGACATGCTGTAAGCATTGTGGTGATGCCTCGACCTAACCTTTTGTATGGGTTTAATTTGGACATTCTTCCTATATTTTGTTTCTTTAAAATGTAGTTACAGATAAAGGGAATTAGATGAGGGATTGTTTTGGAGCAGCAGCATATCCCCAATGCCAAGTCTCTTCCATTTGTCACTTCCTGGGCGATCCCTTGTGCAGCCCCCAGTCTGCGACACCTGATCAAGAGAGGCTGGAGCTTTTTACTTCCTTTAGAAATATTTTAATCAGAGGTATCACACTTTAAAGTGTATTTGCACAGATTTTTTTTCATTCTTGTTTCTTTTTTTTGTTTTTTTCCCCCATTTTGAATTCGTGACGGTGGAACACAAGTGAAATATTTTGAAGACAGCTTTTGGAAGCACTTGGGGGGAACGGCTTGTTATTGCCCTCTGTCTCAACGCTGGATGCTGCAATCATAGTTTTTTATATGGAAAAAATTGTTTGCACTTAATAGTTTGTTAGAGGAAAATGGCTTTACATTTTTGGAGTGTGTAAGGACTCCTTGACAAGGTTGAAATATAAATAGAATAAAAAAAAACCTTTGTATCTATTGAACATTTATTTTAATATTGTTTCAGATTAAATGGGCTCTGTATTATATGTAAATATTGTACTTCAATGATTTATGGGTGAAATGATCATTATTACATTAGTTCAAAGACCCTCATTTCAGAAAATAGTGATATTTCTAATACAGAAAATCTATACATAATATTAAAATGAATCTTGAATATGCAGGTGAAAATGTTTCTTTTCTGTTGTACATAAAGAGAATTCAGGTGTATTTTTATTAATGAAATGTTTGGTATAGGAGATGTCTATGAAATCCTCTTATCTAACAGGTAGTGCTGAACGCTAGCTAGCCTGCCGCTGCAGATTCCTTTTACAACATAGGCAGGTAGGCGTAGATGCAGCGGTCTAATTCAGCCATCACTCCGAGCTCAGGTAAACCACAGGAAGACTAATGCTGGCATAGATCCCCCTCACTAGTCCCACCCATCAACATGTGTGTGTGAATTCACTTCAACTAACAAATAAGACTGACAACCATGTTCTGCGGACAGGGCCGACATCTATGAGTCCTTTCTTTGTGAGTAATAATTACAGAACTGATGCTGAACTTGTGAACAAACATTTGACACTGTGTTGAATACCAACTGACTACTGTCAGCACTTGACGATGGTGCAAGTGCTTGAGGTGAGCGTGTTTTTACAAGCACCCACGTAGGAAGACTTGAGGATTTTAACAGTGGGAGCCTTTTCCTCCATGTGACGCCTATTAAAACAGCTTTGACAGATCACATGTTCCATTTGTGTTACTTTATTATATACTTGTCTTCATTGTCGTGAGTGTGATCACTTGTACACCTTATGTACCTTCATGCTTCTATCCACTTGAGGCCAGACTCTGCACACAACATGAATTCATCAGGTCTCCTGCTGACAGAATGGACAACCAAACACTCACGTCATGTACCACTTCCATTACAGTAGCATTTATCTCAGTCAGTGTAAGCTAGCAGAAGATTTCTCCTGCAATTCTATTACAAGAGACAGTAGAAAGATTTTGCATAAGACTTGTGAGATAATACTGGTATTAAATCAGATCTGGCATAATCACCATTAGGAATCAATGGAATGGAAATACTGGCCTACTGCTGATCCACTCAACCGCACAGAGCTCCTAAACATACCATGTGAAGTATATTCTACAGTATGTAGCTCATCAACAGGAGCTGGATATACACTATATTGCCAAAAGTATTCACTCACCCATCCAAATAATTGAAATCAGGTGTTCCAATCACTTCCATGGCCACAGGCGTATAAAATCATGCACCAAGGCATGCAGACTGTTTCTACAAACATTTGTCGCTCTCAGGAGCTCGTAAAATGACGGAGCGGGGTCAGCGGATGCTGAGGCGCATAGTGCGCAGAGGTCGCCAACTTTCTGCAGAGTCAATCGCTACAGACCTCCAAACTTGATGTGGCCTTCAGATTAGTTCAAGAACAGTGCGTAGAGAGCTTCATGCAATGGGTTTCCATGGCCGAGCAGCTGCATCCAAGCCATACATCACCAAGTGCAATGCAAAGCGTCGGATGCAGTGGTGTAAAGCACGCCGTCACTGGACTCTAGAGCAGTGGAGACGCGTTCTCTGGAGTGACGAATCGCGGTTGCCAGGAGAACGATACTTGTCTGACTGCATTGTGCCAAGTGTAAAGTTTGGTGGAGGGGGGATTATGGTGTGGGGTTGTTTTTCAGGAGCTGGGCTTGGCCCCTTAGTTCCAGTGAAAGGAACTCTGAATGCTTCAGCATACCAAGAGATTTTGGACAATTCCATGCTCCCAACTTTGTGGGAACAGTTTGGGGATGGTCCCTTGGGGATTCCCATAAACTCACTCCTAAACCTTGTGGAAAGCCTTCCCAGAAGAGTTGAAGCTGTTACAGCTGCAAAGGGTGGACCGACATCATATTAAACCCTATGGATTAAGAATGGGATGTCACTTAAGTTCATATGCGAGTCAAGGCAGGTGAGCCAATACTTTTGGCAATATAGTGTATATCACAATGTGTTAATCCTGAGTCAGTTCTGCCATGGAAACCAGTGTAAACCCAGGTGAGTTTGTCACACTAGGAGGCATTAAAGGCCCTTCCACACGCCATCTTCTTAGACCTCCCTTTGTTACGTGAGGTATTAAAGCAAATGTATTAAAGACCCCACACAGATGTTGTCACGTATTCTGTTTGATTAGACGCCTGCTCACGTTGAAGTTGGGTGGAGCTATGTTGGTACAAGGAGGTCACCAAAATCCATAAACTAATAAAATAAGGTAAAGGCAGTCATTTGTCCCACCTGAACAGGTGAAGAGCGAGGAAGCTGACTGGAGACTGAGGGAGATGTCAGTCCAGCACAGTTGGTACAAGCCTGCACAGTCCTGAGGAGAGGTCTAATCAGGCATAATAAATACTTGTGTGGATTGACCAAGGCTGTGTAGGTAGGGCCTTTAATAAAAATGGTAAAGGTGCTATACGTACAACAAACAGGAGAGTGATAAAGACATCGAGATGCCTTTTCTCCCCCATCAAACATTTTGACATGTCACAATAGGAGAATCACAGGCGTAAATTAGCAATGGTTGAATTCCATTTAGCTGTGGATTTTATCAATGTAGGCCGACAGCTGTATGCAACGTACACTCAAAAATGTCGACCCACTTCAAATGAATAAGGGTTTTACAAGCTCTGTCTGCAATGTAGTCGATAACAAATAAGGGAAATTATTTTTATTAACAAAATTGTTATAAATTTGCACATAAATGTACCTCTTACTATTTGTACCTGTTAACCAATTTCAAGTTTTTGGCACATTTGGGTTACAGTTGGCCAGTAGGTGGCAGTATTGCTCAGCTTGAGAATTTCTCATAACCATGAAGTGAACTTGCATTTGATAAAAGCCATCTCTCGATCAAAAGGGGAAGACATAGTCTATATGTATATATATCCATATATATATATCCTGTTGTCTCTCTCTCTCTCTCTCTCTCTCTTTACAAATGTATTCCTACTACTTCCTCCTACTACTTCATAAATATTTGATATTCCAAGTGGGGAATAAAACTGCTCCTCCATAATTTATGAGTCACTTTTAGAAGAAATACGAGCACTCACAGCCATTAAAGCAGCGGCCTGTGGCATCACGGTGAGGGAAGGGGGTGGGGGGTGTGATCAGCAAGCTGGAGAGGCCCGATCATCCTGTCAGGGGTGTCAATCAGCACATGACGGACTCTGACTGACTGACTGACTGATCCCCCCCTAAGCTGCACACAGGTATCAATCAGGATTGGTGCTTTGTGAGGTGTTTCACATAAAAACATCACACTCACTATAATATATGCACTCTTATGTTGTTTTCTGTCTCCTAACTGCATATGTTGTCAACCTCATGTATTCATTATATACAAACCCAACCCTTTAATCTATCTGGCCATTTGAATAGCAATCAAAACACTGTAGCATACACTAAGAGACTGGAAAACAGCTACATTTATCTTGCATCCTCAGGGAAATAGCTCCCACTTGATAGGAATTCAATAGATTGAGAAAGAATCCCATTCCGTCTGTAAGGTCCTGCTTTAATCATCTTCTCAGTGATGCAATTCCCTCGTCTGCATGCCTCTATATATTGACCCAGAGTTTTGTTTACCTAGCAGTGTGAGCAACGGCTATGAATGATTAATATGGGCTCACAGAGCTATAGGCCTGAAGAATGAGCTGCAGACGATGAGTCGCAAAAACTTGACAGTTTGAGAAAAAAAATGAACGCATACAATTAAGTTTGCAAAATGACGTGTGCCCTCTAGTTATGTCAGTGGTGGATTTCCTTTGAACAAACGGGTCTGGTCAGATTATGGAAGTGGTCAAATTAACCTACTTTTCCCCACAAATTCCACAGGGATGTTTATTCAGCCCATTGTTAAGACCTGTAGTGAGTTCAGAAATGAGGGAATGAGTTATGTTAGGAAGGAATCCAAGCTCCTTCTTTAAAATGGCTGTATTGGCATTTGGCATATGGAGAGCTTGGACCTCACTGTATAGGAAATTTTCAGCCAAGCATCATGTTGATTAAATAAAATTAGATAACCATCTGCGTGTCTGGGGATTAGGGAGAGGACTAAACATAGGTACAAGGTATTAAAACCTACTGCTAACCTTCAGGAGGTGCTAATAAAGTAATTACACACTAAACTCTTTAAACCCACAAGAACTGCTCTTCTGGCTACTTGGGGGCAGCAGAAACAAGCTGTGAATACAACACTGACATATAAGTTGATACAGTGAACTTGTTAGCAAACACTTGCCACTAACTAGTACATTTGTTTAGTGTATTTAAATACAACATTCACTCTTCTTTTAGCTCTGTTTATGGTATCCACTAACTCCTGAACAAAATATCATACTCTTTAGCTGCTAAATGCTCCACTGTTGCTAACTTTGCCATGCTGAGCAGGTAGCACACGGCCGATTTTGAAGCTTTTTTTGCTCGCAGGAAGCTAGCAGCTAGCTTTTCAGCTAACATATGCCTGCCGACAATGATGCTGAGAGCGGTGAGAGTGAACCAAAAACAATACACTAAAACGCTCCATTGAGCTGAGGGGAACTGCAGAGTTGGATGATAATTCTCCGCAAATTCATCACTAGAAATGACTCTACACATTAATTTGATGCTTAACTCAAAAATAGAAACCACTTATGGTTTGGAAGATTCAAGGTTCATGATTTACTCCCTATGAGGACTGTAGTCCTAGGACAGCTTATTACTCCACATGTGAGTGTTGGGGAAGAGGACACACTTTCTACTTTTACAATAATTAATTCAGAGGAATGATTAGCCCTGTGGCTACCTCAAGGCACATCACAAGTCAATTATTACATTTAAATTGTAACAGACCGTAGGTTATCTTTTCATACAGCCCTAATAAAAATAGTTCCTATATTTATCTTATACTGACTTTCAACTGAATTTGGCATTTTTATGCTTCAATTTTTCTTCAGGTCATTGGCCAATCTGTCCTCTTATGTTCTCTGATTGTCTTGTTTCAGCGTAAAAGTGTGTTATCTACCTAAAGGTTTTCTGATTAATAGGCTCTGCAGATAACTGGGCCATTGAAAGATTTCATGCACAAAGAGTGTTTTTCCTTTTCATTCTTGCCCTCAAATATTGAACTAAGTGGAGCGCTTTCAAAGGCAACAGTACATTACAGTTTCAGGGGCTCCAGTATCACTTCCCCATTAGTCACCAAGAATCCAGAGCACAGTGCCACTTCCTCCTATTCTCAATTCTATTCTAAGCCGTGTTTCCCTTGAGATGTGGGCCCAATAATTGGGCCTCCACCATGGGAGCAGCTGCAGTTTGCTAGTCACATGACCTCAGCACAACAGTCCCAGTCACATGTCCTCACACTGCATTAGGAATTAAAGTTCACACATAGGAAATAAAGTGAGACTTTTTACCCTGCAGATATTGTGAGGTCTGTTAGGCACAGAGGAAGCTTTGTTAGGCTTCATCACTGTTTCTCGGCCTTGAACGTTTGTCTTACTGAACAGCTGTGCTAAGAATATATGCCTTACATTTAGCATGTCATATTTAATTCATGCACGTTTAGGAATTTTATGTTGAGTGTCGGAAAGGCCTCCAGCAGAGTCTGCCGGAGGATGTATTTAATATGAACTGTACGGAGAGTCCAGTCAGCAATAACTTTGCAGTTATTCCAGATTTTGAACAGTGTGCAGAACTGATTGTTAAACATTGCCGGAGGGGGTGAGGGGGGAATCAATGCAGCTTCAGAGAAAGCCACAGAGCTTGGGCCTCAGCGGAAACCATCGATACTGAGCTGTGGTCTAAGCATTTAAAATGTAAATGCATCTTCAATGGCAACACCACGAGAGAGGAAGTTCTATCTGTGTCTTGGGAACTCTCCAGGTGCATCGTGTGCATTTACCTGTGAAATCAAAATCTCTGCACAAAGACACAGGTGACACCTGAAGTATTAAGCTGGACAGTGATGCATTGCAACAAAATAAAATTCACGCCCTGCCCTGACCGCACACTCCCTCTGTCAAACATGGCTTGGCAAAAAAAACCCACTGTAGTTTCCACTATGTGTCCTATCATGCAAGTATCACCAGCATATTTATTAATGCTGCGTACTTGAGGTTACATCCTTTCTGCAGTCACAGTGTGCTCTAGAAACCTGTTGAAAATAAGCTAAGTGGGAGATTATTTAAATGGAACAAGGTGTCTCAAAGGATGTCTTTTGATCTCAGCAAATTTATGTGATATAAATATCTTCAAATTAATTATGCATGCACAGTGGGATTGCTAAATCCACAGATTCACCAAATTCATGACTGCCAAGATAAACCACATGAACATTTTTGGTAAAGTAACCAATCTGAAAGCCTGGTTAGAGAAAACACAACAATATATTGTTTAGTATATTATTGTTAATTACAACTTACAAAACAAAGCAGACTTGCCAGGAATCACTTAAATAATTCGATGTAAAGACATATTTGTGTTAAAGATGCCAAAAATCCAACATTCGTCTTTATTTGGAACAGTCCAATAAAACAGGCAATATGAAGAATAGTCCATAAAGATTTACTTTTAAAAGGCTTTTTTTCTTTATAGAGGATGCAAAAGAGACAATAATATATAATAGTAGCAATTAAGGTCACTGTAATCGAACATAACTCTTGCAGAGTTCATGGTCCCTGATATCTCCCCAGCCCCCGTTTTTCACATGTGGGGCCACACCTCCAGCCCCGTTGGCTGGCAGTCTCTTTGCTATCAGGAGGTTCTTTGGGAACAGCTGGTTCCCGCTGCTCTGTAGGATGTTTTCTATCTTGGTTTTCTGGCTGATCGGCATGCAGGAAGCCTTCTTGTGGTGCATGCCACAGTCTCCGGCGTGGAAAATGCGTGGCGCCTCACTCACCATGACCTTCCAGTAGGAGGGCAGGCAGGACACAGTCAGGTGTTGTAAGGACCAGTCCCAGTTGTAGTCATCATAGGTGCAGAACGTGTCAGTGCATTGGATGAGCTTCTGGTACGTCTCTCTGCTCAGAGCCATCCCCATGTTGTGCTCAGTGGACTTCCAGGCCTTCACCTCCACCTTATTTGCTTTGCTGGAGTAGCCGATGTGGCTGTAGCTCCCCAGCGAGAGGATGTCGCAGTCAGTGCACTGCTCCCTTTTGAGAGCTGACATCAGCTTTAAGAGATGGATAAAGTCCGGGGACAAGAAGTGGTCCTCCTCAATCAGTAGGACCAGGCCCTTATGGTCCTTCAAAACCTTGAGTCTGTCCCATACAAAGTGCAGCTTCCACCACCAGTGGTGCTTGGTCTGGGAGAACTTTGCCTCACGGTAGTGGCCGAACGAGTCAGGGTACTCTGCGTTGATGCAACCCAGCTTTAAGGCGTCTTTTTTGGGAATGTCTCGGGGGCAGTCCCTGGGGTCGTGTCCAGGGAACTCCTGGGGGTACAGCTGGATGCTGAAGGGGAAGAAAATCTGAAGTACCTGACAAAAGTCAACAGAGGCCACCACTTTATTTATCTCAGGGGACCAGAAGTCATGGCTGAATATCAGCAGTATGCCCTCCACACCTCTGGCCTTCCGCAAACTGTCCAATAATAGCTTAAGGTAGTCTGGTCGGTTATGGACCTGAACCACCACAACCAGATCGTCCTTCTGTCGCGCCGCCTTAAACTTTTCCTCATTTTTTATTGTCTGGTCAAAGTTGAGCTGGAAAACAATGCCACGGTAGACTAAAGTGGTGTTATCTACCTCTGGCTTGGGTATCTTCTCCTTGTCCTTTGCTTTTTCCTGGTGTGTGTCATTTGCTTGTATAATAATAGGAGGTGGAACAGGTGCCCTGCTGACTGCAGGTGTGGCTTGCACCTGGATATGATTGTTGTTGATGCTACTGCTGCTACTGCTAACGCTGCTGCTTCTCCTCACCGTCTCCACTTCCTTGGGGGGAGATCCACCGTCGTTCTTCTTCTGCCTTCCGCTGCTCCAGAAAGCTAGGCCACAGATGACAACCACCACAGTCAGTATCACCACCTTCCTCTTGTAGATTCGGAATCTCATGATAGGGGGTCAGCCTCTTGCGAAGGGAGAGAAGTTGATTGCAGTGAAACAAAAAGCACAGGCTTGCAGTTGTGATGGCGTGCTTTGCAAAGGGAGCAAGCTTGATTAAAAAGAAGCTGTTATGAGGCTAATTGTTGGCAAAATGACCTGTTGTTGTAAACATGGATCCCGCTGGAATGTCATTGATGGTGGATGAATATTCCATAAGGCATGACGGTTGCTGGGAGGCAGCAGGGTAGCAGTGTGCATGAACCACCTAAATGAAAAATAAACCAGTAAATAAAGTTAGGTGCATCATGGCAGTTAGGGCTGAGCAATATGGTTGAAATCACTATCACAATCTCAACAATAATTTCCTATACCAATGCGTAGTATATATCACAATATGGCAATGTGGTATGCAAAAAAATTATAAGAGTCCTTAAATGTCTCGTTTTGTCCAATCAACAGTCATGACCAGAAGATATTACATTTAAAATAATATAAATCAAAGAAAATAAGCAAATCCTAATTTTTCAGAAGCTGGAACTATCAAATGCTTGGCATTTTTGTTTGGAAAAAGAATGTATATAGTTTTCTATGTATCGACAAGTCAAGTAAGTGTTTCAGTTCCACAACTGAGCAAACTCTATTTGCTGATGAAGACCTTGAGATGCGGTGGAAAGCGATGGAACAAGCTACTGAGCGGGTGCGGCTAAAAGTAACTTTGAGAACTAAATTTTGTTGGGTTTTTTCAGACAGTATAATGATAACATACGATTATTTTATTATCGCCCAGCTCTAATGGAAGCACACCTACAACAATTGCAATGATTTCATTTCACACAACGGGACACTGGTCAGTATGGAAAAGTATCACCAAAATACACAAATATGGTTTAATACATGCTTCACTCTGCCTGGTGCTTATTCCTCCGTTTCTCATCTTTAGTTATATCATCAGTTGATTATTGCTCCATGCTTGTATACATTTCCCTCTGTATAAATCGTTCCTTAACTGCATTATCAATATTGATTGGCCCTTGCTGCTCAGATCTGCTGAACAAACCTCCATCTTTTATTTGTTATTAAATCAGCGGTCTCGTTGGCTTCCTACACCCTTTCATCTGCCTTCTCCTCAACTACATGGTCACTGTGTGGCACTAACACTGCCTGGCTTAGGCATTTGATAACGTTACCTATTGAAGTCTGATAATATTTATGAATACATTCCTGGTAGTAAACATGTCCTATACTCTAATGGCAGTAGTTTATGGCTGATGAAATGGCAAAGCTATCTAACCTATATACTTCATACGGTTGCAATGTGTATGTCCCTACACGGCTTCTCCATGTTCAATGGTTTCCATGCAGATGCAGCTTGCAAATAAAGTGCTGCTGTTTTTTATCCCCTGTGTTTCTTTTACTATACCCTGAACCGCTTTAATCTACACAAGGTCTGGGTCTAACGTTACCGTGTTTCCTTCCTCGTGCAAATATGCAATGTTTCACTTGAAGCCTACTAACCGTTAGTTTTTCTGTCCTGAATTGGTCGCTATCAGGCACACCGAGCCAGCGACAGCTTTCATCGATTTTAACACAAGACACCGTAGCCGTTATTCCACCGACTGAAACGAAATGCCCCCGTAGCGACTGAAAACAACAGTTGGCGTTGCAGCCTCGCTCCTTTATGACAGCGAGCATCCTGAAAAAATGCTAACAGTAAGTTAGCAGCGGCTTCAGCTAGCAACTTACAAGCAGCCCGTCCAGACCAAACCTCGTCAACAACAGCGTCCATGGCGGTATTTACACTGCTTACCTAAAACTGGAGCAGCCGTGCGGTCCTTTCAGCGAGAAACATCAGTATGGTGGGGTCCCATTCTCCTCCATACCTTCCAGCAGGATGCATGGAAACGCAACTATCAGCTAGCTGTGAAAATCCCAAATACGGAACCACTGCCTGCCGCTGTCCCACAATGCACTGGTCCAGCGGGGGGCACCCAAGACACCCTAAATATAATGTATCCCTGCTGCTGACAGCCAGTCTTCGGTTCATCATAGGAAGAGATAGGTTTACTATACCTTTAAGTACTTCACAAGTTCATACCCAGGCTTGATATATACATATATACATTTAAACGGAAAATCCACCCTAAAACTGACGTTGTGCTCTTCCAGTAATAATATAATAACAAGATGGAAACCTGAGCACCAGTACTTTAAATTATATAATACAGTTGTATTTGAATATAGGGCTTGCAGCTGTGAATGAGAAAATATATCCTAGTTAAATCACCATGGGTGCTGTCACAGTGATATACTGTAGGAGTTGTTCCATTACTCACTGTCTTTGGAGCAGCTCCAGGTGTTGTCTTATTAATTTACAGCAGTAGTTTTTTTTTTAAATCCTTCACAACAACAATATAGGTAGAAAACATCTGTTGTTCTTTGGAAAATTATTCATCTAAGTTCTGTCATGATACACACAAGTTATTAAAAATGTGGATTTTGTCAGGACAATTTTAAATATTGTGATTTTTTTAGCAGCTTTTTTTCAAAGTGGTACAAAAACAAATAAGAAATGTGAACAGATAATGTATGTGCCCATAATTGTGTGTTTGTGGAAGGTAAGTCACTTACATTGTTTTTTATTGTTAATACATTTTAACATGGTGATTTTCACTAAATTCTGATGATTAGCTTTTAAAAATATATTTTGCTAAATATTACAGAAATGTGCAAAAATAGGGTCAACACTGTTGTGTGTGTGTGTGTGTGTGTGAAAAATCAAATTAATTCTCATATTTAATCCTCATACTTACATATGTCCAAAGTAGGCCTTTTCTTTGTTCCCAGTTGTGATACAAACAGCTTCATGTCATGAATTCTTGTTCACTTAGATGCCTCCACTCATCACTGCCAGGTTTAACTGTAGCGCCACAAGCGGGCTGTCCCGCTACATGCCGCAGTATCCTCTACCACCAGGAGGCGCCATACAACAACTCCACAGCCGGAAACACGGCATCCGAAAGCTTCATTTGCGCACGCGCGTCCCTCCTTCTTCCTTTCCGACGCTCGAGCGAAAGAGACAAGATGGGACATCAGCAGCTCTACTGGAGTCACCCAAGAAAATTCGGACAGGGATCCCGATCCTGGTCAGTGTTTCCTTTAATGTGTCAGTTTTCGATATGTGTGCGAAACCGAGTCAGTTTCAAGGTGTTTGTGGGTCCCAGTACCTCAGAATTTATCACCAAACGTGCACCGCATGGAAGCTGCTCCTGAGCTAATATGGCGCTGGAATATGCGCCCCGCTAACTTGATAGCACTAGCATTGTGTTCAGTTAGCCGCTCACTGTTTTTGAAACGAAACTACATATTGAATCTCCAGAAAACCGATAACATGTTCACATAGGAGTTCTGGAGTTGGTTAGAATGTGTTCTTTCATTGTAGTAATAAAAGCCGTTTGGTATTGGAAGTAATTGGAGTATATAGTGTTAGCCGTGATGCTCAGAACTGCATACCAAGTGATGACCGACTGTGAGTATGTGTTTAACTTCCGCACCCGTAGTTGTTATGAATGAACGGGGGCTAAAATCACATTTTACACTTTTGTGTAAAGATAAGCGGATTGACGCCTTTATTAACCTATTTTCTCCTTTTATTCCAGCCGGGTATGCTCGAACAGACACGGTCTGATCCGTAAATACGGGCTCAACATGTGCCGCCAGTGCTTCAGGCAGTACGCTAAAGACATCGGCTTCGTCAAGGCAAGTAGTATTGTCTCTTTCAGCTCAGTTACTTGGTGATGAGAATACACAACCTGTCACAGCATAACGTTAGTTTACAACCAAGTCCAGGCCCTTTTGTAAACAACGTCTCTGTTGTTGAATGCTGGTGAAGCACGGCCACAACACATGTACAAATACATAGGTTTCTTATGTTTTAACTTACATTTTAAGCTAAGTTTTTATGTAGGAAATTAGCTTTTTATGAGTGGTTGTTTTGTAGCATGGATTAAGCATCCTTACCTCAGTAATACACCCATAGTTTAGTTTTCAGTTTGCCAGACGTGGAGTGCCATAATGCTGACTGCATATTTCACTTTAACTAATGGTTTGATTATTTTATTTCCCCACAGCTGGACTAAATGTCTTGCGCTGACGCGTCCTCAGATGGGTGAAGTGATCTCTGGAAGGGCCAGCCAAGATGGGATAATTCAGCACTGCAAATAAATGTGTTTTTTTGTCCAAGCTAAATATATTGTGTTTTTATTTATGCATCGCTTCCTACATATTATGCAAGACAAGGTTTGTTAGTAACATGCAGGAAAGATGAGAAACAAAGTCTAGATGTAAACATCAGTCTAAACATAAACGATACATTACAAGTACATGTGTGTTCGTCACTCTCAAACCAAGTCTTACTACACAAACTAAATAAGCATTCTGTGCTGTACAACATATGTTTACATCATAAATATCTGAACAGAGATAACATGCTGATTATTGAGCACATCCCTTGAATTGGGAATATACTTGTGACGTAAATTATGAATTAATTGTACCTTACTCTACCAGATAATCGCTTTCTGACTGCTGGTTTAATACAGTTTTACAAACGTCCCCACATAGTGTTTAGAAAGATCTTGTTTTCTAATGTTTAGAGCACTTGGTACTTGGCTTATATATGGAGTACAATTGTACACAATTTATCTGGTTAATCCCATCCGATCATCTGAAAGGTACACACTCCCTGTGGATGCTCCTTGAACAGTGAAATTACTGTCGACAAAAACAGCATGTGTAACTTGTATACTCGGCATATCTAAACGAAGACACCAGTCCAATACAACAGCACACTGTAGTCTTGAAATAAAACATGTTGCATTGTTAACAAGTTATTTTTAAGGGATGTATTTCTTGCAGGCATAGTTTCCACTGATAATGTAATAATACATCTCGGTGTCTGCAAAGTGCACCAGAGGAGGGATGGGTATCCTTGGAAACCAGTGCACAGGTTCATCAAGATTTATGGAAAGGAAAAGCACAAGGAATTGAATAACTTTGACATGAACAACCCTCAAACAGACCAGCCATATCTGTCTGGTGACGAACCAAACATATCATGTGGAAACTAAACTTAAAGGCTAAAGGCTATATTTTCTGGTCAAGTGGTCACATTTCCATATTAAAGACCATTAAAGGGACATTTACAGAGCTATATTACAAGAAATGAAGTCGTGCAACTGATCCCTGCAGCTGTACATAATAATAAATGGCACTGCAGTAAAGAGCAACGGATTAATTTCTAAGTCAGCATGCATTCACATGAAATGACATGCCCCCCCTCACCTCCAAGAATTGGTGACACGCTGAGATATTGGTTGTGCTCAAAATGAATGAAATCTGATAGGTCCCCTGCAGCGTGGCTAATTGCTTAGCGCCTTGTGAATTAGGCTTGCAGAGTTTAAACATTGAGTAAGCTCAGCACAAGCACCAGCCTCTCAAATGTTGACTTGTAGACTGAGAAGAGCACAGAATTTGTTTTGTGCTCTCTCAAATCTGCCGTCAATACACTTCCATAGACAACTTGGCAGGTGGGATTCTGTGCAGATCCATATACAGACGCTGGCCAGGATTTACTGAAGTAATAACTCCTTTTGTCCTCTGTCTTTGAAACAGAAGGTTGAGTGTGAAGCACTAGATGGCAGCAATGCTTCACATTCATGATTGAAGACCAGCAATAATGAAAATGGCAATAGCACTAAGAAATGCTTTTTATGCGTTCAGATACTCTTCAGCATTTGCAGCCGTTTCTACCCGCCTGCCATCAAGCAGTTAAAGAAGCTCAATTTAAGGTCTTGTCAGTCACTAAGTGTTTGGTTAATGTGGGGTTTCAGGCAGGTTGATGAAAGGGACTCTTCCCGACAGACTGAAAGAGCACTGAAACACTGAACTCAGGTAGTTTTGACTTAAAAAAAAACATAATCATTTGAAACATTCACTTTGATTCATGGTGAATCTACATTGTATATTTAGATCATGCCTTGCACTCTGATGATTCATCAGCCAGAGGTTTTTGTTATTGGTCCTATTTAATCCGAGGCTACAAATAAATGATGTTTAAAGTCATCATTTATCATAAATAACATGTCTCTTTGTGCTTAACTGGATTAAGATTTTATATTTTATTAACATGGCAGCGTGCAAAACCCGAGTAGTAACACCTTTAATAATGAGGCACTGAAAATCCAGTGTACATAAAAAATGAAGAAATGTCAGTAGCAATGAAATATACGCATGCACTATGATGGAGTAAACATAATTAAGTAAGACATGCAATATATGTAAGTGTACAGGATGTACACTTTCAACCTAACACACCAATGAATACATAATGTGAGGAATCACACGGGCATCATTATCCTGTCAAAATCTTAAAATGGAGGCGCAGATCTGGAGGCACAGAGCACAAATCTGCAAGGCTCGTGTGCATTGTCAGATGAAGGATGTCTGCGTACATAAAATGCGTATGTATGTATTATATAAGCGCTAACTCATATGCATAAAGGAGTGTCCATGAAGACTGTGTGTGCAGGAGCCCTGCTGTAACAGGCTGGGGCTGGTTGGGCAGAGGGAGCTGAACACACAAGTGCTCCATGTTGCATCAGTCCACTACAGAGGCGGCTGGAAGGTGTTGTCTTTGATGTTTAGTTCACTTTCAATTTTTTCCACCAGTGTATTAATGCTCTTGTTATGCTGCCTCCTTCAGCACACACCACTGCCAAGACAACCGACTGATAGGACATGTTGAAAAGTCTGTTTCATCCAACCTGAGACTTCTCAAGATGGCTCTTTCTTGCAGTGTCTTTGTGTGGCCCGGACCAGTTTGCTGGTGAGATGTAGCCCCAGTTTGTACCTCTCACGTAACACCATTACATTCTATTCACAGAGAAATACATTCCTGGGGATCTTTGAAAAACCGGGAGATGGTAAACACTTCTAGACTCTTCTAACCATGGATGAAAAAAATATTAGCTCTGTTGCACACAAAATAGAGAACTTGAGAAAGCTTATTACCCTGCTCAAAAAAATTAAAGGAACACTTTGAAAGTGTGAAAGATCAAAGTGAAAAAATGATGCGGCAGGCTAGTCCATTTTGCTGAAATTCCATTGCAGCAACTCAAAATGGTACTCAGTACTGTGTATTGCCCCCACGTGCTTGTAAGCATGCCTGACAACGTCGGGGAATGCTCCTAATGAGACAACGGATGGTGTCCTGGGGTATCTCCTCCCAGATCTGGACCAGGGCATCACTGAGCTCCTGGACGGTCTGAGGTGCAACCTGGCGGCGTCAGATGGACCGAAACATAATGTCCCAGAGGTGTTCTATTGGATTCAGGTCAGGCGAGCGTGGGGGCCAGTCAATGGTATCAATTCCTTCATCCTCCAGGAACTGCCTGCATACTCTCGCCACATGAGGCCGGGCATTGTCGTGCACCAGGAGGAACCCAGGACCCACTGCACCAGCGTAGGGTCTGACAATGGGTCCAAGGATTTCATCCCGATACCTAATGGCAGTCAGGGTGCCATTGTCTAGCCTGCAGAGGTCTGTACGTCCCTCCATGGATATGCCTCCCCAGACCATCACTGAGCCACCACCAATCCAGTCATGCTGAACGATGTTACAGGCAGCATAACGTTCTCCACAGCTTCTCCAGACCCTTTCACGTCTGTCACATGTGCTCAGGGTGAACCTGCTCTCATCTGTGAAAAGCACAGGACGCCAGTGGCGGACCTGCCAATTCTGGTGTTCTATGGCAAATGCCAATCGAGCTCCAAGGTGCCGGGCTCTGAGCACAGGGCCCACTAGAGGATGTCGGGCCCTCAGGCCACCCTCATGAAGTCTGTTTTTGATTGTTTGGTCAGAGACATTCACACCAGTGGCCTGCTGGAGGTCATTTTGTAGGGCTCTGGCAGTGTTCATCCTGTTCCTCCTTGCACAAAGGAGCAGATATCGGTCCTGCTGATGGGTTAAGGACCTTCTACGGCCCTGTCCAGCTCTCCTAGAGTAACTGCCTGTCTCCTGGAATCTCCTCCATGCTCTTGAGACTGTGCTGGGAGACACAGCAAACCTTCTGGCAATGGCACGTATTGATGTGCCATCCTGGAGGAGTTGAACTGCCTGTGCAACCTCTGTAGGGTCCAGGTATCGCCTCATGCTACCAGTAGTGACACTGACCCTAGCCAAATGCAAAACTAGTGAAAAACAGTCAGAAAAGACGAGGAGGGAAAAAATGGCCTCCACCTGGAAAACCATTCCTGTTTGTCTGTTTGTATTGTTGCCCCTCTAGTGCACCTGTTGTTAATTTCATTAACACCAAAGCAGCTGAAACTGATTAACAACCCCCTCTGCTACTTAACTGACCAGATCAAGAAGTTTAATTAACTTGATGCTATACTCCGATTAAAAAGTGTTCCTTTAATTTTTTTGAGCAGTGTATTTTTCTTTCATCATGCAGGAGATATTTTTCATCAAGATGGTTAAAATAGTCTGAGAATTTTGGAAATACCTCCAAAACAGCAGTACGTGTTGTTAAACAACCTTCTTGGTTTTTCAAAGATCGCCTGATATTTATTTTTCAGAAAATCAGATACTTAGCTCTGGGCCATGAGAGGCTCAAACTGGGGCTGGCTTTAATGCACATCCAGTTACTTGAAGGACAGCAGCATCTCCATCTCCTAATGTTGGATGGCTTTTTGGCCACATGGGGGAAGCAGAGCTGGCTGACAGACATTCAGTCCTGACATAATATCACCTTATTAAGCTACAATGGCTTAGTTGTTGGCAAACATTTATGACATGTGGCAAAATTAGCATTTATTTGGAGTTATGGTTTATCACCAAGTTTTTTGGCTCTGGTTTGAGAAAGTTGTTTGTTTGCTGAAAACAGCAGCAGAAACAGGGTTACTCTAGCAATTTAGTATTGCACTTCCATAAAAAAATGGGGGGTCTCAGAAGAGGCAAAAAAAGACAGGCTGAGATATTGTGACCTTTAGTCTCTAATATGGAGTAAGCTCCAAAAACGCTGGATCCTACATTTCCCATTGTACAACTTGATAGTGTATTTCATTAGACCCAGCTGCCTCCTAAATGCTCTCTTCTTTCAAACCCCACTGGTCCAGTTTGTAAAGTTAAAAAAGTCTCAAGCCCAAGCTGAGGTAACCCTGATGACTTCATTAATAAGTAATTAATTTGGCCATAAAACCAAAACAATGAGCTCAGTAAAGCTGCATGCTTGGGGCACAACACACTGTGGGTTCGTCACAGCGAGCAACCCATTTCACATTGTGCATCGTCTTTTCATTCATTGTTAATACAAAAAATATTGTTTAGTTCAGCTAATATTCAAATATATGGGTTTAGACTAACTTATTCAAAGCATTTGTTCACATCTTGGAACCGACGTTACAAGGCCACTGCGTCTCTACCATCAGCGGATGCTTGTGTGTCAGTGTGCACAGTGAGGATGCACGTAGCTGCTCTGGGATTGGAGTTAGGACATGTGCACTCCTGTTTTATTATCCCCCAGCGCATGCTGCAACGGCATACGGTACATACGGGGAAAAATCAATTGTTTGTGGTTCCGATAGACTCTGTGTGCACCCATGTGTGCATGGCAAGCTTGTACATGCTCCCTTATAAATACGTTATCGTGTGCACACTCTGTGGATGCAGCCACATCTTAACATTGAAAGCAAACCTGAATAAAACACCAGAATCAGAGGATCAGAAGGGAACGCTCGTGTGATGGCTTGAGATCCAAAGTGCTGTGCTGTGACTGACTGCCAGGTGCACCGCAGAGGTCTCCCATCCATCTCCTAGATTATAGGGAAAATAAGTGAATTGAAGATGTTACGGTGCACTGTTGGCATGGAAACATTCCACTGGGTTTACCTGCTTACAATTGTTACACCAAGAGGCACTTCTTGCTGCAAGGTTCCTCAAAAGGGCTGTGAGCAAACACACGGCTCATTCATGTTCTCCCTCAATTTCGCCTGAGTGGGATCTTTGTTGGCTGAGTGATGGCAAATAAAAGCAAATGCAAAAAAAAGTGCAGCAGCCAGAGACAGAAAGAACAAACAAATAAACAAAGATTAATTGAAAAGAAAGAAAGAAAAGAAGCAACAGTAAAGGCAGGAGCAGTTTATTCTCTCTGTGAAATTGTGTAGTGACTAAGAGGCTATGGTGTAAACAGCTCTAAGTATTGATAATTACCGGATGTTTTGTTCATTATATTCTCATTTTCTTTCGGCAATAGTAACTGGAGAGGTTAAGAAAATCCTCAAGAATCCATATATTCCCTTTACTGGAAAACAGTGATATCTATAGCCACTAACATCACCAGACTGCTGCTGTTTTCTGGGATATTTCCCCCTGTTTTCATTGTGTATTCCCTGGAGAGGTGAGCTTTATTACAGTCCAGTATGGAGCACCTGGCTGACTCGATTGTTCCAGTCAAACTGGGCCTAATTCTCAAACCACCATGGAATAAGCATGCTCCTGCTGCCAGGCCTCATTTTAGAATTAGATATTCATTTCTCCATATATTTCAGGGGAAATTGCTCTATGAATGCACACATTACAGACCTTACTCATGTCACACTACGCTACTGTTACATACAGGGATAACATGTCTCTCATCGGTCGCTCATGAAAGACTCTGAGCCAAAGTAAAAGCGTTTGGCTCATTCTTGGCTGACATGTCTCAACAGGACATGCGCAGGTGTAATTAATAACACTAATTATGGCTGCTTTCCATTTAGGTGAGCGAGTTCCAGGGTCCTGCTGCATTTTGGCTCGCTGACACAGCTTCCTGGGACATTTAAATGGAACAGAGCCATCGTTAGTGTTATTAGTTACACCTGTGCTTTTTTCTGCTTTGACTAGTCAAAATGGCTGCCAGACGAGCTTGATATCCGTTCAATGAGTGTTTAGCTGCCATTGCTGTGGAGAGACTGAACCTCTGAAATGTTCAAATTTAATTTCTTTGTTGAAGCTTAAGAAAAGAGAACAGGTATTAGAGTCACCAAAAGCATTAGAACTCTGCAGCTGGGAACCATATGGCAGAACTACTATCAGCGTCTTATAGACATGGTATAGACATGTGGTAAAGACATGCAAGTCTTAGTATTAGTCTAATGCAGTCTGAGTTGATTGATGATATCAGGCTGAAACAAAGCAGGTGATCTAAAAGAAGAACAGAATCTATGAGGCGCAAATAAGACCAACTGACCTTTGAATAGGTACAAATGTTTGCTGTGAATATTTCTAATGTAATGTCTTACGTCTCAGAGGTAGAACTGCATCTGTTCATGAATGAGTGTTCACTTTTAACTGTGATGACACGCCAAACCATGAAACGCAAAGTAGTTTCCAGTGATGATATTTTAAGATTTTATCAAAATACGGTTTAACTCTTCTTTCTAAAAACAAATGAGAGTGAGTTTGAAAGTCAAACCTAATATACATATATACATATCTTATACATTTAATTAAATGCACCTAAAGTAGAGACTTCTTAGGCAGACGTGTGTCTGTGCACACTTTCCAGAATTCACCAGCAAGAAAGCAGATTATCGACCTGTGAATCACAAAAGGCTGTATTCTCTGAACAACATCAGCATGAATATTAATAGCCAGGACTCTTACCTGTTGGACGACTGGAGAATATGATATGCCTCGCGTATTTGAAAAGTTAGGCAGATGATCTGCACTTCCACCTCTTAGTCCCTATGTAATTTCACAGCTGAAGTAATAAGTGCAGCCAGAAATGAAAAATGTGTTGCTAACCAAAACATGACAAATAGAAAAAGTTCCTGCATAATGCTCTTTTGGTATGCAGTATGTACTGCATTGGTTGACTCAATGCTAAATTTCTTAAATCACTCTGTGCATGCAGATTAATCCATCAAACATCTGTGCACAGCTGGTCCACAATGAAGGTCTCAGGAGCACTTGTAGCATTTACGTCCTGTACATAAATTAATTTGTTTTTTAATGGAAAGACCTACGCTGCACTTGACCCTCATTTATTACAACAAAAGTCATGTCAGCCAGATTTACATTAAAGTCACGCAACCCTAGTTTTCTACACAATGACCAAAAAGACCCCTTCAGCTGCTGGGATTTAACATCTCACATGATCACATATGACACCGACTCTCACGAGCAGTAGTGCTGCATAGTGCAGTCAATAAATCACAGTCCTGCTCTCAACCATCCAGTGGAAAAGACGCCGCAAAACCAAAAGCTACCTGTGGGGGCAGTGTTGCACCACAGCTGAAACTGAAAGTGGCAGGGAGAGGAGGCATGGAGCACTGGAAGATGAGGTGACAGGAGGTGTTGTGCTGCTCTCTGGGGAGGAGCTCTCCAGTCACTGTGTTAAAAAAAGAAAAAAAGTGAAAGAGAGATGCCTCGATCAGGCTGTCAGCTCGGAGCATATCTAATTGAATACGCCATGCCATTTGAAGTGGAGAGTATGGCTGGAGCAGAAAAGAGAAGGCAGAGTAGGGCAGGCAGGCACAGCAGGAGAGAGCAGCCTTCGCCAAACAAAAAAAAAGACAAATCAAAGAGTGAACACAGAAGATGTTCAAACAGATAGCCCTGATCTCTGCTCTGTGTTCGACATCTCCCACTGTCTTTTTGTATGTGCGAGTCAGTCTTCAAGGGTGGTTTGAGGAACAAGTGGCAGGTGAAGGAGGAAGAACAAACGAGTCGCTGGTATCATTATCAGTTGTCTTTTTTTTTTCAGCCTGATTTGAAAACGCACAATGAGTAAGGTATTAGTCGCTTTAACTTTGTGTTAAAGCAGGTTGAACGGGCCCAAACTCTGCTTTGGAGATTCACAGGAAGCATAATACGATGGTGGAGGTCAGTGGCTGTTTCAGGATTTGACTGGACTGGCCTGCCATATGTAGCTTAGCACAGCGCAGTGCTTAGGGGCAGCGGGGGAAAAAAAAAATATTACTCATAAATGGAAAAGATCAAACAGTGGCATTTAACAATCCGCAGAAAAATGGTGTCACGGAGGACCCTCGTCTTTCAGCTCTCCTCGGGCTAAGAGGATGTGATGTTCTGTCAGCATTGTAATTTATTTCTCACACAGGTCATGGCTGGGCAATCACACCATATACTTTACTTTACTGGGTGGTCTCTTGCTGTAATCCCCCATTACGGTCATGCACATACACAGTATATAGCCTATTCACAGAGTTAAAGGTATGAACGTAGGTGTATTGTGACTTTATGCCTCCCAGAGAGTAGACATAACCATAACCCTTTATGCAATGTGGAAATATCGGCCCATAACCACGTCTGTCAATCTCCCCTGTACACTGGTTTGGATGTTAACCTTTCAATTCACAATGCCTGGCCTCAATATGACCCATGCCAACATTTTTCATTACCCACATTTATGAATCTCTGAGTGGATGTGAATATTCAGCATGATTTGCATGAACATTATACTGAAGTGCATATTAAAGAAGCAGGATATCTTCAGTATGCGCTGGACGCCCGTCGCAGGGGGAGATGACAGGAGGAGAAGAAGCGGAAATGATGGATCGATATGTGATTTCCATATTTTGCAACATGCAAATGTTTGTTATGTGCCCGCCGCAGAACTGCTCCCTCTGAATTGTAAATTCCCTGAATTGTTTGATATGATAAACAGATGTTCAAGATGGTGAGTGAACAGCTGCCACCCGCTGATCTTATTAGTAGTTGCTAATTCTTTCCACTGTGCCTCCAGTTGTGAAATGCCTGTCTTTACCATCCAATTGTCTCATTCTGCCGCTGCTTGGCCTCGCTGTCTCTACCGCTCACACTTTGGCGCTGGCATTTCTAATCCAGGAGAGAAAATGAACTGTCACGCATGTTTGATTGTTAAAAGTGGCTGCTGGTTTCCGTGACAACACCTCTACCGGTCGGGTTTGGTGTAATGGGCAGGCGAGAGTTTTTCATCCAAACCCCCCCCCACCCTCATTTTGAATAGTTGAAGGAGGTAATTCAGATGGAGGACGATTCACTGGGCTACAATGTGACAGATGTAGCTCTATTTTTCAGGATGAATGTGCAAATGATGCAGCCAGAAAGGATCAGAGAGAGGGGTATAAAACCCCAGCAGCTCACATGGAGGCACAGAGAGCAGGCTTTCCTGCTCACTCCAGCTCCAGCCCTTCTTATTCTTTTATTAACCCCACTCCTAGCATAACCATTACGCCTCTGGCTATTACGCACAACATCTCTGCGGACCGACCAACATGTCAGAAAATGACTGGCATTAAATATGACACACAGTCCTTATGCCATCATTGCAGAGGAGGCCATTTTCCTCTTGAGTGAAATGGAGGATGGTGCAGAGCGGATACTTTTTCTTTTTTGACAAACAAGGCCCAATGCAGCGTTTGAGTTATCTAACTTTCACAGTCTCCCACCTGCCTGTTTTTGAAAACCACTACAAACCGCTGCCTCTCAGGATCCAGACACACGGCAGGATGAGTTCTGTCGTGAGGCTGGTCACCTTCGTCCAGTGGTTGAGCAGTTTTTAGACTCAAAGCTGCAATTAAAATGCAGATCAACAAGCGTCTGTTGTGGAATGTTGACTGCCTTGTGCTGTACTGTCTTTTGACATTTCAGCACTCACTGCTGATTATGTTGTGTGTGTTTTTTAAGTGAAAGCCTCCCTGAGCTAAGAGGATGTCTCTCCAGCAGTCAGCTGAACAGAAAGGATTCTTAAGCCTTTCACAGCTGTAATTTCAGTAGTAATGACATGTTCATTGAACATGAACGTGAAGAATAGTGCTTAAGATGAGAGGTTATATAAACTTTCATCATGTATTATTCCACACCGTAATATACTGTACAGCCTGTCCATTTTTATTCCCTGGAATTGCTTCATGTTTCTTTGACTATAACTTTAGATATTTTTCAGGGATCTCGAGAGGTTAAATCACTTGGTTACAGCAAAGTGGTTTATTGCCCACAGCAATGACAGGTACAGGATTAAGAAGTCACGCAGAAAAGGATAGCATAGTACATTGTTGTTTGGTGCTGAGACATGTCTTTCCCACCAGATTCACTTGTCTGTTTGCCTGCGGCATCATGACCTGCCCACTCTCGGCTGTGTGCTGCTGCTGCTGCTGCTGCACTGGGATCCTCTCTGCCATTATTGATTCCAGCCTGTCCGCCCACCAGAGGATCCGATACCAGTTAACATGATGCAGAGTCCACATATTTAGAGGCCGGAGGGTATCAGCAGACCAAACTCTGATGGGCATAATTGAGAGTGATAGGGATCAGTTAGAGCCAGGTTACAATTGATTAGGTGTGTGTGTATAGACAAGAGAGATCAATGGAGACAGGTCAATAGAAATTATAAGCATTTTAACAAGCACCAAGAGTTCAGAGGTGTTACTATTACTAAGGTATGTATATACTTTACTTATACTCATTTCATTTTTATTTGTAGTGTATTGTTTTTATGTTGCACACTGCTGAAGAGTTGCTAAACAGGTTTTCATTGTTCTACAATGAGATCTTATCATTATTACATATTTTACTTTGTGAATGAACAAAACTGCTGGTGCTACTTTTTCCACTAGCTCCACTGCTATTACTTCTCACTTTACTACTTTGCCTTTTTAAGTGTAATGCAGAAAAGAAAATAGTACCTTAACATATATATGGTGTAAAATGATTTATTGAGGATGGTTTGGGCCTTTTTTGGTCCTTAAGGCTGGAGCAAATCTTGGTGTCTGAAGCAGCTCAAGCTTTAAAACAAATCTCTTTGACCCTGTTATACCTGCTTGGAGGTCTACTTTCTATTAAATCTACTTCCAGTACTTCAGTTTTAGTGCTCTTACTATTATTTCTACTGTAACAGCATGCAGTTATTATGACTAATATTGCTACCACTACATCTTTTCATGCATGACTGCGTGCACTTTTATCCCTCCTAACTTCTCCTTGCAAAGAAATATTTTACAGTAACTAGCTCACGTGTCTGATTTGATTGTTTCTCGGCCTACACATAATTTTACAGAGAGATATCTTTATTAGCCAATTTACATATAAGTGGTGTAATGTTGGCATCTCATCATTCATTTTCTTCTTCTGCGATGGTCGCTCTACGTCATTACACTTGGATTTGGAGTGGTGCTCAATCAAGCCCCAGGATGTTAATAAAATCTGCTGGTTACCAAGATGAGATGAATGATTGCAGGAGTCAAGTGTATTTCCAGACCCCACCAGGTTGAGCGTGTATGGCCGACGTCACGCACTCTGGGAGGGGATCTACTCAGTGCCACCTGCCTATCAGGGTGGCCGCGCGGTGGCTGCGCTGGTGGCGATGTGAGGGAAGGCAGGCTTGGCATGGTGCGCCGCACGATAAGGTTTCTGCACCGCTGTGGACAGCACTGGGGGATTGTGGGAGAGCGCTTATCAGTCTGTGTCAGGGTCTATCAGCATCTGTCATGTTTACTCCTCAGGTGTGCTGGCTGCTGGCTGACTGCTCTGCCAAGGCTCCTTCATATCAGGCAGCTGAGAGCTAACCGGGAGCGCAAACAGAAACCCACCCACTGCTGCTGCAGACCAAACCCCTCCCTATTACAGTATGTCCTCTCTCTATATAGAAACCTCTTTTTTCACAAAGTTTACTTGTTATATTCCTCGCTTCTCGCTGCCTCATCCCTCCACATCTCACCTTTCAAGCACCCTCTATTCACCTGTCTTGTGGTGGATATGGGGTGAATCATCCCTTAACAGGATATCAACAGACCCGACCTAAAAAAAATCCTTGAATTACGACAGCACATGTTGCCTTTTTCCCAGTCAAGTGGCAGAGCACTATCACCATTCACTCAATTTCCACGTAGCTGCAGTTCACAATGGCTTCTCTGCTCTTACAGGAGCTAAAAATGTGGTTTCCAAAGAGGGACCAGAAAGGTCCACGGAGAGAAACCGGGAGAGCGAGGCGAGAGGGACGACGTGACAACTAAACGGAATATGAATTTTGCTTTAGTATTTAATTGTTGCATACAGGATGTGTGTGTGTGTGTGTGTGTGTGCAAGAGAGAAAGAGACACACACAAGGAAAGGTGAGAGAAAAAGTTCAAGCAAGAGAGAACGAGAGATTTGAGAGAGATTGTCAAAATGTCACAGGTGGAAATGTCAGCGGTGAGGTGGAGAGGAGTCAAACTGAGCGAGAGCAGGAGGTTGAAATCATAATTAGTGTCTGTGAGTCACAGCGAGCAGCCCTGTGTGATGTCACCGGCTCCCCGTCCTCTGTCTCCACCGTTGAGGACAAGCATAGGGAATAGCACATCCTGACCTCTGGCCTTTCTGAGGAACATGCTGTACTCTTTTCTGTTTTACTGCTGCACAGCCTCCAGGCTCCAGCTCCGGCTGTGTCGGCCGTAATGACCTCATCACTAGTTGTAGGGTCACACTCATGCCTGCTGTGCCTGTCGATGTGTGTGTGTGTGTGTGTGTGTGTGTGTGTGTGTGTGAGAGTCCCCTTTTCCAGTGCGCATCTCTTTTATCTCTAACAGAGCACGAGCAGCTGCTGCATGACTGACAGTGGAATCAAACCGCTGTAGCAAATACCGTCTGCCTGACCATCTTGCCGGGAAATCAATGCAACATTGGAGCAAATCAGAGCAACATATGAGAAGTGGCCTCTGTACATTCCTTTTCTGTGAGGCAGACGACCGTGGTCCGTGTCATGCTGTTTTCTCCTCACTGTGGTATCGCGGGGAGACAGGCAGCCAACCACTGTGAAGGAGTGAGCTTGGGAATGACAAACACCCACTTGATCTCATGAACCTGCATAACAAATGGTTCTCAGAGCCACGGACATGGCCAGTGCCATGAGAGATAAAAAGGTTGAAGAATTCAGACAGCTCACACAAACAAAACAGAGCCGAAGTCCCAAAATTTAGGAAAAACATTTGAATAATTCAGATCTGGTGCCTTTCTGGTGTAACAGTTGAGGTGATTTAAAGTGCTTTACATAAGGCAAAGAACATCATTTAAAAAACCGAAGTAAAAAGCCTTAAATATAAACAAATATTCTGGAAGTTTATTCCAGTGGAAGTGGCTAAAATAACACACAGTAACTGCCAGGTGAAACTGCTATGTAGCTAACGGGACCAACTGACAAAGGCAACGTTAGCTTGCTAATACATGAGCCGTTTAGACCAAAGAGTGGGATATCATCAACATATCGTCTGACCTGATGTTTGCATGTTGAATATATTGTTTAGCCTGTAATGCTATAGTGACCTTCTGTTGACTCTGATTGCTTATTGCTTATGATTGGACAGGGCTACAGATTTTTCCTCACAGTCTTTAGCCAGGCGAGTTTTAATAGTGCAATACGATTTAGTAAATCACCAGTTTGAAACAAGCTAGTTGTTACTATGAACTAAGAAATAGCTTCACATTAATTACTTTACTTATATTGGATTTATTAATAAGTGATGAAACTCCAGAGCAGTAAACAGACCAGGACACCAAAGCAGACTAGAGATGAATATTGGTCCATGTTAGTACAGTAAAAAATCATTCTGATTCTGATTCTGAATATTGGTCCATTTTATATTTATTTAGTTATATTCCCTGCTTCTTCCTTTGACACAATGAGTGAAATGAAAGAAAACGTAGTGTAAACACGCAGTCTTCTGTGGCACACGCCAGGATCTGCTGATTGTGTTAGCAATGCACCGTGTTAAACAGATGGGACAAAATGGAGGGAATAGCAGTGCTTGTGTGTCTGACCTAGCGGTATATTTCAACAGAAAAAGCAGTCAGGGAGACTGCGCAAAAATACCACCCAACTGGTGCTGAAAATAAGCAGGCCTTTCTGTCTGTTTGGTGTAATTCTCAGTGTTCAGCCTCTCATGAAATTATTAAGTCCTGCGCTATAGGGATTTCTCTGCCTTGCTTCCACTCGTTCTCTTGATCAGTCTAGCAAAACATGATGTATGTAGATGGTCTCCAAGCTCATCTGTCATTTAAAAAAGACATTGTCTGATTCCACCTGACTGGCAAACGCACACTTTTCTGCATTCATCTAGTCCCTGCGCTTCCTGTACACACACACACACACACACACACACACACACACCCCATGCACACACTAACAGAAACAAATGGACAAAGCTTACTCTGTGCTTTAAATGAATGTTGCACTAGGGCATGGCTGTCATAGCAAATCACAGTAACACTCAGCATGCTTCTATGCCCCGTGCTCAAAGAACAGTCAGTGCTCCTTCCATTTATCCATACTCTATCTCAAGCTCCACAGTGCAGAATACACAGTAGTATGTTCTTCATTATGTATCTGGTACACGCCATTTACTGGCCACATTTAGAGTAACTGATGTTAGATTACTGTGTACATGTGAGTGTGTGTGCATATGGCAATGAGGAAGAGTAAACCAAGGGAGAATATGTGTTCCCCACTGTGGACTTGTGTTATGTATGTGTGTTACAGTTGGAGGAAGGCTTAATGGGCAAACCTACAAATAGATATGCTGACCTTCTGCTGTCTTTTTATTAATTCATAAATGTCAGAGAGGATCACTGTGGGGCAATGACAAAGGGTTCAAGGAATTTGAAAGTCTTGTTTATAAAAGCAATTTAAAGGGGTGCATCCAATGTTGGGCCCATTTCCCCTCTCCACTCCACATCTTTTTGATCATCCAAGTTTGTCCTCACCTCTCCTTCTACTTCAGCCTTTCCATATCAATCACTGTTTTATATACACTTCATCAAACCTGCTTCAGGGCAAAATAGCAACACAAAACCGCCGCAGAGGCCTCTGTTTGATTTCTGACATGGATCCGAACCAAATGGGACAGTCTTGTTTTCCTGCTTGAAACAATCTGCGTTAATCCTACTCCCATGGAGAGATAAAGCTGAGGTGAACAGTTTTGTTCCACTTCCTGACCATATGCCATTGTATAAAATGGAAACTTGCCACTCACAGACTTTGAGATAGCTACAAATTAGTTGGGGGACTAGCTAATGTTTATGTTTTATTATTTCAGCCAAATAGCACAGGACGTTAGATACATAGACGCAGCGCCTGCTGTCGCTGTTAATTGTGTTTTCTCTGTTCTTTTTTCCCCCACAATGATGGTTGGAAGTTTTGCGAGAGACTTTGAGTCACAGCCACCAGTCAAAGATAACTCAGCAATGGGAGCATACAAGTAAAAAACTATATATATTCAATCATATTAACAAAATATCCAACACAAAATACTACAGAAAGTTTCAAGTTCCCATCAGGCACACAGCAGATTACACACTTCAACTTCATTATATGCCCAGAAACCAACTAGAACTCCGATGCTGAAATCATTCTTGGTCCCAGGTTTAGGAACATGCATCATGTGAGCACAATATAAACTACAAAGGTCTAGGTCTTAAAAGTAGATTTTGACACACAAGCCCTGCAGACAGGACAACAAAATTGGCAAATAATACAGGACCTACTTTAGTCAATATTGTACATCGGTTGTACACAAAACCATATGACACACAGTGAAAATGAGGATTTTGGGGGGACCTTGGGCCCCAGGGTGTTTGGAAATCCATTCTTATGTTCTATACACCCTCAAGTTGCCGCTTGTATGTTAGTTAATGATTTTCTATTGCAGCTACAATGATTTTCAGCATTTGGGGACCAATAGTGCATTTGGTTCCACCTACAATGTTTCATTCTGTAAGCAGTCTTCCCTCAAAATAAGGGGGCAATCCCCCAAAATGTCTGAATGAGAGACTACATGAAGCAAGGGCAGTACATTTTTCCTTCATGTATATGCACATTTCTTAGTTTAAGTCTTTTTCCCTTCTTGGAGAGCTACAAAATGTTCATCCACCTATTACCCGCACCACCCGGTCATTAGTCACCTTTGACCGCCAATGTAGTTGCACTTTGACTAAGATACCATGCGTACAAAGGCCATGCTAACTAATTTGATGACTATATCTGTGAGTCCGTCTGCTTCTATTCATTTACCCACAATAGTCAAAAGAAGGAAAATCATTTTTTGATTGGGGACGGATGAAGAAACATCCATCTCTGGTGGGTTTATTATTTCTATTTCTAATATGTTACTGACATGGCTGACTTTCCACTGTCAGTGTTCACTTTTTTCATCGACCTGTGCTTTCATTCGCTCAAACCGAGGAAGGTTTTTCATGGCAACCCTTCGATTTATTTGTTGTGAGGGAAGTTCGGTTTCAGCTTGGGTTGACCCCTTGTCCTCGTTCTTTTGCAGAGGACTTTTACATCACAACCTTTATCAGTAGGTGGCTGAGGGGAAGACATCAAAAGAAGAACATGTGCTAATGTGGAACCGAATGCTCAAGTCTCTGCAATCTCTACTATAGATTACCAGAGCACACCAAAGAAGATTAGCTTGATATTGTAGGTTGTTAGCTACATGTAAATGACCATTCTGTGGATAAAACTTCTATAATATTAAAAGTACCGGTTTAATCATCCCCTTTTTTGTTATCACAAACTTACATGTTCTTCAAATGTGGCAGTTATTTACAACTTCCCAAATACTATATTAAGGTATACAACAAATATCCACTGTCAAGCTAATGTCACTTAGCTAGCTTCACCTCGTGTAGGAGACTTGGTGTAACAGAACTCAATTTTTCTGTATAAAGTTGAAAAATTAAATGATGACTATTCCTTGATAACTGTATGTCAGCTGTAGTGGGTAACTGACAATTAAGCTTCATAGCAATACCTTTGGGAATCATTGTTTAGTCAAGGAAAAGCAAGAGTTAAACCCTGCAATAAATGGCACGTCATTTTGTGTGGTTGTTCAACTTCAGGTTGAAATAGCAAGTCTTATGGCAAGTTATAGTAGCACTTTCTCTTGGACGCCAAAACGTTACTTTACTTGCTCATTTTTCTTAAAATAGCTCATATTGTTTTAATTCAAATGAACCTCAGTTATTGGCAATATCTACCCAGGTATCCACAACAATAGGCCACCACAAAAACGGGAGAATGCAAGACACACTGCGAACAGTGGCACAGTAATAATACCTAATATAACTACAATTTAATAAAACATTTAATTAAATTATCAAAATCAAGATTATATACTTAGCATCATGTTGTAGTTTCCCCTGACAGCAACCCTGGCCTTTCTCCGCTGTTGTTTCAGAATATAAATACTTCAGTTAGTTTTTGCTAATGCCTCCCTGCGCACATCCCAGGAGTTGTTGGCTAAATGTTTCGCACAGGATAAGTGTGCACATTATACATGTAAGGAAACATAGGATATCTTTAAATACCTCTATTAGTAAACCATGAATAATTCAGCAGCTCTGGACCTGGAGGGTGTCATTTATAATCAAGATTAGGGCAACAACATGGAGTTTATGATTTATGAGTGCTGGGGTCAGGGGCACACTGTCATTGCATCTCTCCTCACCTCACTTGTAACCACTTAATTACGCTTATGACACGTGCTACACATGAACTGGGGGACGACAGGCCAAGCCTCATCTTGGGGGAGGTCGCAACTTCATTACGTTGTCCGAGATCAGTATGAGAGCCAGCTCAAACAAGCTAAGACCAATTATTTAGATTAATTCGATACACCCTTACCAACCTCATTCTGCTCGGAGCATCTGCTTAGGCTCAAGGAAATGATGATGTACGAGGCGTAATTTAGCCTTGAGAGGGAGAGAGAGAGAGAGACAGAGAAATCACTGTGGCTGATTGTGGCTAAATGGTATTCAGATGAACTGAGCCTATTAAGAGGTAAAGGGGATGGGAATGTACAGGTAAGAGGTTTATCAGTGTTAATAAATGCTACGGCCATCTTGTCTGCAAGCTCTATCAGATGGGAGTCAGGGGAGGCTTTAATCGTCCAAATGGACTTCATATCGTCTGTGCCTGTGACTGATTGGAGATATTACATTTGCTCATTTCTGGGAGTTAGTGCTGCTTTTATGAGTGTGTTTCTCAGCAGATGATGAGGAACATGTTGTATGGGTGTCCTCTCACGGCGCTGGTGTTGTGCGGCATCAACTGCGATGCTTCTGAATCGGCTTTGATGACGCAACCCCCGTCGAGTTTGCCTGGCTGAACGCCGCTGAAATTGGGATGGGGCACAAAACTGTAGCGACAGAGGTCCAAATGTCATTATTACTTATGAATTACACCAGAGCTCATTTTTGCAGCAATGAAATCTTAAATGAGGTTATGAGAACATGATCACCACTGTGTATCTCTGAGCTTTATAAAGTAATGGATTTAAATGGAAACTCACTGCTCTGCCTTAATGAAGCATGAACAGCATTCCCAGTTTACACAGGGGGGGCACACAGTTTACACACGTCTGTGCATTGGAGGGCCAATGAGGGAAAAGGTCTGTTTTTTCTGATTTTATCTGAATGAACATCAGCGGGATCATTAAGGTTAAGGTTGGCTTTAGCTGAGAAGGAGAGTGCAGAGAGTTTGAGGCTGGGGGCTTTTCTTAAACTCAATCTTGTCACATTTGAATTATTCCTCATAAGTGTTTTACAGAAACTAACTAAAAGATTTGTTTATCATAAAGAAATACATCATCACTGCTTTTCATTCATTTTCACATCCCAAGTGTGTGTCCTCACTGACATTATATCAGCTGTAACCCTGAACATTCATACATTATACTATCTCTGTATCACAGATTTATATGTATTCATAAGTGCGGCTTTCATGCAGGGTTCTTTTGTTGCTCTCTGGTGGAGAGCAGGGGAGGGGCATCAGGGGAGGGGCATCAGAGAGTACAACCAAAGATATGTGACCTTGTGTAGCAAGGAAAGGATTTATCTTTCCTCCAATGCAGCAAGAGTGAAGAGAGAGAGTTTCACAGCACTTTACAAACAGGGCTGGAGGAATCCTTCAAATCCTTTTATGTTTATATTACATGAGATACATACATCTATAGTTAAGTTAGATTGAGGTGGGTAAACATAACTGCTGCTGGTAGAGATCAACCATTGACAAAAGCTGCTTTTAAACCCCTTATTCAAATAAAAGTCGGCTATTGTGCCTATGTTTCTGCGTGGCTATATCTGTGTGTATGCTTGAGTCCACTCCCAGCTATAGATTCATGTCTTTGTGGGTGCCAGGATGCAGCCATGTGTTATGCTTGCTAATGAAGCCAGGGGATGAGAAGAAAAGAAACCTTGTTTATTCAATGGAGATAACAACAGCTCACTCACCTACCTGATCTGAATCTTTAATTGGTATCATTATTAAACTGGGGACAACTAAAAGGAGATAAGTTACCCATTTGCATAGCAGACCGGAGATGATAACTGACGCTGCATGTCACCTGTAGACAAGGAACTTCAATCAAAATATAGGTTAGATTTATAGTCTGCTTCCTTAATGACAGTGAGCAGAAAGCATTTAATCTGATTAGTTTTCTGTAAATAGTAGACAAACACATGCAGACATATATCAAATATTTATTGTGACTATGCCATCTTTACCATATGGCAATCAAAGCTATAACTGTTGTTGCAAACGCTGCACAATCCAGAGGCACCATCTGGAAGACTTTTCCTGTGGATCTATAAACCCTCTGTGAATCTGCTGTAGTGGACACCAGTTAATCTGAACTAATCCATTTATCAGAACATAGTTGAATCTGTGATATTGCTGTCTGTTGAGTGCTGTGACAGGTGTCATCTGATGTGCATGCATGCATTAGCCAGCAGCACGGCGGCGAGTTTAAGTGAAATGTCACTTTTTACAGTGTGCCTGATTGCATGCATCTCCCCGAGTGACACCGACCCAGCCGGAACTCACTGGGGGCTTCTCTGGCTAGATATTAATTTCACTCAGATGTGCCCACAGTGGGCCTGAGTGCATGAGTGGATGAATGCACACAATCACACATATACAGTCGCAAAAGCCTCAGTTTGAGCCTTTGCTTGAGATTTCATTATCGCTATGACTTTATTGCCATTGCCGCTTCGTTGGCAGCCAATTTGGGAATGAAATGTCACTTTTCCTCGTTATTTGCATGGTGATTATAACATGTGCATGTATGGTTCAGTGTCTCTAAATTATGTCCATATCCTCCTCCCCAAAAACACACTCGCACATGCACACACAAGTAATATGCTCGGACATGATTGCTCTTTCCAGGGGACTTGATGTGTAAAGTCGGGCGCTAGTTATAAATGTGTGAAATGTGACAGGCAGCCAATTTTACACCCTGCTCTGTGATCAAACAAATCCATTTTATGGCCAGTATGTGTCTATATAGAACTGACACTTTTCTGGCAATAACTGTAAATGTGATTCATCAGTCAACCTGTTATCAACATTGCATAATTTCAAAGTTTAGCAAATAATCTGACCCAAATGGAGACTGATGAAACATAATCTGCTCTTGAATATGAAAGGAATATGTCAACATTTTTGGAAATAAACTTGGCTTTATGAGTTTGGCGAGAACATCAATACCACTCTCATGTCTGTATGGTAAATATAAAGCTACAGCCAGCACCTGGTTAGCTTAGCTTAGCATAAAGGCTAAGGTAACAAAATCTTTAAAGTTTACCAATTAACTAGATATAACATGTTAATTAGGCACTAGATGTTTACCCTGTTCCCAGTCTTTATGCTAAGCTAAGCTAACTGTCTCCTGGCTGTAGCTTCATATATACTACACAGATATGTGAGTGATATTGAAGAAAGCAAATGAACGCATTTCCCCAATATGTCACACTATTTCTTTCAGGATCTCACAAACGTGCCATCCCTTGTTGCAACTAAGAGATCTTTAGTTTCTGTTGTGATCACAAATCGCTAAAAGAGATGCCATGAAATCACTCTCTATTATTCAAGCGCTAGGATGGAAACAGCACATATATTTTTATTTCTTCATTCATATACAGGCTTTCAAAGCACCCACTCAGCAGTATTGGTTGGAACCAGAGGAAGCCATATTATGGCCATAAATTGGCCCAGATGCGAGTGTCTTTGGAGACTTCGATTCATCAGGAGCGTAGGACAGGAGGGCTGAGGGGGCAGATCTTAGGTTTCTTATTGATGTGCTCATTACTGTCAGTTCTACCAACCATAGATGGTTCCAGATGAACAAGCTCGCTCCAGCAACTCCAAATTGGCATGTATGAAACAAGAAAATAGATTTTATCCATTACTTTGCCTCTGCGGTGTGCATTTTGCATGTCATTACCCAGCTCCTATGTATCACGAATCAGAACCCATTACAACAGGGAGTGGGAGGATACCTACAGTATACTCTAAAACTCTGTCTTTTCTATAAAGTAATTTGTAGCAAAGGTGTTTCAGTCAGGCCTCTGACAGTGGTCTGGAATATTGAAGAGTCTGTGTCATTCTTAAGTGCCAAGTATTGTGTATGTGTTAGTGTGTGTGTGTGTGTGTGTGTACCTGTGTGTACTTGTACCGCCTGAATACAGATGGTCTATTATGGATATGGAGAGCACTGAATGACAGCACTTGCTGTTCCCGCAGCTCAACAGCCAACAGAGGAACATTTAGTGCTACACTGAACTAAGATGGCTGCATGTGAACAAAAGATCGTTTCCAAGCATCTTAGAGTATCCAGTGTATTCTTAGTTTAGCAAGCTGGATCTCAATGCCTAGCAAGGACAAGAATTGATTGATAATTTCATTCAGAGTTACTCTGCTTAGAGTCCTCACATAATGATTAATTGGTTGGCAAACAATTTGAATGCAAACAGTGGCAGTTGCTATTGAGTCTGTTCACTGGGGTGGGTAATTATTCAACAGCATTAACTTAAATACACTGCTGTTGTCTGCTTCAAAAAGGGAACGCTTCAATCACGTCACACCTGCTCTTATTAGTGTTGAGTCTTATTTGTTGGCCTTTCGTTGGAGTGAGAAAGTGCCATTAGGGGACAGTAAATGAACTGTCTAATATACTGAATTCAGCGTGTGTATTAGTCCGTGTCGAGTTTGGAAATTCACAAGGCCAACAGGGGAAAACGTCCTGGAAAGTTCATAAAATGCCACTGAGCTCATAAAATACTCCTAAAATTAGTTCAATGGAGCAAAAATCCATCTTGTTATACATTTTAGCAACATTTATGGATAAAACAATATGGGCAAGGATTATGTGATTGTTAAAACATTAAGACACTGCAAGGCTGTCATTCCCCAGGAGCATTATATTATTGGTGTCACCATCAAACAGTTTAAACAACAGCAGCATAGGTTTTGTATTACATAGTACTCAAATGAAGCGTCTGATATATCATCTTCTTCTCAAGGCTGGATTATGAACTGGGCAAAGTGGGCAACTGACCCCCATCTTGACTGTGTGGCAATTTGTGATAATTTGATTAATTAACACTCTTTTATACTTATTTATGCATCATCAAACAGAATTAATAACTGACTCCTGCATGGCTCCTGCATTTTTATCCAATCTTTATCCAAGCCTATGTCAAAAGACAACAATACAGTAAGCTCAGCAAGTTGTTGCCCATACCTTAAACTGGCTTCCCAATGGCAGGTTTCTATATCAATGCTATCTAACGTAAGTCTCAAAATAGATAATACTAGGGTCCGACGCCACCTCTCACTTCCCCCAGGCCCATGCGTTTCTGAGGAACTTTCCAGAACTGCCATTAACAGGCACCTATGCCATTATTGCCCCCATGGATTTGTTTGCTTGTTTGGACTGCCTTCTCATGCCTGACTGTAAGCCTCTCAATTTGAACATTGATCTAGTAAAGTCCTTTTTCTTCGACCTGTTCTGCCTCAGTGTCTGCATTTGGGTCATCAATCTTATTGCCTCTCACACACATCTGTGACAGTCAGTCATATGAGTACAGTGAGAACGGATGTGTTTTATTTTGGATTTGAAGGTTTCTACTAGATTTTAATTGCAAGAGGATTTGGTGCCAGAGATGAGCAACTGGGGATGAAAATGCTCTGCTGCTTGCAGAGTTTTTTTTCCTTGATTCAGCAAGCTAACAGCATCCTGCAACTGGAGGACATGACAGGGTAGATGAAGGATGAAGAGGCTGCTGAATGGTAGAGAATAAAAAGTCCATGTAATTGATGAATGATTTACAGCACAGCATATGTCAACAGAAGCACTTTAAAATCTAATCGGAGCCTGTGAAAGGATGTCAGAACAGGTGTCATTTGATCAAAATGTCTAATAAATGTCTCATCTCTATTTGATGTTTGGGCAGAAGTGTTTTGAGTTGAGTGGAGAATTATATGAACAGGACTAAATACAGGACAGTAATAATAAAATTAAAAAACAGGTTCAGTGCTACACAATTGGAGTAAAAGTGATGCTGATAAGTCACATAGTAAGATATATAAAACAACAATAAAATGATACAAATAAAAACACATTAACATACCAAAAATGGGTTAAGAGGCAAGGATATAGTGAGCTGGCTCTGTACGAGGGGCGGCGAGAAATGTTCACTTTCTGGTTAGATACAAAATAGAAATGACTGCAAATAGGCCAAGCTATAAAATGAGTCTTTAAACAACACTTAAAAATAGTACAAACAACAAAACACAATATAGTGAGCTCTTGAACTATGGTAAGAAGGCACTGCTCTGATAACCTCAGACATCGCAAAGGATTGTAAGGCTGTTACAGTTCAGCAATGTATTCTGGGATTTTACCATGTAATTCCATATAGGTAATTTAAAGAATTTAAAAATTTGATTCTTAAACAAACTGGGAGCCAGTGTGTTCATGCTGAAATAGAAGTATACCTGAACCAACTGAAACGTCTCAAGTGAACACTATAAACTTATGTACATTAGTTTGAGAGGAGGTCACTTGTGGGAGATACAAGGTTTTCATTGGCACTTTGTTAGTATCAAGAATTGTTGAGTCTGTCTCCCAGTTGCTCAGGAGTCATCAATCCACAAGAGCTGTATCTTGGACCCACATAGTTAATCTCTCCACTACCCTGCTCTGTCAGGATAAGTAACAATACTAAGTCTTCATTTGCCTCCTCTTGCTGCTTGCCTCCTTCATAAATAAACTAATTAACTTGGGCAGTGCTCAGTGAGCAGAGCAGAAGTAAGCTGTCCAGCACACATACAAATATTCACAGGGATGTACACACACCAGGACATGCACATGTACTTGGAGATATATATCCCGAACACACATACGCTCACGTATTCTTGCCCACTCACTCCTCCTTTCCTTCCACACGGTCCAGATGAATACAAATCAGCCCTCTCCTGTCTGTCTGGGTTTAGGGGATTGCAGCTCGGTAAATAACCAGAAACAATGTGCGAGCAAATGGAAGGCGAGATATCGCCAACGGGACCAACAGATATAGGGATGAACCGTATGGGCAGCTCGCTCATGACACCATAAGTCATCAGCGGGAAGAAGGTGCGCTTGAAATCCTACTTTTACCGCAGGGACAAGAGTTTTATTTCAAGGATGATGATTCTTATCAAACGTTGCTCTATGGATGACAATGTCAGTCTATTAGATGGATCATCATGAAATTAATGATCCCCAGAGAATGAATTATAAAGACTTTGGTGGTATTTCTACAGTGATTATTTTCCAGAAGGTCATCGGTCAAACAGTTCTTTGGAGCAAAAAAAGACAAAGCAAGTGCCACAGGAAACAGGAAACAGCAGCCAAAGGGATTTTTGGCAAGTTGTTCTACTTATTAGCTTGAAAACTAACCAAGCTAACCAAGCTTTAATACTGTATATTTCATATCAGCATGCTGCAGCAGTAAAAAGTCACTGGTTGAGTCTATGAAGTAGATAGCAGATAATGACTGCAATACTGTATATTCCCTGATGATTCTGTTTTGATATCCCCAGGAAATCGCTTTGTCCACATCTACCAAAGGCTCCAAAATAACCTCTCCTACCCCTCTGGGAAATGGATATACAAAAAGCCAATCTATTGCCAAAGCCCTGACAGAAATCTTATACATTATTTTGGGAGAGTGCAGAGGAAGAGTGAGAGTGGGGGAATTGGTAATCCATTTTAATAGAGCTGTCTCTGTATTTATTGGCAACTTTCCCTCCGTGCACCTCTTTTCAGTTTCATATAAGACACCACATGCAGTAAGAGTGTGTGTGTCAGCACAATACTGTAAATAATAAAAGAGCCACAGTAGCGATAGGAAACTGCAAGTCTTGAAATAGCTTTGAGGGGAGAGAATATTTATTCACTTTAATGATCAAGCCCTTTATTGACTTTTTGGAAAATCCAATATTCAGCCTGCAAGCCAGTGAGAATCTTTCTCATCGCACTGCAATTTCACGTTGGTCTCTGGGACAATAAGCATTTATAAAGTTTGAACAGACATCACGCGCAGGCACATATAGACATCTCCACAGCCCTAAAAGTAGGCAATGATGTACTGTATATATACATATGTGCACACAAAACTCCCATATAAAGTGAGTCATAGATTACTCATAAATGTCTGTGATCAGCTATCAGAGGGACCCATTTTCAGAGGGACAACATATTCTTGACAAGCACAAATGCATGATGCTCATACACACATATACATATGGCTGTTTACATGCATACATATGGAAACGTAAACTTCCTGTCACCTCTGTCTGTGGTCTCACCTGGCCTTCTTTCTCTTGTTTCAATGTCATACGCTGTTGGTCCTCATCACACTGCAGTAGCCAAGGATGAGACAAAACATGATTTTGTCTGGCAGCCAGTTTCTGGCACTGCATTGATACATGGTAATCCAGCTGTCAGCAGGGAGCTGGGGGGGAGCTGCAATAGGGAAGAGAAGAGGAACAGAAAGAGAGAAATAAAGACAGTAGGATGAAGAAAGTAAAAGAAATAGGTACAAAACTGAGCATAACAGGCAACACATATACAATATAGATGGTGTGCAGCGCCGTCAAGGAATCCAATGAAGAGCTGGCTGTGCAAAAATAAAACATATAACAACATGCAACTAAAAGAGAGGTACCTTAAAATGATCAGTTCAATTAGACTGATGTTAAAGCAGCTATAATCAATATTTTTCATATAAATGGATCACATGACTACTTGTACAGTGTGTGAAAGGGGTAGTGATGATCCAACAGGGAATTATCAGCTGCTCTGCACTTCCTCTCAGCTCTATACGGAATGTTTCTTCAGCTTGTTGTCATTTTATGGCCCCTAACTTTACTGTTTTGGTTCACTCTCACCACTCTCATCAGCATCGTTTTGGACTGCAGTCTCTGACAAACTCACTGTACCCTAGCTGACCAGCACCAAATGGCATGCAGACAAAGTCGATGTCTGCAGAGCCAACCAGATTCGCATCTTGCTGCTTCCCCTGCACACGACCTGCATCATCCAACCCCTGGACATCAGCAAATCTAATCCACTCGCATGAGACTGGTGAGAGGAGACAGAGACACGACACAGGTAAGATTTATTTACCTGATATATTTAAGACTTATCATTATCATTATGATGTATTTTGTAAACCTTATTCAATATTTTGATTGCAATAACATTTGTTTTTACTTGAACACAGATTGTGAAACTAGTGCCAAGTGCACATGCTGACACCTGCCTGCTTTCTCCAATCCCCAGGACGCAGCATCCACATCTGCTGCACTTGCTACAGTGCCCACCTCCTCCTCTGCGGCTCCATCCCCAGACACCTTGCTGACTTCTCCTGTGACACCAGAAACCTCATTTACTTCTGCTGCGACACGAGACAACTCATTAAGTTCCCCCTGCAGCACCAAAAACTTGTACCCTACCTGTAAAAGGGACAACCGAAATGATTTGGTTGGTGGTGGTCTCATCACTCCTTCCCTCGCCAAGATCCTTGTCACGCCCATCTTTGGCACCACAGGAAGAGTTGGATGACGGGTGCCCCTGCAAGCGAGAGTCGACACCAGGGATGAGTATCATGCCATCCTGCAAAACCTGGATGCTCAACAACTGGAACAAGAGGAGATGATGAAAAAGAGGGAAGAAGAGCAGTACATTACATTGGAATGAACGGGGCCCCACCTCCAACGCTGTGTCCACTTCTCTTTATACATCCACGGCTTGGACTCGTAAGACCTTCCCCCAGACACGAGGCGAGCTAGTGTGTGCATTAAGGCAGTGAAGTGAATTTACTACAGCAAGTGTCCTAAATACAGTGAGTCTACCTTAGTTAGCTCAGTTCTTTCACACTGTTAGCTAGCTATCTAGCCAGCCATCTAATTTTGTAATCAGTGCTATTGTTAGCTTGCAAATGCTTACCACTGATGAAGTTATCTGGTGTGAAAATCATGTGTTTATATAGACCATTTGTTGTCCATATACTGTCAGCTAACAAAATTCAGTTGGAAATATTCAGTTCCCAGCTTAAAGCATTCTCAAAATGAACTGTGTATTTGTTGTTGAGACATCAAAGTGCAGTGAGCTGTTCACTGCTGTTACTTGTTGCCCCTCACTGAAGCTCAGGCATGGAAGAGCCCACTTCCATGTTGGTGCAGTAATTGTCTTGCTCATAGACACTGCAGAACATGATCCTTGAATCCACGACTTGATTATCAGCTGAGCAGACAAGACAAATTCACCAGTGGCCCTGACCATCAGGAGCACTGAATGATTGCCAGCTATGCATATGTGTGCAGATAGATTTGTGATATTTCATTAATGTCAGTTGGAAGATGTTCAGCTCCTGTGTTCACTAACCACGGTCATACAATACCAATCACACAGCGGCGCATAAATGCATTCAATTATCCCGCTATGATAGTGAGAGTAAAGAGACGAGCTGTCAGCGCTGATGAAATATTGATGATGTATCGATTCTGCAGTTAGATGTTGGAGTTGATTTGATGGCAAATGTCCAGTAAAAGGTTTTCAATAACTCACATTTTAACCACAAAAGGCTATCATGTGGTTGAGGTATCATCTAAACAAAATGTACTCTGGTGTTTGCCTCTTCCTTTGCACTACACACATAGTGTGTCCAAAGTTTTTCTGCCCTGTTGCTTGATGAACTTGATGAAATAAACTCAATTTATGACTATTGTTATGTATCTCTGATTCCTTATTAGACTTAAATTGAGTTTTTCCATTTTAACATTCCTTCAGACAATAGTATATTGCATACAGTGTTGCTGTTCTGTAAAAACCATGTATCAACTTTTCAAGAGTTAAGTAAAGCAGCCCATTTTTCATATAATCCAATGGGTTTTTATTTAGTTTAAGAAGAATTTTCTCAACCCATAATGGCACACTTAAAACTTAAAATCACCAAATCTGTGAACAGTTATTCATGTACAAATGTATGTGTGAAGTTAAATCCTGTCAATGTATTTCAGATTGTAAGATCTATTTTTCATGCTGCGTTTGCCATGTTTACTCTAAGGATGAAACTCAGTCTGCATGACATGGCTGTACAGATTCGAAAGTTTTCTGTTTACTCTGTGTTTCTTACTGTAGTCATGGAGCACACTTGGCATACACAAATATGCTTAGCGCTACTTAACTCCCCATGGATACATATTGAGCAGCACCAAAACAAGTGGTGGTGGTGGTGGTGAAAATCCTGAGGCAGTTACCAAACAAACAAGAGCAGCAACATTTGCAGCAGGTTGAACAGGCTGCCAGTCCGTATACTCTGCAATAATCAATATGGGTCAGTTCAAAGCAATAATGACAACTCGTATTTTGAGCGCTGTCTGCATCACAGAGCATCATTCCATGGGCAACACATCTCCATGTCCATAATTAGTGTGGTGGCATTAACAGCAGTGTTGTGGAGCCCTGAGGAGGGCACTGTGGAGACGTGGACAGAAACAGACGAGTCTGGATTTAAAGAAGGATACAATTCAGCAGCACAGTTGAACAGGCTGAGGCTCTGTTCTAATAGGGGCCGTGGGATTGACTTATTATACATCTTGATAACTTCCTCTTGCTCATGGGAAAGCAAAATGAACATTGTACATGGGCAATAAATATGCACAAAGGTTGGGTATTATTTTTTACAGAAAGTGCTTGTGAAAATGATATGGGTTGCCCACATACACATTCCTGCCATGTATAATTGCTCTGACCCTCATTATATTTCAAAATTACTGTGAAAAAGAGGACTTAGAGGGTGTAAAGCATAAGGGAATGGACACATTCAAGCTGCTTAAAAAACTAATTTCTTTTTTTTTTTCCAATGAAATTTCTGATGGTGGCATTATCTACTGACAGAGAAGGCAAGAGGTGTGTGTTAGAAAACAATGTTAACACCATGGCTGTTTGTGTGTGTGTGTGTGTGTGTGTGTGTGTGAACGAGAGATACAAGCTGACTGGACAGAAAACTAATCAATACATGGAGTGGAGGAGCAGATACTCATTTCTGAAGGCACCACATATCATGTAATTAACAACAACACACATGTAAAGCGCCATCATAGAATCCATTGGCGAGACAATGACTGGCCTGTTAAAGAACGGTATGTTAAAAAATTACTTCTGTAGTGAGATCAGTTTGGTGATGTCACCCTGAATAGTCTGATAGTAATAACATTCACATGTGGATGTTTTTTCATATATTTGAGATGTTGACAGATGGGATTTTCATTACAAAGGAAGGGAAGAGCTGTGCGTTAATAGCAGGTAGAAAACCATTGGAGCACCATGGCCAAGACTGTGTGTGTGTGTGTGTGTGTGTGTGTGTGTGTGTGTGTGTGTGTGTGTGTGTGTGTGTGTGTGTGTGTGTGTGTGAAAGAGAGACAGATGCTGAGTGGATGGACAACTAATCAATAGACGGAGTGCAGAGCAGATGAGGAGAGCTGATACTCATTTCTGAAGTAAATAGTCCCATGCTCATTGCAACCAATTGAGTGTGAGATTAATTATTAAGCATACTCAGAGGAGCCTCTCAGCAACACTGAGCAAGAGCCACAGTGAGACTATGCTGTTAGTGTCCGTGGTCCAGAGGCAATGTTTCTCACGGTTGTAGAAAATGAATATTTTCTACTGTATGAACTTATTCATATTCTGGAGCTCCCAGTTGTTTAAGCCCTGGGTAACAGACGCCCTGCTTAAAATGTTTCCCTTTCGCTGCTGAAGGATAGAGAGTCTACTTACCTACTATCATATTATATTTTGTCAAGTTAAATAAAGCTGCTGTAATCTGTATCTTTATATTAACAATGGATCAAATAACTACATGTATTTGAAAAGTAAACTTTACTGTTTTGATTAATCCTGTCCAGGCGAAGCAGGCAGCCATTGTCATCTGAAAAAACTCCCTAAACTCACTGTACGTTACCAGGATCAGCACCAATCAAGAGGGACACAGTTAGCGACTAGCTGGTGAACATTATATCGAAGCATTTAGCAGCTAAAGAGCCAGGTATTTTGCTAGGGAGGTCTAAGGTGCAACCGCCACACACTGAGCATTTGCTGCCTAAATTACAGCTCTGCTGGATGTGTAATATGTGACAATATTTCAGGGTTGTGTTTACAGCTTGTTTCTGCTGCCCCCAAGTGGCCACAAAATCAGTTAAGGAAGGTTTAACTAATATCTCTTATATCTCTATGTCTGTATTATTTGACCCCATCTTTAAAGCTGTACTAAATGAGGTAAGTGTCACGTTTCATTTAGCTTCTCCTCTCATATTGTTGATCTTATTGTTTTATGTCACAATTTAGAACTAATTGTGTATCTCACATAATGATGCAAGCAATATGAGTTGAAATGAGGATTTTGTTTTCAGTTGTTCTTTTAGCTTGCAGCCACCCAGTATCCAGTATGACAGTATTTTTGCATATTGAGAGTGCTTTAGTACATTGAATGCTGTAAGCAGTTACTGCCACCAGAGAACTGCTGAGGCCTGAATGTAATAAAACAGAAACCCACAGTTTCAGCATAGCACAGTCATAGTTAAATAAATCTGAAAAACAACACAAACTATTCCTTCAGATTGTGAAAAAAATGCAATATTACTGCAGTGTATACCGGGATGTCAGAATAGTGAGACATAACTTTAAAGCAACCAATTCCATAGCATAAAAAATTCCGCAAATGGACATCTAGTCTTGATTCTTGTGTCATTTAATGTAGTGATGCCTCTTTTCCATTACCAAGTGCACAGAAGGAAAGGTGAGTTCTTCATTGATTACACCTCAGTAGGCAGCTAATCATTGCGCACAACACCGGGCAACTTTATCAGCAGAGATGCTTTTGAAGAACTGCATTTCATTGATTTCATACTATGAGAGGAGCTCAAATTGGTGTTTAACTTGATCCTGAAGGCACTAAAATAGGTCAGGGTATACCTCCCTGTCACTTCTAAAGGCAATCTTCTTTTTTGAAAGTCTTGTTGGAACCTGAGGACATGAAAGCAACTCATTAAAGAAACAGATTTTTTCCACCGGATTTATGGTATATCAGGAGTCTCTTTCAGGTTGGGCAGCTAATTAGACTGCTTTCTAGGGAAGTACTGTACTGCAATAAAGACAGTGCTGCTGTAGGGCGATGATACTTTAGATGAAACACATGGATGAATGTTTCTGAGTTTGGACCTGGAAAAGGAGAATTTTGAACAAGAAACTGCCTTGTGGTTCTTCCTCGACAGATTCTGTCCTGGTCTGTCCTCATTTTTAGATATGAATCCTGTACGATAACTAGATTATTATTTCAGTATTGCAGTTTACAACAACGTGGTATTCACAATGACATTAAAAAACACAACTTGACTAGAGATATGAGACCAGATGATGCTCATGTACAGGTGTGTGCAGTACACATGCAGGCACAGACAGACAGGTGCGTGTATACACACATGTGCACACCAGGTATTTTGAGGCAATGTCTTTGTTTTTAACACATAAAAGCTGGCAAAATAGCCTGGGGATTTGGAATCAGAGCAGCTCCTACAATTGATTCTGATGTTTGTCCACTCTCTCTGCATCTCAATGAGGACAGGAAATGCATGTAAATACTGACAGTGCAACCACGGTAGTCTCAGCACAGATCTGTCTGACTACCCGCCCTGAATTTATTAGATAACATACCATACTTAAGCCTTAACAATATGGCTATGTGTCTGTTTAAGTTCACATGCATGTGTTTAAGAGTGCACTGGTTCAGTTCCACATTACAGCAGCTTCTGCCAACCTTATTTTGTGCCTCTCTGTTCAGTGGTCTCCTGGCTCATGCCTCCTACATACTGGATACTCTGTCTGACCACTGTGACACTGTAAAATATGAATTCACCTTACATGCCCCGTGAAATGAAAAATGACACATCTTTTTAGCAGTTTACCTCACAGTAAAGCAGTTCAAGAAAATGAAAAAAGGGCCAAAAATTGACAAAACCCATGCCTACAGGGAGTTTGAACTCAAGATGTTTTTCCTTAAACACTCTGTGAAAGGTTACATACCCATCCCGCACACGGGGGCGTGACATTTTGATTGACATCCCTGAGCAAGCTGTGTGGGGAGTTTGTTTCCAAAGTAAAATACATTTGATGCTTTAGTTCATCTGTTGTGTGCTTACAATAAAAATCGCCTTTTCTCATCTCCCCTTCGCTGCTTTTTTTATACTCACCAGATGAAATGCACTGTACATTAGCTTTAAGTATTTTTTTAGTTGACTGTAGTTGTACATTGTTGTCAAAAAGAGAGAAAATACACAACATGTACCCAGTAGAAGTTGAACATTTCAGGAAAGACACACAATGATGACACACAAAAAGCGTTGGAGATGGGTACATTTTCATTACAGCAGGGGGAAATTGCCAGTGCCAATGGCCCTTTCATTTAAAGATAGAAACCATCAGGGATCTAACAGATGTCAAAATTTTGACAGGAAACACTGAGCTTTTGTTGAACATCCCATCATCTGCAAAACAATAAAAAAAAATAATAAAGTACAGATTTGGCACAGTCCCATAGAGCATTTGCAGTTTTGCATTTAGCCAGACACATTCCATGTCAGACATTGATCATCAAGTCACGATTAAGTTCTTCCTATTGGGAGATCAGTCACCCTGCATTGCTCACACTGTTGAGAAGTCCCTTTTCATGCATATTTATACACATGTCATGTTCTGATTATGAGTGTTCAATTTACATGCTTCTTGCACATTGTCACTTCTTCTCTACCTGTTCGTCAGCTGCAAATATTCATGATTACACCCACACTCATGTAGCTGCATGGACCCCTGTAGACCTATTACAGAGTGAACACATCTTTGCACACGTGCCACACTTAATCACATACATCATGTTTCCATTCAGACGGTACAAAAGGGAACACTTTAGCGGTTAGCGCCAAACTGTGCTTTCATTTCACGTTCTCAGCAGTGATTTCTGGGCCCACCCATAACGTAGACACTTTTGTTTATGTTCTGCTTGTGAGCAGAGCCACTGCGTGATGGCGTCTGTGATGGTGACCGAGCTGTAATGACATCACGGTCAACTGACCGGCTCAAGCGTGTGTGTGTGACTTTGTGTGATTTAAAAGGCTCACTTTATCGAGTGTCCGGAGTGGTCTGTAACATCAGAGCTGGTGTTGGTTGGAGCTGAGTTACACTCCTTTGTTTCATTTGTCTCGCAGATAGCAGCCTCAGCTCCCCTTGGTTGAGCTTTTTCACAGCTGTAATGAAAGTCCATTACTCCCTTGCAATGTTAATGTTAACACCTCCTGCTGCTGTTAAGCAGTAAAAGCCTTCCGGCGGTGCAGTATACAGTTTGGCTCGGCACAGGTATCCAGCCCAGGGGAAATCTGCCCATATTGTCTTTTTCTTCCTCTATATTATTTCTTTCATTGTTATGTAGGTTAATGCCTCTTATATCTCAGTATGTTCTGCTGCCATGGAGACTATTGTGACCGACGATTCCTGATTATATCTTCTATAGCTTTCGCACACTTTTATTCATATAGTTTTTCTTTAGTATGTTGTGTCGAGATTGTTGGTTGAGTATGTTTTATAACGTTAATTTGATATCTTATTAATATTAACTTTTCTTTGATGTACTCCACTACTTGCTGCCGCAATGTGCCAGGGATTACTGTTGTTTCATTGCATCAAATCATATCTGAAATAATCAATATCTGAAAGCGGAAACTATATGAAACTGCAAGAAATGCTAGTTGGCATCATGACTGACCAAGATGGATAAACTGAGTCTTTGTGTGATGGCTTCTCCTATGATATTCAGAGAGACAACACAGCACCTGAACATTGTTTAGCTTTTTGGCTTTTGTTTAACCTAGCTATAACTGATATTATTGTAAACTATCACTTTAATAAAAAACACATTTCTTATTTCGTTATATTTTATAGTCTGTTGCTATTTCCTCCCCACTTCTTCTTGAGTTCTTTAAAAAGTGGTGAAACAGCGCCCCCCCGGACTGTAACGGCCGGTAAATGTTAGTCAGTGTGGTGAAAAGGGGCATTGCGCACGAAAAAAACGAAGAGAAGCCAGGTGAAGTTGTCAGAAGTGTCAATCTGTCAGATGCGGCCATTTTTACGCAAGTGCGGCACCGTGAATGGACACAACTCCGGAGAAGAAATTAACTTTGAAAAGAGTTGGACTCTGGATTTACTCGCAACAAATTGTAGAAAGTTTATTTTAAGTAACCTAGATCACTGAAATGATACAACCGGGAGAGTTAGCTTGTTTTCCAGTGCTGACATGACATTAGCTACAGTGCTTTTTGTTTGCTAGCAGCGATGGAGGCTTGGAGATGCTACCATGGCAACAACAAGTTTTATGACATGGTTATATTGACCACTTCGCCTGCATGAATGGAAGGAGAGAGCACTTTAGCGTCAAAAGGTGAGTCAAACACTGTTTCTCTCTGTCTTTCTGTGCTCGCTGGTGGTTTAACTGTTAAACTGGATGTGTATATGTGGTTGTTTACATGTTGAAGACATATGGGTCAAATGTAGCTAAGTTACTGTGCTGGATAACGACGCTGTTGTGTTATTGCTTACTTGCTTCACACAAAAAACGGGACAAACCAACTTTTTGGAATTTTCCCAATTTTGTGTTAGTTAGTTGTTAATTTACCTGTTGACCGGGTGTAATTGTTTTTCTGGCAGTTGCTTGTTAGAGGTGTTTTTTTAATCCATGTTCTGTTTCTGTATAAGGAGTGATTAGCTTCAATACTGTTGGTCCCTGTGGACATTTTTGTATGCTCAGTATTAAGACAAGAGGAGTGTAAGTGCATAACATGCAGCGGTACATTTTCATATGCACATAAACTTTAGATGAGTTAATGAATGCTGTGTGACTTTTTAGTGTTTAGTACCGGTCTGTACATGTATCAGGGTAAAAGCTTTGTAGTACTGTGTGTATGTGTGTGTGTTAAGATAAGAGGTATTTCTTTTTAATTGAACTTAATTCTGTTGTCTAAATGTTATCCAGCGGTCTACTAATTGAATGTTATATAATTTGTTGTAATACACCACAATGGAGCAGTGCTACAAATCTGACTTGGTTGGAAAAATGACGGCGGCCTACTTTATACCAGGTTTTTTTTTTTTTAGATGGCCTGTCTGACTTGGCTGTCTCACAAACTTTTCCTGAGCCACACAGCAGCTAAAACGAGCACTCACAGTTGGTTCACGGTTAACTGGCGCCCTTAAAACAACACCTGGTCCCACTCTGGCCCATGCAGTTTAAAGAGGCCAGGATTGCCACTGCCTTTTAAAATACAACATGTTAACAACAATTTCCATAGCCTTGTAATTTTGTAATCACTTTAAATGTTACAGATGTGGAGAGGGTGATGTGGACAACATTTTCTCTGACGATATATGTCATTTTGCATCTTGATAGTCATATACAGTATCATGATATGGTATTTGTTTTGTGGAATCTTCAACTGGAAGGCTTTATACATAAAATAACCAAATGGGATAAATTGCAACCAGAAACATTAAACACATAGATGCCTCCTTAATAACAAAGGAGATACAAGAAACATTAGAGATACAAGATAACACTCGCATCATGGTGAGGCCCACATCTATTTTAAGGGGTCGAGTGAGTTTTTCACAGATGTAATTCCTGTGTGGAATCCAAAAAGGTTTTCAAGCAAGACAGTTTTCATTTCCTTTTGAAGCCATCAGCCTGAACCTCCATTATTGGTGTTTTCAGTTGTTGTGTCTGAGTGCAGGTTAATGACATCATCAGCGCAGTTGTGTCCAGTAATTACAGTAATGTGTGGCTCCATAGTGTTGCTCGGTATAGCACACATTACTGTTGATCACATAATGTGGCGGATCATGTTCCCTTGACTAAACGTCTGGAGTTAACGAGTCATGAGGATTTGCAGTGTGCAGTCATCCAGCTGTGGTGGTGTTGTTTCTGTTGTGAACATCTGATCGTTTAAGAACATGTCTTATCAGTTTGCAACACCTGCCTTTATGACATTCTAATGTTTCATTAAATTAATGAAAGCTGCCCTTTGTGACATCATGCATTTATTTATGAAGGGAATGTAATTTATTACACCATGAAAGTGGAAGTGTCTTGTTTCACTTTGTATAGTATCTTTCCCAAAAAACTGCAGAAAAGTCTTCTCTCTCTGTGTCCTCTGGCTGTCTTAGTCTGACTCCTGTCTCTGTAAAAATAAAGATCACAATGAACAGGTAAGATTGGTGCTGTATGCAGTTTTCTCTATGTTGGCTGTGCAAAGTTGGTTTCCTCCAAACGGTCAGAGGTGCCTGCCTGCCATAAACACCCAAAGCCATGTCAGAACATATATACTATCTATGGCTGTTTAATTCCTTCTGAAGCAGCTTCCTCGAATTGTCTCCTTCCAATGTAACACAAGCTAATCCTTACACGCTTGTCAAGTCCCCACATTGTAATGCTGTGTCTTTCTCTTGGAGAGCTGCCGCATTAATTCAGTCTCACCTTATTCTGTGAATGGAAAGGCATTAAAAGTCTCCCAAGTCCCTCATCCTTTTGTGCCACTCCCCAGTGGCAATACCTAAAGTATGAATAGAAATGTTATTTCAGTCATTTGCCAAGAATCACATTTAAAAAGAGGCTCCATAAAACACCCTGCTCTTGAAGAAATGTTGAAGAACAAGATGATTACATATTCTCATGTGTGCACTGGCTGTTCTTATCAACTGATTAGATAGTTTAGGCAACAGCAGACTCATTTTAGGAGGCACAAAAGGATAATTTACATTTTGTTATTGCATCCAATGGTCATAAATGTCACTTGGGCATGGCTTAACTTTTACTGATTGGTTATTTTGTGGGGGTTATCATCAAAATAAGTGAAGTTTACAAGTTTCCAAATGGACATAAACCTTTTAGTCTGGATTTAAGATGTAGGCATTTTCAAAATTAGCTGACAACTCACATTTTCTCTATCTTGTTGCTTCTGTTTATGGAAAATATAAATGCTGAGTTGTAGTCTGTCCCTAATTTTAGCTGAAGGCATTTTTGGATGCTATGCAGTAATGGGCTCTAATTGCTGAAATATTTCTGTGTTGCCCTCTCAATATTTCATAAATGTTGTTATTCATTTTTAGTGGATCTCTCCTTTATTGAATTGATGTGCATACAGTGAGGATAGGGATGGGAAAAGCAGATCAACAACAGAGTTTTTTTTTGTCAACAGACAAGGGCACAGTCCCAATCTGGTCAGGTGTACTCAAGGCTGAGCACTAAAGAGGAGGCAGGCTGTAATTTTTGGTCAGGCTAATGGGCTATTTCTCACCTCTGCAGAACATAACTCTGCCATCTGCTGCAAGGAGTCTCGCTCAGTGCCTCGGCTCTCTCTGGAACAGGGAATGGACAAATGGCAACCTGAGAGCTGCACTCAGCAGCTGAGTACAGGACTGGGCGCACATGCAATCTTTGCTATTCTCCCTCACCTCATCCTGCCCCCGCAACCCCCCCTTACTATCTTTGTCGATTTCCCCAATATCACAAATCATGCCTCAAGGGGCTTTCCAATCTGTACAGCATACACCCTATATCCTTAGTCCCTCGATTTGGATAAACTTCTTTCTCTGTTGCTCCAACTTTTCTTAGTTTGTCCTCGAAAAACATTGACATACAGTTGCATGCATGCACAAACATACTGATGTTTCTTGCAAAATTACAAGCTTGAGTTTGTAAGAAATGAAAGGATTCATTAAAGGTCTTGAAGCTCCATATATACTGCAACCTTTTCTGACAAAAGTAGCGCCCATGCAGAAATATTGAGAACAACTTGCAGTCCTTTTTTTTCATTTGACAGCAAATGGGTGTCAATGGGCCTTTCTCACTGAGTCACGTTCAAACACTTGACTAGGAAACTGGGCAAACAGAACTTCATGACATGCTCCTCACTTCTCCTCCCAGTAATTTTCTCCAACTTGGTATAGACGTCTCTGAACACTAGCCCGGTGCTAAAATGAGCCGAGGCAGACCAGGCATCTGCTTTCTGCTTCCTCTGCCCTCTCTGTTAAGTCTTCTGCAGTACGCACAGATAAGCAAACCTGGGAGAGATGCTATCAGACCTTTTGGGTTAAAGAAACTGACAACTCCATCACCCCTAGTCAGATCAGAAGGGAACTGGAGAGCAATGCATATAGAGTAGTTTAAGATGAATCCTTATGGTTCTCTGTATGGCCATTATGCTTCTTTTGTGTGGCGTTCTGCACAAGATACAAGTACATAGGAGGGCATTGACTGTATGCAGACTTTGAGTAAATGTAGAGGAGGGGAGGCATTTATATGTCAGACAATATTTAACAGTCTGACATATAGGTGCCCTAATGTGCTGCGATTTGTCTTGGTTTATGTATATGTTACATTCACACATTTACTGGGCAATACTGTACTGTGGGATGTGTATGATCACAGATCATCTGAGAAAATTGAGGCAAAAAAATTAAAAACCTTTTTCAAGATGACATTTACCATTTTTGCCCGAGTTAGATGCATTGGGATACAGTTTTTTGTGCCTCTCTGACCTAAGGACAGTGGCAAGGTGAAATGCATAAGGTTATGCAACTGCAGGCCAGTCCAGGAGAAGAAAATTACAACAATTTAGCAGAGTGACAAGCCAGGCCTGGAGGCACAGAGCCATATCACTCATGTTCCCTCATGTATGACAGCCGGGGCACGCTGCCCTCTCTGTCGCCTTTAGGAATACAATAATGACTGCACATTGTGTGTGTGTATCTGTGTTTGTGTGTCTGCATACTGTATGCACACAGGCTGTGTTTTATATGCATATATACGTGTGAAGGCGTAGTGCTGCTGAAGCAAACCTCAGCTCTGCAGAACAAGAGGAGTCATGTTTCCTCTGATGAGCAACACAGTCAGACGATTAGGCTTTGTTTTTGTAATATGGTGGCGTTCTGCCTCCAGCCTGCAAGTTGAGGCTGAACACTGAGGCATCTGTATCCACATCCTCTGAGTAGTCTGAACATGTACTTGGTATTCCTGATAGGACAGAGCTGGCTAACTGAGCTTTCCTGGCAGTCTGGCAGATCTGTAAAACGCAGCTATGTGGTGGCACATTAGAATAGCAGTACAAAAAAAACAACACCAGCGATGCATAGGCTCTGAGTCAACTGAATGGACTGTGTGTTCATGACAGGAGGAGAATAATTGGTCCAATTTATGCTGTGTGGATTTATGGCAAGCTGTCGCACATTTGGTACAGGCTTTTTTTTTTTCGTCTACAATTTGACATTGATGTGTTGGGGTTGAAAAATACGGGAGCGCATAAACATGTGTGATGTTTTGAATGTTGGCAATTTTGCCGAAAGAAAAATCTGTGTTTGTGTGCATGCAGACAAATTGAAGTAATCACAATATTTTTATCTTGCCATTAAACCCAGTAAAACAGCCCAAATGGAAAGATGGAAATGTGATTCTGGCGACTGCAACAGAAATCTGAAAATGTCATCAGTGTCACGGTGCATGCACTCATACTTGTATCATTTCACTGTATCCCAGAACCAAGTCCAACTTGCTGTGATCCTGTCTCTTGCGTATGGATTGCGTCTTAGGTCTTTCTGTCCTGCAAGGTTTTAGAAGTGTTAGCCTGAGAGATCAATGAAATGTTCTCCAGTGGAAGCAAGAGTGAAACCCAAATCCATGTACTCTTAACTGTCAGACATGAAGAATGATATATTCCTCTTGCAGACTTTAGTTATGTTGATCAGTATCAGTGCATCTATCAGTTCAGTTTGGCTGCTGATTTGAAATACTGAAGTTAAGACTATTAATGTTGCTGTGCATATATGCTCTTGTCCAAAAATAGTAAATACTTTGCAAGCATGATAAGCTCTCTTCTGAAAAATCCCAACAGCTTTAAATGTTGTTTCATGAAATGTGTGATTTCTGTGTATTTTTGTGGCATGAGCTGTGGGATGCACAGACAAATCTAGGGTTAGGGTTATGTTTAGATTTGATTTTTGCCCTGAAGTTACATTAAACTATTATTCCATTATTATTTCTTATTATAAGGAATATAGGGATTCCAATCCTCTCCAAATGATCAGAATTGGGGCCAATCCAGGGATACTTTGATGGATCTTGAATGTTTGCTCCAGATATGCATGTCGGCTGTCAAAAATGCCCCATTCTGCTCTGTTATTACACACTGGAACCATACAGCTTTCTGAGCTAGTGAATAATGAGTTAGCCACATACTATATAAAATTAATAAACAGCAGTAGAAGTTTCAACTGGTGAAAACTTAAAGGTTAAAAAATGTTGCAGTTTCCTCAAGTGTTGCTGTTGAAAACTGCAAGAACATTTTGCTCATGCTGGAGATGGAGAGAAGCAGTCCAAACCTTTCATCGTGCTTTGGTGATTATTATTTCGTTTGATATAATATTGCCTTCCCATGACTGAAAGTACACCAAACTTTGAAGATATGTCCATACAAAATGATGTGGGAAATTTATAAGAACAATTTCCCATCCTCTGATGGTAGAGTGATCTGAATTTCATTTCAATTTCAAGTCATTTTTGCTCCCAAACCATTTTTGAAAATATCAGCCTTAATGTTTGAACAAACTCTCTGCCAATTAGTTCTTCTAAATTTGTCAGTTAACTTTTTATTTCGCCCCCATGGCTAAATTGCGAGACCCCAGTTGCAGTATTTCTGCTTGCAGCTGTAATTGTATTGCTTCTCATGTAAAAGGCTTCAGTTCTGCTGCAGTGTCCTTGAGCAAGACACTTGAATATCAGCTCCAGAGACACTGATAATTTCCCTGTGGAATTGTCACATTACAATTACTTGTCTGTCGCAAAATACACTAAATGTTTACGAAGCTAATAATGTAATGTCCTTTTCATTTCAGCAATCACTATCAGGCTAAAATGTCTTTAAATACTGAAGACAGGCTTTAAAGAAAATACAGTCGCTTACATTTCTTATACCGCCTGCTCGTGTGCTCATCGTACGCTTCAGTTTCACCTGACAAACACCTAACCATCCTATAACAGCTGCAATCATGAAGCAGTGCTGTGTGAGACAGCCTGGGAGCTATTGATGGCTGCTGAAGTGGAAATATGGAACTTTCCCTCTGTTCTCTGCAGCCTGTACGGGATAAATTGTAGGATTCATACTGAGATTCTCACCTTCGCTCACATCACCGGGGCCTGCTGCTGCTTCCTTTACAGAAGCTCCTCGCATCGATTGCTCTGATATCCCTCTGCAGCCGGCGCTCGGTTGAAGCCGAGTGTTTTTTCCATGGAAGATTAATAAGGGGCACAGCGGTGGGTCGCTGGAAACGGCAGATGAAAAGAAACACGGTTCAGGGAGAAGGTCGTCTGTAAACCCTGCACACCTTTAAAAGAGCATGTGACCGCTGCATCACATGGACAAACAGCAAACTCAGTGTGGGCAATACATTTCTTTTGTCTCCCCCTTCAAAGACACACAAAAAATGTTCTGCTCTCAGCATGAAGCATGTCCTCTCATTCCCCAGGTAACTCTGGGAAGACGAGATTAATCCCGGACACACCACTCAGAGTTCTTTCCATCGGCCCAACACACCTCCCATTCCTCATTTCTGCCAGTGACCTTTTGTTCGCTGACTGCACAACGGTTATTTCAGTAATAACTAGGCATCATTCAAAGCTACACTCTCCAAAAACAACACTGCCAACACTCGAGACTGTTTTCAAATTGTTGGTGTGGATTCAGCAATCCGTTGTTTATAAGCATGCAGTTTTTTGCTGAAGTACAAGAATGTCGAGATTTAAAGGCTGTGAGGTTGTTAGAGGGAAGTAGCAGATGGATAAGGACGGTCTGTTGAGTGGCTCCAGGAAATTAAAACTGTCTTTATTACCTCTCATTCTCATCCTCTGCCCCCCCCCCCCCCCCCCACACACACACACAAACACACAAACACACAAACACACGACGTTCCACTATTACCACTACAATACAACCACGCGTGGCAGCTCCCAAAGCTCGGAGAGAGAAAGAGGAAATGTCAGGATTATATGAAAGCGTGAGCTGTAATGAGATGATAATGGCTTCTCCCATGCTGACGAGTTGACAGAAGGATGAACAGGCTTCTGGGATGTTGCTGTCAATAACCTGCTGAAGCAGATAAAATGACATTACAGTCAATTAGCTCTCGAGTTTGCATGGATGCATCTTGTAGCACTGCATTTGGTAACACAACACTTGAACCCCCATAGATCATGATGACACTTGCTGTTTTTGCTGTCATCAGCACGGCCAAACATGTTTTGCATTCTGTAAACAAATTACGGTAGTGTATGATATGATAGCAAATTTTAAGCACTTCGGCCAAAACTACTATAAACTTACGTTTGGGTGATGGGTAAGATGGAAAGTAATTGCTGCTGACTTTGCAATTGTCCCTGATGTAGAACATATATATTTTTAAAGTTATTCAGAAACTTAATGAGCAGCGGACTGAAAATAACATTGACAGTGCAGGGTGAAATATTTGATTATAACACCTCAGTGAATGCACAATATCTTGCCCTTCACTACTGAAAAAAGCTTGCTGGGACTCATTTTTGTTTTCTTTAATGCACATCACAACGCCCCCTGTTTCACTTTTATTAAGCTTTCAGACTTCTTGTCACACAAACGGATATAAATCCACAGGCATCTTGAGGAGCAAAAAAAAGTAAAAAAAAAAAAAAAAAGACAGCAAGAGTAAAAAAATACAAGTCACATATTTTTGGACCCCAAGTGTAGAGTCTGTTTCATCTTCGTAAACTCACCTCCACTCCTCTCCACTCCCCTTTCCCTTTCACTGCGCCTCTCGCTCCCTCCATGCTCTCAAATCACCATCTGGGAAAGCCTGATAAGCTCAGAGGCAGACACCAGCATTTGGGCGTTGAGTTGAAGAGCTGCCTTGAGACAGCCGGTAGGTTAACCCGACCAGCGCACAACCTTCCAAGCATGGAGGTTAGGAAGTGGCACACAGTTCGTTCTGTTTGTTTCTGTCTGTCTTGTTTATGTGTCTCTTTGTGTGTATATTTTTGTCCCCCTCTTTCATTCCTCTTCCATTTCCGCTCAGGGAAACTGTACGCCTGCACCCTATTTAAAGGGAAGTGAAGAGATTTACACGTTGGACATATTTGTTAAAGGGACTTAGAGTATGTGTCATCCTGCAGGTGTGAGAGATTATCCTTCTGACAGTTTATGTCCTCCCAATCTGAGGAGTTTTCTCTACTGAAGGCCATAATTAAACAAAGCTCATGTTTATTCATTTGATCCTTAAACCCAGACATAATTAACACTGGAGCTCAGTTGTCACAAGCTGGAGTACATGTGTCCAAACTATTAGTCACAACCCTCTTTGTTGAAATCCTGCATGGAATGGATTTTGGTGTAGTTCGCTGAAGGTCTCAGAAAAGCTGTGTGTCTGACACACATAAATACACTTGCAAATGATACTTTGCAAGACCCCAGTGTGCTGTCACCAACACTTGCGTGCATTTAATTTGGTTGCAATTTCCTTCATAAGGGTATGGATTATGCTCTCGCTTGAAGTTTGGCTGGAATTTCTCTGTGTTGCTGTCCATGGTCCTGACTAGCAAATACTCCCATTAAAACCCATTATCTCCATCACACTCTGCTGTTTTTGTCCTGTTTGCTCTATCTGTCTCTCTCCCACACTTACACATATGAGCACACACAAAGCACAAACACATTCCAACTAATTAATGAAATACTTTTTATATCTAAATATAATCCGAAGGCTGCCATCTGCATGTGGCAGCTGGGAGAAAAATCAGGGAGGACCTCTGGGGTCGAGTCCACGTTTCACCTTTTTCTGCTCCTCCCGCTCCATGCTGCTCCTTGACCTTGTACTGGGCTGCACTAACACTATGATTTCACTGATGAATACTCCAAGTGACAAAGATGTCAGTGTCTGTGTTGACCTCCCTCCATAATTTTTCTGTATGGAACAAAAACATTAACTCAATAATGAAATGAATGAATAAATAAATAAGTGAATTGCTAGAAATAAAATGAAAAATTTGTATGAAAAGCTGAATTAATAAGCAATAAAACACACCATTGCTCAATTCAGTACATTTATGGGTTTTGCTGCAACAATCTTACAAATTTCCATGTTTTGTGTGAGCAGTCGAAAACCGGTTTACAATGAAACAAAACAGGAAAGCTGCAAATCCTCATAAATAAGGGTAATGTTTTGCATTTTTGTTGATGATGACCAAAAATATTAATTAATCTAAATATTTGCCTTTAGAGCTGAAATGATAGGTCTATTAATTGATTACTTGATTGACAAAAAATGTATTAGCAACTATTTTGATAATAGTTCGAGTAATTATTTAATAAAAATAGCTAAATTTACTGGTTCAACTTCTAAAGTGTGAATATTTTCTGGTTTTCTTATTCTTCTGTGATAGTAAACTGAATATCTTTTGGTTTTGGACTGTTTTGGACGAAGCAAGACATTTGAAGATGTCACTTTGAACTCTGTGAACTTGGGATGGACATTCTTTGCTGTTTGCCGACAATTTATAGACCAAACGATTAATCAAGGAAATAAAAATAACTAATAACTAATCACTTCAGCTATAGCTGCAACCCTGGACATTTGATCTAAACTGGCCGTCACAGCTGACATATAGAAATTCAAACCCAATTTTTTTTTCAACCTTTAGACTCATTGCTGGCACATAGGTCAATATCTCCACATGGAAAAGTCCAGATGGCCCTTTCACCTGCAATGTGAGGTGATTTGGAACAAAAAACTGCCAAGACCAAAAATTGCTAATAATATGCCAAAATTTGACTGGTCATGTTTGACATTGAACCCTCATCTGATGCATTTTTGAGTAATGAATTCAGACCACCTAACGGCCCTCCTTCTATTTAGTTTCTTGTGCTCAAATACCAAATGCAGTGGTGTCATGGTTTTGTTCTGCAGGTTATAGTCAGAATTTCTTTAGCACTACAGTGGATTTTTCTTTTTTCTAACCCTTTTCTACCTCTGTAGATTTGCAAATAACAATTTCGGGCATCATCAATTAATCTTACAATTAGTTTCTCTGTTAATTAATGAATCATTCCATCTTCAAATAGCTTGTTTGGTCAGACCAACACCCCAAAACTCAAAGATATTTGGTTCCTCGTTTAGGATTTTTGAAAAACTTAATTATTGAAATAGTTGGCAATTCTCTGTCAATCGACTAATCAGTTAATAGACTGCTTGTTTAATCTCTACTCTTTTGCAGTATTCTTTGTGTGTGGTTTGTTGATGTACTGCTGCTGTAATATCCCCCCGGGGATAAATAAAGTATCCCTCTCTCCCTCCCTCCACTGCCTACTATGCCTACAAGAGGACACATGTTTGCCAGTACTTGTCCTATCCCCATGTTCCTTTCACTGCCCTCTGGCATTGTGCTAACAACTTCTCACTAATGGCAGCTCTGAATGCATCCTGACTTTTTACATGATGGCTGCTACTTTGTGTGATCGTCAATGTATTTACATGTAGCAGCACTGCGTCCTATTCTAAATATTTGTATCAAGTGATCCACAACATCACTGATTCAGGCTGTGACCTTAATTTAGAAGAATGGGAATGTTTTGAGGCATCCTAATGTCTGTGCTCACAGATGTTTCTTTCTACTTGTGCCTTTCATGGATCTCTTTTGAAACGCTTGCCTTTGTGGTGCTAGCAGCATCAAAACATGTCAAGACACTCCCTCTGAGGACTATTGAGACTTTTGAATATTGTTTTTTTTTTTTTTTCATTTTCTCTTTGACACATTGCAGCCTTGTGTCCCCTGGTAGCAGCGAGAAGAGTAAACACATTAGAATCTATTGTTGTAAAATTTCAAATCATCTTCCTTTTGCTTCAACCCACTAATTTAAACACTGCTCTTTTTAGACTCCAGTTCATGTGTTTCAATGTTCATATTTCTTGAACCATAGAAAAAGTAATTAAATATGCAGTCGCATCTGCATGAACTTTTTCATTCAAACTCACTGCAATGTGAATCCTGCCTTTTCCCTAAATGGACTGTGTTCCACAAGGCAGGACTGGGCATCCCAGAGGATATCTAAAGAGATCTAGACAACCCTTCCTGGACACTCACTTATTCATGTGGGGATGTGGGAGGAAGGAGGGAAGGATACACGCCAGCTCAGTAAGCTGAAGGCCATATGGTCTAATGCAATGCAGGATAAGTGTGCCGAAAGGCTTGCAGGACAGATATCAGATAAGGTCAGGGTAAAAGGGATTTGCCATCCATTCCTGGGGATTTGATAAGTAGACCATTGCCAACAACATGTCCCCTGTAACACTGACACCTCGGGCTTAGTATGAGGATATCAAAGGTCTGATGGGCAGTGAAAATTAGTTGGGTCGACTCTGCAGTGGGTGATAATGTCCAGATTGATGATTGAACTTATAGCACACAGATGTCTTCACTGATGGCTCTTTTTAGAAGACTTGTCCTGAATTCAAATACTGAAAAGTTTTAAAAAATTAATTCCCCATGGAAATTATACAGGGTCAAGCAAGGACTGTGGCCGAGATGATGCTGAACATCTTTCACTGTGTTAAGCTACACAGTCAAATAAAGAAGAAAAAAATGTGTGCATATTGAAAATGAAAATCAGAATAGCATGATCAAAGGTCTAATGTCCTCACATTTTAAACCCAAGTTTCATTTGGACTCCTTCCATCAACTTAACAGGCGCTCTGGCAGCTGTTTCTGAAGTCCTATAACCTCTGATGATAATTATAACCCCCGTACTATAGAGAGGGGATTTATTCAAATTAGTCATGTCATTATCCCCAAGATCACTCCACTAAATATTACTTACTGATGTCTAGTCAGTGACAAAATGTCCTACTCTGCACAGTCTGACTGTGTCACTGCAAACCCCGGGGAAAGTTAAGCTGAATGTAAACTATGCAAGCAGGAGTTAGATGAAAATATTGGCATCACCAAATCTTCTCAATTTTTTTTTCTTCGGGAAAATGGCCACACACAGAAAAAAGAATGAAAGACAGTTATGCTGATGTATAATTTCCACTTTCTCCACCATCCACCGCATGTCAAAGAGGGTTGGTTGAGGAATCCTGTACCTCATTGAAGCAGTGTTTAACTGCAGACATGTTACAGGACTGTAAGAAGTGCTGCAACGTCCTTGTGCATCTGACTGCCGTAGAGTGCAGCACTAGATAACTGGGGTTACAGTGTGAATATAGAATAATGAACGTAGACAAAAGGAAGATGGATCACATTAATCTGAGCAGCAGAGCCCCCCCCCCCTCCAGCTCTTCTTTTTACTGTGAATACTGCAGTTGTGTAGCTGACACCGCAGCCTTCCCATTTGATGAGCAATTAGCAAACCCTCGCCTGAGTTTGTATCATGATGATCCATTCATTTCCGTGGTGTAATTATGTGTATAAGGCTGCTCATTTGGAAAACATTGAACTCATCAATCTTTTTGCACCCGTTTTCTAATTCGGCCCATTGAGAGAACCCTGGGGGACACCAAAACCGCACTTAATTGTCCTCATTCCAGACAGCTTCTAATTACACCCAGTGCTTTAGATCTCGTTAGAAAAAGTTCAAGATCCTCCTTGCCTTTTTTTCTTTACAGAACTGTTCTCAATGTGTAGGGAGAGAGAGAAATTCCCTCGTCACCTTGCCCTCTGGCAGCTGCGCCCTGGATAAACAAACACGCGTCGCTGCACATCAGTCAGCCGGTTGGGAGCTGGGGCTTGATTAAAAAGCTCCCTCCGCTGTATCTCCATGGCCTTGCTCCTGTGAGTGCTCAGATAAATAAATTAATGAATAGCTCTTGTTGAACTAGTGGAGGGACAGGGTTGGTTGTCTTAACAGCTGCTGCACTTTATTGTGTTAAATACATGTGATTGAGTGGAGAGCGGCGCACATTGAGCCACACTGTAAATCAGTGGAGTCCTGATTAGCACTTAAGGAGATGATTACTAGCGTGAGCACATTGTGTCCTTACCTATCCTCTTGCTGCTCTTGTCTCAAGACTCAGCTAGAGAAGCAAGTGTTGCACCTGGCATGAAAAGTCACTGCCTACATCTCTTTAGGAATACAGATGTAAGAAACTGACACAGGTGGTGGAGTGAACTTGACTTTCTCATTTAGTCAAAAGGTGTACAATAGAACATTTTGTTTGTGTGGAGGATATGGGGGAATAGCATTGATACACGCTCAAGCTGGCCCCAATCATCTACAAAGAACCCAAGGACAAGACTTATTTCTCTGTTGAGAGATAGCAAGAGGCTTTATATAAGACATAATGTTCGGCAGGAGAATATTGGTTCTTTGAGTACATACTGTGCTTTATGTCGCACAATGGCACCCCACATAGAGCAGTTGCCCTCACCAGTGATTGACCTACAGCTCTGTAATTTCATTGTGTGTGACAGGGAGAAGACATCATATTTGTTGCACCTACACACACACCATGTAATGTATAGAAAGATGCTAACATAAGGTTCAATGTGCATTCTGGGAAAGGGTCTATGGTCTAATAAACCATGATTTTAGAATTGCATAACATTCAAAACATAAACAACAAACATAGATAAAAATAGTTTTGGATGATTTGCTGTTGCTAGTGTTTACATTAGCTCACTACCTCTGTCACTGATTGAAAGAGCTGAAGAGCTCAGAGTTGCTGCTATGGCAACAGTGCAGAGCTCTGATAGGCAGCAGAGGCAGTGATGATCCCCTGGATTTTAAGGTGGAACTAGACTAAATGAAGATTCATGCATGGGATTGAGAATCTGCTGCCTAATTTTACTCTCCAACTGGGTTAGTGTTCCCTTTTGTGAAATTTATTCTATGCCCTTTATACAATTAGTGTGTGAGCGTGCAATTTTATAAACATATTTATTCTTTCCTGCACAGTTAGACTTTGGACGTAGAAAAATGCATGTTGGATATGTTCATGCACGCACACACACACACACGCACACATTATCTTGCTCTCTCCTGTAGAGAACCACTCACACACATGTAAAACACATAAAGACACACACGCACAGACCCCTGTTGCCTGCTAAACATCAAGGTCAAACCGATCTGTGTGTACCTGAGCCAGATCACACAGCTGGACCACTGTGAAGCTAATGACCTTGTGCAGCTCCCTCTTCCCTAAAGACACCACACATGAGCGCACACACACACACACACACACACACACACACACACACACACACACACATACACACGCTTACATACAGCAGTGTGCATTGTGAGCAACATTACACGCACACAAACACACACCAAATGCATTATTCAGAAAGCTACATACATGTAAACATCATTTTTGACTTGTTGGCTCTGACTTAGCAGTGAGACGCAATCATCATGTAGATCAAAGTAGTGCCATCACTATTCACCTTTTCAATCTTCAGAGAGTCGAATAGAGGTCACGTTTGTAGGACAGATGCCCTTCTGCTTGTGCTTTGTAATATATGCAAGGAGTCAACAAGAGCATAAACCAGCTGTGTGGACGTAAACACTTGAGCAGACTTTGAAGTAGTGTACAGTGGTAGGAAAAAAGTGTCAAATATGGTGTGACAGCCTAAAGCCTCAGCTGAACTGAGTGTGAACTGTAGACTAGCAACTTTACGGTATATTGTCTATCGCCTCCATATTTATCCTCTATCAGTGGAACAGGCTATTGTTTATCATGCTGAAGATGTAGGACACTGCTGAAACTTCCAGGTGTGTGCTGTGCCAACAACGGCTACATGTGGCAGCACCGACTGCAGCAATTCTTTGGCTACATTGAACACGTAACATATGCGGAGCGTTTGCACAACGGCTGCTGCAACACTACGCTTCCACTATAATCAGTGAAACTGGCTACACCAGTCGTGAGAGCAGCACGTCAGTGGTGCAAATGTGCCACTAAGATCCGCCCTACAGATGTAAAAATAGCCCAGTCTTCTATTTACATTTTTTACGCAAGGTGTGCACAGCCCTTTTACACAGAAATGAGTCATAAAGTGTCTACAAGTAGGCACACTGTATGTTGACTACTTTGTATCAAACAGGGTTCCACTTTGGGGTGTTCATTACCCTGTCGGCATTTAGCCTATTTCGCCAGTAACAGCTGGTGGTTGCTAAGTAACCTTATCCCTAACATCGCCTACTGTAGTCTGTAGATGTTAACTTACCCATATTACACAAACTACTTGTTTTGCCTGTGACTCACACAACCCTACGCCATACGTGTGCTGCAGGCATAGCCAGTAAAAATATACATTGACATTGAAAATGTACATACGTGCGAATGGTCTGCATGCGTAAGATGCGGAAGTAGTTTTCAGAAAATGACCAGCTAAGGAGCGTCCAGTGCAGTGGGATTAATTTCCAGCAGAGGAAAGTCTCCACAGAGCAGACTAAGCAGTAGGGTGTGCCCCAGGGACAAGCTGCTTCATCAGTGTATTGATTTGCACCAGTGCTTAACTGACTAGATCGTAGCATGGAGTATCGTGATTGATTATTGATATCAGAGAGTGTCATCAACCTGAAGCAATAATGAAGCCTCTTCCTCTGCCAGTGACTCTCCGCATGATTCCCATTTGAATTGGAAACAAGGAGAGAGCATGGTCTGCATGGTAGAGTGAGTTTGTGTGTGTGTGTGTGTGTGTGTGCGTGCGTGCATGCATGTGTGTGGCAGGAGCAGAGAGAGAAGCACCTGAATCCTAATCACATTTGTTGTTGCAATCGAGTGCACACAAGCGGATTTCATAGAATATTTAACAACAAAACAACTGGCTGTAAAGAATAACTTTTCTGCAGCAGGGGCAAAAACAACTTTGCAACATGTTCTCTTATCTCCTCTCCTCTGTGATCTCAGAAAAAGTGAATAAATAACATCTGAAGGATGAACTTTCCTCAGCCTCCACATAATAACCCTGTTTGAATTTGGGCCGTCAATTTTACTTTTGCCAGCTGTGAAACCATTCATATGAACAAAGCCTGTGTGTGTGTGTGTAAGTGTGTTTAGCTGGGTGTGTTTGTGTGTGCACTGTGTGTGTGTCTCTGTGTGTGTGTATGTGTGTGTGTGTGTGTGTGTGTGTGTGTGTGTGAGATGCATCAGCCTGTGCCTGCACGTCCAAAGAGATTAGTTTGTCATCTCACACTTTGTGATTCTCAATCCTGAATATAATTTTCTTAATTTGCGTGATTATCAAGTAACACTCACCTGTGAATTCCACAGTGTAACACCTAATAATAATAATCCTGTTTCAGACAGAATATACATTAGAGAAATAGAGCCAGATACAGTATTTGTCGGACTGAAAATGCTTATTTAAACCTCTTAAATTAAAGTTATTTGCATTTTTCAAGAGTTGAATTATATCCAGGACTAGTGAGGAGGGTTGTAGTGTACAGTGGTGGTCCATGGGCACAGCTGTCTTTTCAACTAGTTTACAATGGAGCTAGGTAATTTACACATTACCGCTTGCAACCGATTTCCCCTTTTTCAGCAAATTGTTAGTGTGCACACATGAAATCAAAAAGCCTAAAGCTCTAATTCTTCTCAGAGCTTTTATTTCTTGAAACAATTTTTGAAGTACTTAATCTTTTCCTCTCTAGTTTAAGTGCAACTTAACAACCCTTGAAAATCTGGTCTCCAGTGGTTTAACTTCTCATCTTGCTGCAGTGATGTAGAAGTGTGTCAGTACACCATGATGTCACTGGTGGGTGTGGTTACAGGTGCACAGAGCCCCCATCAGTGATGCTGGGCGTGGTCAGAGGTGAGACAGGCAATACTGCGTGAAACAACATTAAAACTCTTCTGGATTTCACAAGCACAGTGGTGAGTAAGTAAGCACAGAAAGCTTCATCCACTGATGGAATCAATTGCTTCTGTCTTTCCTGACAAAGGGGGTCTTAACAAATCTCATCACCATAGTAAGGATGCTGAAATGATCACATTGGAAAGAAAATGTTTCAGTGGCTCCAAAAAGCCTTGTAGCAGTGGGCAGTACCACAGGTGGCATATGGTATAATGACATCCTGCAGCCTTAAATGTGCAGCCTCTTCTGCTCACAGTTACAGAGAGCTGCCAAAACCGTCTCTCTGAATTCATGAATGAGGTGGTGAACTTAAGGTTGAACTAATTACTTGTATAAGTGCCTAACCCTTTTAACTTAGCACTTAAGTCTGTGGAAAAAAATGCAGAAAACTTATTTCTGCAATTCTGTGTTCTTCCAGGCTAATGGAATCCAGGTAATGTTATAAGTTCTCCTGAAAGCCTTTTGTTATCCTTCCACAGCAGTCTTATCACTAAGTAAACCCATAGACGTCATATCCCAAATCTGTGTCTACCATTTCTTTCTTTAAAGTAGGAAATGGCATTTTTATTTTGGGTTAGAGTTAGCAAGTGATTGGATGATTTTCATCTGTTCCTATTGGCTGCAGAACATAATATGTAATGAATAAAAAATTTAAGGAAAGGCTGGACATTATCATACATGATTAATGAAATAGAAATAATAAAGTAGATCAATAAAGTAAAACATTGATTGGGCCAGCTGAAGATCCTGGCTCTATTATCTAATCTGATCTAATATTGTACTTTAACTGAGTGGTTTTGTTTGGTAACACTGATCATTAGATATACAAACGATTAATAAAGGCAATTATTATTAATAATTATTGATTCACACCTGAGGCCTTTCTGTTACATATTGAAGGTGTTACATTGGATTAAATTGCATTGTAAGACATACATACATATTTGCCCACTAAATACATGAGTCAATTATAAAAACTACTGATCTATAATAATGTTGTTTGGCACATTACATCCTCTTGACTGTTTCTGTGTCTTTCCTGCTAGTTTGTTGTTGTTTGGGTCTACTGATTGTTTTAGCAGTGAGTCTCTCTCTTATATCAAATGTCTCAGCAACAGTCAGCAGATCTCTTTAAATGTTGTCCTTAAACTAATATCCTCACAGCGGAGCAGTCGTTCACTGTTTGTCCTGGCAGGGTTTGTTTTGGTTGATGACTGCTTGAGGTGTTACCTAAGCAATGCTAATTTTCCAGTGACTTGATTTGCATTTTATGTTTTGCTGTTGTGCTTATAAGGAGTTCTACGTTGCACCAGAGAGCTCTTTGCTATATGTCTAGTCAGCCAGACTGATTGTCAGTAGAGTTATACGATATAATAGTGGTATGTTTTTTTTGATAGAGTGGTCTATTAGAAAATGTGTTGTGTGAAAATGTGTGTAATATTATTTGATCCTCAGGGGGATCAAGTTACTCACATATTTGAGATGTTTTCAACACTTGTTCATTAGCTCAAACGTTATTGATTTAAATTAGCAGAGAGGTATAAGTTTCTATTGTTGAGGCAAGCGTGGGCCTTTAGTTGTTGTGCGACTCTATTTATGCTAAAGGAATGGCAATGTCATATAATCGATTCCCTCAAGGGCAGCACAGCCACAATGAAACCCACTGGCAGAATATACACAGGCCACAATAATAGCTCCTTTCTCTCTGACATACATTAATATGCCGATGTCATAAAAATTAGATTATTGTGTCATCTTTCCATTTGATACACAATCACCATAGTAATGTAACAGTGATTAAATAAAGAATTCTGTATCCCTGTGCCGACAGTTTCCCTATTAATAAAATGTCAAAATCAGGTTATCTAATGCATATTAAAAGTCGGGAGGCTGCATCCTGGCTCACTGGCTCAAAGCTTATCTCAGGTGCTAATTTGTGGCCTATTTTCCATAAAAAAGAGATGGATTCCAGTTAATTCATCCAGCTGGAAAACCAGGAGTGTCTAGCTCTCTGATATAGTAATTTGCCACTGTGTACCCTGTTATACCTGAACTAGTTTTCAGTTTGTGCTCTGGCTTGGTTTCTGTCGAATATCTCCCTTTTAGCCTTAACCTCCCAACATGCGCACGCACACACACACACACGCACGCAAACACTCACACTCACTTATTCTCATGTAGCCACCTCCCGAGGGACAGGAAGTGCTGCCAGAGAAAGTGTTGTATGTTTATGTGTGCATTTTCTGTCTGTGCAGTTGTGCACATAAGCCTACACCCTTTACGTCTCTGGGGATTGAATCAGGCATCATTCACAACACACTGAACCTCAACCTGCCTGCTCTTTTCACCCCCCTACACTCACACACACACACACACACACACACACACACACACACTGGCACAAAGTTTGCAGTTGATAAACGAAAAAGAGAGAGTGGAGTCTGATGGAGTTAGAGTCTGTGAGAATATAGACTCGTGGGTCTGCGCTTCATGACTCAGAGGTGGTGATGGGCAAAATTACAATAGCAGAAATTTTTATAGGATTACAATATTAGATAGACGAAGCATTAAATTAATGCTTGTGGACTGAAATGTTGACGGAGGGAGTGAGGGAAGCTTTGCCTGTCTCATATTTCTATTCAATCTCCATTACCGAGCCACAAGAAATAATATGAATGTGGAATTATATTATCAGAAAAAAAGTTACTGCTAGCTTGCAATTGTTTTTATGCTAGAGAGACCATCTGTTACTCTATGTGTAAAGCCAGATCGGGCTCAAGAATATAAATGTGTCTTTCCATTACACGCATATCCCTGCTGTTGAACAGATCTAAAAATATATGAATAAACATCTCTGTGTGACCAGCCCGATCTTTTCGCTTGTCATTACATTCATAGCAGTGGTTGGTTGTGATCCTACTGTAAGTCGTCAGGTGCATTAGTAGGCTCAAGCCCCCAGCCTCGTCTGTTTAAATCCACCTCGTGACCGTCACATCTTATCCCATCTGTCTTTTGCTGTCTCTCTTTGCTTAACAGCATGTAATGAAACCAGAATTAACGATGGGGGTAAAAACAAAGATTTAGTCTGGAGTCGTGTGGCTAGTAGGGAGAATTGGTTTGGAGCCCATGTGTTTTGAGTTTCTGTGTGCTCTGTGGGTGCTCCTTTCTACTTGACTGGGCTCTTTGACCTGCCTGAGGACGGGGCTAACGTGCATATGACAATAAACATTAGCATCATTGCTGTTGTGTGCAACAGTGCATGCGTGTGCTGATTATTTTTAGGCTGATACTGATGCAAAGTAGCTAATTATGAAGACCTGTAAAGTAAATAAATGTATTAGTTGCTTTTCATGTGCAGTGTAATAAGGTATTCATCGGTTCCGATATTTTTGTTTTCATGAGCAGTCATATAATGACATACTTAATATCATGTAAATGCTTAAAGTTTGATTATAGTTCAGTGCAGATAGTTTCAGATGCAGGATGTGCAGATATACACTCTGTGTCTGTAGGCAGAGTTAAACGCTCCAGTGCACACTGTCATGTGGAGATATGATGTATGAGGCTTTATATGGAGTCACCACATTGTTTTTGTTGTGTTGATACATAATGTTAAAACAGTCTGGAAAACTTTACACTGTATTATAAGGGTACTTTTGATGGGGCATTCCAGATGCAGAAAAGCTGTGAGGAATTAGAAAATAAATTGGGCTGGGCGATATCATCTGAAATCAATATTGTGATTGATTGCAACATTTACCTCGTCAACAATTAATAAACAGGAAGCAATATCTTATCAAATACAGGTGGCGCGGTGGTGCGGTGGTTAGCACTGTTCTGGGTTCGTACCCACCGGCCAACTGGGGCCTTTCTGTGTGGAGTTGGCAAGTTCAGCTATAGCGGTTATAGATAATGAATGGATGTATTAGTACCTTGTGGACAATATTGGATCAATTAGCAGGACTGATTTATGACAATATTCCCCCACTCCTCCTTACTGTGATTGTGAATTTCAATAACCACAATTGTACAGTGTTGCTTAAAGCAAACCAGTTGTGTACAACAGACAGCAGACTTGAGTTGTTTGAATTTTTATATTTTTGTCATCTTGTGATGTTTGTAGACACACTGCTCATGTAGAGGTGACAGACCGAAGAAATCACAAAACACTGAGTGTTCGCTTCAGCATGGCTGCCAACAATCTGGAGATACAACACTAAAACGTGGCCAGAACTGTAATGTATTACAAACAAAAACAATCATTTTCTTCTTCATATTATTATTATTATTAGTATGCTTATCATTACATGTGAGCAATGATTTGCAAGTGATAATCATCAGTAAATTGAGAATGCATGTGATTAGTGATGTGTTGTCTTTACTTAATTGGATGATTTTTAATGTGGTTAATCCGTCAGCCAGAGGATAATACACATGAAATGAAAACTGCATCTTAGATTCTGTGTTGAAAACAACCACTTACTAATGTAATGGCTCATGCTGCAATTATAGCACATTCAAACAATGTTCACAGGAATGTTAGCAATTATTACATAGCTTCCCTTTAGTGATGAACATAATGCAAAGATCTTCCAATAGTATAGCTATAAAAATGTCCTTGGAAGCACAAATAAACCTGTATAATTCAGACCAGCTAACTTTAGAAATACTGAATCAAAAATTCAAACCTTAAGGCGCTTCTCATTTTGATTTCTTATTTATTGTGACAAGGAGATTTCACTGGTATTTGGATTTTATAATTGTAAGAATAGTTACAATGACAAAGGGAAGCAAAAGAAGCGGCAAACAATCAATAACAAAATTGAGGAATTGAGGAATAAAAAAACCCAGAAATAATCTGCCACTGTTGCCAAACAGGGTGCTTTCAAGGTAACACTGAAACCAATGATGAGTGTTCTGACTCACTGTACCTAAGTTCAGTGTATAGAAAAAGTTCTGCAGTATCAAACACTTTGGACAAATCAAGGATGGAGTGAAGAGCTGATGTTTGTTCAAAAAATCAACCAAAAAAGGTTGTGGGCATTTATAAATGGTGTGATCATTTCAGTTAATTGTCATTTCACACTAGTCTCTCATACTATTAATAAATGTCCAGTTAACTGACTGTGTTACCAACAAATACTGAGACAAAAACCTAGGATACTCTGTCCATAAGAGGATATAGGAAGTGACTGGCGCGGCTAAGGCCAGTCCATGGAGCAAGCTGTTGATATTCATGTGAGGGTCCAGCAAACTAATGCCTCTCATTTGTACCTAAGGCACATCATAAGTGGCAGTCTTTACCCTGACGATCTGGCTCTTTGACTTCAAAGGGTGGCGTGAAGAAAGATCCTATTATTCTGCTGCAGCAGAAATCATTAGACTCCAAATCTCTGATGTGGCTGTTGAGGAAAGTAAGTGGTGAATTAATACTTAGCCACTGTACTACTGCTGTGGTCATGTCCTGCTCAGAATATATACAGTATCCCTCTCCTTCTGTCTCTGTATATATCTGCAGGAGTATGGGAGTGAGCAGAAGGAGAGAGTAAATTAAAGGGATGGATCGACAAGAATTAGCTTACACAACATGAAAGCTAATGTTTTTTGTTAAATGATATTTGCCACCCAAGTCCTCAAGTGCTTTTGAAATAAACTGTTTAAAAGTTTTAGTTTTCATTTGCTTTTCTCCAAAACAAGTATGAGCTCAGAACAAGCATGTGTGTCCAGAAACTGCCCTGCTGATGTGTCTTTGAGCAAGACACAGAATCCCTCCCTGATATATAAGGATGCTGTTGTGTAGTTGAGTGTAACCTCTGGCCTCCATGTGGGGGTAGAAAAATTTAAAAATGTATTCAGGCCCAAAAACTTGACCTTTTTCCTCACACTGTGGTTGAACTGGTTGCAATTGCATAATTTTGGCTGTTGAGTTCAGTTTGTGAGAAAGCCATGGTTTTCATTGCATTGGTTGTGTTTCGAAAATACTTTATTGGCCACAAACCAGCAGGGCTACATTTATATAGCCCTTGGTAAAAGCGCTATGTGAGGAAGCACCAACTCCCTCACTAACTATTTGCTGAGCACCCTTTTGTTAAGAAAGGTGGACAGAATTCTCACACAGTTTTCTTTATTTAATTCAGGGTTTCAACGTTAATTTAAAATATATACAATTGTGCTCAGCATTGGAGTCTTTTGGTGTGAGTTTTTCTTAAGAATATATTAAAGGCATACTGTAATCAAAGCCGTAACCTGTTAGAGTTTGAGTCCTTTGTGGGGGCCATCTTGTGCTGGTGCTTAAAGAGGAGGCACGCCTCAACTGTGGCCCTTTTATGTGGTGTATGAGTGGGTGGGTTCTCAGATTTGATTGGTCAAAGGATGTGTGATGAAAATGATGTGCAAATGAAATTAATTAAGATGAATACTGTATGGTGCTCAAATGATTTGCTTGTTTTGAATGAGTGGCATTTATGATAACATACTGGGGAGTGAACTGAGGCTTTGTGGGTGTGAGCAAGCTGGGAAAAACAGTGTATTTTCTTGTTAACCTTGTCAACTCTCTATTCTGCAGTGCTGACCTGATAGGCCAGTTTGAACTGGCAGAGCGGGCACTCATGCTATATATGTGAGAGCAATGGGAGAGAGAATGGACAGGTTAAGGAAGAGCAGCGCCAGAGCTGGTTGAACTGTGTAGTGAGTGCTAACTGTTCTCGCTAAATTTTTCTTTTGTTTGTTTTTTTGTTTTGGAGACTGAAAATAAAAGTCTACGTAATTTTTCAGCATACCTCCCTGCCAGTGTGATGTTTTTTCCTCCTCACGTCTCACCATGCATTCCTGCACCTCACCTTGCAACACGCTATATATACGAAAACTGTAAAACCCTTTTTTAGTTTTGCCTCTCATTCACGCACCAGTGGCAGCGAGTTACTATGCAAGGTGCTGTCCTAACCATTGGGAGCAATTTGGGGTCCGGTGTCTTTCCCAAGAACACACAACATGTCACACTGTGATCAGTACTCCAGCAACAATATAAGAATACAGAATCAGAGTCTCCAGTAGTGTTGGGCAGTAAAGCATTCTGAGTATTGTATTCCCGTAGTCAGGTTTTCATCCAAATGCAGTGCACATTTTAACTGAATTTCTCAAGAGAAAATTCGCAAAATTCTTCCACTTCCACATTCTTCCACAAAAGAGAATTCGCAAAATTCTTCCACACTGGTCCCCAACCTCAGCCATTTTACCAGATTTTACCAGTTTGACCTTTATAAGCCCTCTTAATAACAGTGTTTGTCACTGCTTTAAGTTAAGCTTCAGATAAGCTCTCTGTGTAACCTTCTATGAGGCAGGTTTATGCTAAATAAATAATAAGACCACATCATGTCCAGTCACGGAAACATTGTGCAACAGCTGAATCCCATCTGCAATAGAGTGAGTGATGTGAGCAGGGATGGGACTTCACCGTCAGCCTCAGAGACACCACACTCCTGATTGATCTGTAAACACAGCACAATACTCAGCAATGGCAACTCATGACCTTTCTATAAATACTACCATTGCTGATCCTGTTATAAGAGAAGCCTGGTTTGTAAGCATATCCTACAGGTGATCTGTGTTACGTTTAATGTTTGCTTGCTGTAAAATGCCTGGTTACTACCACAGCCATTTACAAGATGCTGTCAAGAGACTGAAAGCAGTCCCCTTTCAGTGCATGTAGACGCTGCTACATCGGCAAACATAATAACTACCTCTAGGTAAATGTGTGATGGGGTGATGTTTAGACTATCACTGAAACTTGAGCATTCAGTGTGGTTTGAAAGTACACACATAACAAACAATATATGTGGTTGCTGAACAGTGGGTGAAACTATACAAATAATCTGGACATATAACATTTATTATTCACCTATAAATACTTCACATTTCTGTGATGAAACAATACTATACCACATTATTACACTATTTTTTTCCCTTACCTTACTGTGATTTTCATTCTGCATTAGTCTATGTTAATATGACATTTCCTCTTATAACACATAAGATGACGTTCAAGCTCTGCAAGTACATATACTGTAGGGAGGGTATAATTGAAAATATATTATTTGAAAAAAGTGACAGAAAGGTCAGTGCTGTAAAGCTATATACATTTCTTTCTGCTCTGGATAGGAACATGCACTCACATGCTCACATCATGTACAGAACATCTTGTTGAAGGCCTCCTTTTAAAAATGAATAAATAAAAAGTAAAATGCAAAGTTATTAGGCTCAGTTTTCACAGACTCACACAACATGTATTTTAAATGTGAATACTACACAGAGCAGTGGAGCCAGAATGATTTGAGCTTTTGGAGCTGATCATGATGCACCATGTGTAGTTTGGCATATATTGTACATGGAAAATCTGATTCTCATGCTGTGACATTTCTTTATATTGTTCAAAGATAAGGCTGGTGATCTTCTTTATTTTTGTCAGCTGATCCCATGAAAAGAACAAAACCAACATTGAATTTGTTCTGTATGGCTGAAGCCTGCTGTAGTTTAATCCTCTGTGCCATAGACCTCCTTTGTCCAGAAACAGCATTCAGTGAATACTACAGTGCTGTAGTAGTAGACTTAAGCTGTGATGCTCTCTGTTTTATTATAGTCCTGTTTATAGCAAGGGTGTTTTGGCAGATCAGTTTTGTATATTGCAAGAGAGGAATGGCAAATGAAGATGCAGTCGTAAGTGAAGTGATTAGATGAAGAGCTGCAGGTGCTCATTGCACTTTGAGCGAACCGTAAACCTTCGCTAGTCACACTTTTTCCATTAAGGATGCCCAAAACTTATATCCTGAGCTATGAACATCAAAGCCATTTCAGAAGAGTCGGATATTCTGCTTCTGTCCTTAATGTGAGTGCAGAGGAGTTCACCTGATATCCAGAGGAAGGCACCAAATTAAAAGCAACATGATATTCAGCACCTGTAGCCCAGCATATATAGTCCATTTGTCTGTGAGCAATCAGGACTTTGGGTTGAAACTAATTGTGTTGATTAACGGTGGAGAACCAGCCACCCACTGATTAAAACAGGCATTAGGAAACAAACTGGAGCGCCCAGGTCAAATTAACTTGCCCCTTTTTTTCTTTTTTTAAATCGACAGCAAGTCATTCGCTAACACCAGACAGCAGTTAAAAAGCTGCAGTTGTGTCTTCTGTAAAGGCTGGAGAGTATGCTAAACTATTCAGTGCCATTAAATGTACCCAGCCACTGGGTAACAACAGCATGTTGCATGCTGAGTGAATGTGCTTGTCTCCATGTGACTACAGGCCATTATCCATCTCATCCATATTTCATAATATACTTATAATTTCAGACTATACCTAGCAATCACTGCCAAGTTATTACTAGTTAACATATAAACAAACAGCATTTGGCTGCAAAAACATCACTTAAAACATAACTGATAGTAAATGCACAACAGCAGTCAGGTGAGGTGCAGATTAAGCAGAAGGAATAGCAGCTGCACATAATGAATAGCAAGTTTGACATCTGAAATAGACTGTCCAGTTGGTGTTGACAAAATAGAAGCTCATCTTAAAAGCATCAGCTGATTCAGGATACAGCGCTACTCAAGTGTCCTGCCTGAAGTAGCTGGCAGGCTTTGCGTCATTAATATTCAGTAGTCAACTCTTGAATTCCAACATTTTATAATATTACAGTACATTAGTCAAGTAGTGGACACCAATGCTTTGGATTCAAATCCCGAAACGATTCTGCTATTTTCCTCCCTGCATTTGCAAAGCTGTTGTTGATATTCTTTCCAGGCAACAGCAAACCACCAAGCACCTCCAAAACCTTTTGAAAAATGTATGACTGAAACATCATTCACTTCGATCCTCAATTCCTAGCCTACACTACATACCTCCTTTCTGGTAAGTGCACACATACATCATAAGACTGCATAAAACAGCCTAAGACCTATAAATCATGCAGTAAGACACATTTTCAGTGCTGCCGTCTACATGCTTTTCTCCTCCATATTTTTCATAAGTACTGCTCTAATGTATGTGCACAAATATGTTAGCCATATAATATAGCAATAGGCTGTTTCTAAATTTGGGATGTCATGTATTTATTAAAGCCGGAATGGCTATGGATCACTATTTGAACCTACAGTTGAATGAACATGAAGTGTGAGCAGAGTTTTACGGTATAATAGAGCGAGCCTGCATATTTGATTGAAGCTTAAGCTTGCTTCAATTTCCACAGACACAGCGTTCAAAAATTAAATTTGGCTGAATTTCAATTTTCAAATCAATCAGCCTCCTTTTTATTACAGCAAGTTGACTGGAAACTATTGTGCAAGATTCGTTAGCGGAATGAAGACGGAGCAATTCTGCTGCAGCCTTTTCAAAAGCAAATTCACGAGTACATATTGGCTGCGGACATCTGAGAGATTGTTGGTAAATTGTTTTGCAGATGAAACGGGCAGGTGACGGGAAGCAAAAGAGCATATCACCGGCATACATCTCGCTCTCGGAGCACCTTGGTATTGGCCTTCTATCTGATAGGAGCTCTTTCCTTCCACTTCACTGACTGTCCCCACAAGAGGAGAGCTCTCAGCTCCAACTCCAACCACTTTCCCATTATGCAAATGATTTCCCCGCAGAAAAGCTCCACGCCTGGTGCCCATCAATTCAGCGAGGCCTCCAGTTTGAATACATGCGTTTTTTCTCTCTCCTCTACCCCCCACTTCCTCCCTCCATACTTCTGTAAAGAAGGTCTATTTCTGATGCATAGCTCTGGTGTTCACATTGCTGTGGTGGGGGAATAGAAAGAGCTCTTACCCAATCAATTTATACAACCCCCTTTGAAGAGTATGCTTTTTTCTATGGTGAGGAGTGAAATTTATACAAATGTAGGGGGAATACCAGCTGTAAAAAGTAAGTTGCACTCAAACAGCCATGGGTTTAGAGTGACGGCATTGCCATTCCAAATGCATACATCACACCAGGGCACATAAATAAACTTCCACATTTGATTAACTTCTTAGAGGCCCTGGAGGTATGTGGCCTTAAAACCTCACCATCGTTTAATCCTCTCTTCTGCATATCTTCATTCTCTGCATCGCCGTCGGCACAGAGTCCATCTGCGAACTCAATACATAGTGAGCAGTGTTAAGGTTATTTTTGTATTTTCACTCATACTAGTCTGAATATGCATTTTTGTTTTAACCAATAGATGATGGAAAGATGTCACATCCAGTATAGATAAAAGTTGACCTAATATGTCATAGACATGCAACTTTGCTACCTAAAGTGCTTTAAGCATCAGCAATATAGTTGTTTTATGGGGTTGTACCTCACTAACTCACTCATTCACTTTTAGCTATTCATGCTGTTGTTGGTGTTGAGGTTTTGGATTTAATAAATTAGCTTTCTTTTTAGAAATGAAATGCAATTTTCTTTTTATTGCTTTTTGTCTAATGCCCGTTTTTCTTTTCCTTTGGACAAACACAATCTCTTCAGCACCCTCCTCTACGAAGTAATCAACCGATGGGACACTCAGTATGAAGCAGTATGAACACACAGGATGCTCCTGTCACATTTTGTGGGTTTCATATGTGAAACCTCTAAGAAACACTCACAAAAAGAGCATTTTTCAATAAAAACTGCAGCTGTAATAACTGTAATTGCCTACAGGACTCAAAATTACAGCTGCTATTAATTATTTTTTAATTATTACTTTGGAGGCCATTGTCCCATTTACATCTGCAGTAAGTAAACAATCTTTGTGGTTAGCTCTGGTAAGGCCAGTTACCTGCTCATTAGTCTGCAATTAAGAGTCAGGCAGGAAGTAGCCACTCTGCCGTTTCTCCATCCAGATGTCAATAATTGAGGATGCTTCTGAAGCTTTGGGACGATTCATGACTCCATAGAGCGCGGTTCAAATGCACACCGTTTTGACTATGCAGAGGGACTCAGACACACGGACGGACCAACTTTGCGGGATGGACTTCCAGTATCCCCGCGGGCTGTGTCATACTTGTGAAGTATAATGGGTTGAGACATGTCAGTGTGTCACTTATTAGACGAATGGAAACGTATGTATTAGCAGAAATGGGTGTATACTAAACCCTCAAGCAGGAAGTGATTTTGACATTTTAAAATTGGTAGATCATCACAAGGCGCAGGTTAAGCTGGAAGTGCAGGTTTCAGTCTAGTTTAATGATATTGGCTGGGCCTATTTTCAGGTGCTTTGCATCAATGACACCATGTGTTGAAGGGCGTTAAAGGCCCTTCACACCTACACAGTAGTTTTCACTTACTCTGGTTAATTAGACCGGTATACATGATGTCACCATACTCGATGTGCTAATAAATATGACAAATGTGGCCCATCCTAACATGCTCAAAAAACTAACAGGAAAGAAAGAGAGATGGCATCCTGTATACACCCACACAGTCCAGAGAAGAGGTCTAATCAAGAAAAGTAAAGAAGTAAAAGACCTGTGTGGTTGTGTTAGGGCTTTAAAGACGTTCTAATGTATTTTTAATTAATTTTATTCTGGGGTCTCCGCACAGTGTGTATCAGACTGTTTGTGAGTTGTCACTTTATACTGAAGCATAAGACAGCAAACTTTCATTTTAATGTCCTCCCTTTGAACTTGTCACATCAGCTGGCATTTAATCAATACAACTTGACAGCTCTCTTCCTCCATACTCCAACAGTGCGAAGAGTCTCTCAACCATCAAAAAGTGGACACTGCACTAACTCAACCTGACCACAGGTTAATTCATAAGATTAACAATCCCCAGCAGACATCTTGCATAGAACTGCTGAGCCCAACACTAACATTAGTTTTTCCATGTGTGTGATCTCGCTCAAGCTGTCACTGGCAGTGGTTGTGTTCACATTTACCTCTTTTCGGAATGCCAGCGAGGATTTTTTCATCCCATCACAGACAAGGAGATTATCGCTCCAGGTTTATAAAACAAATACAGGGCAGATGAAGAGGAGGCATGCCTCTTAATGAGCGAGTGGCCGTGCTATTTCCTTGTGATTCACCAGAGATTAGTGTGATTACAGTGTGACAGCTGTGTAATTACATGGGAAGCTCCCAACAAGAGAGTAGATGACATGTTTGAACAGCTGCGAACAGTGACACTGTCCCTCTGTCACTTTGCTGTGTATCACTCCCTGAGTGTGCACATGAGTCTGCATTTATTTGTGTTCCGGCTGACTTTTAACAGACAGGTGATGTCTTGCAAGACTTTGTGCTATGAGAGGTACCAGTGTGGTGGTGGTGGTGATGATGGTGTGTGGGTACCTCTCATGACAGATGTTTTGTTAAATTAGGTGCATGGTGCCTCCAAAAATCTCAACAGTTAACATTTTACTGACAACATAGCAGTGTCTCACAAAACTGTCTGAAATGACTTGTGACCACTCAGTTTACAAAAAATCTCCACAGTTTATGGTTTGCTATTGTAAAGATATAGATTTTAAATAAGGCTGCTGAAAAGTAAGGCAAAGAAGTGATGAAATGCAAAGCAATACAAGGTGAAAGCAGACTGCTCACTTGAGCTCTGCCAATAAAATAACACAGGTCCTCCCTCAATCTACCTCACTCCTGTAGTTATGAATATGATTATTTCGGTTTGTAGTTATTTTTGCGATTATTTTCACATGAAACGAGGTGTCTAAATAAAAACGAATTGAAATGGAAAGCAGTCTTGACTGCAATATGATACATTAATGATTCACTGAATTTGTGATCGAGGATTGCTTTGGCTAAATTTCCCCAGTTTCTTCCCATCCTTCGCCCTCTGCATGTCAAGCAGAAGACGCTGACAGTGGCCCACCTCTCTGGGCGTAGCGCTCGGATTTTTATTTAACACAGTCACGCTACGAGGACATCCCTTTGGATTTACAGCGCTGATGCGGAATGTAACAAATTATGGCAATAAACAAGAAAATAAATATATGTGACTTGTTTCTAGAGGTGAAAGTGAGAAGTGTAAACTTAATACTCACCTCTGTGAACTCATTTTCAGGATCACAGTGTCCTCTTTTTAATAATACTTTTTCTCATTTCTGCCTTATATCAGGCGCATGATCTCCAAGTACAATTACCATCACAATCAGACTCTGGAACAAATTTTCTTCTTTATTAAATTATTTCTTAATATAGTTTAAAGATGATCACAACACCAGTCAAAATAATTTGGCAGTTAGAGTTAATTAATTGAAGAAGAAAATGAGCTCCTTACAGTATGTTTAGGCTGGTAGGAATTTAGATGCTACCTGAGGAAACGGAGCTTAAACAGGCCTGGGCTGCATTTAACCGATCTTCTGCTGCTTCTTAAATGTAAGGAGTGATTAAAAAAGCATTTTAACCAAAGATGAAAATCATGTCGTAATGCTGGCAACTAGCAGGAAGGTACACTGAGTATATCTTGAGAAGCAGGACTCATCATTAGCTATTTATTGAAGTTTCTTGTTAGTTTCTTTTAATGTTTCCTTGACATTTTCTGTGGCTTTAGGTTTCTATTTTAGTTTGGTATATTACAGAAGGCACAGCTTTGCACCGTTGAAGTGGCATTTTTTCGGAACAGTGAGGTTTCTACTCGCCTGTGTCTGTTTGGCATTTTGGTGACTCACCATGTGCCGAAGTAGAAGAGCGGCGCAGCAGGTGGTGCATTGCTGGCAGTTCGCTACAATTTTGGTGTCAGTATTCACAGGGTTTTTGCGGCATGCGCTGCCAGTCTGCCTGGTCCAGGTCAGCGGGTCGACATGTACGTTGCATCTGTGTTCTGTGCTATTTTCTTCACTTTAATTAGCGGAAACATACTCACACTAAACCCTCCAAAATAACGCAAACCCTTTCTATGTATATTTAGCTTGTCAGTTTCATTTTCACGTTACATTCATCAGCCTGTATACACATCTAAATGCACTGCAAAAATACAATTTCATAGCAATTATGGCGATAATGCCAGGAGGGCAGAGTAAAGATTCATGTCTATTCTTATCAGCATCTCTCATCCACTTTCGTGTTCAGCTGATCAACTCCCAGCCATCTGAAGGTGACAGGTATGTTTTCTATCTACAGTCTCTAATTTGAGTGACACACATTGTCAAAGTCTAGTTATGCATGCCAGATCCACGGTGGTTAATTTGATTAAATCATGCACAACCACACCAGGCTGCAGCAGAACAAAGTAAACATCTGTGCTACTGCTATGCACATCAAACTGATTTTTATCTACACAGCCTGCCAGTTTATGTAGTGAAAATCAACAGATGTGTTGGAGACTTGGGAGATCCTCAGGACACACTGGACACTCTGTTTCATGAAATCAAAACAACTGACCGTTCGCTAAATCCCTCCCCCGTCAGCATTTGTCCAATCAAAGCTTAGCAGTCATAAATGGGAACAGCAGGTCTGTCAAGCTGTGGATTTCTTCACATGCTGGGGCTATAATAAGAAGGATACTGCGTATATAAAGAGCTTGGAGGCTGCTGTCTTTTGTTGCAATTGTTAGGACTACAGACCCGTGGCACTGACCTCCCACATCACGAAGACCCTGGAGAGACTCGTCCTGGAGCAGCTCTGGCCCTTGGTCAAGCCACACTTGGACCCCCTTCAGTTCGCCTATCAGCCCCGACTTGGAGTTGAGGATGCATCATCTACCTGCTCAACCGCATCTACACCCACCTGGATAAGCCGGTGAGCACTGTGAGAGTCATGTTTTTTTATTTCTCCAGTGCGTTCAACACCATCCGTCCGGCTCTACTGGGTGAGAAGCTGACGGAGATGCAGGTGGATGCCCCCCTCGTTTCCTGGATTGTCAACTACCTGACTGGCAGACCACAGTATGTGCGCTTACAACACTGTGTGTCAGACAGAGTGGTCAGCAACACCGGGGCCCCGCAGGGGACTGTCCTCTCTCCCTTTGTCTTCACCATCTACACCACAGACTTCAGCTACTGCACAGAGACCTGCCATCTTCAGAAGTTTTCTGATGACTCAGCAATAGTTGGATGTATCAGTAAGGGTGATGAGGAAGAGTACAGGGCTGCTGTGGACAACTTTGTCACATGGTGCGAGCAGAACCATCTGCAGCTCAACGTCACAAAGACGAAGGAGCTGACTGTGGATTTGAGGAGGACCAAGGTGCCGATGACTCCTGTTTCCATCCAGGGGGTCAGTGTGGACATTGTAGAGGGTTACAAGTACTTGGGAGTTCACATTGACAATAAACTGGACTGGGCGAAGAACACTAATGCCCTCAACAAGAAGGGCCAGAGCCGTCTCTATTTTCTGAGGCGGCTGAGATCCTTCAACATCTGCCGGATTATGCTGAGGATGTTTTATGAGTCTGTGGTGGCCAGTGATGTTGTTGGGGTGGAGCTGGACTCTCTGACGGTGGTGTCAGAGAGGAGGATGCTGTCCAAGCTGCGGGTCATCTTGGAAATGTCTCACATCCTCTCCATGACGTACTGGTCAGGCAAAAGAGCATCTTCAGTGGGAGACTCATTCCTTCCAAATGTACAACAGAGCGCCACAGGAAATCATTCCTTCCTGTGGCCATCAAACTGTTCAACTCCTCCCTCTGAGTGTCACTGACACTCAGAAGAAACAGACTGAAAATCTGGACCCGCTCCTACACATACTACCTCATTATTATTTATTCTATGTATATATATATTTTCAGTGCAATATATATATATATATATATATTGTTATTGTATATATTTTTTACTTTTATTTTTCACTTAAATATTGTAAATGTGTATATTTTTTTTTTCTATTTCTTCTTTTTATATTTTGTACATACTTTTAGCTCTAAATTGTTGCTACTTTCTACTCAATAAAGTATTCCTGATTCTGATTCTGAGCATGTCCGGCTAACCTACAGTAGTAACCTTACTTTTAAGGCCAAGTAGCACATCATTAACTACCTACATTAGTTGCCCAACACATTGGTTAGTCGTCATCCGAAAACATACTCTAAAAAGCACAATATGATGCATATTGAAGTCCCTTTTAAAAATGAGTCAGCTGAAAATGCTGAACAGTCAGCCAGAGACATTTTCAACTCCATCAAGACTGTTCAATTGACGCTATGATTTGGTGTGAAAAAGAACCCACAATTATTTGAGGATAGTCAACGTGATCACCACAGGAAATTGTTGTATGCAACTCTGTAAAAGCTTTTTAAAAGGCTGTTTGCTTCAGTTTGTAAATGGTGACATTTTTGTTGTAATTTAGATGGACACAGCTAAATTCAACTGAATGCATCCTTAATAATATTATGTACTGCAAATGTGGTTATTATGTAGAGTAGTATTCGATTAATACTACATGATGACCTCTCGACTTTCAGTATATCCAGAAAAGTTAATTCAACTTTAAACAAGACTAAGAGTCTACAGCGAGGCTAATGGCTTTGTGGGACAGTACTTTACCAAAATGTTTGACAACGTTAGATTTTGACTGGTTGATGAAAGGTCTCGGGATCAAAGTTATTACAATTCATTCTCTGGGGACTACGAAATTTCATAGCAATCCACTCAATACTTGTTGAGATATTTCAATGCCAGCTAAAAATGTCAGCCAGCTGGTGGTGCTGTAGGAAAAGTCAGGGGATCACCGAAAGTCAGTAGGATACATTGGTGAGACTCTGACCTGCTGGTGGCACTTGAGGAAAAGTTTTCACTTATTCAGTGAAATGTCTCAACATTTACTTAATGGTTCTCAGAAAATGTTGTTAGAATTCATCCTCTAGGGATTTAATATATATATATATATATATAGCAAATTCATGGCATCATCATGGCAAGTTGTCAAGACAATCAAATCATCAGTAGGATATATTCTCTGTTATGGCAGTACATCTAATACATTTTGAGATATTCCAGTCTGGACTGAAGTGATGGACTAACTGACCGAAAGACAGACAATCCTGGAGCTGCTAGCATGGCTAAAAATGCTCTTGTTACAATATTTGACTGACATTTATTTGGGAAGCTGTACATTTGCACTCTGAATGTCCTCAAACATCAAAGGAGAAGCTGGTCCGGGACTTTTTGTTCCAATACCAAAAATACCAAATAAGCATGGTAGGCTATTTTTGCTGCAGTTTGTTAAGTTTTCATATTTTTGTCACTTGTTTGAGCCATCTGTCTTTATTTATCACACAAACTGCAACTGACTTCTCAGTCGGGATCTGGCATCTTACAGACTGTGATCATTTTATACCCGCAATCTGTCTGGCCAAGTTGTGACAAGCATGATGGCTAATGTCTACTGTCTGTTTGGTGTGTTTTTTCTATTTGATCAACACAAGCTAACACAATTTTTCTTATAGAGAAGCATGGCTGGATGTGAAAGTCTGTTAGTACAACAGCAGAAAAAAGTCCCTCTTCTCTGTTTCATACTGTCTTTGCCAATCCCCGTCTGCCACATCAGTGCAAAGCTGTCTCTTGTGAACCCACTCGCACAGCACACCACCCCGCCATCACTTCTCTTTGGCAATCATTTCTTCTTTTGAGCAGGAGATGGGCAATTGCCATGATGAACCTGTTGTCATTCAGAGAAGACTAAAGTGTTTACTAGCTGTTGAGCCTTCAAAGATAAACATCCTGTTGTCTTCACACTGTCTTGGGTCACAGAAAGCAAACAAATGATCATTTTACAAATATAAAAGGTGTTGATGGAAAACGGATGCAATTGTACCGGGCTGTCTCTGGTTCTGTCTTTGTTAGGAAAGAAAAAACTACTGTTCACTCACGGTTTTCTAGATGAGTTCCTTTTCAAATTAATACACAGTGGCCATGTGACTGACTGTTGGTTTATTGAGCAACATCCCTTTAAAAGGTGTCCCTAAATCACCTCTATCCAGACAAAGAAATGTAAAAAGAATCTTAAAAAGAAGAAGGTGGCTTTTTGCTCTAAGGAAAAACATTTTCCAGGTAGATAGAAAAATAAAGTCTCTCAAAGAACGCTGTAAATACTTAGGTGGTCCTGTATGGGAGGCTGATGCATGATGCAACTCTAGTTCAATTCAGTGTTTCTTCTGAGGCAATGGATGGAACCAGAACTGTGAGAGGTAGATGAGAAGCCATCACTAGCCACTAGAGCAGGACAGAAAACTTGATGACACCAGTATGCCCTTCTAACAAGAAGCCATAGTTCCTGAGATGAGTTTCAAAATCACACCCAAAAAATCACACAAAAAAGTGTTTTTATGTTGGTTGTCCTCAGAGGATCTTAGACCCTTCAACCTCATTGAAAATGTGTTTTGATGTCTTTCAAAAACAGTGTAATTCCTTTTGTTCAGATTCACTGCAGAACATCCATGGCTCTCAGCATGAAATATAAATTGTATGTGTGTTTGAAGTCTACATTGTGACAATGTATGTGTGCTTTAGATCTTTTTTAGTGCCTGTTTGTATCTGAGCACATGAATTCTAGCTTTCGTGTTCCAGGAAACATAGGGCAAGAGTCTACCGTTTATTTAAAGGTGTAATGTGCTGTTTTCATAATGAATGGGACACATGCTGCTTGTAACAGATGCTTACATGTGTGTGTTTATGCGTATGGACAGTAGGTTTAATTGTATGGGAGTCTTCCAGTGTGTGTGTTTGTTGCATCGATACTGTATTTCTAGCCTGCCTGTGTGTGTCAGCCTGCTCCTGTGTATGGTGCTGCAGAGAGCAGAGCAGGACCACTGGGCTGAGGCTGTGCTGCTACAGTAGTAATGAGCTGCCTGGTGCCTCAGCATTTCTGATGAAGTCTTCCCTGTGATCACTTCTCTATCTAATCCCTGTCGGCCAGGTTCCTAGCAGCCTGCCTCCCATTAGCACAGCCGCTATCTAATGCATGTCGAGGAACTCTCACATTAACTCTCTCCTGACTGGATTAATAAAAGCTTCTGTCCCACAGTGGGGCTTTGCATGCATTTCCATGCTAACAAACCTCTTGTAAAACATGATGCACATTTCGCACTGCCTAATGAGGCCTAGATACAACACAAAGTGCAAAAAAAAAAGGGTAGACTGTCTTTTCCAACGATGCAGCCGCTTCAAGTAGTTCTGATTTCATGGGTGTGTAAGGTCAGATCTTACAGCGATGTGGATTAACTTGTGCTCATTCCTGCTGGGTTATGTCTCTTGGGTTCTTTGCAAAGGCCCATCCGTATGCCACTGTATCCGCGGATCCCTGTGTCCTCCTTGTGGGCTGAATTATTCATGTACCAAAGCCACTGCTCATATCTGTGGAGGCAGCAGCCTTCCCTGCGTTATGAGCCTGCAGTAATGTGACTTTATAGGGACCAAATCTCCCTTTACCCGACCAGCCAATCCCACATTCTTTACTCTCAGCTTCAGACTCTCTGCCCCCCCCCCCCCCCTTTACCTCTCTGTTCCATTTTTCAATCCCTTCCTCTATCCCTTCTCTCTCTCTGTCCCCGTCTCCTGTGTCCTTCTCCCACTCTCTGACTTTATAAGGACAGACACTTTATACCTTTTGCTTACAGGTTTTCTTTTCTCTTCCACTAATATTGCACTCCCCTTTTTTTCTCCCCCTTCAGCCTCTGGCAATCAAACGAAAACCCACTCCCACATATCTTTGAAGCCCTCTTTCCTCCTCAATCCTGCCACAACGCTCCTGTTCTCACCCTGCCTGTTTGTCAGTCTCCTTACTTCTCCCTAAGCAGTCACTATCCACCCTGAGAAGTTGCTGACCTTCTATTTACATACAGTAATATGCCCTAGATACACATCCATGCCCTTGCCCTGCACTGTCTGGATGATAACTGGTTCCAAGGGTGTTTGTTCTTATTGCCATTGAACCACACACAACAATGCGTGTTAGATTTGGGAGGATCTCAGAGACACATGACTGCCTCTTAACAGAGTGGCCCTGTGGGATTTATTGTTGTTGATTTGTTGTTTGTGGGTGCCGTTTTGTATGTGTTCAAATGTGTTCACAAAGTCCGGGTTTGGAGGGCTTTGTGATCCCCAAGAACCTCAAAGGCTCTTCTGTTGCTGACTATCAATACTTGGATGTTGAACTTTGTCCTGTTGTCCCTGTTATCAAACAGTGTTCACAATGGAGTTTATTCCTCAGAGAAATTCTAAGCAGACCTACACAAACAGTCAGTAGGTGACGGTACACACACACACACACACACACACACACACACACACACACACACACAGTGAACCCTCTTTAAAGCAAAAATATTTTTATTCTTTGGGACATCATTCATATTAGTTATGGTAACATTTCACACATCAGCAAGGATATGGCCACATTACTGGATGCAGCTTTCAAGCAAAGTCCATTAGTGCAAGCAACTTCAGCCATCAGAAAGCTTGTAAACAGTTTTACCTAATATACTGGATGTGGTCATTAGTAATGATTATTTTCATTATCGAATAATCTCCTGATTATTTGCTTGATTGATCAATTGTTTATAAAAGGTCACAAACTTGTAGAAAAAGGCCATTATATATTTCCCAGAGCCCAAGTAGACATGTTCAAATCTCTTGTTTAGTCTAACCCAAAGATATTCAATTTTAATTGATAAAGAACAGAAAAGCAGAATAATACTCCCATTTAAGAAGCTGGTACCAGAAAATGCTTAGCATTTTTGCTTGAAAAACGACAATTTATGGATTATCAGAGTTATGGATTAATTTTGTGTTGATATGATGCATTGCACGCCTATAACGTTGTCGGACTCTCGATGGACAGTTTTTAAAAAGGGATCACAATTGATGCAGCAGAACCAGAGATACTGTATCATCTTTTTTAGGGCTGCAACGATTGTTTTCGTTATTAATCTGTCAATTATTTTTCTGATGAAGCGATTCATTGTTAGTCTATTAAATGTTGAAAAATAGCGACGTCCTAATATGTTTTGTCCGACCACCACTCCAAAACACTGTATGTATTTCTGGTTGTTTGCCTGATCAAGAAAACTAATTGTAACATAGTTTCAACAAATACTTTTCAAGGCAACTTTTTACGTTTTTTCTGGTACAAACTACCAAATTCGCACAGCCTTTTCCATGTAGACTGTGAATACTTGTTTTTCTTTTGAATCAGATTTTCCTCTGACAAACAGCAGCTCATCAATGCAGTGCTTTTCAGTACTATCTGATCTTGGATGTCAGAACATCCCTGAAAATGGTGCTTGCAATTGCATAACTGCACAACAATATCACAACTTTGACAACAAAATTCAGGCAATAAATTCTACACTGTGAAAATGTGAATAAATGACCTATCTCAAGCTAGTTCCTGCTCTCTGTGACAAGCTGTAAAAAGACACACTTTATATTTATTGGAACACATGTAAAGGTGACACACTTGTTACTGATTGGCTTAGACAGACACGTCCCCATTCATAGGGAACAACATGTTAACTGTTGCCATGGTATCTTTTTTTTCTTCTTTCAACTTCACACGCCCACACATTTGCTACAGATTCAGGCCATTACCTTACCCTAAATGACATTTCAACAACTGTAATTTTCTGTATTCAAGTTTACATCAAAAAGCTCCCTGAATATACGGTAAAGCTCTTATGAAAATATTCATTGAAGCATATTAGACATAAATACACGTTTATGAAATCAATAGGGCTATGTAATAAAAACATGAAAGGAAATAAAAATACAAAATGCTGTTTTATATCCTATTTTTATTAAGCCAATAAAACGGTTCAAGGGAGTAGAGAGATATGATGTGTTGTAATGAAGATGTCTGTATTTCAGTATATCCTGTGTAAGCTCGATGTCTATTTGTAGCTTGGTTTTAATGTGACAGTGACGTTGCTTTTGATTGCGGTGTATTAGCTCTGCGGGCATTCATAAGTCATAGAAATGTCTCCACACCATTTCCCACATTGTCACACGTGGAGCGAGGGGTCCTTTCAGAAATAATTAGTTTGTTACATGCTGTCAGGACCAGTAATGCAAATCAAGGTCCAACATCTTGTTATGTGATAATTTATCGATCCAGTCAGAGAAGATAACATCTAATTTACTAATGGAGGCAGACTGAACAGTACACCTCAGAGGGGAGAGAGAGCAGGAGACACAGAAGATACTGGAGCTCTACTCAACCGACTGGACGGGTTTCATTTTTTTTTCTTTTTTTCTTCTCCTATGTTATCTGAACAGCTTGCTAATAGAAATTCTCTCTTCCCTCACATATTGGGAAGATATTCATCACACTGCTTTCAGTGAGATGATGCAGTAATGCATTTTGGACTGACCAATTCTCCTGCAAGCTTAGCAAGAATAATGTGTTCTTTTGGTATTTTTTTTTCTTTCAATTTTTGATATAAGGTGTTGGGAGTTTCTGCAGGGTACATTAACTCCTTGTCTTTTGGGGTCAAAATTCAAAGCAAGGGCAATGCTAATGTTGTTCTACACCGATGCTTCGAATGTTGAGGAGTCACTGATTTCTGTAATTGTGGAAATACCTGCCAAGTATCAGAGCTGGGCTTTAATATCAGCCTCAGTGGTAGTTTCACCTCAAGATGATGTGTCTGCCAAAGTGTCAGACATATTCTTAGACTGATTCATTTTTCTGTCTGCTGATTTGAAACTGTGTGACTATACTTTTCTGAGGATACGTCTTAAGAAGCATTTTATTGCTTTTAAGGCCGGCAAAGATGTGTTTTTTTTTCCTCAGTGGTGTCTTTTCCCTTTGAGAGCTTATAAGACATCCTCAGCAAAGGCTACAGTGTTCTCTATTTGTTGTAATAATACAATTGGGCTGCTAGTTTTGCTGTACCAGAACACCATACTATTATTGAAGAAGTTCAGTAAGGAGTGTAATCAGGAGAGACCAGTTTACAGATGTAACGCTTTATTTGATGAAACGCAATATGATTTTATATGCATTTTATTCTTGATTATGAGCACCCTAAGCAAGCAACATAACCCATCAGCCATCTCAATGGTTAGAGTCTAAATGCTGCTGTTGGTGTGGAAGATGGTTGTATGTAGGCACCAGAGTAAGATCTGGCGGCAGCATGCTACAGGTGCAGCTAATTGGGTTTATAAAGAACATGCTAATTGGTAATTGACTCCCATGTGGGTAACAGAGGTGAGTGGTAGTATTAGCCTACTTGATAAGAATGGTGTGAACCAGGAGGGAGTTGCCTATTAGCTTTTAATCTGATAGGATAAAGAGGGAAGTGGGAAAATATATAAATGGAAAGAAGATGTGGCTTTAGCTTATTAGAGGAAACAATGATGGAAGAGGAAGAATGCATTATTCGTACAGATTATTGTCAGTTTTATTGTTCAGGTGAGGTCTACTTCAACAAATAGAGAAAAGACCATTTTTACTGTATATGATAAATGCTAATCACATAGGTTCGTGTTAGTTTCAGTTGTGGAAGAAGTACTCAGATCCTTTACTTAAATAAAAGTATCAATATCAAAGTGTAAAATGCTTCAGTAGATGTTCTCTATTCCAAATTTTACTTAAGTAAAAGTACAGTATTGGCAGCAAAATGTACTTTAATATTAAAAGTACATATTACATTATTGGATGATCAGTCATGGTGCATAAACATGAATGTGTTTTAATGTAGCTGTTCAAGGTGGATATCATTTCGACCACTTTATACTGTTGGGTAGTTTAAGACATAATGATACGTTATATTTTCTAAGCTTCCATTTTCTTGTATATAAAATGTTAATCTGCAAAGTAACTGTAGCTGTAAAATAGATGAAGTAGAGCATAAAGCATAATATTTACATCTGAAATGTAGAGAAGTGGAATTGTGAAGCAGATTTATCTCTAAATTGTACTTAAGTACGGTTCTTAAACAAATATAATTTGTTACTTTCCACCACTGATAATATAGGTCTCGGTAAGCCTCGGTAACCCTTATCCAACTGATCAATTTAATGTGTGCGGTATAAATCCTCACAGCTGTTGGTCTGACCTGATTTTTCTTAAATATAAGGTGATGCAAATATGCTTTTTCAAAAGCTTTTTCAAAAGCTGATATTTTTCAAAGCCTCAGCACATCTCCATCAGGGCAGAAAGTTACTGTCATCCTGACTTGAATTGTTAACAAGTGAAAGCCAAATTGTTTTTTTCTTCTACTATGGTGCCGTCCAGTGTCAGTTCAAGATTAGACTAAACAACAGTATGGTTGTGGTTTGTTCAAATGCCTAATACAACCTGTATTTATGTTTACCTGAAAAGGACCTCTAGTGGCTGTGTGAATTAGGCAAAGGCTGAAGTAGCACAAAAGTTTTTATCTGCGTTGCAAAACCTTTGTAGGGAGGAGGTTGATGCAGATTTTTTCCCGCGGAAAGTCAGTGTCTTCTTTTGACCATGTCTGTGATTCTTCCCTAACCCAAAGCATCAAGTCGTCTTTTTTAAATCCAAACCACATTCACCTAACTCTGCAGTTCCCCTCAGCTCTGTGAAGCTTTATGACTTAACTTTCCTGTTTTGGTTCACTCTTACTGCTCTTATCGACGTTGCTTTTAGCCGCGGCAGGCAGTTTATAAACCCACTGTACGCTATCTGTCCAACACCAAACGGCAAGCAGACGTACTTAGTTACTAGCTGGTGAGCATAGTGGATCATTCAAATCCAAATAAACATATAATACACACATGGATGGACAGACAGCCACATGACAAACCTACAAACTATTGCATGCACCAACTAGCTGCTCTAATCTATTAACATTTTCCAACCAAAGCCCCTGAGTGACGCTCTTTCCTTTCATGTCCGCTGGAGCTCTGGAGGCAGCTTCATCTGCACTCTCTTCACTTCTTTTCTCCCTCTCTGTCGTATCTGGAGTATTTAGGAGGTTTGCGCTGTTGTCCACGCTCTGTCCTGACCCTCCTTACCACAGTGTGGCACAGCTCTGCTCGTTGCCTTGTCTGCAAATGCCAGAGCCGTTTTGTGCCTTAGGGAGTATGCAGAGATCAAATGGCCACAATTCAGTGTTGTGAACCACAGAAGAGGGAGAATGTCACCAGAGGTCTCCCCAGAGCACACTGTGTGCCAGGATGAAGAGGCTCGCTGATCACTGACTGATAGAGGTCTCAAGGATAACACCTGTGCTTTTCTCACTGATATTGGCTGTCTCACTGACAGATAAGATAGACTTTGGTGGGGACGTGCTGTTGTGATTTCCCTATCCTATTAAAATAGTTTTTTCAGTATGAAAGTGTTGTGGGACACAGGACACCTTGAATTACCTTGCTGATATTCTTTGAAATGATGTCTTGCTACTTTGTGAATAAAAGCTGAAAAGTCCATTAGTTTCGAGCTAGTCTCATAAAGTTTAAACTTCAAATACATGTGTAAGCAGCTATCATGAAGCCTCATGACACTGATAATTCAGAAAAAAAGATAATGCATGATGAGTCATCTTTTAATGTGTAGTGTGCATGCATGAAGGGTGTTACCAAGAGAAGTTATTTGCATTTAATTAGCCATGAATACACATGAGCAAAAGAAGAACAAAGAACAGCCACATGAATTTTGGAATCAAGCCCCTGATGGGTCGGTGCCTGTATGAAGCTCTGAAAATGTTATGCTTGCATAATAACACTTACAGCACCATGTTCACAGAGATGAATATAACCTCTCACTTCCAAATCACTCTGCGTTGCCTTGGGAATTAAAGCTTTTTGCACACTTCAGTTAGAATGGCCATACTAAATGCTTACACAAGATACTGTTGTTGTTACATAAGAAACACAAACACTTTGCAAGGCTAGCCTGTTTTAGGTGTGGATATGCCATCGCCTCTGAGTGCATCAGTATGTGGGCGGTGTACAAACCAACACTGTGCAGGAGCCGATCGAATCTGCACTGTCAGCGCAGATGGGACTTCCTGGACAGGTAGACCTGCCTCCCTGATTGGCTGTCACTCAGCGTCAGTCACCCAGAGCCCGACTATCAGTCATACAGAACACACACGCGCACATACAAAGAAATGAATTGGGCTTCGGAGGAGCCAAATTATTTGCAAGTAAATTGCAAAACTTTCATTCAGAGAGAGTTACCCCCGAGAATGGATTGGGAACGGTTGCCTGAGCCCACAACTGTTCCGCAGCAGCAGTTTACTTGTTGAAATGTGAGAGGCTCATTAGGCCTAGGGTTCCCTGATGAGACAGTTTAATTACATGCCATTGGGACTTGTGCAAGCGGTAGAGATGCCATTACAACTTTTATTAGCACTGTGAACCAGCAAAATGCAACATAAGTTCTTTTATAATGTCATTGTTTTCCGCTTGCAATAGTCTGTACAGCAGTGTGGTTCATACAGGGTACACATATGTAGCTTTTATTTTGTGAAATCGATACATTACGGTGCTGTGAACCGTGTATCGGCACTACAGGGCAGAGAGGAGGTGTCAGTTCATCTGTGCTTGCTTTTGTGTGCATTCTGCATTGTGTGCACATACATGGCCTTCTAACGGAGTCAATGGTTATTGCCAGAAACACCTGACAAGTGTTTGTGAGCTGATCTGAAGGCGCAACAGGCACTAGCAGCCACCCAGAGTGCGCTGTGCTGCCTTCATTTGTAACAGATTTACCTCTTACCTTGCCTCTCACATCCCTCAGTACAGACCTTGTTCGGTTGAACCCTGAGCCGTACCTCTGAGCCAAGAATCCTGCTGGCTCTCCCCACAGATCAGTTCCTGGAGAAAATCGTTCCCATTTCCTACCTCTGTGGCACCTTTTGTCTCCCCGTGGCCCAGCGGTCTCTTTAGCATGCAGATGTGATTAGCTAATGTCACCGCGCAGCAGGGCTGATTCAGACTGTTCCTCTCTGTTGGAGTCGCTTAGACTTTGCAATCCCGGGAAAATCAAATTATAGAGCCATTAATTTGTCTACGTAATCCAGCCTGTCTGCTGCTCTGGAGAAGTAATCTCCTAGGACTGCGTTCATCAAGAGTGTGATGCCAGCAGAAGTGAGGCATTATCTAATTAACAGGGGAGGACAGAGTGGCTACGAATTACATCTGGCCTGAATCACCTGCCTTCACACTTAAACTGTGTTGACATGTAGACGATGTTGGATATATATGATTCTGAAATATAATCTACACTGATTGCCTATTAAAGAAAAGGGCCTGAATCCCAGGTCCCAAAATGTAAAAGAAATCAAATTCTGTTCATTGTTTCTGACTTGTTAATGTACATGATTAATGTTTCCACTAAAGGACTTCACACTTGAAAACAACCATAAATGTCTTCTGTAAACACAATTTGAAATAGTGTATAGCTAGCAAGGCAAGAGTATGACAGTGTCTGCAAAAAGAGCAATGTATATTTAAGACTTGTACCTATTAGAAAGGATACAAACCTCCATGTCAGCAAACCCTCCCAAGGTGACTGCCCAGTATTTGTCCGCTTAGCTTATTTGTGCTGTTGAAAGAGCACAAAGAGCAGTAACATACATTTTGTTATGGTGCTCATTAATAGAAAGGGACCATTTTTTGAGCCTGAGTTGATTTAATTTATTGTTGGAATGAAACTTCCAATAGTTCATTCTAGAAATTCTCAGTAATAAGCTACAAAGTTACATAAAAGGTTGGAGCAGGTGAAATCAAGTCAGTGTTCCTGTGTAGAATATAGTTAAGTCAAGTTGTGCTCACCAACTTCATTGCAGAGATCTGGGAACATGTCTATGTTAGGGCCAGAAACACGAGCAGTCCGATGATTAGGCAGGTTTAAACACACCCCCAGGTTAGCCCAATTTATTTTGGAAAAGAACAATGGCAAACGGTGAAATTACACCTGAAACTGTCATTTGCAAACATTCATCATAGTTTAAAGACCAGATTTCAGGTTCAACTTTGACTACTATAATTGTGTGGTTGTGCACGCACACACTTTTCCACCTTTGTTTTACCCTTTAAATAAAATGGTTTGGATAATCTGATTAAACTCTGATCATCTGAGCACTTGTGCTTTTTTTTTAAATTTCTCCATGTTCTCAAATCTTAGCAATTACTTTATAATCAATCCAACTTTTCCTCTCCCCATGCAATACTTCAACTTAATGCACTGTATCCTGATTCGATTGCAGTGCTCTCTATTTTCCTAATTTAAAATCAGCATACCATACTGTGTGGAACAGTGTGGGATTTCTGTGGTGCTAAGACCACAGCCTGCCATGATTTAAATAATGCAACTGAGAGCAGACACACTTGCTGACACCGAAATTTGACATTGATGAAGAAGCTGTGTATGTACTTGTCTGCACCTGGGCAACACCTTCAATAAGGTCAGGTTGCGTAGGTGCATTTTTATTACTTTGGCGAGTACAATGTTAGCCAAAACTGCATTTTAATAAACCAGAATTTTCTTTTTCAGCAGTTTTTAAAAAAAACAACAAAACTTTGATATGTCATGCCTGAGCTGGGTGCAAACTCAGGTGCTTGAACCAGCATACTTGGATTAATGGTTCCACTTTTACTCACTACGACACTCTGCTGCCCTATTATTTTATTCATAGTTTGTATGTCACTATTTCTTTGAACTTCATGTGCCTTGCCTAAGGGTTAGTGTCATTAAAGGATGATCAGAATATTGATTTAACTGCCTAAACATTGAGCTTGATCTGCATCCAGTACACATGTATCATGCAAACACATTTTGATTATACCTTCTTAGTGATGCTACAGGTATTTCCTTCTGCCTTTTAACTATTAAAGTGTATTAATTATTAACATTTCTGCTGAGAGTAGAGGCATGACAAGGCAAGTCCACATGACGTGATACAAAAAAAAGTAAAATCACATTTAGCTTGTATTAGATATAAGTTAAAATGAATGAACTAGACAAGAACGAAAGTCAACACAAACTGGGATAAGTATCTTCACAAGCTATTCCTCGCATCAAATCTTTTTGGTTGTCATATCCTTTCTACATTCAGACTTGCTCATGAAGACAGGTAAGATTCAGCCCTGTCGAATGAGAACATTACACTAAAATATGCATAAAACCTTAACCAGATAAATCAAATGGCCCTGAGAAGGACCATTCATAGGGTTAGAGGGTAATAGACTGTATTTATTGTAGTTTATTTAAACATAGTGTTACTGCTAATAGGTCCCACTTTAGTCTTTACATGCTTATTTGCACATTATGTGTGCCCAAATCAAATCCTGTTTAGGGCCCCCAAAAGTCTCAGACCGGCCCTGGATTAGAGGCCAATTGAACCAAACAGATTCCAGTTTCTGATTCCATTTTGAGCCGCACATAATACAAGCAGCGCTGCTCTGATTAGGCTCTAACAAAGGACATGGCCAAGATGAGATGACAAAAAATCTATTATGATCTCATCTGGCACTTGAGTAAAAACACAAATGAACTGAGGTCCATGCTTTGGTCGAAAGGAAGCGGCCAGTGAAGGGATCCTGTGTAACGTAGAGAGAAGGCGAGAAGGGGATAATTAACGAGTGCATCAGCCTGTCTAGTGTACGTACGCCTCTCTCATTAGCAGACATGAATAGAGTTTAATATTGCTCAGAAAATATGATTTTGAAATATTAATTTTCTACGTGATTAGATTTGAAACTGATTAGAAAGTGTAATTAGGCATTGATAATGTCAGCCTTTACAGTAGGACTGCAGAGAGAGAGGTGGAGGAGCATGCCTCTCCTGTGATCAAGTTTAATGCAAGTAATGATGTTAGCAAATTACTCAGCACTGAAAGACATTTGTTCTCACCCTGCTGCCATTTGCTTTGTTTTTTTTTGCTGTGTCAAAGCTTTTTGCCAAACATCATCCCACTTCGCTTCCTTCTTTACCATTCATGTTCAGCGCTCAGGGGTATCACTCTGTAATCACATTAGCAGATCGTTTGTGACAGCTCTTTCACAACATGCAATGTGTTTAACTCCAAAAAAAAAGAAGATCTTTTCTGTTTCAGCGACGTGCCAGGAGGAGTCCTGAAGCAGACATTTTGCCAAAATAAAGACTCGGAGGAAACAAATAGAACGCACTTTTGTAATTGTGAATGTAATCATTGGCGGCGTTTGTTTGCATGCAGTGGAATGTGTCTACACACGCGAGAGTGAATAAACGGTAACGAGACATCATTATCGCCAATCCGCTTCCTTTTGTGCAAAACGTGGCCTCAATCCTGTCGGAGAGCGTTCCACCATTTTTAATACACATAGGAGAGCTGGTGTCGCAGGCTGTTTGAATAAAAACAGCTCCTTGCATACCGAGGACGCAACCCAAACCTTTGCAAATGTCATCTTCCCTGTGACTAAGTTTACTGCTGCTATTTGTGTCACAACAAACAACCCCTGGGTGTGGATGATTGACAAGTTGTGAGTGATAATTTGTCACATTCTGTCATTATTCCTTTATGCCGACTCAGTGCTGCTTCGCGCTTCAGAATAAACACTGTCAACTGGAAACCATGATGACACCTGACAGCGACACATAAGAGAAGATGGCATCCTTTATGTACGAGTGAAAAGGTTTAAACTTTCAATTTAAGTGTCTTGCACACTGGAAAAAAATACATGTTTGTTTATCCTCTTGTGTTGATGTGGCTTTAATTCATACCATCAACTTATTTCAGCCTTTTCCACTTTGGTTATATTCATTACCACTGGGGGGGAGGGTATTGCTTTGAAAGGCTGCTGCCACTAACGGCACACTTCAGCTAAAGATGATGCAGGGCGTCTGATGCATGTGCGAAAATCCCACCTTTGAAATACATAAACAGCAGGCCACAGAAGTGCCTTGCATCGACCACAGCCGCCATCCCGGCAGTCAGCTCTGCGCGGAGCTGTTTAGCAAGTCGCGCCATTGATCGCTGAAAGTGTGTACCCGCCACAATCGGCATCCTATGACACAAGGGGGAGGCGGGGGAGTGCAAAAGGTGCAATTAGCTGCTCCCAGGAGCACAGAGGGAGTGACAGACAATCAACGTAGAGAGAGAGAGAGAGAGAGAGAGAGAGAGGAGAGAGGAGTGAGGAGGAGGTGGGAGACGGAAATACAAAAGAGGGGAGAAGATGAAGGAGAGGTGGATATAAGGAGAGGGAGGAAGGGAGGGAGAGGGAAAAAAATGGTCATTACCCAAATGGGTCGTTATGCCCCATCTATCCATCCCATGCTGCCATCCCCCCCTCGCCCACGCCACAGGAGTTTTAATTGGCCCAGTACACAGTGTTTGCTCAAGCACTCTGCAAGTTTGGAGAAGGGCTCTGTAGGGGAATGCGGTAAGCTCAGTCATGCTGGAAATATATAAGATGGAAAAGAGTGGGTAGAGGAGTGAGGTCTAGTTGTCTGCGAGTGTGTGTGTGTGCATATATATGTCTGTGTATGTTCTAACGCACCTAAAACTCACATCGACGTTGAGAGTTTTCTATCCAGCCACGTGGATAATGAGCAGCTAGAGTTTTGGTGATTTCCTGTGTGGGGCACATAAAGAGGAATCAGCAATCTTCAGGACTCATTATATTGCTGCTGTCACTGCACTAAAAGTACTGGTCACTAAACCTAAACTCCCCGCCAAGATGAAGCCTCGCTTATCGTAGAGCTCCATATGACGGGAGTTTCGACAGTGTTTCTGTGAGCCGATGCCACAAGAAATAAGTTTCCAACTGACTAACAGCTGAAATGCCTGTACTGATAACTTCACTGCGTGCTGTGCTCATCATAAATCCCCGCTCAAATCTACATGCCTCGCACCTCATGGAGCAATGTTAATTTTCGATCCCTTTGCAAGAGTGGAGTTGACTTAAAAGTTGAACAGACTTTCTCACCCCCGGCAGAAGGTAGAACTGACGCTCTCAGTCAGAGATGCTGTGATGGAAAGACCGAGTGAAGTCTTATCAGTCTGATGAATACCCTCCGTGGGATTATCTCACATGGCAAAGATGGCGAGTCCTTGGCCACAGGGCAAGTCTTTACTTGAGGCTGTGACACTATTATAGCTACAGTATGTGTATTATACCAGCTCCAATTGTCAGTGCTTTTTCTGTCTGCCAGTAAGTGTAGATGAGCTCCAACAAGGTCTCAGTCGCTTTCAAACCGGATGACTGGGACGACACGATGAGTAAACAGAAACTAGCACAATACGAGCTTTCCTCCATTGCGTCCATTCTGCCTTTCACTTCCTGCCTCATTCTGAATTGACTGCAAACAACGTGTAGGAGCGCCTAGCTATTCCTCATCTTGTGAGTGAGTGAGTTTCACCTACAGCTCATAGAGAGGCTTCGCATCTAAAAATGCCAGCAGACAACCATGTACAACCTATTCTCTATAAGAATCCATCTTTACATAGTAATCAAGTACATGTGTACCTGTTTAGACTATACAATCTATAATAATCCTTCATTAATATGTTCACCAATGTATATTCACTGGAATCATACATATCTATCATCAATATAGTGATAACTTCCATTTGGCCAAAAAATACATTTTATACTTTTTATTTAATTCCAAGTATTCACTACGTATATTATATGAGTCTGGACAGACATGGACGTTAACTGCAACGTGACTTGCTGTCGGAGGCATACAACCGCGGGGCAATAAATCTAATTTGATCACAAACCCAGATTTGGCCTTTAAAAGATATAAAACAAGTCTACATATGAAGTGGAGCCATGCTGGTAGATAAGTCTCAGCAGCCAGACTTACTGGCAAATAAGCTTTTTGATCAACTTTGGGTTTAGTTTCAGCTCTGTGTGTTCAGTCTCTGCTGCATTCCAGAGAGTTTGAACTGCTGCAACTGCAGCTCAGATAACGCCTCAGCGCAGTGGGCTACAGAGCTGTAATGAACTGCAACATCTTGACATCTAAGTCTCAAGTTGTAAAAGATGTTGCAAATTAAAAATAAATGTATTATTATCTGTGGAAGCAGTTCATGTCAAAAACTGTTTTAGCCTAAAATAGAATGAATTCCTTCTGATGAAGTCTTGCCCGTTTGCTTGGCTTGTAGGAAAAAATGCTTTACTTCCGCTGAATAAGCATGTCATTTTCAGTCTAAGCCCACAGGTAACGTTTTGTTTAGAAAGATCTATAAATGTTACAAAACACAACAAAATTGGGAGAGACTCAGAGATAGGATGACTCATAGCTGTGTTGGGTTTAACACTTATGAGTCTTTAAGTTTTTATACATTATTATATATATATATTATATATTAAGTAAATACCGTATTTTTACAGAAAAAAGATGATGCTACTCTGAGGAATACTTCAGATATTATGAGTGCATCAATAATTTTTCAATAAAAATTCTTCACATTGCTCTCTCTCTCTCTCTCTCTCTCTCTCTCTCTCTCTCTCTCTCTCTCTCACACACACACACACACACACACACACACACACACACACAAATGAACATTTTCTGATAGCCTTGTCCGATCCAGGTATGTCAAATGACAACATCACACACACAGGTCCATAATTGATGTGCTCAACTTATCCAGTTGGAGCAGAGGAATGGAATGGTGAATTAATCATGGAGGCATGTCTGTGCTCGGAGAGAGCATGGACCTGCACTGATGTGCGATGATGAAGGTTAGGACAGACAGGACCGCAGCCATGAATGTGCTGGACAGGACAGGCCACGCACAGCATCATGTACAACCACATGACACCATGCAGCCTATGTGCTGTAACCGCTGACCTCATAAACACAGCAATGAATCACTGCCGGAAAACGACTTGGCGTGAATAGAATATTCATTACTCAAACGAGCTTCCTGCATTCAGTCGCTGCAGACTTTTTTTTGTCTTTTGTCCATTTGATATCGCAGAGCAAACAAAGTATTTCTTAAGTTAAAAGTGTGTTTTTCCAAGATGGATGGTTGTAGAAGAAATGGACAACCTTTTTCTGGAAAAATCTTTAAAACGTTGGGTAAAATGGAGGGCAATTCAACATTGGAACACTTCATAAGCTGTGAAAAGAAATATTGAGTATCATCCAAGCGTCTTTGCAAGGACGTTCAATATGGAGCGTTGGGTTCCCCACCTACCTCTCAGCTATTGCAGCTTTTTCAGTATGATTACAACAAACTCCAAGGCTTTGGCAATCAGTCGTCCATTTGTATTTTTCTTCTTTTGACTCTAATGCTGCTGCAGCTAAGGTGTTGTTCACATTCCAAGCTTCTCGTGTCAAATGAGACATTAACCCTGTCAGTCCCACTTTTTTTAGCGAAGCTTGCACACTTAACCTGAATGGTCTATCTCACTGCCAAACCACATACCGGTAGCCCTGGTCTTTATAAGCAAAATGAGCTATCATGTGTGCTTTTAACCCCTGTGTGTTGTCATAGAAATCCAATTGACATGTACCATTCTTCTTAATGGAAGGAGAGGCTGTAGAGCATTCTTTTCTGTAAATAATTCACATTCTAGGAGTCGACCCGTGTGAAGTCAGAAAGGTCTGATTTGAGCAAAACCTGAGTAAATGTTTCTTTGAGTATATCATTTACTTGACCAGTTCTCACCTATTTTCGTTTATTGGTCATGAGTCTTTCAGTTTCACCAAAAGGAAGTCAGAGGTTCTTAAATAAAACAAAAGACAAGTACATACAAGTAATATAAATGTTATTTATATATATTTATATCAACTAGAAAGTAATAGATTATGATTAAATTGTTTTCCACAATCATGATAGGATACAACAAAGCCATAGAAATTACTGCATTATAAGGCACCAACCCAATGATCACCGACAATGTTTGACAAAAAGTTCAAACTACCATTCCCAATGTCAACAACAACGAGGGTTTAGACTAAGTAACGTTTTACGTGTCATTTTAGTGAATGCTCGCAAGGTGGAGGTTAACTAGGAGAGAATAAGATGCTCCACCTGCTGCACTCTGAGCTGCCAGACTAGCTGCTCCAACCCTCTTTCTCTCAGTGTTTGCAACGGTGTATATTTTCTTCGTCTTATTCTTCCTCTTTATCATTTTGTTAAGTTCATTCTACACTTATTGCCATAGTAATATAATTGGACCAAAGAATGTTCACATCACAATTTTGGCAGTAAATATTCTGGAATAAAGATCACTATTATATTATTATTTTGTGAGCTTGGAGAACTGCGCCATTATATTATTATACTTACTCTGATTGGTGCAGCTTATGTTCCAATGAGGTGGATGTTGCATGTTTTAAAATAGTGATCAGTTTGGCAGGGAACACATTATAAATGAATGAATACAATACATATGTATCATACATAAATACATACAACATTCATACAATACAATGGATTAATTTGGAAAACTAATCATGCCCAGTTGCTTGTGTTTGGTTCATTAGCAAATGGCTAATTTTAGGACCAAATGCAAAGTATAGCAGCCCTGTCTTATGAAGCAGGATCCCTGAGTTAGCGTTAACTATTTTTACTTCAGCACAGGTTCCCGTGGTTTACACAGTGCAGTTGACTATTGATCCTGCTTGGAGTAACAGGCCTTAGATAAATGTCATATGAGGAACTGCTTTGAAGGGACAAGTTTTAATCACTTTTGATTTTGCTTTTGATTGACTTGCGCTTGGACCCAGTGGATAAGAGAAAAGGGCATAACTTTAGTAAGTGACAAATTGTGACTGAACTGCCACAATGGCAGAAACTGGGGAAATAACCAGTGGATTAAAAAAATAAAGAACAACCCCTGAATTCTCCTTTGAATAGGGAGCTATTCATCTTGACGCTGCCGGTTCAAGCCCATGTGACTGCAAACTTTCAAGTCAGTCATCCAGAGTGTGAAAACTCATGTATCTGCCACTGTACAGTACATTGCCTTTGAACGCCTTTGAGTCTGGCAATACATTTTCATTGTCTGAGTGCAACTAAAATGCAGGATTTTTCAGTTGCAGCAAAAATACCATCATTTCCACTAATGTACCTTTACAATGGCAAAACGACATTGACTATGAAGTGAAATTACACAAGCAGAATATCACCTCATGGACCCTTTCAGCTTCAAGGTCTGATATGAACCAATGTGATAGGGCGACCCTGGGTGGGAGAATATTGAGGTACTGATGTTAACAATAAAGAAGAATCAAAGCCTGATCAGACATGACTTTTAGTAAGACTCAAATACCATCTAATAACTGCTTCAGATGTACTGCAGAGGAACCATGTACCAGGTCGAAGTCTCAGGTTTCATGGTCCAACTACTTCCCTGTCCCTTCCTCTCCATCCCTCTGTACACCTCTATCCCTCTCCCTTCCCTCACTCGCCTGTCTCTCCCTAAATCTGTTCTGCTCCAGCGGACTCTCTTCTTTAATGCTATCTGATGAGGACCCCAGTTGCCCCCCCCCCCCCCCCCCCCCCCTCACTACTGCATGGAGAAATGTATGCTAATGTGGCCCGACTGCAAAAATGGAAATTAGACTCCTCGCACTCTAGCAGCAGGCAGATACAATGCAGGCAGCTGTAAGGAAGAAATAAAGACGCAGCATTGTTCCACAACAAACCCCAAACAGGAAGATAAGAACTTGTCAAATATGATCAGCGATGAATTATGCATCACTGGCCACTGAGTTTAAGCGTCATGCTTTTTGATGAATCCCCTTTATCTCTTCATCAGTTTTAGCAATCACACACTGCTGTCGGGAACTCTGTCTTTATGTACGTTTATATATGCGTGTGTGCAGTGTGTAATAACTCTAGTGTGTATACTTCTGCGTGGGGAGGTGTGTATAGATAAGATATAGCCTCCAAAAGTGATAAAGGCACAGAGACAACTTATTTTTGAATTTCCGATCTTCAGAAAAAAAGCAAAAAAACAGCCAATTGGAAATCTAGATACAGGACGAACAAAGGCAGCTTGTAAACAGCTCATCCAGGGAAACCTCAGATGTAAGCAGATAGAAACCCTTATCATAGATACCTCTCCATCCACTCTGGGCGAGTGGTTGTGTGTGGGGGGGCTGCTAACAGGATTATGTCTTGCGTGTTCACCTTTTACCAAGCAGACAGAGGGGCTTGATCGATATGTGACTAATGTGATCAGGGAGGGCTATCACCCCTCGTCTTGTGCTTTCAATGAAACCCCATTAACCATGTGACCGTGGAGCTTCTGCAATTTTTCTCCTCTCCAAGCTCTACAGTGAGCTAACTCTGAGTGCACAATATGTCCCTGTAATGGGATATGTCTGATATCATCCAATGTCTCTCTATTTGAAAATTTGATCCACAGTGGGGTGGATGGGAAAATCAGCCGCATCGCTAACAGATCAAGGTTCTTGTCGGTAACAATTCAGCGTGCCATCCTGGTGCATTTTCATTTACCTACAGGACTGCAGGTAGCATGAGCTGAGCATATCTCATTAAAATAGAGGAGAATGGCTCTGCAGTGTCTATTGTGCTCAGTAATTCCATGGTGATGTATTCCTCCCCCATCTTGCTAATGTAACTGTGTTTCAGATCCCGAAACCCCCTTCGCCTCTCCATTTTCTCCTTCTCTGGGAAAGAGAGTCTGATTTCCCCCAAGTTAATGAAATTGTCACAGCACCTTATGAAATCGCCACCGTGTAAGCAATAACATCTGGCAAATAGATGGCGCATGTAATGTCCGCTGAGCCTCACTACACACAACCCTGTTAATGAGCGGAGAGACAGACTGACAGACAGACAGGAGCAGATTGACAAAGAGAACACATGACAGACAGACAGACAGACAGACAGACAGACAGGTAGATGTCTCCGTCAATGTCTGAACAAAAAGAAAAACATTTTTTTTTAATAATACATGTGGTGTAGTTAATTGAAATTTGACAAAAGATAACCTTCAATCTCGAAGAACAGATTTAATCGAAAATGACATTTTGTGCTTTTGTGCACCCCCACAAGAAAGTTCAGCCTAAACTCAAGAATGAAGTTCTGCCATCAAAGTTTGTGTGACAAGGCCTTGCAATGAATAGATTTTTAAAAATGATGGAGACCTGGAACATTTGCCTCTTTCACTATTGGTTTATTTGTGTTTATCTGTGTGCATGTACGTGTGACAAAAGGAGAAAAGATGGAGAGACATACAGCACGTCTTTATATAGTTTTTAGCCATGTCCAGCCTGAAATATTTCAATAGCTATTGGATGGATTCCCATGACATTTGGTTCAGACATTCATGTCCTCCTCAGGATGAATTATAATAACTGACTCTTCATATAGTGCAATCGTCAGGTCAAAATTTTATTTGTTCATTACTTTGGTTTATGATCAAATACCTACAAAACTAATGATATTCCCATCAGCCTCAGCTTTAGTGTGTGTTCAGTGCCAATTCAATGTTTGCATGCTAACATGCTAAACTAAGATGGCTAACATTGGAAACATTATACCTGCTAAACATCAGCATATTAGCATCATCATATTTAACATGGTAGCCATGCTGACATTGGTGTTTTGTTTGCATGGCTGTAGACTGTGAGGGCCAGATTGCAGCTAATGTTGGTAACTGTTGCTAAACGTCTGCCATACCAACTGTATAAGGTGATAATATGTCCATGTTGTGTTCACAGCTTGTTGTTCTGGCCCTGAGTCGCCAAAATATCAGTGAATGTAGGTTTAAGAATTCATAAATTAATCTTTCTGACTGCAGCTTTTGTGCCTGCGATGCAGTCTACCCCAAACAGACGCCCAAGGCTGGAGTTGTAGTTTGCATGTCATTGAGTGTTTGCAAGGTGCGCCTCTCTCCTCATTGCATATGCATTTAAGGGAGGATTGCGCAAATAATAGGACACATGTTGACAGAGGTTAACAGTTATGTATCCCGCTGGATTCACTGACGCTATTTGTGACCATCAGTTTTTTTTTTGGTGGAGGGGGGGGGGGGGGGGGGGGGGTCTCTGCCTCTTCGGGGTAAACATAGTGGCGGAAATAAACGTGCATTAAATATCGGCTTTTACTGTATATAACTTAAACCTGATTATTAGAAACAAAAACTTGATTTTGAACTTAACAATCAATGAAATGTAAAATCATTACAGACTGCAACTAAACATTTTATAATCAATTAGATGTATGCTATACCGTGAGAGCAGTGCTGGTATGTGTGTATGCAATATGTGCACATGTGTTTTGGTATTTGGTATTTTGTACAATTTCCCCCCGGGATCAATAAAGTATTTCTGATTCTGATTCTGATTTAAATAGTGAATCTGCTTGTAAAGTTAGGACTCTGGAAGTTTGTATTAGGTATAAATTAGGATAAATTACACCAAAAAATGGAACAGTGTAATTTGTTTTTGCAATTTAGGTAGCTCTGGATACGTTGTGTTGTAGTGTCATGCAGTTGGTTGTGGTTTGTTTGTTTGCTGTTTATTTGACAGAGCAACGTTATATGAATCTGGATGGTGTGACACAACTAATAGGAAAACTACTTTCTCATTCTCTCTGTTCCCTTAAAGTTCCCCAAAAGTTGAAATTGTAACACTACGTGAAAGTACCTCACAACTTTAATTTGTGAATCCACTGATCATGGCAGTTCTGTTGAAATGATTTTGGTCTGAATATTTGCTTTTACTGAATCCTGGTGTGACTCAGCTCTTAGGCTTGAGAGTGAGAATGTAGTGAAGAGGCTTAAAGTTGAGCTGAAACGACAGTTAGAGAGTATCTTGCTAACAGGATGAGAAGGCGGGACATAACGTTGGGAAGAATTTTATTTGAATGTTGAAAAGTGGGCGTGTCATAACCAACGTACCATGCTGTTGCTAGCTAGCTAACTAATGAATGTTAGCTCTGTTCCACTTAAAGTTGAGGATTGATTGATGGGTGGTGGCATGATGTTATTGGTTGAAACTGGTTGGTTCAAACTTATGTAAGCACATGTCAAATTTTGTTTCCCATGAAGAAAACATGATAAGAAGAATACAAAGAAATAGATTTTTGTGTTTGGATATATTGTGTGAAAGGGTTAAAAAGGCATTTTTCATTTCATCTCGATTTTAAACTGAAGGTTGTGGGACAGGGAATAAAATATAGTCACTGAAGAGTCTGGCATATACTGTATAGTGATACAAATCTGCTGTGTGTGTGTGTGTGTGTGTTCCCTTTTACTGCATCATGCTGAGCAGAACGGAGAGCGCCCGGCTCCTCTGCAGCCCTGGCAGGCCTCTGACAGTTCGTGCTGGCTGCCCTCCCAACCTGCCCTTCCAACGGGACGCCAGCTGGCCCGCTGCTGCTGCTGCCGCCGCTCCACCACAGCCACCACCGTCACCAGGGAGGCTGGCTGAGTGAAGACAGGGCGTAGAAGGAGAGAGAGAGAGAGAGAGAGAGAGAGAGAGAGAGATGGGAGCTGCCAGCTTGCACCATCCTCACCCGCTCACTGAGATGTTAAATCTGTTGTCGGCCTCTCGTCGCCGGCTCGCCGATTTGTATGCAGTCGGTGAGTGTAAGTCATTGCGGACTGCCTCCTTCACCCATTCTCTCATCCAGGAGCGCATCTTCAGCACCCCACACTGTTTTGAGAATAATTCATGATAACAACAGAACAATCAGCGAAGTAAAACACATTGAGGTGTCAATGCGGTCAGCTTCCTATAGCGAGAGTAATGCTGCTTCTGCTCTTTAATGAAGCCCAGCCTGAGCGGGCTTTAATCGGCCAGAGGAGGAGGAGGGGGAAACTGATGTGATTATCTATTTATTAAGCGGCCCTCCTTGCGTTTTCCCTTGTTCTCTGGCACCTGCATGTCCCATTAGAAGTGTTCGGTCAGCAGTGCTGAGGGCAGCACATTGAACCTCCGTCACACCATAATTAGGCCACCCCTCCACATATCACAGTTCTGCTTGGCTGTGCTCTCCAGAGACGTACTATCATGTTGACGCACACACCCCGGATACCCAACCCCCCGACCCGTCTGACACACACGCCAGAGAAAAATACACACTCACAAACGACCTCATGTGCCTGTGCACGCATGAAGACATACAGTATATAATGTATATATGTGAAGAAAGATGGGGGCGATTACATGTTACACATGTGCACTCTAACACCATGATGAACTGCTATTGTAGATTTATTTTCATGGTCTCTGCTCAGCTATTTCTGTCCTGATTTCGGTGGAGTAAAGGTACACATTGTGCCATTAGTAATTCTCATGTTAAAAGAGATCAAAGAACCAACGTAATCAGTTTTTGAATCATCACACTTCATTATGGTACAGGCTGTCAAACTGCCAAACTCTGTACTGTGACAACTTTTGCATTTAGATCCCCTTTCTGCAGCCACTGGTGTCTGTTCTCATTGTACTATCTATTAGCAACATATAAGTCTATGATGTTGGATGCCTGCCCGGCAATTAAATGACAGCCGGAAAATGTTGATGAATGATGATGGGAAATAAGTACATACTTAAAGAGAAAAGACAGAGATGATTGGAATCTTCCATCCCTCACAATTTCAGTTAATTTGCATACATGCTAACAACACGCATCCAAATGAAGTGATGTGAAAGACAACGCTAGCTTTATCTCAGGTGCAATTTTCATTAGCATCTCAGATGAGATTAAATCTAATTTCACAATGAGCTCTGCAGGAAGATGTATGGTTTGTCAGCTCACAAAATCTACAGGGAAGTGAGAACTCACCTACTGCTCACTCAAACGTCTATTATCATGAAGATTTTGTGCTTGGACACGCTTATGAGAGCCACAGTAGACGCAGAATATGGGGAATACAAGCTGGATGAACAGAGCTTGTTGCTGAATTAAATATTACTGCTTTTTTTTTGTCAGCTATGCACCAAAAGCCTATCACATCCCAGGTGTTGCTTTGGGTTAGGATTTAGATTTTCAGATGAGCTCTAAGAGAAGATGCCGTGTGATGAGGTTTCAACAACCTTGGTAAACTGGTTCTCTGTTACTGCCGAGCTTACAACATCATGAATATTTGAGATGCTGGCAGAGCACGGTAAAGTCAGCTCATATCACTCCCAAAAAAGCCCACTTAATGGAAGGTTGAGTTAAATAGATCTTGAAACACCACAAAACTCTGCCAGACATTCAGATAGTACATGAGGAAACCACAAAAGTGAGAACATCTATGTAATTATTATTTATAACTAATTCATGAATTGTATCAGGTGTATAAATGGTATTTATGTTACTTCTCGTCTGTTGGAAGTTACCCAAACTCAAATGAATGTAACAAGGCTTTGACCATCAGCATCACTGAGCTGCTGTGTGTTGCATTATTAATGATGACAGCATGTGCAATTCAACCTCTGACTTTACAGCCAAAGTCCACAGACAGCCAAGCTTTTCATGTAACAACAACAAAAAACAGAATCTGGTCAAATGCATATCCATCACCTGCCATGAAGAAAGCAGTAGCTCACTTAGAAAATTTCATGACACATTGCAAAGAGATCGCTCCCCGCAGGCTCTGTCTTCCTGGATATATTTTGGCTGCTGCTGTCACACCATTCCTGCAGCAGTGTTTGACTGATGTGAAGTCCAGATAAGCTAAGTGTGTCACTGTATATCAGTTCCTGTTGATCCCAAGACCAGTCTCTCTTTTGTTCAGATAGATGAAGAAGTTTTTCATATTCCTTTACTTTGTGTTGTGACATTTTTAAAGATTAAAGCTGCTCCTGTTGATATATTTTATGTTAATGTGTAATGTGAAAGGGGTCACTTGTAGTGACGATCCCACAGAGAATTATCACCCAACTCTGCAGGTCCCCTCAGCTGTACTGAGCGTCTTAGCTTCTTTCAGCTCAGTGTTTTGGTTTTACAGCTTGCAACCTCAATGTTTTGCTTCACTCCCACCAGCAGTAAACAGCAGACAGACAAAGTTGGCGACTAGCTGGTGAAAATAGCTGAGGATTTAGCAGGATGAAGGATGAAGAGTTCCTTTGCAAAAACAGATAAGTGCCATTCTTAAAATGAATAAACCATCACCAGTTTGAATGGTTTTCCCTTGACTGCACAATAAAAAAAACATGATTTATGAAAATTAAAGAATTGTGAGACAACCCAACACCAGTTTGATTGATATTCCCTGGAGTGCACATGAAAACATGATTTCGGAAAATAAATAAAACCTGATGTATCTGTTTTTGCCAATGAACTCTTCTGGTAGGAGTTATTGGAGACTACAACAGGGCCAAAAATGAGCGTGAATATTGGACTTGCATTCATCAGGTGGAATGATGATAATGTTGGTAACTGTTGCTAAACGTCTGCCATACCAACTGTATAAGGTGATAATATGTCCATGTTGTGTTCACAGCTTGTTGTTCTGGCCCTGAGTCGCCAAAATATCAGTGAATGTAGGTTTAAGAATTCATAAATTAATCTTTCTGAACTATTAGCTACCTCTCAGAGGAAAAAAAAGGACCAATTGGAAATATAACCTTTTGCCTAATATGTTTGCTTGTTTCCATTAAAATGAGCATGAAATGATAAATGGGGTAATCAGGGGCCCTGAGTTTGAACCCTCCCTGGCCAGCTGGAGTCTGTCTGTGTGGAGTACACATGTTCTCCATGTGTCTGTGTGGGCTTCCTCCATGTGCTCAATTTTCCTCCCACAGTCCAGACACATACAGGTTAGGTGAAGTGGAAACTCTGAATTGCCTGTAGGTGGGAATATGGTTGTCCGTCTATACAGTATGTGTCAGCATTGTGATAGATGTTCAGGGTGGACCTTGTCTTTTGTCAAATGCGGAGGAACAGTTTATACAAAATGAAAGCATAAGAATATTATTTGCATACAGAAAAATATTCTATGTTGGTTTCTATTTGATGCTGCATATCATGAATGTATTTTTGGTTAGAATCAGTTGCCCCTTTTATACAACCTGTTCAAGGCGGGAATTTTGCACCGTTATTCCACCTGGTTTGTATAAAACGTATGAACACAAACGTGTATGTTATATGTCACACTAGACGCTGACGCTGTTGTGTTCAGTGTAATGACGGGTCTTCTTTACGGCAGTATGGCGTGATCTCTGTTTAAAAAGGGTTAATGTGACTTAAAACAGCCTCTAAAACCCCAGTGTTTGCTATTATATTTTTAAAATTGTCTTTTGGTGGTGGTACTTTTTAAGCCGGAGTGAATGTGTGCCAGGCATAAACAGCAGCTTGCACTCAGGTTTTTGTTTTAAGCCAACAGCAGAAGAAGACAATCTAAAGGACAACCGGGTGAGCAGATGGCAGAGCCATTATTACCCTACATCTGAACCACAGTGCAAAATAGAAAAGCCAATGCTTATACAGCGGCTGTTTCAAGCTTTGTTTGACCACTCGATTACTTTTTAAAGTGGGCACATCAGAAGGCAATGTTGGGTGAAAATAAGGGACACAACATGATGTGATGCCGCGGGAGAAACATTGTTCATTGGCCACGGATGATAGAAACATAAACATGGTTGGGTTTAGTGTGCTATGGAGGGACCAGGTTCATGTTGCATGTCAAGAAAATGATAAGCGAGTAATTTAACACAGACATCTTTTTTAAAAAGTACGTATGTCATACATTTTTTATCGTTATGTGTCACATATCAACTGCATGTTGGTTGCTTCACATTCTAGAAAATGTGATTAGAATTCAGTTTCCATGGAAGTGAATATCCAGCCCTGTAAATCAAATCTGCTGGTTTATGAGGAAGAGGCAACAACAATTTTGAGAGCAATATGCAATATTCATTGTTCATAAATAATTAATTTGTTTGCTCGCAACTCAGCCTAAAGTGATTGTGGCCCTTTTTCATTTGGGTGTATATCTGTGGCAAACTCTGTCCTGCTGAATGGAGTGGCATTTGTATTTCTTTCACACACACCACTTTACCCATACTTCATTGCTCTCTGCTATTGCTCCTGGCCATACTATGGTTTCAGAAGGAGCAAAGACTCACAATGAGGCTTTCACGCAGAATCAGGCACAGGATCTGCGGCAGATAAAGAAAATAATTACTCTGTAATGGTATCTTTCTCATGAAACGCCCAATTATCTGCATCTGTTTGTACACTCACACAGGTACAAACAGTGATTACTAATGGCCTTTCGAGTGGTAGAGGTTGGACTAGTCTGTAATTTAGTGCTGATCCGAGGCCTGCCGAGACACAAACCAATACTTGAAGTTTACTTTTGAATAAGGATTTCCTCTCTGTCACACTTTACCTGCAATTTTAAGTGGAGCTAGTAATGTAATTTACTGTCTGTCGAGTGCAATGTGTATTGTGTAATGAATGTACCCAGATTGAGATCTGTTATTAAGATTTATTTTCCTGCCCCGGTGCAGCCAAGGACACGAAGGCTAACATGGGCTTCACTTTACCTTCTTTGCAGAGGGATAATTACATTCACCGACACTGAGCCAAGTAGCGCTGCATACTAAACTTGGAATCACATTTTCTGCGCAGTTGAAAGGGGTTTAAATTGGGAACCTGATTGCACTAGCTTAGATCATGGTATTTGTGATCAGCACAGCAGCAGAAATGCACAGCGCTGTATTACTACCACCATTAGAAACACAAAAGAAAATGTTTTTCTCCTTGTATGCTTAAACATACTTGGCCAATACTGCTAATTCTGATTCTGAAATATTTTTCTCATTATTACTATGGACATTGAGTAGGATTTTGTCAAACTAAATTGAACCTTTAAGCTCCACACGTTCTCATGAGTTTTGGACACATTTTCAAACAGTTTTACCTGTGAACAATTTGTAAATGTGTATAAATAGTTAATAAATGTAGAAAAACACACTGTAGGGACTTGTTCGTGTGTAATCATGTCATTAAATACGATTACAGCTATGCTATACTATGTCATCAACCATTAGTTAAATTATCATACTCTGGTTACAGATGCTTCCTATGAGTCATAGTTGTTGACAAATGCATCATAAACACTTTTAACACTTGTCCTCATATCTGATACAATTAGTGTTTTATAAACCATTTATTTTATTCATTAATCATAAATGCTAAATAGGAGGGTTTAAATATAGTCTTAACAAAAAATATCGTCATAATGAGAAATTAATTAATGAATATTATCAAGAACTGAGCAGATTGTGTTTGAGCAATTTCGCTTCCGTGCTTTGTCATATATCCTTTACAATTTCATCTTCAGACTGTCTGTTTGTTTGATGTATCGCTTCATAATCTTCTAATATGAAACAAATCTCAGTTGATTGTATATGATGTCAAGTATCTGGCCATTTAATTGGCAAAGTAGCTTCATACAGCCTAATTAGCATGTCTGTTAACTCTGTGCTGTCTCACCAAAACAGCCGTGACAGAATCAATCTGAGTAGGGACGAATCACTCGAGAGCACAGCTGATCAATAGGCCGATAGGAAGTTGTCCTGTGTTAAAGTGGACGGCTGCAGTATAGCTAGATTAAGGGAGACATAACATCACAGTATAGACGGATGAATTAATTGATTTGTGGAGGGGGCCATAAGAAGTCCCCTTCTTCAAAGCAAATTTAAAAAGGAAATATTTTTGATTTACAAGCGGGTTTAGGCTACCTTTGAGCACTGTGCACCTTTCTTACACAGTGGGTGGCAAGTTTTTCAAAGCTTTAAATGTGCAGGTATCTTCAGGCCACTTCAATGAATTCATTGACAGCTCAAACTCTGTGGAGACCAACCCTTATATCTCACCAGGGACCATCACAAAGGGCTGCGGTCTCTGGATTCTGACGGCATCTTGATACCAGCTGCCGTGAACTGCTGCACCTCATTGTGAAAACTAGCTCTTTTCACCCCAGTTATGTGTGTAAATACTGCAGACAGGCTTCCTGCTGCCGTGAATACTGAGTCTGTCCAAGTGCCACTACCCAGGGAAAACGGGGGGTGTCTGAGGGAACATTTGTAGAATAGAAACACACGTCATGCCTGTCAGGACTTCCTTTTGTTTTCATAGTCAGGCTAAGGCCTGCCTCTCAGCGTGAGATCCTACACTAGTCCATGTTAAAAGCTGAAGATGATGCTTAACTAAGCAGAAAACTAAAAAACACTGGATCTAAATGGAGTCGATGCAAGAGCATTAAGAACAGATGCCCTCTAGATTAACCTATGAGAAAGTTACTTGTTGCCTTCTCGGAGAATCAACGTTGAAAGAGTGCATTAATTCATCAGTGCTAAGATTTTTTTATTGGAATAAGGATTTCACTCAGCCGTTGCACCTTTTTTAAACTGCAGCCTGGTAGAGAGACATGAGTGTTCTTGTTGGATGCATTTTCACCCGCCATCTCTTTCCCTCCAGCTGGACTCGGATAAGCCACATGCAAGGCATTACCGCACTGTAAACGAATCACGACACGCAGGAACTAAATCATCTGCCCACTTTTAAATTTCTAAAATCTTTCTGCCAGCTCGGAGGTGACCTATTTTCTAAGTGAAACATTCGTCAACAGTGGCACACGGGGGAATGCTTGGTTGTGTCCTGTGAGTGTGTATACTGTAGCTAATATGTGTGCGGGGGTGGCTGGAAGTCAGGCATGTGCAATTTTTGAATGACTGCCAAAAATGCATATACCATACCCCCATGGGTTCAGAGGAAAAGGTAATTGCAGTTTGTTGGAACCATTTGAAGTCTTTTAAATACAGATGCTTAGGCCTTTGTCATCACGATCTCACTTTCCCCCAGGGTGTGCCGAATGTCTTGTTCACCAGATAGAAGTTTAAAGTAATCATTCACTTCAAATGCCATGCTTGAACACTGATGCTGACAATTTAAATGAAGCAACCATAACCGGACAAAAAAAAGGGCATTGCTTTGAGCTGCAGTAGTCAGTGCAACAGTTTCCACAGGTGGCCACTGGCTGACTTTTAAGCCATCGAGATGGAAAAATACATGTTGTTCCATTTGAGATTTGCTCATGTGTTATGCCAACCAGAGCAGAATATTGTCAGAGTACCAAAGCCATAACCCTCTCATGTTCTTTCTCACACACTCGCACATGCACAAACACGAACACACACTCCTCTGTGGCTGACCCTAGCCTTGTATTTTACTTTGACATCATCTGGGTCTGCTGTGTTTGAAGATGAATGCGAAGTCCAGGGAGGCTTCCCCAAATGCCAAATTGTCTTGTTTCATACCGTATCCAACACCTCGTGCACTGTAGGACTGAATGAGTTTAGTGAAATGTCATACAGCTCCAATAGTAGTGAGGGCATATTATATTTATAAACCCCCTCATGATGCTACATGGAGACACTGTACTCACAATGGGCTTCTTAATCGCATTCCCTCCAGTGTCAGTGCACTGTAGTAGCATTAGACATCTCGGATAAAAAGGGTTGCATTATATTCCACCAGGGGAAGGAGAAGACGGAGAGATGAGCTGAGAGCAGACTTATCCACAATACAGACAGATGGGGAGTTAAAGTCTAATCTATCCTGGTGGTCTCCCGCTCCAGTCCATATTGGATGGGTTATGCAAAGGTGCAGTAATAAACAAAATGATTAGCAGCAAGCAGGTGGGAGAGAAGCGACAATACACACACATCACCATATGACAAAACACACATATTTGTATTCTTGTCAGGACATTTAACTAACTTCTGTTCATGTCCAAACTGCTTAACCGTCACCAAACAGGTAAGTGTTAGGTTGTCAGGACAAAGTATTTTTTTTGTCTTGAAAAATGTCCGTATGTCTGTCAGGGAGTTGAAGTAGGTAGGATAATGTCAAGAACTTTCACATAAAGTGAGCCAGCAAGTTGTCTCAAGAAAATCCAAACTCAAGTGGGCACTCAATATTAAATGACTTGGAGGAATGGTGATTTTTATTTATTTATCTGCAGATGAAAGGACCACTTTTCGTACACTTGTAGACACATATATACTCTCACAGAGAGGGAGTGGCAAGACAGAGAGCAAGAGATGGTTAAACATCCTGAATTAAAGAGATGATAAAGTTATAGAGCTCTCCACTCCACACACCTTGAAATAAAACAAAGCCAGTTATTGGCAGAAAATAAGATCTGAATCATTAAAAAAAAATTACAGTTGCTATCTTCACCGCTCCACCACTCCAGCATTCAAGGGCACGACACTAATGACAGCATAAAACGAATGGACAAGATTAATCATTTAGATTCTAAAATTAAATTTAGAATAGCCTATATCAAATATTAACTCCACTATATTCATTTTACTCCTCTGCTCCACTATGAGCTCCTCATCTGAGGACCAGATACTGACAGCTCAGCTGAATAACAATGATGGACATCTCATGAGGCAGTGAAATACTCATGATGTCATCTTTATTTCGATTTCAGACAGTGAGCATGTGCAATCAAAATTATTGCCTGGTCGCAAACTGGGCATAACCCCCAATGACTGCATGATTATGGATTCATTTAATTGAGTCCTGTAGAGGGCGCCAAATCAGCCACTGGTGCTCCAGCAGTCACTTCCCCAGCTGATCCCCAGCTGCCTTTGAAGATAGGACAGTGTCTGTGCTTCACATAGTATTTTCGTTTTCTGTTAAAACATGAAATAGCTATTTTCTACTTGATTGAAAGGAACACTCAACAGTAGATAAATTACTTGTCAAGACAATGTTACAGTTTTGAGGAGAAGTTAATCTGATGCTGGACTCTGCCAAGCCGTCTACTTCGACTTGAGTGACAAAATATCAGAAAACAATCCAGCTAGAAATTTGAATATAGTGTCACTTGTAAGCTTTTTATGCTTTTAATGCTTAAAATGTATTCTGCATGTACTGAATTAACACTGAGTTACTTTCCACCAAACTACAAGACCTTAAAAGACAATTGTTTGGTATCACGGGGAAACTGTGATGAATCAAAGCTGTGAGCTTTTTGGTGTTTTATGCTGTACGTTTTATCAGTAGTCAAACTGTGGCTTTTGACATTCATCCCCATTTCTCTCCTTTGGGGGAAATATTATACTAATTAATACCATTTAATTTAAATTGTGTTGCTAGGAAACAGCTATAGTCCAACTGTCGGGATTTATATAACCGAACAATTAAACAGGAAATACAATAGAGTGGAGCCATTTACAGTATCATGCTTATGTTACTTTGAAATGGTCCATATGACCATTAGTGGGTACTGTACCTGGAGGACAATGGTGGGGTGAAACCTGTGGTCATCATAGTCCTTCTTACACATTTTAATTGGGATATTAACTGAATATGGCAAAATTGAGAATAATTAAATGGATTTTGTCTTTTTGCTGGAGCCCCCTGGAACTGCCAGGGGGACCCCTGAGGGTCTACTGGGACCCCACTTGGGAACCACTTAGCTGTATTTCTTCAAAACTTTAAAAGTCATGTATTGCTAAAAAGTTGCCACAAACATGTTGGCCTGTGGCAGCAGCAGCAGCAGCAGCAGTGGTGTGTGCTTGGATAGACTTAACATAGACATCTCACTGTTGCAAGCCAAAGAAATCTGATGTAGCAGATGAATGCTACATGACAGACATGTCACCCTCCCTGTCTGATAAAGGAGGCATGGTGAAACATGAGCAGACAGGTGTGTTTGGTGTTGATTGCAAAGGTCTGTAGAAGTTAGATCTCCTGAATTCCAATGCCCCCCCCCCCCCCCCCCCCCCTCTCTCTCTCAGCATCCAGCAGCTGCGCCTCTCATGCCTTTCCTGACGCTGAGCGAAGCCTCCCATACAGATGAGCGCTGGAAGCCACGCACCTCTTGACGTAGCCACAGACCGGTTGCGGTGCCACTCGGTCTCCGTAGCACGTATTGCGCAACGTGACTGATGCTCAACTGGCTCCACGGCGGGCACATCCGGCTCCCACCGTCGCGTGAATTCATTAGAAAAGTGGTCTCATAACGCCGAGACAACAGCAGGCATCGCCGAGGAGCTGTAGAGAAGCCATCCGCCGCTCCTCACCGGACTGGACCCTCCCCTTGTCATTGCCAGCGGGAGAGATGAGGCGAGCGCGCGGCGTCGGGGTGCAGTCGTGATGTGACTGTGTGAGCGCACGAGCTTCCACAACAGCAGTTTGACGACTTTACCGCCCAGAAGGTGAAGACGGTGTGTGAGTGTTTTTGCTTCTTGTGGAGCAGAGGTGATGGCTTCGTTTGACAGCATGCAGCCAACGCAGCCGCAGCAGCATCCGCGGAGCGAGCCGTGACCACCGCTGGAATTGAGGAGCTATGTCCGTGGGTACCGAGCCTCCGTCCGCCTGTAGTCGACAGCATCAGTGTGCCCCCTCGGTTTGGTGCATCGGGGGTCTTCGCTAAAGTCCAGGGACGCACGGCATCAGTGGAGCGCACCTACCTGGAGCAGAGGAGAGGTTGCTGTTTGTTATTAGGCCGGGCTTTCTGCAGCCCACTCCCCGCGCCTGCCTGCTTCCCCGCATCCTCCGCGGCGCCTCTGTGCCGCGAGCGCTCCGCGTTTTGACTACATGGCAGCGAGCATCAAAACCATCACTACCTGAGTCCGTTTGCCTCCTGCGGCCATAAATACCTTCACAGCGTATTACTGAGACTAAATTAATCGACGTGTGCTGTGTCTATGCACCTCAGTTACACCGCCCCGGAAAGGACTTCTTGCCATTGAGAGCTGGATATGCAGAGATTAACGTGAAAGGATGGATCTAATTATCTGTGTTTTGGGGCTGCTGGCGCTGGTCCTGGAGGGCATCCGTTGCCAAGGAGTGTACGGTGAGTGTATGCAATTTTGCTCCAGCTGAAACCAAGCCGTGATCATGACCTTGTAAAACAGTGGTCGCTCATAAATCGCCACCTTTTAGACTCACAAGATCCCTTAATAATAATCATAAGAAGAAGAAGAAAAAGCATGCAACATCAACTCCCGTAAGGGTGACAAACCAGGTCTGAGTGTCATGTTTGAGTGAGAGGCTCCAAATGTTCCCAGCAACCCTGAGGTTATACAGCAAATCGCATGTGTAGCCAATCAAGCACAGCCCCCTTTTCTCATCCAATCCATCACTCATGGTGGTCGGTGAGCAGGCTAAATTTAGTCGGGCACATTCATAGATTATTACACTGGAACCTGGTAGATTCGTCTTGAAGCCTGTAGCCTCTCCGACCGGTCACCTACAAAGATGTAATTTGTTAATTATTATTCAAAAGGTCGAGGTGGCACTTGTCTTACATTAGGCCAAATGTATTTTTGAATGTCATCATAAGGACTATAATCTGTTGAGCAGTGGCATTTAGTATGCACAGTCATGAATTATTCTCATGGGTGGTGGATCTGTCTTCCTCTTCCTTGTGTCTGTCTGTCTGTCTGTCTGTCTCTCCCTCCCATGCACATACATTTAACAATGAGCACACATTTCTGTCTCTTACCCTGTCTGCTTGTGCAACCAGTGGCACAGATGATGTCTCATATGAGTCGTCATCCTCACAGCAGCGGCGGCAGCAGCAGCAGCACTGTAGGGGAAATAATGATTCATGTGCACTAACATTGGGACATGGAGGAAACCTTGAGGTGCACAGCCCTGACCTGTTGGCAATGACAGTGGCTCTGACCAAAGCAGAGGCCGTGCAGGGAGAATGTGAGGTCAAGTGGAGATGTGGGATGGTGTGTTTCAGAGGCCGTTGCCAAGCACTAAAAAATATCTTTGTCGCCATGGTATGTGTGTGCGTGTGTGTGTGCGCAGAGATGATGTTGCAATGAAAGGTTACTGTGAGCATGACAGGAACAGTCATGGTGCTGCTCCTGACCAATGATGCGCCAGAATTTTATCTATTCTTTTTCTCCAGAGGGAGGAGGAGAATAAGATAATAAATCACGGCACATGTCTGGGCAGCTGTAGCATGACTGCTCATATATGTGCACAGTTACTCATATTACCACATTTCTCCTTCGAACACCTGTTGCAGAGATATTTCTCAGTCAAACGTGTCTAAAGATGCGTAGCACACTCACAGATTCTACCTCATCTGCCAAACTCTAAGCACTCACTGAGCAGTGTAAGATTTGGACATAGTTGTTGTTGTTTGGAGTTAGTGAATTCCTCCAGTTACGCTTTAAGCTTGAGGGCAAAACCTCTCATCAAACATTGATGTCTCAAGAAATCATTGCCTTTACTTGATTCGATATCCGTATCTACTGAATTGATCTCTCAAAAATATACATATATTCAGTGCAGACAGGCGTGATGCTAACCATCAAAACTGAACACATGAATGTCAGATCAAAGCAGGCGGATCCTTGGTGTGAGCAAGCTGTCCATGCTACTGCGTGTGCGTGCAGATGAGGATGCAAGCTCATTAGAAGCAATCATATCCCATAATGCTCAATGTGGTGTTGCCATAGAGGTATATGTATGGACTAGTAGGCTTATAGCAGCAGCAACTGTGGCAGAAGAGACAGGGAGATGTAGCAGATGGGATTGTTTGAGCAATTAACTGTCTGTGTTTGTGCGTTTGCATGTATGTTGTGCAGCCTGAAAATTCCCTTGAGCGCAGTCAGCCCCCTTTTTTCCTGTCACCACTGTGTTCAACCTATTCTACAGTAAGTGTGCTTGAGTAAGGATTTACATATGTCCTGTTTTCTTGCTGCCGCTGCTGCTGAATATTCTGGTACTGCAACAGGAAAAGGGCTTAGATAGATAGATAGATAGATAGATAGATAGATACACGTTTATGGAGTCTTGTATATCACAGTCCTGTGTATGCCTGCATCTCCAGGGAGGTGGTCTGAATGGAAATCTATTGGCAAGGTTCAAAAGTCAACATTTATTATTGATAGTGGCAAAACATTAGCATGCATGTTGTGTTGCCTCCCACTGTATTCACTGAAGGTTTTGACACGTGAAGGAGGGGAGGGAGGGTCAGTGAAATGGAGGATTGTGAACCACAGGTGAAAGGCAGTGGGTGTGTGACTGAATAAATCGAGGGCTGTGAGAGGATAACACATAATGGTGCCAGTAACTTTGAAATGGTAGACTTTCACAGCAGGTTTTGTAGAGGGCTAGCTCTGAATTCTTTGCTGTGGTAATATCTTTGACATCGGGGTATCATATAGTTCTGGATATTCTTATTTCTTTCCACAGTGAAACTACTACACTGCTTTTATTTTTTACCACCAGATTCCATCATTTCCTCTTTTTTTATGTTCGAAGCATCAGCTATCACCCTCATTTCCCAGATTTCCAAATTGACCCAAAAGCAGATGAATGGGACAGTTTGCAAAAATGAGACTTTCAACGGTTATTTTTATCCTCAAGCATCGGTTTACATCATTGCTGCCGACTAAATTGTGGAATCATGATGTAGTAATGAAGAAATCACATACTAGTGCGTTAAGTGGTGCTGCCAGAGTCATTAAAGAGGATTGATGAAGGCTAGTCATCCCTCCATGACTCCAGGCCACAGAGAGAAAATGAGAGACACCACAAAAGTACAACATCTGCTCCACTCTTTCTCTCTCCTGCTCTTTTCCCCATTTTTTCCTCCTCCCTCTTCCTCCCTCGTGGCGTGCCTCTTTTTCTCATCACTTTCACCACACACACACACACACACACACACACCCACCCTTCTCTAGGAGATTGCTCTATTATCTCGACCTCTGTCCATCTCTGTGTTGCTCTCTAGAGCTGCAATAGGCCAGTAGCTGCTCTTCCATCAGAGCAATTGGAAGTACCTACAAACCTACTAAATATTCTCAATTGGCGTTTATCTCTACCGTTGCTGACAACCAAACTGCTCTAAATAATAATATCAAACGGCTACAATGGAACATGACTCTTATGATAGCTTGGAAATGTTTTTCTGCTTGTTACTTTATCTGGCGATGTACCGCCTTCAGTATGTTCTCTTTGCATCAAAGTCAGTCGACGACAACCTCCATGGGATGTGCAGATGTTCCTGATCTCGTTTTGTGTTATGCTACTGAAGAGAAAAAGTTCCTACTGCTTTTTCTCCCATCCCACTTCTCTCCCTCTCTCTCGCTCTCTTTCTGTCTCTCGCTCCCTCTCGTTTGCATTGAAGTCCAACCAATTGCTGGGGTTTCTTTTCATGAGCCCCGGTTCAGACGCTTTGGCTTCTAAGCTATGCAAATGCATTCTGCCAGTGAAACTAAAGCCGTCTTTGTTGGTTCTCAGAGGCCTCCTCCACAGAGTCCTTCATCATTCCCTTGGATCGGGACCCTCACATTTCCCACCGTAATGAGACCACGGATAACTCTATCTCTTCTCCTCCCTCCCACTCTCAGTCCTCATCTCCCTCTCTGTCTCTCTCCTCTGCCTGTCTCTCCCTCCATTCCCCCGGGGGAACAGCGGATGGACGTCTACAGTATATGCGCTTCCATCAGTGGCAAATGAGGATATACAGCTGGGTACGGCACAGAAGAAGTCATTTGTTGCAGTAGAACAGTGTGAGGTGCACATTGGGGATTACTAACGCACCCCTGGGTGGGGCTTCAGATAGCACCAACTTAATCATACCGAATGTCAGTTCTCTTTGGACCAAGTCCTCTGAGACTGGCGCTGAATATACACTGCAGAGACAATGTTTGAACTTAAAGTCTGAAGCTCTCCTGCTGTGCTCAGTATTCACTGGATAATCTTTGACAGTTTTACTTTAATACTCCAATACAATGCGATTAAGGCGAAACAGCTGTTTTTCAGCGCAGTGAATTTTGGAAACCAGACGTCAAACACTATCCAAGTTCAAGTTAAAGGGGCACTCCACCAATATAGTCTGGCCCATCCATTAAATTGGGGGACTTGTGAGAGACAGATATAATAAAAAAAAAGGTCAAAATTGAAACAACAGAGTCCAGGATGTCCTGACTTTTAATTCTCATATGGGTCAAGCTCCCTAATGCAACCAATAGCATCATTTCATTTGACCCTTCTTTCCTGATACAAGTCTTTCTAACTTCATGCTCCCAGTTTGTAATGCTGGCTCTCTGTTATAAAATTGTAATCTCAAAGTCAAAACCGAGATAATTCTGATGACGTCATCAGGGTTATATCTTTCACTTCACAGGAGAAATTATAGAACTTTATAATGTTTACTTAGAAGCATGTCTCATTTTACACATATGAGTCATACATCTCACATGTACAGTCAGTGAAGTCTCTGTGACTTCCTGTCCATGCAAGGCGTGTGTCTGTGTCGCCGGGTGACTCTCTCCACTGGAAGGATGCCACTCTCAGTTTTGCCCTCTCTCTGCCCCCTTTAGCTATTTTGAAAGATGTGGCTGAGTGTAGTTTGGCAGTAGGCAAAAATGGAGCTGTAAGCTTTAGCAGGGATTTTAACAGCATTGTCAACTACTACAATGTCCTCTGCACAGAAAGTAAGCAATTACATCTCTTTTTTCTTATGCGTTGTTCAAAGCAAAGTTGGAGTCGTGACCAGCTGCGGTGAATGGAATACATTTTACAAAATGGATGCTCACAGAGTGTAATATTTTTCTTGATGATTTGTGTTCAAAACAAAAAAAAAAGAAAGTATAATGTAGCTTTGGCTACTTTGCACACATCATGAACAGCCGTAATACTTTCTTCCCTCTATACTGTGAGGATTTGGGTGAGTTCAGGAACACAATTTACCTCTGGATCATTCAAGGCCAAATCCCCACCGCGGACCAAAGAAGCTTATTGTAACCTGGCTGGCTGCTTCGACTGTTAAGCCCACATCCCCAAACCCTGAGCTACTTGTCCTGCTCTGTACAGTGCTGAGGACAGAAAGCTGCTGCTAATGATCTTGTAGTCATTCATTCATTAAGTCCTGTTCTGGTGCATGACTAGACCAGCCTTGTGCCCCGGTTTATTTAGAATCAAAAGTAATTCTGTACTTGTAATGAAGTCTGGTGTGGCTTCTGACCTGCAGAGAAGCCCTGTACTGAACCAGAACGGATATTTTTTCCCTTTGTCTCCTGACGTTCTAATGAAGTGGCCATTTATCATCTGAATCATTAAAAACAAGATTTGAATCTTAAATGTCAACCTTGGTCCTGCTAATATTACCTAGTACAACAGTGTAGTAAGGCTTTTATCTGTAGTGTTTTAATTTCATGTAGTAGTGTTAATTTCCTCATGTTGACAGGCACATGGTCACTCCATGGGACTCCAATAAATTACAGCTACAATATCTTGGTTTAAGAAGCCAAAGCAGTCAATAGTGCTGGCGTAGTTGTAGTATGACTCATGTAGTTGTAGTATGACTCATGGCAGGTGTAGATCCTTGGGATAAGACTCCCTTTCCCTTTCCATACCCTTCTGGTCTTTAGAAATTAAACATAAGGGCAAAAAACATTTACACTGTGGAACTGTAATAGCAACACAGTAGCCTAATGTTTTTCCTGAAGATGATGGAATGCTAGTCTGGCTAACTTTGACCATCATAAAGACTACTGTTATGGTTGAGAGATGAAATGTCACTAACAACGGCGTCCTGCTGGCCTAGGGGTTTAGGCAACTCATGGTTCAAGTCTAGCCAGGGACCTTTTTAGCACGTTTTGCTCCCACATCTCTCCCTCTCCATCATTTCCTGTCTGCTCTATCCTACGCACTATCCTAATAAATAAAACAAAAGCGAAGAAAATTGTCAAAAAATGTCATGTCAACATCAGTTGCTCATGTAAGACTGTAGTTCACAGCCGCAACATTAGCATAATGGCATGTGTCCCATATTGAACAGGTGGTGATTTACATCCACTGTTTGTTCTGTCTCTGGGCTTGAGACCTACATGACTCTATATAAGGAACACTGAATCTTATTTTTCAAATTAGTTTCAGTTTTCTTACAAATAGGTGAGGGAGAGCTGATGTTTTACATTAAATTCAAAATGGCTGAAGATGAGTCATGGAGAACATGTGCAATGGATTAGCACTTTATTAATGAAATGTTCCCAAATTAGACCTCCTCCCAGGACAGACCGAGTTTGAGTGACATCTCTGTCACCCTTTCATTGATTTTGTTGTACCGGTTGGGGCGGGACAACTTACCCTGTCATGATTCTTGTTACTGCGTAGAGTTCGGTGAAATGATGTTATTCCCAGCAGAGCTCCACCCAATGCACCTGGCCAGGTCTAATTAGCCAGAGTAATTAAAAACACCTGTGTGGGTGTAAACTACCCAGTAGCTACAGCTGTCAGATAAATGTAGCGGAGAAAAGTACAATATTTTCCTCTAAAATGTAGTGAAGTAGAAGCATAAAGCAGCATAAAATGAAATCACTCAATTACCTCAAAACAGTACTTAAGTACAGTACTTGATTAAATGCACTTTTGTTTCATTTCGCCACTAAATTCATGCACCTTTGTGTGGTTGACATACAGTTTCTGAGGTAAAGATTTTGGCGGATAATTAAAACTGTAATTAAAACAACAGAGTTGTTAGGCTTAAGCATGATCCCCTCGTATGAGCCAGAGCTCTGCTTTGTGCTTTAGTTTAAGAGTTTTACATTTTCTGCTCAATTTATAACCATTATCTCACAGTTAAGTCATACATTCATTAGCATCTCATCATACATGCGCTGTTGGTTTGCTGAAATGCCACTTACTGGATGTTTTTGGTTTATCCTACTGCCTCCTCACCCTCCGTTTTTTTTCTAATAGCAGACATTCACGCTTTCATTATACCGCCATGCCTCTTACATGCTTTACAGTTTGGCCAGCTTTTAAATACTGTATGCTGTATGGGAGTGGGTAAACAAGACTGAATGCAGAGAGCGAGGCATGCTGCCGTACATGCTGCATGCTGATAAGAGCAGACCAAAATCCCTTTAGCCAGGTTTATGATTTGTGCATAAAGAGAAGAAACAGGTACAGTTATGCATTTAGAGAGGCTGAGAGAGAGTGAGGCTAATGTCCTTTTACCTGGTTTATAGCTAATGTAATGACATGTTAATTCATGTATGATATAACTGTGTGTTAAAATTCATTTTGTACATTGTAGATTCATAAGGTGTTAAATCATTACATGAACTTTGTCATTTATTGATATTAAGCTAGCATTATATAATCCATTAATTCATGCATTAGCTGTTGTTGAGTCATGCATTAGTTTTGCATTTAAAAACATCAATTGTATGCCCTCAACAGATTGTTCTTCACCAACAGCAGGATTAGCTGCTAAGATAGATCTTTTTTAGTGTGGTGTGTTTCCGTATCTCGAGTTATCATTTCCATGATTGGCACCACTTCAAATCACAGAGAATTATACATGCTAGCCAGCTTCAAAGTGACGCAAATGATAAAAGGGGCTCATTGAATATGAATGTCTCCTCCTGTCTTCCCTTACGCATTTCAGTCAATGGAATTGTCTTTGTTAAGCCAAACTGGCAGGACCCGCATTTGCACACATAAAGTACAAATCACTCAGCAATCCCAATAGGTAGCTGACAAGAGCAACAGGGCGCCTTTTAGCAGTACCATGGAGGAAATAAAGCAAAAAGCAAGCCAGGAGGGGATTGGTACGTTGTGGCACCCACAAGAGGCTAATGCCAACCTTCAACTATGTCACTTCAGCCCACACAGGCATCCTAAGTGCTGCTCCTGTGAAGTGATGTCTGTTGTCATGGTGACAGTATGTGAGCCTGGCATTGCACATCCTCTGACTTCCCTGTTGCCTCCCTCACTTGCTCCTCCCTTCCCTCCCTCCCTCGCTGCCTACCCACTCGCTCATTCTCTCCTTCCCCTCACATGCCAGGAAATCAATCGCTGAAACAAATGTGAAGTGATTGCAGAAACGAAAGCTCCTCGCAGCAGCCTTACAATTGTGCACGAGAGCAGATGAGATTGCTGTGAGGGCGGGGGTTGAGGGGTGGTGGTTGGGGGTGTAGAAGGTTTTTGGGGGTGTGTGTCTCCTCAAAAATCACCACCATTTCACTGCTGTGAGGCAACTGCAGGAAAGGGCCTACTTATCTTTGCAGCGAGTAATGCTTAAGCGTCTCTGACAAGCAGGAACAGTGGCGAAGTAAATGTGTTGACAATGACGCCTTCAGTAGTCCCCAGCTTCAAAACTAATGCCAGACAGCAGGGGAGCTGCACATAGAGACACCACTGCATAAGACTACCATCATATCCATACCCCCCAACCCTGCCCATCCTCGCAAATGCAAAAAAAAACCCCAGCTCATATCCATGCTGTATTTTTCCCTCCTCTTCTCTCAAATCTAGTCATTCCCCTACTGGCAAAAGGAGACTGAGACTGTGGAGTTGTGCTGTGGCTCTGCAGAGGCACTGTGAAATTTCAACACGGATGAACATGCAGTTTGTGTGTGTGTGTGTGGGAGCATGTGTGCTCGTTTTCTGTGTGCGTGTGTGCTTTTTCATCTATCTAGGGCAATACTTTGCTGAGATATTAATTTAGCAACGTGATGTGTGTGCGTTCACACATCAGCCCTTCTGAGCAAGACTCATCACGGATGCTCAACGTGCCTTAAAGTGCCTGCGAACATGTGATGCAGTCATTACGTGCGCCTTTACACTTGCGTTTACACTCCTTAAACCTCCTACCCTTTTTAAAGGGATATCTAACTGTCTGCTGAGCCCTTTTTTGTATTATTTGGCTTTCTGTGTATCCCTCAATAGTCTCTAAAAACCTTATTCTTCTAACAGAAATTCACAATGTAAAAGCTAATCTCTTTAGCGTCATGCTCTCTTCATCTCTCCGCCAGACACAGTATATCCCAGAGGCTGTTACACCCATGGGGATAACCTCAAGCCGTGTTCTGTCAGTTAATGGCTTCCTATGGCAAAGCAAGCAGTTATCTGGAGTAGGAAAAGCACTTCTCCACTGAGATTTCACTCAGTGGAGAAAGAAACATCAGAGCGAGATTTAATGCAGATGTTGGAGTTCTCGCCCAGTTCTGATTGTCTGCCGTCTCCCTTTGTGTCTTTATTGAGGCTGCTGCACCAAAAGCTTTTAAAAACTGTTTAACTCGTGCTGTGTTGCCTCACAGTCAATTCATGCTTTGGCCTTCAGTTATTAGCAATCCAATCTGCCACATGATGACCTAGTCTATACGTGTCTGCACAGCATGAGGTGTGTTTCCTTCCGGAGAGCCTCTCCCTTGTCAGCCCACGTTCTGCGCCTTCAATGAAATCCTCACTTGATTTGGTTCACTGTCCCCCGGCCTCAGCAAAGGCTCGCATCAACTATTCATGGCACAGGTTTCTTTTTCTTTGAGTCACTTTTATTTTTTCTATCCAGGTGGGTTTTTTTTTTTTATTTGATGGGCATATCAATCATTGCAATGACTTACTTACAGTAACATGAGTGCCACCAAATTAAGACTTTGCATATTAACGCATCTCAAATTACTGATTAATTCAAAATTGCTGTTGCATGGTGAAATTGTATTATCCTCAGCATGCGTTCTGGTAGAAAATTGGATGCTTTTCCTTAATGAATTTTCAGTTGATCATATCTTATCATACTGTGTGTGATGCAGTGAGTTAATATGTCATGATATATATACATTGAAAATCAGTTAAAAGAGTGATACGACACCTTTTGCAATGTGCCCAAAAGAAGGACTTGAAGAACAGAAAACTCACATAAATATACTTGTGCATACAGAGAGACACACACTTCTTACTCCTCTTTCATGTCAGTTAGATGCGTTTCATCTGAAGATGACTGAAGCCTGAAGGAGGCCTCCTCAAATGCCACATTCACAGCTTGGGCTGACCTCCTGCCCTTTTTCATTATTTCTGCTTCTCCCCGTTTCCCTCCATTTTATGTCCCTGTGCCCTTACATTGCCTTTTCCCTTGCACGCAATATTAATACTCCTTCGGTTCTGGGTGTGTACCAAAATGCCTCAAAGAGTGGCGTCATCTCTGAGCAGTTAAGACATCTTAATAATAAGGAATGGGCTGGTTTGACCTCTCCAGTGACCCCTTATTGGCGCGATTACCTTGAGAAAGTTGCTAAAATGTATGTTGGAGCAGAGTTTATATCCGTCTGCTCTTGAATTTTAATCAAAGGTCTCTGTGCTAAGCAGAAAAGCTACCCTGAACAGCAACTTTTTCTTGAGCCAACAGCCAGGCTGGCCATGGATTTTATCCTCCAAGCTCAATTCGGGATAAGGTTGATTGTGTGAAATTGCAGGTCAATAGTCGATCTATAGTAGATTGTTTGGGGACTGCTGTGCCAGTCCTTGGGATCTAAAGAAGAACACCAGTATTTGCTCACTGAATGCATATATTGCTTCTGTATTTTAGGGCTGTATTCTGGGTTGAGACTCGGATAAGAAAGAAGAAAATCATAGGTAGCTTCCCAAATTACTTTGTGGTAGAAATCAACAGCAGGAGACGAAGATCCTCCAATACAAGAGACTTTTATTACAAAGGACAAAAGCCACGTTGGTCTCCAAACTGAATAAATACAGAAAGTCAGATTCTTTTATACAGTTTCGTTACGAGTAAACATTGTAGCCAACACCTTCTTCTTGGATTCTTTATGGATTACACAGCGTTTCATATTCATATTCGTATTCTGTCCATAATAGGATGTTCATGTTCTGGGCTTACAGTCAATGGACTGGGTCAGGGTGACCTGACACAAAGTTATCTTGAAGTCTTCTTGGAAATAAAAAGTCTTATACTTATATGAGGTTACACTTGGTGCAGAATACAGATAATTAAACATTGATTCATATAGAAAAACACCACAACTTCTAAAACTTTACCTGGGACCATATTCCCCAAGATCTGAAGTTTGGCAAAAGCTTTTTACCAAAATTCATTTAAATACCCACCTTTAGGTTTGAATTAGTTATATTGTCGGTGTATTTACAAAATGTAGAGCCATTTCCCCTCTAGTGGCACAGGTGATTTAACACCACACAGATATCAGAGATTTATCAGCCTCAATAAGAGAGAAGTGGTGCTCTAGGCCATTTTGTCACGTTATTAAAAGAAATGACGAATCTTGTATAATTAAAAATGTACCACAAAATCGATTTCATAGTAACGTCTGGTGAAGTATGATTTCCCATTGGCCTTCAGGCCCCTGTTTTAAGGAGAGAGGAAATATTAAAGTTATTAACCTGTGTAGGTGGAAGTAAAAGAAGTCTGAATGCATTAATTCCAGGATGTTGTGTTTTAAACAAGTTTGGTTTGGTGGGTTTATGTGTTTGGTGTGCAGATGTGGCACCATGTAGTTTTTAAAGTTTGTTGGTTGGGGATATTAAACAGCTAGGAATCCCGGCTTTTGCAACAGAACAGAGGACTTCAAAACGGCTTTGAAATGCACCAATAAACCTCAACATATTAGTGGTTCCGCAGGTCCTCTTGGCTCATCAGAAGAGCCCATGCAAATCCAGTAATAGCTTCTCTGAATGCATTAATAATGCTCTCCAAAGAGGTGGAACCTGGGTGCTGTTTCCATATTGCTATCCATATTTATATCATAAGCCACATATCAACACATGCTGATAATATTCATGAATTCCGTAGCAACCGATCCAGCAGCAGAGTAGGGAAATTTGGCTGCGCCCCCTCTGCGGTGAGAGCCTCCTGCAGTGGGTGTCTTACATGTTAGTGTGTGCGTGGGTGCCCGCATGCCCGCGTGTGAATGTGTGTGTGTGTGTGTGTGTGTGTGTGTGTGTGTGTGTACATGTGTGCATTCCCCCGTGGATTTCTGTGATGCTACCGAGGTAATTGGATGTGTGACGCCCACCAAAAATCCCCTTTAGCCCTGGGCAAGCGCTCTTTCAATCCCAGCATGCCTCTGTGGAAAGCACAACCCAAAGTAAGGCTTATTCTTTCAACTGGCAAACATCAAATGGTTCCCTGTTCTCTCCATCACAGCCTCCGTCTCTCTGCTCCGCTGTAGCATCAGAGGAAAGCCCATTAACATGTAATGACATGACCGTGCACATGCTCAGCAGTCATAGGGAAACATACAGCTGGGGATACACACTCTGCTCACCACAATTTTCCCAGTTAATAACTGTTGATTTTTCAGTGGCAATTATTTTAGGAGGATTGGAGAACTGATTGTTTTCTCATGGAGCTGACACAGCTCTGGGGCAGGTGCTCAAAAGTATGAAGAGTGTTAAATGATCCCTGATGAGTGGAGATGTACCTAAACTCTGGCATAGTGTTGAATTTTACAGTCTGAATTTAATTAAGGACGGCCTGGCTGTTTGGGAATGACGAACAGCTACAGAAAATGAAAAAAAAAAAAGGCTGCAAGCTGACACAACAACATTAGCATGTAAATAACCAGGAGAATCAGCAATTAACTGATTTGTATAGTGTCACATTATCATACTAAATATTCATTTGGAGATGAGCTGCTGTGTTTGTGATGACAGATGGATAGTGGTGACATGGCAAGTTCTTATAGTTGTTTGATTATGGGGCTGCAATTACAATTATTTTCATTATCTATTAATCCGTGTGTTACATTGATTGTTTAGTCCATATAAAATGTACAATTTTGCAGAGCCATGTTAGATGTCCTCAAATCGCTTGTTTCAAAGTATTCAGTTTTAGGGCTGCAACAAATGACTTTGTTTCATTATCGATGAATCTGTCACACACTCTTTCAATAAATCGATTAATCCTTTAGTCTACAAAATGTCAGAAAAGTGTGAAAAAAAGCAGTCAATTTCCCAGAGTCCCAAGATGGCATTCTTAAATTGCTTGTTTTGTCTAACCAACAACCCAACACCCCAGTGATACTTTGCCAGCGCAATAGTTCAAAATAAAAATATATTTGATTTACAGCAACATGAAATAGATAAAAGCAGCAAATTCTCACATTTGAGAAGCTGGAGTTATATTGTTTGACATTTTTGCTTGATAAATGACTCAATGGATTATCAAAATGTATTTATTAGATTCTTTAAAATAATAGATTAAATCATGTCCCCACAGGATCAATTGTAATCACTTTGGTAATCCTCTGAATTTTCCTCTATCGGCATAATCAGGTCAAAATTCAATCCATCCTGTACTTTGCTTTATGAGTAAATACCTTCAAAACGAATGGCATTCCCATCAGTCTCAGCTGCACTTAGTGCTAATTAGCAAATGTTAGCTGAACATGGTAAACATCATACATTAGCATCAATATGTTAGCAATGTCTTTGTGCGCATTCTACTGTTAGCATGTAGCTCAAAGCACCGCTGTGACTAAGTACAGCCTCACAGAGCCACAAGCATGACGGTAGACTCTTGAGTCCTGTTGCTTCAGAAGGACTTAATTGATCAATCAATTATCAAAATATATATTTTTGAGCACCACAATATTCTACTTCTGCTCCAATCGCCATTTATTCCTTTACAAAGCAGTATGGACACGATAATACTTTTTAGATTGCTGGCTGTTTTTAAGTCACGCACGTCTTTCTTCTCCTTTGCAGTAGTTGGCATCGTTAATCCCCAGTGCAATGCAGCAATGTGTGACGTCTCTTTAGCTCACCAGGGCTACTTTTTTTTTTAACTAGAAGCCTTATTAATAATGCATGACAAAGAGGGGGTCAGAATAAGGTTTCTTCCTCAAGAGGATGCCTTGTTTAGGAAATTTGATCTTAACCGCGGGTGAGTATTAGACTTCACAGTTGTACACCTCACTGCATGCAGCCTGAATTTCACAAACACGCACTAACACAAACACAAGGACACGATGGTCCATCTTGTTCAAACTATCATGATCTGGAGCTGCTAGTGCCTGACATGTGTATGTGTCAATGTTGTATTTGTGCATGAGATTGCGTGTGTGTAGATGTGTGTCTGCAGGCATTTGTATTCGTGAGACGCTGCAGGCTCTCTCCTTCCAGTGGCCTAACCTCCCACTGAATCACACACTGCAATGGGCGCGGGCAGAAAGGGAGTGGGGAGGAAAATGATCTTCCTTTCCTTTCCTCTCCTTTCCTGTTTATCTTCTTGGATTCTTCTCTGGATATTTCCGTGACCTTGTTTTTGAAGTTGCATAATACGGTGCTGGAGGTTTGAGTGGAGGGCAAAGAGAGGCAGCGGGGGTGGAGGCAGGACACTGATCTAAACTGTGATGACAGCTTAGGCTTTCTCCCTCTCACCTCCTCTACGCTCTTGAGGGGAGGTGAGAGTGTGGCGACAGAAAGAACCCTTAAAGACAGCAGGGGATTTCGTCATTGCCACAAAAAACGGTTTACCGAGAGGGATGTGAGTGAATAAAAGAGCACTCTCTGAACCGTGCAGCTCATTCACACATACATAGAAAGGATCACACTTGCATGGGTTTGCTTTCTGTTCCTGTATGTTTTACTCCCCTGCTCACACACACTCATGCAGGGAAAACAACAGGGAGAAGGCCTCTGACTCATTTATTTCGCCATTAAGTGGCTTGTTGTACATGTTACGAGGTTATGTGCTGCGACGGAAGTGGGAGTCAGCCATGATGATAACGTCATTGAAAAGCCAAAAGGGGAAGAGCTGTGGGAATTGCTCACTGCCCTGTCTGATGACATAATATGCTAAAACTCATTAATTTATGGCATAAAATTGCATGGTCACACACAGCTCTGCTGCAGCAGTGAGCACAGTTGTAGACATTAGAGCTTTTTGAACTGGGTTTGGCTTGATATAGGAAACTTTGCATTTAGGAGTGGGCAATATGATTAAAACCCTCTATCATGGTTTATGTAATTTTAATAAATGAATATATATCATACTTTAGTACATTTTTGGGGAAAATTCAGTGACATGAGTGACATGTCTATCAAGAAGCATATCAATAAACTTTGTCAGGTATTTCATTCACTACACTGATACAAAAATCCAATAAAGCAATATGGTCCTGCTTACTGATTGGCTACATTGCCCACAATGGACTAATACACCCAGGAATGTTAAAGGGATAGCTTATTATATCGGCTTTTAATATTTATATTGTCATGTACTTTCAGCGAGGTGTTAATCCAACTCTGTAGTAGTTTTTAGGCCTTGGCTTTTGATGGTGTTGTATTAGATGATATTGCAAGGTGTTCCCGTTGTTTTGTTTGCACCATGTACATGCAGCACATGGGGTGCAAACACAGTAAAGCTCCAGAGATAGTGATGGTGATGATGTCGTGCCTCATTTCAATATGAAGAAATTTCTATATCCACGTTTGCAAATGCTGTATGCTTAATCAGAACCCTATTTAGGTTTTTCACTGCCTTTGGAGGAAAGTCATTTGGAAAATATGAAGTATGTTTTAATGGGAACTGTATACTTATATACACTATTATTAATAACGTACATTATATAGCACTTTTCAAAAACAAGTTACAAATTGATTAAAAAAAAAAACCCCAGCCATGTTTGGGTTTATATGCGCTCTTAAATTAGATCTTCCAAGGAGTCTTGTTGCATCTGAAGCTTGGATAGGTATTATATACAATAGGATTATATTGGCTTACAGCAGATGATTAATGTATTCACTCATATACAGAGCAGGAAACCAAAGAGGCTTGTTCCTTATGCATCACCGGCCCTCGCGATGTTACTGTGGATCCCTAATACACACAGGCTTTGACAGTGTCTAAAACTGACTCACAGCAGTGTCCCATGTTGCCCCTGAAGAAAAAAAAACAAATAGGTGGTGTGTCAGAAAAGATCCATCACCGAAGTCCTGTAACAGTCCGCTCTGCCTGATCCTTTCCTGCACTGTAGTGACACCTCTGGCTGATGAAGGGCACAAGATGCATTAGGCTTCCCACAGAGGGTTAAGATAAATCAGATTTACTACAGTATATTCTTTTTATTTCAGGCCTCATTGAATACTTGTAGATGACTGCCTCTGTTCATGATAATAGCGCAGTTTTGTGGGAGGCTGCGTGTAAGTCTTTGCCTAATATTTGAAAAGCTTTCTCCATATTTTCTCAGCTTGTTTTAGCCTTGTAATCCCGGCTGCCACAATGCAATGCAGACTTTGCCAGAAATCCTTAACACATAATACTCTCTGTTTTGTTCCTCGCATTTGTTTTAAGTGCTGCTCTCCTCTGATATGTGCTGCCCCCCAGATATATTGGCACTCTCAATAAAAGCTAAACTCCAAATGCTGTAAAAAGATAAAGAAGAAAATTAATGGACCGCATTCTCAACTTGAAAAAGTAAGCAGCTGTTAGTAATCTCTGGTATTCAGGAGTACACAAAGGCAATGGTTGCACATGCTGCACTGCAAGGCTTTTCAAACTTATTTAAGTCAAAACAACACCCGTCAAGATCAAGAGATCAAGCTCTTGTGTTAATATGCTAAGTGTTCTTTGTTGCTGCTGAATGGTTTTAGCCCAGATTTGCATTCATTTGCAATTCACTGCCATGTTGCATTTGATGTTTGACGTTGATTTTGCTTTTTTCTGGATGGATACTCTCTAGATGGACTATTAACGGTTCTTTTCATAGGTTTACAAGTCTTCTCAATGCACTTACATCATCAGCTGACATTACCCTATTGGTAACAGCAGTATGTCATCATGCGTGTTAATACGTGACTGCAGTGCGCTGTGAATGTTTTATCGGTTCACAGGGAATATGTTGGCAAATCTATTTACATAATGGAAGGTTTTTTAAGGTGGCAACTCCCTTTAGACAGAGGTTAACTGGTTCTATGCCTCCACCACATAGTGTATGACAAAAAAACAAGAGGACATGTACTGTTATTACATGTCAACTTTGATTTTACGTGCGCTTATTAGATCATGTAGCACTGTATATCAAAAGTGATGCATTGTGGTTGAGTTTCACAGAGCTTGGTTGCTTTTGGTATGCTGTGCAGTCACTGAATAATGAGCATGAGCTCCAACTTTGACGATGCTCGCCATGGTGTCCCATAAACAAGTCCAGGATCCAACAATGCTCTCCTCATTTGTTGGCGTCACCGCGGGGCGCCAGCTCTTTAAAGAGAATGAAATCTTTCTGCAAGATAAAGGGCACATGGAGCTCACTTAAGAGCAACCCTGCCTTGTACTTCTGCTTGTTTGCAGGCTTACAGTGCAAAAATGGGGACAGACGAAAAAAAAAAGAGCACCGCAGGACGGTAATTTTTAATGGGGGAATTTTTAGCGGCTGCACATGGTTCTCAGTAATGGATAGATAAGCTAGAAAGGTAAAAAAGTCAATTTCCTCAACAACTAGCTCCTTGGTAACATTATATGACCACTCGATTTACATACATAAAGAGAAGAAAAGAGATTCTCCGTCAGCTCTGTGTTTATCTTCCTCAGCGGTGTTCTGAATCTGGGGCTTATTTCCTCCTCCTCCTGGTTGACTTTACTTCCTATATCATTTCCTGTTTCTTCTTTTTTTTATTATCCTAAAGCCAAGGTGCACAATGTAAGCGATGGCTCCTTTGACTGGGATTCTGAGGGAAAGTATTAGCAAGCGTGGAGAGGAGAGGGGGCTCAGCAGGGAGAAGATTAAATTATCTCCTTTGAAGGTGTGCTGGTGCTTTCATGAGACAGAGGCCATTATTAATATGCAGTGACACATGCATACATCCAAAATGATCCTGGACGCTTCGTCATGGATCATAAAATTCCCCAAGGTGCCTTTCGCTCATCGCATACTGAGAGCCGCCACCACATCTTATGAATCATAGTGGTTTCGCCAGGATATATGGAAAGAGGGCAGGAGAGACAGAAAAAAGGGGAAATGGCTCTTGTGTTTTATTAGATTGCCCAGACAAAATTATATTAGTTTTGAGCAGTTTGACTCCATGGCAGGCCGCTGTGGCGCTCCGTCCACGGGTGACAGGAGGGCCAATGAACAGATTGTGGGGTTTGCATGGCTTGCAAGAAGGTTAAATGGGTCACGTAAGCTGCTGTCAGTCCGGGGCATGGTGATCTCATCTTTTGATTTGTTGCTGGCATTTAAAGTTGAACTTTTGTCTCATGCACTGTGTACTAAAATGGACTGTATACAGTATATTGCTTTTGACAGGCATTTGACTGTATAGCATGCTGTTCTCTAATTACTCTAATCATCTAAACGTAGCCAGGTTCAACCAGCTATATGGGATGATTTGCCTGTCACAGTGTGACAGTGAGATGATACTGTGCTCTCATCATCCTGAGAGCTCCATAGGCGCACCTGGATCTTCTTTACTGTACGTAGCAATACTCAATTTTTCTGATTTTTAAACTCCATTGAATAAGTTATGCCCACAGCATGCTCATTATACAACTGGATGGAGGCGTCAACAACGTCAGCCAGAGGTTTCCAAACGGTCATCAACTGTGTAATTGGAATTTCTACCCTTTTATTCCCTTACTCTGCCTTCCGCTGGTAGATAGCCCAAATGAGCTGTCATCCATGATTGATTTTCACATTTCAGGGATGCCTACTTTGACTAAGCACTGACTATTAGAGAAGCTCTGTCATGCCTGTGGCATGGAGTGGGTCGTTAAGTACGGAGCAGGAAACAGTTTGGCTCGGGCACTCTCAAGCTTAACACGCAACGTACATGCAAATATGCACACATTTAGTTCTGTGCATGGCGATGAACTGTAATGCAAGAGGTGATAAAAGCCTTTATGATCTGCAAACTAAGCTGACTGTAAAATTCTCCTGCTGGTAGTGTTGCTGTTAAGATGGCAGCTTTGAAATGGTTCATGGCAAGGCTGCGTTTGAGATATCTTTACATGGTTGCCTTGTCTCTGGATGTCACAGCATGTTACTGTAGGTCATGGCCCACTGCGGTGTAAGAAACTCAAAGTTGTAATTTCTTTGGTCGTTGGTTTGGTCTAGTGCGCATGAAATGTGCACAAATGGGGCATTTAATGCCATTTGAAAGTCTCAATGATTTTAGCTGCATCCAGGAGCGATTATAAGTAATTCTGTTAGTAACGTAGTTGGTTGTTCAGTTCCAAAATATTGAAAAACTTTATTATGCATGCAACATTGTGGGGCGCAAGCCTAATTGGTGAAGCAGAGGTTTTCCTTCCTCTGGGACTTTCCTGGGACTTTCCTTCTTGGGTAGTAGGAGTTTTTCTAGTCTATCATGAGAAGCTGGTTGGTGGGTATAGTTTCTTGGGTTCGGGTGTGATGGTCCATTCTTAGTCAAATTTCCATGGCTGCTTTTTTTTTTTATCTCATATCCTCTACTGCACGCCAGAGATCCTGGGTGCTAATCCCAAATGAGTCAATTTAGCAGCAAGATGATTAGAGCTAATCAAGAATCATGTGTTTATTCATTAATAAATGACTTATTTCTTGGGCATTTTCTCCCAGAGACCTATTCAGAAACTGGGCTTGAGGGTGGCAGATAATTTAGCCATCTCATTCACATGATTCAAATATGGTTGGGTGATATTCAAGCACTTCAGTGGACATCTAATTCAATTCATGCAAATCTGAGTGAAGCCATGTTTTAATTATCATATGTTGTCACTTCCTTCATATTCTCTGCCCGCCCAAAAACAGTAAACCTTTTTGAAGGCATATCGGTAAAACTGTACAATTCTGTCAGTCTGTCTTGCCATCTGATGTGTGTGGTAGCAGCTAGTCTTGCAGCCTTGAATAGAAATTATATACTTTGACTAACACTGAACAACACCAGACCTCCCCTTTGACCCTTTAGGCTTTATGACTGGACATTGATTTACTCCCTCTGTGTTTTCTGGATGGATGATCAGGCCAAATGCACTTATCTCAATTACAGCGTGAAATGGAGTGTATCCAAAAATATGATTCTTTACGGCAGATACACTCATGCCTACACACACACTGCCCGCGCACATGCACAGGTATGCACGTGCAGACACAGATTTAGAGCAACAGGGTGACATGGCACAATCAGACACAGTTTACTGTGCGTGAAATGAACACAAACGGACATGTACTCCTCCCTTGCAGTGGGTGCAGTGTGTTTTAGTTTGCTGAAGCTTAACATGTGACATGCCTCCTGTATGCTGCAAACAAAGGAGATTTTGTTCCTCTTTGCAAGACCACTCTTTTTTCTCTGGATAAAAAGGGTATGTCATGGGTATATATTTTATATTCAGGACACAAAAAAAGTATTCAAATAAAATATCTGTGTAAGGAGGATTCACTGTTTGGTTGAACTGATAACAGCCAATGACAACCTGTAGATGAGGGGTTGCAAGTTGGCATTGCTTTGTTTTAAGGGGGCATAAGCCGAAAAGGTTGGGAACCATTGTGATGGACTGTCCTAATTAGGTTCATAATTGTGTTCATAATTCTCATATTCATAGAACTGTAACAATGTAGTCTGCTGTTAAGAAAATAATGATGGTATTATGGATTTTTTTCTAATTACTCAACAGCAAAAGTAATGCATTACATTACTTGTTACTTAACTTTTGTTACTCAGCCCATCACCATCTAAGGTGCCTTTTAAACAACTCCAAGCCAGCCATTCTGGATCCGTCTGTCCACTGAATGCAGAGAGCCAAACTGATATTATCCCACATCTAACACCTGATAAGACAGTGAACAAGCCAACCCCCAAAACATTGAAGTAACAGAGCTGGGATTAGTAAGTAGTTTCAAATTGTAATCCCTTATACTATTTGTCACTGAAAAAGTAATTAATTACTGTAATGCTGTAATTAGTAAGTAATGTGTTACTGCTGAACACAATGAAAAAACAAATCTATGAAGACACGTTCTACACAAATTAGAACACAAGTGTGTACAAAACCTAAAAAACTTTTTAATAAGGGTGCAGCTTCTGGTTCATGCATCCCAGGATGCATAACTGTACTAACAGAGACCAGACGCACACATGTGCACTGTAGCTGGCATCACGAGCATCTCACAACACACATATGTGTACACATGCAGGCATGCATTCACAGTAAAATCCACAGATTCTACACATCAGGTCCATGTACTGTAGTACAAGTGTCCCAAGTGTATGTGTGAGTGGATATGTACTGCCTGTAGCACATGACCTTAAACCTGAAGACATGTCAAATATTCATATCATTTCTGCTTCAGGCTACTTGCTTCCTGAAGCCCTGTAGGTGCCTGTCATGCCCTCCAGGGCAAGGTCCTGCATTATAAATGCAAGAGTGGAGGTCAGGGACAACGAATCAGATTACGGTTTTGCCAGCAGGGAGCCTGAGGGTCTGCTTTAATGGTAGTGATAGTAGGAGACAAAACAGGGTCCTGTTTATAAGAGGAGAGGTTCAGAGATCAGTGGGTGTACGACATATCTTGCAACATCTAGATGACAAAGACATCTAGATGGATTTTCAGACAATTCTGATCTGTATGTGATGGTGTTTTCAATTGTATTATGAATGATCAGGATACAGGAGAAAATCACATATTTACCATCTTTACTTGGAACCCCCTCAGAAAATAACACATTGGATTTCATGATCATAAATCAAAGGATGTAATTTGGCACTCAAGTAATTCAGCATCACCTTGTTCTTATTTCAGTGATTTAGATGGCTCATACGTTCTTTGCCAAAAATAAAATGTAATTGCTGAAGGATATGAATCATTTAATGGGTGTGATCTTATGTCCCTGCGAGGCCTGCTGTCATTTGTATTACAGAAAGTTGCAGACTTGCCAGGTGCATAGAGGGAACTATTTTACACTTATCTCATTTTTCATCTGTAATACCCCAATATGTCTTTCTGCCTTTCCCTTGATATTTAGATTAATGGGAAAAATAAAGAACACAAAGAGCAATTTAAATCAGAGCTGGCTTAGAGCGACAAAAGTACACGCAAGAGTAGAGGAAACATACTGTGAAAGATGTTTTAGTGCGGAAATGCCAAAGATGGCAGTATGGTTACCATCCTGTAAATGTTCAAACTAAATTCTAAATTACATAATGTAAGCATAAATTATAGATCTTGGGTAACAAATCAGATTTTCCTTCCGTTATGTTTGCATTGGGTTTCACCTGATGCAATCCATCTTAGACTCAAATCACCGGTGAACACCTTTTCTGTCACAGCTGCCAGAAATAAAACAGCTGGATGAGTGATCACCTGGCTCGCTCTCTTCCTCCTCCTTTTGTTCCTGGACTGATCGGGCTGCTAAAGCTCTGCTTGGTGTTTGGCGGCTCCTCAGTCGGAGAACAGAGGGTCCTGGCCTGTGAGGACACATTACAAGTTGCCCCGCTCTGACAGGTATCTATAGATGCCATTGACTTTAAATTAAAGCGGGGGGTGAGGTGATCAATCATAAGAGTGCACTCCGGACACAGCTACAGTGTGATGCATGGGCTTCCCTCCCCGAGCTTCACGACAATGCACTGCGATCAGAGCTAAATTACCCCAGCGACCTGCACTCCTCCTCTCCCCTGCTGTCCTCCCTTTCTGCACACTGCCAAACCCTCCCATTTTACACTCCATGGAGCAACACTGTTTTTTATTACCTTACTACACACCTCTCACAGCCACTTCCAAAATGTTGCAGTTTTTACTTCGCAGTGTGTTAGACCTAGAAGTGCACTATGTGTCGGGGTGGAAGTTTATTACTCCGCTCAGGTCATGTACAACCCCCACACCAGGATGGTAGTGTAAGCCGAACATTTTCCTTCATGTTAAGATTGAAAGGGCTGTCAGTGTTTGTGAGACAGGCCTCATTCAAGACTTTGATACTGTTGCTATGTTTGTGCATGTAGATTTAAGCCCAGTAAAGTGGAGGTTACGAAGCTCTCTCTTTGAATGCTGGTGCTGAGTGTGATTGAAGGACCATACTGTTTTTTGCACATTTATCACATCTAATCACCCATACGTAACATTACTGCTACCACTTTTAGCAGGTAACACACTGTACCACTCATCATACTCAAAGTTGTTCAATTGACTTCTTGCCCTTTTGGCAGTACATCGTCACGTGATAATGTGAGCAGGGACTGCTTTCAAAATGTCCTTGTTTGTGTGTTCAAGGACATCTGAGATTTGAGAAACTGCCAAATCCAAATTATCCTCACAACGTCCACTCTCACTTATCACTTAGTTTCAAACAACATACTCTAGCTCTGAATGCACAGCATCAGTATGGTTGTTTTGATATTAGGGGGCTGTATAACCAGTGTAATTAAGATTAATCAAGTTTTGGCATTTCAAAGGATTGTTCTTCGCAGGTTTGATCAGGCAAAGTATCAAAGAAATAGTTTGGCATTTTGGGAAATGCGCTCATTCGCTTTCTTTCTGAGAGATAGATGAGAAGATTGATACAACTCTCATGCCTTTATATAAACATAAATATGAAGCTACAGCCAAGAAATGGTTAGCTGAGCAAAGCAGAAAGACTAGAAAGAGGGGGAAATAGGACTATTTCTACTATTTCGACTAATTCTTGGCCGGGTGCAGTGACTTCCTGGAGTCTTTGCGGGTTGCCTGCCAACCTCAAGGTGAACAACAACACTCCAAGAAGTCACTGCTCCTGGCCAAGGAATAGCGCAGCACATAACAAGTTAATTATTTAGCTTTAGAGGTGCCGGTAGACGGATTCTCCCTGCTTTCAGTCCTTGTGCTTGTGTCCTTGACACCCAGCTCTGTCTCTGTACTTAGCATACAGACATGAGTGTTATCAATCCTTTCATCTATCGGCAAAAAATGATAAATAAGCATATTTCCCGAAAATGACAAAGTGCTTCTTTAGGCAGTGCGTGGGTTTTAATAGTTTGTTCCAGATGGGATGAACTCAACACTTATTTCACTGATGAGAGTCATATAAAGTCTAACTGGTTGAGTATAATCTTGTAGAGAAAGAAAGCGAATAATCACAGCTAAAGATAACGGTGCAGAAAAACTGCTGCATTAGCAGTAGTGATGGGGGAGGGCTGCTGAAAGTAAAAGTCCTATTCTGTAGTTTATTTTGGAGGACTTGTTGAGAAATGCAAACAACACAGTCTTTCTAGCACTCTGTCTTTCTCTCTCTCTATCTCTTTACTTTCCTTCTTTCTCTCCCTCAAGATTTTTATACAAGACAAGGTAACATTGCTCAATTTCATGGTTTAATGAGCCCCTCATTGCATGAGGTATCACACCGGCAACTTGTCAACTTAGTTATGGGAAGGGGGGCAAAAAAACTTTATTTCAATTAGTTTCTTGTACTAACTGGTGTGGAAGACTGCCCACTCCAAACAACTACCTGAGAAAAGGCTACACTAAAGCACTAAGATTTTTATGCCTCAAAATGGGATGAAAACTGAACCCAAACTTCAACCGATCAGGATTGTCAGATGTCAAAACTGTAAACCATTTTAACAATGTGACAAAAGATGCATGACTGCCACTTGAAGATACTTTAATAGAAGAAAGAAAATGATGAAAGGAGCATCCACCTGGTTTCAGCCAACATCCTCCCTTTTGAAAGCAGCGAGGAGGCTCCTCATATGGTGTCACTCTCACATGTGCCCACTTATGCAAACTCTCGCTGGCAGTAAAAACACACACTCACGCACACACACACTCTCCAAGAAATGATGAAAGGATTCATAATCAGAACTGGTGAACTGAAGAAAAGGCTAATGAGCCTATACACTGTTGTAATGCACCAGCACCATCTTCACCATTTTACAGCAAACGTTGCTGCAGCAGCCTTGAAAAATGAGAACTGTTTCCCGCGTTATGTGTCGACTGCAGGCTAACATGCTTGCCTGCTTCCATTAACTGCATCTTGAGAAAAACATGAATGCAGCTCCCTAAATCCTGATGTCAAGGGTTGCTGGGAGAACTATGGGACCCTTTGTTCCAGTTTGTGTCAGATGCGATGAACTGAGAGCATTGGGGCGTACTCACAACACAGCACACTGTTGTCCTTTTCCTTTGCTAGCGCAGAGAGGTTTCTTATTTTGGATTTATTGGTGGTTTGTTAGCAACTCATGAGCACATTACTGCGAACCACTGGGAAACTCCCAATTTGGAGTTTCAAACGCAGCTCAAATGTATTTTTTTCCTCTTCAGGAGTAGATATTTTCTCCAGTTGCTATGAAAGCACAAGGAGGACAGAGGAAGAGGCCAGACATGAGAGGCCTACTTAGGTTTCCTCCTGAATGGGCACTACTTCCAAGTGGAAGGACAATGTAATTCAGGTCTGCTTGGATGGCTGGAGACACGTGTGCAATACAAACTAAAGCACTGTTCACATGAAAGAAAAAAAAAATCTTATTTCTTCTGTGTATGAAAATGTCATTGCTTCAATTGTCCATAGTACCCAGAAGCACTGACTGGACACCCACAGAGAAACTGACAAAACGTTCCTATAAAGGCCTCCTTCTCTACTGCACACCGTTTGACCTTTCTGCTGATTTAGCATGTCCTCGTGGACAGCATGTTTTGCTCCAAGACAGAGACATACATCGCCCGAGTGGACGTTCATTTGCTCTCCAACCCATTCATTCAACGAGAAGAAATTACATTTTCCAATTGTCTGCGGCAAGATGATGGAGGTACATTGGGAGGCAAGAGGATGTACGGAGAAACACAATTAGAACAGAGTGGAGCCCACAAACATGCCATCAAAGTGAATCCCATAGAAATAACGTCTTTAAAGGACAATCAGAGGCTTTTTGACCTTTGTGCTTTTATTTTGGGGGGTTTAGCCGCTTTTGCGAGGAGCTTGATGCCCGCTGTTTGTTTGTCATATGCGTTAAGTTTCACATGTTCCTGGAAGCACAACGCTGCTGCATTAATTATGGTTTTAATTGGGCAATATACAAGTATACTAAGTTAAAAATATCTTAAATGTGCAACACATCTCTGCAGGGATAATATGTCCTCCTAGGAACATTATGTTGTAAACAAAGAAAAAAGAAACATTTAGAAAAAAAAAAAGGAACATAATTTCCCCTTATTGGCTGTATCTGGGAGCGCTAGAATTCTGAACGCATATTTGTTGATGTTCAACACTTACAACAAGTAAACGTCCTACCTTTGGGGATCACTCGCTAATGCTGTCGGGAATTGCTTCATCATTTTGTCATCTCATCATTGTCTGCCAGCCCATTTTATGCGATTTTTCATCCACGTTCATGATACAACTGTGCTATGATTAAACCACAGTTTGATTGCAAATGACGATCCAATTTATTGGCTTAAAAATGATTTGGGAGCCATCACCAAAAAACTTTAATTAAGCACATTCACAAAACACTGGGGACGTATAATCAACCGAAAATCAGAAACAGCTGTCGGACGATCGCAATCCACCTGGGTTTATTGGCAAGTCCACCAAGGACAAAGAGAGTGAAGTACAGCCTAATGTCATGATAATTAGCTGGAACAGTAAGACTAGGCGTCCTGCCTGTGAAAGCAAGAGAGGTGCTATTAATATAACATGGAATAAATGGCCTTGGAAAACTTCATGGGGATCGGAAGCTGTCATCCACTCCGCTGCTCATAGAAGTCAGACTCATACAACCTGTGTAATTACCACATGTAATCGCCACATTTCAAGGTTGTAATTATATTTCTATAGCAGTAATTATACAATCCCACCTTTAGTATGCGTGTTCAATGCACTGATACTGTGCTCACATATGGTACATGAACACAGGAACTAACGAACATGCGTGTGCGTAACGCACAGACACACAAAACACATGATAGCATTGTCTCTGTTGATGCACATACAGAGTTGAATTAAAGCATTTTTTTTTTCTGTTTTGTTGCTGTAATTTTATCTGAAAACTGCTGTCAAACGCTTTTCCTCATCAATCCTCTCTTCTGGTGCGTTAGCTTCTGTATGGATGATCTGATGTATGAATGAATAGTGGTGTTATTACAATTAAACAAAATAAAACTGGCCTAATAGCCGGATCAAAACATTTGAGGTTTCTTTTCGGTGCGTCTTTTTCAGTGTGTGAGAGAAGAGAAGTTGGAGTTTGGTGCATATACTGCCCATTTGAGGCTGTCATGTCAATCATAAATTACTTGCACTACTACTGAGGTAAATAAAGTTTTGTGAACCAAATGTCGACCAGAACAACTAGAACCTAATACCCATGCAGAGTTGAAACTTGTTTTCTCATTTGAAATTAGATGGATGATCTATAGCAGTGTGCACTGTCCTTGGTGCTGAAGTGATTTTACTGAAATCAAAGTATTTCTGTTTGACTGTGTGAATGTGAATGTGTGTGTGTGTGTGTGTGTGTGTGTGTGTGTGTGTGTGTGTGTGTTGTTATTCCCAGTGCCTTGTGTTGGCAGCATGATTGAGCATATGTGTTGTTCTTATGGAACTTTGGCTGTTTCTTGATAGTTTGTTTCTCGTCATAGTGTGAATGTTGTCCATTGTTCAGTATCACCAGAAAATAATTGTGTTTAGCAGAACCTACAGAGAGCGCTGTCCCCCTCCTTCAGAGTACCTGCCATGTCCCCGTGTATGAGGCAGCTACCTGGTTCTTTTTGGCAAGAATGGATTAACAACCAGGTAAAGTGGGCACCTGACCCTCAAGGGCCCCAAAGGCCCCGAGCTGTCTGTGTGGCAATTACTATGCGGTAATTTGATTAATTCCAAATCCGTTTGGTAATTTGCACCACTGAGGCACAATTAGAAATTTAAATGGTGAGGGCCCTAAGGTGGTTCCTACATTTTGACCCAATCTTAATGCCCTCTCTTGATATATATATCAATGATATATTTTGCCTGTGACAAAATATATCATGTCATTTTTTTTGTTGCCCCTGTGCCTTCTAGCAGGTTGATACAGCCGTGCTTCCTTTGATTCGTACCAGAGTCCAAACTTGAGAATCATGGTGAATAATTTCAAATCACAACAGCATGCTTGATGAAGTGTTGCTGGGACTGCTAATCTGAAGACCAACATGGCAGACTGGTGTTTTGTCAAATTAACCTTAAAAATCTGAAAGCGAGGTTACGCTGGAGCAGATGGTTTGCAAATCCTATTATCACATTTAATTAATATTCTAGTTTTAGCAGCTTCACTGTTAAGCTTTTAGCTTCCTACAGTCAGTACAGTGGTTTCTTTGTGGAGACAGCTAACGGCTAACCAACTGTTGACATGTACTTTTTAAGGTCTGTAGGTCAGTCCTGTTGATTGTGAAGATAGTTTACTTGGCCTCTATGCTGCCATGATGCTCACAGCTTGTCTCAGAGGTGAAACGATCTGCAGGATGAGAGATCAGTAACTCCCTGTGAATAAACCTGCCAATATCTCAGGGGCTGCTGGGCCTCTGTGTCGTGCTCTCTCTCTGTCTCTAGTCGACTCACTTGCTTCAGTCACTGCTCTGATTTGTCTCTTTCAGCGTCGCCTTCCCCTGATTACTGTCCCAGTCACTCCGTCTTGCTCCCCAGTCTCATTGTTCCCCTCTCTATTTATCTCGTCTTATCTCCCCCATCCTTTTTCCTCCCTTAACCGTTTCCCTCTCTTTCTCGTTCTCCACGCCTTCTCTCCCGCTCTCTCTCTCTCTTTATCTTAACCCCTCCATCTCCTCTGCCCCGCTCTCATCAGACACACACACACACACACACACACACACACACAGAGTGATGCACAAACACCATCCTTCACATCTCCAATGAGTACCTTGTTATCATCTTGTCCTCACAGCGGCTTTCTGTCTGGCTCCGTCTCAGCTTGGATTCCGTCACTAATGGGACCGCATCATTTTCGACAGCTGCAATTCCTCAGCGCTGACAAACAGAGATGTGGTGCAGCTCTGCGAACACAGCTCAGAGGGACTGTAGACTAAAGCCTCAGTCTGATTTACACATTTACAAAGGCCTTTTTAAAACATAATTTCTCTTTGACACAAACGGGCTAGTTTGGTATAGAAATGCCACATGGCCTGCAAAGGCAGCATACGTTTAGAAAGCTCACTTGCCCATATTTTCCCTTTCAATCTCCAGTCAGAATCTCTTCTTATCGCCTCATCTCACTGTCTTCTGAAATGTCCTTTTTTTTTTATTTAAAGTAATACCAGCCACAATCTAAGTATCAGGGAACACAATGCATGAAATATGTATGAGATTTGAGAGTGCAGTGACAACAGACAGTAACTTGTCAGTGTGCTATTCTAGGTTCAGACGTCTTAGAAGTTCGTATAAGACTCCTCAGGCTCCTCAGATCTGCAGAAGAGAAGCTAAGTGAAACTTCATGAAAGCTTCAACAATAGCACATGTTAGAGTTTGCCTGCCTTCGATCTCTCAGCCCGCTAATCGTTTCCATTGGGTCCTGCAGGGCAACAACAAAGACTCCCGGAATTTGTATGCCAATCTGTTATTTCTTTTGATTGCGTCCTTAACTAAATTTACTTGTTTTTGCGAGCGCTGCTTTCATCTCTCTCAAAAGGGCCACTTAACAGCTGACTTGCTTGTGACTCAGGACAAGCTTTGAAAGCAGAAGCACACCACAGATTGCAAAATCAAATGATCTGCGCAGACAACTGTTTCTGCTGTTTTTTTTTTATTCCTATTGGTTATTAGGCTATTTAATGTTCAGGAGGAAGCTACCATATGTTATTTATTCAGCTTAGTACCCATTTTCTATGCCTGTCATAAACAATACTCTCATGACCATATTTACATTTAAAGAGTTACTGGATACTGTTATCATTCCTTCTCTCCATACTGGTCGTGAAGAGACTCCTTTCTAATGTGATTTTAATGTAAGAGAGTGGGGATAAAATCCACAGTCACAGTATGTGCTAAAAATGCATTCCACAATCCAGTGACTTCAATGAGTCTTCTGCAGTCTGAGGTAGACAAATGAAGTACGTATTTTGTTAGTCTTTTTAGTACAAAATTCCCTTTTTATGTGTCCCCTGACAGTGTTTCTTTGGTGAGCTGCTGAAAAAGGGATAGTAACAAAAAGAGAGGGGATTTTCTGTAACTTTGCTCGTTTCTATCCTCTCTTTATTTACAGCAGTAGCAGAGTCACTACATGTCTTCGCCAGGCATGCCATACATTTTTATTTTCAGAAGAAGTTGGGCTACTGGTAAATGCCATCAATTCTTGGACGGTTTGTGTCCACAGGTTTTTTTTAGGTTTGTCATAATGAATTTAGTCAGTTACGCTGTGGACTACAATTCAAGCCTTGCTTTTTAGTCTATAATTACTTACATTTTGGCAAATTGACACAGAGTATTCCGAATGAACTATTAGCTGTTCCTGTAAACAATGTGACCATAGATGTACAGACATCACTGGAGTGCTTTGATACTGATGAAAATTTAAAAGCATGATGATTCTCAGGTAAGCTCTGGAGTTATAAGCTGCATTTTGTTAATGATTCCTAAGCAGATTTATAGACTTGTATTCACGATGGACACTGGAGATAATGATATCCTCGGGAAGTGTTCAGATTTCACTGAGTGAATCGGCCGCAAAGGGTTAATTTGACTAACCAGGACCTCATATAACCATATTATTATTAAGGGGTCTCTTCATGGCCAGTATGGAGAGGAAGTGGTGAAGTATTGTTTTAAAACAGACTTTAATTTTAATAATATTTAATATAATAACTTCGTTATTAGATAGCAGTGTAAAAGGCCTTCTTTTTGGGTCTATTTTTTTCCAGGAAAGTCAAAATGTTACCATGCTCCCTGAAAACTCTGACACAGTCTCCAAGGTTGGACTGGCTAAGATGGTAGCACCACTCAGAGAGAACATTTTAATTTCCTATTGGGTATTAGGCAGCTCATGCGGTGAACTGAGGAGAGCTGTGTGTTGAAGCTTATCGTGTTTGAAGAGAGGCAGGTACACTGATCTGTGTTAATAACGCGGTGGTATGGCCTGCCAGCATATTACCAGTGACATCACAGATCAGACTGCATTTAGCTCGGCTCGGCCTGCTCTCATTAGAACAGACACCCTGCAGGAGACCCTGCTGGTCATATACACACTGCCCTTTAACATAGACAATGCTTTAAAGCTGCAAGTAACAGTCGGTAATACTAAACAGTATCAAATGGTAACATAATGTAGATCAGGCTTCCATTGCATATGTTCATGTTTTGTATGGCTTCAGTAACACCAAAACCAAAGGAGGCACACTTGTGGACAATCCAAGGAAAGATCAAATATTCCGTTCGATGTGTTTCAGTTTACGTGGGCGTCACAGCTCAGAGAGATGACTCTCATTAGACTCCAGTTTCATTGATCGTTCAGTGATTTATTTTAGCCACAGTGTGTTCCGGTGGTGGCCTGTTTGTACTTCAGCCATGGGATCTCAGGCTCTCATTGGTAATCTTATTTTAATCAGGATTTGCAGAAATACTTTAATTTATAGCCGACCGAAAGTCTCTCAGAGCTTCTTGGAGCATGAACAGAGCCGGAGCGTTAAATATTTCAATAAACAAGTAGATTTTGAATATTTCATGTGTAGAACGATTGATATGAACTGAAACTACTTTATGAAACATTAAAGGCCACGTGTCCATCTGAACTATACAGATTCATTGGCTTTCTCTGAGCACTGCTTGTGCCATGGCCTCTTTAGCTGCATTTAAGCCAGAACACTGGAGAAATACATGCAACGCTGTCATGACTGTTGGTGCATTCATACATCATGGGAGGAGGGAAATTTACCTAACAGGAATCGGTTCTCTCTCCCAGGCATTTTCCTCCCTTATCTCACCCTGACACTCCCCCGCCACTCCTTTCTCACCCAACACTGCTACTCTCACTGGGGTGAGTTGAAAGTAGGAGAGGAGTTAATCCCGTATCCTACCACATCTGTGCCTTTCTGCAGAGACGCAGCCCTGCAATGTTTGGCTCGCTGAACATACTGCATTACTGATTCACTCTGATAAAACACTGTACTCTTCACTAGTGTACAAATCCCAAACTTAATTACTTCGAGCCGAAATGGAAATGAACTCAATCATGAAGATATTGCCACATATTTGCCCCCCAGTCTTTTTTGAATCTAATTAAATTCATCTCTTTGTCTTTTGCCATCATTTTCCCAACTTGGTTTTCATACTGAAAGTAATGTGGAGTCATAGGAAAATAATTTAGTGATAAGAAAAATATATAACACATTTTCTAAAGTTTTATTCGCAACATAATTTTACTGAATGCTTACAAAGTTGTTCCTAATGAATGAAGAGATTGTTTCATAATGGTCAGAATCATACAGGTTGATGTCATCCATCCTGTTTCTGTGGAAACAAGACGAACAGTTTGGGTATGAATTGAATTTCCTGAGTCACAACTGAGCACCACGATATTTAAGCTACAAAAAAGATCAAGAAATAAAATCAAGCATAGCCTCAGCACTTACATTTTCTTCCACTGGCAGATGCTTTAGGTAGAACACCAGACTTCCTGAGTGAATCATTACTTAGTATTTTAGTTTTGCACCTCCATAAAGTTGGGCAGCTTGCAGGAGACAGATTGAAACAAGAACAAGAGCCCAAGATATTTTGGGCCTATTATGGGTCCACATTTCCCAGAATGCAACTTGAAAGTGTCTTCTGTCAGACCCTCCCTGCCTTGTAGACATCCACGTCTATCAAATTTCATGCCTCCAGTTTGTAATTGTAAATGTGTTTCCTCCAAACTAGTACATTTTCTTTAAAATTGACTAACTTTTAAACTTAGATCTGGCAATTTTCATAGAACATAAAACTGATACACACAGTACATTGTCTAAGCGTTTTATTATCATACTGTCACATGAAATACAAGTATCACGTCAAAATTGAAACATACTGCAGTAATCCTCTATCCCATGTAATTCCAGCACTTGTAGAGCGTGTTGATCCTGAGAATGTCGATGTTGGACAGGCCGTCTCTCTGCCCGATGGAAGCAGAGGGGTCGATGGGAGTTATGGTTTCCGCTCCATACTTTCCGAAGGCAGTTCTACAGATTTGGACAAAGAATAATTCAGAAATGTGTTTCTAGAGCAGAATTATAGCTTATTTGATGCGGTGTAATGTTTCTGCTCTACCTTACCTTCCGTACTGCATTATAGAGGAGTAGTCATAAGGAGTGTTGAGATTATTCGTGTCCTGCTTCCGGAAGTTGTACACAAAATCTGGTGACAAAAAAAAGATCAATAAATAGCTAACAGACTAAGAAATATATCAATCTGAATCAATCAGTCATTTATGACGCAGTGAGATTCTTACATTCAATGACGTTTTCCCAGTTGATTTTGACGTGCTGGTCACGGTCGCTCCGGTTGTGTTCATGGTAGAAACCGAGAGCGTGCAACAGTTCGTGCTGGATGATGCCGTGCTGAATGCAGCCAAACCTCTGCAGTGACACCACCTGCCTGTCTCCAATACGACCCAGCAAAGAGGAACAGCTAATAGTGGAAGAGAGACAGAGATAATTGATATGCAACATGCATCTTGACATTTGATTAATAAATTAATGTAATTTACATTATCAGCGGCCCTGTGTGTACATGCTGAAATAATTAGCTTTCTGATGATGTTTGGGGAGGGTTTTTTTTGCAGTTAGCATAGGTGGGAGCCGAGTTTAGGCTGTCAACTACAGATGCATCATTCAAACAACAGACAAAAACTGCTGCAGTGAAGCTAAACTTGCAGTTCACTGTTTTTTCTCGCTTCTAAAGCTGTGGTTGTGAGCTGATGGTCGACTCTGACTTTTTGCTGTTTCCAGGTAGAGAGGTCACAGAGACTGACACATGTTTGGGTAGCGTTTTGACCAACTGAAGGGAAGAGGGATGGATTAAAAAAAAGCACTCCCTGCCGTAGTTGAAAGCAAGAATGATGCTGCAAGATGCATGCTGCAGCTTTAACCTGTGTGCATGGGCATATACATGTAAAAGCCCACCCACCCCACCCCTCCTACATAGGAGCAAGACCCCCAGACTGATAGTGATACAAAATTATTACAGTCATTAGTCATTTTTCTTTTCCTTCTTTGTAGTTGTTTTGCATCTCTTTGTAGTCATGTTGTGTGTCTTTGTACTGACACTCCTCTGCACAGATGTACTAAATACTAGAGGGCACTACTCAAAATATTACACGAAACCACCAAAGAAAGCCTAAGATGCAGAACTGTTCTGCTGTCAAACTGATTTAGATAGCTTCACTAATGTTACTGTATTTGAATGAAATGTTACTGTAGCCTCAGTGTGCTGTGCAGCTGTGATATGAAGGACAAAAATAAACAAAAGCAAATACTGGATTGGATTTGGTTTGCAGATACTCAATATTAAAAGACTCTGATCAGGATCAGGAGCAAACTACTCATAACTGAGCTCTGGCCCATTGACTTACCCAGATCTTGGTTCAATGCTTAAGTACACTCTCTGAGTTGCACGTGGAATGAAGCGAATGCAGGTTTTGTAAGAAAAGTCCTTCATGGCATTTAAAATTGCATTCCTCTCAGCATTGTCTGCAATTGTGGATAAAAGAAGTTCATCAGTAACATCATCGGTTCAGAATGTGAAAGACACGTTAATCTGCAGGATCCAGTTCCATTAATGTAGCACCTTAAAAGGTAAAACCTACCATACTTTCTGCTTATCTGGAAAGGGATTTCCACATTCCCGTTAGCAGACTTTGGCCACAGACAGCTGTACTTTTTATTAAAGCACTTCATCGCAGTCCTGGTTTTTGGAATCATCACATCTCCTTCCAGCAGAAAATCACTAGATCCTATTAGGAGAAAAGAAAATGCATTTTTAATCTAACTGTCAGAGCATCAGTAAAATCAAAGCAAGAAATCGCTGTGTTCAAATATGTGTTCCACTACATGTGGTTTCTATCGCTGAATATTGGAAATCTGCACTAATAATGGATCATGATTAAATAATCACCATTGTTCATCCTCAGAATAGTCGTGGTGATGTCTTCCTTCTCTATGGAAGCAAACCAGAGGTCAAACAACTTTTTATAATGACACACAGTTATATCTGATAGATTCGATGTGTTAGACAAGGCTGCAAATAGATGCACTTAGGTTTGGTCACTTACCATTATCATCACCATGATCCTGTGAAAAGAAAAAATGGAAATAATGAACAATTTCACTTTCACTTCACATTTTACAGTAGTATAGAGTCTAATGCGAGGATCTGGATAAAGATAGACACCAATCGTTTGAGAAATGTTTCATTGATTACAGACATACAAGTGCAGTGCATACAAGCTGTTCTACTCTATATTTATTGAGTTATTTCTTACATTGTCATGGTGAGCGTTACAGAGGCCCAGAAGCAGGAGCAGCAGAAGAGAAACCGTTGTTTTCAGGTCCATTTTTTGTCTGAAGGTACAGATGCTTAAGATGTCGTTTCGGAGGCTTCACCGAGGACTGATGCTGAAGCCCAGTCGGGGCTGAGTTTATATGCAGGCCGTCGGGGTTGTGACTGTGTACAGAGATTAGTGGTAGGTGTTCAATGGGCTCCGTCTTAGACACACAGCTGATGGGAGCGACCTGCCCACCCTGGCCCACTGTTTCCACACAGGGATAATCTTATTCTGAGGGGATTACAATGACCACAGGCTGCTGTCAGTTTGTTTAGCATCAGATTTCAGATGGCCTTTTTAACCAGCAGGGGGTTCGCACATGAGATCTGGGCCTGTCTGAAAGTTTTATTCCAAAAATAACAGATACACCATTTGAAACAAACAATGCCATGTTCCTATTAAATGTTTTGAGGTTGAGGTGACGTGGTAATGATGTTAAACCGTTTCCTTAAAAAAATAAGACTATAAGAATATTTCAGTGAAGAACAAATAGGGAGTGCTGTTTTATAGTATGTGGTGTTTTAAATTAGAGCTGAAATAATGAATCGATTATCAACTGCAACTAGTTTTATAATTAATTAATCTGTACAGTAATCTTTCAAGAAAAACTGCCAAATATTTGCTGCTTCCAACCTCTCAATTGTGAGTATTTGCTGCTTTTCTTTGTCATACATACTAGTACATTGAATATTTTTGGGTTTTGGACTGATGGTCGAACAAAAACAAGGAATTTAAAGACGTCACCTTAGGACAAGACAAGACATTTAGCACAGTACCATAAACACCAACATGTAAATAGTCAAATAACTGCAAAGTACACTGTCCACGAATGACAAAGAAAACTCTCTCTGTGAATACATAACTATTTGTTGGCTCTGTGGTTCCTTTTTGTCCCTAAAACATGATTTTCAGGCAAGATTTTGTATGAATTTCTTAGATTAATTGCATGAATGTTTAAGAAGTAAAACTTTAATTTGAAGTAAAAGTCAAGATTATTATTTGATTTCTGTTTTCTCAGCTGCTCCACTACTCTGATCATCTCTTTGGTTTGGAGCTGCTGTGCTGCGACTCCCCACACTGCTGTGTTTTTCTTCTAGAAAATTTTATTTTATTTTGCCAAAGAGCAACTTATTTCACTCTTGGTATCAGAACAAACTTGCTTTTTGATCCCAGTATGAGCACTTAATAGCTTGATCACTAACAACTCCAGTGCTACAGACACTGTCAGTGCATCTCTTAAAGAATAACTCATTCCTATTAAACCAAACAGCTGCTGTGGCCTTTACAACCCTTTAGATTCCACAAAGAGCTTTTTAGTTTACACTGGATGTGACCAATTGTTGTGCAGCTTCATTTAAAACGTGTTGTTTCAAATAATAATAATGGCTCAATTAGTGACTGGCTGTAAAGTCCTGGATTCATTATAGAAGCGCTGCCACTGCATTGGTGATGATCTCAGCTGGAAAGACCGGGCCTTGGCCTCCAGACTGTGATGAACAAAAAAAAAACAGCCTTCTAAAAACTCCAAATGCAGAAATGGGCTGTTTAGAGAGATGAGTATTCAGATTTATTGGATGCCTCGCTAATAAATCATCAGCTTCCAGTGGATTGTTTACAAGAGAAGAGGGATGCTGTCTGGCTTCATGGCGCCATAAACAGTTTTAGGATCTGATTTTGCATGTCAAGGCCGGCAGCTTCAAACGGAGATTCCATCACGGCAACCTTTATATGATGTGGTCCTCCGCTGTACATCACGATAATGTGGCATTTATTATCGGGGAACAAAAATTGCACTCTTTGTGTGTGTGTGTGTGTGTGTGTGTGTTGATTGACTGCAGGTGCTGTGTGTGTGTGAACTCCATTTACTGCAAGTCCAATAAAACCCTATGGATTTGTACATTTTACAATGTTTGCATCATGCATTTTGCACATGCATGGGTATATGCCTCTGTGTGTGTGTGTTGCCTGTATGTCCGTGCCTGTCCAATTCGGGGTGATCCGCGTGGGTGCACAGGTAATCCAATTTGTGTTTTAGAGACACAGCGCAGCACGAGTAATGCTCAATGATGTATGACCCATCCATTTGGTTGAGCTTTATTCCTAATGCCTCTCCAACTGCAGGGGGAAGTAGATCTTATTCAATTGGCTGTCAGTCTAGAGCTACTCACAGAAAAATAAAAGATTTTTTATTTCTCTCCAAACGTCTGCACTTTGTTAAGCGGAGGAGAGGCTTCACAAAACCATCAGTTGTCAGAGTAAAAGTATAGCGCAAGACTTTCCCAGTATCACATTTAGCTTTATTTTTCATTCTTTTACCTTTCTCCTTCTATGCTTTTCTTTTTGGTGGGTTTGATGGACTTAAACCTCAACTATGATCCTGCTCCTTTCAACCACATTTCAAAATCGGCAGGGAACAGCATTTAAATTGTGCTTTATGCCTGTAATTCAACACATTTCTGATTGTAGGGGTAGCACTTTTCACTTGCTTGTGTAAATGTGTAAAAACTGAATATCTTTTGATTTTGGGCTGTTGGGTGGACAACTAAAGACAACACATTGGGCTCTGGAAAATCGTAATGGCCATTTTTCTCTATTTTCTAGATAAAACCATCTGCCAGATCAATCGATAACAAAACTAATACTTTGTTGCAGCCCTGCACAAGATGTTATATTTCTCATTTCATGGTGACTTCAACAGTATTAGGAGGTGGATTTGTGAGGTGGGAGGAAGCAGAGCAGATGGGAAGTTTTGGCACGTTGTTCCTGAACACCAAACAACAGTGATGGTATACCCTATTAGCCCTCCACTGCGCTGGAGTACATCTCTGTCTTCTTCTCTGACACTACGTGGGCAGCCAAGGACAACAGTCAATGAGCAATATCAATTTACGTAATGGACTATTAAACAATGTGCTTAACATTTAGAATCACTGCACTGGCGTTCAGTGGGAGTGTGTGCCAGGAAGTCCGCTGCCATGATAACCACCCTGCGAACTGAAACACATTAGCCTGCTCTGCTGCCTCTTACTCACTCTGGCTCCTTCTCCTCCTACAGTTGGTTGTCCTGCCCGACACTGATGCCCTAACTCTCCCTTTACTCGCCTTTGGCTCTGCATGTGACTGTACGTCCAAATAACAATTCACTGTTTTGTACACTGCATTCATATAGAGCATCCCCTGTGATCCAGCTCATTATGTACTTTTACAAGCAAATCTTCGAATAAGTCACGTATTTTTTCTGTTATTTCCTCACTAGCTGACTAATTTAAAATAATAAAATCTATTCGAACGTTTGCAGGTAACAAGTTGTTTTTTATAGCGTAAGTAATTCACAGTAATGGATTTATTTGTTTTTTTTCTTTGAAGACTTTCTAAAAGTAGCTCTCCGCCTGTCTCTTTTTTCTCTCTGTCTTTGTTCTCTATACTGGAGTCAATCTGAGAAGGTAAACATCTTGTTCATACTAATTGACATTCAGACAGGAAGAAATATGTTGAATATGAACAACATCTTAATTGGTGTGAATTACCAGACTTGTAAGAGCCATGCAAATTGTAAATTAAATCAGGTGTATTATTGTAGTAATGCAATTGATTAAGCCACAATCCAGTTGCACAGTCCATTCAGGGAATAATTGTGTTTGATGGATGAGATATCAAGTGCTTTATAGGGTGGATTGGAAAATTAAACAATACAAGATCTTTGTGCTGAGAGAAATAGCAGTGAGAGTAAAGAGAATATGTAGTAAACGAGAGAACGAGGGTCTGTTGCTTGTCTGGTCAAAAGGGTCCAGTTAAACAGATCGTATTTTGGTAACTCCAAAATAATCATTTCAAACTGCATCCCGCCCAGTCCATTCTTTTTATTGGTTGCCACTAACCCAATAAATGCCTTGCTCAAGGGTACCTCCAAAATGGTGTTAAAGGAGGGAAGAGTGTGACTCATCCATTTTTCCCACCCACGTTTTCCCAGCCCATCCAGAACTGATGATGTTAGAGAAGTGGTTGAAAGCCCATTTCCCTTCCTCTAGGCTACAGCCCCTGATATGAACCCATTCTGTTAGCATTTCACTGTAGATTATGTATTTATTTTAACTTGTAGAACATTCATAAACTAGAATTTTAAAAAATATGTTCCTCTCAACCTTAGTTTAAGGAAGCATGTCTTCCATAGACAGAAAAGCTTGTTTTTTGGTCATTATTCCTGTATGTCCTGTAGACATCAGCACTAAAGCTTTAATATTACAATATATTAGTACATTGTGCTCAATATATAATGTAATAGGGCGAGGCTTTCGTGTGAATATCCTAAAGCTGAATATAAGTGAGGCAAATATGCTGGATTTCCAGTCAAATACATGATTTAGAAATGATTAGAGGGATCCAGATCATTCGTTTTTGTCTCGTACTGATTGTGTCTTAGTACCCATTTGCTTTGAGATCACTTTGGTGATCTCTTCTTAAACTGAATTTGTCTTTCTTTGGTTTATGACCAAATACCTGCAGAAAGAATGACATTCCCATCAGCCTCAGCTGTACTTTGTGTTTTATTGCTAATTAGTGGATATTAGCATGCTAACATACACATACATTATACCTGCTAAACATCCTTGTGAGCATGTTAGCATTTAGGTCAAAGCACCACTGTGCCTAAGTACTGCCTCACAGAGCCGCAAGCATGACTTCGTCTTACTACTAATGCACATACTGCTAAAACTGCCTTGTGTGTTGTGAGGAACTGGGGATTGTAAATAACATGACAATACTATATATAAGTCCTGCTTCTAGGTACAAAACAGTAGGGCTGTACTGGGTTAACTTTGATTATACGGGTTGTTTTGATGTTTGTATAGCTGGCTTTGGTCACACCCAGGCTAATGGGTGGTGCTAATCCAGTTTAAGGTGGCCACTGTTAGTGCTCAGTATATCGTATCAAATTACAGAGTGCTGTATCTGTCTAGCCTGCTTTATGAGGATGTTTTTAAACCACCTTCTTTTGACATTTTTGCTACGTTATGTGGTGAGCAAGTTACTGGAGGTGGTGGGGAAACATAAGCAAGGTATGAAAGGCATTCTTTGAATATAAGATAAGGTCTGTAATATCTTTCACCATGATACACTTGTGTACTTTAATGGAGTGGCTCTTCCAGTTATTGGTTAGTCATGTGAAATCAGCTTGGTTATTATTTTGTTTAACTTATCTTTCAAGAATGACAAATCTTTTTAGTGAACATGTTTTTTGAACATTTTGTTACATTTCTATTTTGATGTGAATGTCTAAAATACTGTATGTGACAAAATGTGTGATGACAAAACAACATGTAAAGTGTTTTCAGTTCAGAATGCATACAGAATAAGTAGAAATCTCACACTGTATGCAGTTTTTTTCATTTTGTTTAATATAAAACTCTTATTCTTCTTCTGTCTCTTAATTTTCTTCTCCTCTGCCACCTCGCGTACCTCCTCCTTTAAATACCCCAGTCAGTGCATATGAGCTAACTAACTTAAGTTTTTCACCCAAATGTAGAAAAACCCTTAATGAGGCTTTAGGTTGTGCTATTTTTCATCTTCAGAATTTTGCTGAGCTGTATTTAACATCACATGGAATAAGCACCCTTCAGTTCACAAGACTCGGTGGAAAAAATCTAATTCATTAAATCTCAAAAACCCTCAGACCCAAATTAATTTGCACAAGACTGTAACAGTTTGTGTTTGGTGATATTACAGTACATGCCTCGTCAATTGGTTTTGATTTTTGGTGGAGTGCCCTGCCGTGGCTAACTTGAAATAAATAGGCATTTCCAATGTCTTTGCTGCTGATATTGGTAGACATGTAGCCCTCGTTTCCAAGAGCATAGCTCAGTGAGAGATCTCTGAAACCCATTTCCTGCCTGGCTTAGAATAATGAGGTGTTAGAGCCTGCTGGCTGGGCTTAGATGCACACCCCAATGGAAAAGTTATGGATGGTATACAGTCACACACACTTTCACACACACTCAAAGACATGGACATATGCCCCCTGGAGGTGTTATGGATAGCTGCATATTGCAAAGCCAGCCAGCAGGCAGCACTGTCAGCCAGCCTGCACTGTGGGCATTGATAGGACAATCAGTTCACTCAGGAGTCACCACAGCCAATCATCAGACAGTTTCTTGGCGGGCAGCACCCAATCTTCAGAGGGTTGCCAGATACTCTATCCTCAGTGAGCTGTTGCTGGCTCGCTGCTAGCCAACCATAAAGAAAGCTGCTGCCTTGCGTCAGCCAATCGTGTGAGTGTTGGCCAGAGTTAGACCTATCGACAGAGAACTGCTGCATGGTTACAGCCAATCTGGGCTTTATCCTTCCCTACAGATGTCCGATTAGTGTTGTTTAGGGAAATCAAACTGCCACAACAGGCCCACTATGCCAATGTGGCACCGTGAATGGAGAGACTGGTAGAATGGGATAGGAAAAACCCACAAAGGCTTACTTAACTGTAACACTCTGATACTCTGGCTGTCATGCTGTGATACTGAGTGTTTGACCGTGTAGCATTGTTGGTAGGCAAAATATAGTTCCACCTCAGCTTGACAACCTTTCTTAATAATACCATGAGCTGTCGAGGTCTTTCTTTAATGAGATTCTAAATTTACCAGCATGTACTCGTAAATGCCTATAAGTTTATTCCTCATAAACCTGTGCTGGCTTACACGAGCCAAGGACGTATTCAGTGATCTCTGGTCATGTTCAGTTTAATGGGCCCATAACACATGCCAGCGCCTTAAGTTGACATCGGCATTAGATCAGAAGATAGTACAGAGGTTTTAGTAGTACTCAAGCTTTCTGTTTTCTCCGTAAAATGTACAAGGTAATGTGTGTGAGAGTATTTGTTTGTGCCTGATTTTGCATGTTTTATGTTATCTACCAATTCATTAAACCCTTGTTCAACATTGCAGCGCTCATCAGTTGAAGTAGCAAAAAGAGCTAACAGCACCTGAATTCCAGAAGAAAACAAGCAATTTTCAATCAAACAGACTTTAAAGTCCCTCCTCTTCCCCGTTTTCACAACACATTTTATGGCAAACTCGGCTGATACTTTTGCTGTAAGTCTCTGTAGTTGTACACCATTTTTCTTGCACAATATTTTATTATATTATATTTCATGTATTTAAACACAGCTCTTAAAATAAGATGCTTTTTTAGTTTGTGGAGAAGCTTGAGAATGTTTATATATATATTTTCTAAAAAAGATTAAGGCTACTATAGACCTGTTTCACAGAAGACATTTTGACATGTCATAGCAACAAAAACACCGGTGTAATTCATAACAATAAGGTGAGCTAATTCCAGGCCTTGGTATGGTGCATGCTGGCTCGCTGGCATGATTTACTGGGACACTTGGAACTGAACCCGAATGAACGTTGTTAGTTACACCTGTGATTCTTCTGCTAAGATAAGTCAGAATGTCAGCTGTGAAAAAGGTCTACTAAATGTAAAAAAGTTAAAAAAAAAGTGGAACATTTTATTTCTATTTTTTTTGCAGTGTTGGTGGTTGAACTGAATAATATTCTATGAAATTTAGATTTTTTTCTTTATAGTCTCAGAGAAAATGTGTTTCAAACACTTTTGTGTTTCTTTGCAGTGCTAAAAAAGTCCTATGCAATGCATGCCGGCAAACTTTCAAGCATCTCACTGTACCCAATGAAGACTGTACATGAATGAGAGGAAGGTTAAAAACAGGTGGCTTCAGGTTTACCATTTACCATGGTTATTAATTAATCTGCAAATAATTTCTCTATTAATTAACAAATTAATGATTGAATCTTTAAAATGTTAGAAAGTTAATAATTCCCATCGTACAATACATTGTATAATTGCCCGTTTTGTCCGACCAACAGTTCAAACAATTTACTATCATAGAAGAACCAAGAAAACCACCAAATATTGACATTTGAGAAACTGGAAACAGCAAATGTTTAATTGTTTCAGCGCTACTTGGAATCTTGTATTGCAACACAGCTACTCATAGTAGAGCTCATATCAAAAATGTTGGGGATTAATCTTTTATGGTAATATGTGTGAATATAAGTGAAGCAAACCCAGGAAGAGTGAATCCAAGATGGTGACTCTAATGCATTGAGTGATATCTACGCATGTGCTGAGGTAGAAAAAGCCTTCAGTGTTACATTAGTTCATTTCTGCCTGTTTGGTTTGGTCGGTTTGATGCTTACATTGTGTGTAGGCAGGAGGCATCACTGTGTTTTTGCTGTGGGATCTCGCTGCATGGCTAAAATAACAAATGCTATATGCTTCAGCACCATGGACAGAGACAGTACCATCGCAGTGCTGCTTCAAGGCGAACAACAAAGTGCATCTCACAGCGTTCCAGCTGATATTCTGCGCTGTTCCGGTTTGGAGTAAAAACTGAGTATCTACTAATCAGCTTTAAGTAATACATCAGATGAAACCAGGCTGATTTTTGTATCATTTCCTCAAGATAGTTTGCATGATATAAAGCTTGCATGAACATAATGGATGCAGCTGTATGCAGTCAAGCTCCATAACCCCTGCTGTGGAGTGCCGAAATGTTCCAGCAAAGATGAATTGATGAAATGTCCTCTAAATCTCCCCGCCTTCACCCTCCACAGTCTCTTCTCTTCTCAGCAGGGCTTTGGCAGCTTCACACTGGCCTAATTTAAGAGTAACAAGGTGTGTGTCAACGTGTGTGCTCATGGGTATGAGTTTGTATGATTGTGTCTGTTTTCTATAAATAGCACCTCTGAGAGCCACAGCTGTGCATAGTTTGTTTTGTGAAACAAAAAAACGAAGCCCTCTGCTGTGTTAATGAGCTATCTCCAACTCAAGTACCCAGTTTATGACAGTAAGCTTCACTTTGACCCCATGTGCCACAAACAGACCACCTGACATGTCTCTCTTGATTTTAATAATGACTGTCTGAGCTGGACAGGCCTGTTGTTGTGTTTTCAGTGACGCTGCAGTCTCTGCGCCGTATGAATGTCTGTGTTTTTCAGTACACACTGTGTGATAGATGATCTGTGCTGATAGTGCGAAGCCAGATCTATACACGGTCTCATTTACCATAACAGTGTAGGCCGAGGAGTGCATGCGAGTGCATTACAGTGTGTAATCAATACGCTCTGACAGCCCCTGATGTAATAATATGCATGTGCTGCTGGCAAACCATTTCAAGGCCTTACACACATGGATGACCCCACGGATGAGTTTCTTCTCAATTATATAGTAGGAAGGGCCGGGTGTAGTGTAAGCTTAGTCTTTCTAACAAGTAAGGCATGGGGGGAAAGCATAGAAAATAATAAAATTCATTGTGTGACACCTTTGGTAATGGACTATGTGTACCCATTGTCAAAGTTAAAATCCATTGAATGCACAGTGATATAATCAATGCCAGTGTTCTGCATCACCCGAGAGGACACAGCCAGTACTGTGTTTAACCATAACATGAGTCACGTACAAATTTAATATGGATGGGTCAGCTCGGCTGCGGTACAAAAGGAGGGAGATGATATCAATCTAGTGCTATAATAACTACTATATGGTCACTAAAGATGTATTATAGGATTACCGTAACCTTATAATAGACTTTGGTTGAGTCATACATTGTGATACTTTCAATCTTAAAGCTCAATATTTTTATATTAATAGTGGACCAAATTATGAAGTGCAATGTGAAAGGAGTGACCGGTAGTGACAGAAATGGTCAGCTGTACTGAGAGTTTTAGTATTACAGCTCATTATTTTGGTTTTACTGTTTTGGTTGAGTCCCTCCGCTCTCACCGACCTTGTTTCCAGCAGCAGCAGCCGGCGGCTAATTGGATTGAAAAATAAACTCATAAACTCACTTTACACTGTCTTCCCTGTACCAAACAACAACGACAAAGTTAGCGACTAGCTGGTGAACATCGGGGAGCATTTAGCTGCTTAAAGGACAGTTGCTAGCCCGTTTCCATAACAACTTTGTTAAATGATAATATGTCATTGTTGTGTTTAAAGCTTGTTCCACTGCCCCCAAGTAGCCAAAAGAAAAAATTCATGCTGATTTAAAGATATTTTAACATAAGAGTGTACGCTTTTGAATAAAGAAATAAGATAATCTTCTTACAAATAAAAAGTTCCTTTCATAAGCACTGAGCATTTACACAGTGTCATGCACTCGCGCAGTCGACAGTTTTTATCTCTACTAGATCAGTTATAATTCTTTGATTAAGCAGTGATGTGTGTGACCTGGGACTGAAGTCTGTTTGAATGAATCCAATACGGATTAAATGTGTGTTCATCATCATTAGCAGAGATCATATGTGAAAGAGGTATTAATCATCAACAGGTGGTGGGTGACCAGTTTTTGAATATTTTTTCAAAATTATTTTGGGATGTGGGCAACATCTGATATGACTGTGTTGGCCTTGTTTCAACAGCTTAATGATGCTGAACTTATTTTGTTACTATGCTTTTTTGTGTTGGCATTGTGCAGTTTTATCATACAGCTGAAATTGACTTCCACCCCACAGTCCCTTTATAACAAACTAGAAATGTATTCCAGTGGTCCTGGTACAGAATTAATAAGGAGTTTGACGTGATAACAAAAACTATTATTTTTTAGAATTGTTACTGTATGCATATTGCAAATGTTTTTCTCCTTCTGTTTCTCACTCTCTCCTGTTTCTCACTATCTGGTTCTCCCATTCTGAGAAGGTGATTATGGAGCCAGAAAACTAGCAGGATATGGTTAGTGGTCCTGAGGGGTTGGTCTGAGGACATTAAGCCCATAGCGACAACGAGCCCCAGCTGTTGGAGTTTTTTTCACATTCATTTGTTTGTCAAATTTAGAGTCTCTACCATTGCCAAGAACCCCCTCTGCCACTCAGGCACTCCAGGACCGTGGTGACAAGGCTGCTTTTAGCCAAATCCAATTTAATCTCCATTGGCGGTAGTGGATAAAGCTGTCTCCATCTCCCCCAACAGAGGCCAAAGAAGGCTAGGCGTTCCACTGGGAGCCGCTCATTCAACACACAAGAACATAATGCACAGTCAAACACGACACACACACATGTACAGAGTGAAGATGACGAGAGAGCCCTAAACTAACAGTCTAACAAGGACAATTGTATGTGCAGAGGCAGTCTCTTGTTCTCCCTCTCCTACCTTTTCTCTCCCTGTTGTGTGTTTCTGCAGAGGGGGAAATGATGTCACTGTTATGGAAATTAGATAATGAAATGAAAAAGGAGAAGCACATCTGAGACTCCGGCTCCTAGCCTGCAGCTCCTCCGCTTCCCTTAAAAAAAAAAAAAAAAGACTTATAGCTATCAGGAAGCTGTGTGTGTGTGTTGGAGTGTGTGTGTGCCTGCAGATGGTTGGGTGGGTGGATGGTTTTGGGGGAGTGTGGGGGAATGACACTACAGCCTGAGATGCACATTTATGCAAATTTCACATCTTTACCCACAGGTTCATCACAACATTTGCTCAACATTTAGCAACAACGCCGTTTAATCACAAGTGCTTGTAGAGCAAATAAACAAGTGATTTCAGAATAACTCTGCATTAGTTTGACTGTAAAGATCCACTCAATATGTAGCATTGACAACCCCCCCCTGCACTGTTTTGCACTTCTCACATCAGAGTGAGTGGCAGATGTGCTTCTTATGCCAGTGCCAATTCCCCAACCAGCAGGGAAAAAAACAAGATCAGAAAAAGTAGCTAATTAACATCCAAATGTGCCACCAGCAGAATTGTATTTTTTGGCTCATTGCTCCCAAACGACCTCTGCGCTGCTGCTCAACATACATGACCACTCACTCATTTAACATCTTGTTAAATAGGGGGCAAAGAAGGAGGTGCGTTTAATCAAGTCGATTATTGATTAATTGGCCATAAACATGTAAATGTAACTTTTTAATAGAATCTTAAAGAATGTTGAAGGACGCCTCTGATAACACAAACAGATGTTTTAAGGGACTGCTGGGGTTAATTTGCTGTGCCCCACATTTTACAGAAATCTTTATTTGCAAAGGGACGTCTTTTATTGAAGGACTATCAGTGGTGAAAAGTAACTAAAACTGCATTTACTTACTTACTTACTTACACTAGATTTTAGAAGGAAATATTATACTTTTTGCTCCACTCTATTTATTTGACAGTTATGTATTTAGTTACTTTGCAGGTCTTTTTTTTTTCTTTTTTTTTTACATACAAAACATATGATCATATTATGAAATATGAGGCATTGTTATCAATCAGACTATAACAGTATATAGAATCATTTCAATTAGCTCAATTTGAGCCAGTTACAGCATTGAAAGGCTGCTTACACATTAAGGCATTAATAATAATAATAATCCAGTAATATAATATACTGTTTGTGTTAACATAACACTCTGAATGGGGCCATTCTACATAATGAGTACTCCTACTGTGGACATTTGAAGTACATTTAGCAAATAATATTTCTGTGCTTTTGTTTCCACCCTGTGGAGTTTTTGACCACTAATGGGGCTGTGGAGCAATGTTTTAACTAGTGGGTGTTTGGATGCACATGCAAGCAAACAAGCATGCGGTGCCGTCATTTTCAGGCTATTCTGTTGATGGCGGTAATGCACCGAGAAACATAGCAATGCACAAGAAGAACAATGCTAGCAAGCAAACATCAATGTAAACAATGCACAATTTAAAATATTAAAAATGTGTCATGATAAAGGAAATGCCTTAAGGACACCAAAACATTCCCAGTGCATAAGACAGATTCCTAGTCCACATAATGAACTTGTATGGGCTGTGTCTGGCCTGCTATGATGTATTCAAAGCTTTGTCTATCGCCCATATCCCCTCAACCAGGACATCTTTTATCTCGAACCTGTCAGCACGTTGACATCTCACTTTATGCAAGCCCAAATCCCAGTGCATTAATGTCTCATTACCCATTCATAGATGTCTTTTCTGAATATGCTATGAGTAGTTACTGTCAGTAGGGTATCAAGTGGCTTTCATGAAATCTAAACAAACAGGAAATTATGAAGTAATGACGCCGATTTTAGTTCATGCTTTGGGCCAAGTCATCAGAGAGAGCAGGTCTTTGTTATACAAGGATATGCAAGAACATTATGGTGCTCATTATGTACGGTTAAGAGAGGGTTATTTGCTTTTGTCTCTCTAAGCTTAGTGTTGTCTGCATAAAGAACAAGTGTGTGTTTATGTGTGTGTGTAGCTGTTGCAGTAGCGGCTATAGCAGTTGAAGATCATTAATTACGGGTGTTTCCCTACTTTCCTCCAGGACTGATAGTATGCTGCAGAGATACTGGCTCATTGGAGTAAATGGCATTAGTACTTTGTTCAGCTAGTGCCCTGGGGTCTTGTTTCTAAGCCTTTTTTGTTTCAAGTGGCAGCCTTGCGTGAAGCTCCCTTACACTGAGCCTATTTCTCAAGCCCTTATCCCCCCCTATGGAATTCACCACCAGTGTATTCATCTCCAAATGCAGAGAGGAAGACAACGAAGGGGTAAGAGCAAGAATAGTCCAACAAGGCTTTATGAGTAGCCATTTAGCAGCCGTATCAAAGTTCATCAATCTGCGTAGCATTTCGGCAGGCAGGACGAGCGCCGGGGCATTAAGCTAACAAGCTGAATGAGACAAACAGCATGGTTGGTAACAGGGAGGGACAAGTGGTTACTGCGTGGCCAAGGGTACACTCTGGCTGAGACTCCCAATGCAGCGTTAGGGAGGAGTGTCGCCACGCTCATTAGCGTCGCAGCATAGAGGTAGAACTGAGTCTGCTGCCGGGGCTGAGTCTGCCGAGAGAGGCCCGCACAGGAAACTGCTTCTCCAACATGAAAGGCACACTACAGTCTGCGGCTCCTCGTGATTTCTGCTTGATTTTTTTTTTTTTCTTTCACCAATTTGTACTCCTCCGCCTAATCATATCCCGTATCCGCTCTCTAAATCGTCTCATCCCAAACCTCTTCACTAATCATGTAAGTTGGAGAGGAATAAATGCTTAGCAGATGCTAGTGTTGTCAGGGGTCGGTTACATGCTTTCACAGCCCACTGGAACTGAGCGTTTTGGGCAATTTACCTAAGACGACTCGTTCCTCCCGTTTCACCCCCACCCCTTGTGTCTCACTGTATGTTGGGTGGTGGACAGATATGAAATGTCCTTACTGTCTCACAAGGGTCATGTGATGGTGGAGAGAAACCTCAGTGCAGTAATTACAGCTATGGACAGACAGCTGTGGAGAGAGCGTTTTTCTGCCCTGCACAAGTACTGCAGTATGCCTGTGCTGCTGAACAGCAGTATCACAGTGTCTGGCATTTTTACATCCCTAATTGCATTACATTAGGAAATGATGTGCTAAAATCAATGTGCTAAATGATGAGTTCTGCTCCAAAATGAGATAGCCACCAATTTAAACATGGACACCCACTCTCCATATTGTCTAATGACAGTTGAGAATATTTAGGTTACTATTGAAATTTTGTGAAGTCACATTAAGACATTTACAAATGTTGGGTTTTTTTTGAGACCATCAGTGTTTTTCAACATATTGTTGATTTTTTTTAATTTTAATTTTAATCTTCTGGCATGTAATTACACTGATTTGTAAATTCATTCTGATAGGTTCCCATACCAAGGAAGTGAGGAGGATAAGGGGGAGGGAATGAAAAATATTACTTGTTTTGAGGCCGGCCATCAATTGTTTACAGTTGGTCTTCTACTTGACACCCCATTTGAATTATTGCCGCTTACACTGGCTAATTTGGTTAACATGCAAATTGAGTGTCACTTTGAATCAAAGTGGAGTGATACTGATTGATCACTGCTTTCGCCACAACTACAGAATCTATTTTCTCCACTGTAACTGCAATTTTTCCTCTAAAAATAGATAGTGTGACTGGGGCCAAGGTGCATTGGTGCACTGTAGAGGGTCACAAGTTCAAATACTAACTCAAAATGCCAGAAATGAATCATGGGCTTTTGACACCTCTCATGATATGAATACTCCTGAAGTAGCATCAGGCAACTCAAGTCCTTCTCAGTTTGGATTAATTTAAGGCCCAATCTGTAGTTTTTGATCACATAAATCACATAAAGTTGATGTATATTCACATACATGAATGAAACGTATATAGGGACATTCAACACTTGTGATTATAAATTACCTGTCAGTTAATCTGAGTGTGATAGGTTTACTTTGGGTCACTTTTTTGTGATTTGATTTTTGGTGGTGGGATGACCTTTTTGTTTAAATTGTGCGTTGTGCCTTTAAGAACCAATTAAAATACCAGTGCATATTTTTATACTAACACCTTACATGCATGCATGGATAAATACAGTGAAGAAAAGATGTTGCTTGCAGTTTTTCTATTTTTCATCTTTGTTAGTGCAAATTAAAAAAAGAAACATGAAACACTGAAAAACGTTTTGCACTAAATAATGCTGCTTACAGAGAAAATACATACTTGACATAAATAAGATTTGCTCAAGATTAAAAGAGAAATAAAACCTGTCTTATACCATTTTTTTAACAGTGCTTGACAAAACATTTGGCAGCACAAGCTCTATCAGTACCGCATGTTTTTGTCTGTGACAGTGCTACTCTCACAAGTCACTTCTGAAAAAACTACATCGTTAGCACCCTTCCTCGACTTTGTATTTGATAACAATGTTTGAAAAGCTAAACCAAAGAGAGCGCTATAAAAGAAAAATGTGTGTCAAATCTTCTTTTTTTTTTTCCTTTTTCTTGTACAAATACCTCTGGTTTGTTGTGTGCAGTACAAACATGGCCGAAATCGCTTGTTTTCAGTGAGACAACCTCTTAATCAATACACCATCTGTTGTGCTAAACTGCTCATTCCTTCAGAAATGACCGGAATGCTAAGGCGCTTTGTGCTTTTTCCTCCGCAGCACCTCCAACTGTCCGCATTATACACTCAGGGCATGCCTGCAATGTGGAGGAGGAGAGGCACACGGAGAGAGTCTACACCATCAGAGAGGGAGAGACCCTGGAGCTCACCTGTCTGGTGACGGGACATCCTCGACCGCAGGTAAGGAACTCTGTAGCTTTTTTGTCCGCCCTTAACTGACAGCGTGGACAAAAATAGCCACACAAGGGAATCATGGGACAGGATGCTAATTTCATCTCTCCTTCCTGCCTGGTTCTCCTTTCCTCATTCTCCTTCAGCAGCTTCCTTTTAACTCTATATTAGCGTCATTGAGTGGCACACCACGTACCTCTGCACTAAAACAGCTTAAAAGTTTAATCCTTTAATTATTGATGGTTTAGCTTGCTTTGTGCACCTGCATGTTGATAATGAAAGCTCCCCAAGTCTAATGAGATACGGGAACAAAACAGCTGAAACATCTGCCAAAACAAAACTGTAACGAGTGAGAAACAGGCCACAGTAGAAAGACTCTGGGTCATGTGAATGCACATGGGTCCTCGGAATCTGAAGAAGAGTTTTTCTCAAACTCTTTTATTTACTGTTGTGATCTGAACTAATTAAAAAACCTTCCACCTTTTTTCTGAAGAAAATAGGCTTTTAATTAGTTCTTGTTGTGCCTTCCACTTATTGCCTTTCTCATCCAAATATAAGAAGTAAAAAAAAAAATATATGATGATAAAAGTAAGAAACGAGCAGAAACAAGATGCTTGGTTAGACAAAATAACAACCAGGTATAAATGTCAGCTCTGCCATAATATTACCTGACCGTCACATTTTGTTCTCATATTAATCTGGGCAGGATTTGCTCACACTAACCTTTCGAACGTTATCGAATGTTGTTTCCAATTTGCTTGATAACACAAATGACAGAATTCAGCACTATCTCCGGACAGGACTGAGCTCATTTACATTAATTCATATAATTCCCCTTTTGATCGATAGACAGGGCCATTAGTTTGTACACTTCCCCTCTGGATGCCAAAGCAAAAGAGCATATTGATTTTTATATTTCAATTGAAAAGGTGAGACCTCTTAAATTAGCGAGAGGTTCAGACACACCGTTCATCTCCCTCTGTCGTCAAGGGGAACAACTTCACACTCATCATCGCTCTCTTTCCTCTTAATTAGAATTTCTGAAAAACAGAGCAGAGCGAGGGGAGGGGGAAGAGGAGAGGAAGAGTGGGAGATCAAAAGCCCTGCGTGGCTGTGGCAGGAGAGGCAGGATCTCCTTTGAAACGGAGTCATTATGAGACTCACACAGATCCCCTGGCACAGCGGGTCTCGGCTGTGTCTCTCCGGACTTTGGGATGTGTCAGCTTTGTCCCCCCTCTGGTAGTGGCATGGGACCGGCGGGCAGCGCACACTCATTCTGAGTGGTTTCGGAAGCTGAGGAGGTTATCTGGGGTGGCGGTAGACCTAAGGCCGGTTTTGTGATGTTGGTGGAAAAACACAAGGGTATGTGACCTCATCGGAAAACAGACTCGCGAGTTAATACAGCAATAACGGCTCATCTTTTCATTAGAATTAAATATTAATCCGCAGAACATGTTCCGAGTCTTTCTTTGCCCCCAAAGTTCCACATTTTAATTGAGTGGAGTTTCTTCATCTTTCAAGAGCATATGTTGGGGGGGGGAGAGTTATCGGTACTCTTTGAAAAGGTTGTAGCGCACTTTCAATGTGTCTTAACTTGATTAATGGCATGGGCACAGGTTTGGTTTGTGTGTGTGTGTGTGTGTGTGTGTGTGTGTACTCTCTACTTCTTTTTCCATGTCATATGCATGCACATGCTGTACTTACACACACACAGACCTTGATACTGCAAAATGTTTGCTCTATGTATTTGGTTACATAACTAATCATACAGTACAGATTTATTTTTCTGACTTTATAAAGATATATTATGTTTTGTTTTATCGCATGTGATAGATTTTCAACAAAAAAAAACATAATGTAAAAAAAACAACATGTCACAAGAAAATGAATGAAAACTAATCAGTAGGAAATGTGTTACTCTGTTTCAACCAACTGTCTGCTTTTATCCACCGTAAAACTTCCCTGGAGATTCTGTGTCCTCTCTTTCAGTCCGTTGATTTGGACTTCACAACTCATACAACGAAACAACTGATGCATGGAAAGAAAAAATAAACTTGGAAAAGGGGGATTGGAGAAGGATGGTGTTAGTTAATAAACTACTGTATGTATACTGAGCATCTCTGGCACAATCTTACTTAAGAATTAATGCTGCACAGACAGATGATAATATAATTGTTTGCTTTGAACATTCTTATTAGCTAAGCTGTTGCTGACACTTTGGTTCCTCTGAAAAAAGGAACTGATGTCCTCCATCTTTTGCTTTTGGCATTTACATCAATGTTAAAATGAGATGTTTGAGCAATGAATACCAATTAACTCACTAATACCTCACGTCTAACTTTAAACTTGAAAATCAACTGATTGATGTTAGTTAAACCCAGCAAAGATATTATTTTCTATCCAGTGATGTTTGAAGAGTTTAACTATAAATACCAACCACTTCAAACTTGCCACCGTTCAGTCATCTCACAGGCGTTACTGACAGTGCGTAGTATAGCCAGAGGGTTGTCCAATCATCAGGTAAGGTACATCATATCTTGCTCTTTCACTTTTTTATTAAAATAGACCTGACAGCTCTGCATAGACCTTACCAGTAAATTCATGTGCAATTGAAATGACAAACTCATATGAGATCATTCACAATATTGATTGGGACACGTCATTAGCACCTTGGTGGGGACATGTCAAATTCCTACACGGGGGAGGGGAGGGGTTCTGTTTTCCGTTCCATAAGCGCTTCGCTCCGACCACATAGTTCAAAACACATTGGTTCCCTCGTGGTGATGATATGGGTCGAGTACAAAAATTGCCACGCGTGATGAACAGTAAAAGATTCTGGGCTTTGCTGAAAACATTCAGAGCTTAAGCCCCGTAAGCCTGCCCCTGTGCCGCCTGTGATCTACACCTAAGATTAATGGAAAAGAAGTCTTTCCTATCTGTGGAATCATTTTCAATTTTGTTTCCTTGAACAACCACCACACCAGCAGTAACTTAAACCACACTCTTCCATCTGCACCACAATATCACAGGGGGCCAAGTCACACTACTCGATCACTGTAAATGGCTTCAATTAGTTCTGCATTAGCAAATCACAAAATTGCTTTTTTCCTCTTTACTGTCCAGATTTCAGTCTCTCTCCCTGACTTTGAGATACTACCAGCTCCTGCAATAATACATTTACCGAGGGGTGTTGTGCCAAGTACCAACATCAGCACCACAAAGGACCAGCCGCGGAGTAAATGGGGCCACGGTTGGCAATTTTGCCACCGTTTAATTCTTCACATGTCTATCAATATGCACACTTCTTAAATTACATAGACGCCCCTCAGGCCTTTCTACTGATGGAGTCTCTGGATTGTATCCAACCAGGCAGCAGCTTCCTCACAGTGGGCCTTTCTGTCAGTCTCGTGCACATCCGCCCACCCACCTCAGAGGAAAAACAGAGGCTTTCTAATAATAAAATCATACATGCATCCAACACACACACACACACACATTCATGGCAACGGCAGCACTTGTCTGCCTTCCCATTTAATTGTCAAATAAATATACGTTTCCGTCAGTCACCCGCACACCGTATAATATGTGCTTTTCCGCTGTGCCTCGTGGGTTTGGCATTTTAAGGTGTTACTATGGGCTGTGCAGGAAGACTGGGACTATTGGCATCTGGCAGGCTCGGGGGTGGCGGGACAGTGGAGTAAAATGCTCATAGATGTATAGTGCAGAGGTCACTGGAAGGATTTGTGGAACTTGGCTCTCTGAGGAGAAGGATAAAACAGCAAATCTTAGTTGGTGGCCAGCACTTCTCCCTCACTCTCTGCTTCTCATCTCTGTAAAACACTAGCATGTCCATCCCCTTGCTCTGTCGCTTCCTTCTATGTATTGCTGGAAAAAATTGTCAGTCAACCCCGAATTAATCAACAACGATTATAGATAATAAATGAATCGTTCACGTAATTTATCAGACAACAAGAGTAAGATTCTGCAGCCATGCCAGCAGCTCTGGGAGACTGTAGGCTGAGCTAAATGCTACAGTGACAATGCGAACATGCTGATGTTTAGCAGGTTCACCATTGTAGTTTAGTGTTTTAGCATACTAAAATAGCTAACATTTGCTAATTAGCACAAAACACAGAGTACAAAATGTCATTAGTTTTGCAGGCATTTGGTCATAATTAAAGGATTTGGAAAATTAAAGTTTTTTACTTGATGATGACACCAGATGAAGTCAGAGGATCATCAAAGTTAGTTCAATTCATCCTGTGGGGAACATGAATGTCCTAAATTCCATGGCAATTTAAAAATGTCATCTTGGCATGACATAGATTAAAAGATTAATTGAATCTGTGGAAAATTAATTCATCGATTAATTGACTATGAAATACCTCTATCAAATATAAAGACTCAAAAACCTCTTGCCTTTTTTTAATTCTCTCTTTGACTCTGAATTGGCCTTCTTAATGTGTGAAGACATCTTCGTCGATTCCTCTCTATGTCAAACAAACATGTCCATTGTCTCTTTCATTCATCTCCCTCTATCTAGTGCTGAAACAATTAGTCTATTAATCAATTAGTCGATGAACATGAAGTAAATCTACTACAATTCTGTTCACTGAGTCATTTATCAAGCAGAATTGCCAAACGTCAGCTGGTTACAGCTTCTCAAATGGGAGGATTTGCCGTTTTTCTGTGTTTTATATCGATGGAGATTGAATATCAATCCAATTAGAAGTTGTTACCCGGGGTTTCTGTATTTTCTTTACTTTTTTCTTGACATTTTATAGATTAAAGGATTAAACAATAAATCAGAAAATTAATGATAATAATAATGATAATCGATACTGAAAATTGATATTAGATTCAGATTGCCTCCGTTAAATATAAAGACTCTTTTCCTTTGTCTCACTCTGTCTTTGTCTCTGTATCAAAACACCACATACATGTACAGCTTTATCTGTTCATACTTTCACGGTCACAGTTCTCCGGCTTCATTCATTGTCTTTGATGCCGTGAGCAGACATCAAAGAGTCCCTGATGATGAAGCCATCTGCCCCCGTCTCCCCTGCCCTGGCCTCCATCCATTATGTCCACACTACTTTGTTTGAGTACCAGGCTCCAATAGCCAGCAACACCACATTGCAAACACCTTTTTTTTTTGTTTCAATTATTGGCTGGCCAGATTCAACTCGCAGCGCCACGGGTCAGCAAGTACAAATAAGCTGACCTCAGGCCCTGGGACATTTCGCTTTATACAGACCAATTGGAGTATGTGATCTGTTTTGGATGCTCCCATGACAGTTAGCCTACAGTGCTGGTGTCTTTAGCAGATGGTGCTTTTTTGAACAGGATTTAGCCGTCTATTTTTTCACAGTTTGCCATACTAACTGCAGTATCAGAAGAGGCACGAGTTTCCCCTTTAACTACACCCTGTCCAGTGCAACCATAGTGATTTGCACTCACTCGTCTTAAAAGTGACTTAAACTGCAGCACTCAACATACTGTATGTAGTTCAACAAGGCAAATAAAAGCTGGTTAACTTCATTTTTATATTTGTCTTCGTGCGTTCCCTATCCGATTCTGGTTCCTGTTTTTTCATTTCAGTATCAAAGACTTCACAGCAGCGTGTTTCCCGTTGTCATCTGTATTTTACAAGGGCCAGTATTTTCTGATACAGACCTGTAGAGTCTTTGCACTCACAATTTGTGATTTGGACCCCCCGTTGCTTCTTCTGATCGCTTGATTGTCATGCTCAGCCACACTTGGCTGCACCACTGAGCGGCACAGACCACCATCAGTGCCTAAAAGAAAAGATGGCAAGCAATTAGAAACTAGTCTGTAGTTAGGGAGAGCGAAACGTCACAGCAGGCATTATGGGAGATTCACCGAAGACGCGTGCTCCAGCATATGATCCCTGCATAACAACAGACACTGGGCGCATTTTAATTAGCTCTTGCCGTGACATCGCAGCATGTGTGGTCTCAAACACTGCTGGGATTTTCAGTTGGATACTAATCTAGACGAGATTTTACTTTCCTTGTAAGCAAATGTTGATCTTTCTATTGGGGTGTGATTTAAGAGGGAATGGCGTTGTGGCACTGCATTGACTTTTTTCTCCCCCTGTGGTACTAAGTGGTGTCATGTTTTTGATGCTTTTCTAAAAATAGAATATGCAAAATGTGAAAGCACAACTCCTTTTTTCTAAACAATGTGAGGCGAAACATGAAAACCAGACCCCTTTTACATTTCATGGTAATAATATATGCATACATCTGCAAGGGACAGACAGGAATAATTCATTTCTGCCATAAAACAGTGGCTGGGTGGTACATCTTGGGCAGTTTGACTTATTCCCCAGTGTATACTTGCAGGCTCCTTATGAGTTTCAGCTGAGGAATAAGAAAGGAGCAGCAAAAATAGCCAAAAAACCCAGCCAGGCTGCCAGTGGGCTAGGAGGAGCAATTATCATATTGCTCAAATCCGCCAGCTCCTCTCAGATCAAGAGTATTTGCATTGCACTAAGGAGAGTGAAGAGGGTCAAACTGTTCTCACCGGGCATACTTCAGGAATCCCCCTGTGGGTAGAGGTGCTCAGATGTAAAAAGTCAAAGGAGTGGAGGACTGAAAATAGCTTCAGGGTACAGGGAAAGTTGAAAGCTCACCAATAATTTGGTCTTCTGCCCCCGTGAAACAAACAGGAGCACTTTCCTTTTGAAAGTATGAAGCGTTATTTGAATACCCACTTCTTAGTGTCACTCTAACAATGCACTTATTGATACTGCGCTTTCCTAAAACTCAAAGCTCTTTACACAAAAGGCAAAGGAAATGACTGGGGGTATAAGCTGGGAGAATATTGAATTCTGCTGAGGTCGCCATAAGCCAGCTTGCTTTGTATTTGCATGAGGGGATCCAGAGAACTGTAGGAGAGTGACACACAATTCAGAAAACTTTGCTCCATCTGATTTATAAGCATAACTTATTTAACTTTAGGGCTTGTTTTGCTGAACTCATGATGTCCCTAACTGTCATAATAGGGCCCCAGATTTTCTAACAGTGGGGCTTTAGCATCGATCATTCGCTGAGTTTGGGCTTTTTCATGGAGTACTCTCTCTCAATGTCTCTAGGTGCATTTGAAACAGGCCAAGTAAAGCCTTTTCAGTGCATTGTATTCATTTAGAGGCATTTATTTTTAATGGTAATATATCCACTTAAAGGCTACATAAAGGGATGGGACAAGAAGCACGATCTGTCTACAAGAGGTCGATGAAAGGGAGAAATACAGCACACACACAGTCTTTTGAGTTTCAGGATAGCTAATTTATTTCTGCCACTCTGAACAGTAACACCCCAAGCAAGACAAAGAATCTGAAACTCCTCTGATAAACTTTTGCTGCATGTGAATTCCTCTCCTTGTCATCCTCTAGCCCCAAGCTCCAAAAAAAGCCCCTGGACTATGGCACCATTATCAGGTTTCAGGCCACCCACTCTTTCATTTCCTTTCTCTCGTCTTTTTGGAAAATGACCAAACTTCAAGCTGTCGTAACCTCAGGCTGGAGTCGTCGTGGTTTAAACCCCACAGCTAGAACAGCACAGCGGCAATCTCCCAAGATAGCACCCAAACCCCATCCCCCCCATGCAATGATATCCCTGTTCCATCTGATGCTATCTCTGTAAAATGGGATGTTATCAGTATCCAAGATGATGCCACACCATACAGTGTGGAGATATTGGATTCTAATTCATAGCCCCCCCCCCTCCCCCTGCCTAGACAGAGATATGCGAAGCTCTGCAGGCAAAGCCAGTCCATCTGTGGCTTACTTAGGTTGAGGGATTGAATGGAGCTTTATGCTCCGTAGTTCTGGCTGTGTGGCCCCCAGGCCAGAGTTGTCACAGTACCTGTTCATGCTGTATGTTTTAATGAGGACAGGAGAGGGAGATGATGAAGAGTCAATTACAACCCCATGTTGGAGAGTCACACTATTTCACCTTTCATTACACCTCAATGCCATGGGCTAACTGGGTCTCATCAGTTAGTGAAAGGTACTCATGCTGAGAAGGCCACGCTGAGGTCAGTCTTGTGTGGAACAGAGGAAAGAGGGAAGTTAGAGGAAGAGTTTTAGCTTTCAAATCCTCATTTTACTGTGACATTTCACAAAAGAACAGGATGTTCTCCGTCAGTCGTCTGTGTATTGCATTGAATACAATTTCTTTCAAAAACACAAGACAATATAACAAACATGCTTACAATAACTTAAATTGAATCTACTGCAAATTCTCATATAGTGGCCTTTATTTACCTCAACTACAGAGAGAAACAGACCATTATTTGAAACAGTCAGGCCTTTTTTTCCTAATTTCATTTGTTTTATAGCTATATTTGATTATGTTTTTTGCCAGTTTTCTGATCTGCTCCTCTTTTAAAGGAATAGTTTGATGTTTTGGGAAAAACGCTTATTCACTTTCTTGTCGAGAGTTAAATGAGAAGATCGATACCACTCTCATATCTGTTCGATAAATCTGAAACCACAGACAGCAGCCGGTTAGCTTAGCTTAGTAAAATTTACTTCATGACCCCCTACCCCTTCAGTGTTTTTTACCTTATTTGAATACCAGTTTTTATTTGAGAATTAACCGTATCATCTTGATTTATTCTATATACCTTCTTCCTATCTGAAGCTGTGTTTGACCCCTCACTCTGTTGCATGCAAAGTGGACCAGAGGATGAACACCTGAAATCAGACCTGGAAGTATAGTCAGATCTACCCTTTGTTCTTCCCAGATCCGATGGACCAAGACAGCCGGCAGTGTGTCGGACCGCTTCCAGGACTCGAGTGTGTTCAACGAGACGTTACACATTGCAAAGATCCTGAGGACCCAGGGAGGTCGCTACTACTGCAAGGCTGAGAACGGCCTTGGATCCCCGGCCATCAAGTCCATCAGGGTGGACGTCTACTGTAAGTGTGATGTTGGCCTACATGGCTCAAAATTGGACATGGTCCATCATGGATATATGTCATTCATTTAAACTATATAGCTAAGTGAGAAAAAACTAAAGACTTTACCTAGTGTTTACCATACATAATCGCCCAGTGTTGCTTCATGGTAACAATATCGTAGCTGTGTTGTTTTCTTTCTGTGTGGAGTTTTTCCCTGTTATTTTGGTGTTTCTTCCTGGTTCACAAAGACGTCTAAGCGAGGCAGATCGAAAATGGTAAATTCTCCAAAGGTGTGACTTTCAGAGTCTGTATCTGTGTTACTCTGCTAAGGACTGGCCACGGTGTCGTTTTGCCTCCTGCCTAATTCTGTGTTAGGACACGTTCCAGACAGCCGTGACCCTGAAAGGGTTTCTATTCACAAGTTCTGACTGTGCAACAAAGTCAGTCTCTTCGCAGTGAAGTAAAACACACTATAGTGCAGCTGCCAGCACAGTTTTAGCACTTTTAACCAGTATATATAATTTAGTATTAAATCAATTTAAAGTCATATGAAAGAAATTATTAGAAATTATTTCTGTGCTGGAATATTATTTTCAAACTTTGCCTGAAATGTTTTAAATTTCTTAAATACAGAGAAATCTTCCCGTGAACACAGACAGCTCCAATACAGGCGATTAGTGCTGATCAGTGTATAACAACATGAAACCTTACAGCCCAATTTAGCAACATTCCATATTTCTGCTGTAAATGAAAATGTAGGTGTTCGAAGGAAGAGCATCCTTAGAGAGCTCTGCGCACTCCTGAGAATGTTAATTAAGCTAAAACGCTTTTATTATCCTGACACAGCCATCGACTGTGAGTGCAACCTCTTTATTTTTAGAGTATCTGAACGACAAACGGTGAAGGTTCATTAGCATTAATCAAAGAAAACAGTGATTTAGTGTTATTGTTTTTATTGATTCGGCATTGATTGTCCTATTTCACCTCGTGAATGGTCGAAGAGCGGCGAGACAGGGGAGTCGCTGCCCCTTTCATCACAGCCGGACCCTCAGACAACTTCCAACAAGTAGGAGTTTATTTCCAATGAGTAATATGTTGGTGTATTGTAATCAGAATCAGAATCAGAATCAGAAACTGTTTATTGCCAAGTAACATACATTACAAGGAATTTGCTGTGGTCTGAAGGTGCTATTGTTTTGATAACAAATAAGTAGAATATAAAAGCTAAAATAACAATAAGAATAAAAATAAAAATAAGATAAGATAAATAACAACAGTGCAGTGACCAGAATAAAGTAAAGTAAAGTGTCCAGATAAAGTGTCCAGTAGGGGGTGGGTGCGTTAATGTAACGCAGTGGGGACAGGGGTGATGTACGTTAATATAACGTATAGCTTGTATAGCTTGTGGTAGTGTTCGGGGGGGTGTCAGTGAGAGTTTGTCAGGTTGACTGCAGAGGGGAAGAAACTGTTTTTGTGGCGGGAGGTTTTGGTCCTGATGGACCGCAGCCTCCTGCCAGAGGGGAGGGGGTCGAACAGATGGTGTCCGGGGTGGGAGGGGTCAGCAGCGATCTTCCCTGCTCTCCTCAGTGTCCTGGAGGAGTACAGGTCCTGAAGAGATGGGAGGTTGCAGCCGATCACCTTCTCAGCAGAGCGGATGATACGCTGCAGTCTGCGTCTGTCCTTGGTGGAGGCAGCAGCGTACCAGACGGTGATGGAGGAGGTGAGGATGGACTCTATGATGGCAGTGTAGAAGTGAACCAGCATTTTTTGTGGCAGGTTAAACTTCCTCAGCTGCCTCAGGAAGTACATCCTCTGTTGGGCTTTCTTGATGAGGGAGCTGATGTTCAGCTCCCACCGGAGGTCCTGGCTGATGATGGAGCCCAGGAAACGGAAGGACTCCACAGTGTCCACTGGAGAGTCACACAGGGTGATGGGGGCGGGTGGGGCTGCGCTCTTCCTAAAGTCAACAACCATCTCCACTGTCTTTGAAGCGTTAAGCTCCAGGTTGTTGCTGTTGCACCAGGTCACCAGGTGGTCAATCTCCCACCTGTAGGCAGACTCATCCTCACCAGAGATGAGTCCGATGAGGGTGGTGTCGTCCGCGAACTTCAGGAGCTTGACGGACTGGTGACTGGAGGTGCAGCTGTTGGTGTACAGGGAGAAGAGTAGTGGAGAAAGAACGCAGCCTTGAGGGGAGCCGGTGCTGATCGTCCGCGAGTCTGAGACGTGTTTCCCCAGCTTCACGTGCTGCTTCCTGTCAGACAGGAAATCTGTGATCCACCTGCAGGTGGGGTCAGGCACGTTGAGCTGGGAGAGCTTGTCCTGAAGAAGAGCCGGGACGATCGTGTTGAAGGCAGAGCTGAAGTCCACAAACAGGATCCTGGCATAGGATCCTGCGGAGTCCAGGTGCTGGAGGATGAAGTGTAGAGCCAGGTTGACGGCGTCGTCTACAGACCTGTTGGCTCTGTAGGCGAACTGCAGGGGGTCCAGCAGAGAGTCTGTGATGGATTTGAGGTGGGACAGGACCAGGCGTTCAAATGATTTCATGACCACAGAGGTCAGGGCGACGGGTCTGTAGTCATTTAATCCTGTGGGCCCTGGTTTTTTGGGGACGGGGATGATGGTGGAGGCCTTGAAGCAGGCTGGCACGTGGCATGTCTCCAGTGAGGTGTTGAAGATGTCCGTGAACACCGGAGACAGCTGATCGGCGCAGCGCTTCAGGCAGGATGGGGAGATGGAGTCTGGTCCAGCAGCTTTACGCGGGTTTTGTCTCTTGAAGAGTCTGTTCACATCTCTTTCAAGGACAGACAGAGGTGTCGATGCTGGAGGAGTGGGGGGCACTGTGGGGGGCAGCTGTGGTGGTAAGAGGTGAGAGAGTTCAGCCCCAGGTGTGATGAGGGGGTTGGGGCTGTTGGGCTGGAGCTGGTGGGTGATGGTGTGGGGGATGGTGTCAGGACTGTCCCATTGTCTTTCAAAACGACAGTAGAAGTCGTTGAGGCTGTTGGCGAGGCGTCGGTCGTTAGCAGAGTTGGGGGCTCTTGGCTTGTAGTTGGTGATCTGCCTGAGCCCCCTCCACACAGAAGCAGAGTCGTTGGAGGAGAACTGGTTTTGAAGTCTCTCTGAGTACAGTCGTTTAGCTTCCCTCACCGCCTTGCTAAACTTGTACTTGGCTTCCTTAAACTCTGCTCTGTTGCCACTCTTAAACGCCTCTTCCTTTTCCAACCTCAGCTGTCGCAGTCTTGCTGTGAACCAGGGTTTGTCGTTGTTGTAACTCACCCTGGTCCGAGTTGGTACGCAGCAGTCCTCACAGAAGCTGATATATGAAGTCACAGCCTCTGTGTACTCATCCAGACTGTTGGTAGCAGTCCTGAAAACATCCCAGTCAGTACAGTCCAAACACGCCTTCAGGTCCTCTGCAGCTTCACTGGTCCACTTCTTCGAAGTTCTCACAACAGGCTTAGAAAGTTTTAATTTCTGCCTGTATGTGGGAATCAGGTGGACCATGTCGTGGTCAGAGTGTCCCAGTGCAGCGCGGGTGACGGCGTGAAAAGCGTTACTGACTGTGGTGTAACAGTGATCCAGAGTGTTCCCCTCCCTGGTGGGGCATTTAATAAACTGTTTGTATTTTGGGAGTTCGTGTCTGAGATTACCTTTGTTAAAGTCACCGAGGACAATAACTAAGGAGTCCGGGTTGGTCCGCTCCGTTTCCAGTATCTGATCGGCGAGTGCGCGCTGTGCGTCCTGCACGTTGGCCTCCGGTGGAATGTAAACACCGACCAGAATGAATGAAGCGAACTCACGGGGGGAGTAGTAGGGTTTACAGTTTATGAAAAAAGTTTCCAGGGAAGGAGAGCAATGCCGTCGCATCACTGTCACGTCGTTACACCTGCCTTAAGGGCAGAGCTCTACTCTTACTGTTTCTGCTTCAAAAATTCTGCTGAGATACATTTAAGAATTGCGTTTGGTGCCTTTGAAAGATCTCTAAGCCACCTCCTTAATTTTTCACTACTGCTTCAGTCTTTGCTCCCTCAGTTGCACTCAATCCCTGCTTTCTTATTTCATGCCAAGCTGCAAAGTAAAAAATCTCTAAATTGTTGACCTCTGTGACTGTAATTTGTTGTCAAACATCCAATTTACAGTCACAGAGGAAAGAAAGAGGTAGTGGAGTGGAACGTTTTTGCACTAAATAAGATGCACTTGAGCCCTCTCCAGTCCATGACATCTTTCCAGTAAAACTTAGGTTCATTTGATGCATTTTTGAGTGGTAACACTGGCCTCTGTCTGCGGTTGTGTGAATAATACTCCGGCCTCTCCTCACGTCTCCTCTGCCCATATTTTCTTTCCTGTCTCTGTCTTATTCTTGCCCCTCAGTGTGTGAGCCATGTCCTTGTATCTGTTTATTTGGACTGACACGGGCAGAGGTTGTGGAATTGAAACTTGTTTAGAAAGCTTGTGGAAGGCCTTAGTGGTGCAGCGGAGCAAGGGCTGAATGTGTCTCAGCACCTGACAGTCATAGCCTCGTTTCTCTCTGTGCGCCATTTCACCTTGGCTGCACTAAAGAGCTGGTGGAGCAGGCGTGGAAATGGAGCCAGATAACACCCCAGAGATACACCTGAGGGTGATCAGAGGGCGTGGATCCTCAATGAGCTTGTGTATTTTGGTGAATGATTGATCCCCCGGGGATGAAGTTCACATGTTAGCGTGCAAACAGACAGGCTAGGAGGTGAGAAAACAGATAAAGAACTATTTGAATTAAATAAATACTAACATAATAGGAGAAGAAAAGAAGAAGAGAGATGGCCTTAAAAGGCATAGATTAATTCTACATTACAACACCTGAGACTATGTAAGTGAATCGTGCAACTATTTGCGTGAAAGAAATCCAGAAAACCTGTTGTGCAACTCTGGCAGCCAAGATGTGTGGACTATATAGTATAGTTATATAAGCATAAGTAGAACATAATAGTGAAGTATATGGTATTATACATGTGCAGTATATGTAAAATACACACACTATACATTAATAATGCAGTTCTATTAAATATGTAAAATAGAAAAGGAAAAGAATACCTAGGTAGAGCATATAATATAATATGAAAATACAATAATAACAATATAGTAATAATATAGTATTATTATATAGTGATACGAGTAATATAATGCAATGTAATATATAACTATATTATCAACAAAGGGGGAGTGGTGAAAACGTATTCATATACTTAAATAAAATCAAAATAATATTAAGCAGATCTTTTTTACACAGCCGAGTTTCAAATTGTTATCCTGATGATGTCCTTGCATCTGGCCTTGTAACACAGTATGTGTGTACTTCATTAGCTTGCATTGTGTTATGTTGCACATCCAGCAAAAGCACATCATTCCTCCTGAGCAATGTTATAGCTGTCCCCTGGGGGTGAATTTAATTGATGGGCCTCTGCAGTACGTGCTATTTTTAGTGGTTTGCAGCTATTATTTTTAATTAGTATTAGAATTGGTGTTTTGGAGATGGACCTCCCAACAACAACACCTTGAGTTATGTCTGCTGTCTCTTTCAGATGTATCCGACATGTGTGTCTCTGCTCATATCCCTCTGTTTACGTCTAAGAAATAACGCTGGCTGTAATAACGGACTGTACCATTACTGCAAAGGGTGGATGCTCTACTTCACCAGATGCAGGGCCCCAGCATGTTTCATATAAACAGGCTTGCAACCTGAATGATCTTTCTGTAGTCTCTTCCTTGGTTTTTCTTTTGAGTTTATTTGCATTTGCTTCCTGGAATCAAGGGTCTTCAATTTTCCAAATAAACCCGCAGCCTGCTTGAATCACTTTCAATGAAATTAAATGAAGGAAATAAGAAAGGCTAAATGTAGACTGACAGTAAATGTTTTCTGTAGAGTTGACTGTGAGCAGCAGATGTAAACAGGAAGGGATAATTAATGGTAATACGTGACCTCTGCAGCCCAGAGGAGCTGATATTAGCTATATAGCCAGCTCAAAGCTAACGTATTTACAAAGCTCAGAAGTCCATCTAAGCACATTTTATACCTGCTGACACTTCAGTTGTGTTTGTCGGCAGTTAGGTCTGTGGGGAAGGTCCTCTGCAAAGTTAATAAAGAACCTTGCCCAACTCCTACACTGATCGATTTTAAGCTTAAGATGCTCACTTCTTTTTCCTACAGGGGAGTCTTTTCAGTGTTTTCATTCAATTTCAGCTGCATTAATTTTGCTGCAGCATCTAATGTTTCATTGAGTGACTGATGGAGGAGGGCTTAAGAGTTCTGCAAGGGGCAGCTTATTGCAGGCTCAGAGTTCATTAAACATCGCTGGCACAATATATCTAAAAGTGATTTGGCAAGGAGGTGACCAGGGGAAAATATCTACTGATGAAAAAAGAACAAACTTTGGTTAGGAAAAGAGTTCAGGGGCATGAAATATTCCGGTGTGTTGTTAATGAATTTATACTGCTTTTCAAACTCATGGCTCACTCTAGTAATCACCAGTTTTCAAAACACCTACTGTTGATAAAGACAATATTAAATGGTAGTTGATTATTCAACAATTTTGTCATTTAGCAATTAATGATGTGCCTTGTCTGCACATTCACTGGTCCCACCTTCACAAGTGTGAGGATTTGCTTTTCTGTGTTTCATATTATTTAATATGAATTATTATTGAATGTGTGTGTTGGACAAAAGAAGCAATTTCTAGGGCTCTGTGAACACATTTTGTAGACTAAATGTTCAATTTATTCAAATTGTTTCATAGAAAAAAAATTGACAGGTTAATCAATACTGAAAGTAAGCATTAGTTGCAGCCCTAATATTAATGCTGCTGAATGAATCCAGCACAACTCCACTTCGCACTCATAAACAATACAATCTTCAAGTCAATTATTGCTGCCCAAATATACAGGTTGTCAAATGAGCTCCGAGAGAGTGAAACAGAATGATTTCAGCTGATGGACAAATGGAAAACAAATTGCTGTGCCTTAAACTTGCTCAGTCCAGGTCAGCATTTACCGTACAGGTTGTGATAAAGGACCGCTTTAAAATGGTCTGAACACGCCCGGAAAAACTGAATAAATTGAAAACACAGAGTTCAGTGCGAAGAAGAAAAAAAAACATGCAGCCAAGTTTCCCAGAGTTCACAGGAGAGAGAAAAAGCACTTTGTACTGCTTGTCCATATGCCAATGTTGAGCAGATTATTTTACTGTCGTCTGCCCAGTCAGCCAGTGCCAGTCTGACAGTGGCTGTGAAATAGTAAGAATCAGGTGATGGATATATTGTGAGAAACAACCCGCTGGACTGTGGATATCATTTTACTGAAGCTTTCACACACATCTTCACTCTTCCCTGATATTTCTCTCTATGTTCCTTCAAAAGAAGGATTAGAATAAGACAATAGTCTGCTTTCTCTGTGTTATCTCTGGAAGGACTTACACAGCCCTTACTCCACACTGCTGGGGCAGAAGCCAGATAATTTTAATGAAGATGCTGTGTGTGTGTGTGTGTGTGTGTGTGTGTGTGTGTGTGTGTGTGTGTGTGTGTGTGTGTGCGTGTGTTTGTCAGCACATGGCTTGTATCATTCTTTTGGCAGCAGCAGCGTCCATCTTGATTCGAGAACGTGTGAATGTGTGTGTCCATTTCTTTGTGTTCTCATGCGTGCGAGAGGAAACAAAAATAGAGGCTGCCCATTGGGTTCAAGCACATGCTTATGCATGAACACACTCTCCACCGGTGAGGTCCTGACTCACATACACATGTCAAAGGCTTAACTTGTCTTGGCATACGCCTCCTCAGCTGTGCAGCAGCATGCGGCATGAGGACGACTTGAGGAAGTGTGTCTGCTTCATGTTTGCCTTCCATCGATGGAGTTCATGAAGGAGCTCAGAGACCAAACAGCAGTTGATGGTGTTTGTTCAGTGGCCATGCTGGCTTTGCTTTATCCAGTCGGTCAGTATAACTGGCGCTTCCTATCTCATCAGGTGTCCAATTCGTGCCGCCCTGCTGCAAGGTGCCCCAGTAAATGTGTGCGCAGGGCAAGAGAAGGCAGAGGGTTTTGGAGAAAACACTGACTCACAGAAACATGGTGATAAAAATCGAGTTTTGACTGAGGCTTATGCAGCTCCTATTAACTCCTGTATCCCCTCATTACTGGTATTTGCACACACTGTATGTATATACCCTGGAGAGGCTCTAAAGTTAGCTAGGTAATATATTTGGGTATATGCAGAGGGAGTGTGGGATGGTGATCTCAGGGGAGCCTATCGATTAGTGGATTCAATTGGATGAAGCAGGTGCTGGAGGCAGGTTCAATAGGTTGAGTTATGACTGAGATTGAAGCAAAATATAGTTGCTAACTGGTGGACCAGCTAGTTATATAAAGCGCCATCCATCCATTGGTCCATCCTCTATACCTGCTTATCCTGTGAAGGGTCAGGAGGGTTGAAACCTATCCCAGCATGCACTGTTTGATGGAAATCTGGGAGCTGGTTACTCAGAAGTATTTATTGAGGCTTGGCGAAGGAGAATAGAGATCAACAGTATAAGTGAACACAGTGTAATGCCACCCAATTCTGAAGGTGACTTCAGAGGAGCTATTCATTCTTCAGTGTGAAGACTGTATGGGATTCTAAACAAGGAACTATGCTTGCCTAAGTTAATGTAAGTCGCTTTGTATGTCTTCAGGTCACATTCAGCGCATGTTTCAGAGGAAAAGAGGAGACAGTATCAATGTGTAGTCTGGGCCCATGGGCCGCCTATCGCCCACAACCTTGGTCTCCTAGGCGACGGAGACAGCCTCGCCTTATCAGGACAGCTGTACCCTGGCTCGTCATTCCTTGCAGACAGAGAGCTGAACTATTGCTCTGAAAGATACAAAACATGACCTACTGCTTTTAGGTTTACAACTGCCGGGTGCACTCTGGGTAACTCTCACATTCACAACTATGGGTAATTTAGAGCCACCACTTGTTCACCAGCTGTAGCTAGCCAACAATTTGAGCTAACGTTAGCAACATGTGTTGGTTGAGAATTTTTGAATTCAGGCAAACACTTTTGCTCTTGTGTGCCATGCATCATGGATCATGGAAGTTTGAGGGAGGGGTTTAGGTGAATTAATGTTTATTCACCTGACCTGAAAGTTTTTGGACTGTTGAACACACAAACATGGGGAGAATAAAAAAACTAAACAAAAGAGTTGTGGAGTACATCATAATTCTTATATTCATTTGGAGTTCATTCCATGCTTTTGGGATTAAAAAAAGAGTCGTGTGCGTCTTGGTATCTCAGAATGATGTGGTCCTATGATATGAGGTGATGTATAATACAATCTTCTGAAAAGATCCCATAATGTATGTAGACAAAGATGTATGTGCAGCGGCTCTTAAGTGCTTTTGGATGTAAATGACCTGGCGTGATGAATGGTGTGATACAGCCACGGTGAGTTATCTGAGCCTTGTTTGAATCAGGACAGAATGAATCAGCACATTATGTGTACATTATGTAAATGTTTGCTGGTTTGGTTAATGGAGGTAAAGCCAGTTCACGACTGCCCATTACTCTTTCAAGGACTTGCTCTGGGGAGGGGCCCTTAATCAGAGTAGTGGAGTCAACCTCGTCTCTTGCCTCTGTTTTTCTCCACATCAGGAGCTTAAAACGTACTACAGCGTGTTTGTGTTCAGTGTATGCTAATGTGATTATCTTGTGCAGAATTTCATTCTTATCTGCTTTTTTGTTTTTTAACATTTTCTCTCTGGGCGAGGAAAGGCCACAGATGATGTACTGACAGCTAGTTATTATTTATCCTTTCGTCAGTATTTTTGGATATGGACAACAATATCCCTATTCGGAGATCTGACTATACGGTATGACTCACAAAGAATAATGATGATATTGATCTTGAGCTATACTCATTTATAAAACAGAGATGTATCGAGCCAGAAAAAGTATTTAGCGACTGCCTGTGAATGATATGATGATGAGTCTCATGAGGACAGAAGTCTTGAAATGTTCTAAGGCAAAAATCAGTTGAAGAATATTGTTTAAACAAATATGATGCAGAGCTTTGGTTTGTGTGGTATTACCAAAGAAGACCAAGGAGACAAGAAATGAAATAGCTGTTTACTGAATATTTTGGAGAGACATGAAAAAGATAAAGAGAATCAGTAATGATTGTATGAAATGTAACGTCGTACAGAACACTAGAGACATGCATTAAAGACGCTATGTACTCATTACTCCCATAAAGTGATGTAATTTCTGTTGAAACAGGATGTTGCGGCGGGACATAGCGCAGTGAGAGATGATTCTAAAGTGTAAACCAATGGAATATCAGTTAAAGAAAAGTATTTCATTTGATATAGTGGCCAGAGAGGCAAGACTATTAATAAGTATGTGATGTCTTTGTTGGTTAGATGTGATGCTCACACCTGCTGGTGCAGTATGAGGTCACTGTTGGAGATTTGCTGTTTGCCAGGACGTCTAAATGCCAATTTTCTGGTGTCTTCAAAGATATGCAGCGTACCCTCATACATCAGACATTACCTCAGTGGTCAAACAAGCATCGACCACTTGGAAGCCGGCCTGCTGTCGAGAACAAGGCAGCTCTATAATGAATGAAATATCCTGTTGTTTTCTTAGATACAACAACACAACAGGTTGAATTTCAGGTGGAAGTCAGTGCCTTTTTCATGTTCTGTATTACGCCATACATACATATGCACAAACACCTCCTATACCCAACACGTTCCTCTACCACCAACCACTGAGATACAATTGTTACACTACTAATATTACATGAGGATACTGTTAATGCTGTTATTATAGGTGTCAAATGTGAAAAAAAAATGAGCCTGTGACATTAGCAGAAATATGAATGGTCTACTTATATAAAGAAAATGCTTTCAAATCATCATTCAGGAAAGATCTCCCGTCCTTGGTTGCTCTTAGTCCAGACCAAACAAAGGAGAAGGTCATTAGGCTGAAACCAGAAAAGAACTCCATCATGTCACTGGTGCTTTGCCTCCAACTCTAATGGTGGCTTTCAAGGTGTTGTTGTGTAGATCAGTGGTCTGTGGCCTGTTTGTTTTCTAGGGAGATGAATTAGAGAGGAGATGGGCTGAGGCAGACGCCACTGTCTAAGGGAGCAGATGAAGAGGAGATTCATTACTCCTCACCCCCTAACACAGACACACACACACACATACACACATACACATACATACAGAGCAGAACTGGGCCTCATTATTTCCTCATCTCCATCACTGGGAGGAAGTGAGGGGTTGCAGGCTCTGCTGTGAGGCTGCTGACGTCTGCCCCTCTATTTATCTCACACATTGTCCATGTGTACATACACCCCCCCACACACACACACAAACATTGGTTTTGTACACACATCTACAGACAGCCAGTGTTCCTCCAAAGACAGCATAATTGGAAAAGCACTGTCACTGAGGAAGATGGAGGTGCAGCAGTCCTAAGTGGGCTGCAGCTTCCTGAACACAGCTCCAGCTCTTAAAGCAACAGTTTAAACAGCACAGTTAAAGCGCAAGATGACTTCATCTGGCTAGAGGGAAACATCACCCACTCTTTGAGCTTAAACGTCATCTATTTGCATTTGACTTCAAGGGAAAAAGAGCAATCAAAAGTCTATCTTTAAGCTCTGGAAGTTTGTTTATAGCACAAATAAAATGCTTTAGATCCATACTGCACATTAGCAGTCAGTAACTCGAGGGGACAAGCCCACTTTACTATACATTAGAGTATCTTCTTGCAATACTAACAAGACCATTGTCCTCTATATCCATTTAGGCTTCTCTACTACCAACAATGTAGCATGCTGTATCGTTCACTATCGCTCCATTGACTCCATTCTGCATTGCTACTTTAATTGGCAGTAATTACACTTAACCAGGCCTGATGACTGTGGCCTCAGAGAGGGAGTTAGTTACCATTACCTTAATGCTCAATGCACATGTGTGTGTGTAAGGAGGTGAGGAAGACAAGTAAAGTAGATTTTATAGAGAAAGAGAGAGGAAAGAAGCCACCCTCTCCCAGAAGAAATTTAAGTTCACGTTAACGCAGAAATGTGGAAATGCTTAATGAATAATTCAGGATTTGTTACACAGTACCACAGAGGCACGCCAAACAGCAGCCATGGCAGGGGTGGTGTGTTGCCCTTTACAAACCTTAACCCAACTTGTCCAAACTCCCCCCCTCGCTGTGTTCCTGGCAGAGATAGAAGAGTAGCCTTTATAAACCCAAAGGTCTGCCCCTTTACAGTGTATTAAAACAGTTGTTTCGACCTCTGGCAACTGACCCACTGATTAAATTTCAATTCCAAACTTCAAATATTAAAGCCTGGATGGGGAGTTGTGTAATGAATTATACCCAAGACACACTCTCACACACTCTCACACACACACACACACACACACATAAAGCCACCGAACCTAATAAACCTGCAATGTTTTATTATTACGCCACAAGGATTTGTATATTCATTATAGTTCTACTGATGCAACCACAACAAAAACAGATTCAATTATTAGTTTGTCTTCAAATTTAGAAATGGTGAATGCCAGCGACATGGATGTGTTTTTAAAAGCATGTGAACAATGTTTGTACATTGTTATCTCTCTTTCATTGCTTTCACTTTGAGTGCTACATTTTTAATCATTCTTATTAAAAAAACATGGAGTGAGTGCTTTAAATGCATGTCACAATAGTAACCACGGGATTGAGTGCACTTACCTCTGTGACCATAATCTCTAAATGCAAAAATACCAAAAATATGTAATATGAGGTGCCTAAATATAGTGATTTTATACAGTATCGAGTTACTACAGTAGGATATACCGTTAACTGTTAACACTGACATGCAGTGATCAACCATTAAAGACCATTATTATTATTATTTATATTATTAAGTTACTCGGTCAAATTAAAGGAATACTTTTTTACATTACATTTTTGGAGATATTCACTTTCTTGCTGAGACTTAGGTGAGAAGATCGATACCACTCTCTTGTCTGTACAGTAAATATGAAGCTACAGCCAGCAGGAATGAAAGGAAGCCACTACTACTGGTCAAGAAATATTCCCCCAGTGGTATGAATCTTCTCATCTTATGTGGTGAGATGCACTTAGCTTTCTTATTGTATGATGTGTCCATTCACTGTTGATGTTTTTTCTCAACATACAGATATGTGTTATGCCGCCACATTCAGATATCACAGACCTACTGAATGAGCTTCTCCCTGGATTCCCTCCTCTCCCTCCTTTTTATCCCCCCCCGACAGCACTGAGAGCAGTGCAGCACACGGAGCCGCTCACGCTCGTATCTCATGTCTCAGAGAATGATATTCAGTTTACTGAGATATCTCTGTTACACAGGCGCCATCGTCAGAGTGGACTTATTGCAGAAATAGATGCATCATGCCCTCACCCATCCTCAAAACACATCCATCCACCACCACAATCACACTTTAGTATGAAGCAACAGCTGACACCAAATAGATACTGCTAGCAGGAGCTAGTTATTGTGGAGTGTAGCCATGAGATAGAGGTCACTGTTGCCAAGGGGTGGAGAGATGGAGGGAGAGGAAATGCTCTGACAGTAAATTACATGCTGGATTCACATACTCCATCAGAGGCCTCCACATGAGGTGGATGTTATATATCACCAATATGGCTTATTAACCTTTTGACCCCCATAAATGAAATGCATTAAAGCACACCATTCAGCAAACTGAAATTACACACCATGTAAGTCATGTTTTATTTGTGCTGTCTTATTTGATGTAGTGTGTTTACACATAGTAAACTGATGTCGCAAATTGTTTGCAATTTTAGGGCTTCTTACAGCACATTAATCTTACGCATTATGCATCAACATGGAAATATAACAGACATTAAATCTCATGTTGAATCCTCACTGCCCATTATCTAAATTTTTTTATTTATCTGAGGTTTTCATTTAAAAACAGCTGCAAGTGATATTTTTAAAATTGACACATGCCTTTTACGGACATTTAATCTGGTTGGAGAATGTCTAAAGAGCTGGAATATAAATTCACCTCTTATTGCTTCCTATTTATTTGGAGGTGGCGCTCCCTTTTTTTAGGATTTGCTTTTAAACCCCAGCTTCTAAAAAAAGAGGCTTGAAGGTGAGGTCCTTCACAGGGCAGGCTGCCAAGTAATAACTTCTCTAATCGCTTATGCCTCATGCCCATATTTCAACCAAAAAATCCTCTACAAAGAGAGCAAGTCACCCTTATTTGGAATAAGTGCAGGAGACAGCTGCTATACAGTATCATCACCTCATTAACCCTGCATCTGGATAGCAGCAAATTAGAAGTTTTTACATGCTCTCGACCCTCCTTTTCCTCCTCTTGTCTCTTGTCTCTCTCTGACCACAACCTCTTTTCTCTCTCCCGCTGTGCCTCGCTGTCCCCTGGCACAAAATAAAAGCAAACTGCTTATCTTGGACATAACAGAGCTGTTTTTACTAATGAAAGACGCTGCACAAGTGTCAGTCAGGTCAGCGGCTCCCGCTGGTAATCAAGCTGGGACAGTGATTAGGTGAAATTAATCGCAGGCCTCTGTCGCTCACGGCTGACAGCCTGGGAGCCTGAGCAGTGTTTTCTTCCCAGGTGACTTCGGCAGATCAGGTGGAGAGAGTGAAAGACATCAAAGCCAAGAAAAAAAATCATTGCATTAGATTAACACCCGAGAGACCCCCCCCAAAAAAAGGAGCGTGTGGGTCTGTACAAGGATATTGGTGTCTTTTTGTGTGTGTGTGTGTGTGTGTGTGTGTGTGTGTGTGTGTGTGGGTGGCTGGGTATGGGTAGGTGGAGTGAGGTAATTTGTGTGAGTTTTCGCGCAGGTGTCTGCTTTTTTTGGGGCGGGTGCTGGGGGGACATGAAAGGAAGGAGCTAAGGTTTGATGTGATAATGAAGCACCTTCTTTAATCTTCATCTTCTCTTTTATCCAAACCACTCACTTGTGCCTATTTGTCCGACAAATGTTTTGGTAGGCCTACAAAGTAGAAACCTGCTCCCTGCTATTCAAACAGGAATATTGACATCTTCAGGTTTTGTTCAAGTTTTTCTCACTTGAGAGAATAAAAACATTGGTGGTAAACTGAATGATATACCTTTTTGTTCTCTGCTAGTCCTGTGTGACCTCGTCTGACTCACACACGCAACACGTCTGGCGTTTGCACTCTCTGTGTCTTAATATCAGCGAAACCCAGAGCTTTAAGACTTGTCATGGTTGGTGGGAATGAGCAGGAGTGATGCTAAGGTTAGCTCGCTGGAGCGTTTAGCTGTACATGGGCAGATTTACCGGCCTGTGAACCCATAAACCTGCAATTACAAACCCTAACAACTCTGGCGCAGGCGGCCTGTACACCGCAGTTTTCCTCTGGGCTCGGGGATTTAAGCTTCACAATCAGTCAAGCGTGACTTCAGAAGCTAATTGCACAAGAGTGACACACACACACACACATGCACACACACAACATCCTTACGGGAGAAAGACTGATGGTGGAGGTGGAATTTTGTTTGAAATTCATCAAATTTTAATCCAGTGCGTACATTTCCATATTTCCATATTTATCTCTTTGCGCTCCTAGCATCCACTTCCTCTCTGCATATCATTTCGGCCCTATTAATAGCTCAAACTGCTCCTTACCTAATACACAAACATACAGAAACACACGCTCACATGCTTGTCACCACAAGGGGAAAAAGAAAAAAAAAGACAACCTCCTATCAGGTCCGGCATTCAAAGACATGTGTATCCCAAGGTAGATAGGGCTTTCAATGAATCACTCCATTTCTGCCACAGTTGGTAAATTGACTGTTTGAAGCAGGAAACAGATGAGGGAGACGCTGGGTAGAGTCAGAGATAAGATGTAGGATTCATACTCTCCTCCTCCTCTCTATAATGAATCAGTGTATTTACTTAGAGCAATCTGCTCCTCTAAAATAGCCCTGCAATCGCTCTGTCTTCTCCGGAGCATTGTCACCCCCTCCCCTGTTTTTCCCCACCCCCCAAAGGTAATTGCTCTTACCTGAGACACTGTAATGGATCCTGGATGAAGTATTGACCGCTGCTAGATTTTGATTAAGGGGCTGTAGGGCAGAACATGTCTTTAATGAAACTGAGGAATCAGCATTCTCTGGCTGGTGCATCGAGGCTTGATGCTGAGCAGTGTGGCCCACAGGCACCTTGATTAGGACCTGATCCTCAGCAAATCCAGGGGTGGGCCACAGCTACTGAATTAAAAGCGATGAATTCATCCATTAATAATACCTGAGGCATGTGTAGTTTTTCTCTGGAGGCTTATAATCGTTAAAGATTTGAGTATTAATTTACTGTAAGCTGCTTGCACTCTCACTCACATATTCACATGCCAGTTCTCTCAATCACTCAATCATCCACCTGGTTGCTCACTCACTGATACACTAACTCACTCATTAACTCACTCAATCACGTCCTACTTAATATGCAAAAGGTCAGTCTTTATCAGTTCGAATTTTAGCATGAGGGATAACTTGCATTAGCTTCTCTCATCCTCTCCCTTAAATTGCCTTTTTGCTCGTGTTGAAAACTGATTGCATCTCAGAAGGGGATGAAAGGGAAACAGCTAGCTCCCCACGTTCTTTGAGCATGCAAATGGACATAATCTAAAAGGCGAGTATTAGCATGCTAAAAGACACCACAGCTATGATGAACACCATTTGCCAAGGCTTAATGCGATAGCTGGGTAAGATGATTAACTTTGAATCCATTTAATCAACCACATGCACTTTCTCAAATAACCAACTGTCTAGCATTGGGGTAAAAACTTCCCTCAGATCTGTTGGGAAATGGAGTAACAGATGTGTCAAATCACAGAGAGCCTAAATCAGAGCGGAGGCCAGCCAAACATTATTCTTTGAAGTGACGGACATCAAACATCATTTTGTGCACAGTATTTGTCGTGCCCGCTCATGTTTGAAGCTCACAATGGAGTGGGACTCGGGACACATAGCAGCTCGCTCATTGACTGGAAAGTCAATGTGCCCTTGGGCTGCATCCTATTGACTTAAGTAGTTCAAGTAGAGGGCTTCTCACCTCCTTTCACACATCGACCCCTTGTGTGCATGCTGATAACTGGCTCTCCTAATGCAATGAGAGTTCTGACCCTTTCGGTCAGATCTTTAACCACAATCAAGACGCACGGATCGTGGGAGGTTGTGTTTGTGCTTACTGATGATATAAAGACCTGATACCTGATTTGTTTATTATTGCTACCACAGCTAGGTATACTGTATATATACTGTGTATATAGGACACGTGGTCCGTGTGATTGATTGATCCAAAAAGTCTTTGACTCATTCGTCAATTGAACAACTCATCACTAATAATAATAATAATAGGATTTACCAGGATAGACATATGCAATCATTGTACACTTAACACAACTGACGACCACCTCCACACACTCTGGCTCTGATACATTTTAGATTAAAGTAATCAGCACACTATCCCTATTCCTTGGCTGTAGCATTGCATTATCCCCTTACGTATGCATACTGTGTGATCTGGATATACTCAACACATGTTCAACACAAATCATAAAACCGCTAGCCCTAACTATTGGCAAGAAAACAATACTACCAAACTGGAAAAGTAGGAAAAAAATCAACATCTCACAATGGTTGGATCTCCTAACATGACAGAAATCAATGGAACAACAATCCTCTCTACAAAAAACCCAAGTTGAACAGTTCAATAAAATATATTCAACAATTCTCAGTTCTATTCTGCTGCCAGTGAGCATAGTTGTAGTAATAGTAAGTATAAAGGTAAATGTGACATGTGACATGACGAAAAGGGAACAAGTCATGGAAAAGTATTGATAGTTTCCTCTGTTTGTGCTCCCTTCACAGACCTTGATGACCCGGTGGTGACGGTGCACCAGAGTATAGGAGAAGCTAAGGAACAGTTCTACTATGAGAGGACTGTGTTTCTGCGCTGTGTGGCCAACTCCAACCCGCCTGTCCGCTACAGCTGGCATCGTGGGAGGGAGGTCCTGACGCAGGGCTCGGACAAGGGAGTCGAGATCTATGAGCCGTTTTTCACACAGGTAAGAAGTCAACATGATGTGCATGAAAGTATCAGAGACAGTGTTTCATTCGGTAAATACCACATGGCTTCAAGCTGTTACCAGTCGTATATAAAACTTGAGGACTTTGGCAGTGAATCTTTTAATAGTGCTTCATGCTGGCTGTCATGCAGACATGCACCCTTTGCCCTCCCTCTGCACACTACAAAGAGAGGATAAATAGGCTGATGCAGAATAAAGGATGGGAAACAACAATGAAAAGCTTTTGAAGGACTAGCAAAAGTTGTGTTCGTCAGGAGCTAAATTTGCTGAAGCTCTTTCAAACAGCGCTCTCTCATATTAAGAAATGCTCTTCTGTGTGTAACCAAAAGAAGGGGGGGGGGTTGATAAACCAGCACACAGTTTTGTTACAACTCGATTGAAGCAGCAGAGCAGTTTTTGCAGAGCATGTTGAGAATTTATTAACATTATCAAATTCTTATGACACAATGATCATGTTCTACATATACTGTAGGGCCTTGATGATCTTCATCAGCCTCTTTTCACAACACAGACACACACTCTCTTCCTGCATTGTCACAACAGAGATGAGTAAGCCACAGTAGCTAATTAATGAATCAACATCTTGTTACAAAGGTGACATATTGCATCGTGAAATACTGTAATAATAGTGTTGCTGTTTCATTTGCCTTTATGTATTGCGAGTGATAGTAGCATTGGGACTGTGTTTTTTCTTGTTGTGCTATGGGACAGTAAAAGTTTTACTCATTAACCCTATGAATAGCAATATCAGTTTCACTAACCCAGTTTCACAAAGTTACGTCCATATTGAGAAATAACAGACCCAGAAAGATTGAGCTCCAGTTCTCTCCATTGAGCGAAAATTGAGACGCTTTTGTTCTAAAAATAGGATCTTGTGCAGTCAACAAAGAGCTGATTGAGATTATTCTGCCAGCAGTAAGAATTGTAGTTTTTGAATTGAATTGAGTGTGACTTGTATGTTGTACGAGGAAGAGAAAAGAGACATGCGAGAGGGGAAAAGAGGCTTAAGAAACAGAGAGAGAGAGAAAAAAGGAAGTGAAATTGATGTTTGGCCAAATGGAGGAAGATGGCTGGGAACTAATGGAGTGGGTGAAGGAGGCTGAAGAAGCTGCACAACTGGGCCTCATCAGACACTCTATCCTTCTCCATCCTGCTCTTCATACCTCTTTTCTCCTTCCCTCGCTCCTTCATCCTGCCCTCTATTAAAGCTTTAATTGGGTCTGAAAATTTGAGCACAACCCAAACCCAGAGATTAGCTTTGTGTGAGTCCAACACCAAATAAATCCGGACTAAACTCCTAGTAATTTGCTCATATAAATGGCTTATAACATTATTTTTCAACAATATGTCTGAACTTGCCTGAAATATACTCAGACAATGGAGTTAGAAATTCCTGACCGAAATCGAGCCTACAGGGTCAAGTTAGAGTCCATTATAGTGCAGCCAGGCCTCTATTTTGGCCAGGCAGATTTGTGAATTAAGTTTGTCTCTATACCTTCCTCCCTCCATTATTCTTCATTCCAGCTTCATTCCCTTGCACTTTTTCAGTCTACCAAAGGTTTTTTATATTCCCACTGATACTGTAGAAATGCAGAGGTGGCATTTCAAACTCTGGAGAACCGGTTCATAATTAAGTGAGGCCCAGAGCTGTGCTTTTATTGTAGAAACCCTGTCCTTTCTGCTGTCTGTTACTTTCTCCTCCACCTCTCTCTCCACTATTTTGCCCCCAAAGTGCCAGAGAATAGCACAATTATCGAAGCCATAATGGAGCCATTTCTCATCTCTCGTCAGACTCTCACCTCTTTATCGTTCTCGATATGTTTTGATGTTTCTGATGGGTTTGATGCCTTCCTGTGGTGTGTGATGTTCCGTTTCTAGATCTCGAGGAGGTAACCATTTAAAGCCCAGTTAGCAACATAATGCTCATCACCCAGCTGAGGCACACATCCCATTCATGTCAATTTTGACATTTTTATAATGCTCTTCCGTTCAGCTTCCTCACTCACTTACCCCATGTAGTCAACATGTTTTCCTGCTGCTAGCATAAAATAATGCTCTCAGTTTCATCTTCACTGCCTTTTCATTTCATCAAGCTGGTTTTGATTCTGTGTTCCTGAAGATGAGCATCTAATCCCTCAAATAAGTTGAAAACATGAAACATGAAAACAAAACTGGACAAATACTATTTTCAGGTGACAGTGACAATAGTCTCTTCCATAATTTCTTTGCCCTTTACGACAACCATAAATCCCAGTTGTGTAGCCCTTGTGTACTTTAACGTTCAATCTTTTCATCAATATGACCATCAATCCCCCTGTCCAATTCGGTTTAATGTGTTTGTCCTTTCCATTCCTTTCTCTGCCCCTTGCATTTTCCAAATAGATTTTCTTTCCAATCTGCCCCCCCCCCCCCCACTAAAGCATGCACTCTGAATACCACGGACCTCATCTCCTGATATCTGCTCTGAAGCAGAGGAAGTGATGGAGAAAGAAAGGCAGTGGAGAGTGGGGTCCATGCCTAATCTAATACATTTAAGTTATCCATCAGCCTCATTGGATATGAAAGGGTTTGAAAGATGCAAGTGACTGTCATGTTGGGTGGACTGCCGCAGCATGTGGCTGACTAATCTGCCACCTCCCCCCTCCAACCCAACACCCATGCATTGGAGTCAGCCAGATCAAAGGTTCACATCCTCATTGTAGCCCTCTGGGCGGGGCTCATGGTTGACGGGCCCGGCTGGAATCAAACACACATTCTCCATGATAAAGCCGTTTCTGTGGAGGGATCCCCTACTGAGCCCATCCATACTTCTGTAGCTGAATGTTGAAAATACTGCAGGGCCATAGAGCAGAAAGTAATCTACGCATTGGTATTGAGCAAGCTGACACTTTAATTTTCTTGAAAAATACCAGCATCATTTTTTAGAGTGATTTTACAGTAATGTTCTCGAACTCTGCTACCTTTTCTTTTCATTTTTGGCTTCATTAAAACTATATACATATTCATCTCATTGACCTTTCTTTGGAGCTGTTTGGCCTTTGTCATCTCCTTCCCAGTACCTTCTTTTCTGCATTTCTTTTACTTGATTATGTTGATGTTTTTGCACACATTTGCATACCAGTGTTGGTTTGGTCTGAGCTGCAGGGGGAAACGAAGATTTTGAAGCTGAAGAACCTGCGTCCCCAGGACTACGCCAACTACAGCTGCATCGCCTCTGTCAGAAATGTGTGTGGGATCCCTGACCGCAGTGTTATCTTCAGACTCACCAATAAGACAGGTAAGACTTTTGACTTTTCTCATAATCATTTTATAAGCAGTTTAACCAACATTTTTGCAGTGGTCTTGATTACATTTGAGTCGGTTGCAATATGAAAACAGCAAATTCTATAAGTGTCTAATGAACAGAAGTGGAAACAGACGAAGTTGTGTGCAGTCTCTCAACTGACATATGCTGCCATTGCCATAATTGCCAAAGTTGTCCATCTTCTGCCAGTCTTTCTAAGACTCCACACGCTCTTCCTCCACAGCCTCCCCGTCCATCAAGCTGCTGGTGGAGGATCCGATCGTGGTGAATCCTGGCCAGACGGTATCCTTGGTGTGCATCACCACAGGTGGAGAGCCGCCCCCCATTCTTACCTGGGTCAGCAGTAATGACAGCCTGCCACAGAGGAGCGTGGTGAAGGGGGGCACACTCACACTTCCAGCCATCACCTCCGATGAGGCGGGGGTCTACAGCTGTGTGGCCAGCAACAACGTGGGAAACCCGGCCAAGAAGTCCACCACCATCGTGGTGCGAGGTGAGAAGGCATGCCTGCATGACCAGATATATGGAGCCTCAATGCATTCTAATGAAGAAAAGTAGAAAACATTATGAAATAAATAATCTGATAAATAATATCAATGAATAGAGTAAAATATTTAAAATAACAAATAAAATGTTAAATAAAGTGATAGATTATTAAAACTCAACACATTATTTAACAATTTATTTAATTACAGTTTAAGAGTTCATTTTTGTTTAGTCATAGAGAACCTGCAATGTCACTTCATGATTGGAGTTGTCACCAGTGCCTGTCCCATCAGCAAGCTCAGCAACTGTCAGCTAACTAGCTAGCTCCTGTTAGCCGCAACAACCAAAGAGGAAGACTCCTCGTGTGTGTGTCTTTTTTATTTACAGGCTCAAAATGCTGCTGAGGTATCTCTAAATTAACCACCTAGCCGCTGCTGCTAACATTGACTCTTCACTTTGATGCGAAATAATAATCTAAGCTCACACGCTAACCTGGCTAGCTAGCTGTTAGTTAGGTAGCATGTGCAGCAGTATTAAGCTAAGTAAAGGCAGAGGTTGGTTACTATGTCTGTGCACTTTGTGTATGTACAGTAGCAGACTGTAGTTAATTGATTCAGAATGACTTTGACATTGTAGCTGCTCTAGCTAACAGGTGCTAGCTGCCTAAATTTGATTAGCAATTGCTGATCTGGCTAAAACAGGCTGGGGGTATGTGATTTGCTGAAAGGTGACATTATGAAATAAAATGTGATGTAAAGTAAAAATGTCATTAGGAAAAATGCAACTATGCTGTAAATAAAAACAGACTTTTGAAAAAGGGAATCTTGAAATAAAAATGTGTATGATTAAATCAAAATAAACTCCATTAAAATCTTGTTACTATGAAAATAAGGAAGATGAAATAACATTTAACAACAATGAGTTGAGTTTTAAGAAAAGTTATTGCACAATTGTAATATATTTGACTCTATTTATTAATATGGTTATTTATTTCATGTCTTGTCTGAGAACAATAAAAGCAGGAGAGCCATTTCTAATGCACCAATACAATACATAAAATAATGAATACGTGTATTTAATATGTCATGGGCCTCAAATTCTGTCTAAATTCCTTCTTTGCTGCCTGAGGATGGTGATAAATTATGCACATTTTGTATGATTGTGCACATGGTTTTATTTCTTATTTACTTTTGATTGAACATTGCAAACAAATTGCAATGCATTTGTTTAAAGTTTGTTTGTATATATTTGTATTGGATTTATTCATAGTATTGCTGAATGTCCCTCAGATATGGAATATGCTCATACAGTTTGACCTTACAAACACACAGAGCATCAGATCTCTCTGTAATTACTGCTCAGGTAATTTAAAGACAGTCAAGGGCAATGCTGGAGGCAAAAGAATGTGAAAATATTTATTAAAATACACTGATTCACAGAGTAGTTAACACCAATTTAACAAGAGCAGAAGGGCGAGGGCCATTGCTGCCTGTTTGGCCATTATCAGGGAAATTATTTTTTCCGAGCTGCACAGGAGGCAGAAGAGCATCTGATCTCGCTGTAGCTCATTACATCAAAGTACCACTTTTTGCATGCTTGTCATATTGACAGTTCTCTATCAACGCAGATACACAGGATCACCTCCTGTGCACTTTTACTCATCACCAGGCAGGCAATATGTACAGTAAAATGCCAAAAAAACAACTTTGAAGGTTAATAGTCAAGACAGGCAATTTTACAATCTGCAAAGCTTTTTTTGTATGAGACCTGCACAAATGCGACATGATGCATGAGGAAATCGACTTTCATACTCTTAAATCGACTGCTATCACTAAGCTTGAGGATTAAGGGTGGTGTGTGACTAGGCTTTCATCTGTGACATAACAGAGGATCCCAACGCCCTGAATGTGAAACTGCAGGATCCTCTTTCAGGTGAATAAAAAGATGCATTAATTAGTGGAAGCCTCACAAACAAAAAAGCATTCATGGGATGATCCAAATGTGAATTTCGACTTTCCAGAGAACATCACACACATACAAATGGGACACATTTGAATCAGAGGTTTTTAGCAGATTGGCTCAGAAAGTTTCTCACAGAGTCTTCTCCTTTCATCTGAGAGATTATGCCACAGCTCCATCACCAGGTCGCCTCTGTGCTCAGCCTGTTTGGAAGCATTTATTTATGCAGCCATATGCTGCCTGGGATGAAAATCAAATCATCAACAAATCATGTCTGATGGCCCCCCTGACAGATAAACCCCTTCTCTGTATTGTGAAAGTGCCCATATAGTTGAGGACTGAAGAATTGAGAGGCTTACATCAAAGAGGAGATGTCAGGTGTCCTGTGGCAGCAAATAAGTCAACTCAGTGCAGGCAATCGCTGCAATAAATATCACGCTCTCACTGATGTGTCATAAACGTCTGGAGCTGACAATGATTCTCAAATGGGATCTTCGTCAAATATCATTAAAAAAAATCACCACCTTCCTTAGATATAGTTTACATAAAGTTTAAATACACACACATTGCTGTGTTGCATGTGAGGCTGCAGAGCATTGTCTCGACTTGTTAAAAGTTAAACAGCACAAATATATGTTATTCTGCTTGACTAAATGTCACCAGGATACTTAGCCATTGAATGTTTTATGCAATGCAGTGCTTTATGAACAACTAAGGATTCACTTCAGTAGCAGGCTGCTACCATTTGGCTCCATCAATCCAGATAACAAAGCCCAATACAACATATTAATTGCTTAACATAGCCCTAATCAAATAACTGTTAGCTCTTTAAAAAAAAAGTCATGTGCAAGGATACATCTGGTACGTTTCTGCACGCTGGATTCATCATATACTTCATGATAAACACCCATTGTGGAGAGATGGACATGGATCAGTAGACTTATACTAAAGCCATCACTCGACATCTGTGCAACACAATAATTTATTGTAGGTGTTAAAACAAAAGGAAAGCAGACACAAGGAGGAGGCTAAATGAATTAACAAGAGACTACAAACTCTGTCCTGAGTAAATAAAAGTCAATGAGTCATCACACATCTCAGTGTGAATTTGTGGTGAAAGTTATCTAAACCAAAGACATCCAGGCAGTCTAAAACTCAATGGGGAGATGCTTAAATGACACAAGTAATCAGTGTGTGACAAAGCAAATTAGGGATCAATAAAAAGAGAAAATAAATTGGGAACATTCTTATGAGACTGATGAACGGTCACTCTCGTCAGTGCAGTTGTGGGATCAATAGTTATAGACAGTCCCTTAAGAACAGAGTGAGGGTGTGTGAATGACATCTAATCAACATACTGTCAACATGCTGTCATACTTAAATGACCTGTCCGTTTAGCTTGGACATTGACAGATACTGATTATCAAAGTAAAGCCAATTAGAAAGAAAGACAAACTTGAATGACATCACAATTTGATGAGAAACTCTTAAGTCCATCAAAACATCACTGATGTCTAAAAGAATTTGGATGAAGCATTATAGATGTTTTAAAAGCCATAAAATCCGAAAGCATTTGAGTTTCTTTTTAAAATTCTGGGGGCGACTGATAAACTATGAAAAACATTCTGCACGTTATCACACATCTCACCGTGACATCAGGGTCGCTCTCCTGAGTCTGATGAGCTGTCACTGACGCAAATGCACTTTTGGAATCAACATGCACCAGATGACGAGGGTGGGCGGTATAACCGTACATTAGTAGACTACATCATTTATAGAAACATATCATGGATTTATTTTGTTTCTTAATAACTTGCTGCATGTTAAGCAGCGCAGCAGCCATGAGGAGCGCAGTGACATAATGGAGACACACAGCGCTGTATGTCCGACATACGCGTGGTGGTGGACTTTTGTTGTATTTAATTTTCAGGTGATGAAAAACATAGCTTGTGCAATATATCAACATGAATAATCAATATAATAATTGTATTCTGCTTGGCCACTGGCTTTTCAAAACCAAACCATGTCCAAGATGCACCCTTTTCTAGAACAGTTTCTCCATTGTTTGCTTTTGTAGCTGAATGCGTCTGTGGCATAAACTGATCCCTCCTCACTACTGTTACAGAGTGTCATGCTGCATGTAAACAAGCTTACAGTATCTTTCCATATTAAGGGGGCTAGGTGGGTGGGTTGGGGTGGGTGTGTGCTAAATTTTCCACCTTTGGCATGAAATTTCCATCACCATGGATACTGTTAGATGTTTGATGTTTTCTTCTTTGATTTTAATTTCTCCCCATGTTCCTTTAATTTTGTTTAAGCCCACCATAAAAAAAGAAAGCAAAGGTTTATGAGCATGACCAAACAAACAGTTGGAAAGTTGCAAGACAGAGTTAAATTTTACTGCGTTCTCCGACATGTGTGCTTCTGTTTATTGGTAGTGAATTTAGCCCGACACTGAAACTCGATTTTTGAGGCAGATATTGGTATTCGAAAGTCGAATATGGATGTATCTCGTGACATTCTTTTGTTTTTGCTTTTATGCATAAACACAACGCACACACAAAAAAGATCCCTTAAAGTTGTCAAGAATTATGACCAAGATATGTACTGAGTGAGACACTATGGTTGAAGAATGAATTTGTAAGTCCTCTTTCAAACATCACAAGTCAACACCGGTGCACGCTTGCTGTCAGAGGGTTTTATAGTCCTCTTCCACTCCCCATTAACTGGTTTGAAATGGCAAACCCTCCAAGTGACAAATGGAGGCAGAGTGGACAGGATGAAGTCGTAGTGTCCAGAATGGATTTGAACCTGTCAGGAAACACACAGGAAACACTTTGGATTAACTACCATGACTGTACTGTATATAATGCAATATATACTGTATAGTCTGGCACTTGAATTGAATGTACTGTATCTCCTGATGCCGTCCCATCCTGAATAAATTATAATCTGACCATGTAGGAATTAAGATAAACCATTTTGTTTTGTTCTCCTGTAATTTCACGTCTCACTTTATCTCTAGTTGGCTGGATTTTTTATGAAAATGATTGTCATGTTCGCACATAAAATATGTCTATTTCTTATAATTGTGCCTGACAAAACATATAGTACAGTTGCTCTGGCAACTTTTTACTGACGTGATACTTTGAAGTGAGGAGAAAAGGAAATTTGAAAGAGGATAAGCCAGGCTCGAGGCTAGAGCACAGGCAGACCTTTACTTGCTCTTTGTTTGTTTGTTTGTTTGTGGGTGTGTGTGTGTGTGTGTGTGTGTGTGTGTGTGTGTGCGCACAAGAAAAAGAGGCAACAGAACGACAGAATGCCTCTGTCTGTCTTTGTGCATTTGCACCCCCTACTAGTACATTTTCACATATATTTTTGTGCCTGTTGATTTCATTTTCAGAATATCTCTTCCAATTGCTAATGTGTGGCCATGAAGCGTCAAGGCTGAAATGTTTGGAATTATAAGCACTTAAGTAAGGGAAGAAATGCTGGTCATCTGTCTGTGCATGTGTTGATATTCATGTGCATATACAGCACGTGTACATGAAATACCAAGTGACTCAGTTCTGCCACACTCAGTTCATTTTGCGTGTTTTTCAGGGTCACCCTGTGGCCTCGTCGTTGCCTATCGTTCACCCTCCTCTCCAGTCCTTGAGAAACCCTCTCAAACTGCTGTTGCCAAAGGGGGCTGCGTGTGTGAAAACACACATCTCTCCCCAGCAGATGGTAGTTTCTCTGGCCATACTGTCCCACCAGCCAGACTGCCTTCCAGGGCTTGGCCACCTCCACAGTCAGCCCAGCAGGCTACTGGCATCACGTCACCCTGCTGACAAGATCCTTTTTATGGATTAAGGGTCCGCAACACGTCTTCAAATACAGGTCAATACCCTGCTTTCCTCTGCCACTTCAGTCCATTCTGTCTTACACAAGCACGCCAGTTTTTGATATATCTGCTGCGACAATGCAAAGATTCACCGCTCTGGTTGCTTCTTCCTTTCTTCTGTTGCTCAAATATGAGTAGGCAGATCTCAAACGGAGAGCTGGTGAATCGAGACAGAACTGTCGGTAGATGGTGTTGTTGAAATGGGCAGCCGGCCTGGCATTTTGTGTTCATGTCTCCCCGCGCACAGATGAGCTGACTCTGTGCATGTGTTCCCCGTCTTTTCCGCTAAGCAATGTGTTTTCCCTCTGTGTGATGTCAAGAAATGAGCATTGCTGTAGCTATCAAAGATTCAAAATCAAACGCCACCGTGTTGTCGTCGGATTTTCTCGACAATTCCTCCAGGAGTTCCTGACAAATTCAGGCATGAAGCTTTTACACCCAAGACATCCATCATTCCGACCTGCTAGCATAGACACAGCTAATTCCGCACACCCACGCACGTACACACATTCAAGCATAAACACAAAGTCAAACACACTAGCTACAATCCACACTTTGTAACTCTGATTGGAAGCTTGCTGCTATTTATTGAGAAGCAGAAATGCAATCTTTTTCAGTGTGAGCTCCCCGCTGTTTATATTTGGTATGTTTGGTGGGGAGAAAACAATCATGACGTGCCTTGTAAAAACCTGGCTGTCAGCATGTGAATCAACATGTGAATGACCCTTATCAAATTTGCTTTGGAATAAATTCAGGTCGAAAGCTGAATATATTTCCATTCATGAATGCCAGATTTAATGGCTGGATGGCCAGAACTGGCAAAGGCAGGCCGGTCTCTTGGGCTGCGGCCCTAAGGACTGTCTGTATGTGTATTTGTATGTGTCTGAATGTGCCTGTACATGAGCACGTGCCTGTTTTGTTTGTGCATTCAGCACCTGTGTGTGCATATGAATCCTTTTCAACATAAATTAAAGCCTGAGGTCAGCCTGAAGGTTGAGAGCAGCATTTAGGACTCGTGTTTTGTTTTGAATGGACGTGTGTGAGTGGCTGTGATATTGTAAAGGTGCTGATGCATGGGGAATGTGTTGGTGCTAATGTGAAGATGCATGGAGTGATAATAGGAAAATGAAAGGTGTTTGGACAGCGGTGCCAATGTGCGCATGCGAGCGTGTGTGAATGCCTTGTGTTTTGAACCGTGCTAATGCCGGTTGTCCTTTTTTCGTGTTTAACCTTGAGCGGAGGAGATGAGGCAGAGGAGAGCGGAAGTTAGAGAGACATCCATCTGGCTCTGAGAGATGAGTTCAACTTCACATGCTGATATTCTCTGCAAGAATGAATGGAGAGCACAGCATGATGCCTGCTGAGAGAGCGACAGACAGGACTGACTGAAAAATGAGATGGACTGATGGGTAGACAGGAGGATAATGATTCAGAGTAAGGATGGAGTGAGACACGTCTTTCTTCTCTACGAGACAAAAGGCAGGGAAAATTCACTGGTGCAGGTCGTGGGGAAAAAACACATTCATGCATCTTGCACTGTTGCTACATTTGTTTGTGTCAGTGATGCCATTGTGTCTTTGTCATTATGCGCCTACATACGTGCATATCACAGTCAGTATGTCAGTGCTGTGTGTACTTTTGCCCTGCTTAGAAGCTCCCCTGAGGTGGTATTGTAATCCTGCCGTGTGACATGAGCTCTCTGTAGAAGAAGGCCTCAACTGGGGCTTTTCTCTTTGTGTGATTATCTGCGCTTTTTATGTACAGGCCACCCATTATTCCCAAAGGCTATTAAAGCTATGGAGAATCATACAGGCTGGCTGCAGGCAAGAGTACTTGCGGTTTAAAAGAAAAGGAACACGGGGACACTATAAAATGTACGACAATGATCCAAAAGAATGCCTTGAAAATTCACTGGATCACCATTGAACTGCATGCAATCTGTCAGGTAAAATAGGATACAGGAGTCATTGTAATACAAAGGTACAAGCAGAACCCCCGTTTCTTACTACCATGAAGAAAATAGCTCCTGTAAGTGTCCCTACAGTGGATGTTTTACTCCTTGGCATGCTGCCACAGTCAAGGTTAAATGGCAGGAAGCTCTGATGGTGATAAAAGGAAACCAGCTTCCAAAATCATCAATAATTCATGCAGAATTTGTTGGGCATATGTTGACTTGTGTTTTGTGCTCCAGCGCTTGTGATACTGGCAATTTTGTTTTAAATGATGCTGGATTTTCAACACTGGTGCCTGACATGTCTGTTTAAATTTTCCTTAATGTTCCAATGATTTCTTGCTTTAGTTGGCACCTAACGAAGGAGCTACCACTAGACCAGCTTTGCTAACAAGTCGTGGTATGTCGTAAATGAATCCTGCTGCGAGCCCTTAATATTTAACACACAGCACAAAGAGTAAAATTACCTTCATGAAGCTTATAATGTAAAATTTTTGAGATGCCTTAATTCAACTTTATGCAAATGTTGTTTTGCCTAAAGAACAGCTGACATCATCTCAACAAAAATGTAACATTGTGCTTCTGAAAAGTTATAATGAAAGCTTATTCTTGACCTTCTTTCAGAGTTTTCAATCATACATCAGTGGATGAAGTTTGCTCAGTTGCATGGGTGTAAAGACTAACCAATACAAGACTTAGTGATTAGGCTACATCTCTATAGTACCACAGATCTAACCCAAATGCTGTATGAAATCCTCCCTGTGCACTCGTGTGCTTTCACGCGCTTGCCCCCCTGAAACATCAATGAGTTAAACCCAATTTTTTCAATCCAATTGCTGCTCTTCTTTTTGCGCCGTCACTGTACACACAGCAACGCAGCATAACAGCACGGCAGGGTGTTTCCCTTCGCTGCTCTGATGCTCTCAGCTCCTGAATGAAAGCGAAGTTGGATAAACTGCTAACTGTTTGAACCAGACGCTAGCTCCACTTCCACTACTGCCAGCGTGATCACCAGTTCGACTGGCAGCACTTTCAGGAGACACGCCTTGTGGTGCGCCAGCATTTCATTACTGAACTGTGACTGTATAAAAATCTGATGTTTTCAGATCACAGATGATGATCAAGACACTAGGAGGCGAGTCTTGTCGATAAAACCTGAGCTTGAACATGTAATGAAAAATGCTGATTTGGGTACAGCCCTAATTAGCAGCTATTGCCACTTCCATTTGGCCCCGAATTCCAGTTAGGATTGTTGGTGTGGCAGACATCATTTTCTAGGGTATTCAGAAAAATCGAGGAAGTAATTGATTTATTTTAGTGTCCCTTCAAGTATCCATCAATATCAGAATAAACTTTGACTCTCAGCATACAGTATTGTTTATGCGACAATACGCATCTGTGAGGGAGAGATACACACCCCTACTCAGTTGTCATGGAGATGGATCTGAGCTCTCATGTCAACAGATCCATCTCCATAACAACTGAGCAAACTCTACCCCACATGCACATATAGAGTCACTAGCTCCAGCTGTATACACACGTACTCTTGTCAGATATTAATGATGTTGTGGAAATTGTGTAACGATAGTTGTAGACACAGAGCGAATGGGAAAGTTGTGAGTCCTCGTTAAAGATTCATGTGACTTTTTCCATCAATTATCAGAAATGGGGGAGGAAGAGTGACAGTGCACCATCACCCGATAAAGTCTCCCAACTCTGCACTTCTCACCCCACACGCTCACCAGAGTCCCTTTTTAAAATAACCTCCAGTTTCAGATTCTCTCCCATGCATAAGGGAACAGGCACCATTTTAGTCACTGCAGCTGTCCAGCAGAATTTACTACAACCAGGGGAAGTAATGCCCACTTATCTCCCTTGTACACAAATGTAGTCGATTTACAGGAATGCCTACTTGCTATTCAATATTTATGGTCAGACAAAAATTGCAGGAAAGGAGGTTTGAATGTGGAGGAAGGCAGGAAAGGAACCAATTCTGAAATATGCATGAGTGCACATATGCAGCAACGGGCTATTCTGACGTGCACTGCAGCTCTGTGTGGAAATGAGGGAGGGCTGAGTCACCACGAGCAAAAGTGTGGGAAAATTAGGGAGTGGAAAAGAAAAAAGACATTTCTTATCCCAGTTTAACTTGTAGTTAACACCTAATCAGTCCAGAACTTGTTCATCATTAATATGTAAGTAGATGGAGAATACTTTTCTTTCTTTTTAATGATTTGGTCCTACTATGTTCAGTTTTATGTTTCAGTTCTATTTTAATTTGGAATCCAGATAAATCAACACCAGCATTGCATATGGAAAGCCAACCAGTACCACAAGCACCAGCAGCAAGATCCTTTATATTACTTGGAGCTTGCAGCCCTGCAAGCTGGACATCTATTTAGCTATGTTTTCAAAATGAAGGTCCTTGTGTTAATTCATGTCATTTTGAATAGTTATATGAAATAAATAAATGAATAAATACAGCACGGTTATTCATAAATGTGAGCAATGAAAGGCTCACAACTTGACTTTTCTAAAGTTCATTTGCACCTTGTACCTTAATACCCTTGATGCTGCCTGAGAACAACCTTGAACCACCTAACATATTGTGAATGTAACACAAAAGCCAGTGACTGTGCCCTTTTTTTCCTCTCTAAGTGCTTTCACTTGTCAGTTAAATTTAAGGGATATGAAGTGGATACCAAATATAGTGAGAATAAAGAAAAGAAAGATAAAGAAAAAGGCACATGAGTTCAGTTTCAGAAAAATGATTCTATCAAGCTTATAGAAATGTCACGCCGAATGTATGAGTTGATTGTAAATTAAATTTAGGTGTATTCTTGCGGTTGTTTGAAGCTGCTGACCAGTTTCTTCTCAAAGTAGGCCAACCAATCATCCATATACAAAGTAGTTGCCTTGGACCATTGCAAGCAAGCGCTCTATTATAAGGGCTTCTGTAATGAGGCAATCACATACACCATTTACAGACGTATGTGCTGTGGGAAAAGTATTTATTCAGCCTTACAATGCCAACATTTTTTTGTCTAGAGCACTGACAGTTATTTGTGTGGCCAGTTTACAAAACATGTACTGCAGAAACAAATTACTATACTCTTGACAGACAACTTCATGAACAAGATTACCTGGCCATGTCAGGGATTGTTAACTGCCTTGTTGCATTACACTTTCTTGAATTGAGAGAAGAATATATACTTGAGCTGGAGGAATGTAAAAAGAGAAAAGCTGTTAATCCCAATGTTTATCCCCTGTCACCTGTGATGACTCACACAGATGCATGGAAATATGTGTGTGTGTGTGTGTGTGTGTGTGTGTGTGTGTGTGTGTGTGTGAGATAATACTTTCTTAAGAAGCAGCTACTCTGCTGAGGACGTCGCTGAGACACAAAAGCCTTTTCAAACTGTCAAGATATAACTACAACTCTGTCTCCGAGTCTTTTCACTGTCTGTCATGTATGATTGAAGGGCATCTGTTTCCTCACATTTCCTCACAGATATGCTCACTTAAGGGCTTCCTCCATGAATGACTAATTATTGTCTCATTAACCTTATACTGTGTATGTTGGCTTTAGGGAAATTGAATTGTGGCGCGTGTTTAGTAGATGTACACTGAGATGCAGAGCGAGGCCCAAATGGGAAATAAACGTGGGTTGCAGGTAATGCCTTGTATTATCTTCATATCCATAAAGGTCACAGATATATGCTGCAAACCATACCATGCTAATTGCCACAGTTTCCATGCCAATATTATGGAATTATACACAACATGACTGATAGGCAGTGCTATGCAGAATAAGTATATATGGCATACAAGAATGAAGGCAAATGCACAGTGGTGTTTGTGAGACTGTTGACATGATTGTAATATTTGTATCTGACACGCGTCAGAAATAGGATTCTCTGCCTGCCGACGCGGATTTCAAACGCGAGGAGGAAGATCATGTCAAGGAGGCGTGTGTCACTCGTCTCTCCTCTCAATGTGCAGCTCGGCAGGCATCACAGTGTTTTGCACATTCAATTTCCTGTGTTTAAATCTGACATGCAGGTTTTGTTTTCGTTTTCCCTTTACCAAACTGAATATGATAATGTCACTTGGGAATTGCTAGATGAAAAGATTTCCATGGTGCCGTCAGCTTTTTTTTTTTTTGCAGAGGAGATGAATTGAACAGTAGGCGCAGGGGTTTGGAACCAATACAGCATGCATTATAATGAAATCATCTTCTTTTTTCCATTCAGAGAAGCTATGCTTTGAAAATGGAGTTTGCAAACCAAATTGGATTAGAAATGGTGGATATTTTGTTAGGTATCTCTCCAATTTCACAGTGTGTGTGTGTGTGTGTGTTTGCATGTGTGAACCTGCTTTAATGCTGTAGGATTCTTCATTCCATAGCTATCAATATTAATGTTGGTTCAAAGCTTCAAAACAAACATATGATTCTGCTTTATCTGTTAAGTTCTCTGTTTGAACCTTCTGCGGCATCAAAAGCTAAACTTTCAGTTGTTGTTTCAGAAGAACAGTTACAGTTGTCACATCCATGTCTACTCTTACACTTCTGGTTTAATACCACTTTTATGATTTCACGACCCCGTTACTGAGGTGACACATCTAGATGAGCAAGAAACGTGTTTTGCTCACAATGCTATGCTCAGATCAGTTATGTCAGCTAGCTGTGACACAATCCTGTCGTTCTATGCATTTGAAAGACGTGTGAAGTGTGCAATGGCTGAGCAGGTACGAGTAACAAAGTCAGATTTACAATACATTTGCTGGAGATGCAGAACAGCGATTTGACAGCCCAAGGGTGGACATTGAGAAAAGTAAAAACGCTGAAAGAATCTATTTAAAAAATCCATAAAATCCCGTTTTGGGATTATATCTCAGAAATCACATCAATATGACAAGCAGAGCCATAACCTACAGTAAATATCTCAGGATTTGTTCCAGCAGCATGTCGGAGATTTACAGAAGGAACGAGTGCAGTTTACAAATGTCATTTTAGTTCTAATCAAATGGATTATCTCTTCACAGCTTTGAAAAAGGGGCGATTCTGGATCACTCCTGACCCTTACCACAATGACGACAACATCCAGATTGGACGTGAAGTCAAGATATCCTGTCAGGTATGGTTAAGGAGCACTGGCAGAGTAAACACACATATACGCAGATAATAGCACGTTATAGTAAGTTACTCACAAATAACAACGTGCCAAATGTCCTAGGTGGAGGCAACCCCACCAGAGGAGCTGACTTTCAGCTGGCTGAAGAACGGCCGTGCCCTGCGGAGCTCCGAGCGTATGGTCATCACCCAGACGGACCCCGACATCTCACCCGGGACCACCAACCTGGATATCATAGACCTCAAGTTCACCGACTTCGGAACGTACACCTGCGTGGCGGCGCTGAAGGGAGGAGGCATCCCTGAGATCAGCATTGACGTCAACATCTCTTCCACAACTGGTGAGCCTCACACCCCTTTGTGTCAGTGGTGCATCTACACACCCCCCCCCCCTCAACACAAACACATACATAGACATCGTGTAGCTACTTTAGTCATACACACATGAGATCATAAGAAGAGATTAAAAATGCTTATTGACAAAGAGAAGAAGAAAGAGAAAACTCTGGCAGTGTTTCTTAGACTGTGGGGCTTGGGACAATGGAAGTTTTATTTTTGTAGTTGTTGATCAGTTTACTCTAATCGTGTCCAGTCAGGCTATATTAACCATTTCTTTTGGAAGTAAAAACTAAGGATAATACACTGTAAATGTTAGTTATATTATTATATTATATTATATTATAACTCCACGATTTTACAGCTATGTTAAGTACAGTAGGTCAAAGTTGACAAGAAAATTATTACCCACAGCAGGTGTAAAAATAACTTTAATGATCAGCTTGGTATTCGTCTCTAGGTGAGAGGTGTATGAAGTATAATTAAAGTTGGAAACCTGTCTGATGGCTTATGTGATTGCTCTTAAAGCAGTTTCTAGCAGAGCTGCTATTTCCCCAAATTTCAGCAGTTTAGTTGTTATGCAGCTTTTTATGCGTGTGTGCTTTGGGTGAACCGACCCTTGAAGCCCTCGTCATGGACCATCTCCACAGGTTAAGAATGCTTGGATGTCTTCTTTAGACTGTTCCTCACTAAATTCCAGTCATCTGTCCCAGCCTGGAACCACCGTCTTCTACAGTAATTTTTAGTTACTGCAGACACTTGTATTACAACACCTGTATTGCATTGACTGTTCAATTGGATTCCTGTGAACCAAAGCTGACTCCCATCAGTCTGACTAATCAGAGACTAAACATCCATCGTCCTCCCATCTAATTGGCTGCTTCCACCACTGTTCCGACTAACGTTTGCGTACATGTGTACAGCATGTTAATAACACAACATACCTATCCACCTTGTCTACTGAGCTGCATCATTGTAGTTTCAATCATGGCATGTTTAGTAGTCCCATAGAAACAGCAGTGTTACAGCAGCCGTTCATTGTGTCTTTTAGATGCTCTGCTGCCTTATTGGACATCAGTTGTTTCAGAAGAAGGCAAGATGTAGGTTCTTGGATAATAAAGCGTATTTTAAAAGAATAATCAAAGGACAAAATCTGCTGCCAAACAACTATTTTTCTGTCTGTTGTTTAACATCAATCAACCCTCTTCCTGTCAGCTTTTATAAGAAACCGGGAACAGAACAGGCAACAAAAGAGAGCCTGACTTTTAGAAGATTGCTGCATGGCACATTTAGTACAGTTAACAATATGTTTGGTGCTCACTCACTTCCTGCAGGCTCTGCAATAATGGTGAGATGCAATGGTTAGAGAGACAAAGGGACAACACATGTAAAGGGACGGGAATGGTGGTCTTTATCTGTAATCTCCCGTGTGGAGTCAATCAATGACCAGGAAATGTGTGGTAATGCTTGGGTATCACCACACACATTAGTTCACCGCCCTCGACTCCACCGAGGGGTGTGACCTAATCGACTCCACGCCTCAGAAGACGCCGCAATTAGGAGTCTCCTGCTTGCCGCTCGCTCATCCCAGATCTCCAGATATTCCATGCAGGGGACTCCCATGGGTTTGGTGTCACCACTGGATACGAGATATCTGCTTTTGCTTTGAATTCACTGGCGTGTGTGTCAGCACTGTTAAGTGACTTTTGGGTTGTGTGATATTGCAACTTGTGATTGGGTTCACAGCAAGCTTTATTTGCCCTTTCACTCGCACACACACATCGACAGGCACATTTAGACACTCATGCACCCTTTCCTCCACTCGCTGTATTGTTTTTCCATCGCACACACACCTCGCTGCCACTCACAGCATGAACATGAAAGCAGTGTGTCGACCTTGGGTGCATAATTATTGTTAGATAATCCTTTGATAATCCCTGAGCTATAAAACAGTGGGATCAATTGCACCTGCCAAGATTGTTTCCTCATTATCTTTTAAGTAGCGCAGTCTCTTCTTTTGGAGTGCTTGGGCGATGCCAATGCATTAACACAGATCCTTTAATGTGTAAAAAAAAATAAAAAATAAAAAATATTGCTGTCTGACTGAGGAAATAACCGAGGAAATGACTGACTCTATTGTGATCATATGAAATGAAAGGTTTCCTTAAGGCTTAGATGTGATTGCTTCTTAAGCTTTTATTGTTCCAGTCAGATGTGTGGGTATGAAATATTATGAAAGTGTTGCATTGTCATAGAGCTGTTCCTGTCATAGGAAATAATATATTGAATTTTGCTTCTGCCAGTTACAATTCCCACTGCTTTACCTGGTTGTGGCTGGGCTGTTTTCCTGTTATGAGTGGCATTTTTTCCGTCAGATTTATGCCATGAATCAGAGAAGTGTCTTCAATGAGCGGCACAGTATAGCTGCTGTGTACTAAAGTGCCCTGTGCCTCTGCCTTGCCATACGCCTGCAGCCTGTTTTGGGGTGAATAAGCCCTGTTTTTGTTCCTCTGCCTGTTCTCCTGAAGGGAGGAAGCCCGAGCTGCAATTAGAAGTCTTAATAAAAGCGTTTAGAGGAGATTACGCTGCAGGTCTGCCAGGGTTTCGTGCTGGGGAAGTGGTTGGGAAGCGATTGAGCCTAAAGTGTCTCTAGTCTGAACACTTTGGAGCTCGCTGGCTGTTCCAGCATTGGCTCCGGTTCCAGATTCCAAACCCGGGCTTAGCCCCAGCCCGCGGCACGTCTTTATAAAAGAGAATATTTATCATCTACCATTGTTTCAACTTTTGATGAACACAGATTTCAGCAGCCTTCAAGATTTCTCCCTTTTGCAAAACAGCACTAATATTTACTTTCATGACACGCTCATTAAATAAGCAACTTCTTTTCTCATCGGGGGCTCCAAGAGATTGCAAGGCTAATGCTTATTTATGAGCGCTGTCCGGAAAGGAGGACACAGACCTCCCCTTTGGATAATGTCAGGATTAAGAACCACAAGACGCAGGAACAGCTGAAAAGAGTTACGAGTGCATTAGTGTAAAACATAAAACATCCCATAAACTTCTAACAGGAGCGAGCTGATTAATCCTCTCATTAGTCCCTGTGTTGAATGTGTGTTTAGTGGGTGTGTCTTGCTGGATTATTGTTAGATGATGTAATTATTGATATTCTACGGCTGTGACTCTGAAATGTCATTTGGCTTCAGATTGGAACTACCATTGGGACCATCATAGAGATAACATTTTAATAGCATGACGCAATATAGCATTATTACAGATGGATTCTTGACATTTAAAGCCACATTCGATTCACAAAGCTGATACCCGCTTGTTGCACTCGCTGTATTATAATTACTATAAACATTACCATCTACCATCTTGGCTCAAGAAAACTACGTTACTGTCCTTTAAACAGAGAATAGCCTCTGTCGATACATCTTAGCATGAGCGCACGACAGTTGCTCCTCCTCAGTCTGATTGATGATCACAAAGTATGAGGACTGAAAGTCACCTCTCTCTTCTTGTGAGGGAGATAAATCCTTCCATGATGAGTTCCTCAATTAGCATCCCACTCACACCTGAAACTCTGGCACCACCCAGTGTTTCTGTCAATCTCAAGAATCACTGCAGTTAATGAATTAAGCAAATCAATTAAGTGCTCAGTTGATTAAGAAATGAGCTGGTTTAATAAACACAATGTACAAGCTCTTTTTTTTTTCAAAATGAATTTGAGTCATCAAAGCTTGCGGCAGGCCCGCTCATCTCTGTCTGTCCTTCTATTCAACCGTCCGTTAGACTCTGACTCATCGTGAACCGACATCATCCGAGTGACCGTGCCACATGTGACTCTAATAGGGACAGCATGACCGCTGGCTGTTGACCGCGCTGATGTGCTTGTTTCAGCAGCATATTCACTGACCCCGATAAAGAGAAACCTGGTCTGCATCCTGACTCACCTACAGGGTGCAAAGGTTTTACTGCTGTTTGGTCACTGTGGGTGGAAACAAGTTGTTTGCTGCTTTTTCCCTTTATGTTTGGACATGTGGAGATTTCACAGAATGTGGTTCTTTGTTGATGCTGGTCCATTCTCTTTCATTGCTTTTTCTTTTGTATTTATACAAGAGTTCATCTGGTTTTCAACTGACTAAGCCCCGCCCCCCTTAGTTTCTGTTGTACGCCTGTTATGCTTTCCATTCTCACATGCACAGCACATATGCAGTTTACAATAACAGGCAGACCACTTTAAATTCTTAGTCATTTCTCAGACAATTGGTCCTTGTTTTCGCTCAGAGGTAGACAAAAGCAAGCTTCCCATTTATAGCCAGCAACAGTCGAGTATGCCAGCTGAAATGACAACTGTCGCAGGCAGATTTTAACAGCTGTAGCTTGCTCCCTAATTAAGCTAACATTTTTTCCATCTTAAGTTGTTGTTTTAAAACTGTAAAAGATGCCTGAAATATGCGCTGGCTATATACATGATACCATGCTGAAAGATTGATGTCCCAATATGTCCCAGGCAGAAGTCAGCACCCTCACCAGCAGGTGATCTATTTCGGAAATGTTCAGATAACCAAGGAGAATTGTTCTTCTTTGTTTGTTTCTCAAGTAACACGTTTAGGTATCGTTGTTGGAGTATAAACATCCCCAAATCTATTTAAGAGTTGGACAGAGCTGCTAACGTTAGCCTGTACTCTGATAACATCCAGGATTAGCTTGGCCATGTCTAGTTAATGGTTGGTAAACTATGATTGGATAATCGCTATTCAGGGCAGCGAATCGTCAGTTAGGTGGCATATGTGTCTGTAATAATAAAACTGAAACAAAGAGGAAATGCGACTCCCTCTACATTGAAAAGATGGTCCAGTCCATTCTTTAAAATGATTGAATACAAAACAAACAAAAATGATGTGAAAAGTCTTACAGTATGTGTGCAATCAAACCTAAAAACGTGAAATTGAATATCTCTGATCACTGTAAGGTGAAAAATTGGGAATGGGCGCCCCAGTAGCCCACTGTGTAGAGCGTGTACCACATGGGCTGATTCCTTACCGCAGCGGCCCGGGTGCAATGCCGGCCTGGGCTCTTTGCTGCATGTCCTCCACTCTTCCTGTTGCTCTTCAAGCTATCACTATCCAATAAAGGCGAATAAAATGCCCAAAATATATCTTTAAATAAAGTTAAGTTAGGAACTGCTAACTGGGACGAAATAATGACAAATAATGACAATAATGACTGAACAATAGATCCCAGCATTGGATTAACAAGATAGAGATCCAAAAACAGGCCCAGTCAGCAGTGAACTGGGATGAAGGGACCTAACAGCTGTCCCAAAGCTGGGAAGCTGTCCTGAGAAATCTGCCATATGACAACAGTAGATGCCACGGTCATGCCACCTCTAGAATGATAAGCATATAACCACCTGGCAGCAAATGTCAGCACAACACACACCAACAACACCTGGGATGGTCCTGGAGATGCTGAAACTATCAGAGTAAAACACAAGCATGTACATTTATGTAGGTCTGGGAAATCAGAGGGTGGCAGGCAGAAGCATAGTGGTAGTTGCAGTTGTAGGTATACTATGACCAGTTTTAACTGGTCCAGGTTTTGGTAAGTCCATAATATATGTTAATAAGACAAGACAACTCGGCGCATTATGCTGGCGTACCTGCATATAGCCTCAACTGCACCACCTGAGGTCATACTTAATGGCGGTGGCCATCTGGGAAATCACCTCCCTGTCCAGCTGGGAAAATCTGTGAGGCAAACATGAATAAGAAACACTCTTCCCTCCCTCATTAACTACTGTTGAGGCCCCTTGAGCGATGTACATAAACTCTGGTCGTTCCTGGGGGGTTGCTCACTATTTAGCCTCAGTAAATGCGGTGTTACTGGAGGTGTGTCTTTCTGTATTTCTAAACTGGGCAGTGTGCATTCCTTTTACTCTGCCTGGTTGGGTAAATGTAAAAACAGACGGGCAACATTACAGAGAGCAGTGTGGCCACAAATCAAACTGCAAGTCATAAGAGCTTTGGTATTGAAAGCCTGCTGCTCCACAATCTCAGCCTCATGAATTCATGAGGGGTTTGTGTGATTGATCGCAAGATAAGTTATAAAATCTCAGGGGAACAGCATAGAGCTCAAAAACACACTCACAGTACTATGTCAGTGTGGTCAGTAGTGTGTCGCTGCAGTCTATCAATGCACTAAGCCAATTTTAACACATCTGTGGATATTTATTACACTTCAGCAACTTGGGGTATAGATGCAGCTCTCCCACACACACAGATTCACAAACATGTCCACAGTAGACCTGTGGGACTCCTCTCTCTGTCCCCAGAGGTCCAGGACTCTGAGGAGCAGAGAGTCCTGTCACATTGTGACCAATTCATTGGCCTCAAGCTGTCTAAACACACACTCTCACACATACAGACACACACTCTGCAGGAGTTGCAGTAGTAGAGAGTGTTGCCATGGTAATGGGGAGTGATGTCACAGCACTTACCCGAAAAAGGGGGCAGTGCGAATGTTGTTTATTCTCAAAGATGTCCGTGTGCACCACTCTGGTGCCAGATATTTCCACGTTTTGCAGTCAGCTCACATTGCACTGGAAGGCTCCAGCCATCAGCCTCTACACTTGAAGGATCATTCCAGCTGAGGCCCTAGAGATGTGCAGCGCTACTGAGGCCAAACAAGGAGGTCCAGTCTCTAATTTAGGCCCACAAAGTACACAAGCACACACACACAGACACAGTATTTTCAGTCAACAACAACAACTAGAAGCATCCCATTGAGGAACTGAGGCAGGATCACAGCAGGGTGTCACCCGTGGGCGAGAAGAGAAACACTCAGCTATACACACATGCACATGCAGACACATAAAACCACGTAAGCGCACACTATACAAGCATACGCACACAGCGGGCATGCCCTGCAGGCATCACTGGCATTTGGATGGCTTTGGCACAATGAGAGCACAGTGAAGACCAGTAGCAGGCTCTCTGCCACACTGAGCATCTCAGTGGTCAGTCTCGCACACAGAGGCAGGGTGTTCACTTGGAAAGAGAGAGTAGGAGGAAGAGTGAGATACAGAGTAAGCAACAGAGAGAGAGATGAGCGAGTGTCTGTGCGCATGTATGCCTGTTTGCATTTCCATGATGGTGCGGGGAGAGACGATGGCAGCTGATAGCCAGTATTTGTGCTGCCAAACCCAATAGGCAGACAACTGTAATTGCCTGCCTAATCTGGGCTGAGGAGAGGCCAGGTGTAATGATGGCAACTCAGTGAATACACCTCTCCTCCACTCGCTAATGGATGCTTGCTGCTCCCCTCCTATACTGCTGCTGTCAATTGACCATTTCACTGGTTGGACCCAAGGAAACGTTCGGAAAAGTGAAGAAAATATGCCGTGGAAAGAAATATGTCAGCTCTTGACACCTGGCTGCCTCACTCGAGACATTGTGCGAATACCAATCAGCAAATGTATGAGAGTGAAATGAGTGTCTGCTGTCATTTTCTCTGCGGAGATCATTTTTGCTGCTCCTTTGGTGCCAAACAGCATTGCCAAGATTTATCTATGAATGACCAGTCTTCATTATCCCATGCTAATGATACAAACATGTTTATGCATTACTCAACCAAAAAGTTATTGATAAATGTTGAACTAACTGATTAACAGCCTTACAATGGCTGAAAAGGCACTTTAGGAACTTTTATATGTTATAATAAAATGATTAATCAGTGCAGTATTTCCCATAAACAGTATAATTGCTTTAAAGTTATCGACTTACTGGTGATCATAATGGAGCATCCATCCGCTAAAGAACCAGATATTTCCTTCAGTACTTGGTGAAGACCAAAACAGAGCTAAAAGGAGAATGAATATTGGACCAGAAACACCTATTTACACATCTGCTGGATGGGTAAATTAAATAGGCCACTGTTTGCTATTATGTTTGCCAACATATGAGGTGTTGGTCGGTGTCAGCTTGTTTCCACTGCTGTTCTTACAGGTTTTAGGTTTTTTTTTTATTTGGAAAGATGTTTCCATAAATACAGTTCAATGAGAGAGAATTCTTTGACATTGTGCCCCATTCACAACCTTTTCCAATTCTTAGACCCACTCTTACTTCCTCCTGGACATTCACATTCTCAAGATATAATCTGGGGTCAACAATGAGCTAAATTTACAAGTAATTATTGAACTTTTAAGTGAGGATGGGGTTTAGCACAACCTTAGAATCAGTGCAGCATGTTGAGCTTTTCCTTGTTTCTGCCAGTTTGATTAATCTATAATTCACATCCAGTTTTATGTACTTTTGCTCCAGCATTTTGAGCAAGTTGGTACCTTTTGACCTACTTTAAGGACAATAGGAATAACTGACTGTTGCAGAATTGAGATGGAAGTGGAGTTGTTACCTCTCACCCAGACAGAAATGGGGTCAAAAGAAATATAGCTGGACTCCGTTTCGTTTTCTGGAGATTGCAAGTGATTTCATCACTATGAAACTTCAATGTGGCTTGACTTCATTCCAGCTGCAGCATTGTTTGGGCAGAATGACAGTGATTCGAAAATCATCAGGGAAGCATGACACGGTTTCATCATTGCTGAGAAGATTTTCACTCCTCGACTCTCTGGCTGTAAACTATTTTTGGGAGCAGTGCTACAAAACAGTCTTGGAGTCTGCTGATGGTTTGGACTCACACAAAAATACATGAACACACAAATGCACACACACAGCACTCTAGGAGCCGGTGCAATTTGCCAGGTTTACTAATTAAACAAATTTACTTGGCCAGCATACTTGATGAGGAACCAGACTGCCTGATCCAACCTGCTAGCTTTCCTGCTTTCCAAACATAGAACACACACAAGCACACTCAAGGAAACCTGCAAATGTGTCCAGCAATTTTGGTGCTTTGCACTTCTTTTATTATTCATTGTTCACTTTCAGCCAGGCTCTAAAACGTCAGTTAAACAAAGGCAAAATATTTATAGGGTCATATTTTGTTACACGGCCAGCAATAATGCTATATCACCTTTGGGAGGGTTCTGTTGGAAATGCTCTGAATTATGTGACGCTGTGCTGAGATTGAGTAGCTGCATGAGGAGGAGGAGGGGGGCAGAGAAGTAAACAGCTGTGGAGTGATGGTAATGATGCAAGTGATGGTGGTGGTGATAAGAGTTATGAATGAATGTAATGATGGTGGTGGAAATCATCCTGAAAAATAGTGTTATGATGAGGACAGGATGTGATGATGACCATTATGATGGAAATGTGACAATGATGATAATATTGTAATGCTGATGATTGTAAGGGCAATGCTGACAATGATGGTGGTATCTTAGAAGGGTAATTTATTTATAGTTGCTTAGTGGATAGAATTTGTTTATAGGAAGTGTTAGTGCCTTACTGTATAGCCCGTCTCCACTGCAAGAACTTTTCCAGGGGCCCAGGAACAATTTCAGGAACCACTTCCATTTTGACCGAAGGAACCATGGACTAAATTTAGTTCCTGGTGACAAAACAGTCCCCGCTATGCGCGTAGTAAGTTTTGATGGCCCAGGAACTATCGAGGCAAAGTTTACAGTGCTAAATGTCGCTGATTGGTTGACACAACAGATTCAGATTGATTCAAACAGTAAGCAAGTACACAGTGCCACTAGTATTGGCACTGGGGTGAGGGTCGGACATTTCTTGTACAATTTTTGTTCACACTAAAAACAAAATTAGGTTGCCAGGTTTCCGACTAGTCTAAAAAGAACAAGACAAAGAGTGTGTGCAAAATAGCTGAGAGCAGGAGTGAACGAGATATATTGAGAGATAGAGCTGCGATCAAGTGAACATAGCAAGAAAGCAAGAAGTAAAACTTAAATGAATTTCAGTTAAATATGAAGGTGAGTCTGGCCAAGAAATAGTCCAGCACATAACCCCCTCCCCACAACCACAAACCACAACTTGTCATTTTAACTCTTTGGCTTTTGTACAGAGTGAACAAACCAAATATAATGTGTTAATTAGTGATCTTTAGAGGTGCTTCTAGTATTTTAACCTTTGGGCAGAGCCAGGCTAGCTGTTTTCCCCTGCTTCCAGTCTTTATGCTAAGCTAACCAGCTACTGGCTACAGCTCCATGTTTAATAGACAGATATGAGAGTGTTATCAATCCTCTCATCTAACTCTCATTTTCTCCAAACTATCAGTTTGCATTTGTTGATTGTTTTTTCCACCTCTGTGAGTTCTTTGGTATCAATTCAGTAATGTATTCAGAAATATTTCCTTGTGTGTGAGAACTTTTAGTTCCTAACATAGATCCTGAGTTTAGTTCCTGTGGCTCCTGGAAACTTTGGGTTAAAAAGGGCTCTTATTGATCATTTTCTTCGACCGTTATGGTCCCAAAGTGCATTTGCCTGTCAGCTCTTCATTGCATTGTTCATTGTTTGCCATTGCTTGATTGCATTTAACTTCCTCACCGCTGCCCTCCATGATGGTTTTACTTAGGTTACATGCTCAGATCGTCCAGTCCCAGCCGTTAGCCATTGCTGCTGCTAATATCTGCATGGTCCTTCATACAAGCTCTGTATGTGGCTGAGACTCAGCTTCATTGCCATTGCCAACTTGGATGCTCATTCGCTTACCCCCAATACCTCCCACGCCACTTCTCCCCCCAGTCGACCATTTCCTCTTACCCCGCCTGCTGACTTTCTAGAGCCCCATATCAGTCCCTCCTCTGTTTTTCTCTTTCTTAGTTCCCCCCAACCTGACAGTCCCCCGGGGCAAGTCCCCCTTGGTGGCCCGCGAGGGTGACACAGTGGAGCTGGAGTGCCTTGTTTCAGGGAAGCCCAAGCCCATCATTCTGTGGTCGCGAGCCGATAAGGAGGCGCCCATGCCGGACGGCAGTATGCAGATGGAGAGCTACGACGGTGTGCTGCGTATTGTTAATGTGTCCAGGGAGATGACTGGCTCGTACCGCTGCCAGACCAGCCAGTATAATGGGTTCAACGTAAAGCCCAGAGAGGCCGTGGTGGAGCTGATCGTACAATGTGAGTACACAGACTGTGGGTGTTTGTTGTCAATGCGTATGTGTCTGTATTTGTGTATATATGGATCTTGCAGTGTTGTGGTATAACTTGTAGCAGTGATAAAGTGTGTGTGTACCTGCATGGTGTGTCAATTGTCTCTGTGATGTATTTTCTGTGTATGCAGTGTAATTAATCTTTATGTGTTCTAGTCCAGTGTGACCAAAATTGAACATTCTCACATTTCTTTCCTTCCACGCCCATCCAATTTCCTTCTGAAGGCTGCAAAATTAGTCCAGTCCCCTGGTGCCCTCAGTAAGGTCTGAGAGGAAACAGCTCTGACTCCACCTCTTAAACTAAGGGGAGGACTTTATCTGCTGAGCTTGAACTGAGCAAAACTAATATTAACAGAGGCACAAAGCGCTAGATACTAGATACTGATGTCTTATTAGGGTCCGCATGTTTGTTTGTTTGTGTGTGTGCATGCCCACGTCAGACAAGACCCAAAGACTATGTGCCATATCCCTGGGCCTTAGACCCCTCCCCGCCACTGCTGCTCATTGAGAAACCCCATCCCGTCCTTAAGATGTGACATTCAACAATGCCTTAACGGCTAATTAGTGAGCGGCTAATTTATTCCCACTAGTATTAATTTTGTATTCATTTATGGAGATTTGAATGGAATATTTGGAATGAACGTCAGGGATTCAAAGCATTGTCACTCATTCAAGGGCTGGGGATGTTTCTCTCTGCTGGAAAAAAAGAGCGGGAGATGGATAGGAAGGAAATGAAAAGCGACCCATGTAGGGTGCTACCATTCTCTGGCAAGTGATTATAGGAAGTAGAAAAACTGAGTCCCATAGCCACAGTCCCATTGTTTTCCTCATGGCCTATTTAGTTAATCCATACATTCTTCCATCACAATTTACCCTAATCCAGAAAGAACCTGTGCAGCAGTATGTCACTCTTAAACTACTCTGATACAAATGGCAATTAAGATGCTGACTGCCGTGTTTTAAATGTCCTCCCCATCACTGCCAAACATAAGACTGCAGAAAAATATCCAACAACTTTTAAAGTGTCAACAATAAAACAGAATTATGGCGGCAGCTCAACCATTGTTTTTACTCAAGTGAAACTTGATACACCCACTACCAATATTTTGATTGAAGAGGAACACGAACAGCCCCTGTTCTGTTCTCGCTGACAAGGATTAGCACATTCTGCCCTCATTTTTTTTTTTTATTGTAGTCTTTGCTATGGCATTCACGTTTCAGCGTGGCTGTTACCCACTGTGCTGTGTTAAGAGAATTAATGAAGTTTTGATGTGCTTTGAAGAAGACTGTGCCAAATTTGGCTGAATTGATTATGATTATGCAGTGATGACAGCCCATATCAAAGGTTAGTGGCTTTGCTACGCACCAATGCTGACACTAAAAGCTAAACAAAGAATTTGGACTCTAAGATGCCCTTCATTAATTAGCAGCACTTGGTGGATCTGCTGCCTCATGCAAAGAGGGTGTGGTGTGATAGAGACAAATTGTTGAATGCAAACAACAAGATAAGTGTTAATGGCTTTAAAAAAAAAAGTTAAAATGCTGCTGTACGTTCACACTGCATCCTCGTGTTTTTCTCGCATTTCCACGTCTCTCACATTATGTTATCTACCACATGTACAATCGTCGAGTTGAAGAATGGATGATGCTGCCGGTTTATTGCCACAAGCAGCAATAGGTCACAGTGATCTCGCCTAACATTTGGAAAGCAGCAGGGCCACATACTGTATTCTGTGTACCATTTTTTCTCAGGGCAGCACAATTAGAGTCGAAAAAAAGCAAATAAGCACTAACTGTCCACAAGCGTTTTGGTCAACAGCTACAATTACGCAGCAATTATGAAAATACCTTTTTTTTTTCAATCTTCCTTTCTTCCCCCTCCAGCATTTGCATTGCGTGCTACAGCTTCATCTCCAAATCAGTGACAAATTAAAAACAAAATATGACACATTTATTTTGGCCTCCCCAAAATATAAGGCTTTTTTTTGGATTTAGTTGAGAGTTGTTATTCTCATAAAAGATTAAGAGCATAAAATGTCCTCAAGCATTAATGACAAAAAGAAGTCTTTTTCACACAATAAAAACTTTGGATTTCGTAGAGTACATAAAACTATTCAGGAAATTCAAAAAAAGAAATATGTAATAACTCTATGATGTTAGGCACGAAACAAAACTATACAGAGTTGATTGCTTATTGTTTATTTTTTTCACAATGAAGACGTCATGGTAAAAGACATACAATAAGAAAATAAACCCCTAATGTCCACAGGATGCCTCTGCGTCACGATCCAGCACCATCAGAGCTGCTCCAGATAATCTGCTGCCATTCTTGCTGGTGTGCCGATGTCCACCAGGCACCGAAGACCGAAGTGTCTCACTTGTGGCACTTTTCTCTGCTTTGCTATCTTTAGGCACTTGATCTATTTTTGCTAGAGTTAGCTTGCATCTATTAAGCATCAAATTCATTTGAGTGTACAAAAAAATGCTTACATTTGCTGACAGTTGACATGACATTTATAATTAATTATGCATTTCATTTGTTATTTTCCTTGATATCGGATTAAAAAGACGTTCTGCGGCACAAAGTCACCTTGTGCGTTATCTAGCTTGCAAGCTTACTGTGTGTTGCAGTACCTGTTTGCATGGTGCCATTTTTCAAGCGCTCTTATCTGATATATCAACATGAATTAAAACACATTTTCACCCAACTACATAGTATAATACATATTTTACTGATAATATAATTTGGAATAATTAGCTCATTACACTATTATAAGCACATGTCACATAAACACAAGAAGACTGTGTGTAATAGTGTAACTGACCAAATGAGTCTCCACTGTGTTTTGGATGAAGAAATATTGTTTTGAACGGCCACACTTATGATATAATTTTGTTACAAACACATAATAATAAAAACACAAATCCAAACACATTCTGACTAATCACCATGGCCATTATAACAGTAACATGACCAGCTGATCCCGGCGCTGTGTGGGCGGAGAAATGATCTAATTAGTGCTGCTCTGTAAATAGAGGTCGATGTTTGTCAGACTGCTGTAGAAGAAAGTCTCTCAGGCAATTCTTCATGCTGTACGTTAATATTATAACTAACTGGTCAGATATTTGCTAAAATTGCTATGATTTTCTAATCGTGCTAATATGCACTATTCATCAAATACAGACACAAAATGAAGATAAGACGCTGTGCAGTTGTACAGAAATTGGAAAGGTTGATCATAAGTGAACTGCTAATGTGTTTTCGATTAACACAAAAGTGTAGGCAAACAACAAATCGATTAATATTAGAATGTTGGGAACGTGGCCGCTTGAAGACACTCCGTTTATAAAACACTTCAATGGGAATTTGAAAGTCAATAGAGACGTGACGGAGCCTCTGGGGTAAAATAACGTGTAGAGGAGGAAGGAAGTCTCCTCAAAGTCCTCCTCAGTCTGAGAAAATGTCAAGTTTCATCAAGAGTAGTCATAAAAATGAGACGACGGATAAGATGTAACAAATGAGAATAACAAGAATTGTTAAAAGAAATCACTGATCAACTGCCCCTTTGTCTGGTATAACAGATGATCTCAAAGGAGGAGATGAGGAACCTTCAGGACCTTCAGACTATAAATTCAGGTGGCCTTATCTATCCACTGAATGTACAATGAACACTAAAGATTCAAAGCCCAGGGTTTTGTATTCATTACATACTTTCATGGCCCAGTTAAAGCCAAAATGATAAGCTGAAAAACAAGCCTTTAACTGTATTTCTAAGAAGTAAAGGCATAACTCCTATGAAGGTCCACAACCTTTGAATGACCCCGTCTTAGAGTAGAGGTCAATATCATGGGCACCTTTGGGCAAGATTTGTCTCCTCTGACATCCAACAGGGAAAGGTCATCTCCTATTGCACACTGCTGCTGTCTCAGTGACAGGGGTCACTTACAGGGAGTGACTGTTGTTAGTGACAGTCAGATGGAGAAGACATGCCTCAGGAGGCAAGGGGGGGTGACTGAGAGGTGAAAGACACATGCCATTACATCTGTTGCTTTTCTACGATAGATTTGCCCTGGCATGCATGTGGTTGCATCACAGGGTGAGACACACAGTACAAGACAGGCAGTGACGCACGTCAATTCACTCCTGTGTAGTATTTTAATAAAGCAGCTCTCTTGCACTAGAGTTCTTTATGTTGTACAGCACTTTCATCTGTTTACTATCTTCAAAGCCGAACACATAATAAAGAGACTTAGTTGGGCTTTGGTTTTGATAAATCAATCATTCTGCCACGTTCTCACTTCAGGGCCAGTTGTGCTCCTCGTCAGACTGTTGTTACTTATTAATAGTTGGCATCAAAGCCCAAGTTTTAAAAGCACAATCAATCCGTACTTGAGTTGTTAGATTGCTTGGACACAATTTGAGCATATTGGGGAAATGTGTCCACCATGTGCACACATCAACACACACTGTTGACTCTGTTGCATTTGCCAAATACATAGACCTTTGCTCATCTTCCTCAGCTCGAGAATTTAGTTTATTAGCACAATCCGGCCCCGCTTTTGTTGTTTGCTCAGTACGACTGTCGGTATGCCCCCTCCCTTCTTTCTCTTGGCCTGTCTCATGGTGTGTAAGCACAAGCCAATCCCTCTGAGATGCTTTCCTCGCCTGCATTTCCAGGTCCCAGTGTGAGCCACCCGCCTTTGGTGGTGAGCCATGTGCAAAGCCGCATTTAGTAACTTGATCAAGGGACCGAGGTACAGTCCTCTGAAGCAAAGAGCATTAGAGGCGTGAAGGAACGACTCTGGCAAGTCAACAGCTTTGATATGTAAAAACCTGCATCTGTTGGCTGGCAGAGGCAACACCAGGAGGAGAGGTAGAGGGAATGGAAGACGTCTGCCTTTAGAGTCGTCGCTCTAATAGAATTGCAAACGCCAAATCCCAAGCTGTGACACCCTAATGTTCTTAGTCAAACTGACTTGGCATGATCCAGGGGCTTGAGAGAGGGAGTGAAGAAACAGAGAGAAATAGAGGGAGGAAGGTAGTATAGAGTGGTCTCCTGTCCTAGATACCACTGTCTGTCAGAGTGAGACTTATCAAGCTCTTCTTGAGCCCAGATGCACAGGAATCTTTTATCCAGGCTTCCCTTCTGTTCCTCCTCACATCGTCTGTGACACCTGCCTGATGCAACCGTGCGTTTGCCCCCCTGAGCAAGCAACTCGCTATCTGATACACATCAGAAAGACACACCAGGATAAAGAGCTCCTGTCTGGGCAAAAGTAATGAGCAGAATTACACGATTATTGTTTTTAATTAATTTTCTTTTCTGCATCAAGAAGGCCCGCAATGCTGGCCCCCGAGGCCCACTCTAATGTGAATCATATTAGAGCGATTCACATTAGCCTAACGCCAGCCTAACGCCAGCCAATTAATCTTTTGCATTACAACATGGCTCACACGCTGCATTTAGGGATGAAATTTTAATAACCTTTTTTTGAAATATTTTTTTATGGAACAATATTGAATTGATCAGCCGCATCAAATCCACACCAGAAAAGGTCAGCGAATATGTAGGTTGTAAACAGAAGCCTGCACACGGCTTAGACAGAATAATTCATAACTTGGTCAATGACGGAGCTAAACCTATTAGCGGATCACCAGGCCACTCCTCGCACTGAAGACTCTACATTGATTATCATTAATTGTATATTTAAGTTCATAAATTATCCCTAAGTTTTAATAACAATATGGTAATGCAGATGGTGCTTAAGTTCATTGTTTGATTGCAACGGCTGTAGCGTGAGGGAAGGAGGGCGCGTTGATGCGGAGCAGCGGCTCCCTACATTATTCAACACAGGGACTCATTATAAATCAGTTGAATCAGGGTTATCATTTCATATTCTGTATATATCTGTTTGACTTCCTAATGAATGTTATTTCCTCTATCAAGACTTGATATTGAAGCATATTATGCTACAAAGGTTATTCTCCCACAAGAATGCTTTTGCTTCCATCTAAAAACAAGGCCTTTGTTTCTTTGGTACCCCTACGTGCAGCTGCTGAAGGCTGGTGTGTGGGGGGAAAAAGTGACATATTTCTGAGTGAATGGAGCAGTGCTATGTCACATGTTAATCCAACATGTGTCCACTGACTATAAATAAATGGATGTATCAACAAGGAGCACTGATGTCACACCAGCTGTCCAGCAGTGGTGGAAAGTAACTAAGTACATTTAGTCAAGTACTATGCTTAAGTACAATTTTGAGGTGTTTGTATTTCCATTTCATGCTTCTTTATACTTATACTCCACTACATTTCAGAGGGAAATGTACTTTTTACTCCATAAACATATAGCATAAAATATAATACATTGTAAAATATGAAATCAATGGTACTTTTTGGCATGTAACTCCTGAACAAAGCAGCGCTTAGTTGGGGAAACCTGTCATATTTTAGATGTCTACTGTATGAGTTGTTAGCAGTTCCACCAGAGAGTGATTTCCCCTCTAAACTTCTCAGGTAGTTTATTTAAATAACTGTATGAGGCCCACAGAGGTTAAATTATCCACTTTGCTTTTTCCCCCCAAATGATGTTATGTTACCATGGATGAAACTCTTTCTCAAAAATGTTCACATTAAAAGTCTTCCAGTTATGCTTTTAATGTGAGAAAACATCAAGAGGTGTTGAGTTTTGTTGACGGTAGCTTAACATCACAGAGAGAAAACATGACTCTGTTCTACTGATGGAATAAGTGTTTTGGAAATTTACATTATACTTAATTTACCATGTGCCCTGTTGTAGTAGACTACAGATAATAACACCCCTTTCATTTTTGTTTTTTACCCAGACTGTATTATTATCGGCTGACCTTTATTTGTTTGTGAGGCCATTATTTGAATATCAGCTTTTACATGAGAATTAGTGTTGGTAATGTATCAGGGGCCATTATTCTATTGCTTTTTTTTGATCATTTAAGTGCATTTTGCTGATATAATTTCTGAATTTTGACATTTCCATGTAGTATTTTTATATTGTTGTATTGGTACTTCTGCCATCCAGTGACCCATGAGGGAAAACATTCTGTTGCTCCAGGGAGAAAAAAAGATGAAAGCGAAACAAGAAAGACCAAATGAACATCCAACCATATAGAAGGAATGCAGTCACATGTACACATTTCATGTGCTCTTGCACACATTGTACAGTACGATCTACTCTTGCAGCCTTGCCCACAGGAGTTGCATGTCCTTCTCTTGATGCACTCACCCGAAGCACATGGAAGAAAAATGAAACACATTTAGACTGAAGCTGTAGTTTATTGTAAACCAGTCAAGCGGTATTTTGAGAAATGCAGGTGCACACAGGCACACAAATTCACCTCGGCTTCCCACACGCTCAAAGACACACATGCATATTTCCCCCATGTATACCCGTGTCTTTGTTCTGTCCTCCTCCCTGTAGATGGCGGTCTGTAAGGACCACAGGGAAAAGGCCTCAGTACCCCTAAATGTTGTTTTTCACCACATTACTGTCAAGGTATCCACCGGTGACTGATGATGGATTACATCTCAGCCAGGGCTCAGGGTTTTCTCTCAGCCTGTGACTTACAGCAACTGCGAGCCCTCATCGCCCTCGCTGCTACGCTAACCATGGCGAGCACTGCTCAGGGAATATCACTCAGGACCTTTTCGCTCCTTTTTCCTCATGTTCACTGGGCAGCTGTTTCACAGGAGATGCACGGGGGAGATGAGGCATGTGCCCTTGTTTAAAGGATGTTTTGGTTATATAAGAGATTTTTCTTTTCTCTTTTTTCATTTGCTGCAGACCCAAAACCTGTCTTCATTTGTCTTTCTGTGTCAATGAAAATGCACTTACTGCAATTTGGTCTAGTGCCACTCAGGGAGGCTGTGGAGCTGGGCTGTGATTCACCGCCGCACACAAACCTACAATTTTAATGTGATAAGTAGAGATTCCGACCCTTCTTTTGGAGTCGGAGATAATCCGTTGGGTTTGGGTAAAAGCCCGGGCAAGGCTCATTTGAAGGAGGAACTGATTGCTGTTTCATTTAGCGGAGATGAAAGCCACTTTACTCTCCACCTTGTGAACAACATCAGGTGAAGTAGGCACCTACATAGTTTTTCTTATCCGTCCAACTCTCTTGGAAGATTTGTGTTTACCTTTTCTGCCATCCCATGTTTTTATGATTTATTATTTTTTCACATTTCAGCTGGTCATTATGCGATCTAATGGTGTCATTAATTCACACAGTAGTGACACTACTGTGTGAATTCCGGGTTTTTGTGCATGTTGTGTGATAATTAGCATCAAGGGCAAGAAAGTAAAATCCCACTTTGGATTGTTATATGTGTACAGCCCACGTTTCCCAGTGCACCTCTCGGGCCTGGAGGACCTGCCCTGTTCTACAGGCTGGGCTGAGGTTAACTCAATTATGTGTAACAGAAAAACAAACTTGAACCTCTCTAAAAACACTGCGCCAAATGTTCTGGTAAACAGACGAGTATTTATTAGATTCTTTCAAAAGATTTAGCTTGTGAGATTTTAGTATCTTCAACATCTTTTAAAACATGGCTGTTTAAGGTTGTAGATAATGACATTAATAGTGTTATCAAATAATGTGCTGTAAATTTTAATAAACTGTTCATTAAATTGCATATCCTATCAAGCTTGGAAGGCTCAGTAATTAGATTATATTACCGTGTGTGAATAATGTAGAAGATTATGTTGCAGATTACAGTTTCAATCAGGTAATCAGTGATCTGTAACATATTACATTTTTAAAAGTAACATCCCCAGCCCTGGCTATAGCTACCCGCCTCTCCTTTACTCTGTCAGGAATTATGCAAATTTCAGGCAATTAAGGGGCTCTGTGTCATTCTGTCTCTTCTCCTCAGCATTCACTGTTGTTTTTCAAGCCCCGCCGTGACTTTTGTCAAGCATCTGTATGAGCATGTCAAGAGCAAAGATGCTTAAGATGGGGAAATTATTCATAACCATTTCAGTGCGCAAGCACTTACTCACATTCTCCTCCACACACATAATCTAATACACATTTAACATAGGCTAAAATATAAAATCACACGTATCACACTTTGCAGAGGAAGGGTCTGGGTTGCATCGAGGTCATATGCAGCCCCTCACTTCGCTATGTGATGACGGGCTAGATAATTCACCACCAGGTTGTCAGTGTGGGAAGAAGTGAAGCTTGTCAGATACTCAAATAAGTTATTAATTTTCTATTTTGAAAGCTTGAGGAACACATCATCCTGTTACCAATTTTCCATGAAGCATGTCGTTGTCGCACTGACGGGTGAATTGTTTTCACCCGTCATTTTTCATGTATTGAATTTGCAGTGCTGATTGTTTAAAGTTAACTAACAAAATGCCTGAATCTCACCTTTTTCTCCTTGCTCACCGCTCTCATTCATTTCACAATATGAATGTCCTCTAAAATGTTTTTCTTCCTTTCAGTGTCTGTGCATGATTTAAATATGTGTTGGTTATCATTCAAAAAGCTTCTTTGCGTCTTTGGTGAGCTTGAAGTACATTGCTCAGAGCCATTTTCCAATTCTTTTCACACTTTCATAACATGTCCTTGTTTAAGTTTTCAAATATATTTCTTTATTCGTCTCATGCCTAACTCTTCTAGACTTGGTGCTCTGACTGTCTTTTCTGCCTTCCAGATATTTTTTCTCTGCAAATATCTCTGGAGGTCAGAGGCAATCTAGTCTCACTGAGAGGGCCCTTACCTGAATAGCGTCTGTCTTGTATAGACGTCAACAGACCGTCCCTCCTTTGCCCTCTTTATCCAAAGCTTTTTCCATATTCTTTCATATTTCCGATGCACTTACATCTTTTACACACTTTGCTGTCCTTTAGCAAATGTCAGCTGAACTCATCTGAGCCTTTCTGTCTCCCCCACAGACCCTCCAACAGTGGAGCCGGTTTACATGGAGATGCGTCAAGGCCTGGGGAGGCCTGTGGTGATGACCTGCAGGGTGCTGCGAGCCCACCCTTCCCGTGTGCTGCGATTCGAGTGGCTTCTGTCAAACCGGCTGCTGCATGCCGGCGCCTTCGACGCCCAAAGAGACGAGACAGAGTACACTATTCGCAGCCTGAATCGAGACGGCTGGGGGGAGTACACCTGTAATGTCATCAACGAGGCCGGAGCAGGCAAATGCACCTTCCAGGTTACAGGTAAAGAGTGCTTATTATTAAAGAATTGACTGTTCGCTAAGCCCTAGCCCCAAATCAGTGTTGCTATGCCTGTTAGCCTTTCTATTCTCACAAGACACGTGCTGATACAATGATAATGGGGGCAGATTTGTCATTGAAAATTCTTGATCATTTTTAAATAATGGGTCGTTGATTCCAGACAAAGGTAGACAAAAGCGACTTCTCATTTCTAGTCAGGACTGTTGATTTTGATGGCTGACACGACAACTAGCAGATTTTCATCAGCTGTAGCTAGCTAACATTAGCAACATGAGTTGGTCTCTGGCTGAACCCTGTAAAAAGGTGTCATACTAAAAGACTGAGGCTAAAGCTGCATGTCTGTAGAAGACATGGACATAAAGAAACAGCGTTGTGTGGCTTCTTAGCTTAAATACATGAACAAGCAAGACAGAGGTTAGGTTGATGCTTTATTGTTTGAATTTTCAAACAGTCCTTTTTTTTTTTTACATTACAGAGAAAAAGCTTTTAGGATGACGACTAACCAGTGTGTTTGGTGAAATGCTGTCTTGGATAGTGAGTTTGGCAGGGGTTGCTTGTGTTGAGTCAGTTATTTGTATACCATACACATACCGTATTTCACTTTCCTGCAGACATTAGTGGTATAAAAAAATGGACTTTCAGTTTGTTGCATTCACCTTGAAGCTGCATTTGATAGCAGCCATTTTGTTGCCACACACCTGCATGTCTACAACAGCTTCGTCAGTATGCACTCCAGTTGGTAATTAGAGTGTTCGCTGTGAATGTTTTGGACAACTAAAATTAGCTCCTCCAACATACAACAGTCCTTGTCACTGTTTTAGGGGCATGGATGTCCCTGTGATAGACAATTGATTTTTAAAAAAGAGTGAAAGAAAAGCAATTGTCAGATCTTCAATCTGAATGGGACGCGTCAATCATGTCGGCTCTTTCTCTGTCTCACATGGTAAACCTGTTCTTTCAGATAATACACAGTTACCCCCTTCCTGCTATTTTCTAGATTGACTTTTTTTCTCATCAAGAGCTGCAAGTGTCCATCTCCTAGTTGGTTGTTATGACAGGACCAAATTAGTTTGGTGGCGCTGAGTGACCGCAGGAACTCTGGCCAAGGTTTCAATCTCCAAGACCTCCCATTAGAGACAGGAGCTGCAGGGTCACAGGAGGAGTATTTGTCACTTTGATCCTCTGCCACTTAGGTTGCTCCCCCCTTTGATACTGTCTACTTCTCTCCATCCATTGCCGTCTTCCAATCGTACCTTTCTGCACCCGATTTTTCTATCTCCTCTCTTGCTCTTTCCTTCTCTCTTTGTCCATGTTTTCTTTCCCTCATTCTTCATCTTTCTCATTTTAAACCTCTCTCTATCGTGCTCCCTCTCTCCCACTTACCTCCAGCTTGCCTGGAGAGAGAGATGGACACCCCCCCATCCCCCACCCCTCCCCGTGTGTCATAAATCAGTCCTCTCTGGCGAAACAGGTAGAGCAGAGACACAGAAGCAGATAGTCCCCTCAAGCCATTTGTTTTCTCAACAGGGCTGGGGTTTTGCCTGCTATTGCTCACTCTTTCTACCTACACTCCCCGTCTTTCGCTTTCATCCTCCATCCCTCCTTCCCTCTGTCTCCCACCACCGCTCCATTCCTCCCGCCCAATGCTCCAGATTCCCACCATCTGGACTCAGTGGTTGCCAAAGGTATTGAGGCTCTTTTAGTAACCCCCTGAGCACAGGAGCATGGTGCAGAAAATCCACTTTGGTTCCTCCCATCATCCATGAAATCTGGCGTGTCCCATTCCCTTAATTCCAGCTCTTATTCTTTAAGAGTTTTTTTTTTATTATTTTATCCTGAATCTCAATAGCCACAATATGAGATCATCACTATTCTGTAGTGTGGCTGAAATAAATATTCTACTGGAGGGAAAGTGGATATCAGCTCCTCTCTATGACTTGTAAGCCCACTTCAAGATGAAGCTCATGAAATATTTGTCATGGCTCATGCAGTTGGGTAGTATCTTGGTTTGCTCACTTTACAGAGTGAAGACAGGTACATACCTCAGTGGGTATTCCCTCACCGCACTCTCCCAGACTTCCGCTTGGACTGTGTTGATGTGTAATAAACATATTAGTCAGGAGTTTTGGCCTGAAGCCACAGTGAGCTCGAATAAACTCACAGATCCAGTCAACATACCATGCAAAACATATATGTTACCATGCCGACAGACACATGAAAACTCACCAAAGTCGGGCATCAGGCCTTTCGTTGGCTTATATAAACGTTGTTGCCTCAAAAAGTGTATTGTGCCAGGGGGAGACTGTGTGTTCATGTGCATGTGCATGGATGCCCATGTGCCAAGCCATTGGGACATCTGTGGAAACAGTGAGTTGGCTGTAATGGCCAAGTTGGCCATTAAATTGTGCCAGGGGAGAGACCCCTCAGAGGGATGTAATGTGTACCACTGAGCTTTGGCTCAGCCTCTCTGTCATGGGAACCCTGACTTTTTAGCAAATACTGAAATCAGGCTCCTCTGAAGAGTGAGAGTTGGGAGAAAAGGAGAAAAAACGCTGTCTTTGAGTCTTCAAGCTGCTTTTCTTCTCTGATTTCAGTCCAGTCTGATGCCGACAGTGATTTATGTACAAGTCTGCATTTACTGTACATCCTGTCCTTTGGCTGCAAATGTGTATTGATGAAGCAGTGATAGTATGAAACGCAGGTCAGGGAATACACAGACGTGGCATTTAAAGGTGTATTCCATCAATTTAGTATCGCACTTCATAGAGTTGAGAGACAGATGAAAAGAAAAAAGATCGTCCAAATGGAAGCAGCAGAGGCTGAGATACTCTTTTAGCCCAGAGAATGAGCTACACCCCTAAAACCCTGGGTCTTACATATCCCATAATGCAATTCTATTGTGTCTTTCAGACCCCCTCTATCTCCTAAATGCCCACTTCTTTCAAACCTCCAGTTTGTAACGCAGGCTTTCTATTAAAATGTTCAAGCTAAGATAACCCGGTGACATCATCAGGGTTATACTTAAACAGACATTATAAAACTGTTCTCACAGGCTGAGTAGGACTAACCATGAAGAGTAAACTGAACTTCATATTTAAAATCATTGGAGTGCCCCTTTAAGGCATTGCATTTGTCTAATCACTGCAAAACTGAAATTCAAAACAACTAGTTCTGCAGAGCTAGTCCACGCGTCTCCCTCCCTCTCTCTCTTCATCGACCAGTCTCCCGAACAATGCAGACTGCAGTTTTGCTGGAATTCTGAAATTCACAAAGAAAGGGCAAACAATGTTTCTCATTTCTCCCACGTTTAATTCCTCTTTTTGGCAGTCTGTCATGAATTAGAGGAGAAGAACAAGTAAATTCTCTGGGACAGTGTTCAAATATTCATTGTCTGTGTTTTTTGCGAGTTTGCTTGTACAATGAATTCAGATTCTACATAATGATGTGCTTGCATGGTCCCACTCTCCCTTTTTTATTGTAGCCATTGTTCCTAATGATGCAGAAATCACATTGTGGAACTTGGTGCCCAAAGTCGGCTGCAATGAGATATCTGCATATGTTTTAGGAGGACAATGTATTTGTTTTAGTGTGACATACACACACGCACACACACACACGCACGCATGCACACACACACACACACACACACACACTCTTACTATCTAATTTCTGTTTTGCCTCGTCTGCACTTTGAGTAATGTTTTTGTCATCTTGATTTATTTTTTGTATGTTTGTTTGGCTCTTTGAGGTGTGTTTTAAATAGGCCTCATGGGCCTTTTTGAGCTACAGTACAACAATCTGATGTCTGTGTGTGTGTGTGTGTGTGTGTGTGTGTGTGTGTGTGTGTGTGTGTGTGTGTGTGTTATTTTTATCCTTATCATTTTTCCTATCTTCCAAGTAAAAGAAGAAAACTAAATTGATTTTACCTTCAAACCTGCACATTCCTCTATCTCAGGGGTTTATAAACCTTATCAGTGTTGGTCTCCCCTGAACATTTGTGCCTTAGCTTTGAGTTCCAGACATGGTTTTTAGTAACTTAGCTATCTGCCTTTATAATCTGTGCCCAGCTCACCTGGGTCGAACCTCACCCCTGCACTAGATGGTGGATGATGTTGAATACTGTCAGCTAAAAGAAACACACTGACATTGATGGATCCTGTAGGTAGTAACTGACATTACATGGTCAAAGTAAAAAGGCAGCATATGAATAATGTTATCTGTGATCAGACTGTGAAAGTCTGGTAGACCTGAAGGACAGATGCAATCTATTCTGCTTTTTTTCTCTCCTTGTGTTTTTTTTAAAATTTTATTTCCTGACCTATTTTTCACGGTTCTGCTTCTTTTATCAATACAGTTTCACAAGATTAGTCACTCTAGAGCAGCCTCCCATTTACACTGGCCAAGAAGGGTAACATCAGATGCCACAGTTGGTAAAGACAAACAAAATTCAATCCCAGTTAATATGATCGATGATTAGAAATCTTTCTGGGTTTTGTTTGGGGGAGTGGGGGTGCTCAAGTGCATTAGGTGAGGATGGATGAAGTTGAGGAAGATTTAGCTGAATAGTAGAAGTGGAAGTGACTCATTACAAATTCACTGCCATTTCCCTTAAAGAAAAGAAGGCACAGAGAGATTTCATTCTCTATCCCAGAAGGACTCAACCAGGCAATTACCACAGAGTCTTCTAATGTCTCTAATGTCTTCTCCCTATAGTCAGTTAGCTATTGGTGTGGTGTTGTTGGGTTTGTCTCGGCCAGCTGTGCATCCATATGTAAGCGTCATTTCTGCCACAAAGGCCTATATCACACTTCAGCCCAGCACCATATAGCAACGCTCACCATATGGTGGTATAAGTGTTTTTCTGAAGAAGAAGAAAACATGTTCATAAACCCTTAAAAAATTGAAAAGGAAGTCTGCAAACAAGGTCAACTTCTTGCCTGAAGGGTTTTACTGAGCTGTTATGAGTCATTGCATTGGTTCTGCTGTTATAAACAGGATTTTAAAAAATCAATTAAGCCTTCTGTACTTTATGTTTGATGTCTCCCACCCAGGGTTATCTGTTTCAAGCAGTGTAAGTGGGTTAGGTAATGTGCTTCACCACACATAACGTATTATTAGGAGTGAGGGCTATTTGACTTCATTATACATTACATTGTATATTTAAATAAAAGACAACAATTCACCAGTGAGTTTGTGACAAAGTCTCTGTAAATGTAATTGAAGAAATTTACTCTTCTAAAAATAAGACATACAATTGAGGTAATAAATTAGTACTAAACACATTGGCTAAATGAATATAGTGTTTTTATGACTTCTAAAGGCACAATGCACACTTTAATGAATGTATGAATGCAATCCTTTCAGTCATGTGTTCCTAAACAGTGTGTGGGAATCTTTCAACACAACTTGTGTAAACATACAATGATATATGTCAGTTTAATTAACCTTCCCTGCCTTTGCTCTACTGCAAATTACAGCATCTTCATTTCTTCATCAGCCTTACTGTACAGTATAAACCGCATGAAAAAAACTGACAGTATGTGCCAGGCTGGCTTATGTAATGTTTACTCTACAGTATGCTGTAAACACAGCTGGCTCTATACAGCAAAACACTGCCAAGCGAAGTGCAGACAGTATTTGTCCTTGCTTTTTCTTTGTTGGAAAATATGTTTTTCTGGTTGCATTAGCATGTCAACGAGCCATAGAGGCAGTTACAGCATTTTCGGTTATAAAACAGAAAGGTTTACTGTGCTGTAGACTGTTCATTCCTTCAACACCTTAACATGAGATGCATTTCTTACCGCAACATTAAAAAAAAACATTTAGAAATAAATCTCATAGTTTAATTAACAGCATTTCTTTTGTTTTCACTTGTTTTGTTTGTTTTCTCTCTGAATGGTTTCATCTGGCTGATGAATGAGTGTTCCTTTCCCCGATTACAATATTGTATTTTAAATAGCTTTATCCATGTAAAGGCCAAGTGATCTGCAGTCCAAAGCATCATTAACCTGATTTATTTTCCAAATGCAGAACAAAATGCCCTCAGTGTTGATTTTGACTTATTAGTATTATGCGAATTGATCAAACCAGTCAGAAAGAAAGAAAGAAGAAACCGCTAATGTTGTTTTTTTTACTCCTACAAACGCATCTCACTGCTTTTGATTTGTGTGTTTTTGAATGATTATATCTGAAGTGCATGTGTTCATAGCTGTGGTACAATGCAATCAAAGAAATTATGAAAGTGGCATGGATGGATTATGTTTCCTCCTCTCTATTTCACTTTTCGGCAGTGTTTGCCCCATATTGTTTTCCTTGTTGAGGTATAGATTTCATCTCAAGACAATGCATACTTTTGGCATTTCACATCAGTTACACCTAATGTTGCATGATTATACAACTGAGTGAACACTCAGTCAGATTCCCCTAGCCCTGATTGTCTTCTTCTAACATCATATGAATTCTTTTTAGGCTGGCTTTGTTCTATATTTGTCTTACTGTCAACAAATCCCATAAAAGACCAAAACCAACAATGTATTTGTCCATATCTCATTACTTTTATGACTTTGCTCCCCAGTCTGTGGCACTCAGCCTCAAGCTCGTTTGCTCCTATTGAGCACGCGGATCACTATAAGTAAGTCATTTTCACAGCTGGGCACTGTAGTTGTTTGCAAATGTTACTCAAACAGGAGTAAATTCTGCATTTGTTGGGAAATATATTCAGCTGTGGATTAATACACTGTCGGTGCATTAGTGAGTATTTATGGCAGCCGGGTGGTTTATGTGGGAATGTGGGATAGTCTCAAAACAAACTACAGTGCCCATGTTCAATGTAATGGAGAAACAGTGTCTTATTGGTGTGTTTTTAATAGTATTTGGACAACAATGGGGTCTCATGACAGAGGAATAATCTGTTGGCTTCACAGCCAAAGACTGATAGTTTTATTCAGATTCGGCTCAAGATTAAGAGCCACTAGCCTACTGTATTAGCGTGAGCAGGGACTTGAAACCAGACATATAACCCTTTGAACTTATGACCTTCACAAACTGCCAAGTCACAATTTCCCCTGAGTGTCGTACGCAGAATCAAATCAAAGGAAACAAAATGGTTGAAAGATCTGTTCACACCAAGGAGCCCACAGGGAGGAACCCAGGAGACCACTGAAACTGTTTAGGAAAATAATGCCATTATAATTCATCAATGACATAAACTAACTTGACAGGTTTATCCAATTGCCTGACATACACTGACTCCTTCCTGCATCTCCACACAGGTACATCAAATCCCAGTGCTGCTTTTGTTTGAGCTGACAATGGCTGCTCTGCTGTCTTTTCCATGGCTATTAAAAATCATCTGCCTTGGATATTGTCATCCTTCAATAAACAAGCCCAAATAGCAGAGGGACAGAGAGTGAATGACTATTATTTTCCTGGAAGGTCATCCTGTAGGCATGTTTCTAGATCTTGATTAAAATACAATGTTCTGCCAGCTCTTACTCGAAAACAGCTGAAAACTTGAAAGATCTATTCAGTTCTTGTCACGACCACTAGAGAAAAATAAAGCCTCACAGATTAAAAAAAAAATAAACTGTGTTATGGAAAGAAAAGGTTTGCAAGGATCTCTGTCGTAGTTCGGTCGATATAGTTACATTCATGAGACGTACTACAATCTGGCACCTGTTTTGATTCAATGCCATTAAAGAATTCTGTGTAACATAACATAAGATGAAACTTTAATGATCCTGGAGGGAAAATTCAGTCACAGCAGCAACAAGGAATATTATATAGAGTGGATAAAAATAGAACAAACAGAACATAGTGCAGATAAAAGACACAGTACATCTTTGTCATGCTAATTCAGCTCTCTTTCTGGCTTTAAAGAAGTCTCACTATGTTAACAAATGAAACATTTACAAGTTTACACTCCAGTATAAAGCATGCCTGCCTGGAGTGCAAAATACACCACTGCAGCGGGGCAGAGCTTTCCTGTAATGCATACAGATGCAAGCAGAGAACAATTGTAACAACTTTCAAAAATTATAGATAGAATTATCATCTATTTTACTAAATAATAAGACGGCCCTAATGGCACTGACCTTTCAAAATAATAAAGTAAATCTAAAAAAAAACTTTTTGCCATTTGGCATTTGTTTACCAATTGTATTGATACTGACTGTAAAATCATGCAAATGCTTTAAGATCAGCACTTTTTTCCAAATATGCCATATAATTAATTCTACTTATGTGTCGGTGTCAATGTGTTCATTAAGCAAAAAGATACACGAAGGAGTGTACTGTGAGACATTAGCCATGTTTCCATAAACTTGTTTTTATATTTTGATGTATCACTGAATGAACATTATGTACAGTATTAAGGCACACCTGTGGGGTTCTGTCACCTGTGGTACTCATTGTTGCTTGAGATCCAGGGGACGAAGTGAGGGGGTCAGGTGGTCTGCAGGCTGGACTGAAGTAAGGTCTGTTCTCCTTTCCGTCCACCCGCTCCATTTAAAACGCATTAGTTCTTACGTAGCTATGATCAGGGTTGAATAGAGACTTAAAGTCAGGATATCCAAGTGCCCCAACTTTAAGGAAGTGCAATACTAAATTCCTTGAGTACAGTCCCGGGAATTTTGTAGGAAGATGTGAGTTGCAGGCACCCTTAAATTCCACTACATGGTTAGTAGACTTAGTGTTTCTTTATTTTAAATGAACATTAAATATAAATATGATTATGATTTCTCTCCAGGCAAGGCCTACCCTCCAGAGTTCTACTATGATACCTACAGCCCTCTGTGGCAGAACAGGCCCAGAGTCTACGGCTTCAAGCTCCAGTGGACCCAGATGAACCCCGACGCTGTGGACCGCATTGTCGCCTACAGACTAGGCATCAGACAGGTAGGATGACTAAGAGTTATCTATCTGAGCACTCTCCCTCCTGCCTGCTGATTTGTTCTCTTTTTCTCTGTTTACCCCTTGGGTGCATCACTCAAATGCCTGTTGAGTCCCACAGAACTCGATTCTAAGGGCTTTTGTTACAGCCAGAACGGAGAGTTTTCAAAGCCAGAAATGTTGGCTCCCAGTACAAAAATTGTTGAGTCATTGGTATTGGTCAGCCCCTTTTCGACCCTTCTTAGATGAATTAGAGTTGTGCCACAGGGGCAGCAGAAACCTTTCTTATTGCCAATTTAAGCATGTGATAGAAGTGTTTGCACAGCTTGTGCTCATTGAATTCCATTAGACAGCGCCAAATCTTACGCCTCGATTCATTGTCTGTCCTATTCTGCAGTTTTTTGGGATGTGAATGAGACTCTGTTGGGGCCAGGCAGAATGACTAAGAACCTGTCAGGGGCACTCGTTTGAATGAGTTCTGTGGTTTCCTCGAATTGCTTCTGTTTTTGCTTTCCATCAGAAGCTCAGTCAGAGGAGTGGAAGGGAACCCCACTGAGAGAAAAAGCAAGCATAGCTCCTGTTTTCCCTGCTTCTCAAGTAAACTCCACAGATGACAGGCTGGCAGCATTGATGGATGGCATGGTTACATTTTCTCTCTTTGGCAATCAATGTGTAACTTCCTCTTTCTCCCTCCCCATGGCAGTGTGGCGCACTTTTGGTCTTTATTGTTTTTTGTATTTACAGCAGCAGGTGTGGCACCACCTTCAGTTTACATAGGGTTTGAAATAGTGAACTAGCTCCATGAACACCACAGAGTCGCCATTCAGGAGCCGGTTTAAATAAAAGAGTATATATCAAAAGACTGTAGCACATGCTGCGATGCTAAATCCATCTCGGTTCTGCTCAGAATTAGCGAGCATACCCTGACAGTTGTGTTTGCAATGAATAATATAATTTCATGTTTGTTTCACACTACACCCTCAAGGAATTGAAGCTTGAAAACACATTCTAAACCAGTTATATTTGTGTAGCAATGATTTTTCTGTCAACTATCTCAGTTGGTCTGTTTGGTAATAAATGATGTTGTGCTTGCCGAGCTCATGTTTGTGCTTGCCAGGCGCCTGTCTGAAAACTTGCCAGGAATATACATTTGCTTTTCCTATTTTCAGCTAGTCCTGCACACAGTTTTTGAACACATTATAATGTCTGCATCTGTGCTAGACCGGACCCACTGTAATTCAGAAATCACATTAACATTTCAACCATTTCTGCATTTGTTTATTAAAAAAAGGGAATATCACTTCCCCAGTCTGTTTTAGCAGACAATCAGTGTTTGGGCAAATTAATTTCTTTCCACCTTCTTGCCTTGATATCTCAAGAGGGTACATTTTGTGACCATTATTTCCTTCCTGCGAGGCATAACAACCAATCTTCCATTGTCTTAGATGAAAGAGATTCTTTGCTGAAGGGAGAATTCCGACTTTTTCAGTAGATTTACTATACAGTATACCCTCTGTGATTGATTGAGTCTCAGCTTTGAGTATTGATTTAGACTGATAATGAGATTTTTTAAAATGTATTGTGGTGAGGATGAGTTGGAACCGGAAAGAGGCAAAAAGCCAAGGCAGTGAGCAAGAGGAAATGAGTAGGAGGAGAGGCTCCCTTTGTAAATAAATAAATGCAGAGATAGCCCTGGACCGACTGTGAAAGAGTGGTGCAGTAAAGAAAGCTTCGGCACGTGGACTACACCACTTCGATCTAGTTATAGATCCAGCAGCAGCTCCCCTGCCATTCCCTGAGAATTATCGCTACTTTTGAATTAATACTTAGAGCTGGTAGACCTTATGCCTCCGTAATGGATTGCTCTGTGTTATCGTCCAGTGCCCTCCTGAGAGACAGTCTGGCTGAAGGGGAAATGGGAATGAAGCTCTAGCTGAAAGGCGTCCACGGGCAAGAATCACAAAACACAAATCACCGCGCCTGTCAAGGATGCAATGGAAAGGTGTGACATCTGCCCTTGTTTTGATACTGTAGCCGGCTACCTCCAAAACCTTCTCTGCTGTCCAGAAGCTTGATTGCCCTTCTCCAACCCCTGTAAGATAACTTTTTCAACCCACATCTTACCATCTTGGAACTGCTTCTTCCATCTCTTCCTTCTTCTTCTCCTCCTCCTCCTCCTCCTCCCCTTCTTTCGTCTTTTTCAATTGATCTGTCAAGTCAGGGTGTGCAAGCAGATCAATGGCACCCATACTAATTACATGCAGGCAATCTACAGTAGATCAGCACTCGTCTAACGTTACGCCATCACTTTGATTATTCCCGTGTTTCTTTTGGCTCCTTTGGCTTTGATCAATCCGGCTGTTTTTTAAAGTTGCCATAAAAATCCCCATGAACTGCTAACGCAATCAAATGAAATTAAATCAATATGGCACTCTGCCTCTGTGGGGAAAATGAGGAGAATGAAAGGTAATGGGATGTAAACAGAAACCTTAATTGAGCACAGACGCTGGGATTCACTGAACATTAATGGGAATCAAAACAAAGGTGCAAAATCCATAAGCCAATAGGTATGTGTATGATTCAAAACGTCTGAAAAGTTAAATGTTTTTCTCAATCAACACCTCAAGTTTGATTTGATTTTCATATTTAAGCACAATTCCTTTTTGATATGGAACCATCCGTATCCACTTGTTGTTGTTTGGAGCTTGAGGCAGCGTTTGCCAAGACTAGCATTTAAGGCCTCCATCTGCCTGGAGCATTGGGACACACGCACACAAAGACACACACACACACACACACACACACACACACACACTAGTCTCCTATTAGACATTCTTTTCCCAATTAAATGTGTTTAAATCTGACACCGTTCTCCAAAACTGATATACAGCTACACATATATCTCTTTTAATACTTTTATTTATGCTCACGGCGTTACACACCCACCTAAACATATGTGATGTGGGAATTTGGGAACTATAATGAGGTAAAAACCCCAAGACATTCTCATTCTCAAAGTAAATTGACAGGGTGCTCCCATTACAATCTGGCATCTTCTTTTACAAGACCTATACAGTACTTTCTATCACACTAAAGTAAGAAGAACATTTTATTAATTTTATAAAGTAATAACACTCAAGTAAATTAGATGTGAAGTGCAAACGTACACCCACAGAGTGCTTGTTTCAGCTTAATTGGGCCACAAATATTTGATCATTTCATATAGGTCACATATTCATGTTTTACATGAACATTATGAGCATATTCAAACATCTGCCATTTTATGTAATATAAACTGACAACAAATTGCCAATTTAAGTCACAGATGCTATAGATGTTACAGAAATCACAGATGTTATAGAAAATGGCTCTCCAGTTAGATTTGGTGGACAAGAGTCTGCTCTTTGAGGGAGAATCTGCTGGGAGATCCTCCCTTACTGAACATATACAAGAACATAAATCTCATTAAAATCAACAATGGCAATGTAGCACGTAAGTAGGACGTTTGGGCGGATTGCATGAATATGATTGGACTTTACCAGTCAGCTGATGAGCCAGTGATTGTGAAACATGAATGATGCAGCTGATGCCAATCAGCTAATGCAAGCAGTGCTCTGCCTGAACTAACGCTATGCTCCATAAATTGGACTTAACTACATTTTATGATGACGAATGGATTCAAATTTGGAAAGCATGAGCATTTGATTAAATGTGAGATTGAGTTTTGGAGAGTTTTTTGGCTCCAGGTCAAAAAGAAAAGAAAAATACAGCAAATACGCAGCAATACAAAAACAACACAATGTCTTCTGTGGCTGAGGAGATCAGGACTATTGCAGGTATGTTTGGTTTCCTCCACTAAAGATAAAATGAAATGGACTAAAATGTTTTCTTTCCAACACCTGAAAAATTATTTAATTATTTGAAAATTGCATTTATGATATGTTGTGGCAATTTTTATGTCACTGTGCCTGCCTTCCTCTCTTTGGCAAAAAGCAAAGAGATTTTATTTTATTTTATTTTTATTCTTAACAATACCCCTCCTTCAGACATTATTAGTTTAATTAATTCCCCCTAACCCCAGTTTGTGGGCACAGATTGATAGATTAGTGTTAGTTGTTTTAATGCACACATGTGCATTAGCACCACTGCTAACATATAAAGATGTAGTTTGTCATGTGTATAAACCCCTCACCACCAATTTACAGACAGTACCCAGACTCCTAATTATGAACAAAACAGGATGTGTAATTTTTAACACATTTCTGTGTCTCTAGTTGAAAACAGCAGAAGCACTTTTTGTCACCATTTACATAGAAAGGTTTTTCACGCTTATTGAAAATACCAAAATGATATGTCCGCTTTTTAGAGTGTTCAAACACACACAAACACACTCACACTTACAGGCCAACACTATGTAATTTATGGCAATTAACTGCCATGCCTTTTGTACTTCGGAGGATGGCTAAAATTTTCAAAGGATAGGTAGGGACAAGTGCTCCATCTGCAATTACCAGTGGCAGACAAAACACTCTATTTACCTGCAAACTAATGGTGATGAAAACTTGCACCCCATAATTGTGGATCATCCAGGCTCCAAGTAATTACTTAATTGGTATTGTTCTCACACACACACACACACACACAGACTGACTCTGCTTCACTGCTATCACACCTTCATTCACTCTATCTCTGTCTCTCTTTGCTAGTAACACACTTCCTCCTTTCCTTTGACTGAGAAAGGCATGTAAAGTCACTAATTGTGATGCAGAAGCTGTATCTTGTCTTTGTGCAGCTCTTCCCCTTAAACTGATTCTCAAGGATAAAATGTACCCTACTCCCTTCTCTTTGCCCCCAGCAAATACAGCAACAAGGCCTCGTTTCTTTTTTTCTTTGAATTTCAGAGGGGCTTTATTGTATCACAAGACATGAAAAGTGCGAGCTAATTTTTGTGTGATACCTGAGCTTAGTCACCTAAAGACAGGTTCGCTCATGTGCTCTGCATTGTGCAAAGAAGAGATATAAAATTCCTGTCAGTTCAAGGTCCCTGTATAAAGGGATAGCAAAACATTGTAGAGCATGATTAAAGAAAAACTTGGAAATCGAGGTACAGAACACAAAGGTGTTGTCCTTACTTACGGTACTCGCAAAACGCCTGTATTGCGAGTACAGTAATGCGGACTGAGGCATATCTTTAATGGGAAAAATGAATCAGGGTTTTTCTCTCTGCAAATATAAGAATATCTCTGCTGCTTGTTAATAGCAGTCTTTGAATTCAGAGGCTGGGAGCTGCTTTGGAAGTAAATGGGGATAATGAGCAGCTAGCTGTCAACAGCTTACAGTGGAAAAAAAATGTTTTTATGTAGCATTTAATGTTGGCGGATCATACAAATGCCTATAGACAAGGTTAATTGGCAGATGAGACGGAACATCCTACCCTGATGGTGAAGGGAATGCATATTTGCTGTATATGTTCCCAAGAGCAAACTCTTCAGAAAAATGTCCTTTTACCGTGCTCTCTTTTTGTGGTCTACTAGATAAAAAATCCGTAGTACCTTGCATTATATGTATTTTAGTTAATTATTTGAGACGGATGACATTAAATCCCTCTAAAAAAGAATATAAGTTGACTTGGTACATGTTTGCAACAATAAGTGTGCTCCATGTTTTCTTTGATACTTGTTCTATTATATTAAGATCAAGACTTTTTCCCAGTATGGTTGATGTAGAGATAGCAAAGAACCTAGGTTTCTGGCTACCTGGCAAATGTAAGTCCAATATTTAGGAGTTTATTTGGTCTCCACCAACTCCTGAGTGAAATATTTGCCTCTTTAGCTGCTACATGCTGCCCTGTCTTCACCAGCTAGTCGTTAACTGTGTCTGTCTGCTGTTTGGTGCTGAGCAGGTAGCATGCAGTCGGTTTTTAGAGCTTTTGTGCCGAGAATAAGCTGCCTGCTGCAGCCAGAAGCAACGCTGAATAGAGCACTGAGCCTGAACCAAAACAGTGTTGAGTGGTGAGCCATAAAACCAAAACAATGAGCAGAAAGTTTCTATAAAGCAGAGGGGAACTGAATATTTGGGTGATAATTCTCAGTGGGTTTGTAACTGCATGCAACCCCTTTCACATACAAGTAGTCAGGTGATTCACTGTTGACAAAAAAAATAATGATATAGCCTCTTTAAAATTGTGGTGATGAGTTATTAGTTTGGTGTGTAAAGGAAACTTTTCCAATTCCTTTCCTGCCAACGCAGAACCTAATGGAGCAGATACTAGTGTTGGTATTAAACCTCTGCAAGCTCTAGTCTGGGGGTAACCCGGCCTTTGAGATACTAAGGGGCTCCGTTGTCATAATTATTATGTAACTTGTAGTTGTATGATTAATTCTGATGGATACAAACCCATTGCTGACAGTTTTTTAAGTAGCGGACTGTGGTTGACATTCCAAATGCTTTTTGTATTTTTTAATAATCTGAACCTCTTGTGGTTCCTCCTCCCATCCAGATGGGGTTGCAGCGCTGGTGGGAGCAGGAGATCCCTGTGGACGGAACAATCAACAAAGGAGAGCTCATGACCCACAACCTGACGGAGCTCATAAAGCCTGAATCCTACGAGGTGCGCCTCACCCCCATCACACGTTTTGGAGAGGGCGACTCCACCATCCGGATTGTCACTTACAGCGGTGAGTTCTGTATGTTAATTCTAGAGATGTCTTTTTGAAGAGACAGTGATCAGATCTGCGATATTTTAATGTTTTCAGGTTAGAGAGAAAAACAGGGAAGGGGAGACACAGGAGAGCCAGATTCACTTTAGTCTTCTGCTTACACATTTGGTTGCACAGGTGGAAGAATTACAGCTACAGCTGGTAATGTTATCCTTCAGCTAACTCACAAATACTCTCAAATTAACTCCAGCTCGAGTCTGTGCTGCTGCATTACGACACATGTTCATCAACACTGATGGATATCAGAGTTCACTCTGGTATCACCAATCATTACAGTGATCACGATGATGATGTATCATGTATGATATGTATGAGGGAGGACTAGTAAAAAGTGAACTCATTAAAATAATTTGATTTTGCATCTAACACATTCAGTCATCAGAAGACAGCTTGGAATCAGCTTGCTGTGCTTCATTGCCAGTTTGAGTGAATGCTGCACTGACTAATCATCTCTTCCCCGTGACCTTTATTGCTTGAGTCAGGTCTATCCTGGACTGGGGCGAAGGCTGACTTGTTGTTTCTGTGCATGCAAGATCATCATGACATCAACGCATCAGATGACTCAAACATGTAGTTTGGGGTCACAAGACCAAACAGAGCTGGTCAAAGATGAGTCATGTTTCGCTTTTACTCAGTTTCCCCCCAAACAATGTATTTCTTTGTGTGTGATTCCTTCTCATCTTTTTACCAGAAGATGTTATTTGTCTCCTGGGATGTTTTTCATCCAACAAATTGCTTTTTTCAATTTTATATTGCAAATATTTTGGAAGATCCGTGGCCTTACTCTAAATGACCCCTCTAATAAAATAAAGCCTCACTGTGCCTTACCCCAGAACCAGAGAGGACAATACCATGTTTAATGCTGTCATATGGTTTCATTTGGTTGATGTAGTAATAGAATAGCAGCCAGGAGGACCATGAAGATGATGTTTACTGTATGGCACGCCAGCCTGCTCAGGCTAGTGACATTATATCAAAACACACTGTATTTCTCTACAGAGTGAAATAGCAGCTTGCAAATGGAGGTACATTCGTCAGCCCGTAGGACGACATATGACATACTGGCTGAAATACAAAAGCTACATTAGGGTCCACAATAGGCCCAGAACTGCCAGTGAACAGATGCACAGGTACTTGAGATGTGCGTTTTCAGAAACAAACTCGCTGACTGTTTCCTGTCTATCGCTGACTGCTGAGGTCTTCCTGAGTGGTGCTGCTGCAGTTGTGAATTATTCAGTTTCACTGCAGCTCATCATGGCTGGTGAAAAGAGAATTGGAAAAGAGAGGAAGAGAGACAGATAAACTTTCTCTGCTGTTGTTTTTGTAGCAGTTTGTGACATTGTGAGGTCTCCGCTAAACCTTGAATTGAATTCAGCTGAATTGAATCAAATCAAAGTGAAGCAAAGAGAATTGGGGCTAATTAAGATAGAGAGAGGCACACAAGGAGAGCTTGAGACAGCCAAGTTGGGACTGGGAGGGGGGGGGGATACAGAGAAACAAAGTAAAAGAAAAGGAAAGAAGTGAGCCAATGCTGATGTGCGAATCGGCTGCCCAACAAGAGACTGGACTAATTATCACTCTAGGGCTGCTCTGTTCTCCCACGCACTGCATAGCGTCACTGTAGCAGCCTATTGTAGGTCTGAGCACAGTCCACTCTGCTCAGAGAACGTGTCCCGCAAGACGCCCTGACTGACATGTGAAAATGTGAAATGCAGTCCACGATCATCTCCCATTATCGCCTCCCTTTCACTCTCACTGGGGAGCAGGGACCTGTTGGGCGTCTGTGTACAAGTTGTAGCACAATTATTTGATTTTATGGTTTTACAAGGTTTATGGTGAACTGAAATTAATATGTGTGATTTTTAATTATGTTATATCCTGTTATAATTAATCAGTATGTTTGCATTTTCTCTGGTTCTATAAATATAATGTCATATTTTCTTGGAAGAAAGAGAAACCCAGTTATTCTTGTACTTGGACGTGGACCAGAGACACTTATCTTGTTTTGATTTTTGGCTGGGCCCCCTATATTTAGCACTTTCATTACTAACAGGCAACTTCAGCTTGAGTCAGAGTCGCGTCAAAGAACTGACCATTTATAGCAAACAGTTACACAGTTAGATTTGGCAGAAAATGCTGTTCTGTTGGAGGGAGCTCTCAAACAATCTGAGCAGCAACAAGGATTCTTCTGATGAAACTAATCCACCCTTAATAAACACACTTGCATGAACATTATATCTTTGTTAAATCCACAATACCACAAAGCTTAGCAGAAGAGGGTGAGGCGATGGGGGGAGCTGGAGCAGCAAACAATGATGGAATGAGTGCAGAGTAATAGTCATCAGTGTCATGTTATAATGGCTGCGCTGTGCACCTGAGTGAATGTGATTGGACCTTACTTATCAGCTGGTGGTGGTCAGCCAGTGATTGTGAAGCTTTCAGTTTCTTTTCCTGTGCCCCAAATCCATACTGCGTCTCAGCAGGTTTGGAGTATGTAGTGTGTTAGTGACAATATTAATATTGTTGAAACAGTTGGTATGCAACACAGATTTTTGAGTGTGCTGTAGTTTGTATAAAACTATTAAGTATGTTGATTTTTTTTGTGTACTGACAGCAAAAACAGTGTACTAAGACGATTAGTATTTAGTACATACTGTTCACAATTAGCGTGTAGTATGGAATTGGGACTGCTTGTCTTTTCGAAACTTTGTCACTCGAGCCAAAGACACACCTGTGCAGATAGCAGGCAGTGATCAGAAACCTTGACAAGTTGTTCCACAGCATCCCAATTCCTTTTGGAGTAACCCAGCTGGCATTTTTAAGATTTTTAGAACAAGGTCTTGTCTGAGGTTTTCTATGACGTTTCCATGCTGAAATATGCAAAATAAAAATGCAGCAGTCTGCACTACAAACTCAAGTGTGAACAAGATTTTATTGTATAGTTTGCTTTACAACTGTGACATAAGTTGGGCGGCATGGTGGCGCAGTGGTTAGCACTATCGCACGGGAGGTAAAGCTGGTTAGAGCGGGTTGGGGGTTCCCCGGCTGCCCCCGTCATGTCGAAGTGTCCTTGAGCAAGACACTGAACCCTAAGTTGCTCCTGATGGAGACCAGCACCTTACATGGCAGGTCAGGGGTGAATGAGCTTTGGGAACCACGAAGGTTGAAAACTGCTATATAAGTGAGATCATTTACCATTTAAGTTAATTTTTTTAATATGCTGGAAAAAATGCACAACCCACTTACATACCAATATAGACCTTTGCAACATAATAGTTATATTTCATTTTTTTTTTTTAATCTTTTCTTTTGTTTTTTATCCTTTATATTTCTTATATCTAATTATGATTCTTTATTGCACACCAACCTTTATAGCACATCCTTATATTCTATGAGCATGTGAAAAGTAAAACATTTGAATCTTGAATCAAAAATATAAAGAATACTATAAAAGTGACAAACTACTGTGCGTTTAAACTCAGTCCAGCCTCTGTGGTCCTCTGTGATTGTGAAGGTGTGAATTCACCTTTAGCCCCCGTTTTTACAGGGTGGAGTTTTCATTTGTTTCCCATGTGTTTGCTTTGGTTTCCTCTGGCAATCAAAAGACATATAGGTCAGGAGTCTCCAAATAACCCTGCGGTGTGGATGTGAGTGTATTTGTGCCTCTGTGTTTGTCCATCTATGTGTGCTTGTATGTTTGTGTGAATGCTTCCTGCCTTGCGCTAGAGCATGTAGTATCTTGCTCCCCACAATCCTGAAAATAAATGTGTGTACAGAAACCAACAACAAACCAAAGAAATATGACTATTAGCCTGTTAGTTGCTAGGATAAACATTGCTGTCCTACTGTGAAATTTTAACATAAGGCCTCTGAAATCGAAGTATCAGTGAGTCTGCTCGTCATTGCCCCATAGGCCAAGCGATCATTCTGATGCACATAAAGCCGATGGTAGCAGCTTTTCTGTGAATTGGCAAGAAAACACAAAAGCAGTTATAGTGTCCCCAGCTGTAGGATGAAGGATGGTTGTGTCACCAAGCTCCAAAGACACTCTTTTAAATTTTGCTGCAGTGACAAACTCAGCATCTGTTTGGTGTTCCTCATAACACTCCTCTCTCTCTCTCTCTCTCTCTCTCTGTCTCTCTCTCTCTCTCTCTCTCTCTCTCTCTCTCTCTCTCTCTCTCTCTCTCTCTCTCTCTCTCTCTCTCTCTCTGGTTTCCTCCAAGACAAAGGATTTAATGTTTAAGCTTCCTGTCAACCTTCAGAGTGGCACGGTAAAACACTGCTGCTATTTCTTCATTTTCCATTTTTATGCAGCTCGTAGTGACAAACAGTAAGATGCCTGTCCTAAAGTCAAAACCCAATAAATCTTACATTAAATACAGTCTTCTGCTTCTGATGATTTCTATCGCCGGCTATAGCTGAGGTGTTGCGGTGTTATTATTCAGCCAGTGGTGATTCAGTGTAATCCCTGTCTGAGCTTTTGTTCGGTCACAGCCTCAACTGTCTGTTTACCTGAGAACCTAGTGAAACACAGTTTATGAAAGTATTATTTTTATATATTTTCGTATTTCTTTTAATACTAAAGCCAGCAACGTAGGGCTTGAATCAACATTTTTGGAAATATACTCATTCACTTTGTGGCAGAGTTAGATGAGAAGATTGATACCACTCTCATGTCTGTTAAATATTTAAGGCTCCAGCCAGCTGCCAGTTAGCTTAGCTTAGCACAAAGGGGAACAGCTAGCCTGGGAGCAGTAACATCCAGGAGTCTCTGGTTGCCTGGCAACTGCTCAGAGCCAACAAACAGCTTCATGTTTAATGGGAAGAAATTACAGTGGTGTCCCTAAGAAAGCAAATAAGCGTATTTCCCAAAATGACGAACTCCTCCCTAAACTTTTCAACCAAATTGTGACCTCTTTGGTGATTTCTTTTCATAGTGTAATTTTTCTGTCATACAGAGGACAACCTGTGCCATTTGTTTGGTTGGTTGTTCAGATCTTACACCAGCTGGTGCACACTCATCACATGGCTTCTGGCTCTCCTTATACTCATCTGGATGCTTCTGCTTGGGATAGTGAAATAAGTTTGTTGCGTTTCCCCTTTTCACTGTAACCATCATCCTACATATTACTACGGCTGGTGGTAGATCTGACCTTCAAAAGCCAAACCACTTCTGCACTAACAAAGTTGCTCCATTTTTGGCAGCAGAGTAGGCAGCCATGTTACATTCGCTTTCAACCATGCTTGTTTGCAGCTGTACATGGTCAAGACATAGATACATTAACATGTTGGAATATCATTAATATTATATGACACATTTTTATCAAATAAAAGATTATACCAATATTATCATAAGCTATATGATCTCCTCTCATGGTTTCATGTTTGCATTAGCAGTGTCTTCCTTTTGCTTTTTGCATATTTAAACAGAACGCTGTGCAAATTTTTTTTTTTTCCCACACTTTCTTTTTATCTCAATCCTCTACTTAATATTTTAACCACATCAAAGCTCTTTCATATGGACGTCCATCAAGGAATCACTTGCGTGTCATCAATGTGTCATAAGGACTAATGCAAGAGCAGGATAACAGATAAGAAATGACTGTACATGGGTTGGCTGTGTTGGGGCGTGTCCATGGGGCTGCATGTGTTACTGCAGGACCAGTGCAGAACAGTTACATCCTCTCAGAGAGAAACAGTTTGATTGAAAGACACAATAGTGTGATGTCGCTCGTGTTATTTTTGTCAGGGAGATATAAGGGGAAGATCACTGAATTACATTTGCCCACGCTGTTATTATTCCAACTGATGGTTGGAGCTGTGAAGCCGTCACAGGCCTTTCACTGAATGTAATGGCACCCCACCAGACACCCTAAACATGATGGATAGGGAATTTTGGAGAGTGTGGATTATATGAGGTCAATAAAAAAGAGTAGCTGGGCTCCTATTGTGTATAAGGACACTTGGCTGCAGCCATGGAATTGTCTGCTGTTCATATAATACATCCGCAGGCCAGTGAGCAGGGAATCCTGCCAAGATGAAGTCAGTGATTGTATCCGGAACAGCCTCAACGGACTGCTGTCCTTTGGCGGTCGATGAGCTCACTTTGTGTTTCAATCAAAATTAGGCAATTTGGATGGAAGGCACTCATGCATCAAGCAGTGGTTTGTTTTGTCCTCTCTGTTGGAAAAGTAGAAACCAGGAATCAGACATGCGCCTGACACGTGGGTTAAGGACATGACCTGTCGTAACAGAAGTTTTCAGAGAGCTGCACTGAAAACTCACTTCGCTACACGCCACAATCACTGGGACTGTTTATCTTGAGAACTATCAAAATTACATTTCATCCTCGATCATTATTTGAGGCTTTTTTAGCTGGAGGGGAAAGCAGAGTGCTGCAGCATTAAGACATAAATAAGAGATATTTTTTAAAGCCTTTGCAGCTTGCTTGAGGGCTCTTCACACCTGCTGTAACAACAAAGTGCATCTTGAGGAGAGTGGCTGAGGTCCGCTCATCTTTTCAGGACCTACAAAAGTCTTCAAAGACCAGGCTGTAACATTTCTGAACAGAATGCTTTATTTTAAACGGTTGAGTCAACAATATATCTCAGTCTCAATTTATTCCTTGTTTGTTTACCCATATCCAATACAGTCATCAGAATTGGAAGTTGAATTATCTGTGTGTGTATGTTTGTGTGTGTGTGCATGCACAGCAGTAGTAAAGCAGCCTCTGGGCCTGCTCTGTGCTCAGCTTGATTTCCTCAGTGGGGGTAGAGACATTGCTTGAGCAGACACATTCATCTGGACTAAGGCACCGTGAGTCAGCCTGGGGAGGCTGCAGGTAAAAAGAAAAACAAAAAACAACTGACAAGGAAACATATTTTCATAACCACTTGGAAGAAAGAAAGGGGGGAGGAAGGGGCAGCAGGAAGGATTGGGGAGGGGGTGAGGAGAGTAGCAGGAAATGGGAGGTTGAGAGGGAAAGTGCCGGCAAGCAGGAGGGGAGCTGAAAGAAAAGAGTTTTGTCAGAAAACTCAGCATCCGTTTCACAGGCCTGAGGCTGTAAGTTGTCATTTAAAACATTTTCTCTGCAACAGCCCGGAAGATTTCCTCCCTCTCTGCAGAGCCTTTCATTGAAGCAGTGCCACTCTGTGCAGTCCAGTGTAGATTCAGTAGGAAGCTGCAAGTGTTTGTATGCAGATATTTTAACAACTGCTAACATAAAAGATCATTAAAGCTTAAATATGAGGGTGTATAGCCTGTTCTCGCCACACTCGTGCCCGCGTCATGGCGACGCTTCAGCTGCAGCGTTGCAGTTCACTGAATGTTTTATATGATTCAATTGGAAATGCAATGGTTTGTTCTCTCTTTCCCTTTCCCAGTGTGTGTGTGTGTCTTTGTGCTTATTTCTCTTTTAACCACACTGAAAGTGAATAAGTGGACATGCATTTCCATGAACCCACGCAGCAATAAACAGAAATTACTACTTGAGTTTCTGCTTTTAAAAAGACCTGCAGTACTTCCCCCATTCTTCAGTACATGTTTTCCTTTGTAGGAATGATTTGTTATTACTCACTTTAATTGGTTGGATTAAAATCAATCCCCTCCATGAACAACAAGGTTTCATAAATCACTCAGCAACGCAGTTTTGTGGTAAAGCCAATGTATCGCATCTGTTCAGCTGGTCAGCAATCGATCATGAAAATGGCCATGAATCTTCTTGACAGGTTAAATGGTATTTACTCTGCAAAAAGTGAAGTGCCGACTAACTGGCTCGTTGCAACTCTGTGTGATACCCTTGACCTTTCTGTGTTTGCTGCGGCAGTAGCCTCTTAAATTATCAATGAGGGAGGCATTGAACCACGGTTAGGTGGACAGAATGCAAAAGAAGCCTTGCATGTATTTCAATGGACTCAAGTCGTCAGTGTTTGATCTAAAAGTTTCCATAATGGTGGTGTTGAAAACACATAAAGAAATCAAGGATGTTACAGGAAAGTGATTATCCGACACACTTGTGATTATTACTCATTTTTATGATTTATTGGCTTCTAAATGGAAGTATAAAATAGGCTTAGTGCTCTAAATGGAAGTCACCTTGAACGAGAACATCAGCAATGCCGGTAAATGGCAATAATGATAAGCAGTTGCACTATAAGCTTATTAATGTGGTCAGGCTGGTCCTCCTAATCCCTCTGTCTTTTACATTTGATAACAGGCAACAGAGAACAACTGCTGTCACCTTTTCTACTTTAAATCCCAGAGATCTCTCTTTCTGTCTGCTCAATAAACATTGCGTTGCGTGTGCCAGTGGATTGCTTCCTGTCTAGCTTCGTGTTTACTTTTTGTTTGTGCACAGTGAAAGCAACAGAGCTTGACGAAGATGAAGCATACACACTCTAATATGCTTCCAGTGTTTTAATATCACAGGACAATATTTCCAGCCCTCCCATGGGTCTCTTTCATTTTGTTTTATAACAGCGGAACACTGAGCAAAGTGTGCAAGCTCTTAAGTTTTATACATGTAGACTTTTATTAGCTCTGCGCCTAAACAGTAGATGACAGCAGGACAAAAGGTTAATTGCAACAGCTACTGTGTGCATGCTTGTGTTGTATTCTGTGTAACCTGTAGTATAGCACACAAAACATTGTATCAGCCAGGTTTTTGAGCGCTTGTACAGCTGTGTGTGCTTCTGTGCACATTTCCTTTTACTAAGTGTTCCACGTATTGACAGATGGCTCAGATATTCTGTACTAATGACTGTCCCTGTCGTTTCTCTTTCACAGCTCCCATCAACCCTCACCTGAGTAAGTAATGTGCACCTCACTTAGCATGTCTCGTCAGAGAGTGAGCTCCTTCTGTCTGTGAGAACAGTGGGGGGAATCAACTTAACTGTACATCCCGCCGAGATCTGACTCTTAACATGTCACACTGCACAGGAAGATTCTTCTAAGTAGCACTAAATGAAGTGTGATAAATAAGACTTTCCTATCGGAATTCTGAGTAAAGATGCATCAGGCTATTTGACATGTTGAGGGCTTTAAATCTCTGCAGGACATTGTGCATTTTGGATGGAGTGTATTTGCACTGTATTTTTGGGTGTGTGTGCATGAGTACATTTGCATGCTCTGTGCTTTGTGAGCATTACTTATGCATGCATTTGTGATGCATGTGTTTATATTCTTTAATGTTTAGTCCCATTTATGACGCATTTCATTGTTGAAACTTTACAAATTCACATTATTCACGCCTTGAGATTCCACACTTAATCATTGTTTGCCTAGCTGCAGTGTGCTGTTGTGTTTTGTGGTTTATTTATTTATATAGATATATATTTTGGTGGGTGTTCACACAAACATTGCCAACATAATAACAAACATCCTAATCACCAACATCATTATCCAAATCCCCGAAGGAAACTATCTTACCTGCACGCCTCTTTTTCCTCCCTCCTTCTTCTGCCTCTCCTCCAAATCCCTCCTCTCTCTCCCGAGCGCAGACGGCAAAAACATTTAGTTTAGCTCACAGTGGATGGGGGCGTTAGTGTCTAGCTCCAAGAGCCAGACCTCCGTTTAAATCTGCATACCTATGAGGAGAGGAGTCAAGAGTGCCTGCAACCCGGCCCCTTCCTCCACTCTCCCACTCCACCACTTCTTTCTCTCCTGTTCTCACTTTCCATCTCTCTCTCTCTCCCCCTCTCTGCCTCGCAGCATCGCTGCCCTCAGTCCATCCACCCACGCTCTACCTCAGTCTATGTTACCTCCATTACCTGAGTAAAAGCTGCAGATTCTGCTGCTCTCAAGGTCACCACTCCAAACTGCTCCCAGCTATGTTGTAATAAATCAATGAATATTTATCAGAACACATGCCTGCATCCTGAATCTAAATGTTCCTTTTTACTATCTCTTTGAGGACACTGCTCAGCAGCACCATGTCCTCTGGTTAGGTGTTTTGCTTTGTTTGTTACATGGATTAAATGGAGGTTTTGACACTGTTGATCCTGCGGCTACCCCTTCATTACACTGAGTGGGTTAGTTCCCCACACGTGTGATTTCCGACTACTCATTAGTATATTCGCTGTTAGACATTCTCCTACATGTGACCCATCGTAACCTCGTGCTAGAGTTACGATTACTTCTATTTTTTTCTTGAAGGGTGACAAAACCCTTCCCTTCATTCCCTCTCTGCACACTCCACTAGTTTAAAAATTGCAGTCAAAGGGGCGTAGAGAGCAACGGAGGAGAAGGGGGGAGAAGGGAGAGGGGGGAGCACCCAATATCTCCACCTGCACACCCACTACAGAGAAGATGGAGAGTGATAGAGAAGGAAGGAGGCGGTGTCAATTTTAAAAACTGATTACACAGAGTCCTACTGGTGAGACACTACAAAACATCCAAGGACAATCAACTCATTTTTAATTTCAATCATGAGAAAAAAGTTAATCAAAATGATCAGCAGTTCAACAGATTTACTTTTTATGCACGTAATACTACTTCTACAATGTCAAACAAGGCCTAGAAAACCATAAATACCTTTAAAGAATCTTGATTCATCTCCAGCCTCTTTCCCATTTATATATTATATATAAGTGTGTGTTTATTGAATGCTATCCACCATGCTTCAGTAGTAGGCTGTCGTGGTAAAGCCTATAATAACATGTATCCTGTTTTCAGGGTGCAGCACTCTCTCTGCAGAGACTTGCTTTCTGAACTGAACTAAACTGCATGCCGTTGTTAGTGAAAAAAACAAACACGCTCACTGACGTCTCCGCTGCAGTCAGCGAGAGGTCGCATCTTAATTTAGAAATTCTGTTCACCGGATCATATGGTGTAATTAGGACTTTGCTGTTGTATATCCCCCTGAGACACACACACACGCACACACTGCAGGAAATCTCATAAATATATGTCACATTGCGTGCATACTGTATCTTCCAGGCAGTGTATAACTTCTTGCTCTTTTATGATAATGTGAATGTGAGAGCCTGGTTCTGCTCTGTCGCTCACCAGGAGAGTTCCACTGCAGCTTTGAAGAGGAGCCCATCTGCATGTTCACCCAGGACAAGAATGATGATTTTGATTGGACGCGGCACAGTGCTGCTACCCGCGATACCAAGTATACACCCAACACCGGGCCCAGCGGTGACCGCAGTGGTTCCAAGCAGGGTAAGTAGTTCTAAAAGTTTAACGTTGACCTAAGTCTTGACCGTTCACTATCATATCTTAGCTGTAGTAAAAGCAATAGTTGGAGTGAGTCCATCAAACCCAGCCAAGTGACCAGACTTACTCTACTTTAAAAGATCATAGATATATGATGAAAGATCAAACATATAAAAATAATCTGCTTTGAATAACGTTTCCTGTTTGATATGGGTTTTTCACATTGTTCTCCCTCATTTAAAAATCAATAATTTATGACTGGTCCATTAATGTAATTCTTCTAAAGAGAGGGAGCATGCATATATAGATTATACAGTTACCATGTATAATTAAACTCACCACTCAATGAGAAATTTGGGCATATTCGCAACTAATCTGTCACAGCGTGAATGATCAATCAGTCTGTTTTTTTTCTGTTTCATCCAGTCTCTTTTTTTTGTGGCTGACACAGTGGAGATACTTGGTTGTGGTGCGGAGGGGCTATAAGGTTTTTGCTGTTGCTCAGTTCTCTTCAGCAAAAAAATGATGAGAGGATGCTGAACTGAATGCAAATGTATGTGTACCGTCATTAATGGCTCGTGCTGGCAGGAGGTGGAGGGAGTAACCTTGCAACCTGGTAGCCAACACTGCGGCCGAATCACTGTTCTACATGGAGCGCTGATAATGCCAAGAGTTTGCCTCGGACATGCATTAGCTTTAGCTTCAGTCTTTTAGCTCAGAAATCAGTGACCACAGGTCCCTACTCGTCGTGGCACGTTGATTAGCACTTATCATGTGGATGTCAAATAAGCTGGAATTGAAGTGTGAATGTGTTAGACATGTTCACAGTGTTTCTCTGCTTTTGCTCAACACATGCTGAGAAAGGCTTCAGCTCCCCATGACACTGAACAAGAACATTCATGTGCAGAGGATAGATAATATGTTATATGTATGGAATAGATACATGTATGTACCAGTAGATAAAATACCAAATTATGTATAAATCACCAACAACCAAGTTACTCAACTACATTTCTCTTCTGGGTATTTATCTATATAGCTGAACAATCATGCACAATGCACCAATAGAAAAACAAAAACATAGTTGGTGTAAGTGTGAGTGATTTATTTTTTCTTGCTGTCAGTGAGGCTGTGCCTGCTCATTGGATTGGAAAAAAGTCGGTTGAATGCACACATTTAAATGGACACCACTCTGTTATTTCTTATGTAATCCATGCATGAACACATGAATTCCCACCGTGTACAGGCAAACAGTGCGATGATCATGGGAAGATATAATATTTGCAGCATTGCAACATGAACGTGTTGTACCTTTTTATACAATATATGCACAATAAAAGTTCCACTTATTTGAAATGTTGGAATAAGTTGGAAAGACTCAAGTGTTCCCAACTGCATAATAGATGATTTCAGCTGTACTCATTGTGTCACCAGTTGCTTGATGCAGCACAATCTAACAATGAGCAGCCTTGATCATTTATTTCAACATATACTTGTAGCTGAATCTCTGTTGCTGTTTCCATGGGTACCCAAACCAGAGAAATCTGCATAGTATTTTGTATTCAATATGTTAGTTACACAAGCAGGTATTCCATATTGGAGAACTTAATAAATAAAGAATGACCAAAATTGGATTTGTAGGAATCCATCAGAGGGTTTTATATGAAGCTTCTGTTGGAAGGTATCTGTGGGGGAATATGAGCAGCCCATTATGGTGCTGTGGCACCAGCAGCAGCTGAAGCGGTAAATAATGCATTGGCTTTAATCACCTAATGGTTTCAAAATGTCCAGCATTTCATTACCGGCCCCATTCCTCTTTGCGTATAATTATCTGATATGAGATTCAACTGAGGGAGATATTCCATTTGATTTTGGCTGGAGGGGCGTGGAGCCGCTCACTAGCTACCTTCCCTACGCCTGTGGCAGGGCGGAGATTGGCTTCAGATTATGTGGATCAGGCACAATCAGAGGGCTGTTTGACTCACTGCTGCTGTCCACGACTAAGGGAGCATAAATGTAACCCCACTGCTATTGGGGTTACACGATTCGCCCCTGGTTGCTGCTATTAGTAAAAGAAAAACTGTCCTTCGCAGAAAGCCCTGCTTCTTATCTCTGATGTGGAAGGTTTCATTTCCGTCATGCTATCACAGACTTGCCAGAAAAAGCAACTGAGTGTGACCAAGGACACCTCGCTTTTTTCCTAGTTTACAGTGACAAATAATTAGTTGGTGTATCAGCAGGCAGTCAGACAGTAGTTTGGGGAGTCTGAACACTGCCTGAAAAAAGCTCTCATATTTTCCAAAGGGCACATCTACTGTTAGTTCAGTTTCCCAGTGAGGCACACTGACTTTGTCTTGTGTCCTGAGGATATCCGCAAGACACATTCAGACAATATACTTTATATAGTGTACTACATACATAAGTATTTACAGAAGACAGATTTGTTAGCTTAAAAGATAATTTTCATTTATTGCAACTGCAAATGGAAAAACTATTACTCAAACTGTCTATTTAACCTACCTTTTAAACTGTGTGAACACAGTTTTGATGTACACTTGAGGTACAATTATCTGACTGCTTGTTTTCCTTGTACAATGTTAACAAACCTGATGCCCAAAATAAGAGCCAAGCTTTTGAAAATGTTGCTCTTTAAGCTTTAAATTAGCTAAAGGACGTTGGAACTTCCGTAATCTGAATCATTCCTTATATTTTAGGTTTTGTATATTCAGATGATTTTGCCTAGTTGCAGTATGCTTCCTGTGTATATATACAGTATGCATGTCTTATGTGTGTTTTATGTGTCCCTGTGTTTTAAGGTTTCTACATGTACATTGAGACATCAAGACCACGGAAGGAAGGGGACCAAGCACGACTTGTGAGTCCGTTTTTCAACGTGGCGCCTAAAAACCCGTACGGTATCACCAACCCACCTGCGTACTGCTTTGGCTTCTTCTACCACATGTATGGAAAACACATAGGTAAGATACATTCCTGATGTGCTTCATGGTCCCCAGTCTGTATAACAAACGTCTGTGTTGCTGTTATCTATCATGTATCATGTAAAGATCATCTCAAGTCATATTCATTGCTCAATAGTTCACGGAAATAGATGAAGAAAATAATAATTACACTCACTGTTTAAGGAATCTGTCACCGTTCTGTGCTTTTGGTCGCAGCAACTTCAACTGAAACTCCAATTGCTTTGGCAATTCACTGCTAAATGAAGGGGAGGCCTTCTTATCTATACTAAAAAAAACAGTCAATCAGGAAACACCACAACACACACTGGCTTTGAAACATAAATTGAGAGATTCTTGAAATTGCTGTCCGCCACATACGTGTGAGACAGGAAACACAGTTGTCACAGAATTTGAGTCATTTCCAGAGAGTTTGTCCCTGTGGCAGAGAGTTTTGTGCTTTCATGCTAAAATTTTGTAAGTGCGGCTGTCAGATGTTTCAAGCAAAAGATATCTCGTTTTTGCAACAAACCCCTTCAAAGGTATGTACACAAAGCCTGGGCATTAGCTCTTACATTCCTCTCAGAATGTAGATAACAACCTTGTTTGGCCCATTTGAAGATGGCAGAGCGACTGAAGGAGCACTCTGTGGCTCACGTCTGACTCTTAGGCTTCCTTCACCAGGGACCCAATCAGCCGACCACAAGCACTCCTGCTCTGAGTGCGTGCTGTTTGTGTGTTTGGGATGTCTCTGTCTCAGCCTCACCCTGTATCATTAGCTACTGCACAGGTTCATAAGGCAGGTGAAGGGGCACCACTGGGTGGGGTTGCAGAGTCATCTTGGTATCATGGGGGCATATCTCTAGATATTAATGGACCCAATTTAAGCCACTTGAATGCCTTCAATGCAGCTCCCACGCTGGCCCCTACAGTTGTAATCATGCATGATGGTTCCTGTGTTGGTGCATTTGGAACCGAACAACCTCTTCCAGTCGTCAACTGCCCTGCACCGATGTGTGTTGGGTCACTGCCCCATTGTGTGTCATTAAATCATATTTTGGACAGGTTATTATTTGTTAAGGCCCAAGCCGCCAGATGTCTCCCATTTTTATCTCTCTCCCTCTCTTAGCAAACGTAGGCGTCTTGTGTTATGGACCATCACTGTAACAATGTAGAGTCACATTTACACCTTAAAAAAAGGTGCAAATGTGACTCTACATTTTTGGCAGTTTTGGCATCTGGCTTCCATGATCACTGTGTGTCAGATCACACCTGAAGCCCATTCTCAGTGATCTGTTCACATGCAAAGCAAGTGTGGACATAGACTATAAGCACAGCAGCCTTGAAGCACATTTTGTGTGGCATTTGAGGCTGACACACACAGTGACGGGCATACATTGTGTCTTTTTGTGTCTTACCACTAGGACTTAAAAGTCCAATATTGTCAAATCCTATACAGTGGCTTTAAATCCCTTGGATGGATTGATGAAATGTGGATTCAAATCTGAAGTTTCTCTCAATAACATTAAATATTCATGACTAATTTAGCAGCAATCAAAGTTAACATTTTGAATTTATTATTAATTAAGAGTTTAATACTCAGCTAATGTGCTTCATCAAGACTGTGTTGGTGTGGTTTGATCAGATTCGATTGACAATTGACCAAACAGTCATCAGATTCTAATTCAAGTATTGCTCAATCAAATCAATGAAATCACCTTCTCCCAACTGTTGGCAGAGTATTTGTGTTCATGTGGGACCTTATCGCTCTTAGTAAGAAGCTCATTGAGAAACTATGTTTTCAGGGCCTTTTAAAAAAAGGAAATCACAGTGACGCCTGACAAAAAGAATGCACCACAGAAGTATACAGTTAAGTAAAAAATACAACTTCACTAAAAATATATTATAATCAACAAAAAAACAAATGAAAGCATAAAAAATAGGTAACAAACAAAGGGAACATAGATAAAGAGAGCCATGATAGTGAATAGACTCAAAGAGGGGACAGGGAGTTGCGGTTCTGTGCTCATTAAACTTGAATTGCCGTTCAATAAAGTGTGAAATCACTACAGGCTGGCAACTGCACTCCTCTCTCTTTTGATAAGATGTTTACAGCGAGCATTTGGCTGCATTTACCTCAGTATTCTAGTGAGACATTGGTGGTATCTGCGCCATCTCCACCCCCCGCCTGCTCCGCTCTGAACTCCAGCCCACTCAGCTTTCTCTCTTCTTCTTTCTCTGTCTTTTTGAGTGCTCTGGCTTATATATTTTTTATAAGCTATATTTTCTTTTGTGAATCTTACATCATTCCAACTTTTTTATTTCCCTTTTAAGTTTGTTAAATGTTATTTACATATATAATATACTAATATAAATAGGCTTACAGATTGTTCTATTGAGTAAATAAGTGTTTTGGAAATTTGTTTGTAATTTTTATGCAGCATCACATTTATTTTTTGATAAATTCAACTACTGACCTCCATCTTGTGAGCTCTCCTAGTTCTTCAGTGTAATCCACAGATGTTACTGCACACTTTCAACGGATTATCATGAGTAACCAGAACATTGTTTCTGGGAAATGTGAATTGTAAAATGTACATTTTCTCTGCTTTGAGCACCATAAACAAAATTCTGTTTACCTCCATTATGTATTGGTAGTGGCACACAACTCAAAAGCAAATATCTCAATAAAAAACTCTGTATAGAAAACCAAAACCACATGCACGGCTAGATACCAATAAGGGTAAGTGGTAAACAATGTTTTTTTTATGTTGTGGGTGAGCTGACCCTTTAAGCTGAACACTGAGTTGACATCAGGACTCCAGAAGGTCTGAAATTTGGCCAGGCGGCTTTTCAGCTGTCCTCACTGGAAAGGCCGAGTGGAAGTGTCCAGGTTGGGGGGCCGGACCAAACATCTGGAGAAGTGGAGGCGAGGGAGGTGGAGAGAATGTAAGGATAGAGGTGTCGGAGGGCAACTCAGCAGGGAGATGAGAGCTCCTCCGGCTCCCTGCCGAGGTTGAGTAGGCCGTGACATTTCCAATTTGCTCAAATTGATCGCCAGCCAGACCCTCTCTTCCCTGCCCTCCCCGTCTGTGGTGAAGCCCATGCCCAGACTGTGGCGTGTTATGATGAATGGGCTAAATGTCAAGGACTTGAAACCCAGCTCAGATCCTCCATAGCTACGCTCCATTTGGTATTCTGCCTCTCCGGCCATGAGAGAAAATTCACCCCTGAGCTAAGGAATGTTGGCTTGTGATATTTTCTACCCAGACTACCGTGTGTATGCTTATGACAACTGGCCCAAATAATGTATGCTCAAGTGTACTGTATATTCCCTCTTATCACAGAGAACTTTGCCGTTTTTAAATAGTTGAAGGCTTTTTTGTACTTAGACCCGTGACTCACAAAGCCATCAGATGTGGCACAGCTCCGTCTTGAAAAACTGCGAGTTTGATGCTCTTTGGGACTGTGCTGTTGAGGTGAGTCAGAGTCAAGCTGTGGCACGGCAGCGCTGAAGGCCAGAATCAGTCGATAAGGAGTTTCGCCCACACACTGATGAGAACAGTGGCACAGGCTCAAAGAAACTCCTCCGTAGTTAGCTAGCGGGAAGATACCTGAGACAAGGTCACACTTAATTACTGAAGCGAACATCAAAGTTTGCCTTTGGAGCCCGTGTCGCATTTGTTTATAGGATTAAGTCTCCGGCAAAGCGCACCAAGCAAGTCTGTTTTAAGCCTGACCTTCTGAGAAGCAATGGAGTCATCCTTTCATTAGCAAGGAGGGTGGTACTGCACCTCAAACCCCCTCTCCTTCGTCCTCACTACATAATTGAACATTTCTCACTTTTCACCAGACTCACATCTTTCTCTTCTCAGATCTTTTTAAATTTCACAAGTGTCTGCCACAGGTATTCCTTTAAAAAAGAAAAAAAAGAAAAAAAGAGGTACTCCGAAGAATATACAGCATATGCCTTTGCTCAGGATGTGATGACATTGACATAACCACCTACATCGCGATGAGTTCAAAGAAAATGTAAGCCAGCCAGCTCAGCAAGAATCCTCGTACATCCTAAACACTCCAACGAGAGATGAAACCGCAGGTCATGTTCTGTACAAGAGCTCATCTCTCACTGGAGATTGTGCTGTCGCCGGGGAAAGAGTATACTGCGCTGATGAGAGAATATGAACAGGGACATACAGTATAGCTTCTTCACAGAGATGTTTTTTTTGAAGGGGGCTTACAGTAATGAGGCACCTCGCTGAGGCAAAGATGCATCAAAAATAAGTTGCAGTCGTAGTCGCTGCTGTTTTTTGCTCCCCAGTTGTGTCAACGCAAAGGTGCTGCGTTCCATACTTGTGTGATTCACTTGACTTCAGAGCAGTGGTCCTGCTGGGCCTCGCCATGGTGTCATTGCTAACCTGATTTGGGTCTTTGGATGCTGCTCCTCCTGGCCGACTGCTGGAGGATACTTCTCTCTCTCTCTCTCTGTCTTCCTGCATGGCGAATAAAAACACTAACACAATCGGTGTGTTTGGAGAGGAGGGTAAAGTGGTTGCACTCGGTGTCATCATCTGACAGTTTTATATCAAAGCCCAGGGCCAGACAAGAGGTCTCATTGAGGGGAGTCTTCAATTCAGACCTGGTATATAGTCTACTCTGTCTCAATAAGAGCCATTATTTCTGTGTGATTGTAAGGGTTATATATGAATTCAGTTCAAATGGATCTGTCATATTGCATTTTCAAATGTAGAGTTGACTTCAACAGACGACATCCTGCAGTTTTCTCCTGTGCTGCTTCAGTCGAAATCCGCGTGAGATGAAAAAGGGGAGCTGGACTGAGCAGAAATAGTTAGAAACTAATGATAAATTAGGAGGAACTGTTCTCCACAGGGAAAGTATTTACACTCACCAAAAATTCTCATCACACGTTGCCCATTAGTGATAATTAATTTAGATTAATATGAGCTAGAGAATAATTTATCAGCGCTTGCAGAACCCCATCTTAATAAATGTAGCAATTCATATGACCTGAGTTTAACCTTTGCTACTGCTCGGCTCCGCTTCGAGTGCAGAGGAATACATACATTTAAAATGCAGGAGACAGAGATGAATATTAAGCTTAAAAGTCTCGATCCAATTTCACTTGCAATTTTAAAGTGGAATTCACTGTGGAGTCCCATTGTGGGTGGTTCTGTAGTATCTGAAGTACAATTACTCCAAAAACAGGACAGATGCATTGTCGCAGTTTCAAGCTTTTGTTTTATACTTGAAAATGTAAGATCTTTAATAGATATGGAATATGAAGTCTTCATGAAGTCCTGCATTGTTATGAACTTGACCTCTTTGGTCTTCCTGATTTTCTTTTTAGGATTTGTTCTCCATCATTTGTCACAATCTTTTCTATAATCTGCTTAATGCAATGGTATTCTTATTAAGGCAAAGTTGTTGTTTTTTTTATACTGACAATGTGTCTATTTATTCTCTGAAAACACAAATAAACCTTGATATGAGTTAAATAATGACAGAGACGGAGAGACAGGAAGAAAAGAGAGCACACAGGAGAAGGCGTGGGCGAGCATAAAAGCAAAAGTAAACAGAAACTGAAACTTGTGTATTTCATTATGGTTACTTACGAAATAAAATAAATACTGATAGACCTCTCTGCACACAGGTTTCATGCACTGCTGAATGCTGAAAGGTGGTGATGACAAACTGGTTACCTTGAGTACTGATTTATTCATTTATTGTCATCATGTGACCTGCATGTGTAACTGTCTCTCTCCCCCATGCAGGAACACTAAACGCCTTCCTAAAGCAGAAGGGCCAGTCAGCCTCCGAGGGTCCCGCGTGGTCGCTAAGTGGTAACCAAGGTGACCGCTGGAAGCAGGCCAAAGTAAGCATCCATCCAACAGCATCCTTCCAGGTGAGACCAAAAAACGTAATCAATCCAATACGCTGCAGCACCCAACCCCCCCTTTTTGCCCTCTATTTTCCTCTCTGACTGTGTTTGTATGGCAAAGTATTAGTTTCCTTGGGGGCTGCATATTGATGTAGCACTTCACAAGCCTTGATATTAAGCAGAGAAGTGGATGGGATCCATAGACATTGTTTGCTATTGAGAAAGCAATATCCCTCACACTTTGCCATCAGGAAGCCTAATCTTTGTGAGTAGCGAATGTAGAGCTGCAATATTCTCCATCATTTTTACGGCTGCAGTTGTGGAAAGTAATTATAGTTTCAGCCGCACTTCTGTGTCTTTTCTTTGTTCCCACTCTCACTCCTAACTGTTCTAACACCACAAGCATTCTTGGTTTTAAATTTTGTGACATTAAAAACTGAAACAACCTGCTGTTATTTTTTAAAGGGGCAATTTAGCTCAATTACACTGTGTACTTACTTTCAGATTTTATCTCACAGCAGTACTCATTTTCTTGTTTTTGTGGTCTATCAAGGCTGAACATAGAATGAGACAAACATCTTTTCTCTCTGCAGGTGGTTCTCGAAGGTGTCCGGGGACCAGGTATCGAGGGAGACATCGCCATCGATGATGTCACGCTGGAGGAAGGGGAGTGTCGAGACCCACCGCCCAGTGAGTAGCACCCCGCCATCCCCTCTTGTGTCCCACTTCTCTGAGCTCCAGGTTCTCGCTTTACCTCACTGGACAAGGCTGAGATTTACGAGAGGGGATCTAATCTTAGACCGTTGCCAGCACTGAACTACCATCTCATGGGGGAAAGCATGGTTGCCATAGCAACACTGTTGTAATCACATGAATGATAGCCACACTGGCTGAGTGGAGCACTGTAATTGCGCTGCAGGAACAAACAGAAGGTAAAAACAGAAAACAGGACCCAGAAAATGGCCTGCAATTGACAAGGTGACATTGGTAGGCAGACAAACGCTGTTCCTTTGATGTAATTCCTGCTATTTATGGTTGAAGGAACATTATTTCAAGAAACTTCTCAAACTTAGACGTACCTTTCACATACCATAGATGAATCAGGGTAATCTATTTTCATTCTTTATGTCATTGGTGGAAAATAAGCAGGCATCTAAAAAGAAAATCAGACTCTCGGTCTGCGAGATGTATTCTTTTTATTACAGCAAGATGATTATTCATTTGGATCCATTATGATTCAAAGCCACAACATTAATTCATTTGGACTTATATGGAATTATGGAATTCAGTCTCACATGATGAATCTTACATGACTTTATGTGATGCACGAGGGAAAAATGTCACAACTTTTTACACTTTGTTTTTTGTTTCTTCAGTCAGGCTAGCTGTTTCCCCTGTTTTCAGTCTTTATACTAAGCTAAGCTAACTGGCTGCTGGCTGTAGCTTTGTATTTATCGTACAGACATGAGAGTGGAATCAGTTTTCTCATCTAACTCTCTGCAAGAAAGTGAATAAGTATGTCCATGTGTTCTTTGTCGTGTCTGTTGGGATGTTTGTGTTTTGTTCTTTTGAGTATATAAAATCAATAGCTAGCATTTATTTGTTTCTTCCTATGTAGATCTCAGCTCCAAGGCTCCGTCCACATCCTCCCATATATGGCTGCTATGCGTCACCTTGGTGATGACCCTCCTGAAAGGTCAGAGGTGACCCTTCTCTCCGTCACCTCAGAGGCGAATATTCAGACCCACCGTCTGTGAACTATACCCTCGGCATCCAATCACCAAAGATTCATGCATCCTGAAAGCAGCAGGGGACCCCTGACAGACCACGGAGGGACCAAAATTATTGAGAGAAAAAAATTGTGATTAAAAAAGTTACACAAAAAGTAATAAAGAAGATGCGCTAATTTTTTAAAGAGACTTCTTTTACAGAAAACACTCCTCGGTGCAGGACTCGGGACGTCTATACGAGCACAAAGACAGGTGGGCGATGAATAAGCCTGGACTTTGGTGAAAGAGTTCACAAGTGTCGAGGGAGGACAGTTTGTAAAGCACAAGAACAATTTTATGAAGTTATGAAAATGTCTTTGGAAGGCGGCAGAATATAGACTCTGCTGACTTTTTGAAGAGGAAATAACAATTCCCTGCTTACAAGTACATGGAATCAGACCTTTCTCTGTGTATCTTTATCTTCATCTTCTTGCACCCAGATGCCAATCACCGACACTTGTTTTTCACTCTAGCCCAGCCTCACGTCACACCTTGGCATTTCTTAACTGCTTGGTGCTGTACTGTAGAAAAACAAGGACTCTGGCAACATTTAGTTCTGTCTGCTTATTCCCCTGTAGCTGCCTATGTATCTTTTAACACTGTGCTCACGAGTCCAAGTGGCCAACCGACGGTATGGTGGCAGAACAATAAATGCAGAAGAATCAGTGGAGGTGTAGACAGCTGGACTGGAGGGCAGAAAGAAGTTGGAGCTCAGGAGCTGGAATGATTTGGAGAGGTGGCAAGAAGAGCAGAGAAGGAGGTGTGTTGAAGGGAGCGGAGGAACAGGCAGAGAGTAGAGAGAGGTCCTATTAGTTAGGCCTGACTCGAATATTCAGTCAGCGGTCCGCCTGTGGAACAGAAGCCACTTTACTTTCTGCCATGAAACAAAGTGCCTTCAGATTACAAACCGAATCGTGAGCCTGGGTGTTAATCAACATCGGACACATCTCTGTTCATGTTTCCTCTGATGGGCTATTTTCTACATGTTTCTTTTGCCCCACAAGTGCTGATGGGAGGGCATGCGTGTTCAGAGGGAATATGTGGTTGTGCTACACCCGGATTTAACTCCTGATGGGACAGTTGCCTGTGTGTGTGTGTGCGTGTGTTTGTGTGCGAGTGTGTGCGTGTTTGTGTGTGTGCATGCGCCTAAGCCTATGCCTATGCCTATGCGTAGTTCAATGTGAGGGCGGCCCACCAAGCAGTGCTGGCAGACGAGGTTTTGGAAACAATTCGGATGAAAAATAGCGGCAACAGTGAAAGTGAGGCTCTGGATCTTCTTTTTTTTTTCGCAGAGAGACAGTTTAAGATCATACAAGAGGATAAAGACACTTCATCGAATGAGTACTCCACTCTCTCTTCCCATAATTCTCCTTCCCTGCGGGCGAGCATTTTTTAACAAAAAGAAAAGAACAACTGCTGAATAAAACATTGTTGTACAGGGAGGAGAGTAGGAACTTTGGGACTGCAGGCTCTTCATTAGGGTGATCGCCTCGCCCCGACCCTCCACCATTTATATGGAACAATATGAGAATAAAAGATAATAATGACCATAATAATAGTCATGATATTTTATTACTCTAGCGAGAATGTTTCTCTGCTTTTACACAAACTGTGAAGATTGACTGTGGAAGATCTACCTGAGACCATAACCTTAACCAGCGGGGTTTTTAAAAAATGTATTGTAAAAAAGAGAAAACAAGAAAATGAAAAATTCCGTTCATTGTTGGTTATGAAAAATGTTTTGAGGACTTGTGTCTTGTTTCTTATTTTTTTCTGTTGAAGATGACTTAACTTCCTTTCTCTTCTTGTTGTCTCCCTTTGCATTGCTTAAGTATCAAAGCGGATGGAAGCATAAGAAGTAAACCAATTTGGTAACTGTATAACTTGTAAATGTTAAAGAAGCTCTATTCAAAGGTTTATGATAAATGTTTTATGTTGGAGTACAGGAAGCACAACATACAGTTTAAGGTCTCGACATATAAAATTCATTTTATATTTCTCTGCACATACATGACCTACTCCCACAGGCTTTTCAGCACTCTGAAACTAGCCCACGTTTAACAGCAAACTGATGATTTTTTACTCGTTACATTCATATTTATAGTGCAATCAGAACACTGAAGGACACAAAGGGAACCCAGTCAAGAGTGTGTGTGAAATCTTCATGAATGCAAACTGGGTCCAAGGTTCAGTTTGGTGTTGTGGTGGTTCAGCATATGTAGCCTCTTCAGTGGAAGCCTGGGTTGGTCTGAGTGGGTCATGTACATGTGTGAGTATAAAGCTGTGTACAATAGGTGTGATAAGAAACTGATACATGTAAAGAAGATAAATATGATACGCAAAACAGAGCAGAATGATGAGCATTTCAGGGCATATCCTTACAATATCATTATGGTCTGTATGATGTTGTTACAGAGACATAATCACAGGTATTATCTGCTATCCATTTCTGTTTTGGTTTTTTTTCATTCCTGTGTTTTTATTTCCATAAGGCCCAGATCACAATGAATGTAAATGGAGTTCTGGGGGGGGAGTTCTTTTCTTACAGTCTTACTAGATGTAATGTTTTACTAAAACATATGTTTTTTGTGTGCTTTTGATGATGAGAACTTTCAGACTTTCATAGGTTGTTTTGGGCACATCAAGAACATGAAGTTCATCAGACTTTGACACAATTTCCAAAACTACAAGCTCAGATAAAATATCCATTAGCTAGTCACTATATCCTCCTGTGCTCTAGTAGGTAATGAAAAGTGCCAAAGTGCCCCGTGCAGTCGTCACTGTTACTAAGTATGGATATGAGTTCCTTAAGATATTTTGGTAACTGTTCCTTTTATAGCCACCCTGAACACCTGGTCAATTCATGACGCAGACAAAATCCTCCTGTTAATAGTAACTACACCTGGAAGTACATGAATGATTCAAAATGACAACTGGATTCAAATGATTTTTGGTATCTCTTTGGTGTTGAGGTCAAACGTTTTAACAGTTTGACATTTTGGGAAATGAGCTTATTCACTTTTTTGCTGAAAGCTGCTTAGTTTAGCTTAGCTTAGCTTAGCATAAAGACTGAATACAGAAGAAAACTGCTAGCCTGGCGCTGTCTGAAGGTAACAAAATCCACCTACCAGCACCTCTCAAGTCCACTAATTACTAATTACAACTGTTTTGTTCTTCAAAACCCCAAGTAAAGTTGTTGTGTATTGGGGGGGGGGGGGGTTGTTGCTTGCCAGGCAACTAGCAGAGACTTCAGGAAGCATAGCCAAGAAATAGACTGGCACATAAAATTGATTTGAAATGGATTAAACAAACGAGATATAATATGTTCATTAGTGAGCTTTAGAGGTGCTGGTAGGAGGATTTCGTTAGCTTCGGACAGAGCCAGGCTAGCTGTTTCCTGTCTTTATGCTGAGCTAAGCTAACTGGCTATAGGCTTATATTTATCGTACAGACATGCGAGTGGTATCAATGTTCTCATCTAACTCTCAGCAAAAAGCAAATAAGCCTCAAATGTCAAACAGTTGCTTTAGAATAACCAGTTTGAAAAACTCCTTCTGAATATTCCCTGTATTAGCACATTAACACTATGGCAGACCTCATTTTTATCCTACTTTTGTGGTGTATATTATTAAATTCTGGGTACATTCATATATATCTGAAAAAAAATTCATCTGTGTGAAGGAAATATTGTGTAATTTTCTCAGAGCCGCGGCTGAAATTGGACAGCAAAAGGAATCATTGTTTGTTTCCATGGTATTGCTGCTCTCACCATATCCTTTATTTCCATTTCTGTGAAACTCACACACCCCGTGTCAGCCTCTGCCCTTTGTGTAGAGGAGGGATGTGAGCCTGGTGAGTCGCTTACACACTCAGCTCTGCTCTATTTATTGATAAAAGTCCAATAAGCTACTTCAAAGTACAATTGGAGGGGATTAACCGTTTTGGAATATGTAAACAGTGTTGTGTGACAGTTTTCTTTCTCACAGTGTTTACTGACTTTATTTTTGATGATTAGAGGCTTCTGTAGTTGTGGAAAGTGTGAAGTGTTTGTAAACCAACAAGGGGATATGGGTTTGAGGTATTTGTAGCTTCTGATTAGTTCAGGCGCTGGAGATGAATGTGTCCAAATGTTCTTAGTGGTTTGTTGGGGCCCGAGACATTTAGTGCGTGTTGTTTTTCTCACCAGCACAAACAGTATCCGATGTTTCTCACAGCAGCCACTTAAGTTTGACGCCCATGCAAGAGTTTGTAGTGGTGGTGATAGTGCCATACATTTTAATAGAGAGGGTTTCAAAAATAAAATGACAGCAGCTTTTTCTCTCTGTTCTTCGTGGTAGACATTTCCGGGACTTAATTTTTCAGTACTTCACAATAACATAACATTTAAAGGTACTGCAATCTAATGCAACTGTGCGGTAATGAATACCACATTAAAGCAAAGCATTAGTGCAGACAGAGCACTGAAGTCACACTTGCATCAGCTGATTGGCGTCAGCTGTTTGGTTCACGCTTCACAATTTCGGGCTTAATCACCAGCTGTGTGGCTGTCAGCTGACTACTAACGTCCAATTATATTCATGCAGGTGTAGAGCATGGCTATTATAGCCTGGCACTTCTCACTAGTACTCTGCTGATACGCCAATGTTGTTTGCTGCCACAGCTCCCCCCACCACCCAAACCACCTCCTCATGTGCTATGTTGTTGCTGTTGTTAATGATGTATGTGTTTATTAAGGGGGGTTGGTTCTCCCAGCAGCTTCTTTGACAGCCTTTTCCACCAAATTTAACTAAAACCATTTGCTATAAATCCTCAATTCCTTGACTTGAGTGTCTCTGACTGACACGTGGTTATTTGTTGTTGACATCAGAAAGACGTTGATTTAACTCTGTAGTCATTTTTGAAGCCGTAGCTTGTGATGGTGGTGTGTTGATTGTATTTTTTTGCCCCTCCATGCAGTAAATGGGATGGACAAAATTATAGGGCCCTTTCAATATGATGCAATCAAATACAAGAGCCTGGATATGCTGCATATGATTGATATGATCAACACAAAGTACTAAAGCGTGTAGTTTTGACAAATGCTGAACATTATAGTTTTTGGCCAGTTGTATTGCTTTGTATTACATCGTGCTGGTCACCTTTTTCCTTTATAACACTGCTAAAAACAAACTGCACAAGTCGATCTTTATTGCACAGAAAAGGCAATAGCTATTTGGTAGGTGGGAGCAGGGAAGCAGTCTACAGTACAGAGACAGAGATAGTGTTTTCCTTTTAGAAAGCAGTTTCTCCTTCCTTACTGATAAAAAATGACACGTTTGACTTGCTGCCTTTGTGTAACATAACCTATTGCCGGATATGGTAAAGTCCTGGAGTACCACAGAAACAAACAAGGACTTGTTTTCAATGCTGATTCATCCTAGATTCTTTAAAAAACTGTATTTCGTTTGTGCATTGGTGAATACACAAATGAATTATGCAGTTGTGCATGAATGTACCCAGTGCTTACATTAATACCATTAAAATGGAGGTACTGTAGCATTAAAGGATGAGGTCTGTCAGGGTTTGTGCAGGCTGCTGATTGAACATAATTGCTGCAACATGCAGTATGTTGAAACTATTTCCCAGGTTCTTTGGTAAATTTGATTAAACCTATCCATGTGAGTAGAACCATGACCAGTTGCTCTGAGAAAATGTAATTTGAAACAAAGTATTGCCTTAATTCCTGCAAAGTGCATACCTTGTAATATTATAAACTACAAGTAGAAAAGATCTTGCGTAGAAGGTGAATTCTTGCTGCTAAACTCCAACTGTAATGTAGCTTCTTGACAGGTGTTTTTAAGGAAATTCAGCTGTATATTTTCACCTTTTTACTTAGTTACAGCTATAATCACCTGTTAAGTATTATCATTACCATTTAAATGCGTAATACCTGGTGCTTCGAGGGTCTCTAAAAGGAACACTCCCATCATTTCTTTTCTGAGTGGAAATGTTCTCATTTTGTGTTCAACCTAAGAAGGGCTTTGTCACATTGTGCCATTCATTGCGTTATTTTAGCTTCCCAAGTATCCATTCAGTTCAACTAGCATGATATAATTGCAGCTGGTGGCCCTTATTGTCACTATACACACCCAGGGAGCGAGGGTGGGGGGGGGGGCATTGTGGTTAGGCGTGACCTGCACTGACAGAATTGGCAGTCACAGCGAAGTTGGCAGTCAGAAAAGTGAACAAAATGTCTGTCATATTAAACCTGAAGCATTACCACTGTGTTGAATGTTTTTTTTCCCCCAAGAGTAAAATTGCCATCTTAATGCGATGAGATTCTTTCACTTTTGCTCAGTGGCCAGTGAGTGACTTCTCGACAGGAGGCTGACTGCAGCCTCACTAAATAACTAGAAGAGGTAGACACATTTCAGAGATCTCATTTTACTCTGTCAGGGAAGAAGCAGCGTGTCGCCATTTGATGGCACGGCTGCTCGGTGTGACAACTTTACCCGTGTGAAAACTGCCACCTCTTGGTACCTTTAGTGTCTCTGGTGTTTGGAGTAAATCTCACTACTCTTACTTCTTCACGGCTTTCCTCTTCTCTTTCTGTTTCGCCTGCTCTGATCAGGAATCACAGGCCAAGCAGGAGCGACATGAACGCTCGCAAAGACTCCGCTTTTTACTCATCCAGTCATTTGTGATCAGTGCAGCCGACTGCGTGCAAGGTGACAAGATGAAGTAATTTGCCCCTAACCCCCCCCCCTCACTCGCTCTTGAAAAGACCCCAGGAAATAATGATTTGATGGTGTAATATCATGGTTGTTGAGAAAGCTGTGTTTCAGTGATGTTATTTATCTTGTTCTGTGCCGACACCCTGTAATAATGACCTGTCACTCTTCTCTGTTTTGTGCTCTATATTTATATATGATCAGGCTTCTTTTTCACTGTATTTCTTTGGATTTATCACCCATTTTTTGTGCCATACCTGCAACTAATGAAAAAATAAAGAAAAGGAATATTTTATGTGCTGTGTCAAATACATTTTCCATTGGACAGTATGAGATTACAACATAATAAGGTAGAACAGAATAGGATAGAATAGAATACAATGTCCCATATTATGTGCTTAGTGCTTAAACACAAATCTTGTTTCTGTGGCCTGTACTTGACACTTGTCCCCGTAGTCTTCAAAGGGAATGCCAAGTTATTCCCACAGTGACCACCTGTCTCCCACTCAAAGGGCGGGAAACAAAAGCTTTTGTGTTGTGCAAATTGTTCTTTTGACAGTACTCCCCAGTTTGTGCTTCTTCTAAGGAGCTACTGTGCTTGCTTTCCTCTCAGAGTTGAGAGCATGTCACTGATTGTGGCGAGAAAAGGACATCTGAGGGAAAGACAGGAATAACAATGGTGTGCAGGGGGACTTGAAAGTCATCCAAAGGTTAGCCAGCAGGGGCCTCCTGACTGAGGAAGGCAACCTGAGCAGAAGCTACTGTACACAGCCTGAAATGACTTCCTGAGCAGTCCACCTCTTTGATGTGATAGACATACAAGAAAACCTACAACCTTTTTCTTTCTTTTTTCTTTTTACATAACCACAAGGTCAGAAAAAATTCTGTAATACAGACTCATATAGACAATAACGTATGATATTTAAAGGTTCCCTGTGGAGTTTTTGACCTCTGACAGTTTTTGTTTTTAGGGGGAGTTAAATGCTTTAATTATTCTTGACGAACAACTGTTTCTATGTTTTTCCAGGCTTCTGGAAACAAAACTCCAGGAAGAAGTGGTGGAAAGTAACTAAGTACATTTGCTCAAGTACTGTACTTGAGTACAGTTTTGAGGTACTTTACTAAAAAAGTATTTTTGTTTGACTTTATACAATGTATTGTTTAAGATTTAACATGTGCTTTCCAACTTTTTGGGCTTTCAGAAGTCTATGAGTTGTTAGCAGTTCCACCAAAGATGTAAATCACCTCTAAATTTGTCACATGGTTTCATTTAAATAACCGTTTGAGGTCCAAACAGGGGCCCATTTTCTGTGGAATGAGTACTTTTACTTTTGATACTTTAAGTGTATTTAGTTGATAATACTTATGTACTTCTACCTTTTTACTTTTTAATAATGAATTCAGGACTTTTACTTGTAATTTATTGTAATGTAATGAGTATTTTTACTTTTTTTGTCGTTGTATTGCTTCTTTTACTTAAGTGAAATATCTGCCACCACTGCCAGGAAGTCACTACGCCAAGTTGTTGATCGCCAAGACATAGTTACAACACATTTAACAAACAAATATGTTAAACAGGTGACATTTAGGTGTTGGTAGGTATTTTTTAACTTGGAGAGCCAGGCTAGCTGTTTCCCCCTGCTTCCAGTCTTAATGCTAAGCTAAGTTAATCGTCGCCTGGCTCACAATGCACATTATGAGACACAACATGAGATATTGATTTTCTCATGTAACCAGCAGCAAGACAGTGAATAAGCATACTTTAATTTACCAGAATTTTGAACTGTTACTTGACTATAAAGATAATGTACTCATTTTAAAAGGTTATTGAAAGACCAAGCTGCAATTTGCTGTTTATACAATACTGACAAATACAATAATACATGTCAGGATGATCTGTGTACACTGTTGTGGCTTCTTCCGCACCACCAGGCCTTGCTCTAGGGGCTAATAGGCACTCTCCACCATATAGTCAGCTCTCCCGAAGGCCAAGCTGTGTCCGTACTCCTGAAAGGCAAGTTGTTGTTTTTTACTGGGGGTGGAGGAATCTGCCAGTTGTGTTGTTTTTCAGCCCCATACCCCAAGGGAACAGCGGGAGAGTGTTATTGTTTTATGAGATGCAGATTTTGTCATCAGTCTCCCTTTAGCCTCGGGGCTTTCCTAAGGCTGCCCACCGATTTAGAGAAAGCCATGGCAGTGTGTGTTCTGTGTAGGATGTGTGGCCGCACACCTATGTGAGCATGAGTGTGTGAAGCATCCTCACATGAGGAAACATTTAGTTGTCTCAAAAATATCTTTTAGCGTTGATGCGTCTTTCCCCCCGCGGTGCTTTTTGTGGGAATTTGTAGCTCTGTGATGGGCAATCAGAAACACACATGTCACATTCTGCAGCTCTCACCTTTATTTTCAGGTTTGTTTTGCCCTGCATGGTAACATAAGCAATGATGTAAGCATCTTTACCAACATCCTAGTGGTGATCTCTTGTCGCGCGCGCAGACCCATGAAAAAACATCAACACCACATTATGGAGTTTGTTCCATTACGCAGACAATTACTGTGAAGGGAACGGCTCGTGGTAACTGGAGCACATTTATTCAAAAAGGGTGTTGAGTACACAATCCCAATGTTGTTCCTGCACACAAGGTGCTAAAAGTAATTTTACAGTGCTTTAAGTTTGCTTGTGGCCTTTATGATCTTGTTTTATACCGTGTGCCCTCTGTGAAGCGTGACAAACCTCCTTTTTGTCCGGATAATAAGTTACTCCCATAAAAAATTCAGATTGTTTCCGCGGCTGATAACCCCTGGTAGCATTTGGCCTTTAAAATCCCAAGCACTTTCAATTACCCCGCTGCATGTCCCATTCGTCCACTCCCTTATCGTCTCCCTGCTCTGTTTCAGCCAGCCAGAGGTTGCCCTGTAGATCCGCATTAAAATGCGCACCTGGTATCTCGACCACTGAACAATGCCATTTTACATTACGTTCTATTCCCTTTTCTCCTTGCCATGCACCGCAACGACACTTTGTTTACAGGGCCACCTCTGCTTTCTGGACGGACTGGGAAAATGTCATGGAATGCTAATGGTCTGCTAATGCTCCTCCGACACGACTCCCCATGTCACTCAAACAATATCTATTCAGCAACGCCAGCTTCGTCAAAGTCGTTCAGGCAAACATGAGACGACCACGTCTGCGGCAGGTGCAGTGTCGACACATTATCAATGAAGAGACACTCCTCGTCTATTCGCCATCGACATTGTTGGGCTTAAACTAATTTGCGTTCAGCTGAGATGATTAAAGTTGATTGCTTCTGAGAATTTTTTTTTTTTCAATAACCACATACTGCTGGGATTTTATTTAATTTATTAGTTGGGGTGCTAGTTGTTGCATCAGTGCATCTTTTTCCAACTTAATAAGTCATTGTTTTTAAATAAGAGTAGATGAGTAGAAGTGGAGCAAACAGGCCATCGCTTTGTTGTTGTCTTCATCACCTGCATCTGGAATGCAAAGCAGTCACAGTCTACAGTAGCTTAGCAATTAGCAACCCTCCCATTATGAGCAGTGCCTTGCCTCTCCACATACATATGAGCGCCTCTCACTCAACTCATGGCTCTGAGATGTCTTCTTGTCCTCTCATGGATGTTGTGCATAAATTAATCCCTCTCATGTGCTGCCATCTGAGCCGCGTTGACGCAAAAACAAATGAATAATTTATCCGTCTGCCCTTCGGAAGCCGGAGCTCGCACCGGGTGCCACTGCACATAACTGGGAGTTCTCATCACAGACCTGAGCCCGCTGGCATCCACTCAGACATCTGTGTCGTGTGATAAGAGCGCACGTCATGGGAGGAAGACATCAGATCTTGTTTGAGTTGTGGCCACTAGGTAGATAAACAAAAGGGGAGTTGAACACTGCCTAAACAGCACATTGGTCACCTTTTCCGCATGTGCACTGCGCTGCTGCTGTACTGCAGTATTGAGTTCTGCATTGCTAATGCGGGACACATCCAGAGCACTTTCACAAAGCGTACTCAATGTTTCTGTTTCATCCTTCCAGGTAATTAAACAGTAGATTAAGAGATTCCAAACTTCTGGTGCGTCTTAGCTGATTTTCTGCCTAATTCAATTATGATGACAATGAGTGTCACCCTGTATCACAGCTCTTATATTTCTGTATTGTCTCATATATAAGATGGATTACTTCCCCGGGGTGGTTTTACAAGTAGTTCTCTCATGGGTACAGCATGACCCGCTTCTGCAGAACAGGAAGTTTCTCGGAGTTGTTGAGCCCCTTCTCCTCAGATAAGACAAGAGAAATCTGTCAATTCATTTTTACGCTGTTGATTCCAGCGAGTCAATTTAAATGAGACGTCTGATTCTGCTTCTCCGAGTAAATATTCCCTTCAGCATTTGTTAGCACAGCGTTCTCTTTGTCGTGTCTTATCCTTTCAATGTAAAGTCCTTCGCTGAGTGATTTAGCAGTGAATTGGTGAGGCATAGGAATGAAGACAATGCCATTCTCACGATCACGATCTTCTTTTTTTTTTTTCTGGACAATTTCTCAAAGAGCTAATTGACAGAAATTGATTCCATGAGCTTTGTTTACTGGTAGGCTATGAGTATAATGCTTATGAGCTACCCAGATAATGATTGCTACTCCCGTGCATATCAAGTAGGTGGTTCATTTGCTCAGCATGAATTGTGTGTTTATCCGAGTGAGCATCTCGGGGTGTAAGGACGCAGACTTTTTTCATTACTGTTAAAGTTGCTGACACTGATCAGAAGAGCGTAAATCTGCGGCCGTATGTCTTCCATGTCAGTGAGGAAACGACTGAACCTTAAACTCGCAGGATGCAGTCAGTGAGTTACAGTTTTTTCTCTCAGGTCAGAATTGAAATGATCAAAACTACTCGTTCAACCTCCACATCGTCTAGTCACTTGTGCTCATCATAGAAGCCATTTCTCATCCTTTTGAACAAATTGAAATGAAGGTATTATAATCCAACAATATGCACTGTACTATGATACTATATACTTACTGTACTTTTTGATATTATAGTATTCCACTTGCATTTTACAGTATGCAGAAAATATATTTTATACAGATGTTACACTGTCCATTGTGTGGTGCTATTTGTACAACTAGTTTTGAGAAATGCAATGTTAAGGGTGATTGGAGAAATGTCCCGCAGTGACTGAGACAAACATTATGAGTAAGGTTGCAAGCAAGGTTGTTCATCATGTGAGCGAGCGAGCCCCACCCAGGCCCTTATCCACCCACCAGATGAGCTGCTCGCTCCCTTGCTCTCTGATGGAGTGTGGAGGGCAGTCATCAGATCTGTTTTGCATCACCCCTGCAGGACAGAATGGGCGTGATGACACGGGTGACCTTTGGATCATCTATCACCGCTGACGTCTTTCTCATAGAATAAAAACTGTTGCATTAGCACAAATGACCTTTTCTCATCACCACGTCCTGATTACACAATGCCACGAGGATCCACCCCCACTGCTCCCTTATCTCACTGCTCTTATGAGCGGTCACGCCATTAAGTGTGAGCCCAAGAATTATAATTTAGAGCGGCTTCAAATGCCCAGCTCGGAGCATTGCATCAAGTGGTCTCAAATTTGATTTGACAAAAAAAAAAAAAATTGAATTTTTTAATTTCACTCTCATGTTTGAGAGAGTGTGATCTTAAACTGTGAAGGTACTGAGGGATGACTCATTTCACAGTACAATGAAGTCACATGCCCTTTAAACCAAAGTAGGTCAAACAGCATGAAACAGTCCAGAAGTCATTTTCAATTTACACGTCTTGAGTCAGCATGGAAACAAGTGATGCTGTGACACGAACAGCTCATTTGTCTTGTTATAGTATAAATTGATATTGATGAAAGTGATGTGATTGTACATCAGCTCACTCTGACTGTCTATAATGTTTCACTTGCTGGCAACCAAAATATAGGAAAGTTGTTATTTATTAGACCTGTGACCTAAAAAAAAAAAAAAAAGAATTCTTATGTTCAATTAAAACTGACTTTGTGAAATACTACTGATACTAATCAGTGATAATAAAGAAATTGATTAGAGCAGCTTTAAAAACTATTTTACCCTCAGAAAAGAGAAGAAAATCTGGTGAGTGTAACAAGGACCTGAGGTTTATTCTAATTTCAAGTGAGATTGCAATATTTTAAAGAGACATATATCAGGATTTTTTTTTTTCAAGTAATGCTACTCCTGTCAAAAAGCTTGTTAAAAAGATATAAAAGCTGAAATTGGGCAAGTATCTGAAACTCCAATCCATAATTTTCATCTCCTCTTTTCATCTGCGCTCACCACTTGTGGTTTGGATGTCACACAAGTGTCCTTTGAAGGACAGGACACAGGCATAGAGTGTCTCTCAGCATGAAGACGACAAGTTAGACCAAGCAATTATCTCCTTCTGGTTTAGCATCTGCCAAAACAGACAGACAGAGCGACAGAGCGACAGAACAGATAGATAGATAGATAGATAGATAGATAGATAGATAGATAGATAGATAGATAGATAGATAGATAGATAGATAGATAGATAGATAGATAGATAGATGTGAACATCTTCCATCTATCAGGAACAAGATACCTTTGTAGTCTTCACATATTTCACTGGTAAGCTGAGCCCTCGTTTGGATGTGAGTTGACTGGAAATCATTTGAAAAATGTTCTGTTGTCAAGTCTTTGACAAGTTCTGCTGATCCCTGGTTCCGCTTAACAGGTTGTGGTTCTTCGATTCCTCTGCAAAATGCGCCCCACAGCATCGCAAACTAGTTTTCCCCCCGACAAAAAGCTGACAACTCAGGAAATTCAATTGGTTTTGTTTTGTTTCTGTCATGGTTGCTGTGCGGCAGTGCTGGAATGCTAACCCTGTGGCATCTGTTTTATGTGAAATGATATTTATCAAGCTGGTCAAATGGATTTGAAATCTGCCTTCAAAACCAGGGATTGTGTCACACTGCGTGACATGGCACTCGTTTTGTTTTGTTTTGGCCAGAAAGACTTAGTTCACTGCAGCTGCAGCGGTTTCATTTTGTCATGTCTTGTGGAGAACAAAGCAGCCATCCTGTGCCAGCTTCTCTCCCAGAGGACTAAACCTTCTGCTGGGTGAAGAAAAACAACTAGGACAACTAGCATCCCAGAATTCAAGGCTGTATACCATTTAGTGCACAGAACTTGACAATAGATGGGTTACGCTAAAGTTGTCATACAATATCAGTGCTCAGTACTTGGGAATGTATTTATTTTTAGACAAACTAGCAGCGTGGCTCTATGTCAGTCCACTGCTTTGGATGATTAATATGAAATTTGTACTTTCATGAGCGATATACCCGAGATAGGTTGTTTCGCTCTGCACAAATGTAGTGAATTCATACTTATATGTCATCTCTATGGACACAAGACTTGCGACCCATGTGTACGGTGACCCGACGTCCCACTTTGTCCGGGATTGTCCCGGTTTCAAGCTGGGTGTCCCGAGTCCTGACAAATATCTGTGATACACTAAAATGTTTTTCAACATTTCAAAAGGTTTTCAACATTCACTTCAAAATAATAATTACAATATTATACTTGTTTTCAGAGCTTACAAAGACGTTTATCATGTTCTGTCCCACTCGTTATTTCCTTTGGATGTAATGCATTTTACAAAATTGGTCATATACAGTGCAGTTGCTAAACAAGGTAGCCGTGAAAACTTGAACATGGCAAACATTACACTGGCAAAACATCAGCATAGCATTTTCATTGTAAGCATGCTAATGTTAGCATTTAGTTGCATAAGTACAGCCTCACAGAGCCGCTAGCATGTCTGTGGACTCTTAGTCTTGACTAATCACTTCTCCGTGTTATTCTTGTTCCTATCAGTTACTTTATTAATTATTAGTCCCTTTAACTTTATGTTTACTGCATACTTTTGCTGTTATTCATTTTCCTAATATTGACAGTCTGTAGAATGCAGTCAAGTGTGAAATTTTAATTGTATGCTCAGATCCCTCTCCAGGTCCCTGGGGTAAGAGGTGGAGATGTAGATCTGGTTCAGTGAGGTTTTCACTGCCTGGAGCGCCTATTGATCAGGCGAGAACTGTAAATAGTGGGCAAGTGGACAGACGCGGCGGCAACCCCCCGCTCCGTTGCTTTCAGCACACACCGCCTCAGTTCTTGACAGATAAAGTCTTTCTCTTTCTTCGTTTTCCTCTGACAGTGCTCAGATAAAGTTAGATTATTGAAAATCACGGTTCACTAACAGGGAAACCAGGGATCATTTAAAACCAAGAATGGAGGAAGGAGGACGAAGGGTGAAAAAGAAAAAAAAACGAGTGGGCGGAAGGTAGTGTACCATAGCTGGCTCTCTCACTTAAGAACAAACTATTCTTCCTCTATAGGAATTAATCCTTGTATTGTACTGAAAATTCCTCCTGAAAGAGCTGCACTAAACCAAATTCAGAGCAAGTAGTCTGGTCTGAGAGATTTGTGTCGACATTAGTGCGCACTGGAGAATTTACAAAGACACCAAAAAGCACTTCAAATTCCATTTTGCTTTCAGGAACGTAGGTTGGATTCGTGTTTCAGTGCAGCAGAGGAGCTGGGCAATCAGACGGCAGCAATGAAACAGCCTGAGTCTTACGAAGGCTAACACTGATATTCCGGCTGCACTGCCCTCCCTGCTCCGAGCTCTGGTGTAAACACGGAGAGCTATTTTTGTTGCTCCTTAGGTGCAGGTGTCCAATTATATTTCACACTTTTGTGAAGGTGCACTGAGAGGCTGCTGGGGGTGGAGTGGCCCTAACTCACTTTACTGCCCCTCAGCAGAGCCTGGTGCCCAAAGAAAAATAAAGGAAAGAGGAGCATAAGAAAGAGTCAGAGTTGGGAAGAAAAATCTGGCACATCCTATCATGGCTTCATCTCTTTCTTTCTTTTCTCATCTTGCACAAATGCCACAGGACCCACAGCTGATGTAAACTCTCTGACATTAAGCAGCGAGCTCCTCTCCATCAGCCACAACCTTTGACCTCTGAGGCCAACCTCGACACACATTGTTTGGATTGTGAACACCTGAGCCTCAAAAGGCCATTGCTGAGACACTTTGCTGTCTCCTAGACAACAGGGCAAGTATTTCTGAGTGCTGCAGAGTCAGGTTATGAGGGGTTGGGGATACCAGGTGAGGGCCAGGTCAGCTCTGCAGCGTGAGGTGAATTGTTAAGCGTTTGATGAGAGCTCTTGAAGAGTCTGAAGTTTGTTCCTTGGCTATTTGTTTACAGCTTGTACACATTTTCCAGTCCAGATGGTTTGAGATCCTTTGGGCTTTATTTTAGTAGTGCTTGTCTAGCTGTTTTTTCGTGTCTTGCTGAGCAGGAAGATGTTGGTGGGTGGAGACAGGATTTCAGAGGTTTGTGTTCCTGTAGGTGCTTAAACATGCTCCACATTTTGGAGGAAGTGTTTTCTTAAAATCAATACACACATCTGGTGGTGTATGGCTCCTCTTGTTTCTGAGATGGTTTTTGTTTGTTTCTCTGCAGAACACATTAGCACAGAGAGGGAAAATGGAGACTTAGTTTTGTTTTGTTTGTTCTCACAGCTGAATTCTGGGATGTCCTGGGGAGCCAGATATAATCTGAAGGGGCCAGTCCTTGTGATAAATTGGCACATACGGAGCATTGCTGGGAGTATATCACCAAAATAAATGCTTCTTCAACACCAGCACAGTGACAGGCCCAATCCCAACAATGCTCTAGGGCTTCAGCAAAGGTGACAGGACTGGCAATCAAATACACCCCGTCACCTACACTGAATTCAAACAAGATTGTCCTTTTCTGGATGCCTAGAGTGAAGCTTTTATCCGATGTGGAAAAACTGCTGCAAGAAACGGTATTTTCTACATTGTTAAAAGAAACGCCACTTAGTTCCTAGAATTTAAATGGAGAATTAATTTGCTTGTGCAGCTGGTAAAAGTGCAAACTGCCACATAACTAAATGATAAATACTGAATACATTTTTAGAGTTCAACCACATCCTTGTTTACCATTTTTATGAGCCAGCTAGATCTCCTAGCAAGAGTTTCACTTGGAGTAAGAAAAAAATCCATGATAGAGATGGACCAACATAAAGTACACGGATGATAGTTAATAGAAGAAATTACAACATGAATACATTTAAATTGCAATTAGCCACTCATAACCTTAGCAAGTCTTTTTTTTTCCCTTTCCAAAACCAAAAACACAAGCAAAAGTGTGTTCGTGTGCTGTTAGCTAAGCTATCGTTAGCATGCCCAACAAACCTGCTTACTATCTAGAGTAGTAGCAGAGTGTTACTAAAAAAGACAAGGAGCACATCATCAACAAACTACATTTGTTTGTTTTTAAGTTTTGTTCAAAAAAAGCACCGTTCACAACTAGGACTTACACTGTGTAGTATTCGCCCCACTCATTATTATATTCCAGGAAGTTTATTCTCCAGCAATCCCAGCAAACATTACCTGAGATAGCGTCACATTTGCCAGAAACATTGGTTAGTCTTCATCCTGAAAGTCTTTTCTCTTGCAACGTTAGAAAATATCGGTCTGATTTAAAGTTTTTTCTCATCATACAGACGAACTATCTCTACACTTCATGAACAATGTTTCTTTATTTCAATGTCTTCTACATACATTATCAATTGGTGAGGATGCTAACGTTTTGCCTCAGACATGTAGCTTTAGCTCACGTCTTTTAGCATAATAATGTGTATGTAGCCATATTTAAGATCCCGGGGTTCTTGTTTTAAACCGAGTTGGCTGGGAGCATTAAAAAGTCAGCTGGAGACGATGAAGAGTCGTCATTTCAGACGGTGAAGCCTGCTTTGGTCTGTGTTTGTCTGAAAGCAAGGACCCATTGTTAATAAAAAAAAATACGTTTTCGTGCGGTAAATGTGCCAACATTGTCACTATAAACTGTGTATGTGCCTTGTGAGAATGGAAAGCTTGACAGATATAGCAACAGCAACTAAGGGGGGCAATTGGAGCTCGCAAAGTCTAACAAGCTTGTGAAGACGCTGTTGAAGTTATTATTGTCATCATTTTCCATTCTCCTTCTTCTCACTTGTCTTCTTCTTCTTCTGGTAGTAGAGCGACAAGAGGATTTGTATTAGGAATGCTTCATATTCAGTGCACCAGACTGCTGTTGATTTCAGCATTATTTAGCATCTGACAAAACACCCCAGCACTCAGAATCTCCAGTTCCAACGACATCATTCCTGTGCTTTGTTCTTCACTGCCTGACAGAGACGTTTTCAGGAAACAGACTTGTTAACATGTAGCCTACAGCACATTTCAAAGGTACTGGGACAGTCTTGACCAGGAGCATGTCCCAGGGCCAAACTCACACATTAATGCAAAGGCACAAATCTAAATAATCATCACTGTCACCTCTCATTAATCCAAAAATTAAATAAAGTGTGGAACTTTATTTACTTCTTCTTCTTCTTCAAATTCAGATTCCTTCCTGATGAAGACAGGCCAGAGGTGGATTAAATGTTGCTGACACATCACCAAGGTTCCCCATGATTCTCAACACACTGATCTTGTAGATTATAACATATGTGACTCACTTGACTTGACTCATTCTTGTTTCCTGAGTTGTTTTTCAGGAAGGGAATCCTTTTTTTTGTAGCAGATTGTATTTGTCAAGCATGGGAGAGAAGACGGAATATTTAGTTTAAGACCGAGCAGTAAAATAACCTGTAACTTTGTGATGAAATAATCAATCACCTTCAGTCTTGTTATTTTGCAGATTAAGATTTTTACAAACAGGCTGAAAGGAGCCATTTGATACTTTAAGTACATTTTTCTCATAATACTTTTATGACCACTACTTTTACTTTGCCAAATGATCTGGAGACATCTTCCAGCATTGAGCATAATATACTACATTTCCATCTGGTGGAACAGCCAACATCAGAATATATATATAAATAATAAGAAATCATCATCCTCTGTAGTGTTTTAGTGTCACTGGATGCACCTCTCTATTGCACCCAGACTTCAGGGTTTTTTTACAGGGAGACTTTATTGGAGATTTTCAGTTAACTTACAGTTAGTCAGTAAAACCAGACAGCTGTAAAAAGAGGACTTCTGTGTGACAGCGCTGCTTTCATTGACCTTCCAGCAGTTGATGGAAATGGGAGGTTCTAAAATAGGACATTTAAAGTAATTCTTTCACCCAGTGACAGTGTGTCTGTGCTCTTATTTCTTCTCTGCCAATCAGTGTCTGAATGCCGTGCTCTAAAGCTGTCAGAGCAATTGGTTTGGCTCTCCTCTAAACTTATTTGCCTTAGGGCCACCTTTTCCTGTCCTTTCACTCCATTTTCCTCTTTCATTAACCTAATCGCTCACAGTCTGATTTCCCTCCGCCTTTCCCCTTCGCTAGTCCTCTGGCCCATCCCAGAGGGGAGCATTGTGAAGGTGAGTCAGCCGATTAGCGTCCAGCTGATGTACTGTCCCCTTCCAGATACGACCTCCATTGTGTCCCACCGGACCGGCCCACCATACAGCAGGGCAGCCGGTCAAAGTGAGGTTGGATGCTTTGGAAAAGAGGTGGATGACAGATGGATGTGGAGCAGACTGTACTGACGTGGCACGTGATTTTAAACCTTAAATGTGAGCTCTCTTTCAAAGACACATCAAGTTCTTTTATTGATGATGATGATGTTTCACCAGCACAGAAAGCTTTTTTTTTTTTCTGGGAACAAAAAAACAATGTGGTTTGATTTACATTTCCCTCACACTCCGTCAGCTTTGTTGCACCTGTTAGGGCAGAACAGACAGAACAGAGATACCGACAGCAGGGGGCTCGTGTATTGCAGGTCCACGTAGTTGCAATAATGTAGAGGGTAAAAACGATGTCTCTTCTGATAACATTTATTTATGTGTCCGGTGCTTGCAATCTTTGTTATTGCATATTCCATACGTCTTACGTTTTTATGAGACCTATGTTAGACCTATGCTTCCTGAATGAACACTTACACCCCACCCTCACTGGCGACACTGCAACTAAATATGGAAAAGAAAATGAGGACAAAGCTGTACAACTCCTGGAGGTTTCAAGGGCATGCTGTGTGGAGGAAAGGCCTGGTGGTGTGTCCTGACCATCCCTGTTTTGGAGCCAAGCCAGATGGGATTTTAGACTCAAATGCAGCTCCTCAAGATTAAGTGTCCTCTCAAGAGTGCCTTGTCACTTGAAGAGTTTTTTGGGCAGCCAAAGGGTGATATCAGACGCTTGAGTGATGGGCAGTGTGTCATTCTTCCCAACAGACAGATTGAGTACTACCTCCAGGTGGGTGAAAAATATGTTGGCCCATAAATTAGCAGTGTTGGAACTAATGTGACAGGTTTTCGTGAACCTCCATTTAAACAAATTTCACATTAAACACATTAAACAAATCTTTTGCACGATCTGAATGTCAGCTGAGCACCTGGAATTGGATGTTTCTTTTGACAAATACTACACAGATGCACATATCGACCATCTCTGATATGTTTATGTCTCGCACATGTTTCCTAGATTAGCCCTAAATATCTCAAGCTTCGGAAAATACATTAAACAGATGATGGTGACAAGTATATGTAAACAGAAACACTCTCTATAAAGTTGGTAAAAATAATATGAGTGGTGGTAGGTCTCTTTCATTTGGCTGGGTTTTAAGTGTCCCAGTTTAACAATGGTTTAAATGCTACTTCAGAGGCTTGTTCACCTTGACAAAACACATTTCTATGATAAAACTATATACAGCTCTTGTTGGATGTTATTTGTTAGCTGTACCTCATTCCAGTTTTTGAACATGTGTTTTAAAGTGCAGTATTATACGTCTTACTTTAACTTGATATAAGGTCACCTCTTAAATTCACTAGACCAGCACAAATCTAATAAACAAGTATTTCATCAACGTGAATGCGCTGCATGTGAGTGACCGCCTCATTGGTCAGCTGGCATCCCTTGTGGGTGAATGCTGGCGCGAGTCAGTTCATACATGTATTTATATGCCACTAAATGAGCCTGTCATTCACATCAGGTGGTAGATGGTCACCAGGTGCAATCGCCTACATGTTGCTGCATGATAAAAACTGGCTTTTATTTCTTTGAGATCGTCCTGCTTCCAGAGTCTGATCAAATCTATGGGCCTAAAATGTTCTTTTCTAGGAAACTGGGTTCCAGCTCATTTGGTGGCATATAAATGAGTAAACGTTGAGTTAACATTCAGTCACTGATGATCCATTAAGCACTAACCAAGCACATAAACTGATACTGACTCCGTTATTTATTAACGGCAAGCAACAGGTATTCATAATACATCCTGAATTAATGCATGTGTTATTAAATCACTATCAGTCATGCATTAGTTGTGCATTACTTAAGCATGTGTTTTTCCCTTTATAATAAAGTAATTTTATCTTTTTTTTATCTAACATCATTTAGAGCCCCCTAATTGTGCTAATTTAACATATTTACATAAACACAGTGGCCAAATTTACATTCAAATATGCAATGCAAGCTCAGTGTCTTGTTACATAGAAGCTAGGCTCACCCATCACTGTGACAGAAGGACAGACAACAATAATCATCACTAAAATGAGATTTTGTTAAACACGTGCAGAAATAGTCTCCCTCTGTGGAGGGATGGTCCACACACACACACCCACACACACAGGTGGTGCACTCAATCTGAAAGGGAAAAAAGGAGAAAATCTGCTGTCAAACATTTTGTCAGGTTCACATCACTCATCCAGAGTAGGATGCACAATGAAGCGCTTTAAACTTCACTGGACATTACCATATTATTTCTGCAGGGCAATGTGAGCCAGATTCTGGGTTTAAATCTTAGCTGTGGTCCTTTCTGTGTAGAGTCAGCGTGTTCTTAGGTTCTTTCAGCTGCTCTAGCGTCCCCCGAAAGTGCGAAGACGTGCAAGTTAGGTGAATTAAACTATGCATTTTCAACAGCAGTGTGATTGTGAGTGTTCACCTGGTGATGTTGAGGTAACCTATGCAAGGTGTGAACTCATGTTCTTACCCTCTATAGTGTTGATACGGGCATTAATGTAGTCTAATGCCAATTCAGGTATACCTGGTTCTGTATTGCTGAATCACTCAGCAAGGATATTGCTATGTCCAGCCTCAGCCTCCTGGTCCACTGGACAATTTGTCTGAGCGAGATTTGCTCTGCAAGCTGAAATGTTTCTGATAAGTATAATTTGTTATAATGACAGATGGCCACAGAGATAATCAAGTTGTCACCTTGCACGCAAGCATGATGTTGTGTCCTGCTGTTGGGATGAGTAGCTGTGGAGGACATCCATTTCCCAATTGCTGGACACTTTTTGCAAACTAGTGATCTACACAGAGAATACAGACTATTTACATTTTTCCAATTTTAACATGAGACCCATGTAAGATCCTTTTCAAGTCGAGATCAGTTGAATTATGTTAAGAACTTCACAAGGACAAGCTTATGTCAGCCTAGTTCAACAGTAGACAAAGAACATGTGTTGCTCCCTAAATATTGTCCAAAATGCATGAAACGCACAATAAAGCTGATATTCCACTCACCTTGTTACATCCTTGCACTGATCGACATGTTCTTGAGTGGCCCCCAAATGAGTCCACGGACAAGAACCTCATCTCCTCAAGATACCTCATCTATGGAAATGCAATGAATAATCATAGCCAAGCCCTCATACACCAGATGGCCTCGTGGTTGCATCTAAAACAAAATACTGAAAAAAACACCACTCATAAAGTATATTCATATTATATGATATCACTGTATTGAAATGTTACAAAAACCTGTTCCTGATCCCTGCCAGGCTGAAGTCATTGTGTAGGGGTCTGTAATGACAGCACCCATTTTGCTCTCCACATTTGTAAGACTAACATGTGATCCACTGTTATACTAACTATCTAAAAGGAAAATATCAGTCTAATAATAATTAGAAAAAATATTAACTCACTCTCCAACTCCTTTCCTGGGGCCATCAGGTTCTGTGAATATATTTTATAAGGTCCAATTCTTTTTCTTCCCTGCCCATATGTCTCTGATATCTGTAAAGATATCATTGTCAGTGGGTGCACTTCAGTTTACTCAGAAATGTCTGTATCATTAGAAGGTTCTGGGGCATTGTGGCATGTCAGAGGACGTCAGTGGTGTGGGAGCAGATGTGTAGCACTGATCCACACTTTTTCCCTCAATTTTTATTATTTTGAAGGGTCCCAGCATGTCTGCTTCCATCTTGCCCCCCTCTTTCTCTGCTCCTGTCTGACTTTCTTTCTTTTTTTTTTTTTGTAGTACAAAATCCCCCACTTCAAAATTGCCCTCCTGGCCTCTTTCTTCTCTCCTTTTGTAGGCTTTTTCTTTAGCTTTATAAAATATTTTCTGCCAAAAGTCCCAGTTTGAATGTAGAGGACATGGAATAGCTGTTGACTGTTGATCCACATTAAATATTTTAAAAGGATGAGAACATATAAGAATCTTACTCTATACTGCTCTGAAGGAAACCTCGCCTCCCTCCCAAACATCATAATAATACGGGCTGTGTCTTGATGTGAGCTGTTCTTTTGTGTGAAGGCTGAACAGGGTTTACTGAGGAAAATGGTCCCAGTTCTTGGCGTGATCAGCCACCAGTTTATTCAGGAACATCAAAATGAAGAATTCAAGTACAGACATGAGAGAACTTTGTCTGGTGTTATAAAGCAACCTGTTTTCAGAAAGTGTCATTACAGATGGCCTGTTCTGACCTACCAGGTCCATCCGAACAAGTTTAAGAGGCTCTGTTGCCCTGAAGAAAACATTATTATATCATTGTTGATGTGTTTGAAAGCTGTTAATATACAGTATGTCATTGTTTCCTTTACCTCTGTTCGATTATATTCTTTCTTTTCCTTAAACTTCTCTTGGACGCACACTGAGCAATCAGACAAACAGACAAACATCATTTCAAAATGATAATGAATATGTTTGTGCCAATGAAAACAAACAGCAGGCTTTTGAGTGTACAGTATCAGCAGGCATTAGCAACATAAAGTCACCACACACAGCTGCAGAACATTTAGTTAGCGCTGCATCCACAGACTTTTCTACATTTGCAAAAATACACATTAGGCTCCTCTGTGCTCCACTACTGAACCTGAATGTGTATTCCACCTCATTATTTTGAAGATACCAGCTCACCCACTTGCGAATGTCATCCTCTGTGCCCGGCCAATAGTAGCAGTTTATAATTGCACTGCAGGTTTTCTCCATTCCACAGTGTCCACAGAAATGGCTGGAATGAAACTCCTCAAATATTTTGACAAGTTGCTCAGCCTTGTTTTTTTTTTTTTTTGTCTGCAAGCGTAGTACAGGTGGTGTTTAAATGTCATAATAGTAGATTAATGGGAGTTTTACCATGGCAGGTGATCATTGTTGTCATGCATCCGTACCCTTTATCTTGAAGGTGTCAGCTCTTGTCTTAATCATTTACTTTGCTGGTTGACCTTTCAGGATACCAGTTACGGAGTTTCAGATCCAGCACTTCTTGCACTATTTTGGGATCCATTGTTAACCACCCCATCTGTCCCTCTTTCTGCACCTCTTTTCTACTCCTACCTCCGTCTACCTACTCACCTGTTCATCTCTTCACACACAACAACAAAAAATTACAAATACACACTGCCAGAGACAAACAAACACAGTGAAAAATGCACAACACCAGGCTCTCACAAATACACACAAGCACGCCGCAATTACTCACCCACTATCACTCACAAGGACAATCACTCACTATGACTGTCTCTCATTAACTCTTACTATCGCTGTCTAATTGCTGTCCAAACTCCTCAAACACCCACAGGGTTGTGACATGTTAACCAAACTTATGCACTATCCCACGCCCCTGATAATTTCAGGTTTCTACACCTGTGCATGATGAGAGAGATAAACTGTAGCCTTCCATATAAAACACGATCGATGGTAGATAGAGCCGTTGTATCTCAAATTAATCTGAGCATATCCCACTTTGCCATGGCTAACAGCTAACAGCTATCTCCACGCTGCGTTCGAGCTGGGTGCAAACATAGACCTCAGACTGTATCACTTACAGGGTGTATGAAAGTATAAACAAATGGACTTAAAATCGAACAAGAACATTTTGTAAATGATTTATTGGCATTTGCAGTGTTTTGAACAGCCGTCAACACAGTCACCTACTTTTCCTAGTCCTCGCTTTAAGCTTCCGGAGATCAGCATCGCAACCACAGCTTCACGCACGCAGATATCACCAGTTAATTCAACACGCGCCTTCAATTCCTTCGAGGAATTATGGGGGCTAGGAAGATTGTGGATAGCGTAATTATGTTTGTCTTTTATCAGCACAGCACTATGACACTCACAAAAACTGGATGATAATAATTGTTCAAAGTGAAGAATATAATAAAATTGGCTCCATTTTGTAAAAATCACATCTGTACATCACGTCTCTATTTGCAGTTTATCTTTAAACAGAGGTCCTTGAGAGACCATCATCATCTAACAGCGGCCGGTCAGGAATAGGCCACACCCACGACAAGCCCTGGGGATCCGTGGTGGCAACCTTAGCTGTTTTTAGCTGTGTTTGGCAGCACCACAATGAGTTATTTGCTACATCTTTATCTACAATGCGCTTGCAGCACATACTGTACATGTCCACTGTACAAAAACATTCTTTTATCTGCTTCCTGCTATCTGGTTGTTGCGGTCACCTCCTCCCTGAGGCGTGAAGGTACGCTATACAGCAAAGCTAGCTCTACCCTGCTACTACCCACAATGCAGAGCAGAGCCGTGAACCCACTGAGCAGTTTAGCAGGCTCAACTACAATCCATCACAGCAGAAATCAAACCAGCTCAGACTTAGCTTTTATTGAATTCAATTGGATGTAAATGCAAGCAACTCATCTCATTTGTACAGTGATTCTGCAACATTACATCTATTGACTGCCATTACATTTCTTTATAGACTTTTTGCACGTGTGATTGGAGCGAGCTTAAAAGTTTTCAGCTGTATTATTTTAAATTATTCATAAGAGTGTTCATCAGGGAATGGCTTTCTCTCCATTACATTATTGGTTTATGCAAAGCAGGGAACAACTGGCTGCTGGGATGTGTGTGTGTGTGTGTGTGAGAGAGAGAGAGAGAGAGAGAGAGAGAGAGAGAGGGTAAGTGTGCATGCCTGCTGTTAAGTGGCAAAGGCTTTTCTTGTCTGTAGCTTTGAGTCTATTTGGTCGAGTGTGTGTGTTATTTGGAGACAGAGAGAAGCCTTGGCCTGTAATATTGAAATTAAAGCAAAAGTGCCTCATGAGTTGCAGAAAAGCTTCCCACAAGAGTCATATCCCACCTTCCATTTTGATTTCAGACTTTATTTGTATCTGCCATTTCTTAGTGTTGTCATATCACATATTATCACATGGTTTATTGTTTATTTGTTTACTGTTTATTTCCTCATTTAGTTTAAGCCCTCCATGTGATTGCAACACCTTGAGTTTGAAATCAGCTGCTGATGATTTTATTCATGAAGATAATCTTTTAAAGGGCACTTCATCAGTATGTTGCTTCCCCCATGGAGAATTGATTTTATTTAAAAAGAAAAAGAGTGTATATCTTTGGTCACATTTGAATCATCCCATATTCAAACCAAAAGTTGTTTTGTTTTCTTCTGTTTTTGTGAGGAAACCCTGTTGCTCCTGGTCTTGATAATGATTAGATGCCATGTTTCATGATTGGCTATCAGTCAAACCGTTTCAATAGCGATTGGCTATGCCGTAAGCAAATGGTTTGTCATGACTGACGGAGAGGATTTGTCAATAATCTGTGACTGACAGTAGGTCAATATGTGTCAATTCAGTCCCTGCACGTCTGTCTGCTGTGAGTGACGGATAAAAACAAAAGAAAAGTGACAGCTTCAGAACAGAAACGGTCTGTGTCTTTGAAATGTCCATTTAGTTCATTTAAAGGGATATTTTTACTTTTGACGTAATGCTGTACTATATTTGTTAGTGATATTGATGCATGGACATCAGCTCAGGCCGGCAGTCTAATGGTCAGATCTCATCATCCAAAAATAAGCAGCGGCACACACAAACTCAAAAGTTTGAGCCACAATATAAAATAGATTAAGTCATTCTTACTTCTTTTTGGATAAACATGTTCTGGAACTACAGTTCCCATAATGCTTTTCGGGCCACAACCAGGAAATATGTCTTGATGGAGCTGTGGGTTACTCCTTGTGCCACATTTTAGCCTAAATGTATTTACATTTTGAAGAATCTGCACCATGAAAAGTCATGCTGGATTAGTTATTCGCAGCTCCATGTTGGCAGTGTAACAGTGGAAGTACAGACAACAATCACTGGACTACTTTTGATGCTAAAGAAAACCTCCAAACAGAACGGTTATTAGGCAAGATCTGAAGCTTTGGGGAGAGCTTTTTTTCAACGATTTTTAAGCAGCTTTATTGATCTTTATCCGCGATGGATATTGAAGACACCAACGTCACTGGAAAGAGTAAGTCGCACTGTCCTGGAGTGTGTGTATCATGTTTGTGTGGTTGATATAGTTATGGATCTGAGAATAAGAGATGTGAGTTTTAACAACAATCTGAATTTATCTGGTTCAGGGGTAAATGTGTGGACCTCTTCCTTACAATTACAAATTACAGATGAAAAGACAGATTGGAATAATTAAAGATCAAAAGAAACCAAACAAGCGGTTGTGGGTGCAGCTCCCCTCTACCTCCAGATAGCATGCTGAAGTCAAGAAAAGCTGCAAAGGCGTACACATGTCCTAACTGGTGTAATGTAATTTATGGGATTAAAATCCAAGCACTATGCATATTTTAATACAATTATGATTATAGATTAAGAGCAAAATCTAATTGAGAATGGTGTTGACATGGGCTCTGCCTCACATTCATTATTGACTTAAGGAGATTAAAATCTAATTTCTGTTGTTCATGTAAACGTGGTTTGTGTGAGTAATGTCTGTTTATGGTCGTGTTTCAACCTGAGGAGGGCTCCAAGGACGACAGAGGTCAAAACTCCAGCAACACTTGTAGTATAAAGAACAACTTCATTGTCTCAGCTTGTGGCCTGCAACAGAAAGCACATTACAAACAACGTTTAGATACTTTGGGTTGTGAAGCAAAAGCATTTAAAAAGGTTAAAAAACATATGTAAAACACAGCCAATCATATACATACACATACCCATAGATGGGCTTCAGGCCAATCACATTCCCTTACTGGCTGAGAGGCATGGGGCGTAACATCATATTCGGGGGCGTGATGGGCAAAATTCCCCCATAACCCCACCTCTGCACTCCAATATATGAAGTCTTTGGTTTTACTTTCCTGATGCTGTCACTTGATGTTCAACACTTAACTGCTGATTGTTTTTTCAAACTTCAGGCGACAGTTTAGAGAAGCATTGTGAGTTCACACACAACAAATGAACAAATTTGCCAATTTGCACATATGTTCAGTTCAAGCGCATACGCAGCCAATACACAACCACACAAACACACACATCCCTATGGACCACCAGTGGTGAAAAGATACGAGGCAACGCTGGCACTAGTCAAACAAGGAGTTTGTCTTTCTTAGCATCACATGCACGAGAGGAGGGGAAAAAAACCTGTGTATAACAAATAGGCTGATCTAAGAACAGCATCAGGGGGATTTGGTGAATATGGAAAGAGAGGGGAGGGGATGCCGGGTTGAAGTTAGCCCACATCGTTATCCCTCCAGAATGCATACCTCCCCCTTCATCACTGTTATCGCTGTGACAATCAGGAGAGCAGGAGCAAGAAGAGAGGAGGCAAGAGGGAGCGCAGGAGGGAGGCAGGTGGGAGGAAGAAGGGGGGGGGGGGGGTGAAGGCTCTCAGAAGTCAGATAAGAGAGCCCAGACAATCCCTCTGCTCATCCCACTTGTTTTTAATATCAAGAGGGAATATATCATAAGCTGTGTTGTCTTGGCTACACCAGAGATGGTCTTTGAGTTAGCAGAATCTATTAGGAGGCATCTGTGTTCATTCGGGAGCTGGAAGGAGTTGACGGGAAAGAGTGAGAGAGAAGAATAGGAAGAGAGGAGGAGTGAGCGCTAGTTTAGTCTGACGCCACTGTTTCATTTCAACATTGATTATTCTGTGTTTTCTATGGAGGTGCAAGGTTCATGTACAGTATAGGCTACGCATTCATATGTTGCATCACGAGTAGTGAGGGAGAGTTAGAAAGAGAATTATATGGGTGTTACGAAACAAAACCAAGAGAATGTGCTTTGATATTCATGTCTCTGTGGGTCTGATGGTGATATAACACATGTTCTGAATTTTTCATACCAGATGAAACGCAGTATGTAGGCTACATACCACAGTATTGAACCAGCGCTACTAAAACAGTAATGCTAGAGACAGAACATCAGCTTGTTTCCATGGCAAAAATTAAACTGTTTGCACTTCTTTTCTTTTTTTTTGTGGATCCTGTCCCCTCTCACACCTCAGTGTTACATAAACAATAAGCCATTATCTTTGTTTGGCTTCATTTTTTGAGTTTTTCTGCAGGGTCCTTTACATTGAGAGACATTTGCAGGCAGTTGAAGTCATTGATTTCAGCTGCAACTGTCTGAAAATAATGCTGGCAGCTCACAGTGCGGCATGTGTTGACTTTATGGGGAAAGAAAAAACAGTTTTATACTATAAGAGTAGAATGATACACTATGTAGCCAAAGGTATGTGGACTTACATACTTTTGTCTATTTTTAGGTAGGTTACAGTTAATAAAATGTAAAACTACTTCATGGGTTGACACTGAATGTTGACATTAATAGTAAATCGGGAAATCGTCCAATATGGTCGTGTTTTTCATGATTTGGGTGCAGCCGCTTGGTTTCAAGGGAAAGCTCAATGCTACAGCATACAATGGTATTTTAGATAACAGTATGCTTCCAATTTTGGGGGGAAGGCCCTTTCCTTTTTGAACATGACATCACAAAGGGAGGTCCATAAAAAACGGTTTCCTTTATGGAAACTTAGACTCCTCTCATTTTATGTCAGCATTATTCTATGTGTTTCTTATTGTCAACAAATCCCCTGAAAAAGCCAAATCCAACAATGCGTCTGTCTATCTCACATAACTTTCCTCCCTGTGTGTGGCTCTCAGCCGCAAGCCTATTTTGTTCCCACTGAAGAGTTAAATCTTTAAAAACAGGTCACTAATGTATAGTTTCATTTAGTGTTTGGCTCAGGCCTACACAGAGCCCTGACCTCAACCCCATCCAGCACCTTAGCAATAAATTGAAACGTCAACTGTGAGCCAGGTCTCACTAATGCTCTTGTGGCTAAATGGGACCAAATCTCTGCAGCCAGGTACGAAATTCTTGTAGCAAACCTTCCCAGAAGCAGAGCATGAACATCCATGGTTTTGAATCATGGATGATCAACAATCACATATGGCTGCAATGTTTGGGTATCTGCATCTTATTTTCTGGTGCCCACATATATTTGGCCAAATAGTGTATCATATCAAAGTAATAAATCTCAGCTATGACATTTTATTTCCAGTTCTTTCAGTGGGGATTAGGTCAGGACAAGCTGTTGTTTTCAGGCAGCCAGAACGAGTAATGTGAGTTTCCAGCATGTGCTGGTGTTACAAGAACTCCATCTGCACATCACATCGCCTCTGACTCTCTGTCATGACACAATCTCCTCTTGCTTGTAAAGTGCAACAAAATTCAGAAATTCAATTTGCCTCTTTGTAAATGTGGAGCAGATCAGGTGGAGTATTCTATAGCCTTTTTGTTTTTAGGCTGAGGAAAAAAGTTGATTTGAAGTTTTAAATATTCAAAGTGGATTTAAATATCACACTGTGTCTTCATTTGCACCTTTTATTGAGTGCACTGCAACATCAAAATCTCATGCCTGTGGCAGTGTTTTTCCCAGCTTACCTGTTTCTGGTGTGTCATGATTTTAATGTCCTGCTGCTCTGTTGTTGTTTTTTGTGTGTGTTGCCTCTCTTCATGCTTACTATTATTTATTGCCTAATCCCTTTTCATTATTCCTCCTCCTTTCATTTTATTTTGCCGCCATGTTTTGCTGCCAGTCTGCACTTATTTTGATATTTATGTTGTTTATCACTGTCTAATATTGTCCCTCAGTGTAGAGTGTTTTTGTTTGCCTGAACGTCATTTTTTATCTCCTCCCCTTCCCCCTCAAGAGGAAAATTCACTCCTCCAAGGTTATGCTTGTAAATAAGAATTTGTTCTTCACCGACCTACATGCATAAATAAAGGAGTTTTGTGATTCTCTACGCTGCCGAATTCATCTTCCAATTGTCCTTGGAATTCAAAGCTGGCGAAGACAAGAGCCATATCATCCCCAGAAGAAATAACAACAATGCAAAACTGAAAACTGAACAAAAAAAAAAGTCTCACTTATTATATTCGGCAAGTAATTCCACCCAAAGCTCAGATAGCGGTGCAAAGCATTCAAGCCAATGGGCCCTTTGTGTTACTGTATCAGTTAGAGCCCAAGAGATGTGTTCCATTAGAAGCGGGCCATATGTTGCTTTCTGATGGCAGTTTGTTTTTCTCTGAATTCACAGATGAAGATATACATCTCCAGAGACTGGGAGCATGTCTGCTTGTGTGTATGTGAGCGAAAGAGCATCAGGGAGTGAGAGGGGCCGAGTGAGAGTGTGCGGCAGAGGTTCACCACAGCTGCAGCGTTTACCCGAGCCGGCACAGGGGAGGGTCATCCAGAGCAGAACAGAGCGTGTGCCAATGTGCCACAGCTGTGGCCATCTGCACGGCAAACTGGGCTTCTCCCTGGGAACAAGCCACTGTGCTCTCCAGGCCCATGCCGAACGTGTTGTATCTATGTCAACCATGCATGACCACATCTTGTGTCTTGGATTAAGTACACAAGTAGGTCCCTCGGGTGCACGTCAGCACGACGTCCACAATGACCTATTGGTTGGGTCCTAGTGAAGATGTAAATCTTTAAATTCAGGTCACATTTAATAGCTGTGTGCTTGATGATTTAGTAAAACAGCTGGGTACTGTAGGTTTTGATGAATATTACTCAAACAGAAAAGTGCATTTGGTGCGGACTATTTTCAGCTGTGGATTAACACACTTTTGGTGCTCTAGTGAGTATTTATGGCAGCAGAACAGTGTACGTGGGATTGACTCAAAATACATTACAGATGTTATTACGGATGTCATAATGATGGAACATTTTTGTGTTTTAATAGTTCTTGGACAACAATGGAGCTCTATGGCACAGAGGAATAAGCTTTATCAGTCTTTGGGTACACAGACAAAACTTGTCAATTCATTGTTAGTTTGGGGATTTTTGTGGGATTTGTTGACAATAAGAAAAAAATATAGAATACCACCAGCGAGTAAAAAGGCAAAGGAAGTAAAAGTGTCAGTAAAAGCTCAGATGCTGATGCATTACAAAACAGCATAAAGTGAAGATATACATAGACAAGATGATAACTTTCATTTCTGTTCAAGCCCTATTTAAGTGGTTCTTCACTAAATTTCAGGTTTAGAATAAAGAAAAGAGTGCCGTCTCAAACAGCATCAAGTAAAAACGAGGCCTCACTTTGCATGTGTTGCACCCTACTTGACAGCCACTTTCTCCCCATATGTATGCGTTAGCCACCTCTCTACCTCGATGATTACGACTGGTAATGAGGGTGAGGTCTGACATTACCCAGCTATAATTCATAGTGAGAGATGTTGACTGGGGGACTCAAGTGCGAGAAGAAGGAAATTGTGTCGTCTCCAGAGAATGAGCATCCCGCTAAATTTCCTGTGCAAGCAAGAAAGAGAGCACTGGAAAGAAAGAGGGCATGAAATAAAGGGAGACAGAAAGAGAGAACAAGTAAATTTGCTCTGACGTTGTAAAGTTAACACAAGTGTGTGTCAGAACAATTCTGCCTGGTTGTGACTTTATAGGAGATGACCTCCATTACTATTCATGCGCTAAATCTACTGTACACAAGTACAGTTTGCAGATTCAGGGACAGCTGCAGCGCTGCTGCACTTTACTGTATGATTGAATATTTCTGTTTTTTATGACATAAAAAGGAGTGTTGACCTTGCCTGTGGTTGCGTTTGTGAATATTACACATGACACAATTTAGAGTTCAGCAAAAAATCTCCTCTCAGCTGCTTTGTCATGTATTTTTAACACATGCTGCTTCACAGAGGCTCATATTTACACACTATACACACACACTATCAATCTACACGTGCAAACACACGGTCCTATCGTGCCCACATACTCTTTGAATTGGAGCTGGGTACACATTATATCGTAAGAGGCTGCCTGCTGAATACGAACGCCTTCAGATTGTCATCCTGGCAAGGCCGACGGTCTCTTTATCCTGTCTGCTGGCTGTCATGCGTACAGAGCCTCCTCGTGTCCCTCGGCCTAACTAGCTCCCTAAAGTCATTATCTGCACGATCAAGGGCTAGATTGAATAAAGGCCATGTGCATTTAACCCCTGAGAGTGTAAAATGGGAAAAGGGCCAACTGGTTAGGTTGACAAGGTTAGGTTGAGGCGTAGTCGATACGCTAGCACAGCTGAAGTGACAGCTGGAATGAACCTCCATGCCTCCTTATCTGGCCTTTGTTAGTGTGAGGAAAGTACACTCTGTTCAGATATGGTTGTAATACTAACTCATTTTTAATATCTTCTGACTCATTTTCCATTAAAATATTGACATTTTGGTTCAGTCCAGTTACTGAAAGAACCAGGAGCTTTTGGGCAACTACATGTCTCCATTCATTTCAGAGGATTGAAATTAGCTTAAACAATGCAGTCTAATATAGTGAACATTATATTATATTTTATTACTTTATATTTTATTTATAGGCTTCACTCGTATCACAGTCATGTGTTGTAAGCAGGGACATTCTTCTTGGTGGTGTAACCAAGGAAGATGTGAGAGTTTGAAGCTGAGAAGCTTTCAAGGCCGTTGTTGAAAAATCAAACAGAGAAGCGAACAGAGACATTGTAGAAAGTATTGGGTGAATTTGATCTCATCATTATAATGGTGGCTGTTCAGAGCCGACTTCATTCATCAGAGCAATGACACCTAAAATTAAATATTTTTACTTTTTAGTACAGGGACATGTAGAAGTAGCAGTCTGAATTTGACATTGAAGACCACAGTTTGCATTTGCCTGATAATCAGAGTGAGTTGCTCTTTTGTTTCAATTCATCCTGACATTGTGTAGTCTACATGTCAGCTGATTTCTTGTTTTTGTTTTGTTTTGCACTTACCAATCTGTAGCGAGTGATGTATCCGCCCCTGCTATTGTCATTTTCAGTCGACATGGAAGCTGCAGTAGCGCTTGCGTTAAGGAAATGTTTTCAAATTGATCAACAAAAATCAGTTTAAGTTGAGTCATTATTTCTGTAAGTCATTTTACAACTGTTTGTACAGCTGCATTAACCTAATCCAACCTTGCTGCAGTTTTTCTGCCAATATGTAGGAAGATGATGTCCCCAGTCTTAATCCTAGCCTACTAAACTCTTATTGGTCAATTCTTTCTCTAACCAATGAAAACAGCCATCAATGGGAACAAGAAGAGACCTAGATTCAGAGCTCTGGATGCAGGCCAGGTTAGCATCCCATCAACGCTGGTCTTTTTAGACCATGATGACAATCCTTCCCTAACCTTAAGCAAGTACATTTAGTTATCTACACTTAACTATACAAGGTAAGTATAGAAGATCATAAAACGTTCATATGGATAGTCTTATTGGTCCTTTTGGAAGGCAGTGATGGACATGTTGGCCAACTCTCAAGGCTCAGTTGTTAAGCCGTCCTTGAAAGCAACAACAGGAGCAGTCCCTGTTCACATTACTACACAATGATAAGGCAAAAATTTTCACTGAGTCTCAGTGAACATTTCAGTTTCATAGTGTACTGAAAAATATGGAAGCCACTGGTGGCCTGGAAGCTAGGTAATCAATTTAAAAATCTATGGCATGGTCAGCAGTAATGTAAAGTATACACAAATGTAATTAATGGGCTCAACGTGCAAAATTACCTCAACGGTCCAAAAGCAGAGCAGCTCACACTGAGATACGGCATGAGGAAACACACCACCATGCCCACACACAGTACATGCTATGCCCACACACATATTCACCCATACACACAATGCTCAAACACACACATCATCTGAACTAATTCATTTCTCACCCCTGCCATTGTTCCACACCACAATTAGCTACGCTTTGTTTGTGCTAAATGCATTTTCCTGATGTGTTCAATTAGGAAAAATTGCAGCACAAAAATAACTAATTAGGGGATGAAGATGAAGAGCACCTAGCTCTATCACAGCAACCTAATTGGTGTAATTTAGTCTGGTTTGTATCACGTAGCTTCAGGGTGATGCAGGTAACAAATAGATTAATTGTATGATTACCCCATCTGGTTCCATTCATCTGAGTTGGCAGCATTTCTTTGTTATATGTTTCCTAACCCAATGTTGAATGGATAAGGTGACTTCAGGCTCATCTCTGTATTTTTAGTGCATTTTTTAAAGAGTCAGTCTGTTTTCCCTCGTACCGAAAATGTTCTAATTTATTACAAGGCTTCCCCAAGTCATGCCTCTCAGCCATCTGTGTACTCTGATATTGCAATCACTCCACTCATTCCGTAGATGGATGACATAAATATCCACGTGAGACATATGTACATTTGAATATTCACAACTTGCCTGATTATACAATCCTCCTCCTCATCCTGTGAGCAGTGAAGTTCCCCCGCAAACTTAATAAGTGATTGCCACTGCGTATTGTTGGGGCTTCACCTCTTCCCGCTTGTTACCACAGGCCATCCTCTGAAGCTCGGGGTTCAGGACTGGCCAATTTAGATGCAAGCGGCGGAGACATCTTCTGACCACGATTTCACCCAGCTCAGATGTACCGTACGCCAGAGGAGGAATGCGTGGGAGGGAGCGTGTATGTGTGCTCTCTGGGTATTTCACAGACATGTGGAGGAGGAAAGGGAATGAAGCATATGAAGCCGCGGAGAGAGACAAACACAATGCCAGGAGTGAGGATAGTGAAAGCAAAAATTAGAACATGTCAGCGTGAAAAGTGTGCCATGTGCTCGTGTTTGTGTGCATGAAAAATGCGAGAGACAATAGAGAAAGATTGAGTGATTGCAAAGAAAAAAGGGGAAAAATCTAGATTCATGCTGTGCGAGATAGTAGGATTACTAATGGATTTTCCTCATTGAGAGCCAGCCACTAATGAGGAAGCAGGCAGAGAGAGGGCAAGCGGCGGGTCGGTGGAGTAGGTCAGAGGGAGGGATGATTGCTATGCAGGTTGCAGGTAAGAGGGCCAGGATCACCGCACTGGATTTGATGGTGTGGGGGCAGTCTAATGAGTTATGCTCAGAACATAACTTTGCTTTAAATCCATGATGGCAATGTACCCCTGCTAATGGTCATTTTACTTTAGTAGGGATCACCTTACTGGTGTTAAGTCCAAGACAAAGCAAGAAACTGAGGACTTAAGCTGGGATTATATTTGACGCAAGGGGTTTAACAGCACACCCCCCCACACACACACACACACACACACACACACACAAATACCGACAGCGTACATTTTGCTTTTCAGTTCAGCATCAGATTTCACCCATTGATGGCAACACAGTGCAAGACTGATGCATTGTACGTAATCATGCTATAATTATATTCCTCGCAGTAACTCTGTTGACATTCTTTCTTTGACTTTGTGATACAGAGCAACAGTGGCCTACGCTAATACTTACAGAGTTACATCTAGGTAACTTATGGCTTTGCTAAATGTGTGTTACTGAAAAGGAGAGGACAGCTGAGCCTTACTTGTCTTCACTCTCAACAATCTCTCTGGTGAAAGTGAAAGATTGCAATGGACTTTTTCCAAATAAGTCTGGCTAAACTAAACCTGTCTCTTGTTTCTTGCCCTATCAGACTTCTTTTAAGCGATGTTGCTGCATTTCCACATCTCAGCAGTTAACGTTGTGAATATGTTATCATAACTGATAGAAAATATGGCTACAACTATGAAAATGAGACCCAAGTTTTTATAAACCATCATTTCCTTACAGGATATCAAGGTCCCGCATAAGGCGGAAGTCTGTTGTCTCGAGTGAGAAAGCACTGAAGCCCAGCCTGGATTGAGCAGTAGGAGCAGGTTTCTAGCAGCAGGCAGAGTGCAGCATGTAGCCTGGAGACCTTGTTAGCCTCTCCCCTCTGATCAATGAAGAATGACAATGCCAGGGGCTAGGCAAAGTCCCATGGGTGCTGCAGTCAGCCAACGCGTGCCAGAAGCACTACCCACCCAAAACGGATACCATGTCAAAGACCACAAACGGAAACATCATGTGCTGCTCAGACCTTCATGTTAAATCTTTAAGATGTCATGTTTTATGTCTTGCTGATTCTCACTGGGGCTTCATGTGTAAGTGCATGTCTGTGAACATAAGCCTCGGAGATAAGACGCCGGGATGAGTTGTCAAATAATCTGAAGGGTGCACCTCTCATCACTTCAAAATAGAGAAAAATATCATTCTGTGCCCTTCTTGCATTGAGGTAATACACTAAAGATGTACAGTGCATTATCCCTCTGTATGCATGCTGAGCACCCTTCATTTATATCATATGAAGATGATATGTTAACATACAGGCATACAGCACCACTGAAAGTAGTCACGTTTAACCCTCATCTCTCTGAGACAGACAGGATGGTTTTCTATGCTAGCTTGCCCTCTAGCTGCAGTGTTAGGAAAATGTGGACAGGTAAAGTAATTAATACCATTTCAGGTTTAACCAAAGCCATATGAGAATGAAAGAAATTTCTAGTGACTTTCAAGTGTTTTTTTGTCTGTTTGATAGGACGTAGATGAGAGTTCACAAGGTGATGAGCCACAAGATGTTATTTCTGCAATCAGGCTCGGCTTTCATTTGGAGGTGAGATTTATTTTTATACCCTCATCTTCATGACTCTGCTTGAGCTGCTTTGGGCACGGTTATGGGTCAAGTTCTAGAAACCGATTCAGAAGAATAACGGCAGCTTGATCCACAGGCAATTTCACTAAATAAAAGAAGATGCGCTTCTATTCTGCATCACAGAGCAAAGGGTTTGCTTTTGTCACCTTTGTAAAGGTGATATTAAGGTTGTGCATGCTGCAGAAAAAAGAGAAATTCATGGAATTAACATCAGTTCAAGTCTCTGACTACTTGTGCCCATGCACCACGCTCGGATATATTTTTAAACTTCAAATGAAATGACATTTAAACTTAAAGACATGCTGATGAGTTCGGGATTAGAATGAAAGCAAAACTGAGTTAAGCTAAGCCTGTGATCATTCACATGAAGTTTTCACGCTTTAACCGTTTACATTTTACAGCCATCAAACATCCAGTGAGTTGAAAAAAACAAGAGGATGTTGTACACTTTGTATGTTTACACTAATGAACTTTGCCAATTTTGCAAGTAGATGAGAATTTAAGTGCTTTGGACAAGGTCAGGACATTTGGGTCATTGCAGCATCAAGCCTTCGTCATTAAGACAAGATGCTGTAACAGTCTGAGAGACACAGGTTAATTAGTGGGATTCCTTGCCACTGTTACCCTGCACCAGTGACCAATTTAATGGCTTTATTAGTGCGGCTTTCTGCCTAATTAAATTGCTCTAATCTTATTTGCAAAGTATTGTGAGGTGTAAGTTCAAGGTGCTCCCGCGAACTTTGCGTTTGTCGAAGCGATAACACGTGCTAACTCATAAGCTACACACACATGAACATGTCTATACAAATGCAATTAAACTGTCAGATAAGATCAGACAGTTATATTTATATGTGAGAACTGAACACAACCTCAAATCCATGAGTGGTGAAAGCCAGGAAATCACCACCCTCACCCTCACAGTTAGATAACAGGAAGTGAATACTTGTCAAATAGTGGACTGAAATGCTTTAGAGACCACAATCAAGTGGTTCAGCTGACAAACGCTCAGCTAGACAGAGTAAAATTAAAAGCAACCAGTGACAGTGTTTATCCCTCTGGCAACAAGCAGAGCTCCTCAGTCGCTGAGAGACTGTTCAGTTCGTTGACTCCTCCTGCAAGTGGTGACAGAAGCCCCTGTCAGACAGACCATCACTCACTGTAATGGTGTCACCAGCTGAACAGTGCTGCTGGTTGCAGCTCTCAGGAAGCGTACATGCATTACATGCCCAAGAGATCTGAATGCACACAGGAAGCAAGCATCAGAGAAACAGGTTGTCATACTGGCTAGCTTTTACTTAACGTAGTCAATTAGCATAGCTGCTAGTGGATGATGTGCTTTGTTCACCATTTGAATTCAACAAGGAAGGTCGAGTGAACATTTACAACACCACCTGACTTCGATTTCGGACCTTATTTCACATTTAGAAAATGGATTTTTGCACTTTAGTTGTAGTCTAGTGCTGTTCTCCAGCGACTTACTGTACTTGTAGTCTGAGGTTGCATGAAGGTAGACTGATATTATTATTACTTAATTATAAAGTCAAACTAAATATGCTTATTTGCTTTCAAGATTGATACTGCTCTCATGTCTGTGCGTTAAGTATTGAGTTAAAGCCAGGATGCGATTAGCTTAGCTTAGCACAAAGAGTGGAAGTGGGGGGGAAACAGCTAACATTATACATACAGTATATCTGATGCTACCACTGAAGAACACCAACAAGGTTGGACATTTTGAAATCTTACACATAGTGATTTAAAGTAGTTTGTAGATTTAACAATATACATTTTTTCCAAATATGGTGTTTTTATGGTAGATTTTTAAATAGTTCTTTGAAATGTACAGATGTGGCTTCTATTGTGTATTTTTCACAAATTAGTCAACATTGATTTACATCCATGCTTATATTTATCATGAGACCAGTTGTTTTTAAAGATGATCTCATATGAAAGTGGAGGTTCAGATATACACCTATACTTGCATTTGATATCTGTAGAGTCAAAACGTAGTTATTTAAAACACTGTACAAGGCTTTTTTAAATTGCCTTTCATGCAAACTAAACACCTGCAAGATGTTGTGTAGATCGCTCCAGTTGTTCCATAACCTTCAGTCACAGTTTCTTTCTTTTTTTCATGTCCTTCAATGCAGATGGCTTCACCACAAAGCCTGATTTGGTTTGAATGTGTGCCGATGTCAGCTTGGCACCGGAGAAGGTGTCAGCTGGACAATGATAAAATAGCAAGCGACTTGTCAGGAACAGCATTCATTGTTGTTATCGGGGTAATTTATTGTTCGGATGTACTGAAGCTTTGCCATGCCCTTCTGGGGACATTGCCATTCACGCTGATAGGATTGGCAACAAACTGCGACAAGTTTCATTACTGACAGACACAGAGGGAAACACTTGAGACAGACTGAAACCGCCTCAAGTCACCTGGATCCTATTTACTTTGAGGCTCTCTCCTTTTCATGTGAACAAATAACATGTACATAAGCACACAGCCACACAAAGGACACACACTGGCTGTTCCACACATACACATACATATGCAAGTTTATGTGATGTCTTCATGCACAAACTCTGCTACTTCCACCAACAGAGCACTCTAGTGCTTGTAATTTGGCAAATTTCTCTCTATCTATCTTTCCGAAGTTGACAGTGTCTCCTGTGTAACTAAAACATCTGCTTAAAATGAGAATAAAAAGCAAATTCTTCCTCTTGCAAATTAAAAGTTGAATTCTGGGGGAACTGCTACAGTCTTGCTTGGTCTGGTATGACCAGTAGCTAATGGAGTCTAATGTTAGCTAACATTAGCAACCTTCAGATAGACATTGCAGTATAACGGACGGTTACACAATGTTTAGCATTTAGCCAAATCCTGTAATGCTAATGCTAATGCACTTGTGGCCACAGTGACATTGATGTTGACGTGATGTTTATTAAAAGTTACAGCGTTTCACAGATAATATGATAGCGTGAAAAGAAAACTATACTTGCTAGAGTGCATCTTTGGCAATCTTTGTAAACAATGGTAACATGTTGGGGTGGAAAACTGTGCAGATTAAGTTACCACTCTGACAACCGAAAGAATATGTGATTGGAGAATTCATTTAAGCCAAGAAGAGATCTATTTTGGTGCGACGGCACACATCTTCATGTTCAGTTTATTGCATTTTTATCCATAGCCTGTTGTTTTGTATTGCTACTATAATAACCAACACTCCCTCCCAGGGATCAATAAAGTTAATCTTACTTTAAAACTCCACCTTCTCCCTCTCCTCCCTGCCGCCACAACAGCCCTACACCTCTGCCACACACACTCACGTACAGACTATTTATTGATGCCCACATCAATACTATAGAGACAGGAGGACATGAGCACACGTACACAAAAACACAAACACATCCCACAGCCAAGCATATGTCTCATCCTGCTAAACAAACATGCACACTCACACACACACTCCAGCCTTTTAAAGAGAGAAGAGAAGCCTCTTAAGTTCCAGCACATTGCATTTGCGATGAGACCAGCGGGCAATCATCGCCCATCTCTGCCAGTGAAATGAGCCCAAAATTGTGAAGAAAAGAAGGCCGTTTTGACAGGCGGGGTACAAATACAAGGCGATAGAATCTCAATGAGGCCTGAAAGAGGGAATGCATAAATAGATTAGATTGAAGGGACCGGCGCCACACAGAAAGCAAATCTAATTATGAGGCGGCTGTGTCTCCTGATTTTCGAATAGGGGAAGCTCATCTCTACCCAGCGGAACCTGCTGGATCCACTTGGACAACAGAAGTCATTGATGGAGAAAGAGAGACAGACAGAGAGGGAGCGATAGGGACGCATATATTTCATTATCTAATCGAGAAGATTTCATAGTGAGCAGCACAGACCCAGGTGCCAGTGTCATTTTAAAACAGAAATGGGCAGCCAACTGTAATAAATATGGCAGATGCTCAGGCTACTGTGACACCCATAATGTTCTTGACACGGTCTGGATGGAGAAACAACATGGCCAATTAGGATTTCTCTGGAATTGCAGTCTGATGTTGAAACAAAAGGTTATGAGTCCCATTTTCACATTGAAATCCACTCGGTTTGGAGTGCAACTGACCCATCAGTGGTGAGGTTTCCACTGTGGGCTAGATTCTACTGCAAAGTGGGTTAATGGAGCCCTTACTGTCTTCATGCTTCTGCTTAAACAAAGTTATCTAGATGGACTTTCTTAATTTAGCCAAATGTAGTCGGATTGCAATGTTTCAAATCCAAATGAAAAGTCACCTCACTGCAGGGAGCAGATAATGTATGCCAATTTATTTCAGGATTGGATATAACAATTAAAATTCATTTTACAGCAATTATGCAGAATCAAATTAAACACAGAGCTGTTCCTCCAAGGAAAGTATAATGCATGTATGTAATTGAAATACTCCAGCATCGTAATGGCTCACACAATTAAATATGCATTAGTGCAGCAGTGTCCCTATCAGTCAAGAATACTGTGTTTCACCGGCGACAGCCACAGTCAGGCCACATGAGCTTTAGGACGGAAAGGCCACTGCTTTTAGATATTGTCTGTCATAGTGCTTTTCCTAATTATAGATGCTAATGCAATGAGCAGATACACAACACTCAAATGCCACTGTAAGTGGAGGGAGTAACTCTAGTGGCCATTACGATTATCTGCATTAATTGTTATTCGCGTTGCATCCTTCAGTGAATCCATTCACATCGCAGCAGGGAGCCAAAACACAAAAGGAGGTATTTTCGAGCTCTACCTCTCTCATGGATATGCACATGCAGCTGGATAGAAACCTGGCGTTAACAACTCAATCAAAGGCCAAATTGAATTAAAATGCAGGTTAACTCAATTTGTTTAGAGGAACATTGTTCAAGGTGCTCATTAACTTGCGTATCCTCGCAAGCAGGGAAACCAGAGTCTCCTGGCATGGTGTTGCATGACCCCCCTGCAGCGACACACTTTCCCTTCAACAATTTGACTTATGAAAAAGAAACACACACACACAACAAAAGAAATAATCACAGCGCAACCGGTGCTCTTATATTAACTCTGCTTGGCACTTCAAGGATATTATATATAATTCACTCAGAAGCAAGAGTGGAAAATGAAAAATTGATTTGCAGAATGTATTGTAGTGGAGAGATTTTTGTTTTTCTGCTCTCCAAAACACATCTGCCTTTTTGTTTGAGTGATGGGTGACTTGAAGAAGGAACATAGAGATGGGATTTTAATTAGACAGCATGCAGCCACAACTGAAGTTATTAGTAATTACATAAACATAAACATATGTGTGTGTTTTTCACGGTCAGCTGCTGACATCCATCACAGTATTTCTAATTATCACACCAACAGTTACATTCAGAAAAAAATGCTCCACGTGTCATGTGCTATCTCCACCATGCTGCATCTTCATTATCATTGCAGACATCCAGTCAGTCCATCAAAATGTCCATGTGACCCTTGACCCCTCTGCTTCCCAAAACACCCGTCCCCAGATGGAACAGTTGGGCCGTGCACTTGACTACGACCTCAAACATGCCCTCTGCCCACGTTCCCGCGAGCGCTGTCTGCAGTGATAGAGTGGCTAGCTGGGAGGTGTAGTCCAGTCACCCAGGGTGCAGCAGTCCGCCGGGTGGGTGAGTGATAGGTGGCCCAGAGGTCTGCCAGGCAGCAGGTGGAGTCAGTGACTCTGTTGCTCGGTCAGCGCTGCAGCTCTGACCTTCAAACCAGCACTATCGTTCAGTCTCGATCCCTCATAAACACTTTTCCTGTCGTCATTAGCGTTTCAAGGCCAGTTAGATGCCAACACTTAGTCAAGAGTTTAATGCTAGAACAGCTCCAGAAACTGCATCTTGATGAGTTATGGATTAAAGGATTAGAAAATTGTTTTTGTTGTTCACATTTTTCACGTATTTCTGTTTCTTCTGTGTGTTGCTACCCTCTGGGCCAGTGTGCACCACTACATCATAGCATTAGCTATGGAATCCAAATTCACATCAGGTCCCAGCGCTTTATTGGATACAATAAACTCCATCAGCTATGCCACTGAAACTGTTGACAAGCAGTCTAAACGTATATTCATCATAGAATCCATCAATACAAGCTCCATGGTGCTGCTTTTGTTTACAGAAATAGCTTGCATGTTTCTGTCTGTGGGGATGACTTTGATAACTGGCACATAAGTGTTGTTGGACTTATTGTGCCTCGCTGGAACAATAATTCACCTTGGAATTGGTTGGTGTAAACACTGATTTCACACTTATGTCTCTCAGAGTGAGTCCAGGTGTTTTATAAGAACTTTTCTGTGCATTTTTTTTCTTTTATCTATAGCATCAATAAAGCATGATTTTAAAGTAGATGCGAAGGAAAACGTTCCAGTGTGAATCCTGCAACTGGAAGAGAAATTCAGGGTGGGGAAAATGATTAAGCAGCGCCCTCTCCTCGCTCATCTCAACAATTAATTATGATAAGCCCTCAAGCAAGGCACTTAAACCTGTTTATGTTTAGGTTTAAGACTCTGGTTATCCTATTATCCTGCCAGATGTTAATATGTCCGTTGCAGCTGTATGAATCTGGAGCCAGGCATCGCTGGAAAAGAGCATGCATGGTCAGCTAACCATCCCTGGACAAATACAAAAAAAGAGAGAGAAAGTACGTTATCCTCGATCAAGGATAAGTCAAGCCGCCTGTACCCCTCCTCCACAGCCTGATGCTTAAATCCAACACCAGCTCGCCAAATAAGCCTTGAGCCTGCACGCTATTTCCCTGAGCCGTAGACCTTGACCCCGCGCGCCACAGGCTCCAAAACATTCCCTCTGCCCGGGTATCATGACTGCTGCTGTAGAGGCCCGGGCAGATAAGACATGATGAATGCAGATTGTTTGCGGGTGTGACAGACTCATTCGTTTACAGTGCGATGGTGCCTTCACGAGGGGCAATGCCATGCAACCCTTAGTCTGAGAGGGACTGGAGGAGGAATGGGGGAATAATGAAAGCAAGACAGTGAGGACAACAAAAGAGGAATAAGGTGTAAAAAAGTGCCAAAGTAATGAGAGACAGAGGAGTGAGGAAAAGTGTGTGCTCATGCAAGAGGACACCATGACACAGAAAAACCTGAGTTGCCGTCTGATATCAGAATGACAGAGAGGGGAGTCCATTTATACCTTTAGACAGGTGGTAAGGAGAGAAAGACATTGGAATGAGAGGAGTGAGAAAGGACGTAACAACAAAGTGAGCAGAGAACAAAGGAGAGATAGAGATAGAAAAGATGCATTCAGCACATTCCTGTGTTTCTAATCGAATGGCTTTTATCGCAGGGCTGTGGGATTTATGCTTCTCCCTGACACACAGACAAAGCCCCGTCTGATACTCTCCATGGCAACTGAGTGTGGTGACTAATTTTAGGGCTGCGGTTTGGATAACACTTCAGTTATTAAATACCCACCCGACAGCTTCCATGCTGTGCCTTCTCTGAACAGAAGAAGGGAGAAGACATCCTTGTCCTGCAGTTTTCGTGACATAATTCCTCTGCCATGCATACGGTAAGTTTACAGTTTGCACAGATTGTTTGATTGTTTATGGAAATCCCACAGATTCGTCAATCTCTCTGGGATTCACGTATAATGCATGAGAAAACAAAATTAAAGCTGCGCTAAGCAATATCAATGTTTCAAATGATTATGATAATATAATAGAGAAATATCACCCAAGTTTACAGTTGGACACACAAGTCAGAATGAATGCTAATGTTGCTGTGTATCTGCCGGATGTGTAAATAGGTAACTGTTGGCTAAAATGTTTGCCATAAAAACTTTGGAAGGTGATGTCACTGTTTGCACTTTGTTACGTTGCCCAGAAGTGGACAAAATAAAATGAATGCAGCTTTAAAGAGACTCTAAACGGTTATAACATTGTTAAAGTGAATACAGAAAAGTCTTTCTTGACCTTGCAGACAGAAGGTGACAAAGGTCACCGCACGGTCCACTAGCTGCTCTGCAGCCTTTCAATGTTCTTGTCGACTTGTTTCCAAGGTCAAAATACAACTTTTAGTCTAAACTTTTAAGCCGACATGGGCGAAACGTCTTCAAAGTGCTCAGGCAGAAAAATGGAAATTTGCACATCTGCATTTCCATGACAACTGGGCAACTCCATCTGCTGAGGAAGATAGTGTGACACGATCAAAAGCTCCAGAACAGCGAATGAGTGGATCTTTTGGTGAGATCAATTTCATTTATTGAATGCATTGCCAGTATAATCCCTTTTATTCATGTTGAACTGCCAGATATTGAGAATTATTGTGTCGTGGCCTCCTGCTAATTTAGATAATCTTTACATATTGTAGTCACAAATCATTGTAAAGTCATTACTCACACTGTTAGGGGTGTAAGCTTCAGTCTTCAATACCAGTAACTATTATTCATTTGAATGCATTGTGATTCGAGCTGTGCATCACATAATTTCCTTGTTGTAAGGTTTGTTTATGTTGTAATTATTTTTCCAGCAGAGGATGAGCAGAATTAGATCACAATGCACCCTTTAATCAGCACACTGCTTGAGTTTGGTATATATGGCCTTCAGAGAATGAAGTAGCCACACGTCTGCCAGTCCACTCAGACATCAGTTGATGCGAGAGGTCGGTGCTGGTCTGCAGTGTCTGGTATCAGATTGCCAACTTCTTCACACCCCAGTGCAACAAAACACCACACACCCAGCTGTGACACAACAGTCATTTCACTTGAGGAGATGAGCTGCAAGATTCAATAATACATGTTGATGTTCTACTGCATTTGTGGCTCAGTGAAAACGCAGCCAAGTCCCCAAACAGACTGGTGATGCTGGCTCCATCCACAGCTGACCTCCTACACACATTAGGGTCAACACACACACACACACACACACACACACACACACACAGAAATGAGCACTCTCTTTACTCACATCCAAATATGTGTGGGCGTAATTCAGAACAGAGTTGTATCATCTTGTTATGGGAATGAGCTTGATCTATCGCTGTGGAGAGACAAATCCTATTCCAATAGCAAAATATTTTTTTTCTTTTTGTCTGTGTGAGAGTGTGTGTGCACACTGCCGCATATCAGGCAATCAGGTAGAGAAGTGTGGGAATAATTGTAGGTTTTGCAGAGAAATGAAAGTGATTTCTCATAGTCAGGAGGGTTTTCTTGCTTTATATGTCGTAGCCTTGAGAAAAGTGGAACATGAAAGGGAAAATAGCAGAGTTCAGCAGACAGAGCCAAAGCATGTACGATAATTCAGCTGTTATTTTGGGGGAACTTACAATGCTTATCTTTTTTTTCTCTCTGACTTGTTAGTAACATACTTTTTTGTCAAACCTGTAATATTTTTGCAGTATTTTTTGTCTTGAACATGGTCATTAAATGTATTAAGGTGACTCACACTCTGCCATCCAACTCTAATTTACATCTTAAATCACAGCTTTTCCTACAGTTTCCTGCACTGTATCTTCAGCTAAGAAATGTGGCAGATAGCCGGATAATTAGTTTAAGAAATCTTTCCATTTGCATCTACCTTTGAATTATTTTTCCTGCTGGAGCTTCTTCAAGGACTTATGAATAATGATATGAATCTCGGTGCTATGGAGATTGGATATCGAACATTTTACCATATAGCACTTTGTTAATGCCCAACTTACCGCGAAACACCTTTGACTAATGCAGAATCACTGCACACGCTGAGTGAGAAATGATTGACTTCTTAATTGATACTCTCCTTTGGCCATATGTGGGTTGTTATCCCAGCAGCCCACAATTATTGATGAATTACCATATCATCAATATTTAAGTAATCTCTCACTGCGCAACCAAAAAAAGAACGATTATAACGGGCTGCAATTTGTAAAATATTCAGAAAGAGAGAGAAGGAATCTCTTAGACCGGCTCCGTCTGTATGAGGGAGTAAACGCTCCTGAGCAGCAGCGTCTTTTTCTCCCATTACCAGGAGGGCACCCGTCCCCACTGGCTCCCGATCGACAGGGGAGTCAGACGTTGTGAAGGACAATTGGCAACTTGTGAAAAATTAATCAGGGCCATGAATTAATCAATAAAAGGGGGAGGATAAATGAAGCAGGCGCATGCACCTAAATGATGGCAGGGGAGGCCCCATGGCCCGCTGCTACGCTTACTTCCTGAATAAATCATTTCCTGTGAAGGCCTGGAGTGTCCTGTGGAGCAACTGCTCCCAGACTCAAAATCTTTTCCCTCCCGGGCCTCTCCTGCGTGGATCTCAAGGCCACGACAGAGAGCGGGGAGCTGAGTCTGTATATTCACCTTACCAAAATAGACTCACTCAGAATATTTATCGTGCACAACACCAGATCATTTCTTATGGGAGCCAATTTGGGGGAATAGCTTGGCCTGTCAATGTCATGCAATTAAGCCTTATAACCCAGTGTATCTGATTGCTATGTAGCATGTTGGGACCTAATTGCTATGGTCTTAACTCACGGGGGAGCTAACTTAATATTTCCCTCTGTCCATAGGCCCTTCTCTTTATATTCCATGTGTCTTGGCTATAATTACAGGCTATACTTCTGTTTAATATGTTAGCATGGAACCACAGGAGGCTGGGTTTTAACAGTCGGTTTTAACAGTATGTTGGTGTAATTCTGCAGAGGGACTTGATTACTAGCTTGCACCGTAGAGATTGTTACAGTTTTGAGACCAGCTACTGTAGCAAAAGAAAATATCATCACACACTCACACACATTGCACAATGAGTAGCAAAAGCCTTACAGCTTGTGTAGCTTGTAGAAGAGGCTGCACAGCTGATCACTAACAAAAAAAAACAAACATGTCAGCTCTTCCAAGTGAACCTCCGAACTGTTTCCTGTGTTCGAGGTCAACTGCTTCCCTGATGGGCTTCACACTGAGGCTCTGCACGGCAACACTTGCAAAAAGAATCATCCCGCCGCTCGTCTGCAATATGCATTCACACATATTTGGGTTTACTTTTCTAGCCAAGTGAATGTGAAATCGAAAATGTGAAGGCACCTGGCGTGGTAATTGGTAACTCGAGCCCTAGCAAGGATAAATCTGCAGGAACTAAGTCCACATCGAATTGAAAATGCATGCTTGTGGAAAGAGTGTGGGAGAGAAAGACACAGAGAGAAAAAAAGCTGTTTTAGGTACACAGCTAGGACCTATATTATAGATACGACATATTGGATAGATAGATAGATAGATAGATAGATAGATAGATAGATAGATAGATAGATAGATCTGTGGATTGTAAAATAGAGGATAAAAGAAGTTGAAGAGAGGCAAAAATAGGAGAGAGAAAATGAGAGAGAGACAGGTGAAAAGAGAATAAGAAGCTACCACAGGGGAGAGAGTCAAGTGTGAAAGAGACAGAGAACAAGAGAGAGGGAATCAAAGACGGAGAGACTTAAACTGGCAAAGCCAACCTCGGCTTCCCGTTGGCACTGTAGTGTGCTTGGAGCTAGGTATGAGTCTAGGTAACCAGCTATAGCAGCATGGAGTCTCCTGGGCACTGTTCTCTTCTATCTCATCCTCAGCACTCAGCGGAGCACAGCAATCGCCCCTCTCCACACCCTGCCACAGATCTGCACCCGCAATTACACCCCAAATCAAATGAGTCTGGGACTGAGAACAGGGAGAGGGAGAGAGGTGGGTGAGGAGACAGGGATGGTTTGGCAGATGTGCATGCAGATTTATCATGCCAGCTCTGGATCGGAGTGGTCTGAGAGAGACAGTGGGGAGAGAGGCACATTGAGTGATTTAGAATTCATCTAAAGCCTGTTGGTTTAGAAAGGGCATTCATGCAGAGAAATGACTTGAGCGCTCTTACACAGATGCGGGGTGAACAATAGTGCATGTATGAAAGATGTGTCTCTTGAAGAGACAGAGCAACAATTTTCTTACTGTTTTTTATGCAAATGGAATTCCTGAGATCTACATTTCAGCCTCACAAAAGGAAAACCCACGTTGATACCCTGTGAGGACAGATGAAAAGGCAGAAATTGAAATAGTAAATGGCAGCTCACACATGTCATTTATGATGGCAGAAACGGTGACTGCAACAACAGAGCAGAAGGAGCTGAAGGACAAATACATAAATCATTTACTATCCTATGCTACCACAGGGTATTTAGTTGCTTCAGCTCTTAAGGGTTGCTTAAAAGAGTACTCCACCAATTTAGCAGTGCACTCCTTTAACAATGTCGGACTAACAGTGAACAATTGAAAGAAAAAGGATCAAATCGATGTAGCGTAACCAGAGATGTTGCCTTTTTTGTTCCACACGTTCTTCTTCTGTCTCAAAACCTTGCGCTTTCATTTCTCACAATGCAACTCCACCGCCGACTGTTTGGTCGGAGATGCGGGTGTGTTATGCTAATAGCAGCTAATATAGCCTTGAGCCGCTAGTCTCTAGCAAAGATGAACAGCGGGCTACAGAGGTCTGGTAACCTCACATCTGTGTCCCAGAGAATCTGTGTCCCACAGAGAATTATTGCAGTTCCCCTCAGCTCTACGAAGCATTTTAGTGTTTTACAGCTCATTGTTTTGGTTTTACAGCCCACTACTTTACTGTTTTCTCATCGCTCTCATCGTCACCATTTTCAGCCACTGTTTTCAGCATAAAAGCTCTGATAGACCCACTGTACAGTACCTGCCCAGCACCAAACAGCAGACAGACTAAGTCAGCAATTAACTAGTGAACATAGATGAGCATTTAGCAGGTAGGAGTTAGTGAAGGCCGAATAGAGCTAAAATAAGACTTAAGTATTGGACTTACATTCATCAGGTGGCCAGAAACATGACTCCAAATGAATGCTAATGTTGCTCTGTGTCTGCAAAATGTGTAAATAGGCAACTCTGTGCTAACAGGTTCATCAGCTTGTTGTGCTGCTCCCAAGTGGCCAAGTGCCTTTAGCTTGCTTGCTTGCTTTATTTAAATTTAGAAAATAGCTGTTAAAAGTAGCTAAAGCCTTATAGCTTGCCAGGATTTGGTGCCCTCCAATAATTATAACAAAGTTGTTTAAAGGCGTCAATATCTTTCATGTTAATTCGTCAAACACTGTTTACATTCTCAAAATTACAAATGATGATCACAAGAATTTTCACCTGATACATGTCCTTAAACATTTAGTCCTCTACTCTAAGAGATACAATATGCCGATAGCAGCCCAGAACCATGTTTTTACACCCTTAGTAGCTTTCTTGGTAGTGCAGGATTTCAGGATGTGACCACCATGTTTGTGGGTTAGGGTTGAAACTCCTTGTAAATATAAGACAAATTGACAATTGGAACAGTGGTGTGATGATTTAAAGCAAGTGTGAAAGCAAATAGAAAGAAATATATGGTCTGGCATTTCCCTGTTCTTACAGTTTCTCCTCTCTTATTTTATTCACATCATATCTGATATTGTCACTTGAGATATATGAATGTGGTTCAGAGACTGATGAGGAGAAATCCTCAGTTGAATGGAGAAACAATGAATACATTGGGATGGAACCCTTGCAAGCCAAACCATTGCCTTTTAAAAGTAGACAGGTAAAAGCTGAAATTGTCCCAGACTGCCACATCATTCATTAAGTCGGCCCTCACCAGCACTCTCATTTTGTGAAAAAAGAAGGTTGTACACGCCTCTTAAGGTGAGAAAGTGTTTTTGTATTGTAGAGCCCAATGATAGAAATTTAGGAAATGACAACATTCTCTAATATTTGAGGACACTTTGTCAAATTACCCTTCTTACATCTCTTGGGACCATTTCCTTTAACTTTGCCAGGTTGAATCTTGCCTCTTCAAAATAACATATTTACATGGGGGGCGCATTTTGCTCCAGGTCCATCACTCTGCAGAGATACAAACACAAAGTAGTTTTGAAAACCACTCTAATAATTACTATTAATACGCATAATTATTGTTAAGTGCACATATAATTCAAAGGTATTATGTATTCTGAAAGTGAGCATTTACACATCTAAGAATACTGAAGGACATACAGTGATGTGACTTTATCTGTATGTGTGTTGGTGCCTCAGCTTCTTCACTTTGCCACTTTTCCTCTCACAGGGAACACTAACCCGATTCACTGCAACTCCTCTTCAGCCTGCTGATGGTCGAGAGGATCACAGAGTCGATGTGCTGAAAGATGCCCCCTCATGTACAAACAGCACTCTGAAGCTCTTCAGGTTGAATGGCATGATGTGCCATCACCATGTTACATATTCCTGCCTCCCGCTCAGGTTTAAAGGCTGCTGTTGTTTCACCAGCAAGTGATTCAGCACATGAACAAAGGTGATGTATTATTTTAAATTGTCTTGGTATGACCAAGATGGTCTTGAAGAAATTTGCTGAATGGCCTTTTGAAGGTGTGCATGACACATTCAGTATACAGATTACTATTAGCACGTATGAGAACTGATTGTTGCACTGTAAATCTATTGTGTGAAGTGCCTCCATTAATTCTTAATAACAACTAAACAACTTAATTCAACAAATGTTTTGACAAGTAAAAAATTAAGTAATGTGTAAATTGGTTGCTCCTAAACGTCTGTAGTGCTGTCCAATCAAAAGCAATCAATTATGTCAGGAAGTCACTGTAGCGTCCCTTGTGGCGTAACTTTCAAAATTGATATGCTTCATTTCCTTTAAATGTAGGTATGAATCTCTTTTGCTTTTAATGTGTACATGGACAATTTTCAAAAATGTATGTTTATCCGATTATGCTAACTTAACTAACACAATTTTAGCCTGATAACTTTCTTTTTTTATTTTGATATGTTTTGTGTTACTTTCGTTAAATCTAATTTAAACTCATGCCATATTACATCATAATTAAACAACATTTTGATCAAATGTCAGGTCAGATATTTGGACCATGTTTCAGATCACCTCTTTTACTCTTAAACGGGTATAATGTTAGCAAGCTAACATTAGCTTTGTCATTTGATTCAGGTGGCTTTGTAGCAGCTACACCTGGCAGGTAGGTAAAACAACTAAATTCTATGTAAGAACTAGCTGTCAGCATTAGCTTGTGTGGTGCAACCTGTTTTAATTTAATATGTAAACCTCCACTTAGTAAACATTATTATTTTATTATTTTATGTTATTTTAAACATTTGATATTGGCTATGTTTGGACTTATAAGGAGCTGCTGCAACCAACTCCTGGTTCTTCAGAATGTTAAACAAGGTTAAATTGATGGCACATGCTTTCAAATGTGGGCAAATTATCTCTTCACCTTCAGGTGTTTGCTGTGTAATTTTCTATAATGTATAACTGCAGTAATTTAGCACGTATGTGGATTGGTTTCTTGCTTTGCATGTGAGACGGATAGCATTGGACTCGCAAGAAAATGTTTTAATTAGTCAGACTAAATTGATTTTCTTCTCAAGTGCAGACATTAGTGTTTGCTGGTTGGCAGAAGTGAATTTTACTATTGCTTTTTGGATGAAAGCAGTAAGTAATTCGAAAGCATTATGAACAAATGAGTCCATGGTTAGGGATTTTAAAACATTGTTTAGACATTGAGCGAAACAGCCTCTAAGCAGTCGAGAAGTGTAAACCCTTCAATGTGAATGACTCAAAGCGGAAATGGAGGAGACAACAGGGTGACTGGCCCATTGCACTTAAAAAGAGACACAGAAAACAGAGAGCTTTTCTTTGTTTTGTTCCAGAGAAGGGAAAAGAGGGCAGGAGGTGTGTTATTCCGTGTGAGCGAGACAGAATGAAGAGATGGGTAGTGAGGGGAGATAAGGTTCATTAGAGGAGGTGAGCAGGAACAAAGCGTAATCTCCATTTTAACCTTACCTTTAGAGGAAGGCCGCAGTTGCTGCTGTGATAAAGGACTAGTGCTGCCCTAAGCTATGCACAGAATACTGATTAATCCCTCACCATTGTTATCAGGAAACGTCAGCTAATGCTGTGATGGTGAATCGCACTCAGCTGCTGTGGCGGAGGACATTTTTTCTCTCTATCCCTTTCTCTTTCTCCCGCTCTTGTCCGTTCTCTGGGTCCATCCGTCTCTCTCTTCATGAGGGGAGAAGAGGTGCCTGGGGCCTTTGATGGCGTAAGGGGGCGTTGGTGTTTTGATAAGTATTGATATCAATCTTATGAATCTGAATTTAATGACCCGATGTGCCTGGACCGAGGACATTTGTCATGGAATCCTCATATGAGGAATAAAGCTTAAATAGGTTCTCTATATTCACATTGACTCGTTCGGACAGAAGATCGCTTGCTTGTGAATTATAAACTATGACGATCTATCTATTATAAACTATGACGATGTATTTGTGATATCGACTTACCCTGCACCTTGCCGGATATACAGTACAGTAACACAACAGAAGGCTCGTCTTTCGTGTGGAGAGCATAAGACGACTCTTGGAAAGTAAGAAAGGAAAAGCAATAAGAGATGTGAAAGGGGAAAGACAAAAAAAAGAAAGAACAAAGGGGAAAAAGAAAGGAGAGATCCTACAGAGGAAGAGTGTTTTAGCCTCAGCGTGAGTTCTTACCGTCTTTCTCTGTTCCTCTCCGCCTTCTCATCCTCCTCCCTTCCCTCTTTCAGAGTGTCTCTCTTGATGGATTGGCCCATCAGTTAGAAATAATTAGGATGAGCTGTAGTCTTGTCTTGCTGAATGCAGTATCACCAGGGAGCAGGGTCAAGCCTTAAAAGCAGAACATCCTGCTTTCACTTTATATTCCTACGGGCAGGTTTGCACATGAAATTGCATCATTCCACTTTATTGCTCTGAAACCTTATGCAAAGAACAAGCAGATAAAGTCAAAGAGCTGATGATTTCACCTGCTACTTCATGGAAACATGTACAGCATGTTGTACACTGTTATTTTCACCTGCGTAAGAGCCAGCCTTACCTTGATCAAACACCACAACAGTTAATGCACTAAATATATAACTCTCGTAAGTGATAATACTGTTGTATTTTCCCTTCCCTCTGCCTATATTTCCATTCATTTATATGTAGAGAATCACTCGCTCTTCAGCAGATGCTCTTGTCCACTGGAGGCCATCACTCGATCCTGCAGATTGCTGATTAAACCATTTTCACACTTGTGCTCCTCAAGTGCGTGCTGTTTATTAAACTCCAACATATCGTCGTGATAAATGGTTAAGTTGGATGCATCGTGGGACCTGTGTGACTCATGGAGGAGGTGCTCCAGTGTTGAATAACCCAGTGTTGACTGCAGAATAAGGTGGTGTGTGTTTCTTGCAGATTTACATTTTCACTGAGTGATTGGTGTAACAAAATAAGTTGAATATGGTTTTTAATGTATTTGTAATATAGTGTTTATGTAAGTTCAAACATAATTAATTCACAAATACTTAACTTGAATAGCCAGTGCACAAACCTGCAACAGCTCTTCTAATAGTGGTCCATGTTAAGTAATTTTTTAAACAAACTTGCAATGGCATTACCTTGCAATTCTTGATAAATCTACAGTATGCATTCAACAGGGTCTTGGTCTTCATCTCCACTTCAGATGAAGTCTCTGGAGCAGAGTGACTTTAAAGCTGCACTAATCCATATTTTTGTTTTAACAGTGAATCAAATGACCACCTGTAATGTGAAAGCAGTGGCGAACCCACAGATAATTATACCCCAATTCTGCAGTTGTTCTCACCTCTATGAAGCTTTTATTTGTGTGTGTCTTTCAGTTCATTGTTTGTTGTTTTTACGGCATGCAACTTTAATGTTTTGGTTCCTCCTCTCGCTGCTCTCGGCCTCATTTCCAGACACAGCAGGCAGCTGTTTTCAGCGAGAAAGCTGTGATAAACAGGCTGCACGCTACATGCCCAGCAAGAAATGCCAGACAGACAAAGTTAGCGACTAGCTGGTGAACATAGTGGAGCATTTAGCTGCTTAAGAGCCAGATGTTTTTCTCAGGAGTTGGTGGAGACCAGGCCAGAGCTAAAAGGAGAGTGACTATTTAACTTACATTTGCCAAGTGACCAAACGAAACCTAATGTTTTTTATGTGCCTTTTATGTGCAACTGTTTGCTAGCATGTTCGACTGTAACAACTTTTTTAATACAAACAACTTAATAAGGTGATAACATGACGTATGTGTTGTGTTTATAGCTTATTGCGCTGCCCCCAAGTGGCCAAAAATCTTTTAATGCGGCTTTAAAGCTTCATCCTCAACATACCAGTTTTTATTTCGGGGGTGTAAGGGAACACATCTTCAGGTAGAGTCTCTTCGCTAAGAATACATGATGTCAACCAATTAGATATTCTGTTAAAAACAAATTAACACGTAATTTACGGTGGAAAAAAATGCATCGTTTAGTTTAATTTTGACCACCAGAGGGAGAGTTTTCCTAAGGGAATTACACAACCTAAATTCAGAGACCTCAGCTTTTTCATAAGATTTTAAGAAACAATCTGTAACACAGCACTAAATTAATCATAGTGTCTCTGTCTGTGCCAGAAAAGAGGATGGCAGATAGCCCAGCCCATCCCTGATGACACCGACTGTACCTCCACCTGTATGGGTTGTTATTGCCATCTTGGGATGCCTCAGCCTGCCTACTGTATCTGTCGTCTGCAGCCTCCCTCTCTGTCCTTTACACTGATGAGCCCTGAGCCCCAGTGGACCATCTCACCCTTCCAGATAATGGCTTTTTTTGTCAGGACAGAGTCTGACCTTCTGCTAATACCAGTGAACAATGCCATAATATCACAGTCATCACCATCGCCATCTCCCTGTGTTTTATTTTTCTTTTGTTCAGCATGTATGTAAGGCCTTGGGAAGGCATACATAAGTACTGAATTAAGTTTGTGATGTGTTTGAATTTATTCATGGAAACTTTAGGCTGTCTTTCCTCAAGTGTCTCAAACAGACATTGAACCTGTGGTCACTGCCTCATCCACCTGAAGAAAATTTGCTAAAACTCAGACAGACACCGGGGCTGTAGTTCATTCCCCACGCAGATTCATTATTCAAACATGACCTTTCCTCCTCCTCCTCTTTAAAAGTGGCCCCTTCATGAATTCTGTCAGATAGACAGATTGGTTGGCACCTTCAAAAATGCAAGGTGGTGGAGGTGCCACAGACAATCTGGCACTGGCACTTTGCTCTTCTCTATTATTGAGATGAATGGGATTCTGAGAGCAAATGAGAAGTGCAGGGTGGCGGTGGGGGGGCTACAGTGTGGGAATTGTTGGTTTTGTCTTTTTGAGCCTTTTTTTAACAAAACGGAGGAATGAGAGACAGTGAGAGGCAGACACATAAAAGAAAAGGTTTGTGTGGATGGGTGCTTATGCTCGCGTGGCTAAGAGTGTGTGTGTGTGTGTGTGTGTGTGTGTGTGTGTGTGTGTGTGTGTGTGTGTGTGTGTGTGTGTGTGTGTGTGTGTGTGTGTGTGCCTGGGTGTTTGCTGAGCCTTTCATGTTCATTGCTTGGTGCCTTGTCCGTGTCAGGCTTCACATACTGATCAAACTCTGAGCCCGAGTGGTTCAGCTGGCTGGAGAGGACAGGACATAAAAAAATGACTGGTCACCTCTATCATGGCTGTTGTGCTATAACATCCTGGAGTTTTTGCACCAGGTGCGTACACTGAGCATGCACAGGATTTAACACACGGCATTTCATCCCTCAAATACCCTCTACATCCCCCAGTCTGCCTCATCTTTTACAAAGTGCATTCATGCTCATGCATGTGCACTCGTGGGGGGGAAAAAATAAGAACTGGTGACATTCCAGGGCCTGAGCTGCCCATGGAGTACAATTTGATTTGCAAACAACATAATGGGTTCATGACTTCCATGACACTGTCTGTCACATGTGCACAAATCTTTCCTGTTATGCTTCACCCCTAAGAGAAGGGATTGTGCCTTAGGAATAACCTTCAGGAGATGTTTCATAAATACTAAGTATAAGAAACATGTTCTGTTATCAATAAGTCTTCTTCTCTCCGCGGTCCTGATGTATTTTACATGGCAGCCGCAGTGAAACCTGCTTCATCCTGCTGATGGAACTGAAGGGAGGAAGATGGAATTCCATCCACTGAACGCAAACCTATTTTCAATTACACCAAAAAAAAACTCACACCCGTGCACGTACGCCCGTGCGCGTTTGTGTTCTTGTAAAAGACAGGGATCGCTCTAAAATGCAATCTAATCTTTGAACAAATGGGAGAAAAAAGTTACTACATCCCAGGTTTGAAAACGCGTTCAGTTTAGTGTATGTTGAGCCAAATTGTTCTGCGTTTTACTTGACATCCTGATAAGGGAAAGTATGCCATCCTCTTTTATAAAAGAGAGCAAATATTTTGCTCAAATGTTACCTGAAGGTTTGAATGTTTTATGAGCAACAGGAGGTTAGTGCCAGGCCACGTTGGGCATCCTGGCATGGATTTAATGGAGGCTGATACAGGCAGTGAATCACTTCTGTACACACACCACTAGATGAAACTGGGTTTTGCCAACATGTTAAAGCCAGTCTGTATCACCATGAAATATATTCAGCCACAAAACAGTTAAATCAAGTGATGAAAAAATCAATCAAAATATTAAAATCAGTGTTATGATTCAAAGTCATAAATGTGCCCAGTTTGTCCTCATTCTCTGTTTAGCTGAAATTAAAAATACTAGCTTTCCATCATGCTGTACACATGTCACATTCTAATCAAATTAGGTTGAGAAAAAAATCTCATAATGCACGTCTTGACATATGCCTTTCAGTGTCACTCAGCTCTGCCTCTGATTCAAAACCTTTCTGCAATTCACACTCCCTTCACTATCACGATGCATCCACCATCTCTGTCCTGAGGTTTCCCATCGTTTCCCAGTGTTTGCCGCGTGTAACACGGGGTGACACGTGTGTGTGCCTCATCCCAAGGTTGGTAAACATGAATCAAAGCTCCGTTTGGTGATGGATCCTCTGGGTAGGTCTGGGTGAGATGGCAATCCATCCAATAGTTGCTGAGATGTTTCAGCCTAGATAAAGTGGTGGACCGACCAACAGACCACCATATTACAACAGACACTGCCATCCCTAGACTCATACTCACTAGCACTGCTGCTTTTACTTTTGTTTCAGTTGAAGTAAAATGTAATTGCTCTATTGTGGACATTTTTTATTCAACAGTTTCTGAATTTTAGGCTGTGTATAAAGTCTGAAGACAGACTAAGTGAAGTAAGAACAGGAGAATAAATGTCAGGGCCAATCTTCCACTGCTGGAGTTAAAACAAACTTTTTTAACAGTATTTGTTGAGGTATAAGAACGAGAAAAAGATGATGAGCTGTAGACAGAGCTATGGATGAAGTTATAATGTATAATTTGCACTGAGGATGCAGTCATGAATCCCATTGTTTAAATGTAAACAGACAGTGTGAGTGTAATGTGAGGAGACAAGAGTTTTGGGAGCATGTGGCTCAGAAGTCTGTCCCTTTAAGCCCTGTGAGATATCATACTGGGACCAGTTCCAATTGAAACTTCAAATCCGTCTTTTCTCTTTGGTTTCTAATTAGCAGTTAACAGATGATGCATCCCGGAGACAGAAGGGAGAAAGCACGTAGTGGTGTACAGCAAAGCCTCTGGCGACTGATAGCAACCCCTTATGCCACCCAGTTCTTGTGATTTTGAGATGTTTCAGGTGAGTGATTTCCCTTTTCCTTTTGCACGCCTCAGATCGGGGGTTCGGCTGATCTCAGTTAAACTCTTAATAAGCCCCATTTCACGGCATGCAGCCAAAAGATTAGATCTGACAGGGCAGGCGTGGGCCAGTACTGAGACTACAGATCTGAAGGCTAAGCTCTGGATTGGAAATGTTCCAGCGCCTGGTGCAGCTTGTTGCGTGGAGAGCTCCTCGCTGCATGATGACACCAGGAGCATGATTGGGAGAAATTCCACGCTCCCTGTTGACCAACCCACCTGCCATACCACACTTCAATCCAATCTTTACTCTCCTCTCAAGAGACACCGTTATAGGTGGGAGTTTCAGTTCCAGATTTCTCGCTGCCAGATGTTGGTGGAGTTTTCAACTGCTGACCCATCCCACCTTCCACCCTGGAGAAGCTCTGCCTACAAGTGTGAGCTGTTGGTTTGAGCCGCATATGAATCCTATTCCATATGAAGCTGAGGATATGTTCTCACAGCCCGAGGCACAGGCAGGTGAATTCACCTTGCCATATGGCTTAGAGAGAGCTTATTAGGCTCTGAGCAGAAAACACATTATCCACAGTGGACCAAGGCCACCGAGAGATGATTTCCATTATGAAAGCCTTTAATTCCACTGGTGTGAGTTGTGGAAAAATGCTTCAGGAGAGGAGCTGTACCCTGGCGGCTTGGCTCGTGCACGATAGTGGATGATATCTTCAAGGCCAGTCTACTCCTGACTGGCATGAAAAGAGAAATCGAAATGATCTTTTCCCTGAACACAGTTTTATAAGTAATTATATTGTTGATAATACAAATGACCGACCATCTGACCTCACTGACTTCTCTCTCTCTTTCTCCCTCCCTGTTGCTTTCTTTCCTTCAAATTTGTAAGATTCATCAAAGGTACCCTCAAGGTGTTTGTTGTAAATAGATTCAAGAGGAGGTTCATAAGGAAACTCGAGGCCTGCAAATTAAATTGATTTGGAAAGCATTGTTAAATAAAAAAGAGTGACGCCAAGCTCAATATTTCCTCCTTTACTGACGCCAAATTCACTGGTAAACAACATCAAAAAGAAAGCTTATTGATTTAATTCATGCTACAGTACATCCACAGTACATTTTAATACTAAAGTAACACCATCCGCCCAGACAGTGAATTGTCAGCTCTGTAGCTTAGCAGCATTGCAAACCTTTTTCCCTCTCGCCATGCACCTGTTATTTATTTACACTGTTTATGGTATTTAATATTGTTGTGCTCTTCAACAGGGTGAATCATGGCCATTTTCCCTCCTGCCAAGCCTTATTGTAAACCTCATATATTGAAAATATCAATCTTTTGTAAATGTGGAGCTGAACCTGCTTCACCCATATCAACAATGTGTACATACTACCCTCTAGAGGTCAAAAGCTGTAACTGCAGTCAGACTGAACTTGTGAACAGTGAGATAGATAGATAGATAGATAGACAGATAGATAGATAGATAGATAGATAGATAGATAGATAGATAGATAGATAGATAGATAGATAGATAGATAGATAGATGAGGTCAAGTGGTCTTCCCACCTCAATTTAAAGACATTACAATGTCTTGTTGAAGTAGCTGATTATATCTTTGTTCTTTGAGAGAAAATATGTGTGTGCATGTTCCACTGCAGCAAAGCTGAAAAACAATAAATTAGCTCAGTATTTCACTCAGATCGCATTCATCCTTATTTGGAATCTGCAGGTGAAACAGAGGCAAAAATATGACAAATTATATGAAGACTTTCCGTTTGGCAGTATGAGATTTTTAGGCTGTAATTTACTTTTAATGTGCAAAAACAATTAGATGGACAGATTTGACTTTTTGTATATACACCTTATGTGTCACTGTCTTTGAGTTTTCATGATATGTGGACTTAATTGATTGAAGAATATGCGCCCTGCTTTTAAAAATCAACTATTTAACTATCATCTCGTTCCATCGGGATGTGAAAGCTCCATAAATACAAAGATGTAGATGTAGCAAGATGTAGACACTGTAAAACATTCAGCTGCAATCATGGGAGGTCAGCTCACAGCGGAGAAAAGCCGAACTAACCTGGGGGGCGAAAACATTGTCTTATTGAAAAACTAATTATATAAACGTTAAAGTGTGACAGCACTTTACCACCATTATACAGCATCTTGTTCTCTATTGGTGCTTAGCAAGTAAAGCACAGGTGTCACCAATAACATCAACGATGGCTCTGTTCCAGTGTTCCAGTACGTCATACAAGTGATCATTAGTGTTATTAACTACACCTGTGCTTTTCTTGCTATGCCATGTCAGAATATTTGCATTGAAAAATACCATATAGTGCTCAAAATCAAGGTTACCTCCAATAATATTTCCATATTCAGTTATAAATTCACCTATACCTGCTCCTTACCATCTAATTTTAGGGTATCTTACTCATAACATATACACACTGCCTGAGAGTTTGCCACAAAATGCTATAAAAAAAAAGGCTGCTCAAAAAGTTGACTCACAGTGCTCGTACTTGAATTGAGTGTAACTAAGGACATAGTTCTGCAAACATGACTTGAGGATTATATTGTTTGCAATCTGTGTGCTGAGAGGCACATCTCAGAGAATGTGCATCCCTTGTTTGTGTAACCTGTAGATGTGAAGAGCTCTCAGGTGCCGCATCAAATTGAATTCCTCCCCTCGCTTGATATGTGAGCTCATTTAAGCTCCTCAGCTTTGCATTCCTGAGAAATTTTTCATCACAACACAATGTACCAGACATGATCCTCCAATCGCCTTTTTTTTCTTTTTCTTTTCTCCTCAAAACTTCCTGTGATGCACGTTTTACATCCAGACACTCATAAACACAGAGAGACACGTTCATCACTCCGAAATGCAAAAGAAAATCATCACGCTGGCGGCATGAGAATGAAATAAAGAGACAGAATCAAAAGATATTTTAAGCAAGATGGCCAAGTGATAACTAAATAGTCATGGTTATACTTCTACACAGATAGGTAAAGATAGATGAGGTGTCCTTTAAAGAGATCATTAGCCCTCTCCTCTTCCTCATGAGCTTCTCACCCAGAGTCACTGTTGTTGCCTCGTAACCAACAAACGGGAAAGAAAAACTCTGCGTGACCCTGAACTACAGCTAGGTATAGTGGTGGCAAATCATCATTATCATCATCATCATCTGACTGCTTTTCAAGATTATTGATGAGTAGAAGCAGGCAAAGTCAATTATGAGACATATTTCTGCAGGGCTCTTTATGCAGGATCCAGGATTTCCAGTTGAACAGCAGGTTGCAAAACAGATGAGATGAGATTGACATGGTGACTCCAAGAAAGGCAGCAGGAGGCTGCAGAACACATGAGGCTCTTGCTAATATGCCTACATGTAGCTGTAGAATAAAGCTACATGCCTTGCTGGGAAACATATAGCGATGCTGTAAGTAGCACCTATATAACATGTATGCATGTACTTACAATAAACAGAGTAATGTGTTTTACTTGTTGAAAATGTTATTTCAATTACAGTTTCAAGAACTGAAATTATATCAAACAGCAAGGAAGTGTACCTATTTTGTTTTCTCTAAATGTCGGTACCACATTGGTTTAAATATCCATATAAGTTTTGATTAATAGGTGCAATTTGATGGTTTTATATGTAAAGCGACAAATAAGGGTCATCAACTTTCCAAAAATACAGAAGAGGAAGAAGCAAAGTAAGAACTTAGTCCAGGGGGTGGTGCTAATGCACCTGAGGCTGTAACAACTAGAAGAAGTGTTTGTGGTGTAGGTGAGGATTGTTGGATTGTTGATTGATGTTATACAGCTGTTCCAGTATTTATAGACACGTCAAAAGATTAAAAGAAAGACGTTTTGCACTCACCATACCCAAATTAGATGTAGCTGAACTTAACATAACTGATGTGTACACAGTGGAGATGATTGTAATGTTATTGACAATGCATTGTGTGGAGGAGAATCAGCTTAGTATGTATTAATGAACTGATTAAATGTTTATTATTGTGCCATGCATTTAACTATACCAACTACAAGAGACCATAGATTCATACAAGCCAGGATCAGAACACTGCGTATACAACAAACACTTTCACAATCAAATATTAAAAGCGTCATTGTCTACAACAAAATGCATAAATAACTTTTCAAAACATAGTACTGGAGAAATAAGAATACACTAATCAAATAATCTGTCTTGCCTTCGTTTCCAGGCTATCTTATAGCAAAATTAATCAGCCATTCCAATAGTTGCTCATCTACACGTACCCCAGAATATTTCACAGTTTTATCAAGTAATTTCATGGAAAATTAACTCTCTTAAATCATCATAGTTTGTACCATACAAAAGAAAATGGGACTCACTTTCCACCTATCCTAAATCACACAGCTCACACATTCAGTTTTCCTCCTGAACATTTTTGAACAGCAGCTCTCACCTGTGCAACTAAACATCTTTGGCTTCTATATAAAAGAGATGTGATTAGTGGCCAAACTTTAGTTTGAGCATACGTTTACACATGTATGTTTATACATTTACACATAAAGTTTACAACATTACAACACAAATTATTAATGTAGATATACAGCATATTCACTTACTCAAAAAGTGAATAAAACTGATTTACTGTGATTTACTCCACATAAACACCTTCTTATTTATTCTATCCTCTGCCATTTTAATTAGACGATTCCACAGTCTGATCATTTCATTCATTCATCATTTCATTGTATGAACATTTTTGTTGCACTGATCCTGGTACCCAGCTCATGTCTCCCTGAATTGTTGGAATGGGAAAAATCTGTGAGCCCCCAGAAAACATCGCATAGCTCTATTCTGCCAGGTATCTGCAGTTTCAGGCTCTTTGAAGTTCAACATTTGGGAGACACATGCATGCCTTCTAATGGTGCTGTTAATATCTCCTAAAAGGTTACATATATTTGTCCACTAGGTGGCAGGACACACATTTTATAGAGATGTAACTCGCTCTAATACTGATTCAGATCTCCTTTATTGTAACTAATAGGCTCACTTGAGTAGACTTTATAATGTGTGTATGTGTTATGGATTTAATGTTTGGTTAATTCAGCATACACTGTGTGTTAAATTGTTTTTTTTTCCAGACTGTTTTTTTTCCTCACTATATTGTCAACAATACCACCTGGCAGTTCATGAGGTAAATTAAAATGTATGATGCAGAGGGTCCACAATGAAACAAAAAGGCTGCAGTTTTTAATATACGCCACGGATGTCAAAGTTCACCAGTCCGCCTCTCAAAATGGCGGCTGAACCAACACGGGAGTGGAGCGATGAGCAGCTCAAAAGTGATGATTTGCCCAAAAAAGACCTTATAAAGTACATTCAGGACAATGCAGCGCACTCGGTATGTTTATCACCTCAGTCTCCTTGTGGGTTTTAGTTTGAATATTTGTAGGTTAAAGTGCTAATGCTGCCTTTGAGCTGCAGCACGCTGCGTGGTTAGCTAAGGGGAGCCACATAATAGCTGTTGTGTTGTAGCATCAAGCTAGGCAGGGTGTACAACAATGCAGAGTAATATTTGTACAAAAATGCTGCACAATTCAGATATAAAACACAGCTCATTATATTTGAGCATGAGCTGAAACCGCAGAATTTCTGGTTTGACATGATTTTGCACAGCCATGACCTAAACATCTCATGGATTTGGGCAGGAGTACACAGATGGTGTTTAAACAAAGTTATCATCTGTCAACCATGTCCCTCTAATTTTGTTTTCCCTTTCAGTTCCTCAACGAGCACAAGCTGCTGGGAAACATAAAAAATGTTGCCAAAACAGCAAAGAAAGAACAACTGATTATTGCCTACAATCAGCTCTTTGAGAGCAAAGTAAGTGGTGATGATGAGACTTGATAATGCACATAGTGACACTGCATCTGTGGGGTTGATGTGAACTGTCTGACAGACTCATTCAGCCGTGTGTGTGTGTGTGTGTGTGTGTGTGTGTTTTGTGCTTTTCCTTGTTATTTGCAGAGGTTTAAAGGCACAGAACCAGTCGAAGAAGTGACCGAGCAGGTTAGAGCCGTGAAAATTGAAGAGAAGCCCAAAGAAGTCAAGACAGAGGTTGTGGATGAGGTACTGGTCCAGGGTGTTGAATTTAGGGGATGTTGATTGTTCATTTTTGCTTTGCACATACACAAACTATTATGAACCCCTCCTGCGTTGCTTTTCCTAGGGTCCGCCCAAATACACTAAGTCAGTGCTGAAGAAAGGTGATAAGACAAACTTTCCGAAGAAAGGCGAGACAGTGAGCTGCTGGTACACTGGTACCTTGGAGGATGGAACTGTCTTCGACACCAATATTCCCGCATGTATGACAGACCATGCACATATTGTCTATTTATATTGCACATTGTCTTTTGTGTCTCAAGTAGTAACACCCTCTGGACTCAAATTTACATCACCCAATGTAACTGTTTAAACTATAATAGCTGTTTTGGTTATAGATGTAGATGAAATCAATATCCTCTGACGATTGTGTCTTTGGGTTTAAACCATCACTGTTGTGTCTCTGCAGTGGCTAGGAAGAAGAAGCAAACTAAACCACTGAGCTTCAAAGTTGGATTGGGCAGAGTCATCAGAGGAGTAAGTGATTCCGATTTGTTTTGGTTTTCTTGCTCTGTGCATCCAAACTTTTGTCAGTTCCTCAATATGACACTTCTCTCTGCACGTCATCACCAGTAATCCTTTACTTTCACAGTGGGATGAGGCACTGCTAACAATGAGCAAGGGTGAAACCGCTCGATTGGAGATTGAACCAGAGTGGGCCTACGGAAGGAAGGGTCTCCCTGAATCCAAGTATCCTTTTTCTTTGGCTGAGTTTGTGCATGTAAATATCCATGTGTTTATAAAGTAATGTGATACTAATTGTCAAGTGGTCGGAGGTCAGCTTCAGATATTGTGTTGTGGAGCTGGTACTGTTTTAGGGGCTGAGTCTCATTTGGGAGTGTCGGTACTCTTTGCTGTGCGGCTAGCTTTAATCTGATTTGATGAAAAAATGACTTTCATTTAGCATTGACCGCTGTCTTTTCCTTAACTCCAGCTCTTCCAGAATTCCACCCAATGCAAAGCTGATTTTTGAGGTCGAGCTGGTGTCTGTGGATTAACTGACGTATGTTGTGGCCCGCATGCACTATACTTCAAGGATTGAGTGGGAAAAAAATATCCAAGGGCCTTGCTGTAAAGATTCAAGTTTAAATGGCATTTGGACTGCGCTGTTCTGTTTCTACTTTGTCTCATTTATCATCACGTTTTGAGAGACGATGACCAGTTATTACATCGTTTTAATTTTTGTGATGGCTTGTCAATAATGTACATATGAGACACCCTGAAACCTTATTCTCTGCATTTTGTTTTGTTGTTTTGCACGAAAGTGATAAATAAACCTGTTTCAGAGACTTAATTTTTAGAAAGGAATGATTATTCACTTTTTGGTTTTCTTAACAGCTGATCATTTTACATGTATATATTGATTGGGGGGGTTTTAATTATTTACATGAATTGCATTGGTATGGGAAAACTCTGGTTCTTACATCCCATTTTCTTTAACCCTTTTCTGATATGAAAGAAATGAATGTGCACTAGTCTCAGATTTGCTTTATATATTCTGTTCAGTTTTACTCTATGAAAAGTCTCACTTATCCGTCCATTAAATATTACATTTACAGCAGATGACACCAATTTAGATACGCAGGCAAAGAACTGCACAAAGTTTAAACTTGTCATCTGTTCATTGATACATTGTACAGCTCTTAAAATCACTACCACCTGATTAACTAAGGCTAACACGATCAACAAAAAAGCGGACAAACCTGTCGTTTTAAAAGAGATCATAATTGTGTTTTAAAGTCATTTAAAAAATAGGGTAATGGATTCAGAAATTTTTTTGTCACAAAACCTTTGCAAATAGCAACCACTTTAAATTGCATCATATACCAAACAAACTGTTTTTTTTGTCCAAGCCAATTTTTATTCTGTACAGCAGGATAACATTTAACTTGGTAAAAACGTATGGGTGGTGATCGTGCTACTCCTTTTGGGCACTGAAGCACTTAGGAGTTGGCGTTGGGTCCCTTCTTCTTTCCGAAGGTGGGCACAACGTTCACAAAGCGTCTGTTGTACTGAATGCGACGCTTAGCACGGCCAGTCTTCTTCTTCTTTTTCTCCTGCTTGTCAACCTGGACAACAAGACAGACCACAGTTATTTAAAAGATCACATTGTACAATATATTTTAATGTATACATTAATGACTAGCACATCCAAAATTAGAAAAGGCCATTTTCATACATATACAAGACCATTACATTGTAAGTGCTATACATTAATTCCTCCGGCCAGAAAAGGTGTAAATTGGGAGTTTGTATTATACTGGAACATGAGGTTCCAAAAAAAAAGCATAAAATCTCTTTACCTTGGGTGTCTGTCCTCTCACTTTTCCGGCACGGGCCAGAGAGCCGTGAACCTTACCTGGAGGGGAGGGAAGGAAAAGGGAAGTGTTAATTGGGATATTTCCCAGACAAACTAAAGCTGATGTAATTGACACCGATCTACCTAGTGTTCAGAATAATAAGGGAGCCATAATCTATTGAAAACATCTAGTTACTTTTGTATTCATCCATGATGATACGACTTGTGCAACAATGGTGGTGGTGGTTTGTGTATCACGGCTGGCCAAGTTTGTGATCAACAGGAAATTCTGGCTTGTGACTTTTATTCCCACACTATATTAAGGCCAGTTTAGTGGATCAGTGATCAAATAATCCTAATTTGAAGACACAAGACGAGATAAACATTTCACTTGTTACTGGGCATATTCAATAAGCTTTCTGTCACGTTTACATTGCTTACGGTCTTGAAAATTTTATTGTTACAAAGAGTTGTGTGTTGCATCTGTGTACTGACCTCCCAGCAGTCTGCCAGCTACCTCCAGGGTGCAGTGCTCTGAGACACCGCAGGATGCCAGAGAGGCATCATCCTCCAGTGGGCAACCAGCAAGCAACAGCACCTGGTCCTCAACCAGGAGACCCTCCAGACCCTGGACATGGGCCTGAGAGACAAGAAATAAGTTTTATTATCAAAGCCCTTTCCACATGAAATCATTACAGAGTTCACATAGATCACTAAAAACAGTGCTGCATTCAAGTGTCTATGGCTACTTTGAGAACAAGGCCAACTTATAGACATTTTACCTTGATCTGTCCAACAGTCTCCTGTCCGGTCACCTCAAGGGTGTGAGTGTTCTGGGCACGCAAGAAGAGCTGCATCTTGATGCTGGAAAAAAAAAAATCAGTAATTATCAAAGATACTATTGCGGAAATCAGCTTGTGACGTTGGATTTATGTGACAGCAAACATTGGCTACCAAACCCGCCACGTTATGCTTGTGATCAATAGTATTTCCACGTTTAAGTTATTTCCCAAAGTGCACTCTGTCACAAAACAGGCAAGTTGAAAATTGACAAGAACCAGTGCAGAGCAGCGTGCCGGGAGCTGAAACAGACTTGTGTCTCTTGGTATCTTGCTAATGCTATGCTAGCTTAACTAGCCGCATGGGGCACGCGTTTCATAAAGTCGCTCAGAAACACGAGAAATGTTGGTCAACTGTTCAAATGAAGTATAACTTGAGATAAATAATGACATAGGCGTCATATTCGCGTACCAAAATCTACCAGGGCTTCACATAATTATGCTTTTTCACCTAAATTGCACAGGCCTTACCTCGTTTGATGCTAGTCGTTCAACGCTAGGCATAGAAAGGGCTGTTTAAGGGCCGACACTGCGCATGTGCGGATTTACGTAAACCTAGTCGGAAGCAGTGGCCACGCCCATCGCGCGTTGGGGGCCGATGCAGTTAAGTTATTGAAAGATCAAAAATAGTTTATGTTGTGTTAATTGGTTAAAATTCAGAATGTTGCGTTAAACAGCACAAACTTCTGAAAGGTTACCACACAATCATTTCATACTCGGCCCAACTAGGTCTTTATAAACGAGCTGCAGTGTTGAGTAGGCCTAGGTTTATTTGGGCACTTTATTAGTTTCATTTCTTCATGTGACTCAGCAGTAAAAAAGTAAGCTGCTTGTTATATGAACATTTAGGTTCTTTTCACTTGCACTTGATACTGCATAGTGAACATGAGGAAAAGATTATTTCTGTACTTAAACACATCCTTTGACAGGATTGTGTATGTGTAATGTCTGTAAGAAGCTCATGAGATCTGCAGAAATCCTTTAGGAATCAAAAGGAATTAAGAAATAGATGAGAGACGTCAGGATATCAATATCTTTATTATGAAATCAAGTCAAAATAAAAAAGGGAGGAACTCTTAATTTTCTTTATGGAAACATAACCATGAAATATTAAAAATCTTTCAGTTTGGGGAGAAGAAACACGACTCAGAGGTACATTAATGAATGCCTCCATTACAAGTTTAAATCTTTAACACAAAGAAAGAGACCAAACTAAGTCATCCGATCTAAAAATTAAAAAAGCCTTTATCACACAGGGAAAAATAAATCTGCCTTCACAAATAACATGCATTAAAGGACCCAAATAAGCAGCCAGTGTTGGAGATGATGGATGTAGCAACTAACTTTTTTTTTTTTTTAAAACATGACTGATCAACATGGCTGCCATGGAGGGCCAAGTGTATTATATCCCAACTAATGTCTACAAAGTGTCATTTAAACAGATTAGCACACTTCAAAACAGGGAGAAGACACATATCAGCTTCTGTGGTTGGATTGAAATCTCCATGACACCCAGTTAAGTAGCCCTGTTCAGAGATGTAGGCAGGTCAGAAAGGAGGCTTTCCTCTGAGTCTCCATCTTCATGTCAGGATTTTGTCCATCATGTTGGAGGAGGGGGGTAGTACTGGTTATACTGTGCATATTGGTTGTACTGCCCCCAGGTGTTTTGTCCCCAACCGCCATATTGTTGCTAAAAAAGGAGGGAAGGAGAAAAAGTTACTAAAGTTTCAAGAGGCTTAAACAAAACATGTGCTTAACTTTGGAATAGTTTTATCAGCCTTTTTTGATTAAAATAAGTTCTTACTAGAAAATACACACAATAAATGCTGTAAATGGCCATATGTGCTTGGTGTGATATGACTCACCTGGTACCAGTTGTAGTTGTATGCAGAGTTGTTTTCCTGCGTGTCTGTCACTGCGTTAGCTGCAGCTGAGGAACCGTCATCCACGCGCTGTTTCTTGGCGTCAGGTTCCTGAGAGCTGGAGACGAATAGTTTCAAGTCAGTAAAATCCCAAGAAATAAAGCTTCTTATATCTGAGTTTAATGTTGTGCGCTACATTAGGAACTTTTTAGGTTATGTTCAGCTGCTGTCACTGTTCACTGGCGCAATGAATAACTCACAGGACACTTTGGTTGAACCGCTATTACTTGATGGGAGAGTTACTTGACAAAGGTATGAAAATAATGTTGTGTTGATGTGACCCAAGCCCTGTTCCATTATGCACCTGTCATACCCGTTCTCGGCTTTCCTCTTTGTGGGTTCGCTTTCTTTCTGCAATTTCTGATGTTCCTCATAGGCAGTCACAAGCCTAAATGATATAAAAAGATGAAAATTACTCAATGGCAAATATGAAAGGAAGGAATTAAAAAAAAAAACTTAATCAATTTTTCTGTCTCTAAAAAGTAACAAAAAACTCACACATTGATGTCACTGCCAAAGTCCTCGAGGAACTCGACCTTGCGCTGGGAGAAGAGGAGGCGGCATTCAAGGGGCATCGGGCTCTTCAGGGCTCGGTCAAAACAAGCCAAGATCTCAGCCTCATTCTGCGTCACGTCTCCGCTGTATTCCAGCTCAAGCAGGTTTAGATAAAGTTTTGGACTCGTCTGTAAGGCAACAAAAATATTAGTGTGCATCTCACAAGTGTAGTGCCACCACAGAGGAGAGTGGTACAATTCCCATTTAATTGCATTAAGGCGGTTCATCATCTTCAAACTCCAGTTTCTCTTTGCATTCCGAGCACAATTTACTGCAGCAGAAAACCAGCTGTCCATATTTCTCCACAGTTCATTCAATTTAAGGGTCTCCAAATTTCATATAATCAAATTTAAGATGTGTAAATGAAAAAATACAGCATGTAAATGTACTACTTTTACTACAATATGTTTTTTTTTCCCCCATTCAAAACACTGAGTCAAATGGCAACATTTTAGGATTTAATCAGGACTGACTCTAAGTTCTCCATGCCAACCATTTATGTATGCATCTGTCAAAGAGGTCACCAACCAGGTCTCACCTGGTCTTTCTCAATAGCATCCAGCAGCACCTTCCTGGCCTTGCTCAGACTCCTCTGCACCTTCATCAGCTGCCTGGCCAGCTTCACAGCATAGAACGATGTCTCAGTAGCATTCTTCGCAGACTCCATGGCCTCCCTTAAGAGGGCCTCCGCTTCCTCCAAGTTACCATGGCGACGCTCTAGACTGACCCTCCGAAGACGCACCATGGCCAGACCTGGGACTGCCGCCTCCAAGGACTTCAGGATGCTACGAGCCTCCTCTACGTTGCCTGAGCAAAGAAAAGCAGAATACTATCAGTACGGATGAACTCAAGTCAAATTACACGCAATTGTGTTTTTAAAAGTCTGTCCTCTCATAATCTCCTTGGTAATTTGACAGTCTGTTCAGTTTGCATGTTGGTTTGAGTGTCACTCACCTTGCTGCTCCTCAAAGGCTGCCCACAGCAGGTGGGTGGCTGGTTTCTTGGGCAGATGGATGGTGCAGGCCTTCTTGTAGACATGTCTCACCCCGTCAGTGCTGTAGCCCTCTAGATATTTTGCATACTTCAGAGTGAAAAAGAAAGAGCGAGTTGGAAGGAATGCGGGAAAGGACAGAAAAAGAACAGAGGAGAAAGAGAAAGGCAAAAGAGAACACATTTTAAACCTAAATTTTCAGTTGACAGAAACAGTGAATTTCTTCATTGACAAGATCGTTTTTAGAAATTTTCTGTGTAAACCCATCAGCACCTTCATGGAACCAATTAGATAAGTTTCTGTAAGGTAGTGGGAGACGAAGAAGATGCAACGTAGTAGTTGGCAAATGCTGCAGTCAAATCTTGTGTGGCAAGCTGGCCATCCCCTAATACAACAGATACAGTCACATATCAACGTTACACGCAAAGAGAGTGCAGGACGATTTACTGTGTCGTTGTGATATCATCGTTGATGGGGGGAAGTGCAGGGAGGTAGCGGGAGTGTGAGAGAGGTCATGTTACATTACCTTGGTCCAGAACTCTTCGTAGAGTGCACAAGCGATCAGGCATCGTTCAAAGAGAACGACCACGCGCTCCGGAGTCCCATTTTCAATTTCAAAGTCCAGGTACTCCTTCCAGTTGTTCAGCTGGGTCTTCTCTAAGGCTTTGACATGGAAGTATGGCCTCTTAATCTAAAAAGACATGAATAAATGTTTGTTTTATAGTGTCAAAGAATAATTAACTAATTCAACAATTAACATAATGTGAAGAAAACACAACACATACCCCTTCCTCAAAGGCCCAGCGCTTGCTGACTTCATGTTCGTTGTGGTTGAACACTTCCTGCCGAAGCTCGATCACCTTGTGGCGCATATTCTCAATCTCCGTCACTCTCTACATGAAGACACACAGAAAAAAGCACATGGTTAACACCCTCATGTAGGCGTCACCATATCACATTCTCCACTTGATGTAAAAACTGCTAGGCCTGCAACCAAGGATTTACATCACCATGAGCTTGCCAGAGACAAGAAGCCTGTAGAGGGGGGGAGGTATGTATGCACCCTGCATGTCAGCCTCTGGGTGCAGGTGCTGGGGTCAATGGGCCACGGTTGATCCTTTTAGTTTTAGGGCGAGTCCCTGGCATTCATTGGCTTGGCTGCTGACATAAAGACACCTCTTCAAACCTGAGCAAAGCTTTCTTTCGGTCTCATCATGGAGAACAGGCAAGCTCCTGCTAACCCCTGCAAGCAGTACTTTTGGAAATGTGTCTCCCCTGCAAGACTGGCAACTGGATTTATACCTTAGCAGGGTCCGCAAGATCTTCTGTACCAGGTGGCAGCTCCTCCTGAGCAACAGGTGTCTCATCATCTTCTCGGACCATCGCAGCTAGGCTTGCTTTCGAGAGTTCAAGCCTCAGCTGAACAAACTCCTCCTCTGACAAGAAGTGTTTGGGGTTGTTGCTCTGCACATGATCTTTGAACCTGGAAGATTAAAAACAGGTAAATAAGATTCAACTCAAAGAAAGATGTCAAATGGTGTTACTTTAGTAAAAATGGGCTTAAATGGCCTCTTTGTGTTGTGTGGAGCTGAGTGCTACGAGGAGAGGGCCCTATTCTGCTCAATGCTACATTTACATTACCTTTAAAAAGAAATGTCGTCTTTCAACTACAGAGAACCTGTGTCTCTGGAGTATAACTGAGGAGCTGATAAAATCAGACTGCTACCAAAGTTTTATTCTGTTTCTACCCCCTACCTCTGGAAGTGCTGGGAATACAGCTGGGTTGGGATGCCCAAGATGCGGTCGTAGATGGTGGTGACGTTAGCCAGTTTCTCCTGCTCTGTTTCCCAGTTGATGAAGGACTCCCACAGACGGTCTGAGCGAAAATCTGTGCCTGCTGCAAGCACTGCATGCTCAAAGGCACTGAAGGTAGAAAATAAAAAAGGAAAGATCATGAATCTTATGCAACTATTTGCTGTCTCATTAGCCCACCGGTGATCAAAAATGACACTGAATTTAACCAAATATTTGATCGGTTCATTCAACCATTTACACAGAAAAATAGGGACAATTCGATTTTAACTGAAGACAAATGCTATAAAGTAAGAGTCTTTTACTCACGCTCGAATGCGTCCCTCAGTCTCTGGGTCACTAGGGTCTGAGTTCTCTTTGATGTAGGTCAGGTAGTGTAACCACAGGTCCACACTAAGAGGGATGGCCTGCAAGCCTCTTCTGTACACCTGGGGAAAGACCAAACACAAACTGCCCGTCAATGGCTGGAACAAAAGAACATTCGTAAAAGTGGCTCTCTTGTTGCCCCTCTGCCTTAAAGAGGTGCCGTATGAAGTCTCTAAAGGACCAAGATGTAGGCACAACTACATGGTCTTGAGACAGTGTACTAATATAATAATGGGATACACAATAGGGACAATGCCAGAGTAGTCCAGCACATATAGTAAAAGGTAGAAAATCAAAGACAAGAAAGCAATGCATGTGTGTCCAGAAGCTGTTTATATTTACCTCTTCTGCAACCTGTATGTTGTCGTGTTTTTTCTCAATATCAGCATACTTCTTCCAGTAGCCATAGCAGTAGGGATAACGCAGGAAGAATACATCAAACGCCTTTCTCACAGCTGCTAAGGCATTCTGCAAGGGACAGGTGACCGCAAAAAGATTCAATAGGTTACAATTTCCCTTTCAGTACAAGAATTTGATTATCATGTCTGGATAACCTACATGTCTTCTCTTACCTCTTGCTCTACATACTGCAGCAGGTAGACCCAACCATTGAAGTCTTCTGGGTTCTCCTCGCACCCTTTAAAGAGTTTTTCAAACTCACTGGGCTCCTGTGGCTCTGTAGGAACAATCAATTCTTCTGTTGTCTCTTTGGATGGTTCTTCCAGCTCCATGCCATCCTCCATCACCTGTGCCTCAGTCCCATCTGGAGAAGATAACAAGGAATCATGTAGTGGCATTAAGTGGAGGACCAAGCATGGTATTGGTCCTACATTTGTTTAATAACTACTATGTAAAAAGACCAATGGTGGAATTCTGTATATATTTTTTTTTTTCAAGAAATAGGTCACTTACAAAAGCAGCAATAAAAAAATGACCACAATGTGTTTTTAACAGGTAATTCAAACATCCTATGATCACATGTTGTCTGAAAAGCTCAACCTTTTTCCTGCATTTATACTAAGATTTGGTTGGGAAATGGCCAAATACTGTATCACAGTCAAAAGACCGTATTACATGATTATGTGCAATGAAACCAGCAGCATCATTTTAAGTTAATGCTATGTTTCTGTGGTACTAGTGCATATATCAACGGGCCACTAGTGTTTTAACCACTACAGTTGAGAGAACTGCGTGGAAAGGTTTTGCTCTATACAACTATTAAGTCATGATCCATCCTAAATTTACAACTTTCCACTTTCTATTGCTGCCATGTAAGGAGACCAGTTTTGACTTAATATTTATATTGGATACATAGCAACAACTAAACCGCAACTATTTTGATTACCTTGACTGCCATCCGGGACAGCAGCCTCTGGCTCTATATTCATTTCCTGGCTGTCCTGTTGAGTCTCCCCTGACTCTGATGGCTGTTCTGGCTCTTCTGCGGGCCGTGGTGGAGGTGGTGGTGGTGGTGGCTGCTCCTCTTGGAAGAGCTGGGCACTGGCAAGCTGAAATTGCTCCACAGCCTTCTCCACAGATGCCTGCTCTGTGGAATTCATTCGCTGGTCTGGCTGCAGCTGTTGCTCCGGAGCATCCTGGGACGCATCTGAGTCCTCGGGCAAGATGTTGGTGAGTGGTTCCGGAGCAACCTGGTCTGGAGACCAGTCAGCAGCTTGGCCTAGAACAGGAAGGTCAGGAAGAAAGGCATCCCCATTGCTCTCCATGGCAGGGGACTCAGTGTCCAGCATTCCAGTAACGGTGTCGTCTGAGAGTTGCAGGCCTGTTGAAAAGCAGGTTGGATTGTCAAAAACTAATGGGCAACTCTTTTGTGACCGATTAACAGTTTCAGTCATTTTCCAAGTAAAATCAACAAATATTATCTGGTTTCAGGTTCTCAAATGTAATGATTTTCTTTGCCACATGCTAAAGTAAATTAAATAACCTTTTCACTTCAAGTCTAGTAAAACTTTTGTAGCGAACATGGCAAAAAAAGAAATTGCTACTTGGTCTTAATTCACCATTGAGAAGATAGATCACCTCGAAGTGCACCTCCTATAGATAAAGAACTTTCCATAACTCGTTTGGTGGCATGTTTTACCTTGTAGGAAACAAATGATTTCGCAACTGCACCGTTCATCGCTTAATAGTTATCACCAGAGCGGTAGTTAATAATTCTGACCCGAGATGCGTAATATGTTTAAATGGAGTAGGTCATGTCGACATTTTCAAAAGTTAATTACCTTTATACCAAAAAAGGTCACCCGAGTAAAAGCAGCAGCTGGTGCTAAGTTACAGGACACTTCCTTGTTCTAACATTAAAACGGATGCCAGCTTTAGCTTAAACCCGTGCGTTAGCTACTAAAAATAATGCATCCACGTGATCGGGTTCTTAGTTAAATAACACTCCGCGTAGCTCAATAACTTGTTAGCAAAGGCTAACTAACGCTACGTGTTCCGTCCAAATCGATAAATGTTAGCTTTAGCGTTAGCCTTGTTTGCTGTTTGAGACCATGTTGCACCCGGGAGATTGTTTGCATAGTCAAAGTTCAATCAGAAGTTGGGCCTTGGCTGCTGTCTATTTCCTGAGAAGTATCACAGCACCAAAGTGATCAGAGATACATGTTAGCTTCACGTTAGCCTTCGTTTTGTAACGTTGAACGTGAACTCGATTATGAGCATTTAGTTGGTTAACTACGATTTTCAGCTTACCAGGTCTACACGTTGTAATAAATTCAGTTTACTCAACGGTGATTGATTACTCAATAACCCCGTTCACCGTACGCTAACTAGAACAACTACAACGTGCTAAGCATTTGCCTCCATTTCCAGTTAATAGTCGACGCCAGAGGCTTCTCCACGTTAGCTAGCCGGCTAACGCTGGAGATTTCACTCGGTACCACTAGTAGCTAGCGTTAGCTGGCTGTTACTAGCCACATTACACCAATTGCACAAATATAGACAAGTTTTGGGATCTTACCAGTATCTTCCATGAAATTCTGGTCAACCTTGAGAACTTGTGCAGCTTTTGAAGTCACTTGATCTCACGTTAACCTAGAACGACCAGGCGCGCTTCGCCCACCATTCTTAACTTAAGGAAAGAACCGAGACAGAGTTGCGCATGCTCAGTGCAGCACCCGCCCGTGTGAGTGTGAAACCAATTTCCAATTTGTGCCACATTTTTGATACACTTTATACAACGGGCAAGGCCACAAGACTGTACACGCAGAAAAACTAAAGGAAAGGGATAGAAATTTAGTTAACTGAACAATGAGAGAGGTCAAATCATTAGGCTACCACACATAAGTACATTTGGTTTTAAAAGGCGTACGTATACTTATTCCTATTCTCAGTAGCTCATTAAGACCCATACTAAAAACATAAACGTTCACTGGATAGCAGAATTTAACATCGTCCACATTAAAATTACACTGTCCTGAAATTATAATAGTGGTGAATTTTAACATTAGTGATTAATACCAAGGTGATCTTCTCGATTTGTTTTTTGATCACTGATGTAGACTACAACATAATTTTCCTGCAGTTTTATTGCAGATAGATATAGGTGTTGGCAAATATGTCAACCGATACATAACAAGAATTTGCAGTACAGAAATGCCTAAGATTTATGTTTTGAAACAGCATTGCTATTCCATAGTTTATTTATCAACTCTAAAATATCCCACATTATTGTAGTCATAATTGTAATAATAATTTAACAGTAATAATTTAAGGGATCCTTACCAAAAACGTTTGTCTATGCAATTAGTTTATGAAAAAAATATATATTGGTCATATATCGTTATCGTATTTTTAAAACTAATATATCAGTCAAATATCATTTTCAGTATCAACCTCAAAAATATTGGTCAGACTTTAGTTTAAATGTAGTAGATTTTGGTATATGCTAAAATGTGTTATTTGCTTTCATGCAGGGATCCTGAAAATATATGCTTGGGTAAATCTTTTTCCTACATATGTAACCTCTAAGAAACTACAGAAACCCAGTTTTAAAATGGTATTGGGCGCTACAAAATGGACAAAGACAGTCAAAGGGACTGTAACTTTTTCAAATCCTAAAGTTATCCTCCTGTAAAGTTGCAAATGGCCTGATGCAAATAGCCTACCTCTTTGTACATGGTGAAGTTGACGAGGATCACTGAAATCATGATGCTCTCATAACATCCTACCTCTCCATGACATACTTTAGTTCTTCAGTAATCATCTATATATCTTTATTAAGTTAATTGTGTGTTTAGTCAGTTATAATAAGCAGGTGTCAAGTGCTGCTTTTGACAATGTGAAACACGGTAGTTTGTAGTTGCCCCCGCCCTACTCACTCACAACCTCCACGTCACACACTGATCATACGGGAACTCGTTTTGAATGAATGATAAGACATGTCGGAAAGACCCTGCCGTAAACCCCTCTTTTGATCATTAGGCCTTCTAAACCCTTACTTCTGATTCATATGCACAGGCATATGTGTAATTATTTTGGCAGATGTAATATTAGAGGTGATTAAATACACAATGAAAGCTCAAATGGCGTTAACACTAGCTAATGGGCCGGCCTGCAGTTTAGTTTTTTTGAAGCGCGCATGCGAAATGGCGTATGGTGCTTTTGGGGACAGTCAGAAATCTTACAATTTAAGTGAAGCACATGCCCACAAGGCAGCATGGAGCCTAGTCTTAAAGCGTTTACAGTTTATGATAATTATAAATTAATATAGTGATGCATTTCTAAAAATATATTATAAGTTGATTAAATAATTATGAATTTACTGAAGTCAAAGTCAAATAAATAATTACATTTGTCATATGCTGGGTCAGGCCAGTCAGTATTCCTGTTTATGCCTTGTGGGCTGGAACTCATTTAATTTTTCAGTGGAGTGGCACATCATCAAATAACAGCTTAACAACAGCTAAACTGTTGTCTGTGCTGCGGTTTAACTTCTCAGCTTTTTGCAGTGATATAGAAGTGTACTCCAGGGTGTGTCAGTTCACTGTGACATCACTGCAGGGTCATAGGGGTAACAGACTTCAAGACTGTCCCTCTCACAGACTTTAAACTTTCAACCAGAAGGCGCAGTGCAACACTGCGTCAACTTCAAAGTTCAAGGTTCAAGGTTCAAAGTTAATTTATTGCCATTTTACAACACAGTGTTGCACAATGAAATGAAAGTTATAGCCCCTTTATGCTACACACACATATATACAAATATTTACATTTGAATAGAATAAAATAAAATAAAACAATATATAAAGTTCCTTATATACCCATATACATATATATATACACATATACATCCAGAAAGTATGTACAGTATGTGCAATGTCAGTGTAAAGTTCCATGTCATTTATTTATGGTGGATTGCAGAGGATGAGTTGAGTTGAGTCTCTCAGCCTGAGAAAAGAAACTTAGTTCTGTATTGCTTGCCAGCCAGGAGCAGGGTCAATAGGCTGCGGCTGGGTATTGTCTTTTAGTATCCTTTGCCATGCACATGCCATGCCAATATGTAATGTCTCCAGTCAGGATGCTTTCCATTGCTCCTCCGTAAAAGTTAACAAGAACTTGGGAGTGTTGCCTTCTTAAGTGGTGTGTGACGTCCATGACAGGTTCGCTTAATGCTGATTCCCAGGAACTATTCACTTGCTCCACACTTGATATTCCCTGAAAATTTGGCCCTGATTCTATAACACAACACAACAATATTCATGATTATTAAAATGACATCAGAGTTTAAATATATATATATATACACACACACACATATATATTTAACACACAAAAACTCCTAAAAGTTAATCTGCCACATCGGGACTGTTTGGGTGTAGTTTGATCTGATTTGATTGACAGCGACTGAACAACCCAGCAAGTGCCATCAGATTTTGATTCAAATATTGCTAGATTCTGATTGGTGCACAGAAATATGTGACGTCACATTTTTCTATCTGAGTCCCACCCACTTTAAATCAGTGAGAAGAGAAGAGAAAATAGCGTGTTCATGTAGAATCACCCATAGTAAGAAGCTGATTGAGAAAATACGTTTTCAGGAACTTAAAGGCCAACACCAACATTTCAACATTAACATACAGACATTGCATCTGTACAGAACACACGGGAAATAATCCTTAACCTGTAAAATAAATAAAGAAAAAAATAATAAACATGATTTTTATTTTAGACATATCTGTCATATAATAATGTACTATAAGCACTATACATATTTTAATAAAAATAATATGATAAACAGTATAACAGCACAAATGTGTCCTAAAAAAGTTATTTAAAAAACACTCCAGGCTCCTATGCAATGCCCACATGTTCGGATGTTTTTTTTCGTCTTCAGATGTCGGAGCTCTTGCGGGGCGCTTGAACGCAGCACTAGTGTGTGTGAGAGCAGTGTAGAGGAAGTGGCGGTTGATCTGGGTCCGCACCTTTTCCGGTAACACAGCACCGCCGCCGCTGTGACTGAACGGCTGGAGAGAGAGAGGGAGGAAGAGAGACAGAGAGCGGCAAGAGCGGGGAGAAACGGCCCGGGGACTGGGGGAGGATTGCCGCAGACGCAGGTATTCATCCCGCTCTCCATGTTCTTTGGTTTGGTTGTGCTTTTCTGTCCGCAGAGAGAATCGTTTTTCGGATCCAAAGTTGTCCTCTGTACTAACACCCCTCCCTTCTCTGGACCGCTCTTGTGTCACAGGGGGAAGAGAAGAAAGTCGGATGAATCAATGACCTTTTGAGCGCTCGTGCTCTGGATGTCCCGGTGCAGAAACGGACCGGAGAGCTCACATTTTGGTGTGTTTTCATAAGAAAAACCGCTGCGCTTTGAAAATCCATCGACTGGGATTGGCTAAGGGCAAGTGTGGACAGCCGGCAGCCAAGGAGGAAGTGGGAACCCCCGGGCTTGGACTGGGCCTGATTTATATTGTAGGCTCTTTTTTTCCGTATCAAGTCCAGCTCAACTGAGAGCAACAGGATTTTTGAAGGATAAAAAAAAAAAGACTTGAAATGCGGATTTTGAAGGAAGTCTGTGCTCAACGGCTAGTTTGAAACAAGGGGATGTCATTTTTTCTTCTGACATCGGAGGGCAGTGGATCATGAAAATATATCCCCACCCAATTCTGCGAGGGCTACACACACACTGCTCCCATTGAATGCTCAAAGTCACCCGCTCAGGTCAGATCATCATAGTCCAGCTAATTGTAGCGGCCTGTTATCCAACTGCACAAACTTGAGTATTGACACTTGTGTCAGCCCACCGCTGCCATCACGTGGAGGGCTCTCAGCACGCACTGAACTTCCCAGTTGTATTATAAACAACTTCTTACTCTCATTAGAGAAATCTTATTTTTCTTCTAACAAAGTATTTATGCACAGCAAACAAGATGGGGAAAATGTTCTCAAAGATCTTTGGCAACAAGGAGATGAGAATATTGATGCTTGGACTTGATGCTGCTGGTAAAACTACCATCTTGTACAAGCTGAAGCTGGGACAGTCAGTCACCACCATCCCCACTGTTGGGTTCAACGTGGAGACCGTCACCTATAAGAATGTGAAGTTCAACGTGTGGGATGTAGGGGGCCAGGACAAGATCAGGCCTCTGTGGAGACATTACTACACAGGCACCCAGGGCCTCATTTTCGTGGTGGACTGTGCCGACAGGGACAGGATCGACGAGGCGAGGCAGGAGCTCCACCGAATCATCAGCGACCGGGAGATGAAGGACAGCATCATCCTGATCTTCGCCAACAAACAGGACCTCCCAGATGCCATGAAACCCCACGAGATCCAGGAGAAGCTCGGCCTGACCCGGATCAGGGATAGGAATTGGTACGTTCAGCCCTCGTGTGCGACAACAGGGGATGGACTATACGAGGGCCTGACCTGGCTTACCTCAAATTACAAATCCTAATGTTTCTCCCTTCACCAGCCTGGACACTTGGGAGGCAACAACAAAAAAAAAAGTAGCTGAGAATGAAAACACGAGTTAAAAAAAAAAATGCAATCTGAAGCAATTCATACTATGGCCTCTCTGCTGAGTATATACACAAGAGAGTAGCAATTATATTTTGTTTTCTTTTTCTTTTTGATAATGATGACATCACTATAACCCCAGATTTCATTTAAACAAGAGACAATAGTTTTTTGGCTGGCTCTCTTTCTTTTTTTGTAGTTTGCTTTGGTTCACATTCTGTATAATCAGTACTGTTTTAAATATACATTAAGCTTTCTTTTGAGCTCTTGGTGCAAGTTCTTTTTGTTTTCCTCTTTTTTTTGTATCATTTCTTTTTAGGGGGGCTTTGAGACGCACGCTTGTAGTTTTTGCCCCTGCTTGGATCTCATTCAGTATTCTCATGACCCAGCTACGTATCCAAAGGATGGGGAAAGTGCAGAAACCATTGCCTACATCAGCATATCACTCTCATGGCTCAAACTGCCTGTGTCATTTGTAAGAATGTGTATTATGGATATGTCGGGGGGGGGGGGGTAACTGTTTTCATAATTGATTGTACTGGTTTGATTGGGGGGGGGGGGTGCAGTGATTACGTCCTTCATGTCTACTGTGGCGGGTTTGTTTAAAAGACACTATGTAGACGCTGGATATTCACACACACACACACACACACACACACACATACACACTGTGATATGGATATATACTTTTGTTGTTTCAGGGTGTGAATCTGTTACCACCAGTCTTATTACTGCCTCTTTTGTTTCTCCCAGAGCTTCCATTACTGTTGGGTGTTTGTAGTTTCAGCTGCCTCAGGAGGAGCCCAGGTTACAGGTGCCCCAAAATCAAGACCGCTACTACGGCAGAAGGTATTCTCCACTGCTGAGTTTGCACTTTGGCGGGGGGAGGGGGGGGGGCTAGCTAGCTGTGATTGACTTTTGGAACCTAGCAAGTGCTTATTCCCAACCCCCCACCACCTCCAGTGTAGGTGCTTCAGTAACTGCAACCCCTCTTCTTTTTCCTTTTTTTACTCATCATCATCTGCCTATACACTTACGGTCCTGCAGACACACACCAACTGTCTGTTTATAGTTCATAGAAACTGCTCTGTTTTATTTTTTGTTCCTTTTTTTTTTTGCTATGCTGATGAAATAATAAAAAAATATATCCAGATCAGTACGGAAGTGACGCCTTTTCAATGAGCAGCTGCGATCGTTTCGAAGTGTAGGAAAAGCATTATTTCACTTCTGATGAAGGCGAGCTCACAAAAGAGGAAGTGAGAGTTTGGGGCATTCGAACGGCTGAAAGAAGGGACTGGTTGGAACCAACTGTGAGGTGAAGTGAGCCTCGGCCTGTTTCCTTTCCGCGCTCGCATGTGTGAGTCACCGGCTGTGAATAAGTGATGAGATCTCTGGTTTCAGAGTAGTGATTGTCAGGTAAACCGTGCTTTGCTATAGTGTCACTTTGCCCATCATGGAGCTGAACGCCACACATGGGCTTTTGACATTTTCAAACAAAGGAAAGCAAATTAAAGAGGCAAAAAGGAGCTGGTCCAAATCTTGAACCACGGAGGAGTAAAAGTCAACAAGCCTGAACTTTTAAAGAGAGACGAAACAGGAAACTCAGCGCTATCTCAGAAACGTCTCATTTGTCTATTTAAACAAGGGGTGCTGCTGTGAAAAGTAAAGTGCAATAGTACACTTTCATAAGCAGGAAATGACACATTTCTTACAAACCAATATTTATATTTATTATTGAGTGAATTTGGGTAACTGAGAACTTCATGAGAGTTAGTGTCTTCCTCCATGCTTGTGTAACTGCTGAGGTTAGAGTGACAGCCTCACAGAAGGTCTTTGCCAGCCTGGCATTTTGCCCTGGGTATGTGACTCGCCATAAGGCACAGACTTCAGATCAGGCCACAATTTCAAAGCCATTCGCCCCCCCCCCCATCGCTGGTCAGAGTTTCATGTGTTTCCAAACCATAAGAAGAAGGAAAATAGCGTGTCTAAGGTCAGCTTCCCCTCTACTTGCATCGAAAGAAGCGGGTGTGAACTGTGGGTAGTGACGTCACTAAGTGAAGTCAGGAAACACTTGAAAGAAGAAATAGTTGTCATGGAAATTGGTGGTGTAGGTGCAGATCATTAACAGTAAGTGTCAGGTTGAACTATCAAGATAAACACAAAAGGTAAATTGTGAATTCCACTGCAGGTTTTGGTCTATTTCTGAACTAAGCAGTAGCACAATAATCACTCTCCAATTTCCTGAAAATATTTTTTTTCCTAATATGCTATTATAGCAGTGTTCAGGAGAGTCACTGTCCAGGAATTCCTGTGCAGGAATGCTGGCTCTCTGTCTCTGTATTTGCTCTGTTTGCTCATGTGGTGTTTGTTCTGTGGCTGGTGATTTGAAGTTTGACCTGTTGCTGTGTTGAAAGCAGTGCCATGCGTGTGACGTGTCCAGCACGAAGGACAGGGACAGGCAGTTAAACCGAGATAGACACACAAATGCCACAGTCCGTTATCTCTCCTGAAACTGCCATCGCTTTTACAAAACGTCTGTTTTTGAAAGTAGAAGCACCGCTTACTGGAATTTCCTGCATTTTCAGAGCGTGCTATTCTAATGAAACCACTTTATTTGAACAGTTGAGGGCAGCGCCTCTGCAGTGTCAAGTATGATCTTGTTTGCTTATGATTTTTTCCATTCATGACTTTCATTGTGGATGTGGAAATTCCAAAGTGAAATCTACAAACGCCTTTTCTTTTCTCAGGAGAGGAAATGTGGAGAGGGAGAGTGGCCTGAAACGGCTCCTGATGTTACATCAGCGCTGAGTCGGTGAATCACGCTGCACATGTCTGAGGCCTTTTGTACAGCTGTCACTGCACTCAGCAGCAGATGCACTGCACACACTGGCTGGTGTCAAAGGCTGTCAGGCTCACCTGTGGCCCTCAGTTAAAGGACACAATTTAAGAGTTTGTATTGTCACTCTCACTTAACCCGGTGAAATCTATGAATTCAGCTGTATTTCATCCAGAGAAACCTGCCTGAGAGAGTGAGCTGCTGGTGTAGAAGTTGCACACACTCATTCTGTTCTGAAGCTGTGGTTAGGCTTGTCAAAATGTACACAATCACCCGGCAACCTCATTGATACAATGAGACATTTCTTTCATCTTTTCTCATCATCATCAACAGTCACATCAGGACTCGGTGTGATTCACTTGTGTTTCCTGCAAGCTCCTCTCCCAGTGAAAGCTGCAGCGGAAGTGTTGGATTTGAATGAAAGCCTGAGCAGACCTGCCTCGTTTTCTTTCGCGTTCAGGTTTAGCCACGGGTGCTGCCATTGTATGTCGCTGGGTGGGGGTGGACTGGGCTATTGTACGCCTTTTTTATTTTTTTTTGAAGGGGGGTGGTTTCAAAACAATACTTTTAAATGGAGCTCATTGGCAGTTCCTCTGTCATTTGTTTACTCAGGCGTTCCTCTTTGATTTTAATCTCACTTCAGTTCTTCATTCAGCAAACCAGGAAATAGTCACATGCAGACAATGCACATTTCAACATGAAGGAATCCATTGCCCATGAACTCATATTTAATGAAGTATGACCTCTAACATGTGCTTTCTAGGAAATATTTACCTATTTTCCCAGTGCTGAACTAGCTGTGTGTCATGCCACCGTAAATCTCCAATCAGTGCCTGTCCAAGCACTGTTTTTAACTGTATGTTAACTGCAGCCTACACGTGGAAGACAAACAAACACCAACACTCATACAGGGAGATCCAGAGTTGAATAGACACACTTTTCATCGTGGCTGTTATCACACCTCAGGCAGTCGCTGCCTGCCTCTACCCACAGTCGTTTCCATAGAGCTGGGGAGTTAACGGATAGTATGCTCACTTTACTTGAAGAGTCAGAGTGTTTCACCCTCAAGCTTTTTCTCACCATGTTTGCACAAATGTGTCCATGTGTTTAAATGTTGGTTTGATTGGCTGGCGTAGATATGTACAGCAAAACAAAAAAAAAGGATGGTTGGAATACTTCCCATCATATTTACCTTCTAATTATTTAAGATTAAAGGAATAGTTTAACATTTTGGTTAACACAGTCGCTTCCTGGTGGACAGTTAGAAGAAAAGATATATCAGTTCATTAAATATGAAGCAGCAGCCGGTTAGCTTAGCGTAGCTTAGAGACTGGAAACAGGGGAAAACAGCTTTTTTTGTTTACTTCATACAAATACTGAACTGTAAAAATTTGCTCTTTTATTTGGGTTATGTGCCAGGCTAGCTGTTTCCCAATGTTTCCAGTCTTTGTGCTAAGCTAAGCTAACCGGCTGCTTCATTTAACAGACAGACATGAGTGGTATTGATCACCTCATCTAACTTTTTGCCAAAAAGTGAATAAGCGTTTTTCTAAAACTGTTGAACTTTTCCTTTTAAACAAGATGAATTAGAGAAACTCTCATAGTCTGGAGTCTTTAGAAGCTTTGTGTTTGTGTGTTATTGCCTGCAAACATGATGGTTAGAATATGGACGGTCTTATATTTTACATTACAGCGATTTGTTTAGCTGTCACAACCCTGCCCTTACCATCATAAGCCTCCAATACCTCTGGGGGTTTTTATAACCCAGGACAGTGCATCCTCCAGTTGCCATGAGCAACAGGAGCCAAAAATTGCTCTCCTCAAACACACCCCTCTGCCTTATCTTTATCTAACAAATTCAGCCCATCGAGGCTACGATTCACCCGTGGATTACTTTTTGTTTTCCATCTCAAAATCACTGTCTCTTGATTGAAAGCAGTTGTCTTCACAGGCATTTCCGACAACATCCACTATTGACACACACAAAGGGACTTTGGGGCTGGCTGGATGGGCCGGAGCTGCAGCTCAGAAAGTCTCAGCGTCTCGGTTGTCATGGGGTCCGTTTAAACAGTCTCGTAAAAGCAGCATGCAGAGTGACATTCAGCTTCCAGGCAGTTGTAAGCTCCTCAGAATCTGTCGCACATTGCTTTTCCCTCCGCCTCGGACAATGTGCTAATAATTATAGGGAGCCAGAGGCCTGTGTTTGCATTTGGCGGAGAAGTTGTGCAGTGGGAGGGATGTGTGTAGCAGCAATGATTCAGGCTCACAGATGTAATTAATGGAGGCTGTGCATTTAAAGTATAGCTCTTTCACACGCTTTAGAAAAAACTTAAACAGAATCTACTTCTTTTCCACTGTCTTGAAAAAATGTCACATGAGAGCAAGTGGACAGATACTACCAATGTATTTCATCTACACTTTTAATTTCATAGATGCGGTTGTGTTCGATATCTTTCTATAGATAATGGAGGCTTTTGAGGGCCAACATGTCTGTAAACCGATCTCTCATACAGTAAACTAAATTAATGAACAGGAAGTTAGTGCTAAGAAGAATCTTTTAGTGAAGAAGATTACTTTTAGCCTTGTTGTTTCAGCAGATAAAAACAATCTGAACCAAATAGCAGGAAGCTACATGATTTTCTAATTACAGAAAGATTATATTCCTCTACAGATAAAGACCTAAACTGATGAATAAATATTGAGCTGTACTTTCATTTGTGACAGGAAGTGACATGTGCTGCAACCTTCCTGTGTGACACATGGCACACCACAGCAACAGATGGACACCTTGAGATAACAAACGATTAACAGGATGGTGGAGAGAGGTACAATAGATGTGTCTGCCAGGGTCTAAAATAAATCAGTTAGAACAGGGTTAAAGTATTGTTATTCTGAAGTAAATTATAGGTCTATTAAACAGCACTGTAATTTCCTGGACTGACTTTCTGGGAAACTGAGACATTGCACAGTTTGAATGCTAAAAACCTGACTACATTGACCTGACTACAACAATCAACAAGTGCCACCATGCCTTAACACATTCTTTAAAAGCTGTGGTGATAAAACCGGTTGCACCCAGGTTAAAGGCCGCCATTCATGCTTTGTGTAATTATTAATGGGTCTTCTGGAGAATATTGTCAGACTGAACAGGGAGCCAATTACTCTAAATGTTGCTCTCTCTCTCTCTGGTGCCGGTTGGCAACCTCCCACTTACTCCAACACAGAAATAGAGTCACCAATACAACTTTCATCCCTAAATAACACACAACACTAAATCCAAAAATAACCCACCAGACACAGCCTCCCCACTGGCTCTTATTAATGACCCGTCTGAGGAGCCATCTGCTTTCGTGTAAAGCACTCAGCGTAGCTCACACCAGCAGCTGTGTGTGTAGCCTATGTGTGCTCAGGTCATGTACATGTATGGCAGGTTGTTGGCAGGTGCTCTGCGGAGCTCGGTGATTTGTGAAAGGCCTCAGCGTGCTGAAGGCAATCAGAGATGAACGTCTCGGCTCACTGGTCAGTGTTTAAGCTGAGCTGCAGTTGTCCCACTAAAAGGCCTTGTGATGTACAAGTTTCATACGCTGGGACAATGTTTCCTGTTTCTCAGAAGTTTTCTACAGTACTTTTTGAATTAGGTTATAGTGACGGTTCTCCTTGCAAGTATTACATTTGTTCAGTTATTTTTGTATATTTTGATGGAATATAATCAACATTCAAATGGAAATACTGGAATACGTAAAGTGTATGGCCTAACCAACTGGCTACAAAGGTTAATCTTGTCACATGTGCAGCAGCTTTATTTGGTCCTTTTCTGGCAGTGATTTGGCCAAGAGTTGTTTCTATGAGGTCCTCAAATGACTTCCTTATCTCCTGCTTCTCACACGATCTTACGTCATCTTTTCTTGTCTTGCCCAACAATGAGCTAAATCTAACAATACTATTATGTGCAATCAAACTGCCCCAAAACCAGCACATATTTCAAAACTATTGAAATACAAAAATATTGAAACTATACTGCTGTATGTGACCGTGTACGACAGTCTGTTAAAGCTATTATCCACAGTATATACAATCAATTGCCACAGTTTGTAACTCCATTCATTTTCATTGTTTTGCAAACAAACCTGTTTGTGTATGCAATTAGTCCTCCCTGCAGGGAGCCAAAATTACTAGCGGAGCCTGTTGTGTCCGCGTGCCCATAGAGATGGGAATATGCTGAACCATCTGCAGTATCATGCCTGCACTATGTAGGAGGCCTCCTCATCAAGTAGAAGGAGAATGGTGTGTCTCTCACACACACAAAGACACACCCAGCCGGCACGCGTGCACTCGTGCATCACAGGTAGGATTCACTGTCTTTTTGTTACAAGCACGATTTCATGCACTTACACAAGCACACAGTAATGCTTACATAGTGATCATATCATGATTTGTGTTAAAGTGATTTAATAACTCTTGTTGCTCTGCTTGGTATGCATCATACCCAGAAGTCTTAGGTTCTGCTTCACCAGTCCATCTAAGCTTTAACTACAAACAGAGGAGACGGCTTTGCTAAATGACAGAAATACCTTTTCTTTGTTTGCCCTCGTCTCTATGGCAACATTGACAAAGGCTCAGTAGCGGTCTAAATTGACTGTCTTGACTCCCATCCCTTACTTACCATTTTTTCTACCCAGACATCAGTTTCCATCTTTTAAATCAGCATCAACTAAATCCAGATTGAAGAATTCAGCCAAGAGGCGTCTTTACGTCACTGATTATAACGTTCTGGGTATAAATCCAGGAGCCACATTCATCATATATATATATATTTATAATTTTTGAATAACTATATTTGTGTATACCAGAGATCCGCTGTTATTTATAACATATAGCAGCAGAGTTACTCTCAAAAAGCTCATTTTTTGTGTATATTCTGCATGAGCATGCACTTATAAATGATCAGTGACCTTCTACGATGTTTTGCTTGAATTGAAATGCAGCCTGCCAAAAGCTGCATAATGATAGCAGAGGTAATGCATTCCACATGTTCACAATTAGGCATACAATCTCATCTGTGATTTGCTCACCAAATATGGTTTCTACATGACTTGCGTGATGCAACATAGTTGTTCGCTACTACACACTGTGGTGCAGAGTACACTACAGATTCCTTTCCAATTTGCCTGGTTAGATCCCTTTTATTCATGCTGGTGACATAAATGTCAAAGCAAGCTGCCATAAATGGACATTTTAGACTGTTATGTGCTGCTGACTCACTGAGTTGAACTACTGTACAGCATTTATGTGTCAATACTATTGTATTTTTTATGAACTGTGAACACAAATGCTATTCAGCAGTAGCAATGTGCAAGACGTGCAAGCCAGCTGAGACCTTACACTGTGATGAACTCATGAGAACTTGTCTGGCTGATGAGGCCATCATAGAACAACTTAGCTGTCAATCAAAACTGCCATGTCTAATTTCTCTTTTTATTAATTACATCAGTTTCTCTTTATCACTTTAACTGCGAGAGGATCTAGAAGACAGAACCGATGACATATACAAACAGTTTCCTTGCCTATTTGTGGCAGTGGGGAGGTGTTGTGAGCAGAGACACAGTCTATGAGCAAAAACTCAACTCTGTAACGACAAGCATCTGCCCTGCTAAGTATCCTTGAGCAGGTTGATGAATCCCTCCCACTGTTCTGTTGCTGAAATTGTTCTTTAACATCAGTGAAAAGCCAAAAGAATAATTCTCATCTGGGGATTAATGAAGCACTAATCATTAAAGACTTTATATCAGATACAGTTGATTACCGACATGGAGTGGATGTTATTCATTCAGAGCATTCTGTACATTGTCAATTCCTGGTTAGACAAGACTGAGTAAATAATCCCCACAGCGCACACTGGATACTTGCCCTGCTGATTGATTATTATGGCCATAAACACAATGAACTAAGGGGAGCAGGGAGGATTCCCCCTGCATGATGAAGGCCAAACATATTTTCTAGTTTAATGCTGAAATTCAGCCAAACAAGGACAGGGACAGCCAGAGGAAAGAGACAGAGGAAAAGGGAGAGAGCGACAGAGAGTGAGGAGGGTGTGACCTTAATCCCAGAGTGGGAAAGAAAGAAACTCACACTCACTGCAACATACACACACACACACACACACACACACACACACACACATCTGGTCCATCCAGTTTCTACTTTGTATCTCAGAGGAAAAGTATGTTGGAGGTTAAACTTCTGATACACACAGTGAAACTTGGGTAATATTGTATATCCTCATGAGGTGAGTCAACACTCCAGTTGGTTGATTAGTTACTCTGTGACTGCAGTGGGCTGTCATTCAAAGATTAAGGGTGTGGCTGTTTGGTTTTGTTTATGCTGAAGCTTATTGATGAGTCATCACCCCTATTAGTGTCATCAATGTCTCTCTGTAGTTGCAGCACTTTAGCTAATGTGTGAGGGAGGGCATGAGTGAGTTTGTTATCATATCACTCAGGTAACGTGCAAATTTGCACAAGCAAATGTTGTTTTTTTTAATGACACCGACATATGCAATAGCAAGGGCCCGCATCACCACACACTGCAGAGTCATGCAGAATACTGCATGGCGCCTCTGTGCCTTACCCTGTGTGCAAGCCACTACATGTTCCACCAGCCCGCCAGAACACGAAGTAGGCTACTGTTCCAGATGAAGGCAGCCGTGCCGCTGTGGAGACTGGGCAGATTCTGTTACTGACACCCCAGCTCTGCGTCCTGTCCAAAAAAGCCTGCAGCGAAGGCTTTGCTTGCTGTCTCATCAAATAACAATGAACAGCAACCAGGCTTTTGGAAGAAAATGTGGCAAGTATGCGTCAAGGCAGCTGTATCAGACCCAACTGTAGGTCCGCGCCCCCTCCATGCATATTACTCTAAACACCCAACAACAAACACACATAGTGGAATACCATGTGTGGGAGTTAATGGACCAATACACACGTAGAACTGACACAAAATTAATGTAGTTTCACATGACTAACTTTATAGACTGGAAAGTTACTGAAGTGCACTGCCCTCATGTGGTCACAGTATTATGAGTAAGTACATAGACACTACTCTTTTCTGTGTGTGTGTGTGTGTGTGTGTGTGTGTGTGTGTGTATGCATGCGTGAAAGAGAGAGAAAGCGAAAGAGAAATGGAAGTGTGGGCTCCAGCCGGCCTATATCTGTCTCACAACTCCCACATGAAATGCAAACAAGAAGAAAAGAAGGTGTCTCGTCTGGGGTGCAATGGTGACCCACATCTTAGCTACACCACACCCCTCGAAGCATCTCATTACGTCAGACTCCATAATGACCCACGAGATAAGAGCTCTATGATTTCCACACATGAAATCAAATGGCCTAGTCTTTTGCTATAAATGTGCCAGTACGCCTCTACATGCCTGGGTATGTGGGCACTTCCTCTGGATTTCGAAATGCCTCATTTTATTCTATCGGTGGGAGCCAGCGTCTCATCAAGGCTTCATCCATTTCTTGTTCCATAGGAGGGTTCACGCTTAAGTGCATTTTGCTTATTGAATTATGAATATGTTTCTTTTCTTCTAATCGCTAGAACGGTATTTCACTGCGCCTAATAACCCGGGAAGCCCGCATTTTCCGTGTATATCTAGTTTTGACAACTATTTTTGAGGTATGTTTTGAAAGACCACCCCTACAAAACATGGTATGCCCCACTCCCCGCCGTTAGCCGTTGTTGTATTTTATGCTACCGAACAGATATGTCGCGATACTAACTAGCTACACACTGGCATTAAAGCCATGAAAAGATGCTCCTTCACGGGATTAAAACAGTAAAACAAACAACAAGAAGTCTGGAAAAACTTTGCCCAACAGTACCCAAACTTTGATAGACTACAACCCAAATCACTTCCCTACTGTTTCGAGTGTGTTAGCATTGTTTTATCTCACCACTATTGCCATTGGACGCGTTTTTTTCTTCTGGAGCTGTCCAGTCTGATGAATTCGCCGAAAAAAGACGGAGATGATGATGTGCCCATTAAAGACCCGGTAAAATACGGCGAATTGGTCATTTTGGGGTAAGTCTCTTAAAACCTAAACCGATAGTAACATTGTGTGGGACGAAGAAACGCTCCAGTGGCAAATTAACGTTGAATATGTAGCGGCACCATCAGCACAATAAACCAACAGATGACGTGTGAGTTCAGGTTTAATCCACTGCTCTTATAAAAGACAGTTTCTTTATCGTCGTTTTTCGGATACTAAAGCCATTGATACTAACACATTTTAGCTCATTTCATTTATTGTACCCTGCCGTCGTTCACTACTAGACTATGGCTGTGTAGTCATGTTACAAACTAACTTTATGTTCCGATTGAAGGCATATTCTCCGAACCTATGCCACCGTATTGTTTCCGCATCATGTATGGTGCATTTGAGTGTAAAAGGTGCTTAGCACATAAGGCTACTACGGATGTAGCCCCTTTTTCATCAATGGTTGTAGTGGGGGTAAGCAGCGCTGGATTGCTCAGGCTGAAAATCCCAATGATGTCATACTATGCTGGATCTGAGATGGCTAAAGCAGGGCTGAGGATGATATCATTGTCTGAAAAATGCATGCATCTTGCTCATATTATTTAGTCACAAAGCCTCTTTTTATTACTAATTAATAAACGTCGCAGCCAGATGACCACCCATGCCAAGGAAGGAGAAGGAGGAGGAGGAAGAGGAGGAGAAAAGCCCCTCTACATCACCAGCACACAGTAGGCAGGATGTGCTGATGACAGCCACCAGCTTCCACAGCATTTCCACCCCTGCAGCTCCACACTGTGCAGGATCTGCAGGGACCAGAAATGCCACAATACACACACACACACACACACACATGCACACACATGCACAGTCATATCCAGGCTTACACAGGCCTCCCTCTTGCCCTGCAGAGCTTCCTGTGTATGCCAAAGATAACTGACCTAATGGCCTATCTCTTCCCCTCCGGCTGAACATGGAGTGAGGAGGCTGTGGCCCGCCTGCTTCAGAATACTGATTAGCCGTCCTCCTCGTCATCTGGCTGTTTGAACAGAGCAGTCCTTTACATCCTCGGATCAGAGTAAGGAAGCGATAATTTAATGCCAATTTTAGGTTAAATGGCCATGCAACTTAAACACAAGCGTGGCCCGTGGTGTGTGCCACAGCTCTTAATGTGCCTCATTGAGGGTTGAAAATGCATTTGTATCAGGTCACTTTAAAACTGTAGTGATTAAGGTTTGGGTTGATGAGGCTTGCCGGCTATTATGGGTATCATCTCTGTGGTTTTGAACAAGGCCTAAGTGATGTGATATTGTTATAGCTGAAATACTGTTATGTAAAATGTCACAACCTGATTACAGTGGTAGGCAATATACTATTAATATCAATATTAACATTATTACATAATGTAGGTGATATCAGATCCGGATCAGTGGGATTTAGTATTAGGTTCAGGCCCAGTTCATCTGTCCCCACACACACAGCAGGTAACTTTCACCGCAGATACCAGGTGTCAGATCAGGCTGTTCTTTTTGCTGCTTCCTGTCAGATATCATGTTTTCCTGGCCTGTTTTGTGCAAGTGTGGTTTAACTTTGCATCTGTCAGCCTTGATGATCACATGCCCCGTGTGGTCGATGCTTCACTGCGGGCCATGTGATCTTTGCAGTGGCTGCCTGCCACCGCTCATTGCCTCCGTTAGCCTGGACACCGTGTACATCGCTGCCCTGTCCAGCAGCCCCATCAAAGCTCAACTCGCTCATAACCCACTTCCCATCACTATGCAAACACCCGCCCGTTCTCTGTATTTATCTCTCCCACACCTTTGCTATCTCACCCGTAACCCCTCTCAACGCCGTCCCTGTCGCATTCCCCCGTCTCTCGCCCAGTCCCTTCCTTGCCAGCCTCCCAGTGTTTTGCTGAGTGCTGACTTTCACAAAGGCAGGCCTCCTCGGTGGCTCGCTCTCAACGAAAATAAACCCTGTGTCGAGGGGCAGAAGGAGTGAATATTTCATATTGTGCTTTAGATGTACACACATACATAAGGCAGGCCAGCACTGCACAGGCAAATCATACTTTGTGGAGCTGCTCTTCCGGTGGCCTTTACTCTGGACCCTCGTCTCTCAGCCTTCTCTCTCCCACTTGTCTCCCTGCACCCTGCCCTTTGCTTCATTTCATTCATTGAGCTTTAGTTTTCTGTCTCTAACACTCACGATAGCTTCTTACTTCTTTTTTTGCTCTGTTTCTGTCAAGGCGCTTGCTACTTTTTCTTTTTCCTAAATCTGATATTCTCTCCTGTGCTCTCTCATCCTCGGTCCCATTTCACATCTTCTGCCTTTTAACCCGACCCCTCAGAAGCCTGTCTTCATGTGTCTTCATATCCTGACCCAGTCTTTCTCTTGTCAGCCGGGGTCCAGTTTGAATTGAAAGGCAGTGAGGGAGCAGATAGCACTGAGTCATCTTCTGTGATTGGACTCCACATTTAGAAAATATCACAAGTAAAAATGTGGCCTGACTGCCAGCCCTGCTCTGGCTTTATGGTTGTTACAGACAGGAAATGAATATTGGTCCTGAGATTCATGGAAGTATAGCTCATTAAAAATTCATAATGTCAACAAACTGTTAGACACACACACAAATTGAACCACCAAAACCAATTTACACATTTCTACTAACAAAATGAGCTGCTATCACTGAAATAAAAAAAAATGATATACATTTTTCTTATTTAGATAACATAAGAAAGGAAAATATAGGAAAAAGTTTTGCAGTCAACTGCGGTTTTCATGTTGCTTTTGCTACAACTCAGGTCCGAAATGTTGATGATTGGCCTGTTCAGTTTGTGTCTTATCTGGTTACATTTTAAAACAAGTTTTTGTTTTCCAAATGATATTTAAGGATAATTCCAAACTAGAACAGAAAGATATGTGAACGAATGTTAACTGCTGTTTGGGTAGCTTTTATCTGTTGGCGATGGCCACGCATTGCACTTATCCATAAATTGTTTGGGTGATCTATTTACATCTAGCTGATAGCATTTAGGTGTATTGAGACACTGTGATTTTACACTCATTTGTGCTTTATTAAAACACAGTTTGTTAATAATTGGCGATAGCGAAACTTAATCATGTTCACAATAGGCCTCCAACAAACAATTATTTTCATTATTAATTAATCTGCCGGTTATTTGCATGACTAATGGATTCACCATTTGGTCTATAAAATGTCAGAAAATAGTGAGTTCACATATTCAAATGTTTTGTTTTGTCCGACCGACCCAAAGATATTCTGTTTACTGAATTGTTTCAGCTGTAGTCCAGATGAACAATTCTGCTTGTATACTGTTTTGTTTTATTCGGGCTGCAGCTGAGGATTATTTTCTTTATCAATTCATCTGTTGATTCTGTTGTCATATGATCAGATGTAATGTCTATGTAATGTCACAAATAACAAAGTGGGAATTTGTTTTTTGTGACATTACATAGACATTATAATTTACCAAAGCCATGAGTGATGTCTTAAAACTGTGGACAATTTGTAACAATGTGAAATGAAGAGATGCAAGGACACCTTTGCATTTGAAAAACTATGACCAGCAGATTATTGGCATTTTCATTTCATGAAGTAATTAATTTAATCAACTTTCAAAATTGTCATGAATTGATTTCCATATGAAAGACTGCTTGATGAATCAATCCTAGTTCCAGCTCGTACAAACATTGTCAAAGCAGGCAGTGGTTTCTTCAGCCCACGCTGCGAGGCTGCTACAAGACAGATCAGAAGAGAGCCAGACCAGATGCCCTCTGATCTGATCAAGTCTGAAGGCCAGCAAAGACACTAACTGTCCCCTCTCAAAGTCTTCTTGCCCGCTCGGTATCCTCTGAATAGTTTTTAATAAGGACCGTGCCCTGCTGATTAGTGAAAAGCCTAAAACCGGCGTACTACCTCCTGTGAACTCAAACTGTGAAAACGATGTTCAACCTGGCTTCAAGAAAAAGTAGTATTTTAGTCGGTGCTGGCACCTGAAAGGTTTTAACATCACGCCTCACGCATTTCCATTAAAGCATGAAAACTGAGGTCATCTTAAAAAACAAAAAAAAAAGATATTGAATTATAAAACACTTGAGGTCTGGAATACATTATTTATTCTCTCGTAAGGAGACTTCAAAGCAGAATTCAGAATCCTAACTGGAGCGTTTACTCAAGGCCATATGGTTAATGGTGTTGTGCGATGGTGACGTGAAAACGATTCTGTCCTGCTGCAAATGCCTTTCACTGTAAAAAGAGGTTAGATGAAGAGCAAGCTCCTCTTCAGTAAGCATGGGCCTCAAGTATAAGCCGAGTGAGTGGGATCAAGTGGCAGTTGTCCTTTTCATTGAGGTTCGGCAGTTGAACTTTAATCCCGGATGGCCCGAGTGTGCTGCTTTAATATATCTCAAAAGAATCTGCTGTGATATAGCCGTAAAGATGCACAAAATAATTTGAGCTTGCACTGTAATTGCAGTTATTTCCTCAGACGTCTTGGCAGCGTCAATGGAATTTTATTTATAGCTTTCCCACAAGTGATGGCAGATCACAAATACAGTGTGCAAACAGGGAGATAACAGCGTTTCTCCCACCATTAGGCTTTCTCAATAAAGCTTGAGGACCTGGAAGTCTCTGGGTCTGAGTCGTGTTCTAGCCTCGATTAATCGAGCATGATGTGCTGGTGCCTCGCGCTCATGTTTTCATCCTGCGCTTGGTTTTTTTGCCCTTCTTTTAGGTACAATGGCTCTCTTCCAAGTGGAGACCGTGGGCGCAGAAAGAGCCGCTTCGCTCTGTACCGAAGGGCCAAGGCCAACGGCGTCAAGCCCAGTGCTGTGCACATCCTCAACACACCACAGGACAGCAAGGTGTGTGTGTGCATGTTAGTGTATTGTATGTTTTATCAGCGTGTAACATTATTTTCCTTCCTGTGACTCCCTGTTGTTCTATATAAATGAACCAGAGGAAGGATGACTAAGCATGTGGACTGATGAATGTGGGCTGTCCATCCTTGTGTGTGTGTGTGTGTGTGTGTGTGTGTGTGTGTGTGTGGGTGTGTGGGTGTGTGTTGTATGATGATAAAGATAAAAGATAAATTAAAAATTCTATCACTTCCAGGTCATTGTCACATGCTGCTATCACATGCAACATGAAAGTATGAAGCTTTTATTTTATTCATGTAGGTACATCTTATGGACTTTTGAGTAACAGTGTAATTCAGTCCGATGTTTGTTCTGTCAAGACAACGAAAGACTTTTCCAGAAGACAAGTGCATTAAGTCTTGCTTGTTGCTATTGTTGTTGCAGGCTGTCAACAGCAGAGGGCAGCACAGCATCTCTTTCACGCTGTCCCGTAACCAGACGGTGGTGGTGGAGTACTGCCATGACAACAACACAGACATGTTCCAGGTAACACACCGAGGAAATCAAGAAAACAGGGTCAACCTTTCAGACATCCTCCTAATGTCTTGTTTTGCAACAAACGTAATCCTAGAATTGTTTTTCTCCCAAAATATGCTGTTATGTAATGTCATCAAAGGAACTTCTACAGTAGGTAGATAATTTTGGTTCAGAACTGTGACCATTAGGAATAAAGACGTGTGTGGAAAATCTCCAAAAAAGTCAGTTTTTATACACAAAGTTCTGCTCTTATAATAATATCACATATTTATTTAATGGTGAAGTATCTTTCACTTAGCAATAAAAGCCACAATCATGTGGGAAACAAAATTCTTTAGGTTGTCCAAAAACCTACATGGAGCTAGTGTGAATCTAAAACTATTAATGATTGTGTAGTTCTGTATAACAATAGCAATCACTCTGAAAGGCATTTGTTTTGATGAATGGTGTCTGAGGCTATCAGTGAATTACAGTGAGCATTTCTCCGTGCTGTACTCTGCAGATTGGACGCTCCACAGAAAGTCCCATTGACTTTGTGGTGACGGACACCTCTGGAGGGGGAAAGGAGGGGGAGGACCCCTCCATTGCTCCCAGCACCATCTCACGTTTTGCCTGCAGAGTGGTGTGTGAACGCAACCCACCTTACACTGCACGCATCTACGCCGCCGGCTTTGACTCTTCCAAAAATATCTTCTTAGGGGTGAGTAGACTGAGCATCCAACCAACAAAGGTTTCTAATCAAAGGTGTATTTTTGGAATTAGTATTGGTATTGAAGTAATTTAAAATGCTTATAAACCTCGTGAACAAAGATAAAGCTAGGGTTTGACAATTCGCCATTCTTTTTTTTACCTTTTGTAAATCATTTGAATTTGATCATGAATGATTTATATGTCTGTGCCACCACAGGAGAAAGCAACCAAATGGAAAAACCCTGATGGCCATATGGACGGCCTGACCACCAACGGGGTGCTAGTGATGCACCCGGAGGGGTTCCCAGAGGACCCCAAGCAAGGTCTGTGGAGGGAGATCTCTGTTTGTGGAGATGTGTACGCCCTGCGGGAGACACGCTCTGGACCCAGCCGGGGCAAACTGGTGAGTGGCTGCCTGTGTGGCTACCATGTCCACGTTGCTTTTCAGCCCCATCATCAAGGTTTGTTTTTGGTTTGATTGTAAGCATGTGTGTCTGTCTGTGTATCGATCTCTGCAGGCGGAGGGTGAGAGCAGTGCACTACGTGATGGTTCCCTGGTTGACCTATGCGGTGCCACCCTGCTGTGGCGTACAGGTGAGGGGCTCATGCGTGCTCCCACCCTGCGTCACCTGGAAGCACTTCGCCAGGAGCTCAATGCGTCCCGGCCCCAGTGTCCCGTTGGCCTCAGTACACTGGCCTTCCCCAGCCTGCCACGCAGCCACAGGTAACAGGATGTTGCTTCATCTCCAGTAGCTAGCCTATAAAGAATATATAACTGCCTCTACAATGGCCGTGTTCTGTGTTCGCCAGGAGTTCACACAAAGTTAAAAATACTGACAATTGATGTGTTACTTCAGCCTTGAAGAGCGTCAGCCGTGGGTCTACCTCGCTTGCGGCCATGTCCATGGACGCCACGACTGGGGCCAGAGATCCGAGGGAGTGGAGGAGCCAGGAGAGGGCGATGGTCCCACAGCCCGCCGAGAATGTCCCCTGTGCAGGAGTGTGGGTCCCTACGTGCCCCTGTGGCTGGGCTGCGAGCCTGCTGTGTACGTGGACGCTGGAGCTCCCACTCACGGTTTTGTGCCGTGCGGCCACGTCACCTCGGAGAGGACAGCCAGGTACTGGGCCGAGACCCCGCTCCCCCACGGGACGCACGCCTTCAGACCCATCTGCCCCTTCTGCTCCACTGCCCTCAGCACCCCCGGCTGGACACGGCTCATCTTCCAGGGCCCCATCGACTAGTCGCCACACCTCAGCAAACCCTATCACAGTAACAGGAAGATGCCTGAGCTTCATTCGTGTTGCAAACGTTGATCAGTGTTCAGTATGGATAGGTAATCGATTAGGAGTGTCATTTTCACGTTACATAAGCATGTGTGTTCTACACTCAGGTCACGCATTCAGAGTGTATAACAAACACTGTCCATCGTTGTTACTGAATGAAGCCCAAGGCTGAAGAACCCTTTCCCTTGTTTATCCTTTGATGCTTGTTGATTGGTATAAGATCTGGAGAATAGATGAAAAAACATGACAGAATACTTACTCTAAACTCTACGTGGTGTCCAGTCATTCCCACCAAATACTACACAAGCTGATTTCACTGATTGCCCAACTTCATAATGTCATAAGTAAAACTGTATATATACAGGAGCTTAAACAATGCTGCTTGACCCTTTTCAAACCATTATAATCACTCCATTATCAAATGACACAACCTTCCACTAATTATATACTATGTCAAGCCATGTATGAAATGGCATGTAGCTTTTTGCACATAAGAAAGGAATGGCCTTTTCACTCAGTTGATCTGCAGCGTCTTACACGTCTGCGGCGTCTGTGTGTCCTTGTGGTGAAAAACCACATCTTGCACTTCTCGCCTGCCTGATACCCGACCACTACTTAATTTCTAAAAACTTGTTACTGTAATTGTTGTGAAATGCTGCCACTCAGTCTTTATTAGCTGTGGCAGCTCTTTGATCACCATACAATATAACCCATCTGGCCTCAGCTTCACCTTTATTTCACATCAAGTCTCTGTTTAGATTTGCATGCTGACTCTGTTTTCCTTCCTGAATGACCAGCTGATTTATATTCATGGCTGTGTCCTCAGCAGGCCGTATTAACTCCTAACTCCTCCACAAGGTGAGATCACAGGCTTCTATTCAGCGTTTCAAGTTCCAAGTGATTCATGGAGGGAAACATATTAACCATTAACATCTGAGCATGTGCAGTTTTCATCTTTTGTCTTCATGTATCCTTTTAGTGTGAAATCTATGCAGAGAGACCCCATAAATGAGACTCCTTGTGTAGTATCAGGTTGGAATGAAAGCCAGCAGATTCTTTGATTATCTCTGAGGCACCAGAGGGAACACACTAAAGAAAACTGTATGATCGCACCACACAGAGTTCACCTGCGAAGGCCAGATCTTATCCTGATTTATCAAGCAGACCAAGGATAAGCAGGGGCTGGGAATGAAACCGGGTAAAAATCCACTTCATAACTCTCTACAGCAATAATAGCACTCCCATAGATAAGCTAGATGTTGTGCTATGTTTAGCCAAGTGTTAGTGGTCACTTCAAACATGGCTGAAATGGTTTCCAGGTTAAGGGCTCAACCAGAGGCGTGTTCAATGTCATGATTTATGTCATTTCCAAATGAGGTCTTAGACCCGTGATCTAAGTGTGTGTGATGTAACCAAAGCACTAGAATCAGTGATTAAACACCTGACATGTATTTAAATACTCATTTCAGATGCACTAGCAGCCTAAACACACAAAAATGAGCATGTTTAGGCTGCAGAAGAACACAACAGCTGTCATAAAAGAACATACTGCTGTTAATTTGAACACACTTCTGGTTACTGAATTATGCTAAACAGGGTCCATGTTTGTATGATGGAGTGTCAAAAAGGTTTGACCTTGCTTAACCTCAAAAGATGACCTTTTTTCTTTTTGGGTTTCAAAGAAAACTATTTTGTTAGGAAATGGGGAGGGCTTTTTTTGGGGAAGCGGGAGGAATTCTTTTAGATGTTCAGTGTTAAAAAAACAAAACAACTATTTTTCTAACTGATAATTGGTTTTAGTTAACTGTTGTTACTCAGTGTAAGCAAGTTCTGTATGTTTTCCGAATATTATCCGTGTGGTAGATATAGGAGAGCTTGTGAGTGAGAAAACATTGCCAACACTGTGTCCAACAAACACACACTTAACACACTGCTACCGTAAAAACATTGCCCAGACAATGAATGTAGCCAAATACTCAGGCTATATTTAGCCTTCCCTGGTGCTCATATTGAATGGTCTATATTGTGATACTATTTTTGTAACTGAATATTATGGTGTAGCCTGGTGAACTAGCTCGAAAAAGTCGGATACTTTCAATAATAGCCTCAAGTGTGGAAGACGTATAATTGATAATACACACTCACGTGGAAATTGTGTCTAGCTTGCATGTGCTGAACGTACACATACAGTATGTACACTACACACACACTTACTCGAAAACTTTGCACGGTTGATTGCCAACCTGTTACACATGCTGAGAGCGTTTGCCGCAGACCAAGATGTCTTCCGAGTTCTCAGCTGTCAAAACTGCAGCATTTCTGTTGTTGTTGTTTTTTTTTTTTGGAAGACCTCTCCAAAAGAAAAACAAAAAATAGAGAGAGCGAGCTTAAAAAAAAAAAATCCTCATACTTGATAGATGCGTGATGTTTGTGAATGAGACCTATCGAATCCCACTTTGTACAACTATGCTAATATTTTCCACCAAACCAATTCACTGCGGAAGGATGTCCACACCAAGACTTGTTTTCATTTTGTATTTAGACCGAACACGGAACATCTCAAGCTATTGAAAGTCAGCCTGCTGATTTCAAAATACTATGTTTTCCGTTTGAAGTCTAAATACAAGCTTTAAACTCCCTACAGTGTGGTGGATAATTGACGTAGTGTTGATAATTACTGTAGCTCAGGATTAGTGATTTCAGATTCACGGCTGGCAAGGCCCGAAGGAAGCCTGGTAGACGACACATAAACTAGACATTAGATGTCAGAGTAATCATCTAATGTGATGGCCGAATGATAGAGGGCATACAGTAGGGTAGATCACCACAGGTCTAGGATCAGTCACATATGGGTCTTAATAAAAGGGGAACAGGCTGTGAAAACATCTCGATCAGCTGCCCTTTACTAAGCACGCCAAATCCAGTGAATCCTGCTTTTGAAGGTAATATATACAACAATTCATGTAACGCCATTGGCATGTGGATGGAAGAGTCGTTGCAGCACCCTAATTGGCTTCTAGTTTATGACCTGACATATTTATTTAAGCTGATTTCTTTTTACTTTTCCTTTGTTTTATTCTTGGTTTGAACCCTCTTTGGGTTATAGGTGTCCATATGCAATTTCCTTTCCCTTGTTTTTAGATTTTAGTATCGGTGGATTTTTTCGGACACTATGTTAGCATCGGGTTGTTTAATAACTCCAGTAACATCGTTAGCTCTTCTCTAACTTTGTTTTATATTATATGTATCAGTTGACCTTCATTCCAGATAGCAAAGCCTCAACCTCTGAACTTATGAACTCATCTTATCAAAGGTGAGTGAGTAGCTGACATGTATTATACAGCGTAAAAACCTCACAGTTAATAATGCATTCCTTTTAAATACATCTGTGTTATGTACAGCTATTTTGTATTATTTTATATCATATTCTTCTGTAATCGTCCGGTGCACAGACAATCGCTATACACATGTCAATAAACCTGTAAAAGTTGAATTTGCTCTGTTCTTCTGGTTGCTTTGAATGACTTCTCCTTCAGGGTGTGAAATACTGCAGATCAGCATAAAGTCAGGAATGTGCTTATTGTCCAGAATACAGTTCATTGTATTTAAATGAAGCAAAAAGTAAAGAGGTGTGCTTCTCGTGTGCTGGTGCCAGCAGAGGGCGCTCTCCACCAGCTCTGCAGCTGACAGTGGGGCACACACACTGTGGTGAGGTTGCTCTTGAGTTGCATCACCTCTTTAAAATAATCAACCGTTTTAATGAGCAGTTTTGGCAGTCATGTTCATCACCACGCAAAATGTGATAAGACGCCGCAAATGTCTGCAAAATTACAGAACGCTTGATTTAAAATAGCAGTTTAAAAGACTTAAGTTCGTTCCTTTGCAAGGAATTCAGGGTGTCTGCTGAAAGACTCCTGCAGACCTGCTGAGAGTGGTGGTATTCAGAAGTTTGTTCAGAGACGATTTCACTCTTGAACCACGGGGAGGAGGCTTTTTTCTTTCTTTCAAAGATTATGAAGCCTATTTCATGGGTATGTCAGCGCCACACTATATTTAATCTCTTCCAAAGCATGGGAGGGAGAAAACCAAAAGCCTGCTGAAACTCTATAGAAGAGACAATACGAACATAGTAAATTCTGGCACATGTTAAGATATGCTGTAATTTAATAAATTGTAATAAGTGACACATGTCCTTATGGGTGAGCATATTAACACATTTCTCATTTCATTTTACAGTTTGCTAAAATGCTCCTATAATAATTAAAACATTTTTTCCAGTTTTCAATGCACTCAAAAAAGTAAACTTTGCTGTTGAAGGTTAAATTAAAAATGTTTCACAGTATTAACAGGTTTAGGGATAAAGATAGAGTATAGCGTTTTTTGGGAGGCCTTCACATTCAAAGCACAGAACTTGACTGATTAACAGTGAAAAAGTTGTTTTGCAGCTTGTCCTTGACACTTTAAATGAGGGCAATGTCTTTGTGACTTTAGCCTGGTTTCCACCCAGGGATATATTTTAATGTGGGAGAAACTCTCTATGTTGTTGCTGACAAAATATGACTGATTTGAATTTGCCAAATAATTCATCTGCGCTGTGCTTTAAGTGCAGACAAGAGAACAGAGTGACAGCTGGACGCAGGGGAGAGGAAGTGTCTGATGTTGTTCGTTCAATTCTTTTTTGATTTCAAGGCTGCATTACCAATCAGGTGAAGTGGGTAACTGTCCCATGGAGGTCCCCAGACCCCCAGGGGATCCCAAAAGCCCCAGGTACTCTGTGTAGCAGATTAATTAAACTTTCTTTGTTTAAATATACTCCTAAAGCACAATACCAACTGGCAGGAGGCCTTAAAGCTGCACTAATCAACATTTTTATATAAACAGTTGCTCATATACAGTTATGAAAGGGGTGACTTGTAGGGATTAACCCACAGAGAAATATTATGCGACTGTAGTTCCCCTCAGCTCTACACAGAGTTTTAGCATCTTTCAGCTCACTGTTTTGGTTTTACGGCCTGCAATTTTACTGTTTTGGGTTCACGCAACATTCTCATCAACATTGTTTCCAGCAGCGGTATGTTGCTGATATTTTCATTGAAAAAAAAAAACCCAAACAATGTATGCTACCTGCTCAGCGCCAAACAGCAGATTGACAAAATTAGAGTGAATGTTGGATTTATTCATCAGGTTGGCAGAAACACAACTCCAAAGGAACGTTAACGTTGCTCTGTATCTCCTTAATGTGTAAATATGCAGCTAGTTGCTAACACGTTAGCCACATCAACTTTGCCCACAAGTTATGCCCAGAAGTGTTATTGCTGCTTTGAGGTGACTCCTGCTTCAGTACCTAAACTTGGGGCAATTTGTGTCAAAATCTAGCTGTAGTACTTTTATAATTTAAGATTATAAAATGAAATATTCCATCATAGGAAACACTGTACATATGGCACAGAGAGGGAAGGAACAGGGTTAATAGGGGGCCAGCAGCTCACTTGCAGGTTTATTCTGCCATGCTCAGTGTGTGTGTGTGTGTGTGTGTGTGTGTGTGTGTGTGTCATGGGACATAGCATAGATGATGGAGGCAGGGTTTAGCAATAGAGTTCAATTCTCAGTGGAGGGATTTGTAGGTTTTGATCCAAGCTAATTAATGTGAAACCCTCAATGGGGAGTAATGGGTATCCGTGGCTGGGAAGTTTGAAGGGGACTGTGTGTGTGTGTTTTCATGCATATGTCTGTGTGCGTGCATGGACACTAACACAGTGTATGAGCTTGCGCAAGTGAGGAGCATGTGAAGGCGTCTGAGTTGGTGTGTGTGTGTGAGTGAGTGTTAATCAACGACTCGGAAATCTTCCTCTCCGTAACTCTCGGCGGACTCACTCTGGAGGTAGCAGGGGGCGTTCATACCATTGTTCCATCAATCCACCCATTAACTACAAACACTGGGAAACTTTAATTAAGCTGGGGCCACAGACGATTAATTAACTTTAAGACTTTCATTTCTTTTTTCTCTCCTTCTACACATTTCACTAAGTCACCGAGCCATAGAAAGTGTTAATTTAGCCACATAATTTACAAATCCAATTAAAGCCAATATTAAGGCATCACAAGCTGCTGTCCTGTGTTCTCTAGTCTTATAAGACTATTCTCTTTTGTGGCTCGACTAGCAGTGAATGCCAGCACACGTAAGCTGAGCAGAATGTATTAAACAGGGGTTAAGAGTTGTAATAAGTTTGATTATTTTATGGAGTTTATTATGCAGTGTTATCCTGTTAGGGAGGTGATGTTGTGGCAGCGGGTTGGTAATCCGGACTGTCTTGTGTCTCACCAAGTGGTCCCCCACTCTGCCGCCATGGAGGCTGTCTTCACACGTCACTGTTTGAGAAGGGAAGGCCCAGCCTGGATGTGACTGGATGAGAATACGACAGAGGAGGGAATCTGTTTCAACACCTGTCATATACAGCTCATTTAAGCCTTCAGGAATATACTTCCTCACTGTGGCAGTGATGAGAGGCCTGCTGATGATGCTACTTCAGTTTCTACCAACACTTTTAACCAACCACCAAACCCCGCTCAATTTTATTTTAATACATTTTATACATACATCATTTCAACATTTTACCTTTAATTTCATATACAGCATTATATGTCACCTGTCATTTTTCTGGGCATTAGGGGGACTTTACATTCTACAATCATAAACTTGCACATGGTGGGTATTTATTAGTTTTGAGTTTAGAATGATGATAACCAAATGATCACTAATCGATACCACTTAAAATCACAATAACAATAATATTGAATTCTTGTCTACCCAATGTTGCAGTATTTGGCAACCCACAAACTGTAGACTCTCTGACATCCCTGTAGGTTACTTCCTGACTACCTACTTCCTGTGACTGCTTTCATCTTTGCATATCTTGCCAAGATCTTGAAGACATGATCTTCATAGTTCCAATAATATTGCAGTTTTTCTCCACACTTCGGAGAAAGGTCTGGCTCAACCCTTTATCACTCTGGGATAGGGGGAAAACGCTCTGGCTTGTTTGGATTAAACCAATCACAATTGTCTCGGCCAATGGCCGGCGTATCCCAACAGCCTACATCCGGGGAGTCAGTACGTTAATCAAGCAGTGGAAAGCCCCGCCCACCTGCGTCTTGTCTCGAGTTGAATTTTCTCTGCGCTGGTTTTCTTCACATAAAGGAACTATGTAAGTTTATCCTTACTACCAAAAAAACCCCAATATTTTGAGTTCCAACATAAATAATATTAAAAAATGTTTAACTTCATCTTGTTTTTCTCCATTTGCTCTGGCTGGTTTTGTTTCTAGTGAATTCTCAACAACTAATGTGATCAACTTCATGGCTAGCTTAAATGTGTCAACTGTAACTAGCTAGCTAATGTTGGCAAGAGCAGTTATGAGGCCTGGGATCTTATAGGCCTGATGGTTTGGTTTCTGTGGAGTTCTGTTATGTCATCTCATGTTGCTTTTATTCACATATATCACAGTGCTGATTTCCAAACCTATTTTATAGCTGAATGGCTATAATAGCTTTATAATGTGACTCACCTTTTTAGCAGTGTTTGTGATTCCTGTTTCATGGAGTCTCAATTCTACAGCTCTGATTTAATGTGTGATACGAGTCCCCTTCCTGGTTGTTTATATTTTCTACTTGAAACTCAGCTAATTTATCTTTCAATTGCTGTTCCTGTTTCATTTGTATCTTGCTGTTGAAACCGAGCTAATTTGTCTTTCGTGTTTCCCATTTTGATGAGGGAAGTGCTCCAGCAGTGGCGTCCCTCTGCTGCTAAATGAATATAGGCCAAACGCTCCTCTGTTCCCACATCTTCCCAAAGTTTCTTCTTTTCCTCCCTGACGTTGCTCTCGCTCTCAGCGTGACCAATAACAGCCCCGAGGAGGCATCGCTGTAATTCCCTGTAAATGACAACTAATGAAGATGGTATTTCCCCTCATTACTTTGTGTCTTTGAGGGGGCTGGGCTGTCAGTGGCTCTCGGTTGATGCAAGCCAGTGTCACTTTTATTTTACTCCCTGCTATCCACTCATGGTTGGAAAACTTAAGTGTTCCTCTTTTCTTTTTCCCTCTCCTCAGCACCTTCAATGGGCAGGGATGAGCGCTCTCCTCTTCTGGCTGTATCACACACACGCTCAGTTAGCATCGCATGGTAGGTGAGAGCCATTTTGAAAACATTTCTCATTACACCTTATCACTGGGGCACAGAGGGGGGCAACATGAAGCAAATTAGAGGGGTGAATGAGAGACAGAGAGCGAAGGAAGGAGGGAGGGCTGGAGACATCAAAGTGTTCCTGCTCTATTTAAATTGAGTGATCTTGTGTGAAAGATCCCCACTACATAAAGATTAACCCCATCCTCCTTCCCTCCCACACACACACACACACAGCTAATATCACACACCCACTTACCCTTGGATTTATGTGTCAAGGGTTAATAACTATGAGGATGAGGACACTGGGGGGGCGTTCATGTGGGGTGTTTCTGCAGATGCCCATCAATGTGTGAGAGCATTATATGTAGTATATGTAGAATGTGTGTATGTTTGTAGGCATGCGAGGATGTTGGTGTGTACGAGTAGAGAGGGGGAAGAGAGGGAGAGAGACTGGGTGCACACAAGCAGGGAGGTAGACATCACACAGCAAGTGCGGGAGAGGCTCAGTTTCATCTCAAACCGACGGACTGACATGTTACAAATCCCACCAGCAGCAGCACTGAACAGACCTGCCAGCACTCCTCAGGAAAAGGCTCACACACACTCACACTCAGAGACAGACAGAGAGGCGGCGTGAGAGTTGATCTGTTGCCTGTTTCCCTCCAGTTTCATCATGTCCTTTAGCTAAATGCAAATTGTGGTCCCTTTCAGTACATTGTAGAATGTGAGAGTAGTGGTATCTGTATGCGTGTGTGTTTATGAGCCTTTCATTTCCTGTCTGTCTGTGTGTGTCTTTCTGTGTGTGTAGGTATGTTTCTCTATCTGTTTGTCCCTGTTGTCTTCAGTATATGAAAGAGTGCGTGTGTGCATCCTGTGTCTTCCCCAAGTGTGTGTGTGCCTGCTCAATCCTGCCCGGTGGATTAGTGACGTCGGCGGAACTCACCCTCTCCCTCTGATAAGGCCACGCGCCGCTGCCTCCCGCTCTCTGCTCCCCGTGCTCAATTTCAGATAGTGCTAATGGAATCTGTCCTGCGCGATTGTAATGCGAGCGAGACTCATTTTCCACGGAGCTTGGAGCTGTCAGCTTGGCAGGACTGTTGGGAGGGTTTGGGAGGAGGAGGAGGGGGAGAGCCGACGAAGAGAGGGTTGATGGGAGGACGAGGAAGGAGAGGCTGATGAGGAGGGTGTGCGAGTGTGTGTTTATGTGTGTCTGACGTGTGTTATGGTAGGCCTCCTCCCTCTTGTCAGGAAGCTGTAGTGTAGCTTCCCACACGTTGCCCATCATGGTGCATATCTGTGCACACATAAACGCACACATTTCCAGGTCTACACTACCTAGTTAACATATGGTGACTTAAGTTTTTGACACAGCACAGGTTGGATTAGTCTTGTCTATCCATGCAGATAGTTTTGGTTTGAAGTGTCCAAGTTATTAGATATTAACGGTTTTCATAGGAACTATTTTATTTTGTCAGTGTAAAGTAGTTCCAGTGAAAACTGTTCACAGTGAGATCTTTTGATTATTCAGATAAACAAGATTATTGTTATGTTGCTGGAAGAGACACGTTGCTGTTGATTTGGTATTTTGTTTTATGTAATTTTTCAATACTGTGAGCGCCCTGGAAAATTATGCCTTTTACCTCCATTGTACAGGGGTGGAGGCAGAATAAGAGACAGATATGTTTAAACCTGGACACATTCTGTGGCCTTCATCAGTGGATGAAATTTGCTTAGTTGTCATTAAAAAATGTATGAAGTGGAAAAAGTCAAAACGCTGACAAAATGTGATTTGTTATTATTATTTTGGCTGTAAACTCCCTAATACAGTAGACCTGTTTTACAGCAACATTTTGACTAGTCATGGTAGGCAAGGCACAGGTGTTACTGATAACATTAATGATGGGGGCCATTTCTTCAATGAAAAATGTAATAACCGATTATATATTATTAGGTGCATTTTAAGTGTTTCATGATACATTTTTAACAAGCATCTCTGCTGTGTGTACTACGCCAACGATAAACACACCCACAAACATGGGTTTGATCACCTAAAACTGCGATAGTGTCCAGTCCAGATGACCCACCATTGCTGACATCTGGATCCATCTTGGCCCATCATCGTAACTTTCCCCTGACTAATACTGGTTTCTGAAAGGACCATTTTACACTTCAAAAATCAACTTGTCAGTTCTCTCTGGTGAACAAACTGCATGTATGTAATGGGGACACTGCTTCTAAATAATATAATATTATTAAATAACCTGTACTGCAGCTCATTACAATTGTTACATTTTTAATCGCAATATTACTACCAAAATCAGTATAATAACTGATTACAAAAAATGGTTACAGTGTGCTCTCAAAATGTGTATTACATTATAGGCCAGTTATTACATTATCCGTTTTTATTTCATTTTTGTGTTATATTATCAGCAGTTCTTACGTCAGTTTCTACTGAGGCAAACATTTTTTTGGATAAACTTCTTATTAATGTGAGATTCCCCTACAGACAAACAGAATTTTCTGCCCTGATATGTTTTTCTTGTGTGTTTGAACCTGTGTGTGATTCAAAGAGCAGCCTGCAGGTGGCAGTGTTTGCATGATGAACAGTATAAGAGTATAGCTGCTGACCACTGGACCAGCCCTCCTCCCTGAACATCCCTCTGCTCTCCACTTTGTTCCATTTTTGCATTTGTCTGTACTCTTTTTTGTCTCTCTCATTCATCTTTGTTATTTGTATTCATTACTGAGTAAAATTATTCGTTTTCAGAAGTGAATTCACAGCTCAGCTTCAGTAGACCTAAAGTTGAGCATGATATATTTTTTCTCCTTTTGTGAGCACCAACAAAACAAATTCCTAGCAATGGTTGTTGGCATAAACTGTGTTTTTTCAGAGGAATTAAGCGAGAAATTCAGTCCAGTCCAACCGTACACAGGCCAGGCAGTTCACTCAGGTCAGGCCATACAAGTCACTATGTGACGCTGCTTCTCTTCCTGTCCCAGTCTCTGCTCATTCACTGCCACTCGGTTCAGGGAAGAGAAGGAAATACCAATTTGGCAGCGCTACAGGGATTACAGTGGTAGTGGGCATTTTTAATCTGGGACAGACTGTGGCATTTGTCTGCACTTAAAGCTGTCATCAGTCCTGCCCCGTCTATCTTCCTGTCACCCCGTCCCATCCTGTTAAAAAAAACAACATGAAACACTGCTGGAGCTGATTAGACTCTTCAAAATAAATAAATAAAATAAATAAACTGCAACCCAAATCTCACAGCAAGGGGTTTATGCACTCAGAGCCCCCATTACTGGTACTCTACCCCCTGGGAAGAGTTGAGTGTCAACAGACCCTCCCCTTGCAGGGGTGGAGGAGGGTCTCCATCATAGACATTAAATGAAATGTGTAAATGAAGGAAGAGTATTTTGATATAAACAAATAATGTGTATAGAGGTCATAAAGGGTCAGAACTGTGCAGTTTAACCTAATGCAGCTGAAGAAAACTGCAACCGAAGTGCAAAAAAACCTCTAATGGCCTCAAATCCAACGTTATACAAAGAGCGTGAGGGGACATATATGCTTCTGCACACACACAAACAGAGCAGCACACATGCAAAAGAGCATATGCTTAATCACCACTGGAGTTTCCCAGGAAATAAAAAAGCCTCTGTGGATTAAATCCTTCGAGCTGAACATTAGAGAAGTGCAGAGTTCAGCTCTTACAGAAAAAAAGGCAAATCATTATCTTCCAGAGAGAGAGGGGAAGAATCAGAGGTTGAAGGCGGCGGGCTGTGATACTGAGGAAGAAAGGCGTCACGTTGCGAGGAAGACAGACTGATAAAAGAACGAAGCCATCGGCGGAGGAAGAGAGAAAGGGCCCCACAAATTGGCAAAGGGAAGTCAGGGTCTCTCTGCTTTGCATTTCATTTACATGGCTGGCCGTATCGACCAATCGGATTGGGAGCAGAGCCCGTGGCTTAGGAAGGCGAATAAAGACTCCAAATGCCTTCACTGCTCTCATCCCTCTCTCTCATAATACCCTGTCTGCCCTTCTTTTCTCTCGCTCCCTCTCTTTTCTCTCCTCGCTGTCATAATACCCTTTCTCTCCCCATTCTCTGCTTTCTGGCGTGGTACTATAAGTAGACCCTGTCCGATGTGATAGTGGGATGAGGAGAGGGGAGGGGAGGTGAGGAGGAAGAGGAGGGGAGCTTGCAGGGATGACTTTTGCTGCCACCCACTAGAAGTAAAAAAAGCAAGATTGTGCATGTGTGTGTTTGCATATGTGGGTATTTGTGGGCGCATGTGCACACGTGTAGTGTTTTTGTTTTTTTCCAGATATTAACCGAACACAAGCAGAAGCACTTTCATCCGATGTTTTTTGTTGTTTTTGTTGTTGTTGTTTGGGGAAAGGTTCCTTTGGTGTTCACCTGCATGACACACATAATATAACACCAGCAGAACATTTTATTATCCTGACAAATCCATTGCCATAGAGCACATGCAAACACACACACACGACCATAGAAGACATAATACATGCTAATTAATTTAGAAGTGCTCTATAATTAATGGTAATAATGTCTGTGCAATTACATATTACACATTGTAGATCATAATTAAGAGTGATAGCTATCGTTTGACTTTTTTTATGTATAGTCGATGGTGCTGTTCCTCAGTGGAACGCATTAGTACACAAGCACACACACACATACACACACAAAATGATACACTTCCCCTCAAATTCATTTGAATAATGGCATGTAGACAGACACATTAGAAAAACCCATGAATGACCTCAGGCATTTCTCACAGGAGACATGCAACCACTTAACGCTTAAGCACACAACCACACACACACACACTCTCTCACACAGACCTAGAGGGTATAATTTTGTGCCATTTTACGAGTTAATAGTTTACCTTCCATCCATGCAAGAGAGGCCTCCGTCTGCGAGTCAAATGAAAGTTTTGGAAAAAGAGGTGGAGGATGAGACAGGAACTTATTTACTTCCGTCATAGATAATAACTGTATCTATCACTTTAGTGCAGCATATTTAGATGTTCCCTTTGTGCAGCGGAGGTATTGTGATCTTTTACTTTAGTTAAAGTAGCAGTACCTCAGTGTACAAATACTCCATCACAACTAAAACTCTGTATACATAATTTTAGTTAAGTAGAAGTACAGAAGTATTGTCAGCACTATGTACTAGAATAACCAGTTTTTTATTATATCCTTATAGATTTTGGAGCTACTGTATGCTTATGAGAATTCCATCTATGCTCATTCAGAAGAAGATCTGTAGTGCGTCCTTGATGCATTTGTTCAAGCATATAGGCTCCTGGGACTGGCCCTGAACCTAAGGAAGACAATACAAATTGACAATACCAATCGCAAAAGTGTGGCCCACTTTCATCACCTTGGCAGCCTCCTCTCTGTCAGAGCTGACATCGACAAAGAAATACATCATCATATCAGCTGTGCTATTGGGACTTTTATAAAACTCAAGGGAAGAGTTTTTGTGGACCAAGACATCCAATACATACAAAACTGCTTGTTCACAATAGAGTTGTTCTACTGTATGGAGCAGACACATGGACCACCTTGAGCAAACACATCAAAGCCCTGGAGAGTAGCAGGGACCTATTTCTCTCTAAAATGTAGTGGACCACTAGTATAAAGTAGCAGAAAATGGAAATACTCAGGTAAAGTACAAGTACCTCAAAACCACTTACTTCCTCTTACTTTCTGATAATAATCTCCTCAGACCTGCTGTTTATATCCTTTTCCACTGTCAATCCCGATTAAACAGTTTTTAAAATCTTGTATTTACACAGTCTTCCTCAAATATTAGACACATTTAAACCAGGAAACTGTGCAGTGAGAAACACTGATCCATAGGTCTAACTGCTCAGGACATTTCAGCAACTGAAGGTGTGAAGAATATCATCGTGGCCATCATCAACAGAGCACGATTAAATATTTGCTGTCATCTTAGTCTGCTTTATCACTGCCACTTCCCTCCATGCTAAAGTTAATCTGTGATAACACCTTACTCGTCATCATCAGTCATCACCTACATCATCCTCATTATCCTTTTCCCTGCCCAAACACACACACACACATACATACATACATACATACATACACACACAGTACCCCTTATTGCCGTTAATCATCAATAACAATACCTTATTTGTCGGGGAAGAATGTTTACAATGGGATCGCCCCCCTGGGCGTGTGAGCCCCTCCTCCGACACCGCAGTGTGTCAGTGTGCCTCCAATTACTGAGTGCAAACTGAATGAGGTCATAACGGGATGGGGTCATTAGCAAAACAAACCCACTGACCCCGTGGGGCAAAAGAAGGCAAGGAAGAGGGGGAAGACAGTGGCAGAAGATCTCCCCCCAAACATCCCACCATGACTGTATTTACACACTCAATCACGAGCCACCCAAAGGCCTCTTGCTCTTGACCACCGTCCAACAAGTGTAAGAAGTCAAATGCTTTCAAATGTCCCTGAGCACACACAGCACTGGTTTGGCTGTACATCAGGATCTTGGCATCCTTTTACATCACCTTACCGTAGTTTCTGTGATAGGTTTAGTTCAAACATGTCATTAAAATATATCAAGGTGACACTGAAGCCCTGAATTACATCATGCATATAAAAGCAAGTGTTACAGTGATGACTATTACATTTACATGGAAGCAACTGATGGCTACTCTCAAGGCTCTGGATGATGTTTGTAATATTGCTTTCCCTTGTGTCATCACTAGTGACATTTTTCATTCATGTCCCTGTTTTATATGTGAAATTTTTTTAAATGTATAAAGCTGAAATTACCCTTATAACTAACATCCTCACTAAGCCATAGCACTTGAACTTATTTCATATTCCAGATAATACATATTTGGCTTTCTAACCCTAACCCATATTCTTGAAGCAAGTTTGATCATTTGATCAGTATCTAGTTCTATTTTATGCATTCAAATCAACTTTGAATTGAGTTTTAGTGAAAAATTGTGCTTGTGTTCTGCTGCTCAGACTACATGTATGTATTTTAAAAGGGTACTAATTGATTTTATGAACACTTGTAATCCCTGTAGGGATCCCTACTTTAATTCCTGAAAGCCACAGAAGACATTATAGAGGTGCTTTTACTGAATGTCCAGTGCTCCCCATGACTAGCAAATTGACTCTGACATGTAAAGTGGGTGGAATGCCCCTTTAAATTATTGTGGGGAAGTGAGTCAAAGCTCTCAGTAGGCTTCCCTGTACACAATAATGTTAAAGAATAACTAAGCGAATGATGTAGTTAGCCTCTTCAGTTTCTGCCCTCATAAACAAGCCTGTAATAAACACACCTCAGACTGCAACCAAACAAATGACTAAACTTCACTGAATCCGTGTGCTGACTATTCTGCACAGGACATTGTGTAGAGAAAGGCCTGTTGAGTCATCTTTGAGCAGACCCTTTTTGTTGTAACTTAGAGCATGTGGCCTTTAAATAACACGCTGCCAATAGTTGTTGTGAATGACAGTTTTTGTTTTGTGTTTATGTTGTCCACGCTGTTGTTGCTCATGGTGACGTTGTGTTTGAGGACCTTTCTTGGTGACAATCGCCTGTTAGTTTCTCTGTGTTGACGTCACAGTGTTTTTATAGTTAAAAAGTAGGACAGCAGATCTGTTGTGGGTCACAGTGGAGCAGGCATTGCAAAACACCTCCTTGGGCAGCCCCCCCACCCCCCCTTACACATACACACACACACACACACACACACGTTGTTAATGGTGCAATAAGCCTTCCTCAATAAACACATACAAAAATTAATCCACAGAAAAGATCCGCAGTTCAAAATCTCTCCTCCTGCACCTAACAGCGTCAGTCAACATAAACATAAACCTCATCTGCCATGTCACACACTGCGTCCAGAGTCATTATTTTCCAAACTATGAAAATATTGAAGATGCTAAAAGCGATTAGCAGTGAGGCTGTCCGGTGTGTGTGTGTGTGTGTGTCCTTTGTTGGCCGAGGGCATATTTGTGTTTGTGTATCTCCATTGTGACGCGTGTAATCCGCATGCTCTCTAATCCCAGAGCAGGTGGCCAGGCGTGTGGCGGCTGTGGGGGTGCAGAGAGGGCACACTCCTCCTGCTCCCCTAAACACACACACACTAACGCACTCACACACATATGATTGATCCACAAACCCATAAACACATCAATGCTTGCTCCACACACTCTGCTTTAGATTACCACAGGGGAGAGGAAACATAGAGACACACACCTGCCCTCATTCACACACACACACACACACACACACACACCTAATGCCCACCAAACACACACACACACCCTGTTACATGACTTGTAACTGGAGAAAGATCTCCGCAGGGAAGCACGTGCCAGCATTTCCAGTCCGCCCCTCCCCGGCCTCCTCCTCCCTGCGTGCGTCCACAACAGACACGCTCGCCTCCAGGAGCTCATTGCTGCCCTTAACAGGTGGGCGGAGGCAAGGCGGGGCAGGGAGAGAGGCATCTGTCAACAAACTCTGCATTCATCCTCCTCGACTGTACTACCTCTCCATCTGCCCAGAGAGACGGAGTGAGGAGGAAAGTCAATAATGCAATGGAAATTAGGAAACTGACCATCAGCCTGTCCTGTAGCTTACCTGTTGTGTTTTTGATTTATTGTTATAAATGATGTCCTCATTGTTTCTAATTGCAGTAGACGATGATGGAAGATGGACATGAATGGAGTTTGTTAGATTTTCTACACTGTATGGTTTTCTGACAAGCAATGGAAGGCCCCTTGACCTTTGAACTCTGTATTGTAACATCAGCATAGGAGAGGTTTGGCAGTTGATGTCTCTCAACTATCTCAACTGGTGTCTGCTTACTGAGCTGTCGGCACTGGTGTGACCTTATTTTAAGGTGTTCTCGCAGTTGTTTATATATACTTATCATTTGTGATGATGATATGATATTGCTACGAATTTGTGTATATATAGAAAACTACAAAAAATGGCAATCTCTTTGGGTTTTGGCCAGTTTTGGGGTAAAAGTTAGCAGAAAATATTTTATAATTATAATAATTGTACTTTGACCACTGAGCAAACTCCTTGAGTTAAGATTTGTTTACGTTTCGCTAACACCTTTTGGTGATAATCAAACCAAACTATATACTTTTAGTATCAAACAGTCTCGAGTCAAAAGTTGGTATAGTTTAATTGTCTATAGAGAACAGCAACCTTGGTCAGTTTGAATTCATTTCAGTTAAAAAGTCCAATGTTGAGTTTTTATAATGGATCAAAATGTCCATCGAAGTGTCTAAAACCAATCCTGAGGCATAATCCACTTCTATCTATGGTCCATTTGTATGCTGATATTTTTTGCCAAAATATGGCTGAATGTATTGCTTCCATTAGTTGCTCACATGTTTATCTGTCAACATAATCAAACACAATCGCTACCTCTGTAAGGTTAAAGTAAGCTTCTTGTCCCAGTTTTTCCAAGATTGTGTGTTTCTGGATTAATACGTACACTTATTTCCATGTGAACACGGCTCAAATTTGAGGTTTTAGATTGATCCTCTTGCTGTGTTACATCAGTAAAAGTGTGGAGGATACCTTGTTAACAAAGGCGAGTGTGGCACCAACCATACATTTCCAGTTTGATGACTTCAGCAACAAGCTCCAGTCAGCCCAATGCTTGAGTGGACAGTTAGATGAGCTAGTTTAGATCAAACTTTCCTGAAAGGACTTTGCAACAACTACTGTGCAGGTGTGTTTTTGATGTCATTCTCTATGTAGTTGCCCACACTGCGTCCTCCTCGCTGTCCTATAGCTTCCTCGACAAAGCTTCACTCAATCATCTGTTTGCGTCAAATGCTTTTAGCTTCAGCTTATGGATGTAAATTTGGCCATTAAATGCATGTAATCTGTTATTACAACATCTCCCTTTTGCTCTTATAAGGAGATTTATGATTTGTTTTTTCTCCTGCTAATGGTCTGTTCTCATAAAGGCAGGAGTGCTTTGTTGGCTGGATGTCCACTGTCGACATAATCCAGGGTTGTAAAGTCCTGAAGCTAAATGGATGCTTTGAAAAAAAAAAAAGAAAGAAAGAAACATTAACTAGGCATTAACTTTATGTAAAGCACTAATTCTCTAATGGCAATTCATTTTTTTTTACATATGCTGGATTTTCTTTAAACCTGTAATCAGCTTTCTGATTCATGTCTATGCTTGTGTGTGTGTGTGTGTGTGTGTGTGTGTGTGTGTGTGTGTGTGTGTGTGTGTGTGTGTGTGTGTGTGTGTGTGTAACATATGTGTGTTTTCGCAGTGCTGTATTTCCTCAAATGACAATATCTCAGCATTATTGATATTTTGGCTCCCATGTGTAACTCCAGCTATATGATAGCGACGCACAGCTCAAAATCCCAGAGCCACTCAAAAGTCATTCAGTTTAACATTTCACTAATGCTTTCTTTGTAAGAGGTTTGCATACATTCATAACAGTTTTGAAAATCAGTTAATTTGAGTTATTAATGGGTGAGATTAATGTACAGATAATGATACAAATCAGATTTGTATGATTTTAGAGCAGGACTTTGCTAATCTATAAATGGGTTGTCTTAGCCTGCAGGGTTTTTCCACTGAAAAAGATGACTAAGAGAAATCAAACAGCATTTAATTGATTTAAAAAGGACTTCAGAATACACACATTATAGCCTGTGGCCTTCGTCAGTGCACAATGTGCTTACATGATCTTCAGACACTCACAGAAAAGCTATAAATGTGTGTTCTTGATCATTTTATCTATCTAAAAATGCTTTTGTGTTTGGCAGTGTGTCCCTCTCCTCAGAGAAAATTAAAAACATGCATACAGTGTGCCATGGTTGCAATACGAAAATAGCATCAACAGAAGGCGAAGGCAGCTATTATGATTGGAGAAGCACTCAGGAGGTCCAGTTAGTAAGCACTTTCTGCAGCAATTTCCATCGTAAATTGGAAAAGAGCCAAACAAACCTTGTAACAAACATGCCACACAGCCCCATGGTCCTAATTTCCTGCACAATAACACCAAACTCCCCACCTAACAAGATCTGGCACCATCAATGGTAGACTCAAGTTGTCCAACAGTGTTTATATCTAATTTACTTGAGTCTTTATCACATGTCCTGTTTGATGACACTAAGTGACATAAAAATGACACCAAGTGGTCATAAACCTGACAATAATTAGCACTTTAGGCACACATAAATCAGTTAATGTAAGTACTTGGTATTGACTGAGCTGACAAAGTACATTTACTCAAGTACAATTTCAGGTTACTTGAGTATTTTCATTGAATGCTGCTTTCTACTCTTGTACTACTCCACTATTGGGATATAGTGTACTTTTTACTACGCTACATTTACCTGACAGCTGTGTCTTCTCAAACTTCTCAAAAACAAAGCATTAAGATTAAACCAGTGGTTCCCATGATTTTGGCTTGTGATCTCTTATTAAAAAACAGCGTCTACTTTGGGTCCCTTGTCACGTTTCAGATGTTTATGAGTTGTTCGCAGTTTCCAAAGAGACATTTCCTCTCTAAAATTCTCTGATTGTTTCATTTAAATAATTGTTTGAGGCCCAAAGACGTAACATTTCACAAAAAAGCAAAAATCGAATTTGTGTAGCAGAAAGATTTATCTTGTGACGCTTCAGAGGGGGCCAGACCCTGAAGTTGGGACTCTCTGGACTAAACTATCTAACTGTATATAAAGTAGTTTGAAGGTACGAGCGAAATGTACACACTGATCCAACGGTATTTACAATCTAATAATGTATTACGTATAATATATCAGTCATAGGGGTCATTTTTCTGCTGAACAAGTACTTTTACTTTTGATACTTCGAGTACATTTTACCGCTAATTTTTGAATGCAGGAATTTGTTTTTTCAATCGAGTACTTTCACACTGTTCTATTGTACTTTCATTTAATTACAGGGTCTAAATACTTCTTCTACCATTGCTGCTTTTTCAAAAAAAAAAAAAAACCCAAAAAACAACAGCAACATTTACAGTTAAAACAGCTTCAGAAACACTTTCCTTTCTCTGCTTCACATGGTATGTCAACTCTGTGCTTCATCTACCGTATTTCAAATGTGGAAACAATGTTTTAAATTAGAGGTGAATGTCCAACGTGAATCAGGTCCAGATTTTATGTACAAAAATGTCTTCTGGTCAATTTAGTGCATAGAGATAGAAACTGTTTTCCATCAGAATGACAAGATATACCAGGTTTCCCTCTTTCCTCTGTTCAATTTTACACCATAGAGAGGGAGCTGTAAATGAAAGCCTGTAAATTAACATGAGTCCAGCTGCACCTACTTTTGCGTTGCTTTAAGTCCCATTAAAACATCACATGGCAACATTTAGCGTGTGCATCTGATAGAATTGAGTTTAATCTCATCAAATTGTGTAATCCACGAGATGAAATCGCTCTAAACATTACACGGCTTAACACAGTTAGAGAGGGTCATTGAAGAGTTAAGGCTGTGTACTTTTAACCATTTACCATATTCCTCAACCGCCAGTCTGACAGGAGTACAGAAACACTATTGTTTCATTCATTTAAATGAGATTCCATGACTGTTGTTGTTGCAGATGAATTATGTATGTGTTGCTGTGTTGATATGATAGACATCGTCTCTCTGGGAATGTAGGACACATACTTATGCATAACAATAGTGTTCAGTTATTCTCACCAACAAATTGGCCGTTTATCTCCAATGTTCTGTTCTTTATAAAAGAAACTATATTCATCTTATGCTTATTTTATGCAACTGCTGTCGAGAAATCAGGTCCAGATCACACTTCACCAAATGGCGGTTACTGTATTCAAATAGGACTGTTGTCCTCACTAATTCTTTATTCTTAAAAAACAAAGTCACATGGCTGTCAGTGACATTGTACAGCTGATAATAAGGTAGCCTGTTTAAATTAACTCTGATAGCCCTGTTTCAATCATGAATTGTTCGTCATAAACATTTCTTGATGTTTTATGTCATGCCTCTCCTCTCTGCAGACAATATTTGACGTATTGGTTTGTTCCCAATAGGCCCATATTGTATTGGTCTGACTCAAAAACCAATCACCGTCCATGAGCTGACTACAAAAAGAGCCTGATTTGATGATGATTCAAAGTTGATACAAAGCCAATCTGAAATACATTCACATCTAAATCGGCCATCACTGATATGGATTTAGTTGGTTTCAGGTGTTCAGACCTGCCTGTGGTTTTAAAAAGGCTTTTATTATTTTATTCAATTGCTAATTTGACATTTATTAGTGAGCTAGGGTCTAAAAAAGATAATTTATCAGAATATTGCTTTGTAAAGCTCATAGTGGCTGTATCTGTAATGATGAAGGATAGATAGAATCTTTCCTTAATTATCATATTATGTTTTTATGAGCCTATTATTAATATATTTTGTACATAAAGGAAATCAGCCTGTGGCTGTTTTTTTATAACTGCATTTATATATTTACATCATGTTGTCTGTACTTTATTAAAACAAATGAGAAACTGCAGTGTTGCAACTGTCACATAAATTATGAAGCACTTGAGGAATAGATAGGAGGTAATATACCATAAAAAGATAAACAATATCTAGAATTTTATAAATGTTATAAGTTGATAATAGAGATTGAACTTAAACTAGGACTCACTTTAATGTGTAGTACACTGACAGAGACCAACATTATAGTAGCCTACAATATACAGTATATTATTGGGCCATTATTAGAGCCTACAAGGCGATATAAGAATATTTCACCATAAAAAGGTACAATTTGGAGTGCAGCTGGTTAAACACATGCACTGTGTTGTCAGACACCAGTACTGTACGCCTGCTGTAACTAACTGGTTTTGGCCTGACATGGTGAAGTAAAACCAAAAGAAGGCTGTATGTATTCTGACACGTTTTCAGCCCATTTATCTGCTCGCGTTACATGTTTGTCAGCATAAAAAGAGGAGTAAAGTATTGTAGTTTTGAGTAACGTTCCCGTCGCCGCTGTGGAGCCGGATCGAGACGCCCCTCCAGCGGCGGTGGGATCTCCTCACAGCCGCGGTGAAGTGGTGCCGCTTGGGGAAAGCCCTGCCTCAGGGCGGCGGTCGACAAAATGTGCGGTCGCCTCGGCCAAGAAGAAACTTCCGAGGATCTTTTTTTTTTCTTTATTGTTTAACATCCTCAAATGCGATGAGAGGATTAATGAAGCGCGTCTGCCGGACCCATATGTCCCCTTTAGTGCCGCTTGTGCTTAATTAAAACCGAATGGATACTCGGGGGCCCCTGGTCCTCCTGCTGCAGGAGGACTGACTTACTGCTCTCTGCTGACATTTTACTGAACCTGTTGAAGCTTTGAGGACTCTAGGCTCAAGAAGAAAAAATCTTATTTTTATATATTTTTATTATACTACTGTAACAGGCAAAGGTGCCATAAATATATCATTTTATTTACGAGCAGGTTTTTATTTGATTGTGATTTTCCCCTGTAAATTATAGGCTCGCCAATGAGGCTCAGGTTATGTGGCTAAAATTAATTATTGTGTTCTTCCTCAACTGCCTTTCCACATTGTTTTATATTGATATTTGTCTCAATTCGTTTATTTAGCCTATAGGTCAAGATTTTGACATTTTTTGCGTGATCTAACATGTCAAGGCTTGTGCCAACTCCAAACAAATGTAACCGATTAAATCTGTATTATATTATTAATAGGCTAACAATGATGTTTGATAGAGGGATCCCGGACAATAGCTGTTTGTCGCTCTGTAATTGTGTGTGCCACTCGGTGCTAATTGGGGGTCAAATGGGCAACAAAGCACTTGAACGGCAGCAAAAAAAGTCACGCCAGAGTTATAAGAAGCCTCTCTGATATCTCCTGTCACATCCTAATTAGACCGATAGCACGAGCCTTCTTTTTCTTTAATCCACGCACGAGCCCCCTGGACCTGACAGCACTCTGTAAAACCCCACAGAGGCCGCCTGGCTTCATGTCCACACACACACACACACACACACATATGTGCAATACAGGACTAATCACAAGCAATGCAACAGATGCCTGATAACATTTTGATCGAGATTGTTAAAGATTGGATGGATTCTTCATCGTCTATGGACCAAAGGCTTAAAACATCATTTGAAGCTGAACATGATTTCGATTTGTGCAACATGTGTAGATGATGCATAGCCTAACTTAAGTTTCAGCTCAGTCAGCCATCTGCAGATTGATGGAAACTATGTCTTTAACACCTGTTTACCCACCTTTATATGGATCACAAACTGAGTTGCTGTTTGGAGCCTTAACGTCCACTTCCCTGTCTGCTGTTTTCTTGTGTGTATCACCCGTCTTTAAACTCGTGTTTGCCTCTGGACTGTTGAGCAGCAGAGCTCATTTCACATGTCTCCGTGTGAACTGGCCAGCGGTGCGCCCTGAACCAAAGAGCAGCCGTCAATAAAAATGTTGGATTATCCTCTTTATGGGACGGGATTAACATAGCTCCCCCATAATTCACATTCCTCCCGGCCTGGTCAGAAAGCACGGGCTCTAGTGATGTAGCAGTAGAAATATAAAAAGAGGGGCAAATTAAAATGACATTTGATAATTGACCTTTAATTTATTTGGCACTGCTGGCTCTTTAAATGTAAGATTTACGCCAAACCAGAAAGTGTCAGATGTGAATAAACATGTGGGTAAAATGAGATGGGTTCTCCTTGTTGACATGTTGTGGTGTGTTGTGTGCAGAGACAGGCGATAAAAACAATAAACAAAGAAGATTTAGATGGATTTACACATGCAGGCACAGTGTTGGGTCAGGTCAAGTGGTCTTTATTGTTATTTAGTGTGTTTGTGGCCTTCTCACCGCACTTTACAGCTCAAGTGGACCTTGCTTTGCCTCTGGCTTGATTTACCCTGCACTCCATATTCCATTCAACTAATATGTCCGTATAATAATTTATCATTTCAACACTTGAGACACGGAAATAACTCTATCAAATTCACAGCTGGGTTTGTGGCGCATGTATGGCGCGAAGCAAATTTGCATACAGGTAGTACAAAGAATCACAATTTTAAAAGAAATCTAACACAATGTGGGTGGGGGGGGGGGGGGGGGTAATTCAAAAACACATAATGGACATTTATGAGCACACGCAAACGGACTGATTGTCTCTTATAACTACTTTTAAACATATTTCTCATAAATTAATAGTGCATCCAGGTTCATGTCAGAGCTGCTCTCTCTCTCTCACACACACACACTCTACAACACACACACACACACACACTCATGCACAACGCTTTGATCAAAGGGGCCCTTCAGCGTGCCAACAAAATAAAAAAAAAAGACAAGAGAGGGGAGTCTTTAAGGAGCTTAGAAGAAACCCTGACCTATTCCTCAAACTCAACCAAGTTAGGCTTTAGGATCTTTCGCTCTTTTGATCCTTTTTTTCCTTTTGGTCAACACATTTGTTCCGTGTCCTTGATCAAAGTCAGTCTGAATGTTCAATAAATTAACCCAACAAGTGAGACAACCGGCCGGCAGTCCTGTTCTGCTCTGCCCGAGGTAGCAGTTGGGGCCTGCGGTCGTGGGAAAACGCCGCACTTGCAGATCCCAACCTTGGGTTTTAATTTGCCTGTATAGTCTGCAGTTTTTGAAAATGTGTCCCTTTTTAATTCTCTCCTCTCACAACACTTGAAATTTCCACGCTGCTTGGTCTTTGTAATCCAAACAGTCCGCGTTGAAATTGAGCTTCCATGAGGAGGCTGTTTGGTCCTTATAGTCCAGGCAGTCTGCAGCGCCGCTGAAGCCCAGTCCCGCCGCCCCGTACGCCGACGAGGAGAGGGAGGACGCAGGGCTCAGGTGGCTGGACACCCCGCTGCTGCCCATGGGGCTCATGGCGGAGCCCGCAGCGGATAGCTGGTGGTGCATAGGCGAAAGGTAGGAACCGCAGTCCATCCCGGTGAAGTAGGACGAGGAGCCCGTGTAGCCCTGGTTGTAGCCCGATGCCTGGGTGTAGGTCATGGGATAAGAGCGCTGCATGCAGGAGGAGGAGGAGGTAGACATCGGGTCGGAGAGCGGCGAGATGGAGGCCGGGCTCCAGATAGACACCGGCGCCGCGCTGCTGCTCACAGCCGGGAGAGTGGTGCTCGAGGGCGGCGTGAACTGCCCGCTGGCCCCGCTCTCTGAGCTGACCTCTCTGACCGGAGAGCCTTTCTTTTTCACCGGCTTGCTGACAGCCTTGTTCGGCACTCCACTTTGTGTTTGCTGGGCCTGCTGGCGATGTTTGGCCCGTCGGTTTTTGAACCATACCTGGAAGAAAAATGCGTTTAAATAAATTTAGTTTGACTATAAAGACATTTGGGTTTTGGAAATGTTCTTTTGGCTGTTTCCAGGTTTAAATATACTCCACAAACCCCGCAGTGTAATGGTAAATTGAAAAATGGGTAAGTTCAATATTCAAGGTATCACAAAGCCAAATAAAAAAAAAAATCATTACATCTCATCTCTATTTTCCAGACTATCCATTATATTCATTGTTTTGTAATACTTACGTAATACTTTACATTTTGTCAAATTATATCTAAACTCTGAAAATAGAAAAGTGAGTTAGGCCTACTTAAAAAGCGAGTTTATAATGTAAATATCATCGTCTCAAGAGGTGACTGTTATCAAGCTCTTCTCCAACAATGGGACACTTTGCCCTGAAGTGGAGTGTCTCGCCTCTCAGAGACAAATGACCAATTATCGATCTCCCATTAATTAACTGTGTGGCTGAGGTGTTTGTGTTGGAGACTCACCTGCACGCGGGATTCAGGCAGGTTGATCTTTAAGGCCACCTCCTCTCTCATGAAGATGTCAGGGTACCGAGTCTTTCCGAACAAGTTCTCGAGCACGTCGAGCTGGGCCCGAGTGAAGGTCGTCCTCTCTCTCCTCTGTTTGCGAGGGGCTCCTGATAAGATGAGGGGAAAACAATGATTATGAGTTACAGCTTGATCATTTAAAATATGCCAACTTCTGTAAATTGATTGTCAAACTGTCAAATATAACCCTATTTTATAAATGATACTTAAACAGTCTGATGTTAGGAGAATTACAAATAGCCTAGAAATTAATCAGTCAGATCTTAATGTAAACAAGACTTGTGTTGATCATTGCAAATAATTCTGGCCACTTTCAGGTTATTCAATACACATAAATACTAAACTAAATCTAAACGGTTGCACCCTGGCGTGTATTACCTTGGTATCCCATTGAAGGATGCAGCAGGTCCACTCCTGAGGTAGATAAGCTCAGTCCGTTCACCGTGTACGGCGGCTGCTTCAAATAGGACATCATGCTGGCGGCTGGACGAGGGGGCACCAAGGAGAAGAAATGCGAAAAATGGGGCAGAAAATAGTGTTTTAATCCTCTCGCGTCTCCGTTTGGTATTTCACCTCGTCCAGATCGACCTGAAGCAGGACGCAAAACAGGAAAGGTTCTAAGGTTTTTTCGTCTGTGTCCGCTGATTTTTAGGCGCAGCCTTCACGCACCACGGTGGGTTTAAAGAAGTGGGCGTCCTCGGACTCGCAGGGCTCTTAAAGCCGAGTGGAGACCCCCAGCTGTCCCTGCTGGACTGAGGATGCTCTGTCTGGCTGACAGGCGTTTACGCCATCACCCCCCACCACCACACACACACACTAACTGCTACTATGACCCCGCCCCTTATTACCCCCCCTCCCCAAACACACTCCTCTCCTCCTCTCCTAGTACCACCAAAACAAAACATTGTCGTTAAAATGCGCACACTCGTTGGGCCCCAACCGAGCTCGCAATTAGCATATACCCACAGGTTAGGCGAAGCTAAATAGACAGCTGATTGGGGGGCCATTTGCAGAAACAAAGCCCACTGTTGACAGATAAGTAATGCTGATAACAAAAGACTTTAGGGAACAAACAAAGAAGCCAATACTGCAAACTGAGCGCTCATTCAAATACAACTGAGCATCTTCAATTCTATATCTCGGGCCTATTGTTAGTTTCCACTAAAACCCTTGTACATTCAAATGTAACGAAATTAAAATACGAAGGACAACTTCAGCGAATAATTTGAAACATGGAGGCATTCCCCAAAGTGAATTCTGACATATTATTGAGACTCCTCGGGGCTCCTCCTTTCCTAATGAATTGCTCCCGGTAATTAGATTTGGAAGGTGAGACTATCGAAAAGTGTTGATTAGAGAGGAGCACTTAATCTTAATCTAAACAAACAAGGAGATGGACCACTAAATTAGTCTCCAGGTATTATGGGGGGGGGGGGGGGGGGGTAAGTTTTACAGGAGAAATTTTAGTGTCCTATTTTACTTCTAAAATGATTCAGCTCTTCCTTTCACTTTATCTAAACGAGGTCCGTTAACATCTTATTAAAATAATCGAACAAATTATTCAAACTTTTATAATGACGAAAAAAACAAACTAAATACACACTAAATAACATGTAACATTTTAACAAGGATACAATATTCTGTTCTTAGATATTATTATATATTATAGAAATATCATTACTAAATCAAGTATAATCGGGCCACTACATGAATAATTTGTGAGACAAATGTGTAGATTTTGATAGGAATATTACATACATATTATAGGTCTATCATAGGAGATTAAATATGTATACGTTTAATATTAATTAATTTTAGTATAAGAGATACAACCAATATTAAATCTGTTATTTCATTGTTAGATCTAACAGAAAAAAAAACATACACAAAAAACAAAAAATCAAATGTTTGCGAGGCCTTAATATTTTCTTTTTTTTTTAGTAATAGCTAATTAGTCTACGTGCTGCTGTCTGAGGCCTCTCCTAACGTTTCCAGTGACACCTACCTGTAGAATAATGTTCCCAGGACCCCGGGGTGCTCCTCTCTATAGCCGGACCCCTCGTTTTTATAGAGCCAATAACGGCCACTCCAATACTCAATCTGTCACTTTTTTTCACCCCCGGCTACCGGTTGCTCCACATCCGTTCAATAATAAATACCCTGCCCAGCCATTAATTATTATTGGCTACAAGAGATTTTTTTCCTTCTTCGTCTTTCTGTAAGAAATTAACGAGATAATCCGGACGGCACGCGCTGGCCTGATTACAGGACGCCAGCCACGACTCCGCATTCAGGCCTCCTTAATTTTCTGCGTCACGAAAATAAAACAAAGACCGGCATTGTATTTATCAGACCAGCTGACTGCCAGACAACCAACCCCCCCCCCCCCCCCCCCCCCCCGCGCGCCCCCCTACACCCCTTAACCCCAGCACAACCAACCCTACAACTCACTTTCCCAAACTGACACATGCACGTTCATACGGACCTTTAAAACTATTATTATCATTATGATTATTGCTTCGGTCCAGTGGCCTCGTGAACAATTGATTTTTTAAAACATTTTGCAGAAGCTCTATCGTCAAAATGTAATGATAATAATAATAAAATTCACCAATTAAAATTAAAATTCAAGTTCTGATTATTATGCAAATCAACATTTAACTTTATTTTCTAAAATAAATAAAATAAAATGTATTTCCGTTTACAGAGTTTCTTCTAATAGCTTATGTTATAGCCAACAGTTTGATTATAAACTAGAACATTTACTATGAATTTAATGTGATTGAAGATTAAAAAAAAAATCCTGTCAACCTACAACTTGACTTTAGGTGGGTTTCCCCTCCTTTCTCTGCATGGCTGAATACGGCCGGAGTCTGTAGTCTAACAGGCAGCAGTTGGAGTGTATTATCTGAAGTTGTGCACTGCTCCACCGGCCTGCTATTAATCGGTTGAATGCCCCTTTGCTCCGAACGTGCAGCCCACAGAGAAGTTTCAAAGCACGCCTACCCAATTATCTCCCTGTAGGCTATCTGCATTTCCACCGCACGCTTTTAGAATGCGATTCAAATCAAAACCTTCCCACTTGAATTCATCTATACAAATATCAGCCTGCTTAAACAGCGAAAGTTAAATAAACCACTTACTTAAATTGTTTTTTAAAACGTCTTTTTCTAAACGCCCTCTCTCGGCGGCGCAGACTGGTTATATCAAGCGGCTTTGATTAGTTTCCTCCCGGGTAATCTTGTTGGATGCGGATAATACTAAGAGATGCTCGGTATTTATGCAGGGAGAGAGAGACCGCGAGGAATTTTAGCAGCCAATGGAAATGAGAGAAAATATGATGGGCAGAGGTGTGAGAGGATGCAGCAGCTGGAGTAAAAGTGGCCTGGTGGTGGCAACATCAGCTCCAAAGCACCGCTGCTCCCCCTGACGATACTGTGCTACCACGTCTTTATCATTTAAAAACAAAGAACATGTTATAGACACCCCTCTCAGCATTAATAATTGCGTCTACATTTTATTTTCAGTTGGAGAACAAGTGTTTAGAGATGCCCATATAGGTGTGGTGCGTTGACCGAGAGCAACCAATCAGGGCCGAGCACCTGCATGGAGCTCTTCTGAGCTGCAGCTTGCAGACTTATTTGTCAAAATAAGCTGAGCAAGAAAAACTGAAGCAGTGTTTTGTTGCGAGAGGTGAAAATAACTCACATTTTGACTTTATGTACATCTCTAAGGAGATTTAAGAAAAAAAATGGTGGCCCCTGAAGCTGTACACCACTTCTCTGTTGAGCCACTTGATAAATTATAATTTTTTTTATTATCAATGGAGCTCATTCTGCTCTGATCTGTCAGTGCTCGAATCCAGTTGTCCCAGATCAGTGTAAATGCAATAATTTAAACAGGTTTCATTCCATGTTGACAAAACTTTGGCCTCGGCAGCCCCGACTGAAGGTTTCGATTGATGCTCCCAAACAAGCAGCAGGTTAGAGAACTAATTAGGAGTCTACATGCCAGATGAACAGACTGTGAGGCTGCTGGGTTCTTAGACGAGACTAAAATCAATACGACCTTTTAGACTAAAGACTATGGACTCTATAGAAACTCATTTACAGCATTTATGGAATTTGTCGTTATCATTGATTCAGTGCAGCTACGTGAAGTCAGAAAATTGGAGCGAAATTTAAAGGAAACGACTATATTGTTAATATTGTGATTTGATTTTGGTCATTTAAAAGACTTTTTGAAAATCCCTCTTCGCGTGCAGTGTTACTGTAAGTGGAGTTTTCCCGTTCTCCCTCAGCGATCACACTAAAACAAACAGCCTAACCGGGCTTGAGTGTCTGGTCCCCTTGTTGTCCCACAGCGATGTTCTTGGCTCACGCGGAGTCCTTTCATCTTCAGCTCTGATATATAATTCATCGGAAAATATCTAATAGCCCTGGGGAGCGTTTCAGCTAAACGGGGCCGTGGTTGTGAAAAGGTGAAGTCGCTTGTTAATGTCTGTGGCAATATGCCCTCCCCCTGTCTGCGGGCCAATTGACGAAGTCACGGTTTCTCCTGCTGTTAGGGAGACGAATTGAAGGCTAAGAATCGTGGGACTGAGATACGACTCTCTCACGGAGCGCTGGATAATACTGGCTGGCATGAGGGAGGTATGATGTGCTGCCTCCTCTCTCCTCCAGCAGCCTTTTGTTTGCTCTGCAGGACTGGTTAATATGGTGACATGATAGCAAAAATCTGAAGAATCCTTTGTGGCCATGGGATCTCTTAAATCTTCTTCTAAATTCACATTTGGCATACAATATTTATAACCTATAGTGATATAGTCTCATATCTATTTTGAAAAGTGATGAATCAAGAGTAGGCTATCTGGTTTCATTATATGTATTCATTTCAAATGCAAAGTATTGGAAAAGGGTTCTTGTTTTCAGTGTTTGTGGCTCAGAATGCATGTAATTTACCTTTTGTTATAACAGGTCTTTTGACCTTTATCACTGTATATCTCCATAACCTTTTGATTTACTTTTCAAAGGGGCATAGCAGTCTATCTATCTATCTATCTATCTATCTATCTATCTATCTATCTAATCATGGTAGTGCTCAATATTATTGGATCCTCAGTTTTTGCATCAACCATTTCAGTTCACATGAGCTGTCCATCTCAAGGTCAAATCAATGACTTGGCCCACTCAACCGACCCCATCTGTTACACACTGACACACACACAGAACTGTATTGGACATTATGACAGCTTGATTTTTGCCATCTGCACGGCCATCACATTGATAGATTTATTGATAGGCATGGCGGAGGAAGCGATACATGCATTGATGATTCTACAACAAACCAAAATGAGCGTCCATGGATATTGAATTACGGTATTAACCGAAGAGTCTGCATGAGCTTCGGACAGCAGGTGTTTCTGAGGACAACAACAGACACACCAGACAGAGATGGAAGCATGTTGATGTGGGGACTAGTTGCAGGGCTAGTTAGTTAACTAACTAACTGAGAGGCTTCATACCTGGGTATTGGTTAGCCGGCTAGCTTTTAGCCTGGTTGCTAATGAGACAATAAGGTTACACAGTTTATTCAAGAGACGTCTTTCTAGTTTACTACTGTAGCTGGCGAGGTAACAGAGAGCACATTAGCGCTAGTCATTCATAGAAGCTCTCTAACCTTCTCTCTATTTTCTCTGTACAGTACCGTTTACTCCCTCCTTGCATTTTGTTCTTTCTTCCTGTACATCATTTGATTCAGGCAAAAAAAAAGCTTTCCAAGGGAATTAGGTCGTTCATGAAACAATAAGTTAACACTCTTTATTCAACAGCTGTATTTCTTTAACTAATTTCTGTCTCATAACTGAATAAAAAACATGCTTTTTTAGTGTCTGGCAGAGGAGCGTTAAATAAAACTGGATGTTGCAACACAGATAAAAAGCTATGATAGCTAGCTTCCTCCATTTTGCCCTTTCCTGCTCTCCGATTCCTCAAAGGTCTCATTGACCTGTTGGTCAATTTGCACGTCAGCAGGCGGCCAGCTGACAGACTCTTTGCTATAAATTTACTTGGTTTGATAGCTACGTATCAGTGTAGTGTGTTTTATATTGCACCTGCAGTATTATTACCATTTAACCCCCTATGTGCCCACTATCGCAGGGCTCACATCATATCATATTCATGCCCTTCATTGAGATACATCCACCACTTGTGGTTTGCCCATGGGAGGGTTGAATGTCTTGTCCCTGCTGGTACCTCGTTAACCTCCCGCGGCCTGCGGCTAGTGTTAGCCAAACTGAGAGGCCTCATACCTGGGTATTGGTCAGCAGGGACTGGCCCCGGGAGACCTGGACCTCCCACCGGGCAAGGGGAGGGAGGCAGGCGGGACAGAGGAGGGCCAAACAAAAACACAACCTGGCATCCCCACGGCAAACAGCCCACCTACTGTCAGCCAGCATCTGGGGGGCACAGCACACAGCCCCTCTATTCACATTCTGATGACGGCAAATACTGGGCAGCACACAAACACACACACACACACACACACACACACACACACACACACACACACACACACACACACACACACACACACACAAACACTGTTGCAAGTGGCTGGGTTCATACAGCAAAATGTCACCTTGCATACAAATTCATTCATCGCAAACCTGCAACAGAATGAACATTTGTCTGGTTTTAGTTTAGCTGAGAATAGTTAAAAGTATTTTTGAAATGACTGAGCTGAGTTTGGAGCTGCACCAATCAATGTTTTGTACAGAGATTACTGCCAAAAATATACAGATGTAACTTTTTTTGAGGTCCATCTAAATGCTTTGAATACGTTGTTTAGCTGTACTTTCAAGAGAATAAAGTGCATGTGGAGAACAAAGCTCGGAAATTGCAAGATAGAAAGAATGACAGAAAGAGATTGGAGGAGAGAGTGACAGAGAGAAATAGGGAGGAGGAGTGTAAAGTTAATCCAGTCTGAATCGATGGGCACGGCTGCAGGAGTGACACTGAAAACAGTTTTTCTTTTCTTTCTTTTCTCTGCAAATTTGCTCTCCCCTCTCCCTCTCTCTTTGCTTCCTCCCGTGCCTCTCGCTATTTTTCTGCCTTCTTATCCTTTTTAATTAGAGGGGCTATTCTGCTGCACAGAGGACCTTAATCCCCAACTGACCAACAATGCAAAAAGCCAGCCTTTGAACAGCCGACCTGCACCCCTCCTGGCCCCCAAACCTTCCCCCACCACCAATCACTGCCCTGCCCAAACACTCCACTGCTCCCGTCGTTGGGAAAACCAGGCTCTCTTCCCTTCTCCATCTTTTCCAACTTCTTGGACAAAGGCCTTGGGGGACCACTGCAAAGAAAAAGTGTCTGAAAGAGCATTTCAATATCCGCCAAGGTTCTCAAAAAGCTTTGGTTTGGTACTGGGACAAGGCTGAGGTCAAATGGCAGGTGACTCTGAAAGACGAAAAGTTACTAAAATAACCTGCTAACATCTGAAGTGTAAGGAAAAGAACTAAAGATTACCAAGGAGGCATTGTAATAGCAGGTGCAAGTCTCAGAGAAGCCAAATCAGCACATCTTTAAAATGCATAATTTTTTGTTTGTTTGCTTGTATGGTTATTGTAATTGTAATTTTGTATTGTAATGGCTGTTTCTTGATATTATAATTTTTACTTGTGTCGGTTATACACTTATTTCTCCTCATTTTATATGTTGTCTCCTCTATTTCCCACCTTCCCCTCTCTTCTCCCTGTAACCTTGTAACTAAATTAAATTTGCTGCTTGCTATGGTTTGTTTCACTGGTAATGGAAATAATTTGAGAAATAAATATAATCACACAGTACATGCACACTTAGAGAATTGTATTTCGAGATGATTTTTTACTTTCTTTCCTGATGAAAGAAGAGACTGAAGTCACAGATGGGTTAAAGTTGGCCAGTTCCTCATTGAAACTGAAAAAATATGGTTCGTAAAAGGTACGATTCTTCAGAAAACAAGTAGGTTAGAGGGCACAGTTATCTACAGCAGAAGCTGAAGCAAATTCCCCCACTGGGTCTCGTTTCCATATGTATATGTATCTCAAGATGGAGTCTATTAAGACTAAGCCCCGTTGTCTTGTTAGATGATTATGTGTGGCCATTATTAGTAAATTACCTACAGATTGAGATAATAAGTCAGGGTCAGGAAGGAGAACACAATGAGGGTTTGGGTAAATTACTCATCATAGATAAAAACACAATACCTGGATAATAAATCCATCAACCAATCATGTGCACCAACCTGACGGTTAGTAAGTAATCCAGTCCGATGGTCCAGATATTTAAATAATGGGGCAAAATAATTAGTCTCATAATAATGTCAATGCTAATGATAACAATATTCCAACTCTGCCTAAAAGCAGCTGAACCAATTTTCCTGTAATTTTGTTCAAGCGGATTTTCTATCAACATTTCACCAACATAGCAGTCTGACAAATTGCCACTGGAGCACAATGACAATTCTCACACTTTCAACCATGCCCCGCTTGTTAAAGACAGAAAAATGAATTTCCTTTCACCACAGACGACCGCAGTTTCCTATTTCTACGCCCGGCGTGCTGGCTCGACACTCCCTCATACAGACAGGGAAAAACATAGGCCAGCCAAGCCTTCTGCCTGGCTAATCACAGGCCCAATATTTCCATAGCAGGCAATTAGCATCTTGCTTTTATGTGTGAAATGGCTGAGGCGAGAGAAGGAGCGAGTCGGGGAGAGAGGCACTGTAAAAACAGAGAGAGAATAAAAGAGCAATTAAGATGTTGGGTGAGCGGAGGACAGAGACAGGCAGTCTGCTGCCGTGTGATTTGAGGCTTGCAGGCCCAGTAATTAGCCCTTCATTGTGAGATAATGGACTTGGCCGGTCTTCCTGGTTCCCCCTAGCTGCCCAGCCCGACTCGACCCGTGGAAGGTCAAAGGGCACAATGTGCAGTTTGGCTCCTATATGTTTGTGTGTTTATGTGTGTGTGTGACTGTAAATGTGTAAACCACCTTTCAAGACTTGCATCATCTCATGTTAAAGTCCAAGTCCAAAACGCAAAGAACAATGAAAGAAAAGAAGCCTTTGCATTCAGGTAAATTAATAATCTCTCTAAATCTGCAAAGGTTTTTGGATAAACCCTCAGTCTGCTTTAGCCTTTTGGGGTAAGAGCGTGCCAGTGAAAGCGGCGGCCGGCTTTGAGGCGTTGGAGTCATCTCTCTCCTGGCCTATCACTCCTTTCTGCCGCCATCTTTAGAAGAGCAGTAATCTGTGAACCCTGAATCATAAGCTTTGGGTAAATCTATGTAATACGGGTAATTCGATGAAGCAGTATTTTCCTGGTGAGAGGCAAAATCCTGTTGACTATTCAAGGATTGAATCATCCAACAGTAATGCCATTAGACCAGTGCCACGGATTCCTCGGAAAATGCTGTTTAATTGCCAGTAACCATCCATTGTTTGGTGACGGGTAAACACTAGCCGAGAGGGGCTGGATGGGGGGGGGCAGTGAGTGAGGAAGCGTGTGAAAAAGATGGCCCCTTCGGCTTCAGCCAATCGCCATTGAGAGACGGATTTACTCAGGCTCGATGAAGCCCGCGCTGCAAAGTGGCAGAGGCACTGGCTTAACTAAAGTCTTCAGGAGTATAAATGCAGAGTAACTCTTTCCTTTTTAATACAGGATTTGCTCAACAATACGATTTAGGGGGTGTCTATTCAAGATAGACATTTTTTTTTTTGAGTGGCGAGGTTTTTAAGGATCAAGTCTTGTTGCTCACGTTTATTAGCGCGGGACTCCACAGCTCAGGGATTGTTGGTCGTTGTAATCGTCGAGCAGTTTATCCATGTTTGTGTTTGGCTTTACGTATATACCCCCTGACACTAAGTCCCATTCTTTCCACCTGTGTCGAAAATCTTCAAGAACAATAACTACCTACACCCAGCCGTTTATCCTAAGCCACACTTACGCCAGCGTCTTCACAATAAAAAAGTGATATTAACTGTCCAAATCAACATGAACTGATCTAAAGATACTTGAGAAGTGTTTTTTCTTTTTAACTTTTACTAGTTAATCCAATTCTCACCACAGTGGGATTTTTTATGAGAATTTGAACATTTGAGGTGCATTGTTGTCCCTCCCCGCGGCCCCCTGCTCTCAGGCCCGTCCTGGAGGACGCAGATTGGAAGTGAGAGGTGTGGCGGCCGAGGCTCGCCTCCATTGTGAGCCGGTGCCTGGGAGACGAGCAGCACTGCCAGACCAGACACTGATTGGGTTTGACACTGCGTCCAGGAGGCGAGAAGAAGCTTTTCTTTTGCTCTTTTTTCTTCTTCTATAAGTAAAAGAGCCTTTTTTTGTATGAAAGGCCCCTCCTCTGCTCTCCTCTCTCCTCTAACTCCCCCTGGTTCTGTTGTGCTCCTCGCCCTCCTCCTCTGCTCTCTCTTTCACTCCTCTCTTTACGTTCCTTTATTGACACCCTCATTTCTTTTCTTAGATTAAAACCAGTGGACTTCTGTTTCTTTTGTCGTCTTCTTTTATCGTCCCTCTCAATTGGATGTTGACCAGTAAATTTGATTCTCAGCATCACAACATCAAAAATATTACCTTTGTCCTCTGTCCCTATAAGCAATAGTCGTTGTTTCAGTAAAAGACTGAGGGCAACCAAATCCGTCTCCTTCCATAAGCCTGACACTCTGCCACATACTGAGCCCACTAGTGTGTCCCAGGGTGGACACTCTGCCACATACAGATCCTTAATCACCATGCCTCAGGCTATGATCACACACTGCTCAACACTGGGCTTTTACACAAGATTTATCTTTCAATTTACTAAGCTTGGAGTACTTTTTGTCCTCAGAGCGCCCAACTGACACACTGTGGCCACTATTTGTGTCATACGATGTCATTTTGAAGGAATAGTTTGACAGTTTGGGACAGATGATGGTTAGCTAAAGACTGGAAACAGAGGGTAACTGCTAGTCCAGCTCTGTCTGTTGGTTACATAATCAGCCTAAAACTCACTAATTAATGGAGTAGTTCAAAATTTGGGGATCTTATTGGCTTTCTTGCCGAGAGTTAGATAAGATGATTGATACCATATCTGTACAATAAATATGAAGCTACAGCCAGCAGCCAATTAGCTTAACTTAGCGTAAAGAACAGGGGAGACAGCTAGTCTGGCTCGGTCCAAAATCTGCCTATCAGCACCGCTAAAGCTCAGTAATTCATACCTTGTACCTAGTTTGAAATGTAAAAATGACACGTTGCGGTGTTACAGAAGGTTATGAAACAAGCTACAAGTAAACTTTCGAGGTACTGGTGTTACCTTTAGACAGAGCCAGGCTAGCTATTTCCCTTGTTTCCAGCCTTCATGCTAAGCTAAGCTAACGTTTCCTGGATGTAGCCTCCGTACGGATATGAGAGCGGTAACGATCATCTCACCTAACTCTCAGCAAGAAAATGAAGAAGCACATTTCCCAAATGTCAAAATATCCCTTCAATGTAAACTACAAATAGAAACTGAGTCTAGTCACAGTTTCAACCCAGAGGATTATGGATAAGTGAGCTTAAATATTGCGACTACTAGATGGCGTTTTAATGGTATTGATTAATCTTCCTTGCCGATCACCAAAGGAGAGCACAACCCTCTCGATCCGCTTAATAGAGGCACTAATGACGAGCTCCATTAGTTTAATATATGCTTTTATCGCTGTGCCCTTAGATGACTGTAGCGTTTCATTAGACATGTCTGCCTCATATCTCACTTTGCACCCAGAGGAAACTGTGAAGGGATTAATTTTATGATGGACCCCCTGCCTCCTCCTGCCTCCCTCCTCCTCCTCCTCCTCTTCTTCTTTACTCCCTCCCTCCCTCCCTCCTCTCCTCAGCTCCCAGCCTCAGCCAGGGGACCCAGGAGGAATAGTGTCTTTGTCGTCCTGCCGTTTTTCGGAGTTGAGGAACAAGAGGAGTTTAATCCTCATTGTCCAGGAGACTGCAGAGGGTGAGGGGGGGTCCTCCGGCTGTAAAATGATCCAACTGGCCTCGGCTAATCCCCTCCTAACCCCCACTCTTGGGCCTGACCCCCCTCCCGGCCTTAATTCACGCCCCCGTACTACCACAGTATCACACTATAAACACAAACACACATCCAAAAGTGCAGAGCTGGGATTGGATGTACATCTTAAAAACGCAAAACCAGGTGAATGATGACACAAATCACCCAATATTGAATGTTTAAACTTTTTCCCCCACTTTCTCTCTCTTTCTCACACGCTTACAGGATGTCATAATGTCATTCATAGTTATGCAGTAAGTGGTTTAGGGGGGTATGTTTAAGTGGGATTTAACTTAATCACCTACACATAGGCTTAATCAACTAGTAACCCATCTTCCACTCAGGGGATCCTCACCGCCAGTAGAGGTGTCTAATCAACTGAACACCCCCCCTACAAACACGTTTTTTTGCCATTATAACGTGTGTATGTGTGTGTGAGAGAGAGAGTTATTTGAAGAAAATGAAAACAGCCTAATTTTGTACTTCTAACTGGCCGTGGTGACATGTGTGTGTGTTAGTGACAGAAAACAAACAGCCTCATGTCATCAGTAGTGTGATGAGGAGTGCCGTTGTGAGTGGATGTGTGTGTCGTGCAGGAGTGTGTGTGTGTGTGTGTGTGTGTGTGTGGGTTGACGAAAATAAAAACCAGTAAAAAGCCTTGTTTTATTGTTCTTCTCATTAGCTGAAGGATTATTTCAAGATTAGGCAGGACAGGGCTGGACAACTATTTGACGTTAAGTCTTTCTCTAACAAGACGGATGCTCTCCAGTCTGCACAAAATCTTCTCCTTTGAATTTTCCTACCTTGCACAGACCCCTCCCTCCCTCCCTCTCGATGTCTCTCCCTCTCCCGTTCTGTCTTTATTTCTCTTCTGTTCCTCTCTCCCTTCCTCTCTTTCTTTTCCTGCGCTCCTCCCTGAGTGACAGCTCAATACCCAGCTCTTCCAGGCTTATCTAGCCTCAGCAGATGGTTGACTTGGATCACTGTTCATACGCCACGATCTGGGCTGGTGATAAAGACTGTTACAGAGGGAATAATGCTATCTCTCTCTAGCTTGCTCTTTCTTCCTTTTACTCCTTCTCCTCTCACCTCCTCTTGATCCACACTTTGCCGTTTTCTCCCTCTCCATCCATCCCTTTTCAACTCTTTTATTCCGCAGCTCTTTCTATTCCTACCTGGCCCTGTCTCCTCTTCTCCTTGTCGTGTCCTCCACCTTTCTCAACTGTGCTCTTTGTCCCACCAGCCCCCCCCCCCCTTCCTCAACCCTCCCCTCTGTGTCTCCTCATCTCCCTCCATCCCTCCATCTCTGTGCATTGAATCTGGTGCTGCGTGATTGTCTCTGCCTCCCTGCTGGGCTGGCGCCTGTCTAAAGGGCCCCAGGACCCTCACACACTGAGGGTCTCCAGCCATGCCAGAGATGCCCTCTCTCTCTCCCCTCTCCTCTCCCCTCATATCAGTTCATCTGGTCCCTCTTCATCTCCACAGGATAGAAGAAAAGGTCAAATTGTGTCTCTTTCGGCTCTTCTCTGTAATCAAACTTACACATAGAAGTCTGTATCTAAGTGCATTTATGACATACATCTGTTAAAAAAGCTCCAGTTAGCCACTTTAATATGCTTTACAATAGTGAATACACGCCAAAAGCACAATAAGTAAACAGGTAGCCTTCAAAGTGCTGCAGCCTGAAGCTTTTCGAGTCTCACATCTGCTGTTTTCATTTGTTTCATTTACGTGATCACTACATTTAAACAACTGATGTACACTTCACAGGCTTGAATTACCCATTTTATGTATACTTCACTTGTCTGGATTGGCCATTTGATGTCCTCCTCACATGTTTTTCATTCTACACAGCCAACCAACAAAGCAAAAGGAAGAGAGTATAGCTGCCACGCGCGGATGAAAAAAGGGACTGAGTGCTGGGAGCGATATATAAATGAGAACATATAACACAGCACCTTGTATGGCAGCGGAGAAGCAGACTGGCAAAGACATCACTTGCACACACCATACATTAGATGAGCCCTGTGTGATGTGTGCCAGTGTAATATGAGAGGGAAAAGACATGAAAAGCGAGCTGAAATCCTGTGAATATGAGGTGGTCTCTTTTGGAAAACGCAAAGAAAAGATATTGAAATGTATCAAATGATAAGTACAATGACGCCAGCATGCAGCGTATAAGGAGCTGCCATCCCATATGTGGTGGAAAACCTCCTCCCCTGCAACTCACTGGTGGCTCTCTCTCTCCCCAATACTCCAGACAATTTGCAGCCATCTTAATCTGAACGGTGGAATCTGGCAACCACACCGGAGCACCTGCATCCGTCCAGCCTGACCCGCTTTTGTTCTGGTCCGACCCCCTAACTTTAGCCCCTAATTAACCCAACAGAAACTAATTAAATACAGCTCTAGTGGACCAGACGCCAGACAGAAAAAAAAAATACAAAAAAGACGAGAAGAAGGAGGAGGACACAGGGAAGTGAGCGGAGTGAGGAGAGCGAGCCAACGTGACCAGAGTGGGGGGGGGGGGGGGGCAATAAAGGAGATCCAAAGGTTGGCCTCCAGCTCCTGAGGGAGAGATTTGAAGAAGGAGGGTACTTGGGTGTCACTGTCAGCCTGGGTTGTCCTGAGCATGTTGCCACTCTCTGCTGACCTTATACTTCTTTACATGCTGCTGTTTTTCAAGGTATTTTGGGTTCTTCCTCAAAGATGAGCATGGTTGCCAACTACTGTAATCACAAGCACACCAGTCACATGACGCAACTGACGCCCTGGAGATATTTGGAAAAGGGTAAAGACAGGATGGGGAGAGCCATGGAGAGACAAGAGCAGTGTAGAATGAAAGCAGGAAGAAGAGGAGGAGGAGGAGGAGGAGGAGGAGGAGGAGGAATGGGGGGAGAGAAAAGGAAGGTACGGGACAGGATTGTGAGAAAGAAGATATATAAATATGGGTTCAAACCAGCCAAGTGTCTCTGGCAAGACGCTGCTGCTCCTAGTCCCAGGCACAGCTCGCTAAGTGATAGAGAAAGTAATTAAGAGAAGCCTGTTCAAGTAGATAGGCCTGTAAAGGAGATTTGAAGAGGGGAACTGATTGTGCATGTCTGATTCCAGCTCTTCAGAGAGTTCTCAGCCCCAAGGCTTAGCTTTCAAAGGGCCGTCTCTCTCCCGTCTATCTTTCCGTCTCTGTCTCTGTAACATGTATCTACAAACAAAATATGACTCTCACTCTTTCCACATGTCAAGCACACGAGTCCATGGTCGCTGAATGTAGGACAGAGAGAAGGGGGATTTAGGCAAGAGGAGAAGGCATCTCTCTATCTATCTATCTATCTTTACATGATGTAATGCAAACTATGGCTCAATAGAAGTGCCTTGTGTCATAGAGGAAATAAGGCAGCACTGTTGGACTTGAAAGTTCACACGATGTCTTCTCCAAATAGTGATCCACCTCGGGAGTATGTGGACATGCTCGTGGACACGATGGAGCAACACTGCCACCTAGGATGGGCTACACCAGATTGCAGATAAACTTGGACTAAAGGAAGTCTGCCGTCTCGGTCTTGGAGGTTATTTCCGCTCAAATCTGACTTGAGTTGCATGATTTAAACGTCAAATCTGACTGGCACTTTTAGTTTTTTTATTGTCCCAATATTTCAGGAGAAGTAAGCACACTGTGCAGCTATAGGGACACAGACAGACATATCCCTGATAAATACTTTTTAATTTTTTTAATCTATTTATTTATTTGTGTTTATGTTTTTTTAAGGTCAGCGCTGAGACGGCAGGGGTTTTCTCTTTTTTTTAACCTGATTGGAAAAACAGAAAAAGGACGTACTTTTTCTTTCTTCTTCTGTTTTTATGTATAGATGAAAACCAATGCTGAGTATTAGGAGGCATTATTAGGAGTCTCACAAAACTCACTGAACTTTGGGGAAAGTTGTATAAAAAATAGCAAATGATAAACAACTCACCAGTACTTTCATTGGCTACCACGCTGCGAACATTTGTTTTGCCTGAGATAAGTACATTATGATTTTAATGGACACTTTAATTGATAATAAATTACTCATTCCTAAAATGGATCTTACAGTTGGCAATTCATTCATACTTATCTTTAGGGCAGCTGGAGACTTGAGGTCCATGATCTCAGAGCCTCTGTTGTTCACTGAGTCCATCATCCAAGGTCAAAACCACACTACACATACTGACCATGTGTGTGTCTGTCAGAATTAAAGATTTTAAAAACACTAAGCATGTCAATTTGTATGTGTTGTTTTCAGCTGCTTCAAAATTACTGTAATGTCATAATGTGTGTGAACTTTGTTCACACTTGAGTGCAGTTGTCTCAGTCTCTGTCCACTGTCTAGTAATAATCATATAATCATGCAATCACACTCAGTGAAGGAAAATGCAAAGCAGGGGTTGAAATGTCATGAGTAGTGTGGCCTGTATTATACCTTAACGTGTCACATACAGTACGCACATACCTCAAAACACACTTACTTTCGTACTTTCTAGGATGAAGACTACCCAGCAAACTGAAATATAAAGACCAACGAAATTAATCTCCTGGCGACATCTACTGGAGAAACTGCAGTGTTGCTGTTGCAAAAGAAAAAGAATAATCATAAATACATTTTCAACTTGGCGTCCTCTGCTGGTCGGAAGTAGACAAGTCAAGAGTTCGTGAACTTGAAGGGGTGTGAAACTTTCAGTACAACAACTTCCTACATCACATTTGACACCTTCATTGTTGAGACAATTTCCCAATTTAAAGTGGTCCAACATATGTCAGGATATGATACAAATTCAAATAGCCGATAATATGAAGATATGCAGAGGAAGAAGAATGCAAACTGTGAGAAAGATAAAACATAAAACTATGTTCCAACAAAAGGACAGATTCCTGTTAGTGATCTCAACACTTTTTCCAGGGTTTCAATCAAAATTATAATATTCTATCTTAATCGTGACTCCGCTCTAATGTGTCCGGTTTCCCTAACTTTTATTCATTTTTTCTTCTCTTACTACAATCCTCAAGAGATCTCTTATAATCCTTCTAGAGACAAGACGTTCTTGCTTCGTAGATCCAATACAATAAAGAGGAAAATGCAAATAAAAGTCAATAAACGACTGAACGGGGGACATTACTTTAGTTAACTGGTAAACAAATTACAGTAGGTAATTGGCCCTGGTGTCTGAAAAAAAGCTGCATCTGTCATGCGTTACACCACTGTCGTAAAACGCCTCTGTCTGCTGTTGCAATGGCGTGTGCTGCGACAGCACTTTGCGGCAGCAGGGAAATCGAGGAGAAAGCAGCGACTAACGACGCCAGCAGATAGGTTATCGCCTCAATAACCCTTGGATTTATGTAATATTCGGTCAACTAACTTGTATATTGATTGTATATCCCTCCGCCTTGTGGATGAGATTGTGTTCAACGTTTCCCAAGCGTGAATCTCCACCTTAATGCGGTGGGATGGCCACAGTGCCGCCTGGGCCTAGTAGCGCACTGCCTGCATCCCCGGCTGAAATTCCTCCTTTCCCCGGGGCTGGGAGCGCAGAGCCGGCGGGGGGAGACGGAGAGCCGGCCTGCCACAGGGAGGACTGTGTACCCGCGGACACAGGGACGAAGTCGCAGCCGGTAAGCGAAGTCAAAACGTCAGTTAAGAAGAATCAGAAAAACATGCTAGCGCGAGCTAGCCCGGCGGCACTGCACCTCAAAATGCAAGCCCGAGAGCAGCAGCAGCTAAACGGCTTGGTCAGCCCCTCTGAGGACGCTGACAGCCACCAACACGCAGGAAACCGGCCTGACAATCCGAGACCGTCCGTGGACAACTGTGACAGCAGCAGCAGCGGCAGCAATGAGGGGGCTCCAGCCGCTAGAAACAATAGTGAGCATTGCCAACACGAAGGCCACAGCCCCTTCTCCGAAAACGGCAGTCACTCTCCCCTGGTTAACAATAGCATGAACGGGATGCCGGGTTTCACAAGAACTGAGGCGGCTCACAGCCACCCTGGGGACGAAGGGAAAGAGGGGTTTGACCACACGGAGCCCCCGAGACCGCCCAGCGACGAGCCGCCGGACGCTGTCGGGCCCGGCGAAGAGGAGAGCCCCGTTGACCCGCAGCAGCCGCCGGCCGCGGAGCTGGCCCGGCTCGACCTGAGCAGCTCTCCCGGCCGAGCGGAAGAGGACGGCCACGGCATCCGCTATGTCCGCTATGAATCCGAGCTGCAGATGCCGTGGATCATGAGACTGATCACCAAGGACTTGTCTGAGCCTTATTCAATTTATACATACAGGTACTTCATCCACAACTGGCCGCAGCTCTGCTTTCTGGTGAGTATGACACTGACAACATCTCAATGTGAAAAACATGCCTGTGTTGTCTCTTTAACTTTGTTCATCAAGTCAAAGTAAAGTGTGAGCTACCCTCCTAGCACATGGATTTTGGTTACCTGGAGTTGCATACCATTACTGGGGCTGGGTGTGACTGCATGCTCATAGCTTTCCATCACCTGTCAGTGTGTCTCAAAGGCAGCCAAACATAGTGCTGATATGTACTGAAGATAAACACACACAGCGTACACACACATATGTAAATGTCTCACTGATAGCCCATTGGTTTGGAGTCTGTATTGTATCTGTTGGCAGCCACAACACCCACTTTTCTATCACAAAGTCTTCATCCTAGTTCATTTTGTGGATTTCAGTCTGAATTAATAGCTGTCCAATCAAGAAAAGCTGAAGTGACATGACAGTATCCCTTTTAGTTCATCACTGATCAAAGTGTCTTTTGTCAGTCATATGTGGACAGGAATTTAGAGGCAAGCAAGATTTTAAACCCTGACTTTCCAGTTTTAGTAGAGAGTAATGTGCCTAAAGTGGGTTTTTCGTCACTGTACCTACAGTGTCCAGTAAGGGATTTCTACTTTAATAAACACTGTCCTTTCTGTGTTTATCCTCTGAGCCCCAAGGTCGTAAACTTCCCATTTCCAGTTTGTCTTGAACGGCGCATGTGACATAAGAGGAAGTGCCATGAAAAAAAGGTCAGAGGTCAGCTCAGAGCTCTGGCAGGATGACAGGAACTGTACAGGAACTGTCACTAGGCTTTCAGCAGGCTCCCCCGTTGACACTCAGAGGACCTAACTGTTGTGTGTGTGTGTGTGTGTGTGTGTGTGTGTGTGTGTGCGCGTGCGCGTGCGTGTCACAGGCCATGGTGGAGCAGGAGTGTGTTGGAGCCATCGTATGTAAACTTGACATGCACAAGAAGATGTTCCGTCGTGGCTACATCGCCATGCTGGCCGTGGACTCGAAACACAGAAGGAAAAGCATCGGTGAGACTTGTCCTTTCATTATGTGCAGCTGAGACCAACTTGTGCAACAGCGTCTTTTGTGCTTTCTTTGACAACCAAATCTCTTTATGCAAATGCAACATTTAGATAAGTTATATCCTCCGAGTTGATGTTGAACACTTAAACTGAAGTGACATTGTTCAGCATTTGCCTTTCTAATACTAGCCGAGAAAATAGAAAAAACAAGCGCTGCTTAAAAGTTTGTGTTTTGTTTATTTGTGTGCCGTCACTGACTTAGACTCTTCTGTGTCAGGTACTAACCTGGTGAAGAAGGCCATCTATGCCATGGTGGAGGGTGACTGTGACGAGGTAAGATACTTAGACCCATTTCCACCGGAGGATGTTTCAAATTACATGTCATCCTTTTTCAAACCACATTTTAATATATCCACAGAATATTTATGTTTTTGATAAAAGCCTGAAACACATGTATGGGTTCGTATCAACATGCACAGGCTTTACAGGCCTTCACCATGTTAGTGTATGCAGTAGACTAGGGGACAGTCTTGCATTTACCAAACCAGTACAGAAAAAGTAGAAGATGCCAAAAGATCCCTGGAAAATACATCAATACATAAAATGACAACACATTGGGGGTGTAAAATATACAGTTAGTGTACGTTTAGTTTGTTATTGGTGTCGTGGGAATTTTAGGAAAAACAGAAGACTGGCAACAAGGGAGTAGTTCTTGTGGTTTATTCAAGAAGGGATGTGTTGTATTTTCCCACTACAATTGGCCCAACACCAATGCATCTGTGTGAGCATGAACCAAAAGAAAAAAAATCTCCTGCTGGTATTTCAAGGTCCATTTTGCTCGTCCTTCACTTATCTAAGTTTGCTGGTAACCTTGCTTTGATTGTCAGCTACTCCCAGCCTTTCAGTATCTTCCCTCTACTACAAACTGTTTCACTCGCTCGGCTTCTCTCTGTGTAGCCACATACTCGCTCACCTGCTTCTTACACACAGTAGATTTTGATTTTCAAATAATCTGAAATCTCCAGAAAGGTCATATGTTTGAGGTGGAAATGAGATTCCGTATTCAACTTTCTCCAGTCTCTTTGTTAAAGTGATTTTTCTGTTTGTGTGATTATTTGCACACAAGGGTACCAAGTACATGCCTTTATAGAAATGTATTTTTCATCATCAAGCAACTGCAAACTGTGTTGCATGCTTTCAGCTTGGTGCTTGTGCATCTGCAGGCATTATAACATTATGACTTAGGCTAAAAAAGCAGGGTTTACAGGGTTTCTTAACCCTAACTAAAAGGCATCACTTCATGCTGGTGCCAACTATTTTGTCTAAATCATACCATACGTTTTTAAAGACTGATCGTTTAATCTTCCAGGCCCCATTGGTTTGTCTTCAGAGTGTAATTTCCCACCTGCTTTGCCTGTCAACAGCAAACTTGTACAACTGGAATATCAGACCTTCCTTGAACACACAAACAAGAAAGATTGCTAAGCTATACCATCATCTGCATTACAACGCATTATTTTTCGTCATCTGTGCTTTTCCTACTGCGAAAATGTCTGCTCCATGACATAGTTAGCCTACAGTAGCATAAAGACGCAGTGGGAAACAGCTAGCTTAGCTCAGACAAAGGTGTATTTCAACACCTTCAAAACTCTCTTGTTTACACTTTGTGTGTATTTAACACACGTTGAAACAGACTATGAGACCATTGAAGATATTCGTGACCAACCAGCTGACCCCCCTCCAAACTCTACACACAGCAACTAAGACGTCAGGTGCCTTAAAGCTAATTTGCTGGCTTTGCATACCTTTTTTGTAATTCTGTACAAAGCCCAGCTGCCTCTTGGACATATCTGTGACTAGCTTGCTAGCTAACAGGATACAGCATGTAACTAAGGCAGGTTTAGAGTTGTGGGGTTGAGTATTTTTTCTTGCTCTCTAGTGTCTAGCCTAGGATAAACAACAAGGCTATCGCTGCACTGAACACAGATGAAATAAGCAAATTTTTAATCGGCTAAAACATGCAAAACCACTGTCAGGGTCCACAAACAGTCCACAACAACCTAATATATCTTTGTACCACGTTCTGAATGTGTAGTAAAATGATCCACTCATGTATATAGCAACGTAGTGACATGGCAATGTGTGTGTCCCCAGGTTGTATTGGAGACTGAAATCACCAACAAATCAGCCCTGAAGCTGTACGAGAACTTGGGTTTTGTCAGAGACAAGCGGCTGTTCAGATACTACCTGAACGGAGTGGACGCGCTGCGGCTCAAACTGTGGCTCCGCTAGAGGAAAGAAGAGGGGACGGGACAGCGGGTGCTGTTCACCTCGTACACTATCAGCTTGACAGCCTCAGCTCTGCCCTGGTCATTTCACTCTTATATACACACACACACACACTCAAACACACACAGTACACACACACACCTGTGTACAAACATAAGGAGTATGCACATAGGTATGCATAGACACACAAACACACCCTCTTTTTGTCCTTGACCTCCGAACAACTGTTGTTTAGGCAGAAACGGACTGACATCCCACCCGATGTTTTCATGAAGGGGCCCCTAATACTTTCTGTGACGAGGAGGGGGCGAGTGAGGGTGGTCTCTGGGATGACCTTGACTGGGGACTAGGTGACCTTTTTGACCTTCAAGCTTGGATGCCGCGACGTAAGTTGCGAGCAAGCTCAAGTGAGGACGTGCGTCCGAACCCCCAGAGGACATGGCACCACACCAAATCCTCCTGCAGAACACAGGACAAAAACAGACTTAAAGAAGATGACACCACACGAAACAAGGAAGCAGGGAGGTAAAAATAACAGACTGGGAAGAAAATATTTGTGGAGTTTATTTTTGTGTTTCTTTTTTAACCTTGTAAGTTGGAACGGTTGATGGAAAAGCTATAGTATGACTGTGTGTTTGTCTTTTTTGGAGTGTTAGGCCTGTTTTTGTGTGCATGTGTATGTGGCGTGCTTGGTTTCACTGTGAGCTAGTGGACGTGTTTGTGCGACTGTGAGCGCGTGCTCGGAACTGTGCGTACCGTTGTGTATTTTTTGTTTCCCATCCTGTTCCCGTGGGCGCAGCTGCTCCCTGCTGCTGTTTCCATCACCTGCCTCAGCCTTCAGGGCCGAAGCCTGTAAAGATATGCATGCATTTATTTTAATGTGAGTGTGGGGAAAAAGTGTGCTGTGTGTGTTGATTAACCCAGTCTGAGGCTAAACCTCTGAATCCCTTCCTGTGTTTGGTGTAAGCGTGTTGGTGCAGAGCGGTTGATCGAAACAAATCACTCCATTAGCACCTCAAACTTTGCCCATCTTCTCGCTTCAGTGTCCCTCACTAAATCTCTCATCATCAAACCCTGCACTGCCAGCTGCAAGATTCCCAAAAAGGAGAAAATTGAGTTTTTTCAAAGAGACTCCTTGCCAATGATGGTGTGGTCAAATTGTGTCCTAGCCGTCTCAGTTTACTCCTTTTTAGATTGTTCATCTGTTTCTCCTCGTTGCAAGTGCCACTCAATCCATCAGCGCTCTCAACCGCAGCTGCAGTGATCTGCCCGCTAGCAGGCACGACACGGCAGCCTCGGCCCGGTTCTGGTCTGCTCTTGGCACCAGACCGGAGGGCGAAGTGTTACATATGCTGGATTCCTGTTTGAGGATGCTGTGTGTGCGTGCGCGCGTGCGTGCGCGTGCGTGCGTGTGTGTGCGTGTGTGTGTGTGTGCGTGTGTGTGTGTGTGTGTGCGTGCGTGTGTGTGTTTATCTCTTGATAAAAAAGGAAAATAGACAAGTATTCTTAGCAGATTATATTTTATTCTTTTGTTTGCTTTCAGTTTATTTAGATTGTCTACTATACACCTGTATAACCTCATGCTGCTCTTGAGCGGCTGAGTCCACAATGCACTTCCCAGGTGCCCTAACTTGATGCACAACCAACCTCGCTAACATTTTAAGATCTCCAGCCTGGAACACGTCATAGATGCACCCGGACGTTCCAATTCACACTAATTACGGCAAAGAAAGTTTGCTTCAGCCGCTTTTTGTTTTTGTTTTGTTTTCTTAAAAGTAAAATGAACAAAGGTCAGATGCACTTCTTTGGAACTTGCTGCAGTGTGAATGTGTACGTATGGTTGTGTCTGTCTGTGTGTGTCTCGTTTTGTTTGACAATGGTGTGGATCTGTTCTGTTAGACTTTTATTTCTCTACTTACAGAGGCCCCGCACAGGAAAATCAGAGCCTTTGAGGTGCTGTGTTTTGCTCCAGCCTTATAAGGACAACAGGAAGGAACAAATCGCACACTTTATTCTTTTTTTAGCTTTCCAGGATTGGAGTTAGTGCTCAGTGACATTGAAAGCCCAGGAGACAGTTTGGTTGATAGTTGAGGGGAGAATTAACCCTAAATCCACTAGAAGACAACCTACATCACTGGTTGTAAATGCAATTTGAAGTAAACTTTTCCCTTGTGGCACCTCAAATTATGCAATTGGACATCTGTGTGCTTTAATCCTGCCTGCAATATTCAGAGTAGAAAGCACTGCAAGACACTGCCACGTGGCACAACTGAAAATCAGAGTAAAATCTGCTACAAAAGATTCACTGCAGAACAAACAAAGGCCTCCAGCAAACATTCATGGCAGTCCGATGTTTTAATGATTCAAGGATTGATGAGCTCGTCTCCTTGAACGACACTACAGGACCTTGTTCATGTTTTGGGTTTATTTCCCCTTTTTATATTTCATCCCAGGAGCCCAGGACTGAAAGGGAGAGTAGATGTTTACAGAGTTGCCACCCACATAACAGCCTGTGTACGTATGTTTGTGTCTGTGTGCATTTGGAGCAATGGATCAGATGACCTATTTTTCTTTTCTTTTTTTTTTTTCAGATTTGTATACTAGTGTTGTTCATCGGATTTATTGAGAGCATGTTTTTTTTTTTTTTTGTGAATCATCTGTTGGGAAAGGGGGCGGTTTGGGTTGATTTATCAGATGTGATTTTTATTTTTAATTTCTGTGCTACTTTAGCCCATCCAGAGGTGTCACGAGAATTATGAGCAGTTCACAGCGGGTATACGGAAACGCTCTAGACCCTGAACACCAACTATTATCTTCACTGCTCATCTGACACTGTTTTCAATTATCACCCCGTGTAAATTCCTGGTTTATTTTGGAGGTTTAAATCTTCTGTCCCTGTGTTGGACACTTGTTTCCCCCTCCTCTGTGTCTCCTCATTGTCCCGGCCTTTTCTTCTTTTATACAGTGACTACTGATGGATGAAAGCACCGGATAGGTAACACTTTACAAGTTGAACCTATCTTGTTCTTTCAAACCAGACGTCAGTCTGAGGAGGTCTTTTAGATTTTGAAGGAAGTCTGTCTTTTCTTTTTTGTTTTAGTCCTGTGAAACTCTGGCAGTTCCATTAGGTATTTGGGCATTACAGCCTCAAAGAGCCAAAGGGCTCTGTTTAGACCATGATCACAGACTGAAGGGCTTCGTCATCAACATGTAGCCGTGGCTCGTGGTGTTGCATAGGTTTAACCAGCTCTCTCTCACAATGCATTTGGAATAAGTTTTGACTTGACATGCCAGTTCAGTGTTCACAGATGTCTGAAGCATTTATTTTTTTCCTCGTCCTGGACGCCCGCTGCACTATCCAGGTAGCTTACTCATGACTACAATCACAACCCCACTTTTCTGTCCTCTCCTGGGGCGACATCTGCCATCCTACATTTTAAGTGTTACAATCATAAATCCCCCCAGAAACCAGTTTGTTGGTCAGATAAACAACATTTGTCTCTAAAGCTGTGGTCCCTGCAAGCAACCAACCAACCACAGGGGCTTCCTGCAGTCTTTTTCAGGGCGGTCAGCACCGCCTCTGCCGCCATCCACAAAGTGTGCAAAGGGGAGAGCAAAAGGTCTTTTTGCATGTCAGATTTCTGTTTCCCCTGTTCCTCTTCCCCGTCCCCTCTCTTGATTTTGATCTGGAAATGTCCGATAGCTTTTATTTAATGTGGAAAAAGAACACAGAAATAAATTATTTGATTTTTTTAATGCTGTAAACTGGGTTATCTTGTCTGCTGTCTGGAGTGGGTTTCATTTAAAACATTATTCACACTTGAATGCATCTGAAAAAAGAGTCACAATCAGACATCTCAAAGACTTCTTTATTTGATCACATCCTGTTTCATATCTACATTAAGAGACGAGAAAAAGTGTCCACTATTTTACATCACACTGACCCTAAAACACTATTATTGCATATAAACAGGCAGTTGTACATGAAGCATATCAGATGGCTCATGAAGTTACAGAAAATATATTTTCTTTAAACAAAAGACAAGACCTATCGTTATCATCATTGGTGTTACGAACATGGCTCTAATGAGTACTGTTCAAGTATCCATTGCATCTTTTCTGTCTGAACTACAGCGGAGAGGTTTTTATTAAATTATTCCTCTTATTTTCTCTCAAAACTTTAGGACTTTATCTGACCACAACTCATTGCATCTCAGCAATCTGACATTCTTGGGCCGAACGTGTCTGCCGAAACGTCTCCTTTATCAGTCCTTGTCTGAATCAGATTAACACACAAAAACCACTATTGTGCAAAATGAGCTGTTTAAAAAGAAAAAATCACTTGTGAAAATATTAACTTCTGCCCCAATATCTTCAAAGTACTTCATTCATTAGAAAGAAGTCTCTGTATGACTTAGACAAAGTCATGCACTTAAAAAAGGAACATTTTGCAAGTGGCAGAAGAATGAATTCATGGAGTTATATTGTACATCAAAATCTGTTTTATGCTACATAGTTTATAGGATTATGGTATTTTGTATGTGCGTCAGTAACGGTAACTTTTATGAACAAATGCCTTTGAATAAAACATTTACATTTTCACAAAATTCACATTTAAACGAAGCATTAATTCAAATGAGTTCTGTGTGAAGATTTCTAAAATATGTGGATAAGCTTGCTTTAAGGAATAGTTCAGCATTTTGGGAAATGGGCTTATTCGCTTTTTTGCAGAGAGTTACATGATACCACACGTTTCATAAATATGAAACTAACCTTACAGCTAAGAGACTCTTAGCTTAGCTTAGCATAGTTTAGCGTAAAGACTGGAAAGAGCTAGTCTGGCTCTGTCCAAATGTAACAAGATTAACAAGATTGTTTAGCAATTATAAGCTAACCAGCTGAAACTCCAGGAGGTCACTGCTTCCCGCCACATGTTTTTTACACTTATTATACGTATTAAACAAACATGGTTACAAGTGAGCTTTTAGAGCTGCTGGCAAGCAGGTTTTTGTACCGTTGGACAGAGCCAGGCTAGCTGTTCCCCCCCAGTCTTTATGCTAAGTTAAGCTAACCAGCTGCTATCTCCAGCTAACGGACAAATATGAGAGTGGTATCAATCTTCTCGTCTAACTCTCGGCAAGAAAGCATATGAACTTATTTCCCAGAAAGTTTGTTGCTTCAAATATCCTAGATGTGTAGCCAGAAATAAAACTTTATTTACACAAACACGACTGATACATACTTAACAGTACACATATTTACACTGTATATGTAATGCATGTAACTCTTCTACAGCCCTTTTTTATTACTTGACAGAAAACCTGCTGGTCCACACTTTCTCCCTCAACTCCACAAAGCCCATATTTACCAGCAAAACCTTCATCCTGCCAATACCCTGCTAAATCCTTCCGTTTTTACGAGCAGCAATATTATTTTTTATGCCAAAGTGCATCACACCAGCCCTGCCAAGTCATTAGAGTCAACATCACCTGACAACATTCAGAAAAGTGCTCACATTGGTACTTTTAGAAAGAGGGGGGGGGTACAAAGCTGACCGTTGTGCAGACTGTGCAAATTGTGCCCTATTCTCAGTCACACTCTGTGGATCAGATGAGTCATGGCCAAACAGCCCAGGGTGATTGGAGATGCGGTAGTCATAGCGATGGGGATGTTTGCCGAACCTCCTTTACGGAAGCATCAGCCATTGGTCGCCGACAAAAGGAGGCCAAAAGGGTCTCATCAGAACTCATCCTCCGAGCTGTCGGCCAGCAGCATGGCCTGGTCCTGGCGGCTGGTCCCAGGCTCCCGAGGTTGCTGGGGAGGAAAAGTAAACTTAATACCCAATACAACATTGATCCTCAATAACAAGTGAAACAAGTAATATGTGATAGATACAAGTGGGGTATTGACCTCTGGCTGTCTGACCTTCCTCCTCTGGTGTTTGAAGCTGTTCCTCCTTTTGCGGTGAATCATCCTGATGCTGTAGAGGGCGCCGACGATTAGCAGGGCCCCCGTGATGCCAATGCCCACAGGGGCCAACATCCCGGACACATAACCCGCCTGCCGAGGGTGGAGACACGGAGGTCAAATTGGAGCAGAGTCGCAAACACGTCTAATCTAGGTAAATCCATGTAATCTCTTTTGAGATTAAAAATGATCATAAATAGTGGTGGTTAATTTGCCTGAATTGATAAACCTGCTGTAATTCTATATCTTTGTTATTGCCAACAAATCCTATGAAACGAATGAGTCAGTCTGTCTCTCAGTGCTTTCCAACTTCCCTATTCTGTCTGTGGCTCTCATTTGTAAATATGCAAATGTAAATCTTTAAAAACACGTTACATACTTAAAAACATATTTAATTAAAAGGCTTTGGCTACAGAGGCAATACCTGTTAGTAGGAGTTGGAATTGTTGACCATTAGAAAAATATGGAATATTGGCAGCCTAATTCTTAACACCACTTTGTGAAGGAGTTAAGAAAACAAGATGTTTTTGATGATCAACCAAGAGTTTTTAAGGACAGCAGAGGGCAGTCTTACCTTTTCTCTGATTAGCTCTACCCAGCTCCGCACTGGAAGAAAAAAGCCATAGATTTAGAAGGGCAACATACTTGAAGACCCTTTTTGTCTCTTTTACAGGTAGTAGTTTAAATATTCCTGTTTGTGTAGTCTGTTTTTAAGAGGGCAACAAGGTGAAACCATGTTCTCATACTCAGCCCCTGGTTGCGTTGAACCCAGACAGGAGGTGGAGGGATGAGGCTGTACGGAGGCTGCGTTGAGGATGTTTTAGGTGTTTCTGTGAGGTCCTCTTCGCTCTCGTCCTCCACCGATTCCTCAGAATTCTCATCGTCCTCATCTTCATCTGGCTCCTCTGTGGGGAACAAAATAAAATCATCCACTCAGCATCCGAGGAGGAAGGGTCACATTTATGATTGTTAATTAAGATTAAATAGTTTTTCGGTCTGCGATAAAACTCGTCTTACCCTCAGACTCCATCTCCTCTAACCCCGATCTGGATTTGTGCACTGGCCGATGGGTTGCCATGGTTATCGTTGTCATAGCATGCTGGAAGGATGAGAAGGAGGGGCCAGCGGTGGGCAAGCTCTCTTCAAGGTTCGGTGTCCTCACAGCGCCTACATGTCGCAAATCACATAGCATCAGGAGAAAGCAAGAGAAGTGGAGGTTTTCACACACTGTGTGTGCAACTGCAGCTACAATATATATTCAACATATAGTAAGGAAGAATGGACATTATACAATGCATAAGGACAATGTGGTAGCTTCTCACATTCAAGATGTTGCTGTTTAACAGCTGACTCTGAAGTATGGGATGTTTTTCTACCACCAACCAAGAGACAGTTCACATTGATGCTGAATGATATGAATTCCAACCAGAGGCTGCCTAGAGGGAAAATGCTTTTATCAAACTAAAACTAAATAAATACCTGATACTTTTCATAATAGAAAAATGGCACTGCACCATCACAGTGTACTGTGGAACTATAACTCCACATTCAAACTGGATTTTAAATGGATATTCTCGTACAAATTTAGCATCTATTATGTTGGTGACACACTTTCTGAAATTGGTAGCTCCATCACACTACTATAGTGTGCTTTGGAAAGTAATTGACAGTAACGTGAAGTACCTGTGATATGTAGAAAAAAAGGCTATATCATGCAAAAACAGCATTATTTTACATGAAGTCATTGTTCTGTTGAGTTCTGTTGAGACTCATTCATTCATTCATCACCTCTCTCAGAATGATCCTCCGGCTCAGTTCCGGCTTGCTGTTGTGAAACAGACGGACCGGAGGAGCTGATTGGCTCCAGGAGCTCAGCGCCAGATGTCTGCCAAGGTGACGTCCAGTCTGGCATCAGCAGGGGCGGGGCGTGCGAGGGGCCGGCGCTGTCTGTCTCCACGGTGACCAGCTGGTCCAGATCCACCTCTGACACGGGCATTCCTCCGGTCGCCATGGCAGCAGGAGGCTGAGCGTTGCCGGGAACCAGCGTGACCGCTGCCGCCGCCACTTCTGCCGGGGCCCCCTCTGGTGTGACATCTTCAAAAGGCTCAAAGATGAGAGGGAGAGCCTCTGATGACATGGTGCCCTCCGTGGCTTCATCCTGAGACAGCGGGACCACGGTGTCCACTGTCATTGTGTCAACACAAGCACAGAGACAGAATGAGGGTCAGGATGTGTGGCTTGGTTTTTCATTTCCAAAGGGCAGACCCTCTGGTAAAAGTCAGTGAAATACTGCAGTCTGAAAATGTTATTTCTGTGATCATGCTAGGTTCAATTCAGTGAGCAATGTAGGACAAATTAATGGGGACAAGTTGAGGGTCTTGCAGTTTCTTTACACGCAACTCTGCTGACAGCTAGGATTAAAAATGTATGTTTTCTATTGCAAAGCAGTGACTGTATCCAGCACATTGCGCTTTATGACAGAATGCAGCTTCTTGAAACAGGTACCTCTTTGGACATGCAGTTTTCTCATTAGAAGCACTTTTCACTCCCTCAGAGCCGAGTTCACAGTGCAGCTAAGTAAGACACAATGAAAGGAGGATTGTTTGAAAATTGGTTCTTTCTAGATAAGAGACTACCGTGGGGGGGGGGGCTGCGTATCTCTCAGGCATTTCCTTTAGTGCAAAGCATTTCTAAAGTAGGCTGAAAATGCTTATAAAGACTGCAATCCTTTTACATAATGCAGTTTGGGGAATTGAGTTTTTTTGTCAGCTTCCTTTCTGTTGGGAGGAAGCTTCATCAAACAGACAACCCCCAAATGGACGTCAGGGACACATATTGGCTCAGACAGACTTCTTTAATCCATTTCCCTCTCCTGCCTCACTGAATAATAACCTGCCTGCTTCTTTACAATAGTCTGGATGGGGAGTGTGAAGGGTGGGGAGAGAAAAAGCAGAGTTTTGGGAGTGTATAGATAGAGAGGAAGGGGTTGAATCCTCCAAAGACTTGTATAGCGCACCCTGCCACCAGCCTTTTCCTGTCAGTTGTGTGTGTGTGTGTGTGTGTGTTTTTCAGGCTGGAGTCAGGAATAGAAAGTAATTAGACTGCCATGGGTCCCAGCTGGGGTTCAAAGTGGAGCGTGGAAAAGCGGGCGCCTTCTTCGCCAATCATCAAAGGCAATCTCTGCCACTAGACGTGTCGCTTTCATTTCCGCCTCACTTTTTAATGAAGCCTCCTGAAACCCTGCAAACTCCAGCGAGCCAGAAAATGGGGCTTGTTGTGTGGGGGAATTCTTATAGGGTGACAATGGCTGCAGAGCATTACCTCACACCACCTTGGAGGGATTTTGTGTGTCTTAAATTTGGATATGTTGAATTAATGTCCAGTGAGGGATTACAGAAAAGTTTTACCCCAATAAAAATCCATCCATTTTCCCATCAACATTAATTATGCGTTTCAAATTTTTCCTAACTTACCTCCATTGGGCCTTGCTGCCTCTGTCCACAGGCTTTCTGGCCCATCCTCTCTGGGCATCAGGTTTGGTCCGATTTCAGGTAACAGGGGGTCTGGGAGGGAGGATATTGTAGCTCCACTGTGGCCCCAAATTGTCAAAGGTGTGGAGGCCCGAGGGGAGACAAAAACCGAGGGCGGGATGGGACTGTGGGACGTCAGTTTCTGGATCTGTGCTCTAAGATTTGGAGGTCCTGCAGAGGATGGCAAGCTTGTTGCTTGGTCTTTATCCTGGAGAGAATCACCATGACCAGGTGGTTTTGTTTGGTCCTCCCCACCTTGGTCTTTGATGTCCCCGGCGGTGATGCTCAGCCGTGGTGGTGCTGTGGAGGAGGCAAAAAATCCATCTGGGGTCAACCTTGTGGTACTCCAGGCTGTGTCCAGCTGCTTTCTCCCACCTGGAGGACTTAATATAGGCTCATTGGTGACACGTATGTCCCCCTTTCTGCCCTCTGAATCAACAGGCAGCACTGAAGCTTCCTCCAACTGTCTTTGAGTGTCTCCCATCTCAGATGTGCTCCCGGCCTTCTTTACCTGGCTCCTTTGGCTCCATGCCTCTCCGCCAGCCTCACTCGGCCCAAGTCTTCCATCAAGGCTGTCCCTGTTTTCTGTCTGCGTCACTGGAGCTATCGCCTCAGGTCGCCCATGTGGGCCAGCCCCTCCCCCTGCACCTACATTCAGTATCAGGCCAGTCACATGTTCTGTATCTGAGGGTTCAGACTTCACATCTGGGGCGTGCATTGACCCAGCAGTTGTTACTGAGCCGGCACACAGCCCGTCACAGCCGCCGTCCTGCGTGGGGGTGAAGTTTGGGAGGTGGACTGGGGTCCCATAGACACAGAGACAGGTCCCAACCAGGAGGAGGCGACGGAGCGTCCCAAACATCAGCATCTCTGTCTCGTCTCAGTGCCTGCTGAGAGTGGACACAAATGACAAATGCTAATAGGCTTAACTGAGGTGTGAACAGTCCCTGCCTGCAACTTCAACGCTTTGTCACCCAGCGGACATGTGGACAGAGAGAGACAAAGCAGAGAAGGAAGACAGGTGACAGTGCACATTACAAAGGTGTGCAACTGCAGATTAAAGGGTCAGAATGCAAAGTGCATTTCATTGGAGAACTTCATATTGCCTGTGATAACCACAGAGAACAGGATTAACTGTGCATTCCTGCCTGCCTTTGCTTTGATGCTGCAGTTGCAGGGTTTTGAATAAATTAGGATGAAATTCCTTTTCATCAGACTCCTCTGTTCTGTTTTGTGTAGACAGAAGGAAATGCTGGGCGCACACACACACACACACACACACACACACACAGGGAGAGTGACAAATACACACACATACACACACACAGAGTGGGAATCTGACACAGCAATCCTCAGCACCCCTCCGCACTTCACCTATAAATAGCACCAGGTTTTCTATCCTCCAGGATCCTCTACAGATGGCTCCACGAGTGCTACATTTTTACATCACATAAACCTGCATCTCTCTAAAAAGAGAGAGACATTTTCAAACAGGATATATGCACATTATCAAATACTAAACAAAGCAAACAACTGTTTGCGGCGCATGTGTTGCTTCACATGATGTGACGGCAGTAATTACCTAATCATCAATCACTGCTGTAGAAAAGGGAGAGAAACGACACGTCTGGTGTTAACAGGGTGACACCCTTTCATGTTGCCCGAGTCAGACAATTGTCTCAGAGGAATCATCATCCAGTCCTGATGATGCACAGTCCCAACAATGTCACAATACAACCCACTTTTCTGCCTGCGCACCTCCCCTGTACAGACCACCACCTGATCAACGTGATCGCTCGAGTCTTTGGACTGTAAACAAATTCCCACTGCGGTGCTGAATCACAAATCTCCCATCTGACCGCACAGAATGACCACACATGGAGCCGATCATAACATTATAATGCATCTCCCTTAAATCGCAGCATCATATTCTTCACATTGAGAGCGCAATGCATGTAAGGTGACAATTAGAGTCGCATAAGGCTAAAAATAAAACTGCCTTTACCTTCCAGAGTTCATGACGGATCGCTGTGTCTGGAGGACGCAGAGCTTCTCTTGCAGTGTGCAAAATAACCCCAAAAATGCAGTTCGTTCGGATACAAATTCAGGATACAGTCTAGTGTGGAAAGCAGGCTGCAGGAGAGGCTTGTTGTTGTGCAGCTCAGCGTCACTGACTGAAAGTCTCGGTCTTCTCTACATATGTCCGCGTGCTGCCACCCAAATGCTTCAAATATGCACGATTTATTCAAACTGACGGCTTTGACGTCTGCTTTATGATAACCGTGCTGCTGCCTTCCAGTGCATCTATCCCTCGTTCATTTTTCACTGCCTACCTTTATATATTTTTTTCATTCTTTCCCAAAAGGTCACATCAGGCTCCTGGTGGTGCTGAACGGACAGCTCCTTAACCTCAACTCAAAGGTCACTGCTGCTGCTGCTGAGTCTGGGAGACCACAGGAGGTTGATTGTCCTCATTTACTAACTGGGACTTATGCTGTAACCTTAAGCTAAATATTATATGAAACTGTTTTTAAATGAACAGATTGCTAAATTGATTTAAATGTAGTCCCCTTTGTTACAACAGAGGTCTGAGACAGAGATCTGCTATGATTTGTTGGTTAGGGTTAGGGTTATTCACACTATTCACTATTGTAAATGGCATTAATCAATAATCATGATTGATGCCTTTATCCACACTTACATGATGGCTCACAAACTGTGACACAACACATGCATGAGTTTATTCAAACTTGAATGGGACTGTTGTACACTTAATACAGTTAATGGTATGGCAATGCAGTGGTGAACGTAAAATAGATGGGATAATAATTGTCTTGTATTTGCATCAGAGAAATGTGACAGAGATATTAGTCTTAATATGAGAACCAGCAAAACTGGAGAAGGCTTATAGTTGGGGCATGCAGAAAAAGTTCCAGTGACCCCCTGTGGTGGCCCAGTGAGGTTACACCATCAGCATCCTCTATATGTCAATAGAGGGAGAACTGTTAATAAATAAAAACATTTTTCAAACATTGACGCCCTTTTATGACAGAGAACTTTTGAAGCAACTTTTTTATCTCATCTAAAGTTGCTCTTCACTGCTACAACTGTTCCCGCTCTCATTTTCAATGCTTTAAAGAAGATATATGTACAATACACAACAGGACATATAACAACAATGAATCTGCAATACATGAAAATAAGAAAATTATGTAGGCTGATAGAAAATGTACTGTACTTGTCTGTCAGGTCTGTAAATGTAGGGTATCACATATTTTTTATTTGAAAAGTATACATTTGATTTATTCTTCTGAAATGTATTCGTTAAATAGAAAGTTTCCATGTATTTAATCATTTTGAGCATATTTTGATCAGGCGATCCCATGTGACGTCATCGCGTTTGTGAAGACCCCACCCAACCCAACAGGAAGACAACAGATTTTTTTATCGTGTTGATGTGATGCAAATTTGCGCCTGTCAACGCTAAGTAGTGACATTATTTTCGCCCAGAGGCGAACAGTTTAATAAGATGCCCTTATTTGATGGGTTGGGAAGTGGAGGAGAGAAGACTGCCATCGTCATTGACTTAGGAGCAGCATACACAAAGTGAGTATCAGTCGTTAGCACGCCTTGTTAACAGAGACAGTCTGTTAGCATGATATGCTAGCGGATATATTTGTTTTCTTAACTAACCGCTTGGCACTTTACATCTAATGCAGGGGTTAAACCTCACTAACACATGATACATGATTGTATACACCGGTAGTAAATGCTGTAGCGGTGTTAGCTTGTTAGCCACTCTGTCAATGCTAAGTAGACGTGTCAGTGTTTAGCTAGCGTTAGCTAATGCCAAATTAGAGCTGAAATAAAATCCAATAAGGACCTAAAGGAAAACAATTGTACTGAACGCCAGCAGCATCATAGCCAGCTACACCGCCAAATAAAGGTTTCTGAACACCCTAACTGCTCATGGGTACATTTCAGACAATGAGCCCATTTAAAGCCTAAACTTTATCACAATTATACTAACTCGAAATACCGGTATTTAGAGGCGTTTTATTATCTTGGTGGAAATTGAATTACTTGTGATATAATTGGAAAAGGCCAACTGAACAAAAAAAAAAAATCTAAATTTGGTTTCATTAGACCAGACAGTGTTCCTGTCGTTTGTCCTTTGCAAGATGAAAATGTTGACTTGTGTGTCTGTGTGAGTGACCTAAATAGTTTAATTTAAGCACCTGGTAATCTGAAAGCTGTCTGATACTAAAAGTCACTTCACCCGTCTTGATAGCTCACACATCTCCCCACATTTATGGTATTTACACTGAGCAAATTACTGGAGACCAAAAATGTGACAAAATATAAAATTCTTAATATATTTAGCTGGCAGTTTATATGGCTTCAGTGCTACGTAATAATAAATGTCATCTTGCTGTAATTTTAGTCAAAGGTATTCTTCAGTAAAGATAAGAAACTGGCCTGAGGCAAGTCACATGAAGACCAAGAGGAGTGTTCTCTTTTCCTTTTAATAATGATGCCTTTGTCTACATTTGACACAGGGCTGCACTGTTATTTTATTTACATGCAACTTACTAAAAGGATTTCGCCATTGTATAAAATGTTTAAAATGTTTGAGCCAAGTCTTTGTTCTTCAAACACAAATTGTTCCTCCTGCCTCATGTTTACATGATTTTGTGTTCGTACACTAAGACTAGTCTGGCTAGTAATATTATTGAACAGTCAAAATATACATGTACATCTTACTCTTCTCTCTGCTTCCTCTAGCAGCTCAGCTGACACTTTCCTTTTCTGGCAGATGCGGCTTTGCAGGGGAAACGGGGCCCAGGTTCATAATTCCGAGCGAGATCCGGAAACCGGGACAGCAACAGGTGAGATGCTGCTGTGCTTTGCTGAGTGTAAGCATTTGGAAGGATGTTTGGAAATTGCACAATATGTCATGTTAATGTGGTGTGTGATGTCTCACTTTCAGGCTATCAAAGTGGTTCAGTACAACATCAACACAGAAGAGCTTTATGTCATCCTCAAAGAATTTATCCATTTACTGTACTTCAGGTGAGACTCTGCTGTGTCAGTTATTCATTGTAAGCATAAGTTTAAAAAAAGGTTACTGTGGTATGTGTGCAGCAGCTGAAAGACAGGGTGGTCCAGCCTCATCACATTAAAAGTTTGTCTTCCCATTTGTCTCAATCAGGCACCTGCTGGTGAACCCTCGCGACAGAAGAGTGGTCATCATCGAGTCCATCCTCTGCCCATCTTACTTCAGGGAGACGCTCACCAAGGTTTTCTTCAAACAGTTTGAGGTATGAAAACCAAGCAGATCAGAGTTTATACAAGCTGCAGAACATGTTTGGAAAAAGTGTTAATGGGGAGCATGTATATACTAAAAAAATACAGATACAGTACAAGGACTGAAGATTGACAAAGAGTAAAGAAAGTCCTGCAGTAACACACTTCTTTTTAACTTTACTGACAACCTTTAGTAGTAAGTGTAAGCTTCAGTGTGCTAAGTGTTATTCTTTGGTGGTGTTTTCCAGGTGCCATCTGTGCTGTTTGCCCCAAGTCACCTCATGGCCATCATGACTTTGGGCATCAACTCTGCCCTGGTGATGGACTGTGGCTACACAGAGACGCTGGTGCTACCTGTATCCTTTCCCTGTCGTCCTGCAGACTCTTGTTTAGGGAATTGATTAGTTTGCTTTCTTCTGACCATTCTGTCACGTTGAAACTTCATCACAGGAAAAATTTAGACTGCTGTGCACAAATAGCTGTTCGTTTGGGGTTGATGTGTTACCACCTTAACTGTGTAATCAGGTTTATGAGTGCACTCCCATCCTGCCAGCATGGGAGGCGTTGCCTTTGGGAGGGAAAGCCATCCATAAGTAAGGAGCTCTAACAGATTTAAGAGGAGTGTGTGACTCTGCATGTAAAAATAACTATTTCACACGTTGTTCTGTGTTGATTGAAAATCTTGTTTCCTCCCATAACTGCATATGTCTGTATTTATTGTAGAGAATTAGACGGGCTTCTTGTGGAACAGTGCACTGTGGACACGGACACCACCACTGGGCAGAGTGTACCAGCTGTCATTGGTAATTACAGAAAAATACCATACACTGTGTGTCTTTGTCTTCTAAAAGGATGAACTTGGACTGCTGATTCATTTCACAATGCAGAGAGCAGGAAAATACAGTGGCTTTGACCCATTATGCATCATTTACTATTCATAAGAACTTGTTTCTGTGTGAGTGAATCCCTTTCTCAATTTGTGAATTATACATATGCGTACAGTCTATTTTAGAGTTTTCCCTCCACACTTTTTCTCGATGGAGGAAACCAAACTGAGTCATTGCGTTCAGCTGTGAGATTTACAGCTGCAGCAGAGTGAGAGAAGCTACACATATAGGCATCAATAATTAAGACAGACAGCAGGCCGATTCACTTGACTGGACTGTTGAACGAACTGTAGTAAGCAGTAATCTCTGGAAAGGACTGATTACCTTTACACTGTGCATGATTCAGGGAGAAAAATGAATGCCCAAAAGTCTGTACAGGATTTGTAAACTCTCTATAAAGGACCGCAGTGACAAAATGCCACAAAGTTTCTTTTCTTTTCCTTTGCTGCAGCGTCATCTCACTCATTCCCCAAACGCTGATTCAGCTCCATCACAAATCTAACTTGGAAGTGAAATGAGCAAAATGGAAATGGTTTTATGCACAAGTGAACCAAAGAAAATTAAGTTTCACTTCAGTCATATCTCCTTTTTATCTTGTGTTCAGGGACCATCCCAGAGGAGACTGTGGAGGATATCAAGGGTAGGTTTGACTGAGTTGTTTTTTGTTTTTAATTTCAAAACTGCACGTCTCTCTTGGCTCCCGTGAGGGTGATGGATCACCACATTATATATTCTCTTCAAAGGCAGCATTCCCAAAAGACAACAACTCTTTTACTGAGACTGTCGCTTCTTCCTGTTTACCATTCTTCCACTGGAATATCAGCGTAGCAAAACTGACCTGCCAAAATGCTATGAACAACTGAAGCGAACCGACTGTGCATACCACTCCTGACTCCATATATGACAGCCCATCTTTAGTAGGCTGCAGCTCTTTATGTTGAAACAAGAAAGACTTTATGTATAGTCTCATTCAATGTCTTCAAGAAAAGTCTGTAAGTTGCTCAGATGTTGTAACCTTTTGATTCATTATCGGTCGTTGACATTGCCGACAGTCATTGAGGACATTGGTTGAAATGTTCATCCTTAGTTACAGATGTTCCTGTCTTTTAGTTTTGGTGTATTATGCTCATTGGTTTTGTTTGGTTTCCTGCAGTCCGAACATGCTTTGTCAGTGACTTGCAGAGAGGCCTCAAGATCCAGGAAGCCAAGTTTAACCTGGATGGTACAGCGGAGGTAAGTTAAATGTTGTTTGTGTACTGGCTTTTGTGTGATAGTCTTTGTTTACACCCAAGTAATGCACTGCTGAAGATTTATTTACAGTTCTTCCTTCTTGTGAATGTGTTTGCAGCGTCCAGCTCCTCCTCCAGATGTTGATTACCCTCTGGATGGTGAGAAAATCCTGCACGTCAAAGGATCCATCAGGTGGGTCATCAGATGATGCTGTTTATTTGAACTGAGCCGACAGACCCAGAGATTTAGTTCTTTGTTTTTTTACAAATGCTTTAAAAACTACAATGTCTGTAGTCGTGTTTCTGTTTGTCATGGCGGAAGGTCTTTCTGTAAATTGAGATTGTGTGGTGTTAATGTCCTCCTTGACTTTTCGCTTGTCTCTGTGCTGTGCATCTGTGGGACAGGACATTGTCTTTTAACCTGCTTTATTTCTGCACTGTGTCTTTGGATTTCTGTCCCAAGTTGTCTTTTATTTAGATTTTCTCTTGTTTTTCCAGGGACTCTGTGATGGAGATCCTGTTTGAACAGGACAACGAAGAGAAGAGTGTGGCCTCTCTGATACTTGACGCTCTGGTCAAGGTAGAGAAAAGTTATTCATCCTGTATGCCTTGGCATGTGTGAGGGGCAAGATGTTGCGTTTATGTGCAATCACTTACTTGATGCAGCCTGAACTTTAATTAACTGTGGAAGATTTAGACACAGTAGAGATGTACATCAAAGGTTCAGTCAGCTTCTCCTTGAAGGCATTCATGGTGTCGCACAGAAAGTGACTGAAGTAGAGCTTGAAAGAGAAGTTCAAGTCCTCTGTAGTTTCTCACCTCCTTGTTGGATTGTTGGTTAGTTAGAAAAACTGTTGGATGCAGCCCCCCTAATTAGGATGTCGGAGAGATGTGAGGGTTTCAACCACTGTTCGACGATCCAACAGGCACTTCATTTGAAGCTTGACGCCTTTAATCAGAGGGTCTAGTATCTCTGTCTGCACTGGAATCCTATTCATTTTAAAGCATGAAGTTTCACCTGTTTTAGCGCACGCATGTTGCAGCAATATAGTATGATCTTACACAGCCTTCCATCTTTTGTGCTTTGGTTGCCATGATTTCATTTGGTTTTTGGCCTCACTAATCTTCCCTTTTTGGTGGTTATCAGTTTGAATTAGTTTACGCCTGATGATCCTGCTGCAAAGCTTCAGTATCTTTGGCAGGAGGAATGCAGCAACCCAGTTTTGTGCTCCATATTGTACGGCTGAGATGAGTGTACAGTTTGACTCAGTGTGGTTGCTATGGCGACACTCGCCATTTCATGCAACTTGGAGCAGTTTTCGGTTGTTCCATGTGGGGTTGAAGTCAGCTCAGGACGGCCTAATTCATCTCAATAGGTACAGCAGCCGCGGACTTTGATTGTAGCAGCAATACATTCAAACCCTGATCTGTGCAGTACTCTGTGCAGGATATATTGATATTGATATATCATTAGGGCTCTACACACCAGAGAAGGCACTGCAGTAATGTCCTTTTCAGCTACTTTCATCCATCACTTTTTAGTTTTAGTCTGTACCTGTCCTGAAATCCAGAAAGTGCTGTCCTGCAGAACTGCTGCTTCCTCCTCCATCTTTTCTCCTGCTGCACTGATACTATGGAGATAAGTGATGATTGTTTAGGTTTGTTTCTTTCATCTAAACTGTTTTCATTTATTCATCTAAAAAAATGTTTACACTCTGGGGTGGAAACACAGGTGATATCTATGTAAATGATCTAATAAATGTGTGTTTGTGTTTCCCTGTAGTGCCCCATTGACGCACGTAAGGTGCTCTCCGAGAACCTGGTGGTGATCGGCGGCACCGCCATGCTGCCGGGTTTCCTCCACCGTCTGCTGGCAGAGATACGCCTCCTGGTGGAGAAACCCAAGTACAGCGACGTGCTGGCCAGCAAGAGCCTGCGTATACACGCTCCACCTGCCAAGCCCAACTGCACCGCCTGGCTCGGAGGTCAGATATGAGATTTCATTTAAATATTCATCACTACCTGCAAAAACCATAACATCAGCCCTTTTCAGGTTTTTAAACAAGAAGATTTTGGAAAAAGATAGGTTTGTGTCCTCTGATACAATTTAGAAAGCCCTCTCATATCGTCCTCTGCTCAACAGGCGCTATATTCGGGGCGCTGCAGGACATCCTGGGCAGCAGGTCGGTGTCACGAGACTACTACAACCAGACAGGCCGCATCCCAGACTGGTGCTGCTTGAGCTCCCCTCCTCCCGAATCTCTCTACGAAGCAGGAAAGACCCCTCCTCCACTTATGAAGAGAGCCTTCTCCACAGAGAAGTAGATTGTATTGTGACATAATTCAAACCATGTACTCTCCTCTACTCTACCTGATAGAACAGTTCAGTAATCTTAAATGTAACATCTCAACACTAATCTTGTTCAACATCTAGATGTTTGTCATGTTTTTGTATGCACTGATTGTGGACTGTTTGATGATCAGGTGAGCTGGTTTCCGACATTACCAGACAGAACAGATCTTGGGATTTAATGCGGTTACATTGATATTCTACAAAGATTACTGTGTTTGAATTTCAAGTAGGTCCTGTGCTACATGCAGCCACATTGAGCTGAACCTGTACGTGCTTACTCTCACTCTCACTCCACTTTGTTCTGGATTTTTTTTGGCACTTGAACTGAAAAACACATCATGCTCTGCAGAAATGTTTCAGAAGTTGAGCTTTAGTCATCTATTTGTCAGCAAAATGGAAGAACATGTTGCAAAACTTTGGAGAAAACCAGCGTTATTCCAGTGTGATGTATGAAAGTGTGGAAATCTGACTGTGTGGTTTTGACGGTAATGAAAAGTTTCACTTATTTATTGTTTGGACTTAATGAAGGCCTTGTACACTCACACAGGTGTTCTCAGTTATTTCAGCTAATAAACAGCTTTTCGTGTTACAGTGGAGTGGAGGCATCCTGGGACTTACTTCTCATATACTTTTACTGCCTAAGAAGTGTAGCACACGTGACAGGAGGTTCAAGGAGATGTCAGTCAGTCATGGTCTGACCCTCCACACAGTCCTGAGAAGCAGCTTATCAAGCAAAATAACTGAAATCAGTTGTGTGTCGACCATAGTTGCTGTTGTTTACAGACTTAAACACATCTTCCAAACAATGCCATCTTGCTCTGTGACCTTTTAAATTCAACAAATAAATATTCAGCATCGGAATTCTTTTGTCCTTTTTATACTAGAATGGCGCATAGTAACTCAAATATATTGTAAAGAAATTAGTTTGAATCCCGTCTAGTTTTCAAATGAGCTGTTGCGGGTATAGCCGCAGTGTCTATGTTTTCCCCCTCCGCTTGAATCTCTGAGCTATAAATTGGCACAGTATCATAGTGAAATATCATGTTTCATCAGGCCTCACCTCATTCTCAGTTTCTTAACAATATGTAGGAGGAAACACTGGAACAGCTGCCAGCATCCCTGTGGCTGTAAATACAGTTAACACATATCTCACTTCCAAACCAACAGTAAATGCAGCGTTCATATGTATATATGTATATGTATGTATATATATGTGTGTGTGTGTGTATATATATATATATATATATATATATATATATATATATATATATATATGTATATATATGTATGTATATATATATATATGAGTTTACCTGGAAAATCAATGCAGAGTAAGTTGCAACCTGCATGTAAAGTAGAAATATAGTTAAAAATATCCTGACACCCTTACTTTGTGTTTTAGTTGCTGTACAAGTATAATCCTTGACGAGAAAGCATTTGTCCTCGTCTACTCTCTTTATGGAGCTTCACCCGCCAGCTCTTTTCTCTTAAGAGGTGAAAGTATATTATTGGTAGAACCAAACTGCACACAGTGTAGGTCGCTTCCCTTGTTCAGCTACTCAAGAAACCCCCAACAACACTGTTAATGTGTGCATCCCAGAATGGAGATCGCATCTGTTTGGCCTCGTGGGTCACATTCATCACTCAGTGTTGGTCCGTCTGGCTACTGTGGGCTTGGGAACCAGTAGCGTTACCCACAATGCACCTGCAGCTCAAGACTGGCAAAAAAAAGTGTGGGAAATCAGATAGAGGTTGGATTCTGATCACAGGCATAAAAATAGGCATAAACATTGAAGTGGAGGAGAAGAGAAGACGGCAGCCATCGATCTTTAGATGAATGTTACGAGGTGTTTGTCTCTCCTGTGTTTTTCAGTGACAGCAGTAAAGCCCCAGCAACCCTTCAGGTCTATGGTCAAACAGCCTCCCCAAACCATTCTTTTGTCAGTGCGCATGATTTTGTTGATTTGTAGGTGAATAATCGTGGCTTCCAGGCTTAAATCTCTCTACAGTTCAGTTTCATCTGTGTCCATGTGATGTAGGGTTCAAAAAAAGATGCATCTATTGAGCCTCTGTCAACTCCAGAGAGATTTTGAAAATGAAAATAAGAGCTTTATTATCCATATGACCTCCCACCTGTGGACGCAGGCCACAACCTCACTCAGGTGATCCTTTTCTGACCATATAACTAAAGGCAGCCAGAGCCTTGCCCACATCTGACGACATAGAGCTATACAGTCCGACCTGCAGCCTCTGCTCCAGCTGAGGGGAACCCCATCCTCCCTTGATGGGGACTGGGACTGGACCATCAGTGTGGTTCCCAGAGACAGGAAGCAGCAGCTGTCTGTCTGACCTCTGGCTATCGGACTGGGAGTCTGTGTGGGAAGGGGAAACCCCCACCCCACCCCAGAAAGTGGGGTGAGCCCTGCCTTTAAGGAGTGCTGGCAAACCATTTCACTGGAAGACCAGGAAGTTCAAGAACAGTCCACACGCCCAAATCTGTGTTGAATGATGATTACACACCATCTCCAGGAATATTGCAGAATACTCTGTTCATATATTTAGTAATGTCATGTACAAGGTGGCATAAACACGACTTTTCCTACAGGAGCACCAAGCTGGTCCACCGTCACACCCTGCAAGGAGCGGGAGGCTAATGTGGTGAGAGGAGAGGAGTCATCCATCTTGGTTATCATCTCCTCAGAGGCTGTTTTTCCAACGTACACCAGCCCAATAACCCCGTAAATCACACTGGCTGTGATACACATCTGAGCCCTCCCAATAAACATAGGGGCACCTGGGTGCTTGTCATTCACGCCCTGTAGAATGAGCAAACAAGAATCGTGATATGGCTGCTGTCAGTGAACCTGTAAGTCATTTTGGGAAGTGAGCACGATCAGGAATCAGCATTAACTGTAAATGAAAGCATCAAACCACAAGAAGTCAGGTATTATGTAATAGAAAGGCTACATTTATTCACAGCAGTTGTTTATAGCTCTCATACCAGACACTTACTGATGATAACAGATATGTTATCTCTAGTAAACATATGATGTATCAGGAATGAAGGAGGGTACCAATGAGACATTCTGCTCATTCTTGCAGTTTCGGCGTTGATAACCTCGGCTCTGCTGCGTTTGTGCCGAGTCTAAACAGGCAGCCCTCTGAAAGCCCAAGTGCACAAACAGTGCCAAGGAGCCAAACTGCTTAAACTAGGAACCAGATGCAGAGTGGACCCAGAGTGGCTGTGCGTTGGTAGTTAGTGCAGAGATGCAGGGAGCTCCTCGTGCTGTGTCCTGACCCTGGCAGACAGTGTTTCATTATCACAATCAGGCCAGGACAGAAGAACGAGGGGACTTCAAAGCACCACATCAGCGTGTTGTATCATTTAACTTCTTAAAGACAAAACAAGAATACTTATACACTACATTTTTTTACTACATGATGTACAGTTTTATATATTTTGTTGCATTTTTCCCCATGCTCTGGGCAGCCATTGATTTTCATTAATTTCTGTATACATGTTGCTGTCCTGTGAAAATCATGTATCTCCAAAATGTCAACTTTTCACAAGTCATGAACAATAGCCATGTTTCCAGCTTTGTGCCAGTGAATTTTTCACACAAACACACAAAATTCAAAATCACCAAAACAGTGTATGCAAATTAGTTGGACACTTTCTGAAGCTGCAATCAATGTATTATTATTAATATTAAATGTTGCGTAGTGATGCAGTTTAAGTGCATTTTTATTTGAAAGGTCTGCACTGTCTTACCTCATTATGGTAATGAAACTTTGAGAAAAAAACTATGCAAACTTAGATCACTGTGACAGATTGCACAACTCCAGCACATTTCAAGAGTTTGCTAATAGATTTTGAAATAACAGAAATAGATGGAAACCAACAGATGCCTGGAATGGTAGGAAAATAAAACTAACTGACAAACTTGAAGTTCACTGTGATGAATTACTCAACTCAAGTTTCAAGAGTGTGCTAATAGATGTTGATATTGTACTGAAATTAATGCAAACCAATGGGTGCTTGCTAGTAAAAATACAATGAAAATACAGCAAACACTGCATGGTTTGAAAAGTAGGTATGGTATGGTCCTTTAACATACTGAACACAAAAGGCCAACTCTGCAGTGGTAAGACCATACAGTAGGTGATTAACTCGGACTGCAGGGCATGAAACTACATAGCCACATTATCATGTCCTAAACAGTTCAATATAATACAAATATAATACAAATCTACAGACTTAACAGTCAAGACCAAATGTACCTGTTCAAAGTGTTTCATTAATCATGACTACTTTCACTATTGCAAGTAAATGAGTTGTGTTTATTATAGTTTAGGCTGTTATATTGCTAGTTATGGTGATTATTTATATAAATTAATTATTGTTTATTTATATCTTGTGTACAACCTAATAACTTTATTTATATAGCACCTTTCAAAAACAAAGTTACAAAGTGCTTTACAATAAAAACAATCAATGAAAGTAAATAAGATCCAAAACACAAGATAACAAGATAAAATGATAATAAATTTAAAAAATAATAATAATAATAATATGATGATGATGTGTGTGTGTGTGTGTGTGTGTGTGTGACACGGAGAGACAGACAGACAGTTGGTGATCATTTACATCATCTTTTCTCTTGAATTTTAGTTGCAACAGTTTCTTGTTGATCAACAGCTGCACATATATATTCCATGGTTTGGCGCGCGCTCTCCATCCCAGCTCGCGCACAGCGACCAATCAGAAGCCCGGCCGCTTCACAGCGCTGCTATTGAGACTTGTTCAGCTCTCACTGACCGTCCGCAGACCAGGGGAGGTGACCCGTCTCTGGCGCTATGCAAAGCTTCATAGGAGTCTCGCGTCTCTTATTGGTTCTTCTGCCGCAGCTCGTACCTGCGCAGGTAAGTCAGCAGATTTCAAAACACGCCTTTCTGTAATGTTGCTAATAGCAAGCCACGGTTTTTTTTCTTTGTTAAGATTTCAGGTGTTTTGTGAACAGTTGTGCCATTTATTAGTGAAATATTTATGATATATATATGTATTTATCATCGTGACGTTTAATTTGAAATCCAGTTTATCCTGTGGTGGTTTGCATGCTGAGTGATGCAGCATGAGGAGACTTAATGTGACTCCTATTAGCACCTCACATCTGAATGGCAGACATGTTTCACTGTGAGAGGACACATCTGTTCCACACTCCAGACTTTTTACACACTATCTGTATTTTGACTGGCTGTGCCCCACCATGAAGATACCATCTGCATTTAGGGGTTTGGGAATCGCAATGTTTACAGTCATGTGTTGACTGAACCAGCCAGCTTCAGATGCAGCTGCTGCATGACACTGATCCAGGTTCAGATATAGCGAGAGAGGTGTGCAGAGCTACATGCTGTACGTGAGAACACCAGAGCTCAGCTGGAGGTGCATTTAGAGAAAGTTGTGGTTTGGAGACTCTGCAGCTCCAGGTCCTGCTCCCATGGTTGTGATGAGGGTGTGTTATCCTCCCCATCTCTTTATGTTTTTTTGCACAGGCGCTCCCTCTTTTCGTAACAGCATCTGACCCCAGGCAAGACAGACACATTCAGTATCACCCAGCAGGGAGCCCACCGCACAGTGTGAATATGCATTGCAGTTTATGTGGGGAGATTATGAATGGGACCTGAATAGCAACCCAAAATCCATAAAGGGTGGCTCTCATGCATTTAAGTCACCCCAAAATATTGTGAAATGTAATTTTGTTATTATCCAGGGTGCATTTCATCCGTCCATATACTTGTACTACACAGAGTAGTGTCAAGAAGCGAATCAGTTTTCACTGTGACAGTTCAAACGCAACTGAACGGGGAATATGCGCATTAAGCCTCCAGAATCTAAGATTTGAGGCACCGAGAGCCCCATTTTTAAATTGCCCTTTTTCAAAATGACTACACCATTAATAACTGCGGAAATGACAACTTTTAAGCCCCAACTGGCTGTTGTATGTAGTTTCCAAAATGTATCCAAAACATAGGTTGTCAAATATCCCCAAATTTGAAGAAAAGATCAAGTCTGGACCTCGATAAATACTTTGATTATTAGACTCTAATGCACGTGGTTCTATTGTTGGACGGAACAGTACAGGCTCTTCGGGTTTTGCCTTGTATTTGGCACGAGTACAAACTCACTTACAGCAAACATACAAATAAAACAATAAAACCTACTGTGGTTCTACGTTTAGGAGACAATGTTCCCATCAGTGTGAGAGGAAAGCAGAGTCAGAACCAGATTGTTGATATTCAAAAGAAGAAGAGAGCCAAGATCAACTTTGCACTTGTGTTTCTGCTCAATTTGGCGTTCAAAAATCGGGAACATTGCCATCGTGAGTTTGGAGGCCGGGTTCTGAGAACTCAACTAAATTCACGCTGTGTCATGATACCTTTCAGTGCTGCCTTTGTTTTAACCGTGTTTATTGTGTGTTAAAACTCCCACGAGAAAAGGCAGCAGCTATTCTTTGCTGTTATTCTTTGCATGCTTCTTGTGATAATAAGCCTTCTAGTATTACAACAAATTGAGAAATCAAGTGCGTTTTTGTTGTCGGCTGGCTCGTTTTACTGCTTTTTTGCTGGTTTGCAAACAGCGGCACAGTGGTACACTCCTGAAACCATGCTGCATCATTGTTTTTACTGGATCATTGTGTGTGCACTGCCTTTTCTCTGCCACAAGAGGGCGCCCTGCAACTGCTCAATAAACCCACTACCAGTGCATCAGAATCAGAAATACTTTATTGAATCCCGGGGGGAAATTATATAGTGCCGGTGCTCCCATTCAAGAGCAGAAAGTTGCATAAATTTAGAAATGAGAGTATGTACAAAAATAAGATATAAAAACAAGGAATACAAAATAAAAAAATATACACATTTACAATATCTAAGTGAAAAATAAAAGTAAAAAAAAAATACAATAACAATATATATATGTATATATATGTATGTATGTATTGCAGTGTTGCGTATGAATAAATATGTATTGCTCTGACATTTAAAGAATAAATAATGAAGTAGTATATGTGAAATAGGTCCAGATTCTATCCACTTCTATCATGTTCATTTCTCACCTGTACTGGTTTCCTGGTTGTCTGTATCCTTACAACCATGTTTGGCATTGATGTTAAGGCTTTTGTCAAATTATGTCCATTTTAACTTAACTTATTATGTATTTTGCAGATTTCACACCCTCCAGAAGAGGGTCACTCAAGAGGTAAGGGTTGTGCTCTTGATCATACTCAAGCGAATAGGTATTTCCACCGCTTGCAAATGCTTTAAAGGCTAAAGGTTCAACCCGTCTTGTAGTAATGGCATTCCAGGAGGTGTGGGCAAAGAGCATGTGTCGGCCCATGGAGCAGCTTGTGGATGTGGAGCAGGAGTACCCTGGAGAAGTGGAGTATATCTACATGCCTGGTTGCGTACCACTTTGGCGATGCTCCGGTTGCTGCGGGGATGAGAACCTAGAGTGCCAGCCTACCCTTGAACGCAACATCACTCTGCAGGTGCAGAGCAGAAATGGTTTATCAGAAATACCTAAAGGGAGGTGTTAAAAATGCACTTCCTGTTTACATTAAGTATATGGCCCTATATGCACTTTTAGTTTTCCCTTTCTTTTGTGTCTCAGGTGATGAGGATTCATCCCAAGATATCTATGCACCACGTGGAACTCACATTTGTGGAGCATCAGAAATGTGAATGCAGGTAAATTACCTATTATTTTTAATACCGGATGCAAATTGAGATTTTTGTAACTAACCGCCAGTTGTTTGTGTTTTCCCCCGTTGTTTTAGAGCTCGTCAGAAACTTCCAAATAATAAAAGGTCAGTAGAAAACCCTTTTATCTATCAGACTTGATCACATCAATATCTTCATTGCACTTTGCTCTCTCTCCACAGCAGCGCTGAGTCTATCAAGAACCGACCTCGGAGGAGGAAACACAAGAAGACAGCAAACGGCTGTGGCAAGTAAGAGATGGATTGCCTCCCTGTGGTGCACACACACACTGTTTCATGATGTTTGGACATTTACGGCTACATTCATCACCATTTCCTCCACACTGTCAGACAACCAAGGACAGACAAGATCACACAATATCACAATATATTGTCTGCAGTGTTGCTCTTCTGTTTGGCAGGCCTGTAATCCACCGGCAGATAAGGCCACAGAGCGTTTGTAGCACAATAATCCAAGGCTGCTGATAGTTACAACCTAGGACTGCCAGTGTGAAGGTGTAGGCTGAAAATAACCAGATTCACACATCAAAAATAACAAAAAGAGTACCTGAAAAAAGAAAAGAAAGGGATCAGTAACGACTGGTGATGTAGGGCAGTAAACCTCTTCATCACCCCATTGCGTTATTTTCTATGTCACATTCTTCTCCTCGGTAACAAGTCACACACAGTCACGTCAGGCACTGCATACGTCATTCTATCCACATTGAAATAAGTCAATATGTACCTGACTCAATCAGAGATACACTGGAGATAAAGGTGCAAGGTGCTGCAGTTCATCAGCAGCAGACCTCAACTTGGGACTTAAAATTGAATCTGACCGAGGGATGAATCCAAAAAGCAGCCAAATCTACTTTCTGCACAAGTGGAAATATCTTTTTTGAGGTGGAATCCAATTAAATTTTAAGCCCAAGCAATTAAGTCCAATAGCAATATCACACCCATTATTTTACAGTCAGAAGAAGAAGAGTTTTATGTGCTGTGAGTTTGGTATTTTGTTTGTCTTTTCACGTAAAGGTCATAAGGGCAGCATTTGTCACAGATAATCTCTCTGTGCTTCTCTCCCCCTTTCTTTCTCTGTCAGTTGACAAGGGAAATTGTTGTGTAACCACTTTTGAATTAGCGTACATGGAGAATGAGATGCCCAAAATAATAATAATGTGTACTGAAAAGGCTACATAATGAGGTTTAAAAGTTTAAAGCTGCATTTTACAGGTTTGTAAAGTGTTACAAAGTGGATATGTTATAAAGGCCACATATGAAGATCAGTTCAGCGGTCAGTATTACTGCTCAGCCTGTGAAAACAATTGTGTAACGTCTTCTGTGGCTTCAGAGGGAGCTTTCTAAAGTCTGTGGAAATAACCCTGATGATGTCATATCTCCGTTTGGGCTCGGAGACTGCAAATTTATAACAGAAAGCTTGTGTTACAAACTGGGGACGTGGAGATGTGGCCATTTACCAGGCAGATGCTGTCCAGCTGATATTGGAATCGTAGGATTTTTAAGACGATTGATCCACACTAGGGACTGAAAGTCAGGACATCTCAGTCTCTGTCGCATAAATCTTTAGAATTCTTTCCTTAACTTGTCTCTTACAAGTCCCCTAACTTTATGGAAATGCAAAGTCTATCTTAAAACAACTACGTCTTTCAATGTACATATGGGCATGAGAGAATTGTTTTTAAAAAAGTGAACCTATCCTTTGAGCATTGAATAAAGATCCTCAGTGTCCGTTTTGGAAGCTTCACTACTGGCTTAGTCACTGAAGCACAAAAACCTGAATAACAAGGTTTGGTTTGAAGTGGGTAGGATCTGTGCTCTGTCTGGTGAAAGCTCGGTCAGCTGTTTGAAGAAGTGACTATAGGCTTTCACCATCTCCTCTGATAAGAAGGAGAGTGAGGAGACATCTTATCCTGCAGCCTAAACAGTGTTGGAAAGAAATCCATCCTCTGAATCAGCAACGCTAAAAGCCGCACGTTGGACTTGAGGTCATTGTGGGATAGGGCTGTGTTCGGTGGCGGCCTGTAGGTTTTCCCACATCAAGTATTTTTTCCACTGTGTAGGAACCTGTGTGGCCATGTTGTTGTCTGGTAAAGCGCAATACAGAGGTCCATTATTTCATAACCCCCTCCACCCCATCTTTAGTGGTCAAGGGACCACACAATGCAGAGTTTTTAATTTCTTCCAGCAGATTCAGAGGGTCTAGACTGTATGATGCCACCACTGAGCACAAACTGAACTGGAGTAAAATATCCAACATTAAACCTGAGGGAATAAATATTCCCTTTGATGGTTTCATGTTGGCTTCATTCTTGTGACAGCCTCAAAGTAAATGTTTAGGATTCCACTCTGCAATGAGAAATGTCACGTCACGCAGAGGCTCTGTCTTGTGGGACCTATGACCCCATGGGCCCCTGGGCCTGTGCCCTGTAGGCCTGTTCAGTAATCCATCCATGTAAGTGTCAAAATTATCATTTGACTGATGACTTGTTGTGCTGAGATTGCATTGGAGCACATTAGCAGGTCTCAACCTTTAGAGTCCACTTGCAATTTGGAAATAGTTGAGAACTTACAAATTTAGGAAGCTCATCTGTTAGTGAAGAGTGACTTAACTCCCTCACAATCTCGATAATATTCACACAGATGTGTTTCATAGACAGACCGTTGTACCAATGTCATGAATTGTTTATTTCTGTCTTTTCAGGTGCCAGTTCCCTCAAACCAAGATAAATCTTCACTGATTCACACGCCTGTCCAAAGCTTAATTTGGAGGAGTGACTTTGGAATGGCGAACAACTGCACATTTGTGAATTGATCATATCTGACTATTTATCTTCTGTCCATACATCTTTCCTCATCCAGTGTATCTATCGGACATCAGACTTTCCGTCTTGTCCATCACATTCTTTTCTTTTTTGATGAATTATCCCAGTGAACAACCACATCTGCAAACACCTCTGGCCCTAACTGCTGTTTTTAACGAACCAAAATCAATTTTCCAATTTTGATGTGAAAAATCGTGTTGATTTTGTGTGAGGTTTTAAAAATAGGCATAGGATACAACAGATTCAGAATAGGTATAGAGGTATTGGGTAGTTGCCAGGGGAAAGGATTAAGGCCTCCATCCATCCTGAAGTGTTCACTGATTAACTGTCAGATCAATGGCAGCATTCACAGACAGGCCAGAGACCTTCTCCATGACTTCTTGTTCCTTGCGACTTTTGCAGAGTGACTCCTGTCATAATTGTTATGACACCAATTCTTTGCTGGTGCACAGCTACAGACACTGAAAAAGAAAAATGTGACTTTCTGTAAAGTGTTGTTTCCTCTGCCTAATTATGGGACATGATACGTTCATTAAATAAAAGGACTCCAAATACAAGGAACCTCTGTTATTTACATTTGCATTGGGTGACATGTGACAACACTGTGAGCTATTTCTCTGGCTTGGCTCTGTAGTAACATTGTTAGCAAAGCACAAGGGCTAACTATCATCCATTGATTCGTATTGCATTCACAGCCTTTCTGAGACATGTGAGATGATAGAGGTGTGGATAGATTTAACAGCAAGTATCGTATTTCACATAACAGGATGATCAGACTCGCAACACAACTTTGTGTACTTTTGAAACCTTGCCACCTCATCCTCCATTTTTGTTATTGCAGGCATGGCAACGAGTTGTAAGATTAAAAGTAATGTAGTTCAGAGCAGCACGCCGGCACGTGAGGACGCTGTGTTTACTTCTTCAAACATGCAGCAGAGAAGACGTACTCGGCTTAGGTTAGGTGTAGGCTATTATGTAATACACCAGAACACTGCGCTTGAAACGTCACCTCCCCGACATCCCCGAAAGTACACCGTACAGTGTACAGTACACGTCCTGACTGCAGGACGAACACAATGTCCTTAACTTGCCACACATTTGGCAGCGGTCACGTTTTTCAGCAGCTGGCTGCGCCGGCCAATCATAAACCAGGATATGTATCAGTGGGCGGGCGTAGCAACCTAAAGAATGTGACGTATCTGATACTCCAGACGAGGCCACGCCCCTAACTACCAAATATGGCAGAGTGACTGTAACGAATATCCTGCCCCATGCATCTTTCGCTGTTCAGGAACAATTTTCGGTCGATGAGCGTAAGCACACGGGCCACCCATTGCCTGCTTTTCCGTCATGACGCTCGCCGAGGACAATTAAACTGCAACGGTTAACGGCTGCAGCCACCTTGCTCCGCATGTGACTCGTACAGAGGAGGGGCGGTCTGTCTCGTGTATTGTAATGTGGAACACCGAGTTCTAGTCGACGGAGCTGTGCAGCAGTAGCAACGGCCACACCGAGGAAGAGAAGTCGAGACACAACAGACAATCGAGCCCGGCTGCAAGCTCGTATCCCTCGGCTTTGAAGACAGCGACGTTGGAACAGCTTGTGCTCGTAAAGTACGCGTTGTTTTGTGTTTCTCAAACGTTTTGTGATGTTTTTGTGCCTACTGCTACTGTGTCCTTCGTGTCAGTTAACGCTCTAATGTAAGCTTTGGATCTACCCCTTGTTAACTTAACATTAGCGTTAGCGCGTAACGTGGCTAACCAAAGTGCTAACTTTAATTGTGCGTTCGACTTGTTTGCATTCTTGTCAAGTGTTCAGTTGGTTTTAGCTAGGTAGGCCGTCATATATCAAATGTTATACTAATAATAAGTAACTGCGTTTTCTATATATTATCTATATACACAAGCCTCATTCTAAAATGTAGTAACGTTTTTTATTCAATTGCGTTAATCGTTCAAAACTAGGACATGTTACTGATAGATATGCTGTTTATGAATAAAGGATTGCCAAACGGGTAATATAGGTTTTCATTTGTCATTACACTCAGGTCAGAATGCAGCTGTAGTGCATCCTTTAAGACCAGGAAGAGGCTTTTGTCTTGTATCCCAATATTAATATAACTAGCGTACACTACCATATCTTGATAGAGATATGCTGTCCAGCTTTTACTGAACATGTCAGCTAACACCTTTGTGTTTTGATATGTAAAGAAATACACAACTCCATTGTCTGTCATTGACATGAAAAGAGGGTCTACTTAGTGCCTTTTGATTAACAGCCTTTGGTTTGTTGATGTAGTTGCTGTGAGAGCTTGTCGAGCCAAGGACATTGTCAGTACAGCAGCAAAGATGAGCACCAAGAGGAAGGCTGAGAGCCACTCAAGGGCAGCAAACAGACTACGCATCATGATGTCTCGAGACTCCCGGCCTGATTCGGAGAGAGACTCCGGATTCTCAGGTTCGACCTTGTTCTACCACAACTTTATATGCGTAGATTATAAGGTATCACTTAATTGAACCCCAGTTATTCTTCTTCCTTGTTTATAGATGTAAGCTCGGAGCACACAAGCACAATGGACCCCACAGACTCTGAGGATTCACCCCGCCCTGTTGTACAGCAAGGGCCGCAGACTTCTGACTCAAGGCCCCAGGCCTCTCAGCTGGCTGTGGTGGGAGGCTCCTACTCCAGCCTCTCTCCCATGATCATCATGAACAACGTCCTCCTCAAGCAGGTACGCTGTTGCTACTCTGCAAAACCATAACCCTGTATCTTAAACCTTATAACGTCTTAACATTATCTGTGTGGATGAACGTGTTCTTCACTTACACTCAGGTTCAAGTCTCAACCTTTTAACTTTAAGCAGGTCACGACAGGAAAGTTGTGGTCCAGTTTTATTGCGCCTGTGTTTAACTTGAATGTGTCTTCACAGTCCAGTCGCAGCTACCTGGAATGTGTCACCAAAAAAAGAGACCATTCACATCAGGTTGTGACTAATTGCTGACCAACAGCAGACATGTTAAAGTAAAGTACAAGTAGCTCAAAATAAAATTCCGATTTTATTAAATAAAGAAAATACACATTGTTGGCATAATTTGTGCGTTTCTAGTCTTGAGTTATTTTTTAGTATTTCACATTTGTACTAGTTATACCTCATTTTGACAGACACAATGATGCAGATCTAGCCAGCGCCTGCAGTTTGTCTGACTGAATGGACTGCACGTCAGTGCACGTCACGCAACCCTCCTCCAGATGAGTTGAAGGGGGGTGACCAGGCATCTCTATTGGGAATGGAAATGCATTTAGTGATATTAACGTACAAATGACCTGTGACAGCTGTCTCATGAATGGGTACAGTGCAGGTTGAAAGTGTGTTCAGTAGACACGCATCATACGCTAATCCCCTAAAGGGGAATTAGTTGTCATAGAACAAGGTAGCTTTAGGTAGCTATGTGGCCATGGCAAAACTGTGTGAGCGGTGGTGCTGAAACTATTTCTGACAGTTAATCAACAGATTATTAAAATTGTAGAAAAACTATTGACTTATTTGTCAAGTACAAATATCATATGTGTGGTTCCCGTTATTATAAATCTTATAATTTATGGGTTCATTGGCTGATCAGTAAGTAATCAATTTTAGCTGGAATCTCTGCTTTGTGGAAATTTCTGATGTGTGCTTTTCAGTACGTGCTTGTGAGGTATCCGCCTTTTTAAAGCTCTCAATTTTGACTGTTGCCTTTGCAGCCTGGAGATAATCCTCCTGCTCTGAAGCCCTGGTTTAGTCCCACAGTGGAGGTGGTTCAGCCTGTGGTCCAGCAGCCTCAGGTGGTCTTCCTTCAGCCTGTGGTCTCTCGTCAAGCTTCCCCTGCCCCCAAAGAGGCCTCCTCTAGACACCGACGCCCTAAGAAGTATCTTCCAATCCTGAAATCCTACCCCAAGATTGCTCCACATCCTGGAGACAGCTCCAGTTCCTCAGGCAGAGGAACGGCTTCCTCATCTTCCGTGTCAGAGAGAGGTAGCAGTTTGGCCTCCAACCGCCAGGACCACAGAGAGAAGCAGCAGAGAAGTCTGTCTGATGGTGCTAGTAACTCTGGCTCAACCACTCCCAGTCTTTCTGCGACCTCCAGCATCGCGTCTCCTGTGCTCCACAGCCGACTTTCTCTCCACACAACAGAAACCAGTGCCAGCAGTGGTCCTGCCAGGGAGAAGCCTTCATCAGCTGTCAGCCAGGCAGAGTTTACCAATTCCCTGTCTTTCACTCACACCACTGGCTCCAAAAACCAGACATTCCCTGTTCCCCAGAAGGTCACCCAGGAGAACAGCGCAGGAGAATATGACCACAGTGACAGTGATGCTGATACAAAGAGGAAGCGCTTCTGCAACACGTACAACATCCTGAGCAAATCTGGCCTGCTAGACATTGCACTCCGCACCAAGGAGCTCCACCGCCAGAACCGACGCACCCAGAATGACCTAGACCGGCTTAAAGAACATACAGACCTCTTCCTTCAGGCTCTATGTAGCGGTGACAACAGCATCTGTGTTAAGCTGCAGGCCAGCATTCAGGAGGAAGACTGTGAGAAAGAGAGGGAGAGAGCTGCTCAGACCAGTTTAAAGGCAGATTAGACCTAGACTAATGTAGAGAGTAATCCTTTAGACTGAGATGGGGAAAGGAAGGCCAGGGTTGGGGGTTGGAGCATACAGAGACAGATGGACTGAAAGTAATGTGCTCCACAATACACCCCCACCCCCAGGCTCTCTCACGCAGACAGTGGGCTGTGGCCTACATTTTGGCTCACGGCTGCCTTAGGGCCCTGACACAACAAGCTGACCTCTAAGAATTGGTGCAGACTTTTTGTTGCCTCGCTTCTTCTGTTAAAAGTTGCACTTGAACTCATCGTGAGACTACAGCTGGTGGCCAGTTGACCGCCAACATGCACATACATATGTTCTGCACCTGTGTGAGAGGAAATATTTTAGTCAGCAGTCTGTATTTGTAATCCAGGAAACATCACGGAAAGCAAAGCAAACTAAACTGTCACAGAATTTGTGTAGTCTCGTTGTATGCTCAGATTATTAATTGAGAATATCGACATATCGCCTTTTTGAAAAGTTTCAGTGGACATTGCACACTTTGCTTTGCCCTACCCTGATGTTGATTGAGATTGAGAATATCGACATATCGCCTTTTTGAAAAGTTTCAATGGACATTGCACACTTTGCTTTGCCCTACCCTGATGTTGATTGAGATTGAGAATATCGGCATATCCCCTTTTTAAAAAGTTTCAATGGACATTGCACACTTTACTTTGCCCTACCCTGATGTTGTCAGGTGAAAAACAAGATGAGACCACACTAGGTCAGTCAGAGAGCTCTCTAATTGCATCAGTCGCTAATTCAACAAGCTTAATCAAACCACACATAAGGTGCGAGTAGTGCCATCAGGGAAGAACGCACTGCAAAAACTATGGGCAATGGTTAGCCACACACTTAAAAGTGCTGCCCAGTCGCCAACTGTAGGCTTGGTGTGTCAGGGACCGAAGGTCAAACAAGGCCAGAATTACAGCTCACTGTTCTGCCATACTGAACCCGCCTCTTTGCTGCACAGAAATTTTTTGCTCATTGGCAGTCGAGACCCAAAAGCCCTGAGAGGTTTGGATCTAAGGCATGAAGGGATGAACAAATACAAAACTTTTTCTTTTTTTTGCTGAATGCACCATACAGGCTCTTACAGAATCTGAGAGCTTGATTAAAACACCTAAGACTGGATATTAAAACTTTAACAGTGCATGACACATTGTGTGTACACAATCAGAATAATTTTATGCAGCAGTTACAATAACGTAAAGTCGATGATTATATCGGGATTAAGGAAATGTTCTCATGCCACCTTGAATGTGTCCAGAGGCCCTTGCCAGTCAGAATCTTTTAAATAGACAAACATGTGCCTAAAGTGTCTTTTTTTAGTTCTTGCTGCATTTTAAAACTTGATGTGAAAGATTTGGCACATCCCATTGATGGTTTCAAGTTTCGCATTCCCATCATGTTGATGGCAGCTGTAATACAGTGCAAACTGGCTGGAAATCAAGCTCTTAACAGCCATTAGGTGCTTCCCCGATAACATCCCAGTGTAAAGGGTTCTTCCTATATTTATATAGGATTATATAGGGGGGTTATACAGTGGTGTAATTTAATATGGCAATACTGTCTAACTTAAATACAGATCTTTTCTGTTTTAAGTTCCTTTCTGTTTTCACCTGTATGAAATATTAATTGTGTGAACCTTTTCAAGTCCACTAAGACAACCATCAAATCAGGTTCAACTTTCAGCCTCATAAATCCAGATTTTTACTTCCAGCAATTACAACTTGCAAATTAGGAACACTTGTGGAGTTTTGTGATGCTTTATTATTCATTTTTAGGGTATTTATAAACGATGGCCTTAATAACCACCCAATGTATGTCATAGAATTTTGCATTTGCAATAAAATGATCTGTAGCAGCTCTGAAGCAAATTCGGGGCAGAATTTAATGGCAGCGATGGAAGCTCATTTGAGTCCTCTTGTTTACGTTGCAGTACTTGAAGTGCATTGTGAGGCATCATAAGCACTCCACCAGTGTACACACACTATTCCTTAACATTTACATTGTAAGAATTGTTTTTATTACTAGCAGGTTCCTCAGAATTTAACACTTTGTCTTTAACTATATAATAATATTTGATGTGATGATAATGTACTTGCTGTGCTTAGGTTGACTTAAACTGGCTCATGAGGAACATCTCAAGTAAGGGATAATTTATAGTCTTTATATATGGTCTAGTTTTTTCATGTGCACTTGTGAGGGTCATGTATTCTGCAACAAAATGTATGTCTTTGTCACATAAACTCAGAAGTTTGGGTTCTTTTGTGATTGAATTGTGGGTGTTATGAAAATAACATCTGTTTTGTTTTATATATCTCCATTTTTATTTGAAGGGACTGGAGCGCACTGATTTAACTTTCAGCTTTTATTTTGTAAACAGACTGTCCCTCTCAGAATCAGTGGACATTTTCAGGCCACAGTAGCAGATGATCTGATCGTCTGTTTCAACAATAAACGCTGTAAATGAATCCGTATGTTTCAGATTTTTACAGATTTGATGTGTATTTAGGGTCATATTCCTACTGGAAAACCACGCTGTGTCTAACATTCAGCCCGCTGGCTGATAGTTTGAGGTTGCACTGAAGAAGTTTGAGGCCAACTTATTTACACCACCCAGTTTCTTTTCTGCAGTGCACTAGTTCCACTGTCAGCAAAACAGACCCAGATGCATTGTAGAATCTTTTTGGGGTTGACTGGCTCATCTCCCGGTGATTATTGTGGCCAGATAGGTTACCAAACCCAAACCCAACCAAACCCCTCCAAAAGTATATTTGTCAGCCCATGTAATCAGCAGCAAAGTAGAGCTTCTAAGTTTTTAAGGTTTGTTTTTGTTGCACAGTTGCTCCTCAGCTGATGTTTGTGTAAAACATTCTGCATAGTTACACTTTTATACATGACCTGTTTTCTGGTGGTTCCCGGATTGCATCTGACCTTACCAGCCAGTTTGTAAGGTTTAGTTTTCCTGATCTTGGAGTCCACTGTTTTAAAATTCCTGACTTGTGTAAATCTGATATCTGCTTCCCCTGTATCTTCAATGAGCTCCATGTGTCTTCCTGCTATAATGAATGTGGTTCAAGCTAACGAGTGCAGCTAAACTGGCTCTTTTTGCACAGACACATACATTTTCCATTAGTGTTCAGTAACAAACACGAACAAACTGTTGAGGCCATGTCACAATAACATTGTAGACTTTTTTATAGCAAAAAAACATGCTGAATGTACTGTTTTTAATCCAGCAGATGTTCAGAAGACCCACAATTCATTCATGAAGGAACCTAAATGTGTTTTTTTTGTGTTTTTGTTCTAATGATGCATGTTATCCAAACGTCAGAAATAGAGGTTGCAGAAATAAGTGAAATTCTTACATGCCATGACCTACGCATCTCTTTCAAGTGTGTGAACCTTACCACCTCAGCTGTAAATCTTTTTTTAGTTCTCAAAATCAAGCTACAGTTGGCTAATTGCAAAATCATTCTTGATGCGTGGAAAATGAAAACAGAATCTTTTCATGTGGCTATAATATCTGTGCTGTTGTCACTGTAATAGATCAGTTATTTGTTTTAATACCACGCGTCCTTAATAAAGGCCTTATTAAGACATTGAAGCCAGGACAGCAGCAAGACCTCTGGCACTATTTTGGTCTTTTGCCTTGGCCAAAAACAAATGCCAAAGTGTTTGAGCTCGTTTTAAAGCTGTCGCACATTCTTCAGAGTTTAGACCCTATCAGTGCAAATTTTCCTTTTTTTGATTTGACATCTCACACATTTACCTAAACTGTAAATGTCTATAATTATTACTTAATTTGACTCTTTTTTGGAGACCAATTCCTCCTCAATCAGATGCACAGACCGGTGCTATATTCCTGATATTAATGTGGATATTGTTCTTCCTTAACAGGTCAAATGGTTTGATGGCCCCCTTCTGAAATTAGATCTTGCTGTTCCGATACTGGTCCACTGCCAGTGGGATAAATGATGGTACTGAAATATCAAAAAGGTCAATGAAGTCTTGGCTGAAAATAGCACAACAATGCTGGTCATGTCCATCTGCAATCACCTTCTACCATAGCACGTGTATCTATTAGAGTGTTTTCCATCAGCTCACTGTCATTTTAAGTTTTGTTTTGTTTACATGGATCCACACCGCTGTGGCTACTCTTTCTTGGAACCTGTCCATGTGATTGAATATCACAAACCGTATCAAACCAACCATGAGTCTATTACACATGCTACACGCTGTGTCATAGGTTGTTATTACCGTTGTTGCGACATGATCATGTTATGTGACCGCAGTTTTCTGTTTTCAAAACGAGGTTCATTGAAAAGGAGTAAGGACTGGCTTTGCTTGTACAGTGGGACATTTGTAATTTTACACACTGGATTTTGGGTTTTATATGTAAATGTTGGCAGCTTTGTTTCCTCTGTGCATTTCAGTCTGTCTTCTTTCATTTTAAAGATGCTGATAATTGTTTGTGAAAAGGATTGTGATTGTTTTATCAAAATGTTTCAGTAGCGCACCAACAGTAGTGATGGACAAAATGACCATTTGCCCAAATAATTGTTGTTGTGTTTTTTAAAAGTGAAACAAAGGAATTGTGGTGGAAACATGATGGATTCCTTTAGTGGAATTAGGCAGGCTGAATGTAGTGTGGCTTACTGGCAATCTTCTTTTTTTTTTATTCTAATGATGTAAATGCAAACAGTTGTTGAAATCCTCATGGGACTGTGGATGATGTACCAAAACATCAGTTTCATGTCTTACAGTGTAAAATCTATGAGGAAATGGAACCTGCTCTAAATAATGACACTTCTGCCATACCGCCAAAGATCAATGAACTGAGATTGAGAAAGGGTTTTATGTAACATGCTTTAGGGCTCTTTTTGTACATTTTGAGTTAGAGACTTCTTGCTTGTGTAATAAATGTCATTCCAAAGAAAATGTTGCAGTCGGTTATGATGTTATACGCCTCATATTTACTGTGAAATCTGTCCAGATGAATGGTGCTGCTTTGTGATTTTCCAGCATCAGGTCACAACATTTTAGGTTATATGGGGAGGAGGAGCATTAAGTATTGAATTTTTGGATAAGGGTGAGAAAGAGGAAGACTGAAATGGTTATTTTGTTGTTTTTTGTTTGGATTTTTCCACACACCTCTGTCTCATCACACTAACAAACAGAGAGAAAGCGAGTATTTAAATAGAAATCTGTGAGAACACTTCAGGGGCCATGAAGCATATTGTGGGAGTTTATGTGTTCATTTTTTGTTAGAACGCAGTCTCTATGCTTGCTCTAAATACACCAAAGTCATAAACTACATGAGACTTAATTTTATTAAAAATGAATGAGATCTTGATTCCCAATTATTGACACCTGCGGTAGACACTGTACACTTGTTATCTTACTGAGGATTGATCTCTCCAGTGCCTCTGGCCTCAATTATGCATTAATTAAGGGATCTTGTTAATTCATTTGCAGTAAATCCTTAGATTAAGGTCTTAATATAGCTGTCATATTAAAGCAAATGTCACGACAGAGGACAGTAGATTTGTCTGTTGTGCACCCATTCTTATTAGTATATGGAGTTTGGTGACCTCACATAATTCCCTCTCCCAAATGCAACCTGTAGCTGAAGGACAACACCTGTGTGTGTGTGTGTGTGCGTGTGTGTGTGTGCAGGATTTTTAAATAAAGCTTTCAAAACAAACTACAGAATGGGTGATTTCCCCCTTGGCCACCTCCTAATCAATCAAACATCTTTATCTTTATTTCCTTCATTTACGATGTAGTTTACACTTTTGACCACTGGATGGCGTCGATGATACAGGATCCCTGTGAGGAAAACGCGGAAGTGTTCAAACATTGTTCCATCAGAGACGCCGTACAACAAACCTGCTACTCTGTTTTGGGACAATTATCCAGCCACTCTCACTCTGTAGCTCAGTTGCACAACTATTACTAGGTAAACGAATTACTTTAATGTTATAGAAGATTTAATGACATTAATTACACGCGCGGTGTATCGTCAGCGGCCGGGTTTTTGCACCGGGCAGCTAACATCTGTCTGGTAGCCCCGGTAGCTAGTTTGGTAACTGCTAACCCTGCTAGCTAAGTTAACAACGCAGTCTGTCATCTGTGTGTTTTATCCGACACAGTTTAGACTAACGCGCTGCTGTCGCGCTTTAGCTACATTTAGCTGCATTGTTTGACTGTCCTGTTATTTGGTCTTTAATTGTCAAACTTGCAGCGACTGTCATCTAGCAAAGCCGAGACGTATAGCTATAATGTAGACGTATAGATAATTTGACGTTTTGTCCTGTTGTTTGCCCGCAGATTGTGTGGTGGTTTTGACTCAAACATGACCTGCAGCCCACGCTTATGACCGACAGAGAGTCTCACATTTAGTAGGTCAATTTTAAAAGTAAGTATTGTTTCGATTAGACAGTCGTAGCAAATCTGGGTGCGTTTGATGGATCAGTTGTTATCCTGTTATTCTACAGGTTCCACACAGGGTGACCCATGCTTTCTGATGAGCTTGACTCCAAACCAGAGGTAATCTTGTCATCATTGTCATGCTCCATCTTTATAGCAGTTGCAGAAGACTTTGTTGTGAATTTGACTACTACATTAAACAAAACATGAGATCCATATCCTGACTGTCTCACTGTGCTTGTTTCTTTTCTCAGCTGCTGGTGCAGTTTGTACAGAACGCGTCCATCCCGTTGGTGCAGGGTCTGGAGGACTCGGAGTCCAAACACTCCTGCCTGCCGCTGCTGGCTCCAGCTGAGAGCTCACTGTGCAGCCAGCTGGAGCTCACAGGTCAGCAGCTGCCCACTGCTCTTGTCCTGTCCACCACAGGTCAAAATACTAGCAGCGGCATTCAGAGCGTAGTCATTTTCAGTGTTACTACATGTCACACGATGCCACTAGAGATGAATATTTAGCATTCAGTAATATTACTGTCTTCTTTGTTGTGAGCCACGCAGTTTACAGCTGTAGTGGAACAAGAATCCCACAAATGTTTGGCATCTCCTCTGTCAACAAAAAAGGTTGGGGATTTACAGGGTACCTCAGAGTATGTTGTTCATTGTGGTATCACAGTACAAATGATTTTACAAATTGTAGTCCAAAACGATATTCTCTGCTTTATCACTCTTATCTGTAATTGAAGAAGATTACATGAACAGTTCCACATTTAAAATGTCTGTAGTGAGGAAAGGCTACACCTCTTCCACCACAGTTTCTGAATCTTTTAAATATCTAAATATTAAAGTTAATGTTTTTATAATATCTATGTATCAAATGACAAATATGAAGACAATGAGGGTTGCTTGAAGTCATGAACCTACATAGAATTGTCTGCAGCTCCCCTCAGCTTTACGGAGCTTTATAGTGAGTTTAAGCTCATTGTTTAGCCGTACGGCCCACAACTTTACTGCTTTGGTTCACTCTCACCACTCTCAAAGCGTCGGTTTCGGCTGCAGCAGGCAGCTGTTTTCATAGAAAAACTCTAAAAACCCTCTGTGCACTACCTGCTCAGCACCAAACGGCAGAAAGACACAGTTAGCAACTAGCTGGTGAACATAGTGGAGCTAAAGAGCCAGATATTTCCCTCAGGAGCTGGCAGAGACCAAAAACAGAGTTGAAAGAGGGTGAATATTGGACGTGATGATATGTCAATGTTGCGTTCACAACTTATTGCAGGTTTAAAGTTGAATAGTCAATTATTAGAAAAAATCCACAATCCAGAGATTTTTTTCATCTGCATCTTGACCTAGTTCTGTATCAAAATGCAGAAGTGATAGACAGTCAATGAATACCATGTGTCACATTTTATAAATTCAAGTGCATTAGTCCATGACAAAATTGTAATACGTGCAAAAGTGCCCATTTTGCAATGTTAAGAAAAGGTTTAAACAATCTGTGGATCTGAATACCTGCACATTTTTGTATGTGTACAGTTTTGCAATGTTGTAGGTTAGTTTATATTCTTCACGTTTCACAACATCCCCATGCCCTTTTTAGATTTGGATTATTGTTGCATTGCTTTTATCCCTGTGTTATTAAATTCAGCTCTGACAAGCTCCACCTGACTTTTCTATGAAAAATAGCATTATTATGTCTAGCTCTTAACCCCAGAAAAGCTCATCACTTGCTTAAGATACTTCAGCATCCATAGTTTTTCTGTTTGTATGGACAGATCCCCACTTATGATACATTGTGTCTATGATTTGGCTGTGTGTGTTTATGTGTTAATTCCCTGTAAATCCACATTTAACAGATGGAACTAATCATGAATATTGGGTGTATATATATATATATATATATATATATATATATTAAAATACCCCTGGAGCTTTCTTGTGAGAAAACACAGATATGTTTATATTCAGTGTTTCTTACCAATTTGCATTGTGTACATCCTTGAAGCCTTATAAATGTGTTGAATACATATTTTTGCTCATTGCATCATTACATCATTACATCGCTGTGCACGTATTGTACCTGCTAAACAGTATAAACCATAGTTTGATTATTTGGGGTGTTCATTTGTTGATATCATGCAGGGTTTTATTTAGGACTAAAACTACCAAACACTGTTTTTTCTCCTCAGATGGAGGCCTGAGCCATGAGCCTGAGAGTTCTCCCTCCCTGTCGGAGTTTGGAGGTGTGTCAGAGCGAAGCCCGTTAGTGGTCCAGACACACTCTCATGCACGGGCCTCCCCCAGCCCCCCACCCATCCTCCATGACCTACAACAGTCAGACAGCACTTCTTACGTCCTACTGAACCTTGCAAAAGGTAAAGGAACCCTGAAATTTACACCTACCATGCACCGGGTAGTCTATGCGTTTACTTAGCTGAATGTTAGTAGTGTTGATAACAGTTCATTGGTGTTGTTTTCCCTATGTTGTTACAATTGATCGAAAAAATTATTATTATCAATTGATAATAAAAAATAATAATTGGGTGCCGCACTAACAGATGCGATAACATTATTCTTTTTAAGAGTGAGAAGTTTTACATTGGAAGTCTAAATCTGATCTTGTGTCCGTACCTTGTGTCTCACACGGCTCCTGATTCTGCACACAGCGCTAAAAAGGAATTGGGTGACACATTTTCATGAAGAAAACTGAATTATTTTGGCTGGGAGAAATGATCCTTGGCAGGCACATTTTCGTGGTTCATCAGCCCCCTTGGCAAGAGAGCCAAAAAATTAATTTTGCTCCCTTGACATACACCTTTTGTGCAGTGTGCTGTGTTCTGTCTGTGACTCAGTGATTGATGTGAAGGACAGAAAAGACTTTTCAGTGGACGGAATCACTTTCTGTCTATTGTTACGTTAAATTCAAATCCCGAATAAAGAGGGATTTTTTTTTAACGTGTTTATGTGCTTTTTCAATGTGTCTGTTGGCCAACATCCTCTCTGCCTTTCAGAATAAAGCCATAACATTAAAACCAAAATTGCTGAGCGCGATGGGAAGACAATAATGAATTCAGAAATGTGACCTGGAGCGGCTCAGGCCGTTGATGATCTAGCGGAATTTTTCATTGGCCTTGAATTTCTTCTTTCACGGTGATTCTCCTCTCGTCTTTTTCTTCCCTCTCAGGCATCACAGCCTCCTCAGAGTCCCTGATCTTCGCCGCAGATGGCGCCGGGGACGATGACGACGAGGGGGTCTCATCGGGAGACTATGGGATAGATGGCAGTGCTCCCTGGTATCTGCGGGTACAGGAGCTGGCGCACGACAGCCTGATTGCCGCCACGCGGGCACAGCTTGCGAGAGATGCCAAGGCCAGCCAGGACGCCAGAGCCGCAAGTGTCGGCAACGGTAAAGTCAATTAGTCTCATCAACACAAGCAAAAATTGTTTTAGAGGTCTTTCACACTGGAAAGTAAAGTCAAACAGGCTCTTCATCAGAATTACAGCCCGCTGCATTACAGCCCGCTGCATTACAGCCCGCTATCTGTGATGTAATGTCAAGTTTAAAGAAAATCAAAATGAAATGAAGCCTTTGTTTGGGAAGCAGCACGTTTCTATGGTAAAAGAAAATCAGCTGGTATTCTTGTGGCAGGCGTCAAAGACAGAAAGAAGAGAAATGAGGTCAAATGTAGTGAAATTAGCACTGGCTGAAACACTAATTATAAGTCTGTAAATCAAAATACATTTTTAGCTCTGTCTACATGGATTTACAAGTCTGCCAATATCCAGTGGAGTTTGTAAATGCCACATTATGTGATCATCATTTGTTGTGCTGTGTCTGTGGTGATTTTAATGTGCGTTTAAAATAGATAGGCTTCATAGAGGGAGAGAGGCTGCAGTGATCAGGAAGACAAGACAGGGGAGAGGACACACAGGTGAGCAGGTAAACAAGCCATCTGGAAAATGTTGTATGAAGGGTAATAGACCAGCTGATGGTTCGACATTATGGAAACTATGCTAATTAGCTTTCTTACCAAGAAAGATGAGAAGATCAATGCCACTCTTAGCTGTGCTAAATATGATAGCACAGAGACATAAGATATCCCCCAGCAGCTGGTTAGCTTAGCTTAGCACAAAGACGGGAAACGGGCGGGAAAGCCAGCCAGGCTCTGTCCAAAGGTAAAAACAATCCATCTGCCAGCACCACAAAAGCTCACTAATTAATGTTATATGTTGTTTTGTTTGTAGAATTAAACATTAGTGATGGCTGACACTTAGTGGAATCTGTTGCTTACTTAGTTAAATGACTTTAATCTCAACTGGAAAGCTCTCTGCTCTGATGTACTGTTGACCCACACCAGGAGTCAGGACTACATCACAGCCCAGTTTCACTTACCCCCACAGGCTGCCTGTTAGATAAAGATTTTACCCATGACATCGAAAGGCACTATGACTCCTTGCTACATCTCTGATCTTTGAACTCCCTCTGAGCCGAATTGCAGCCAGAGGTCCTGGTTAGAAAAGTGTTATGAGAGTGAAGTTTATTCCCGTCTCTGCCCACTCCTGGTTTATTTCCTCCCATCCCAACCTCGATCTGTTTTTACATGGTTTATGATCCTCTACGTAAATGCTCCTTCATTGCACGTGCTGTTTCTGTTTTAATGCTTTCTGCGCATTGTCTTAACCGTCTTTATAACTATGTGTCGAAAAGCTGCTGTATTTTGACACATGGTGGTTGAATAAATAGTTTTCCCACAATTTTTTACTTAAGCAATATTGAAAACTGGGCGTTTTTTGGCTGACCTCAGTTAATCATGTAGCCTATTTTAAGTTCAGATGGACTCTCTTACCTCCTTATGATTTCTCCACATTTATCCTTGACCTCATTATATTTCTATTACAAACAGTTAGCAAAGGAAAACTTTGTGGATCTGGTATTCTGATGTCTTTTGATATGATCTCCAAAGACCAAAAATGAAGTGTTTTACACATAGTAGCACATTGCAAAATATAATGTCTTCTTCTGATCTAGTGTACCAGTAAAGAAGGGGCTCGAAATACTTTATACATTGTTGAATAAAATGTCTGCAGCAGACTGTAACTGGTTTCATTGTGGGACTAAAATGCCACAATCTGAGCCAGTGTAATGGCTGCCCTCCCACTAACTCGCATTAGATTAAACAAGTTTCCTTCAGCGTTGGGGTATCAGTTATAGGTGCATTACTGCTGACATGCTGCAAGCAAAATTGGACCTGTTAAAGGCATTCAAAGCGGGGAGTCCGAGTAGGTGAAAAGGGAGTGATTGCATTCAGCTTCAGGTTGTTTTCTTTTGGCTGCAGTTGTTCAGCAGGTCTCAGTCAGTACCCAATGATTAGCTTTTATACAGCCGGGGCCCCAGAGGCCAGCCACCTGGCACTCCAGGATTGTTTTCTGCTCAACCCCGCTCACTTTCCTCTTCTGGTTGCCTAGGTGACCACACACACGGTTCGACAGCGGACGGGGACAAGCGAGAGCTGCCGTCTCGGACCAGCCGCCCCCTCTCCAAGCAGATCCTCCGCTGCTCGTTCGAGGGTTGCTGCAGGACGTTCACCTGGCCGGCTCATCTCAAATACCACCTCAAAACACACAGGTAACACATCACGCACACACAGCGAGGGAGGATAATGGATCCAGGCAGCAGTCCCGACAAGATGCTGTTGGCAAAGCCTGTGCAAATCCTGGCTAATGTGGACACATTTGCCAAATTGAAAAATAATAATGCAAGCTTGCTACAAGTTATTACACACTTTTAAATATCATACGTGCAATCAAATCTTTGCTGTTAATAGAAAGTTCCAAGCCTTTATTGCCTGTAAAACCAAAAAGCAACAGATATTTGAAGTCTTAAAGGTATCACGTTAAAGTGCTTCTGTTGCCTGTGCATGAAAATTGTGCCCAGTCCACCATTTATATAAACCTGATTGAGTGCTGTATGTACAAAAAAGACCTACAAATAAAGAAAACCAATTTGAATAATTTTCACAGATTTCATCACATTTTGACACCTTCATTAACTACAACAAAGCTCATAATATCACTGTCAAAGGCGTTTATTGTATAATGCTGGAGAAATCCAAGTACATGCTAATGAAATAGTTCATCTTGTCATCTTTTCTTGGCTTTTGAAAGATAAGTGGTACAATTAGTGTTGGGTTCAATCATAAAGTATGAGACAGGTGTGTTGGATGAGAGCTGCAAAGATGTTTCACAGCTAAGTCGAAAGAGTGATCGCACAGTGTTTTCCACAGGTTGTTTGTGGACAGAGCAGCTAAACAGGTGGAACACAGCTGAGAAAGAAGTGTGTACTTGAACTGCAGGGGCTCTCTTGACATCCGTGTAGGAAATCTATTTGTGGTTGCCCCGTCTGACCTTGTGGCGGGCCGCTGCAAGTGAATAGCGTGCACAGGAGACACACCGAGGCTTGTTTGTTTGATTTATCTCGGCTCCCAGGAACGACCGAATGTTCAGGTGTGGCGCTGAGGGCTGCGGGAAGAGCTTCTACGTGCTGCAGAGGCTGCAGGTTCACATGAGGACTCACAACGGCGAGAAGCCCTTCATCTGCAAGGAGAAGAACTGTGGCAAGAAGTTCACCACTGCTGGAAACTTGAAGAACCACAGACGTACACACACAGGTGGGGAGCGGGAGATAGCCGCGTATAAAAGCCCAAACACGCTGGAAGCTATGACTGACTCAGGCCATTTGACTCTGCTCATTTAATGCTTCCTTGGTGCAGTCAAGGCTGGAGATTTGAAGAGTCAGCAGCACTGGCGCCTCCATTTCACTGCTGCAATGAGTAACAGTACTGTCATATTTTATTTAGGGTGACATTAAGATTTTTGATGGCCTGTTCCACAGGCTGCTTCTTCTATCGAGGGACCAGTTAGCAAACCAGCTACACTATACAGTGTTTATATTTTGTCTATACGTCTGGAAGAACAGCTTTCTATGAGCTATAATATCCACTCAGTTGGATGAAATTATATTACATTTTTTAATGTTCGTGTGCGTCAAAATAGCTCAGCTGTCACCATGGGTTCAATAAACAACAAAAAAGCTGCATTCTACACTTCCACAGTGCTTTGGGCCATTGAAATCACTTTGAACATATTCTGCAATGATGAGTTTAATACATTAAGTCTTTATATTGTGTGTGTGTGTGTGTGTGTGTGTGTGTGTGTGTGTGTGTGTGTGTGTGTGTGTGTGGCTGCTTCCAGGAGAGAAGCCTTTTCTGTGCGAAGCAGATGGTTGTGGGCGATCCTTTGCAGAGTATTCCAGTCTACGAAAACACATGCTCGTACATTCTGGTGAGTGAGACAGAGTTTACAGCTGTGCAGCTGAGCCCCTTTTTTTGTACTTAGTGCACTACAGATATAGCATATCATCATGTACCAATTCAGATGGGATCACAGCAAGATAGTACATCTCTTTGTGTCTGTTGTGTTTCCCAGGTGAGAAGCCTCATCACTGTGGGATCTGTGGGAAGACTTTCTCTCAGTCCGGCAGCAGAAACGTCCACATGAGGAAGAGGCACGGAGAGGAGGGGCTCAGTGGTGAAAGCAGAGAAACAGGTCTTTCTCACTCACATTATATTTTTCACACACACACACAGTGCAGTAGGTGGTTATGCTAATCCATGGATTATGTAGCTTCAAGCAGCCCATACATTTTAAAATGTGCATAGAGGTGCTGTTGGTTTAAGTTACATTTAGGGACAATTCTTGAATAATGAATGACTTCTAGTGCTTAAAAATTTATCATTGAAATTTTTATTCTTCTGGGTCAGTAGCTGAATTGTTTCAGACTGCACATATCTCTGGAAAAGCAGAGACAGCACAACTCTACTGCAGAAATAAGCCTGTTAGGCGTCGTCGTGATGGGGTCAGATTCGCCTGAAAAGTATGTAATCGCCAAGTTAAAATGGCACAGTATCTCAAATTCATGTCTTCAAGCTCCTCTTGCTTCACTCAAATGTCTTTTTACCATCATCTTACAAATTACTGCGATAAATGAGTGGACACTTGAATAAGTCTCCCACTGCAACTGTAGAAAATTCACTCCTGCTTCTATTCTTAGTATCAGTTTCAGTACCTCTTCAGATTAAAGGCGTCTCTCAACAAGCTCTTTACATTCCAACATATTGTCTAATTGTACAAAATCTGCTTAAATTATTAATTTTTTTGCATGAAAAAATGAGAGCAGACAGAGTATTTGCCTCCTTGTCACTTTTCTGTATCAGTAGGAAGCACCGCAGCTGAATCACCACAGGAAACGCTGCCAAAGCTCTAATTATAAACAGCAGATTTATTCGGGTCGGCCTCCCCAAAGAGGCTGGTCTTTTGTAAAAGCAGAGCAAAGGAAGATGCAGCTTCACAACAGAGGGGTAGTTTCTGTGTTATTTATACCACATGAATTATTAAACCTTCTTATGTTGGAACAACTTCAGTCATAAAAACAAAACAAAAAAACATTTTCACGTAAGCGTCAAACGGTTACTTAAAGTTAGTAATAATGAGCAGGTTTCAGTTTTGAACACTGATGTCTCAGTCTTGCAGGAAGTTGTTGGCTGTCCTATGGAGATCGAGTGTGTGTGTCGCTCTCCCTTTCATACTTCTTTCATGTTGAGGGGTGGTAATTCAGCAGAAGTTTGTTGTGTGTTTGCGACTGACAGGAGAGGCTCTGACACAGAGCAGCCTGCTGGAGGCAGACGGCGAAAATGGAGACGGTATGGTCACCATGACAACAACCGTAGAGCCCATGAATCTTCACCACGCCATGCTGAGGTCACCAGGTAGGCGGCAAAACACAATACACGGAGGGTGGACGAAATAACTAAACATCTCACACAATAGCAAAACATAATGCAGTGAAGCTCACAGTTAATGTCGGAGGTGTTGTTGATGTCCTGTTTAGTGTTTTTCAATCATGGCTCGTGACAGTCCAGCTTTCTTGTTTCCCTAAAGTTGTCTCGACTTCAGGCAGCAGCTTTCAGGCCTCTGTGCACTGTAACTGTGCAGTTTGCTTATGTTGCCTTGAAAATGCTTATGATATTAAAATGGTGATTGTAAAAGTTGAAACGCAGAGCTTGCTCTACTTAATATGACTCAGCAGTGTAATTGCCTTTCGTAATGGTGATTTAGAATAGCTGCTGTCTGGGTTTCTGATGAATCTGTTGCAAACACAAAATGATGTAACGTGACGAGAGTCACACCAATAAATTTTTTTTAAAAAAACCCCAAAACATTAGTTTAGCAGTATCTTCATCTCTTCAACATTGCCAACCAGCTTATAAATTACACATTTGTACACAGAGTATGCGTCACGCCAGCTCGTAGATTCAGGATGAACCTTTAAGTTCAGTCAGAGTTCAGTCGAGACCTCCGTCAGTCTCAACGAACAGCAACTTAACTGGTATTTACCCATGCTGTGTCATTTCGTCCACCCCTGTAGTAGCATGTGCCCACGGCTAAAGGGTTATTCAATACGAGTGTTTTGTTTCATACATTATACTATGGTAACATGAGTTTTGCATATATAAATATTGGGATATATAGCATATAGCCCAACTCTAAGCTGGTTCCTCAAAACCACACTTGTTTGAAATTGTTCCCATTTGTCAGAGCTTAAACAAGTCCATATGTGATGCCTGAATACTGTTATTCTGAATACTTTATAGGCTCAGTATTACATGGGTATCTTTGCATGTCCTTCAATTTTTCCTAAATTGGCCAAATGTATTATTAGTGTGTGTTTCATCCCATAATGTCTGTAGGTGCGTACAGATTGACATGTGTCATGCTACCCGGTGGTTTCTCTTTGAACTTGTCTTTGTCCCTCCCTCCAGGCTCTGCAGACTCGGTGGTCGTTCTCTCTCAGCCACATGAGTTGGTGACCATGACGACCGAAGGCCATGCATATGGAGAAGATGTGGTGGCGCTGCTGTAGTCCGCCATCATGAAAAATGTCACACACTGCCTATTTCAGCAGCACTAGCTTGACCGCCACAGCGGACTAAACATAGACATCTATTTGTAAATAGATTAATCACTGACCTTCACCCCTGTAGATATTTGTAATTAGCGACCAATGATGGTTTTATTTTGACAAGTGTGAAATGGCAAAGTTTGTAAACAACCTTCTTTCCTCAAGTTTTTGAAAACAAATGCTCCCAAAGAAATACTGAGACGGGTTTAAAAGTTTATGAAAATATAATGACCATGCATTGATATGTGCATTATCATTGTAAACAGAAGTCTGAGGTTGAAATGCAGTGATGATATTCTCTAATGGAAAATGAGTCCCATGATTGACTGTCAAATTTAAATGTACCGGACACGTGTATACCCCTTTATCCTCATTACTAATTACAAAACACTTGACATTAAAAACTGCTAAAGCACAGTATATCACATTGCTGCATGTAAACACAACCTAACGAGCCTGAGTAAAACACAAACAAACTGTGTATCCAGTAATGCCCAAAGTTGCATTAACTGAGTGTGTTATTGGTGACATCCTTCACTCAAATGTCAACCTCCAGTGCTTCACTTGCTCTCTGAGTAAGGCAACACATTGCTCATTTACAACTCAATATATTAACACTTGAGAATAATTGCTTTTTAAAAAGGAATTGAGAATTACTCATGAGGTTAGTTCTGCCCTTATGAAACAAACTGCAGAGGCCTGGGGCCTTTTAGATAAGGTAGTGCACATTACTGGTGTTTGTTATTGAGCACCACCTAATTCAGCAGTTTGTTCCTTCCTTCTCCTCAGTGGATCTTCAGGTTGTGGAAGTGGTCCAACGTGGCGCCCAAAGCCCAGCTTGCCTCCACGTTGTACACTTTCTTGGTCAACTAGGAGGGGGGAAAAAAACCCCCGACACCAAATCACTCAAATGCCTTTTGTATTTATTGAAATAAAAAAAGTAACAGAATTTGTGTGTACAATTTCCTTTTTGTATTCACTTTATATGAGGTCTGGGACTGTGTCAAAGTATGCACTACTTTTTCAAATATTATGTTTTTTTTTCTTTTTACAAATGTCAGGGGTGACAAATATCCATCTTTGCCATTACTGATGAGTCATGGTCTCTTTATCTAGGGCTATTTTAATGTGAGTTAATAGCTTATGATTCATACAAAGCTAAGTCTGCGCTACACAACTTTAAACATGAGTAGTTGATATTATAATGCCTCGCAACTTTAAAAAAAAAGTTCCTTCCTGTTTATTCCTTCTGTTGCGTCCTTTAGAAGCAAGGCCATAGACCCTATTGATTGTGTTGTGTGATGCCGCCCCACCTGCAGTACTGTGCTCTCCTTGAAGCCAAACCCATCCTTGAGCAGACACGTGATGTAGGCCATGTCCATACACAGGAAAGGACTGATGAGAGGGTACTTGGCCATCTTATTGCACACTGAGCAGACAAAAGGGGAATCATGCCTGTTAGGTTGGACAATCAGTCATCTGTATTCTGCTGAGAGGATGAGGGCAGGATTTCAGATAGCAGCGAGGACATAAATCCAGACGATTGAGACGCACACTGTGTCTCAAGTACGGGGAGCTGCACTTCTGTCATAGTAAGGATGCATTGCTTTGCCCAGCTCACCCTCTTTAGCTCTCTTCTTGAAGTCTCTGACCTCCAGCATCCCTCCTCGGGCCACATCTGCAACAGAGGGCGATTGGGGTTATCTTCCTCACATTTAAAATGCTATACCATTCATTAAGAGAGCAGCTGTACATGCACATTTCCATAATACTAATAACAGAGCGTGTGCCCTTTCAGCTTGGACTGGCAGAGGATAGCAATTTATCTAATAGCTACACACCTATAGCTCGTCAAACCCGCTGAGACAGGTGTAGATGACTCACATTTTCCTGCTCCTGTCTAGCATTGGAATGGGTAGTAACGTTCTGCTGGGTCTGTATAATTATGTAAGGTGTGTATGAGAGTGTGTGCTCTAACCGATAAGGCCTGCATCCACCGCTCTGTCAAAGTAATAGGAGAATGCATAGAAAACATTGTTGTCTTCCAGCTCATACGGCTGATGAATAATCCCCTTCACCACCTTAAGTACCTCCTGATAACAAAGCTTGTATCCTGCATAACCTAGAGAGGAAACAGAGACAGCAGCATAAATGATGCATCTCTCAGACAAAATGACGCGTAATTCAACGAAGTCTCTACTCAACATTAGAGACTTATACTTTAAGTAAAGATGATCTTACCATCTGGGTCTCCGCTCACTTGATAGGTCAGCCCTCCAAAGCTCCATTCATCCCTGAACTTCTTTGGCAAGCAGTGACTTTTGAAAACCCGCCACTCCAACCCTGCGAGAGCACAGACGTTACTCGTTTTAAATCTTGGCTCAACAGCTTCACACCTGGTCACCATAGTCTGAGACTGACTGGAGCACTCAGGATAGTCACTAACACAATTATCTCCGAAGCCCTTCTGTGATTAATCTCAGGGTCTCACTTGAATTGTTTATTAGAAAGAGAGACTTGAAGTACATCCCACAAAAACATCTTTCTCTCGTTGCCTCCTTTGCACAGTATTTGGAGAAATGGGCAAGAAGAAAGAAAAAACACCCCAGAGAGCACATGGAAGAACTGACTCACTGTTGTGTCTCAGTATCCTGCAGAGACACGCTCACAGTGAACAACACTGACCCACAGCTAATGGCAATGGACCACCTTTTTCTCATGTACAGCACAGTACCTTCTGCACCCAAAGCGCCCAGTGTGGCCAGCCGCGCTGCCATCAGTCCATTTCCAAGGTAACTGGATGAAGTCAAAGGATTGTTATACACTTACAAAACCAACCAGGAACAGACATGTAACAAGTAAGTCATTCTGAAAATAGGCCAAACAAAAGCTCTGCCTGTTATTCACATCCCAATGACTAAACAGACAATTCAAGTTTTTCTAATGAAAAACAATTCTGAGTGTTACAAGTTACAACAACAACACAGTAGCATTTGTAACATAACTCATCAATACTGGAGGCCAAGAAAAAAAAATATGTATATGAAAATTACCTTGAATAGATATTAAATGAGGAACTGATTTGAAGCTATCACAAATAATTCAAATGTAGGATTACTCATGTTTTATAACACAAATCTGTCACCTGTGAGTGTACAATTCAAATGTTGAGTTGAAGATGTCAAATCTGGCAACATAATCAGCAACAGGAACACTTTCAATGGTTTTCTACAGTGGAAGATGAAAGACATAGTGGGTTACTAACCACTAAAGAGTTTAATTTGTACAGAAATCTCACATGCAAACAAACAAACTGACCCTCAGTTTTGGCAGGAACGTGATCTGCGTGGATCCTCCTCCCAGATCCAAGATTCCCACTGTCTCCCTGGTTTGTACCTTCAGGTGACCTGAAAACATTAATCCAGCAGCCACAACAGAGAAGAGTTAATCAGTTATAACTTAGATGCTATCTTCAAAAGGCCTATTTGACTCAGAATGTGCAACTCAAAAGAATAAAATCCCAACACTGAGCCTGATAAAGATCAGAGCGATCCCCCTTTAGGCAACAAAATCATAGTTGTATGCATTCAGCCTGTATTTGATAACGACGGTGTATAGTAAGACACTATGACAATTTCAGACACCAAGTTAAATTTGGAAATATAGCATGCAGACCATGTAGACATGAGTTTACAGTTCTCACCTGTCAGAAAGTTCACAGATATCCACGCCAGAACTCCTACATTAAAGAGATTATCAACAGAAAACAGTAATTTCAGGTGGAACCCATGAGTTCATTTTAGAAAAGCTGACGACAGATTTTCACAGAAATTACAATTGGTTGGCATAAACAAATACATGTGCAAACCCGCAAGTAAGAGCTATAATTAAAAAAAAAAAACAACAACACACATTTTCACCACATAATTACAGCCTTTTAAAAAGGTTACAACAACTTTGTGGTGAAGAGCAATTTCATTTTCTTAAGAGTCATTATAAAAGACAGCGATAATCTACTGCTATTTAGTTAAATGTCTGCCATAAAGTACTGCAGAGAACATGAGTGGCTGCGATAACTGACGAATGTGTTGCTTGTCGGGGAAGAGGGTGGGCAGACGCTACCTTCATTTGTGCCGTTCATTATGCTGACGCTGTCGTCTCGGACCAAAAAAGGAGATTCGTCAAACACATGTTGAACCTGTGGAGGAAGAAGAAGAAGAGAGGGAGGAGAGGCAGAATGAAAGAGAGACAGAGTAAGGGGTAGAGGGAGAATGAGAGCACGAAGGAGCCAAAGAAAGCAGCAGAGAAATGGCCTTAATGTTATCTACTGTAATGGTAGCTCATCCAGAGGTGCCCTCTGCTTGAAGGGATTAATTAATTCCCTCAGGGGGATTAATAAAGTATAACTTATCTTCCAAGGTGCCCCAGGGCCATCCATTACTATCTTATCCCCTCCACAAGAGCCTTCCACACTAAGCCCACACCACTCTGATAACAATACTTTTCCTCTTGTCTCTGCACCACCTGCCATAATACTGAAAATGTTCTATTCCTTTTCTGGCTAGGATAAGAGGTTCCACTTTCCCTTGAAAGTGTCGGACAATGTAGCGCCTAACAACTCCCCTATGATAAAAGAACTGCACTCTATTTTACAGAATCGTGGTATTGTATAAACAGTACCTCAGAGATCTCAATAGATCTCTTTTACCTGGTCCAGAAGAGCCTGGGCTTTCTCTGCGGCCAGCAGCCGGAGTCCAGCTGTGGCTCTGAGGACCACTGGAGTTCTCTTCCACTCCAGACGAGGCACAGTCTTCTTGGCCACCTTCAACAACATCCTCACTGTGTGTCCAGCCTTTAAAAACAAAGACAATGCTCACAACACAACAGCACTGCTCAGAGCTGTCTTTTGACGACAGGGTGATTGGTTAGAGTTGAGAAAACACTTGAAGTGTTACATATCAGAATGCTTGCATCTTCACATGTTTGTCATTTTTGCTTTTCTCACTTCCTACTTACTTTCATTAGCAATGTGACTCCCCGCAGAGGGAGGCTATTGGCAGTGTTTATGAATACAATAAAGAGCCAGCGGACCTTTTCCTTCAGCTCAATATAATTGATTAGATTTGACAATGAACTCACCATTTCAGGGGCGTCAGCATATGCTGACAAACCAGGCTTTGTAGAATGGAACATCTCATTGTCCAAAACAGGCAGCTCCGCTAAAAGATACAAGATCCACCCACATCAAATATGCAGCAGCTATTAAAAGCATTAAGAGGCCTAAATCTGCTTAGCATACATATGCAGAATTTATCCCCTTATTCAAAATGAGGCTTGTTGACTTGAATCTGACAAAATAGGATTATTGCTTAAAAAGTCAAGTATAACCTATGTCCCCTGAAGTGAAAATGTACAGCTTTACAGAAGAGAGAGGCTGTGAGGAATGAGGAAAAGCTGAGGAAAGGAATAGAGACGGGAAAACAGCCTTTTACTCTGCAGTTTGCATTGCAAATCAATTGATCTTTGTATTTCACAGGCCATGTAAATACATTACATCATACCCTTACTGTACATACACGTTATTTAACCTGCCTCTCATCCTGGATGCTGATATCATAAAATGAGTAAAAGAGCAGAAGGAAGCAGGTCCGAGTAATCTGACGATGAGAGACGATGTCCAGCTCTGCCCAGTATTACCTGAGTCACTCTGGATGAAGGTGTAGACGTGGATGCGTGTCCCAGTGCTCCCTGCATCAAACATCACTGCATAGAAGATGCGGCTGTGGTTTGCTGGCCGGCTGAGACTGGGAAGGATGCTCCCGATGCTGTTGGTCAAATCCAGGAGAGAGGTCTTGACCAGAGCTCGGCTCAGCCCTGCGACAGCGAGCAGGACCAGGAGTGGAAGTGGCACGGTGAGCTTCATCTTCACTCTGGAGAATCAGCAGAAGAACAACAGGCCTTTTTGTTACAGTAACGCTATCATTCTATTTAATTGTTTTGAACTCCTCAAAAAAAAGCAGCTTAAAGTGGTGCAGACTAGTTTCAGGAGATGTTCAATTATAGCATGACACGCAACAGAGGAGTAAGAAGCAATAGAGTTATTTACGCTGAGACATTTGACCACACCCCTCAGACTTTCAAACCAATCACAGAGACATATCCCAAAATTAACCTCTCTACCTGCTGAGTCAACTGCTTCAGTCAAAATTCACAATTTCGCCACGTGGACTTAAATTAGTGGACTTTAATCCTTTGGTCTTGATGTTCGATCAATACACGGCAACATGTCTCAACATCTCTCTACAAAACTCAGATATCTAATGTGAGGAATTATGATGTCTTAAAAGCCTCAGTCAGGCACTGCTCTGTGGGAAACCCCTGCTGAAACACTGTCACCCAGCTTGCATAGAAATTTAAGAGACAGAAGACATTTTTACTTGAGAAAGTTTGTCTGGAGCAAGAGCGAAAATTAATAGAAATGATACAACTGGACATGTGACTGAATCGATAAATGACTTCAGAGTTAAAATGACTGTCTAACAACTGGGCCCCCTAGCTGTTCCTTTATTCCTTTATTATTTATTTATCACTGAAATGTTTCAGAAGCTAAGTGGTGTCTATAAAGAAGAGTTATGACTATAGGTGAATTCCTCAAGGTTTTATTTGCCTATTGCTAAGTGTGTATGCTCCTCTGTGTGACTTTCAAAATGAAGCATGAGATCATTTTCCTTTGTGGCCTCATTTGAAGCTACGCTCTGCGAGAAAGATGCAAATACACCAGTCAAATGGTTTAGGAGATTAGGTGTAATCATGAACTTGTCATCTCATCGTGTGAGGAGTCACATGCCTCACCTCTCAATATGTGAGAAGAGCATGTATTAAAATAAATCTTCACAAGTCTGGCACTATGTACTGGTTTGATACACGCTGTATTACAGTATTCCTAGAAAACAAACTCGAGTTTGACTGTTATTAGGGTGTATTGTAGCTAGTTTAGCCTGCCTTTTTTAATAACTTAACAGCTGAGTATTAACTACTCGTTAGTCGTAGCCGGGTTTTAAATATCGAGCGTTACTGTTAACTGGCCGTCAACTTTCTGATGATAACGTTAACCCAAAAGGTAATATTATCCTCTCAACAGTGAATTATTTCCAGGTTTCTCACCTGGCTAATTTTACACTACACTGTGCCATATAGCAGAGGCAGTTAATATTGATGTCAGTGCAATAGAACTCGCAACAGTTAGCGTTAGCGTTAACTTTATTGACTGTAGCTTGGCTTCTCAGTAACGTTAACTATAGGCTAACTATGATAACTTTAGCTAGCATGACGGCTAGGCGGAGAAGTTTGTCAACAAGCTAATGTTAGTTAGCCAACACGGTACAGCGGGTTCCTCGAAGAAGCTGAAAGTGACACAAAACACCGAACAACACACCGTAAAGAATCAGTGGCTGACTTATTGGAGTGTTTTCTGGACGTTAAAACACACTCACCATGATGTCCGACGCGCTGCACTCGCGGCTGTCTCCTCGTGACGTCACCCGTGTTGTGATGAAGTTGTTTTCGGTCTCGTGCAGCGGCTCACCGGTGAAGGTCAGAATAAAACATGCTGACTACGAAACAGCCAGCCCACAAAGAACCATGCAACGCCTGTTCCGTCAATGGGAAACCCCGTCAGTGGTTAATTTTCTGCCAGCAGGAGCGTTATTTCTGGTGTTTACATTTCACAGGCAGTCAAAACAGTGGGATGTTTTCAGCAGCAAAATTATAGGCTGTGCATTGCTGACTCAGAATAACTCGAGTTCAAACATCATTGCCTACTACTCATCTGTGGAGTTCATTAGGCGTTAGTTTAGATCTGCACCTTCTTTACAACAAAACCAGAGGACCATGTCAACATAAATCAGAGTTCAAGTGAGTCAAATTACAGTGTCTTTATTCAATCAGTGAACTTCAGACTCAAATACCCTTATAATCTCTTAATCTTCAGCCACAAGACCTAAGAGAAGTAAAAAGGGACAAAGTTTGAAGTAGCTCAAATGCTTTGGATGAAAGTATGTTTAGTATACTGTAACTACAAACAGCTTCATCCCAGGAATTTCAACACAATGGTTTGTAAAGTGTATCAGATGTCACATCCATGCCATGTAAAGCACTGCAATTTAACCTCTATACCATTCATGACCACAAAAATGTACCACTCCAAAAATACAGTACAAAACTGTCCACCTCTATCCGACACAGAAAACACACGTTAATCCCAACACAGGACAATATTACAGTAGGATTTACATTTGGAGGACAAGAACTGTCACCATTATTTCAGTTTAAATGGAGTAACAGAGAGTGGAGTGGCCTTGTTCATTTGCTCCATGTATATCTATGCTCTCATTAACAGAACAAGCTAAACAATCAGAGGACACTGATGGAAGACATTTTCTGTCACTGCTTTAAAAAGGCTAAATCCCTGATCCTTTGGATTTCTACTGAAGGTTTCAAGAAATGCAATACCAGAGGACACAGCAGATCATGAAAATTATAAAAACAGGTGCAAAATACAACAAATCCATGAGGAGACTCCCAGCACCATTCATTGCATTAAACCAGTTAATCTCACCCACTGCCACCAAATGAGGTGTAATTTGCATTTGTGTGTTTTTGTGCAACAACACTGTCTAGGATGTTCAAAGTTCAAACTGCCAACTAATAATCCCCAGTGTGAATATTTCTCAACAGTAAAAAGGACATGTAACCTTTCCCACCCCCGAATTTCCTCCTTGGGCTTCTTCTTAAGGCATGTGAGAAGTCACTGCTGGATGTGCCATTAATTTAGCTTAGCGTCCCATGGTTGGCATGGTAACAGCCGGGCTCGTCACCGTGGCATCCTCAGCCTTCCATTGCGATGTCACAGTCTTGATCTGAGTGTAGAACTGGATGCCCTGGTGATAAAGAGACAACTGCTGTGTCAGCTACCCAGCAAGTTTGTATTTTGATGCAGAGTATTTTTCATGATCTAACACATGACAAGCTGCTTTTGTTATTTACCTGCTTGCCATAGAAGTTGGTGTCTCCTCTGAATGAGCCTCTGGAGCCAGTGAAGGAGAACATGGGGAGGGGGACAGGGATGGGCACGTTCACGCCAATCTGCACAAATGCATATTAATAAGAAATCATGCATAACTACTGCAGGGGTACAAAGCCAGGTGTGACAGATCAATATAATGTATTTTCATCTTTAAACATATACGACATGGTCCTCTTTAAGAGTAAATGTGAGGGAGACGTGGACAAATAATTTCTTTAGGAGGAATGATTTTAAATATGATTATCTCATCTATCTGCATGACATTTAACATTGTACATCGACTCCGCTGGACCAAGACTCTGATTATCACATACAATCTGGACCAGACTTGCAACCGCTGCATATTGGCTCCTGCTGCATTAATGCAGGTTTGAGACTGTCCCATACTTTCTATGTATTGGCAGGTGATATCTGACACAATTTCAGTTTCACAATGTACTGAATCCTGATGGATGTGTTGCTCTTAATTTCTGTATGAAAAAACTAATTTCTATTTTTTTTTTAAATAAATGAGAATTCATCACAAAACTTAAGTTAAATGATAGGCTCACATTTTTTTTCCAAAATCTGCTTGTTGTAAGCATTCCTCCTGTTCATACTGGCCATTAAAACATCTAACAGTCCTTCAATGTACATTTGGGCATGTGTGTATTATTTTAAGATAGGCTTAGGAATTGTGGACACTAAAAAAAGAATTCAAAAAGCTTCAGTTTAAAAGGATGAATTGTTAAATTTAGCTGCGAAAAAACAGCATCGGTTTCACTTTCATGAATACTTTATAGCACTATTCTTTTGAGTTCCAATAAATATTCCAACTTAACATGAACTATGTCTGTTTCCTCTTTTCGAAACAGAACGCCTCCCACGCAAAACTGTTTACTCATCAAAGTGTCACACAGGTGACTCACTGAGGACCAAAATGACACCAAAAGGTCCATTTGAAAACATATCTTCAGTGTCCTTTTATCCAGCCTTTGCAGAAGCATCTCTCACCTGGCCAACATCCACCTCATGTGTGTATTTGCGCGCTGTGGCTCCATTGGTGGTGAAGATGGCGGTGCCATTGCCGTAGGGGTTGCTGTTGATTAAGGAAATCGCTTCGTCAAGACTTTCTGCCTCCAGGACGACGAGCACTGGTCCAAAGATCTCCTCTTTGTAGCACTTCATGTTCGGCTGGAAAGAACAGCAGAATGATCACACCCTCCTGCACTTAACATCACCTACAACTGAAACTCCCGGAGGCATTATTAACAGACTAGACTATGTTCAAAGTTTATGATATTAGACTTTTTGGGGATTGAAAAAAAGGCAGCCATGTTGCACCCTTTGTCTCAGCCAAATCTTACCGTAACATTGCCCAGGATGGTGGGTCCGACAAAGTTCCCATTTTCATATCCTTTGACGTTGGCATTTCTCCCATCCAGCAGCAGCTTGGCACCTTCTTCCACCCCACTCTGAATCAAAGACTCCACTCTGGCCTTGGCTTCAGGAGAGATCAGGGGACCCACATCTGCACCAGGCTGATCGCCTTAAGGACACACACACAGAGGTGTAAAGTTTCCCTTTACCAAGGGCAGCATCATGCTGCAACATTTTATATTAACATGCATAAGAAAAAAATACTATTTCAAATGTTTAGCAAATTTATATTGACACACTTATCAATGTTACCTGCGTTTACACGCAGTGATTTGGAGCGCTCCACCAACTCTGGGAGCCATTCACGAGAGTCCCCTACAAAAATAGCAGTGGAGAGAGCCATGCAGCGCTGGCCAGCTGCTCCGAAGGCAGCACCCACCAGCTGGTTGATGGTGTTCTCTTTGTTGGCATCAGGCATCACCACACCATGGTTCTTGGCACCCTAAAATGAAAAATGTAGGACACGGCTCTGTAGGGTTTCTCTCCAGTTAGCAGGACATCAAACGGAGGCAGCACAGTGCTAATCACATATGTTTTGTGTCAAGTCCCGCTCTACTGTGCTGTGATTGGCTAGTACTCGTTACTTCAAAGCATCCTTGTGATTGGATCCTAACTGTGAGTGTAGCTGTAGGATGATAGAGATCCTAAGTGCTCCCTCGCCTGTGACTAATTGCATTAATTTGTAATAGTAGTAAGTAATCTAGTTGGTCTTTATTACGAAATACGAAAGATGAGATTGGTTAATTTACCACACTGACACTAATACTTCTGAGGGGCATACGTTAAGATAATAAGGATAGCCTTTGCCCTAAATAAAATAACACATTTTATAAAATAACAAATGTTATTTTAAATTAAATGCTTTAATTTCAAATAGTTTTGCCAGTTTTGTTATCTTAAACAGTTCTCTTGTCCTTTGTTTTTCTCAATGGCAACAAAAGGTTCAAGATTGAGTGTAATATGTTCATTGAATAAAGTTATGGTTATGAATCCATGATTTGGTGAGAAGCAAATGTTATATGAACAAGAAGTTAAATTGCGTGGAGTTAAATAGAGTTGAATCCACCTGTGGATATAAGTATCTGTATTATTAATACATTATCGTCAACGCCAGTAGTGTCACTAGTGTTGATAGTGGGACTTGCCTAAAATTCAACAGAGAAACCGGTGGAGCTAGCATCCAATCACGAGGACACGTCGGAGTAACGAGCTAGCTGATCACACCACAGTAGGGAGGGACACAAAAATAACGAGTTACAAATATCAGTGATTGACAGCTAAGCACGGAGCTGTTGTCTTGGTAACAGAAATAATAAATACTTTGCTCCAAATGTTTTTGTCCATAACTATAGAAACGTTTCATTTGTGGGTTATCATGGAAAACAACAACTTGAGCCTAGTGAGACTGATAACCCCTAATATAAGAGCAGTATCTTTAGGATGGTAAAATGAGTACTGTGAGTTCTGGTGTACCATGTTGGACTGCACTCTCTTGCCATTCTTGGATCCCCGCTCGTAGATGTGCTCTCCAGCCGGGTTGGAGCCCACAAAGCTGATGGCTTTGATGGCCGGATGGTCACAGATGAAGTTCACCGCTAGACAAAGATACAAACGGATATTGTAAATCCTCTCTTCTTCATCTGTGCTGCACACTTAAGGCACAATATAAGACCACAAAGGCCTTGAATACAGAGGTTCAAAACATCTTGCCTCAAACGCTAGTGAATTACTTACAGATATACGCATATTATGAATATTTCGAAATTTCCTATCTACATATTGCCAGAGGGTACATGATTAGCGTTTGAATCATCTTTGGACCGTTTCCCATTGTTTACTACACACACAGTTTGTGTGCTTCTGAATTACCAGGGAGACACACACGCACCTGCGTGCTGGCCGTGGATAATGTTGAGGGTACCATCTGGTGCCCCCGCATCCTGGAGCAATTTGGCCAGGAGCATGGTGCATCCTGGGACCCTTTCAGAGGGCTTCATCAGGTAGGTGTTGCCACATACCATGCCGATAGGAAACATCCACAGAGGAATCATGGCAGGGAAGTTAAAAGGGGCGATACCAGCACACACTCCAATGGGCAGGCGGTAGGTGTAAGTGTCCATGTCCTTGGTGATGGAAGGTAAGGTCTCCCCCAGCATGAGGGATGTAATGCTGCAGGAATGCTCAACAACCTCTGGGGAGGGTGAAGAGGAAGAGAAAGGATGAAGTAAACCAATAAAAAACGTGAAGAGATAAAATGAAACACACAAACTAATGGATGCGTCTCTGAAAATTGTAATGGTAATATGAGTTATTTAAGATAAGACGATTTAATGTCAACATTAGAATGCATTATCCATTTTGTACTTTAGCCTCTCACTATAGAATAGAAACTACTTGTTAATTGATTTATTTTCCCAGTGAGTAAACTGTAATAGAACTTGAGAAAACTTCAAGCACTGTTGGTCCCAGTGCTGCAGGAAATCTCTAATGCTGGCAGCACACCTGCAGATGTAGCCTGTCTTTCAGCTGATAAGTTTAAAGTTAGCATGCCATAATAAGTCGGGCATCCCAAAACTGGGAGCGACACCAAGTACGAGAAATACTTTGGCAGCTCCGTCGTGTAATAACCAAAATATATCTTCCTTTATTCGCAAGTGCGCATGGCTCTTTTAATTTCTCAAAATGTTTCTTGTTCATGCAAGTCTGCCAAAATGAACAAGTGCACCTCAATGAGGGAAACTGCATAATTATTTTTATATAGCATGTAACTAAAAGTAGAGCCTGTAAAGTGTTTTACACAAAAACAAACTAGGCAGTGACGCTTTAACATCAGGACCTAAATATGTGATGCTGCAGGGATACTGTTTCCTTAACCCCTGTTATGTTATTGGACACTTTGAAAGCCTCTTGAAAAGCAGTTTAAGCTTCTTTATGCCAATATGGCCAAAACAGAACCCTTGCCCCATTATTAATTTAAAAATGAAAGTCACATTCCCAGGGAGTGTCTGGTTGCACGCAAATAATTGACACCCTGCAGCCACTTAGTTCACCCAGACAATGGTATAAAGGGTTGCCAAAGACACAGACTTTTCATCAGGAGATACAGATACTATAGACAATACTTTGAACAAGGGAATTTGATCTCGGCTATATAGTCACCAGCACTCTAATCTAATCAGGATATCAAATCCCAATAGCACACTGGGAGGTCTGCGCTTTACTTACGGAGTCCTCTAAATACATCTCCCTCTGCATCAGCAAGAGTTTTGCCCTGCTCCAAGGTGATTATTTTAGCCAGCTCTTTCTGAAATATTAAAAGAACGATTAATTCAAGACATCAGTGTGGAAAAAGCAAAAAGACATACACATACAAACTATTTCCTTGCTTAAAATGGAAACACATATGAGCAAGTGACACATTTCCCTACAATGTTATCCTTGATGAGCTGCTGGTAGCGCAGGAAGATCTGCTGCCGGCTGAGGATGGAGGTCTCGGACCAGGAGTGGAAGGCTCTGGAGCAGGAGTCCACAGCTGCCAGCATCTCTTCCTGGGTAGCTTTGGGAACACGTCCCACCACCTCATTAGTGGCCTGAGGAGACAGTCCATACAGACAAGTTGACTGAGAGCAGGGGAAGTCATTACTTGGTATTATTGCATGCGCATTAATTCAGCAATATTAATAGCCACGTTTGTTTTCTATGCTTTACAGGTTTGATATTTTATGTGATGAAAGTAGATTTTGCATGCTAGAGTCATCCATCACTGCCTTTGCGAGAGGCTTATACTTGACAAGCTAAAGTACAGCGAGGCTGGACTTTTGGAAGATATAAATCATGACTGGCTGTGTAGACTGGGCTCTGACTTCTCTCGCTGTACAAATGAAGCTATTAGAAATTGGCAAATCAAGACTTATTTTCCCCTCTCCAATGTTCTTAAGTTACTACTACAAAGTTGCTCTGGTTATTTGCAGCCAGCTTATAGTAGAGATCTTGTTACTGCAGCCTCTATGCAGGTTGGATATAGTTCATCTATGAATACTTACAGGGTTGTGAATGTCGAGCCATTCAGAGGTGTTGGACTCAACAAACTTGCCATCGATGAACAGCTTGGTGGTGGGCTAGAGGATCACAGAAGAATAAGATTAAATCCCTTCCTGCCTGGTTACATCATGACTAAGTTCATTAAGGACATCTATCCATCACCACAACGTATACACCAACTTTCTAAAGCATTGTAGATCTCATTATACTGAGTTGCGTTACTGGTTCCTTTTAACATCTTAAAATTCAAGTTTTCCATGCTACATTAGCGGTCTCCCAATCCCATAATACACACTAATTCTAAGCAGGTTTGAGTAAATAGTGTGTACGCACTGGGATAGATCAAATTAAGTGCACTCAGTATGCATACTATCCAAACGCTTGCTTTATGAGTGTGCTGTTGATGTATATTTTTGTGCTACAATGCAATGAACAAAGTAAGAGTTAGAGCTAAAAACAGGCATTCATTCATTCTTCTTAGGCAGTGGCTTGACGTCTGAGGGCATTTGTATTGCATAATAGTATGAAGTTTAGTATGTAGTATATGCTGTACACAATTAATATGTAGCATGGAATTGGGACATAGGAAATGAGTATGCATTGAGTACAAAGTGCACCAAGTGCAAAGAGACATTTCTATGCAGAGTCTTGATGGTTGGGAATATCTTCTATATTACAATAAGTACTGAGAACTTCTAGTGCTTTAAAAATGTTGTAATACCCCTTCATGGATTTATGCATCAACACAATCCTTACTTGAAGGTCTAAACAGTGTTTCTTTGACTTAATTGGGGCACAAACATTGAGGCAATTTTGAAACAGTCTCTTCATTACACCACCAGGAAACACTGAAAAGGCTTTCAAAATAATTGTAAAATTCTCCACTTGGTACATACAGTATCTTGGTCACAATGCATTTAACAACCAAATACAAGGGAAAATATGTATGTTAAATAACGCATATCGGCCAACATACTGTTAAAATTTGTAATATTGGTATTGGAATCAAAAACCCAGTATCATTAGGGCTAGTGTCTTTGATGTCTGTGATTTAAGAAAAGAGGATGTGTCTCAGCTCCATTTAGAGTTTCATAGCATATGAACACATGAATGTGAATTATGTTATTTCAATACAATAAACTTTGCAAACATTTCTAAAAACATGGCCTCATTTTGATGATATGGGGTCAAGTGTTTCCAACACAGAATTTATTAATCAATCATAGGTTAACTGCATAATGCAACATGGGAAGCAGTATGGAGACTTCTCAAACTGTCTACTAGAGGAGCCTGTGCTGAACACATGACATTCATTCTTTCATTGCTGAGTTATGAAAGCAGGTGAGTGGAAGCTCTTACCGCTGAGGAGGAGGAGTAACATGCACGACCCAGCTGGAAGGGGACCTGCAAGACATAAAACACCAGAGCATTTAGTCAACTTCACTCCATATTAAACTCTCTGTCCAAGGTCTAATGAATAAGAGCCAAGCCTGAGAGCTCCATTGTTTATCAGCCCTGTTCACGTAATGCAAATAAATCCTGCCCTTACCTACCGAACTTTAATTGCACATAAATATTAAATGACTGCAAAGGAGAAGGAGGAGTGGACTGTGTGCAACGTGCGTGTTAGGCAATGACTTTGTTAGCTAGCAGCTCAGGTTGTTAGCTTTTATGAGTTGCATAAGCGTCACACAAAACCAACTGTTCAGTAAAACATGGATTTGTTTTTACCTTGTTGTTCAAAAGGGACCGGAGGAGAATTGCTGCCATTGTGGAGAGTCGGGTTTCTCTTTTCTTTCTCCGAAGCCCTTCAACCGACCCAAAAGACACCGGAGAAAGAGAACTTTAGCTAGCAGAGATGTTGCAGAGGACAAGAGCGGTGGGGAACTATGCTGCGCTTTGAGGCGATCTACAAGTTATTATCGGTGTGGATGTCAGTGATTAGCAACGGCGCACAGCATTTGTTGATCTGCGAAAGCTGCGCGTGGCGGGATTCGCCGTGTCCGTTCAGTGTGGGCGGGACAAACCCCGATTTAAAAGCCAATCACTGCGCGCAATTTACCAGCCGCCCCAAATTAAAAGAAGGTGATTGGCTGTTTCTGTAAACACAGACTGGAGTCGTCTCTGTTACTTGATAGAGCCTTTAAAAAACCTTCTTCGGAAATTTAGCACATTTATCTTATAACGTCCGACATTTCCTGTGGTAACCCACTTTTAAATATATACATATATGACTGGACAAAATTCGCTTTTATGTGTTAAGGAAACACTTTCCAACACCTAGCTAGTGGCAGGTAACAGTTTCCATGGCAACGTGCTTAACAGGCAACATGGACTTCCTACAGTGGAGTTGTCATGACGTTGCAAGATGGATTGAGTCTTTAGGATTTCCACAATACAAAGTAGGTTAACATTCACCTGACAAAACAGAGATAACATTGACCGCTACAGGATGTGTCCCTGCCAGCCTCCAAGATACTGTTTTCACTTTTCAAAGCTCTGACCTCATTATTCATTTCTGTCGCAGGCATGTTTCACGGAGAACCTCGTCACTGGAAGAAAGCTCATTTATGTAAATTGTGTCTACCTGCCAAGACTTGGAATCACAGATTATAAAGACATGCAGGTATTAAGGAGTGGCAGAAACTCGAGCTTTTTTATTCCAACCTTCAGAAGAGAAGCGATGTTATTGTGCAGACTTGTTTACATATCAAAGAAGGAGGCTCACACAATGTTGAAGAGAGTTTCAACAGGCGGGGGAGCACAAAGATAATGATGGCACTGTTAAAACTACTGTTCTGTATACCACCCACTCTTAGCATCTGCTGAAACAATTGTTTTTTTGATTAGTGTGTCTTGATTGATTTACATTTTGATAAGTTATTAATCATTTAAGCAGCCTAATTCACCAAGTAAAAATACTAATTTTGGCTCAGTAATTTGGCATGGGCATTTTTGCTTAATTGGACTATTATATGTAAAGGGTAAAGTAATAGATTGATTGAAAAGAAAAAAACCCAGTAAGATTAACCTATAGTAGAAATAATTGTTAGCTGCCTGACTGTATTCCAGTAAGCTCTAAGTGGACTGTAAACAGCAGAAAACTGGTGTCTACCCTCTGCCAACTCAATTGCACATCTCTTTTGGCACTTGAACACTCTTTCTTTGAACAGTGTGACATCCAATTAAAGTTGTGTGTTGTAACCGAGCATCACTGCCAGCAGACAGCTCAGATCAGCTGCATCACATATATGCCGATTACAGTTAAAACGGGTGTTCTTACTTCTCCCTGAGGTCAGAACTAAATTGGCTTAATGTGCCTTTATGTCGTCAGCTCTGCTTTACTGTAGAAGCATCAAAAAAAAAAAAAAAAGAACTAGTCTCTCCTGGTGAGTGTAAACTGATAATGAAATATCTCCAGACAGACAGACCCAGTGAGGAATCGTCAATGCTCTGTTAAGTCAGGATTTATATTCGTTTAGCCTGTGAGTCCTTTGATGTATTTGTTCTTGGGAGTGTAACCCTGCAACCTTTCTTCCCACGAGGCCACATTCTTGGTGAGATCTCCTTGAAAGACTAGCCACTTTCGCTCTCAGTGGGACTACCTCATTAGATAAAGGTTAGGTACTGTAAACATGTACTTTATCAAAGGACGTCATCCCTGCTGTGCTGCCCTGCAGGTCATTTCTGCTCGTGTGCGCGAGCTGCTGGGAATCACAGAGACCCCGTGGAGTCGCAGCGTCGCTGACCCTCCACGGGACAGCATGGGCCTGTTCTTGGAGAAGAAGAGCCGGACGGGTGAACGGGCGGACAGCCTCACCTACCAGCATTTCCTTGATGACGTGCGTCAGTGAATCACAACAGTAAAGGAGCACAGAAAAAAAACAAGACATGTCAGTGCTGTTTCATATCGCCAGCTGTCAGCTCATGATGACTGCGATGAGACACTCACTGTATGTCACATGCAGACCTTGGCATTAGCACTTCCCACCAGAAAAATGCTTGTATGTTGCTTGACGGGAGCTGGTAAAATCAGGCATCAGGGTATTGTGCAGGTAGCCGACATGTGTTCAGTCTGAAAATAGCTTTTGAAAAGGCTAGTGGGTGACCTCACAAACAGACAAAGACTGCAATACCTTTTCATACAAGTCATACCAGTGATTTTGTGCACACACACATACAGCATGATAAACAGTTTAAATAGCTCTTGCCGTTCCAGTTCTGGATTACTATGCTTAAACCACTTAGGCTATTCCTATTGATCTCAAGTGGATGTGTTGTAACTGGATGGGGCTATTGATCTGCAGTAGAAATCCTCAGGGTAATTCTGTGGATGACGACGAACACCTATTTCAAAATGCCAGGAGGCCCCAGGAGCACATATAGGTCATTGTTCTCGGGAATGAAAAAAAAACAGGGAGTCTGCGAGTCCAAGAAGACATACTGCTCCTCTGTACTGTAATAGACTTATGAACATAGAGGCCACTTTGCCAACTTGCACAAAAGGCCATAGGATCATTGCATCAGATAGTGGTGGGTCGAGTGCCAAGCAGACCCACAGGGAGCCAGGGCTTTCAGTTTCAGCCAACTCGACACTTTCTTGCCAATAATCTATGTAATACATGCAGGAATATTCAGCTATAGGCTGCTATATCAGGCTTTACACAGACCAGATGTACCATGCACCAAAGGTTTCATCTTGGAGTCTTGTTTGGGCCTACACTGGTTGTTGCCTGACTTATGTTCCATCTCCTGTAAGTCTAAATCTGATAAACATTTCGTTAAAAAGAGAAGAAGATTAATTTAATTTGTTGAGAATATTATAGGCCCACTGCATTTTCGTGCAGCAGAGTTCAATCTACATGAATAAATGATGATGCCTGCCTGTGAGATAGGCTGGGAGGCACTGCATCTGTCTATGCACACAAATGGTCTCTGTGCAGCTCGGAGCGCGCTGATTACCATTCGGAGCACAGCACCTCTGGTCAGAAATGGAGCCGGGTCGGTGGTTGACAGTAGAGTCCGGGGGCAGGAGGGAGGAGGGGAGGGGGGCATATTATGGCAGCAACCCTTCAGTCAATCTGGATTAACTCGCACTGAGCCCTGCGTCGCCAGCAAAAGCCCGTGAAAGCGATACGAACATCTGGCTGGATTCAGCACGGCACCAGTCACTCACAGCGCTGTAGATATTAGAGCAGCCCGCCGCTACAAAGGCGTTTTCTCTTCTGGAGGTGCAGACAGGCGGATGCGCAGTAGAGGCGATCCCGCACAGCTGCAGCCACACCGGGACCCTTCAGGTTGCGTTTTTCCAGTATTTTTTTCACGAAAGGGGGGTGAGCCGAGTTCCATTTCTCCGGCTTGCGGGGATGGGAGAGGAGTCGTCCTTTATCAGCTGGTCATGGATTTCTTGAAGGGCATCGCTGGTTTCGCAGGCCGTCACATGTTATAGGAGCCAAGGCGCGTGTTTCGGGACACCTGAATTATCTCCAAGAAGCACCGTCGGTCCCATTTTAGGCGAGCCGCTCTCAGAATGCTCTCAGCCCTCCCGGGAGGACATAAGCTCAAACCCACCCTCCTTTGACTTGGCTTCATGTTTCATCCGCAAGGTAAATTCAATATTTTATAGGCTGCAATTGTGTGTGGATTGCAGCCTCTGAACTCTTTTGGGGAACTGTCTTTCAAGGGGCGCAGGATTGAGGTACTTCTCTCAGGACCCATCTGAAAGGGTTCAGATTTTCCCTTGTGACAGGGGTTGTGGCGGTAACCCACCAGCCCAGGACCTGTACCGCAAGGTCAAAAAAAAATCTCAATTGCCAAGGCACGCCGTCAGATAGCAATTTTATTCTTAGTATCCACTTGGCTGCATTCTGTGCTGTTTTCTTTTTCTTCCTCCCTACAGGTGAAACTGAGAATCATGTCTAATGTGGCCATTATTCAGTCCGCTCTGGATACGTGCAGGATAAGATTGATTTCAGATGTGAGATGTTTCTTTTTTGTTTTATTGCGTGTATTTTATCAGCACAGATGATCAGGTGATAGGCTATCTGCAGGTCTGTGCTGTGGTTAAACCCTAGCTGATATGCAAATCACACATCCGTCAGTCATTACGGTGTGATAAAGTCTAAATTAGCCTAAGTAATAAAATTGATAATATGTGGGCAGGGGGACATGTTGCCTGGTGACTGATGAAGACAGTTGAAATTATGGTCAGAGTGATTTTTTCTTATGAAGGATGAGGTATAATGGTCTTGTCTTATGTCCAGTGTTAGTTATCACATATCTTGTTATTCATGAGTGCCTGAGGCACCATTGTAACTGCTCCACCAGTGAAATCAGGCCCACGCCTCATTTTGCTGCTTCTATTTGCTCCTGCCGCTATGTTAATGCACTCAGTGATGTAGTCTATACGCTGCTACCTTTCACTGATAGCAGAGAAGTGATGTGTGGTTCCTGAACGCCGAAGCTGTTCTGCAGACCAACTCCACGTTCACTGACCCAAATTCTTACTCAACACAATATAAGCTTGTGTTTTTTGCTGAAGGAGTGCTTTCATTAACACTTGAACACTTTGACAGTCACACACTTGCATGCGCACACACCTGGTCTACATGTTGTGTGTATGTGCTGTATGAGAGTTGTTTTTTTTTTCCATTACACAACACAATAAGAAGAGAGAAGATTATGCATTATTTAGCCGTTTTGTTTCTGTGTGAGGTAGAAACACAAGATCCTGAGGTCTTTGAAAGAGGGAAAATGACTCAATGGATACAGTGATCATGGGTTTTCATTTTGGCTGTCCTTATTCCCCCACATTTAGACTGTCATGTAACAGAGCATAGTGTTTTCACAAAGAGAGATAAGGAGTTTGCTTTTTCTTACACTTCCTGTACCTAGAATTGCACTTGGGAATTGGCAGATTTGAAAGTCTACAGACCTGTGGGCCCATACTGTGCAGGATATTCACTTGAGGAGGCCATATTGATATTCAGAGATAGTGTTAGCGGATTCTGCTCTCCTCTTTCCGGGAGAAAATCCCCGGTCATAAGCCCCTCACATCAGGGCACGTCACAACGGTGCAAGAATTAAGATCCGAAGTCAGTCAGTGATCAGCATTTAAATTTGGCGAGTTCAGCCTCCTGCTTTAACACAAGGCAGTGTCTAGAATATGAAGAGTGTTTTCTGTGTTTGTTTGTTGGACCGATGCTCCAGCATATCAAGGTATCACTGGATTTCCTGTTATAGTGTGTGAAGGAAAACTCTTGGAATTACAAGGGGGAGTTGTAAATGCTGATGAACAGCACTTCTATTGATGCAGTGGGGTCTGCTTAGTATGCTATCCCCCTGGCACACACACACATTCCCACACAAGCTTGTCTGACTGAACTACATCAGAGTTCTACAACAAGTCATTTAGGTTTTTATTACGCGCAAGACTGGAAAAACAGTAATGATTCAGTCGCTCCAAACATTGAACACAAAATGAGCTGAGTGTACAATCTCCTTTCTTCTCGTCACGACAGGGTCATAAATGGTACAATGAGTCTGTTCTGGCCTTCCACCAGAACCACATTTGTGGAGGCCTTTTCCTCCAGAGAGGACTCTTTGTTCTAAATATTATTAGGTGATCTGAAAATGAGCCGCTGATTACATCTCACCCAAAACTGACGTTTCGCTGTGTTGCCATGGCATCGAGGCTGTCACCCAAGAGCTATCGCGTTCTAACATTGGCAGACTCTGTAGGGAAAGGGTGTCACAGCACATACCCACATTCACAAACACAGATGTGTTAGTTAGACGGTCCACAACAGCATCAATGTTTGGTCAGGATGTTTGAACTCGGACTACACGAGCATTTACCCGACAAAATAGAATTTCTACCGGCCTCAGTTAGAATATGATCCACTTCAGCAGATGCAGCAGCTCCATTTGGTCTCATAAAGCAGGCTGAGGCCCCATTTCACTGCTTTGTCGATACCATTTTACCATCATGTTGCAGCATCAGTTTACCTCCTTGACACAACAGAGCTTATTTTCGGCAGTAGCAGACGTCCGGCTGCTCTTCCCCCGAGTAGCCCAGGTGAGACGCTGGCGAGGCGCCGCCATGTGCCACCGTGTCGACCTGCGTGGAGGCATACCAAGCAGACTTCATCTCATTAACTTCCTCTCGCAGGGCTGCTTTCTCTGATACCCTGCCCAGACGTGGATTGCAGAGGCTTTCTCACATGAGCTCCAGCATAAGTTAGACCATCTGAAAACATATCCCCCATGACCTCACCGGCCGATTGGCATGCAGTATGCTGCATAAGGCTTTTCTTGGCGAATGCTGCCCCAGGGAGACCATAGATATCCTCTCCTACAGTATAGTGCTGCTGCTGCTGCTGCACATGAATGTCTGTCTCCATAGCTGGGGGTTGTTGTGTAGTGAGCTACCTCTATTAGGCACAAATCCACCCACTGGTGTGCGTGTGTGGGTGTGTGCTGTCAGTCTGTTCTGTTCTCTGAGGGCGAAAAGACCTGCTCAGAGGTAGTAAACGAACATTTGATTGACTAAGAAGGAGATTATGGTTAATGCATCAGTAGATTATCTGTTTTCTTGTTTATTTGTGGCCCTCCCAAGTCGCCTCTCTATAATGAACAGCCCAACCTGGAGGATAATGATTTTCTGGGGGTGTGACATTTAAAGATGAAGTACGTGATTGATGAATGCATTGATTGATTATCTACTTATTTGTTCATGTACCTGATGAGTGCAACCTGTTATGCAAATCTCCATGGAACAACCATAATTAAATGCAAATTAGGGAGACAGCAATAGATATTTCCTGCCCTGTCTCAGCAGTGAGGGGCTGTCCTTTTGTCCTCACAGAGCGAATTTTGTAGGGATTACCGTTGCAACCATTCTCTTCACGTTCGGCTGAGTTTTCAGCGGCGAAAAAAAAAGCCCCATCTCCACCGAGTGAATCAATATCACGTCTTCAGCGACATTCGAGTCTGGAAGTAGCAGGTCCTCTCCGCCTCATTGCACATCCAGAGGCCGTGCCATTCAGTGTCAGAGCAGAAGGTGGTTGGCACACCAACAAGAACACACTCCAGCTTTTGTACACTGTCCTCTGACACACACATAAAGTAGACATTTAAGTTTCCACATAGGTACTCAGGTACCACTACACAAAGCTTTGCAGCACTGCTTGACACCGAAGTCATCTGCCATCTTTTGGGAGAGTCATGACAACGTTTAATGATCTCTCACCGGCTCACATCTCTGCACCACGGCACCCCAGACTACAATCCACAAAAACGGGGCTCTTGTGTGACTTGGTAAAGTTGTCCCTTGTAAAAATGGGTCGAGAAAGACATTGATTCATCGCTGCCTGATCAGCAGTATTCATGAAAATGTCACACCCAGCGTGCTCTCCCCAATGATATCATTCCTCCCTTTGCTGTTTCTTTTTGCCATTTTAAGGCGACCTCTTTCCTGCCTCCTTGTCGGGCTGTGATGCATTTTACCCAGCTGTCTGAGTGCGACTGTTGACAGTGGGTGCCACCAGGCCTCCTTCGCTCCCCTTCTCACATTAAAAACATGCCCCCACATGGCAAACATGTCATTCCCATCCTTTCTGATTTTGTCTTTTCTCGCTGATATTTTCCTCATACCCCGACTGTCAAGGTTATTACACCGTGAGTTGTGTGTCACAGCTCCCGTGCAACAGAGGCTTTTGAAGCATGAAGGTACTCAGTTGGCAGGCTCTGTGCTGAGGCAAGATTTTTATGCACACTCTCCAAGACCCAATGTCGACAATGGAGGCATCACCAGCAAACCACAGAAAGCAATAATCATAAATCAGCTATTCTCTTCGGTATTTAAAGGTTAGCCTTTGGATTTTTACTACAGTTGTGGGATTGGATCTCTTGTTCTCTGTGTTTGATTGGATTGGTGTTCCTTTCAGTGGGCTGTAATGGGACACCCAGAGGTCTGAATATTGCATGTTCAACCAAAATGACACTAAATTTCAGTTCTAAAAATAATCACAGCTAATTTTTTTTCGCTCTGGTACATTGTGTGGTGCACCTGCAGAGCTGTGATCTGATCTCCACTTTCTTAGGTTTATGACATGCTATATCCCTGACAAGGTCTCAGGAATCATCAAATGGATCTCTCCTTATCCCCCATCTCAGTTCTGTCATAAGTAAGAGTAGCAAGAGAGAGAAAATCAATAGCAAGGCATAGCACATCCTCTCTGAGGCACTGGGCCCAATCATCCCTTCCTATTGGCGATATGATCCTGGGAGATATCCGTCTAATTCTGATGAGGCCCTGGACTGCCGGTCGAGACTTTCATCCCTCTGTACACAAACAGAAAAGGACTGGCATTATCATATCAAAAAAGTGTGATCAGGGGGAGCAGGGGCTAAAAAGGAGAGCTGCCACAAAAATCACACAAGGTTAGTGGGGATGTTCCACTCTCAAGTCTGCAGGTGACTAATTAGTTTCATGTCTAATTGCACAGCATTCATTGTTTGTTCAGGCGTTGACTCGCTTAGCTTCCTGCTCAGATTTTGGACTGTCTGTAAATCTCAGCTGTGAGCTGGCATAGATGTTGTTTCAAATCTAGTGGAAAAGCTTTAACTTTACAGAGCAGAATCCCACAGTTCTCAGTGCAATGTGGTGATAAAGATGATACAAATCGCACTCACAGATTTCATCTTGTGTTCTTTAACTGCTTAATAAATAGTATGTCCTTCTCTCTCTCTTTTTGCTTTCATCTTTTTTTAGGTGCATTAAGCTGACTGAAAAGCCAAATGGAGTCTCTCCTGGTTTATCTGATAGTTCTCTGTGTGGCTGTGAAGGCCCACAAAGTTCAAGTCTGCCCCAAGCGCTGCGTCTGCCAGGTGCTTAACCCTAACCTGGCGACTTTGTGCGACAAAAAGGGGCTTCTCTTTGTGCCCCCGAACATCGACAGGCACACGGTGGAGATGCGCCTCGGGGATAACTTTGTAACCAGCATCAAACGCAAAGACTTTGCCAACATGACTAAGCTGGTCGACCTGACCCTCTCTCGAAACACTATTGGCTCCATCGCGCCGCACGCTTTCAAAGATCTGGAGAACCTGCGAGCCCTTCACCTCGATAGCAACCGGCTAACCCGCATCACCAACGACACCTTCAGCGGCATGTCCAAGCTTCATCACCTCAACCTCAACAACAACCAGCTCACCCACATCCATATTGGGGCCTTTAATGATCTGACAGCGCTGGAAGAGCTGGACTTATCCTACAACAACTTGGAAAGTGCGCCTTGGGTGGCCATTCAGAGGATGTCCAATCTCCACACGCTCAATTTGGACCACAACATGCTCAGCTACATCCCAGAAGGCACCTTCTCTGGGCTGCAGAAGCTCAAGAGGCTAGATGTTACTTCCAACAAGCTCCAGAAGCTTCCTCCTGATCCTGTTTTCCAAAGAGCTGGGGTCCTGGCCACCTCTGGGATAATGGGGCCCTTGTCGTTCGCGCTGAGCTTTGGGGGGAACCCGCTTAGGTGTAACTGTGAGCTGCTCTGGCTGCGGAGGTTGCGGAGGGAGGATGATCTGGAGACCTGCGCCTCACCGCAACACCTTGCAGGACGCTATTTCTGGACTGTTTCAGAGGAAGAGTTCCTGTGTGAGCCTCCCCTCATCACCAGGCACTCTCAGGTATAACCTCCAAATGGAGCCGTGCACTGTGAGACATAAAACTCACCATTGTAACACTCTCTGAGCCAGACATTGGAGTGTGTGTCAGTTAATCCAAGGTGGCACTTGGTGCTTTCTTTGACTGTCGGACCAAATATTAGCTTTGCGAGCCAGAAGAGTCTTATAAGACTTGTGGGACGCATCTGGGCTGCTCAGCTAACTGAATATTGTAAAATATATAGGACTTACTTTAAAAAATGTAATCAAATTGTTGCCTATGGAGAGTTTTTAGAGAAGTTCTTTAGCAGGATTTTCCGTTTTAATAAAGCCATTTGCAGGTTTGTGATGGATCCGCAGTGAAGCCCTTGTTACACAGTGAAAGCTTACAGTGATTTAGCCCTTGATTCATGCATCCAAACAAAATTATCTGATTAAATCCTTGCCAAATAACTCCAGCTATATCATCTCATTTACATTCAGCAGGTCTCTTATGCATAATTGCAGGGAAATTATCTTTTACTTGGACTCCATCATATACACTGCAACGTACTGTCATATTGGATGTCTTGCCTTCATAATCATGCTAGTTCAATACAATGACAATGATCAGTTGTTGATAATGTTTACAGGGAATAAACCTTAAAAGACAACATCATCAATAAGGTCATTCACTATAATATCTCCAGTCTGTCTTGTCCAAGCCAAACTTACGGCACAAAGGATAACTGTTTGTCCAAAGGTTTTTTTTTTGGTTTTTGGATTTAGTGCATTATCTGTTCAGTGTGTCTCTGTATTTAACATGTGTTGAAATCCTCCCACGAACTGCCTTTCCTCTCTTTTCCTCAGGAGCTGCGAGCTTTGGAGGGTCAGAGCGTGACTCTGCGCTGTAAGGCCAGGGGCGACCCTGACCCCATTATCCACTGGATCGCCCCTGACGGACGCCTTATGTCCAACTCCTCCAGGGCCGCGGTCCACACAGACGGCACGTTGGACATCCTCATCAGCACTGTCAAGGACTCCGGTCTGTTTACTCCCCGGTGGCTGTGCTTGTGTTGTTTACTGAACAAAATTAGTTGTTTGCTTGTGTACGCAGAAGACTATAGGACTGAAGTATTTGTCTACAGGTGATAAAGTTTAGAGTGTGGAAAAGTGCTGGCTTGCATACTGATTAAAAATGACTTTTTCACCTTGTTGGCTAAGTTTCTCACATCTTTTTGTTTTAGTGGTTAAATCAATCAAGTTCCATCGTAGAAATAGTTTCACATTTTGGGAAATACGCTTATTTGCTTTCTTGCTGACAGATGAGAAGATTGATACTTCTCTCATATCTCTCCATTAGATATGAAACTACAGTACAGCAACTAGTTAGCTTACATTAGCTAATGACTGTAAAGAGAGGAAAACAGCTAGCCTGGCTCTGTCGAAAGGTAACAAAATACACCTACCAGCACCTCTGAGGCTCACTAATGAACACACCATATCTTGTTTGTTTACAAAAACTTAAGTGTAAAAATGATCAAACATAAGGGAAACATTAATTAGTGAACTTCAGAGATGCTGGCAGGTGGATTTTGTTCCTCTTGGATAGAGCCAGGCTAACTGTTTCCCTCTGCTTCCAGTCTTTATGCTAAGCTAAGCTAAGTGGCTGCTGGCTGTAGCCTTATATTTTATATAACAGATATGAGAGTGGTATCAATCTTATCATCTAACTCTCTGCAAGAAAGCAAAAAAGTGTATTACTAAGGAGGCTGTGAAGATTACATATTCTCTTCTTGTGCAAACACACTAAATAAATATCATCAATTTCTTTAAATATGATTAGATGTGTTTTTATTGCAACTTGAATGCCTGCAGTACTTATCTGTGTATCACAATAAATATCAGGAAGGACAAAAATCTAATTAGTTTATGTTCCAGGTTCCTTCACCTGCGTGGCCTCCAACCCAGCAGGCGAGGCCCAGCAGACGGTGGATCTGGTCATTGCTAAGCTCCCTCATATCACCAACAACACAGTCGCAGAGCAGGAGCCTGACCCCGGATCATCAGATATCGCCACAGTGACCAAGACAGGGGCAGAGGCGGGAGGGTTGCCTCTGGGGAACGCGAAGACGAGCCAGGAGAAGAAAGTAGTAATTGCTGAGGCCACGTCCACCTCTGCACTGGTCAAGTTTAACTTCCAGAGGAGTATTCCTGGAATACGCATGTTCCAGATCCAATACAATGGCACCTATGATGATTCACTGGTTTACAGGTAAACCCATTAACCCAGCAGATCAGATCCCAGAAGGAGCATGAAATAAGCTTAAAATACTGGCCAAATAATGCAATTTAATTTAGTAAACAAACCTTAAAACTGACTGTGAATGTATGCAAATAAACTTAAGCTGATTTGAATCATATTATAAAAAATCCCTTGACCCTTGTTTTACCTTTATAGTCTACTTTGAATCCTAAATCCCTTTGGATATTTAGTCATTAAGAACTGGACCTGGCTGTCGACACGATTATTTGTGGTGTCTATTAATCCTATCAGGAAGACAGACTAATGCACTCTATCTGACTTCTTATTATTCGACTCATAATCCCCCCCTCGCCAGAGAGTATCATTTACTATGTGCAAAACCTTGATAATGCTTGATCAACAAAATCAGAACAGAATGTCAGCACTAAGCTGCGGACTGATAGGAAGATGAAAGAGTAGTCAGCCAGCGTTTTACAAAAAGCATCAGAGGCTTCGCACATGCCCATCTGAGAAACAGGCGTACACCGCATTCTTTCATCTCTACCCTCTTTCACTCCATATGTGGTGCTTATCACTGTAAAATGATAGGGCCGTCGCACATAGCCCCTTTTTTTCCAAAGGAACTTCGAAGTCAATGCCACATATGGTGTTTGGCAGCGGCTACTGAATTCAGGAACATTAGGGAATCGACTCTGTAATCCTGATGTTGTGAACAAAAGGAGGCATCTTCAATCCCCAGTGACTGAACGCAACCTTTTATCAGTAATGACGCTGGAGAGAATAAATCAAATGTCACAAAAGATTATGCCCAGAGAGACCTTAAATAGCCCCATGAGAGATAAATGATTGTCATGTCATTTCATCCCTACAAAACAATAAGCTGGATAATCTGATTTGCTTCTGTCTCCTGTCATTTAACCCTCCCTAATCTATGTCAGAACTCAAAAAGCCTTTTTTTATTTTTACAGAATGATACCCCCGACCAGTAAGAGCATCCTGGTAAACAACCTGGCGGCTGGGACAAACTATGACCTGTGTGTGCTGGCCATCTACGACGACCAGGTGACCGCGTTGACCGCCACCAGAGTGATAGGCTGTATCCACTTCACCACAGAGCCGCAGTACCTGAGATGCCATTTCATGCAGTCCCAGTTTCTTGGCGGCACCATTGTGGTTATCATTGGAGGGATTATTGTGGCCTCAGTGCTCGCTTTTATCATCTTCCTCATTGTGCGCTACCGGGTGTGTAACCAAGGAGATACAGATAAGGTCAGTTTGGCATGATTCCACCTGTTTTGTTCTTTTTTTGTTCATTAGTTCTGATGATGTAAAAATAGGGATGTCTAATAGAAATGCTTTCATTCTTTTCTCTCTTCCCATACTTCTCCTGTCATGTCAGGCTCTAGAGATGGGGGACATGAGGTCGCTGAGCAGTGATGGACAGCTACAGGGCTGTGGGATTCCCAAGTCCCTCTCCAAGCAGGTGCTGCGTCCAGAGAAGAATGACAAGGACTCCCTCAGAGTTGCCCTGCCGCCCCCAGAGCCAGCCAAGCAGCGACCGCCGGTCATTGTAGCCACCACCAAACCCTCCGTCCCAGACTGCACTGTCTCTACCTCTGCTGCCAGCCACAGCTGGCACCCGGCCTCTCCAGGCGCTCCGAGGCCCAAACGTTTCAGTGCTCCACCTAAACCCTCAGAGGCTCGCAGAGCTGAAGCTCAGGCAGATGTTGAGCTCGATAACATGAACCGGAATAACTCGTCAGAGGTTAAAATGGCCACCGCCATCGCTCTCGCTGTTCCTGGCCAGCCCACCAAATGGACTGCTGTTCCCAGGGGTCCACGGCCCCACCAGGCCCCTCAACATTACATGACTGTGCCTGCAGGGGGAGTGAGGGTGAACCGCAGGCACTCCCTTAACGCAGACTCATACAGGGAGCGCTGCTATGTGGCCTACCCCAAAACTGGGGCCAGTCTGCGCTCCAAGCGGAGCCTGTCGATGAGCGGAGAGCTGCCGCAGCTCGAAAGCACAACAAACATTCACCGGGCCAGGGACAAGCTCTCCAGGTCTGAGTGGCTTCTGGAGAGCACTTTATGATTTGGAGTTTATGACCTGCGTTCTCTTGTTTTCTTGGATTGGATTTGTGGCCGTTGTGAAACAGACAGGGATTTTATGCCTTGTTTTGAGCTTTTGTGCTCTCCATTGAGGGACCTGTAAGCTTCTCTCATATATTTGGGGGCAAGGCAGGCATACAGGGTTATGAGGAACGTTTCACATTTGTTTTCTACCTTATAACCTGTCAAAGTCGTCTTTGTAACGACATTTGATCAAACTTTGATGAAAGGCACAACAATGTATAAAACAACTTCATGTACAAAAATGTTTAGTTGTGTGAGATACTGTATATCTCAATACAACCGTACGTGTTCATGTGGTATTGAATGCAGTAACCAGGACATACTGTATTATAACAAAGAAAGAAACATGCAGGGGGGTGGGGTTTGATGGGGGGGGTTATTATACTTGCAGTCTCATTGCCTGTTACTTAAAGTGATACAATCTCTGTAGACTTTGAACATGATTCTTGTCTCCAGCTCTACAGACAGACGGTGACATGTCTTAATTACCTTGGCGGTGGTTTGGAGAGATTACGAATGTGCTTTACATCCCAGATGTGTTGGAACAGAATGTAGTAGACAGACAGCGCTCCATCTTTTCATCCCGCCACCCCCAGACACCACACAATGCAGTATTTTTTTGTGGCACAAGTCGACTCAGCCTAATACTGCCCTCCGGTTTGAATCGATACATTTTTATCCCATAATTGCATAAAGACTCAACTCTGATAGGATTCCTGTCATGACTGATTTGAGCGACAATTGAACACCAACACCAACAGCATGACAGGTGGGGAAGTAATCTGATATCACACGTGGATGAGATCCAGAGGAATGGTTCATTTCCATATTTTTTACTTACTGACGCTATCATGTCACGCCGATGACAACCATTGTAAATTAACTTGTCGATGTAAGAAACGATAATCACAAGTCTGGGAGGACGTCAGCTCTTGATTTTGCTGTTGTTTCTGTTTGTTGTTTACCAGTATAAATAAACCAGTGATAAAAGGGACATACTCAGACTTATCTCATTTACAGCTTGCCTTGTGAATTCTCCCAACTTTCTCCCACATCCGAATTAGAGAGCAGCCCTCTCTGGGCTGTGAAGTTGTTTCAGAACAAAAACAATAGATGCATCCCTGCACCAGCCAAAGTGGTAATGAATTTGGGGTTTCAGTAGTCTTGCAGCAACACAATGCCCCTTTCACTTTCACTGTGAGCGGTGGACCTCTGACAGATCCCTGCCCTGAGCCCTTGTGTTTGTTCAAAGAGAGGAGGGAGGCAGATGATGAAAGGAGGCCATGCTAGTCACCGGGGATGCCTCTCGCCTGCGCATCTCCTTGCTCGTCTGACTGCGCCGTGCGTGTGCCCTCGGACGGCAGCCACTGCAGAAAGCTGCCGCAGGAGAGGTTTAACACAACCTCCGCAGTGGGAGCCCGCGCACGATTAATTCTACAGTTACAGTAATGTCTCCCTGATAGCAGGACTGACATGATATGCATTATCAGCTGGAATACGAGCTCTGATTCACTGTGTATTTTGGTGGTCGGATGCTGCCTGATTGATTTTTATACACATGCACTGGTATGCCTCTCTATGCTAAACCTCAAGGGGTACAGCACATTGGCTTGAAAATACAGCACTACGCAGGGAAAACCTGTTAGGATGAGCTGCACATACTGTATGTAAGACATAAATTAATTGCTGTCATCCAAACAGGCTGGATTGAAGCACTTTTATTCATTATTTCTTGCTCATTATGGGTGATTAAAATGCTGAGGAGCTTGGCCTGAACCTTGGTTTAGTCTTTGGCAAGAGCCAGAGGTGTATGTTAATAATAGATGCATTTCTGGGGAGAGAGAGACAGAGAATGAAGGGAGGAGAGGAGGCGAAGCGGAGAGGAGTAGATGGAAGGTTTTGTGAAACAAATACGCCGAGGAGGGTGGGAGGCTGAGAGGCCGGGGTGAGGCTGAAGAAATGGAGAGAGGGAGCGAGAGGTGCAGAGAAGAAAGCGAAACAGCTCAGACATGGAGAAAGAGAGAAGAGAGGAAGAGGGCACAGGGAGCTGAGTTTAAGAAAGAATGTAGAGCGAAACAGAGCGAGAAGTGCAGGAGACAGAGAAAAAGAGCATCCTTTGTAAGCCAGCCATGCAGCCTCTGGCTCTTCGGTATTCAGTGCACCTTCACAAAGGGGATGTGGGTGGGGTGGGGGGGCAGCGATGGGGTGAGTGTGGGTGATAGACCTCGGCTGGAGGTCTGGCAATGAGCAGAGTGGAGTGAGCCCTGCGGCCAGATCAGAACCACACGCTCCCCTTCACAACGCTGCACGAGCCTGACCCGCTTTCCAAACCCCTGTAATGAGTTTCCTGGCCCTTGTCTTCCTTCTTCCCTCACCGCTGTCCGACTCCCCCTCCTCTCCAGTCTACTGTCTTGCATCATGCTGACTCACACTTCTCTCCTGTCATGCTCCCAAACAACCCTCGCTCACATCCAAACACCCCCCCCCAGCACCCACCCACTGGCCCACTTGAGAACTCAACCTGCCAATCTCTCAAGTCTGAACCTGCCTTCTACAAACAGACTGGCCAATCGCTCCTCAGTCTGGGGCTGAGTTGATACGCTGCTCAAATGCCACCGGGGTCAAAATGATCGTCAGAAGCATTTTGATTAAGTTTCCCCCCCTTCTTCTCAATAGTAGGATCCATGTTCTGCTGATTAAATTCATTTTCTGCTGTCACCATTAATGGGCTTTTCATGCCTTTGAATGAAGTCGGTTCTGACAGGACGAGTCCCTTTACAGAGCACTTAAACCAACATGGTCTCCAATGGCACAATTGCCGTTTAATGACAATCAGGATGTGGGGAATATCACATTGGGGCATTAATGTGTCCAATTTGTGGTCAATTGTCTTATTTAAAGAGATCATTGGGGCTCTCTCAACAAACTGAAGAGCCCATTAGAATCTCAGTTAGAGAGGGGTAACGCGAATGCTTAATCGAAGAAGTCTGAGATCCTTCAACAAGTGTGTTAGCACCTTTGCTCTCCGTGCTGCAGCTCGGTGTTTCATTATCTCCGCGCAGCAGGCGGTCTTAATCAGAGTCACACATGAGACATTGTTCCCCTGGCAAGCATTATCCCTGGGAGTACACGTAGAGAGAGCCTGGGGCCAGATAGCAAATCTGTCCAAAACACCACTGATATTAGGGTGGGGGCACACCAGAAGGAGGAGGTGGCACAGTTTAAAATATGCACAAGCAATTCCAAAGAGTATGCATTATTGAGAGGAGTAAATGGGTCCAGGATGAACATCATGGCTCATTAATAGTGAATGTGATTACTGTTTCTGGGAAAACATCAGTCTGGGCAAGAGGGGAGATAATTGAAATGGTCAAATCTAAACTAAAGACTTCCTTGTTTACGCAGCACCAACTGTTACTGTCTAGTCAAACTCATGATTGAAGCAGATAACTAGCGCTGCCAAGTGTCCTGTTATGATGTTAATCGCTTACACTGAAAACTACTTGACTCCCCCTCTTGACCAGTAGTCTCCCCCGACTTTGACGGTTCAAGATGGGTTTTAGAGAAGTCATCCATTTTTTATGATCTCAGCTTTTGCGTCAACTCCGCTTCAATTACCAACAGGATTTTTTTTGACAAAGCCGGGAGGGAAAATGAGTGAGCATTTTTAAAATCCCATTAGAAAGTGGAGGAGTCGGCTGAGTGAAGGTCATACACCAGGGGGTGCCGACTGAGTGACTTCCCCTACTTGACACGCAGACTTACTAAGTGACACAGCATCGTCCCGCAGCACAGACACCAGCTTTGGTTTTTGACGTGAACCCAGATTCCCTCCCTCCCCCCCGAGGGGTTCCCACGCTGAACGAACAGATGCTTCCTCCTCTTCCTCTCCTCTCCTGCCGCCTCCCCTCTTCCAGTTACATATGCTCCAGGGTGATGGACGGCAAAGAGGCTGGCTGCAGTTTACCCCAGACATACCAGGCACCATTAGGAACCATTTTCTACCAATTTGCCTGATAGCTGCTATCGCTTATAGAAGTGATTTTCTCTGTGTCTCTGCGCTGAGTGTCCCCAATGATGGATCTCTCATTGATTTGCCAGTGTTGGACATCACTAAGAGAACAGTGCAGCAACCAAGCAGATCTGCCTGTCAGCTCCCAACTATCTATCAGCTGCTGGTGAAGGGTTGGGGGGGGGCACTTTAAGCCTCTTTAAGGATCCCATTCACACTGACTTACTAAAAGTGCTTATGCTAATCTTGTTATCACTTTTCTGGTAATGGAGCATAGGAAGCTGTTGGGAGGTCATTGGCCACGTTATTTTGCTCTCCCATTGCAGAAGCGCCAAGAAGTCCCACTCTATCACACGTCACTGCATGCATGCCTGCATTTCACTTGGCCATTGCTGAATCATTTCTACATCCACACTCACACAAATCTGCATGGCTTCAAGGCTTTCATAACCAGCTCACATAGGATTATGAATTGACTGTGTTTCTGTGTGCTAATCTTATTTATTGCTCAGAGTGATCTCATCTAAGTGTGCTTGTTAAGTTGAGATATCAAACCGTGGAGTCACATTTAACACGAATTTCACCCTAATTGGGCATATAAAGCGTACACGCTAACACACGTGGGGATATTGGACAGAAAACAACAGTGCAGTGGCCCCACAGCTATTGTTTGATCAGTTGTCATCCGCTGCAGCTGATGGGACAGAGCCACTGCGGGGGAAATTGAGAATGTCAGGTAACTCCTCATAAGCAAGACTTTAAAGGCATTTTGATCTGGCTGTGATCACGTTTGCAATGCAGAAGCTGCAGGCCGATCCCATCTCTGCGCAGCCGTACAGGCAGTGATTTGAAATGGAGATGCAGTGGCTGTGCTCTCTATCGAAGAGAGTTCACCTTTAGTGACCGGGTGGAGCGGAGCGGGGACGTGATGAGGATCCTGAAATGAAGCATTAATCAAATAAAGGTCGGTTTGTGATTGACGTCTGATGGCTGATGGGGGAGAGAAGTAAAGAGAGAGAGAGAGAGAGAGAGAGAGAGAGAGATACCGGTGTAGACTACGGTGAGATACAGGACAGTACAACCTCACACAATCTGGATCAAATACCAGCTGAAGAAAAAGAACAGTACATCAACCGTGTGGGCATCTACAAAAACACAACAAGTCAACTCAAAGCTATTTAGCACTAAACAGACCAGAGCAGAAACTGAAAAGGACATGAGCTAAATACAAAGTGAGTGATCACAACCTGGCCATTGAAACTGGAGGGCAAACATGGCAACCCAGAGAAAAGAGACACACTCAGTCTGCCAGAAACAAGAGGTAGAGACTTACTGCTACACTGCAGCCAGTATAAAGACAGAACATCCAAGCTCTTTGCCAAAATAAATCTCAAAGAACTCCACGCTCTCTCAGACTTCAAAGCACTCCCATTATAATATACTATGTTGTAGGGCTGCAAATAACCATTATTTTCATTACTGATTAATCTGCTGATCACTTAAAAATGTTAGTGGTGGAGGAAGTTCTCAAAGCCTTTAATGAAGTAAAAGTAGAAATATAACAACGTTGAAGTACTCTACAAGTAAACTTTACATTCAGAATTATACTAATGTAAAGATTCACAAGCATTAGCTGTAAAATGTACTTATGTGTGAAAATTAGAAGCACTTGTTCGGCTGAAAATGGCCCCTGTGACTGATAATATATACAATTGTATTGTTAATACTGAAGTATGAATGAGCAGCATAGCTTTAGCATAGCAACTATTTGGTAGTATAGCATAGGATCTGGTAGTTTAGTCCAGTGGTTTACAACTTAGGGGTCTGGCCCCCTCCAAAGGGTCACAAGATAAATCTGAGGGGTGAGGTGAGGTGATTAATGAGGTAGGAAAGAGGAAAATACAAAGCTCTGGTGAAGTGGACGAGAAGTATAAAGTAGCATAAAGTGGAAATACTAGAGTAGAGTAAATGCACTTAGTTACTTCCCACCACTGATATCAGTTAATCGTGAGGTTTATCAATAGTGATAGTGAGAAAAGCAGCAAATACTCACATTTGGGAAATTTGAACCAGCATATTTGGCTTTTTTGCACAATAAATAAGCTAAACTATTAATCCATTTGTGATTAGCTGGCAATAGTAGTATGCTGTATATTGCATATAGTGTTTTAAAGTGCAAACCATTCTGAATTATCATACTTACATTCTAAACCTTGTGCAACCTACTTTGGAAACAGTGTAGTTAATTATGGCCATGCCAATGAAGCATATTTAGTGTGACAGAGAGGGAGAGAGAGAGAGAGGATGAGAGAGGAGACAGGTGTACGCAGATAGAGAGGCAGAGGAAAGAGAGAAAGGCAGTCTATATATAGGTAGAGACAGACTCGGAGAGAAGGAGAGCTGATAAGAGGACCAGAGGTGGAAAAGAGGGTGAGATGTACAAAGAAACTGAGAGATGATTTGCAACCAATACTGTTCTTTGGTGTGACACTTAAAGCAAATAAAGACCGGAATAAAAAACCCAACTGTCTTGACATTTAAAGATTCCAAAGATAGCCTTCAGATGTGTAACGAGGGTTGTACACAGCTTGAGAAGCTGCTGTAGCGATGATGACAGGGTGGAGCGTTGTGCACTACGTCTGCAGCGGGAGTCCTGGTATTCAGGGGGTATGTCAGCCTCTCTCTCTCTCTCTCTCTCTCTCTCTCTCTCACACACACACACACATTCTCACTCGCTCCTCTGTTACCTTGGCAACATATTTTCTGCATGGAAATAGCATCTCTTGCTGTGCCCACTGCAAAAAAAAAAAAAAAATAGGGAGAGAGAGGCACTTGAAGAGATTTAAATGCGTCTAGAACAGATTTAAGTTCAGAGATTTGACCTGTACTGATTGGATGGAATTGAGTTATACTGTTCCGCATGCCTTAGCATCAAATTGGCTGTGTGATGGAGCAATGGAGGAGTTAAGCATCATAGACACAGACAGGCTTTCACTATATGTAACCAAGGATGTAGGGAAGTTATATCTACTCCAGTCATTTTGTACAATTCTCTATTTGCAGAATACACCTTTAATGTGCTCAGGCAAGTGTCTGACATTATATGGAGATTCTTTTTTGGGGCATTTGCCTTTAATAGTGACAGATGAGAGAGACAGGAAAGGTGGGAGATAAAGAGGGGATGACATGCAGCAAAGGGCCCAGGCCGGAATCGAAACCAGGCCGCTGCGATAAGGAGCCATGGAACGCTAGCTCTACCAGGTGAGCTAAACTGAATAAATTAACGCTTGTGCAATTTCATGTTCACATTTGTGGTTGCTTGCCTCAGTATTTATTTACATCCAGCACCACGTGACTATGGAATTCAGCTCTTGACAAGCAGAGCACAGGCGAGAGAAAGATCCTCGTGGAAGTGTTATTAAGAAATGTGCAATAAATAATAAACCACAGAAGGCTGAGGGGTTGATCTTCACGGATTTCCTGATTTAGTCTCCACCTCGCAGATGAAGGGGTTTAGTGCAACAACTGTGGGTTTCTTACTGCTCAGGCTGCCATGGTGTGCTTCAGTGTGATAAACCTCTGTTTGCTTGCCGCCAGTGCAACAGACAAGAAAGACAAACTAATGAAAGAAAATCCAGGCGTCAAGATTGTAGGTGAGATTTGCACTCGGCTGCAAATAAGCTGAGACTTGGCCAAAGCAGAGAGACAGAGAGAGAGAGAAAGCAAGAAAGGGAATGACATCCAGGTAAACATGCAGCACAGCATTAAAAATAGCAGGAAAAAAACAACACACACACGCGCACACACATAAAGTGCTTTGACTCTTGGGAGAGAGAAGCCATAATGAAATAAGCATCTGAAAGAGAGCAGGTGTTGGAGGCTTGACAGACTTCAGCTGCATAACAAGTAGCGCATTTACTCTCCCCTGCCTTTGTCAATCAAAACAACCAATCCTGTGAATAAGTGCTCCTTTAGAAAGAAAAAAAAAGAAAGAGAACCCCAAGTGGAATCATGCCTGAATCGGCCTTTACATACTCTGACTCTCTCTCTCTCTCACACACACACAGAGTGGACTTACACATCTCTCCAGTCAAAGTTGATCTCAGGTAGAGGTAAAATGCGCCTGGTTCTGAATTTCAAGCAGCAGGTCTGAGCTGCTTGGAGTCTTAAAAAGCCAATAAGACATCAAGAATGCACTCGAGCTAAATCAATTTATTTCCTCAGCAGAAACACAAAGCAACACGGCTCCCTTTTGTTTTCCTCTTGCTCTGTGATCGCTCTGTGTGACTGTGACAGTGACAGTGTTCAAAAAGATAGACTCCTCAGAGGGAACTCCTCAAACAGCATATTTTGCTTCAGACACACACAGAGGCTTGATGATGTGGTTGTGGCCTTCGCCTGGGGATCAGAACCATGGATAGCACTGTCATCCGGGTGAGAGTCATTGGAGTTTAGTGCCAGAAGGGGGCAGCAAGAGCTGGTCTGGAGTCTGCGGCAGGATGGCAGGGATCAGGCCAAAGAGCAGGATCTTAGCAGGACGCTGAGGTAGACAGTTGTGCTAATCCCGCTGGCTGAGCAGAAAAAGGAATGGACTTATGTGTAAAACTGCAAGTGGAGACCCGAGAAGGAAGGAAGGAGATTCCACCGAGCTAATGCAGCTTTTAGAAAGTCTGTTATCCTGAGTCAAATATGAATGAAGACTGACGCGGAGGGCGACATCTTGTTTTTGTTTTTTTATTTCTCTCAAAAATACAGCTGTAGTGTGTTTACTAACCGCGAGAACTGAGACTCCAAGGGTGAATTTAGTAAAGCTGACGTCATCTTTAAGCAAATAAGTTACTGTGAATATTTTATTAGTCTTCTTAAATTAATATCGAATACACAAAACAACACATTTAAACAAGTAATTGATTAATTGAGAAAACAATAAGTAGATGAATCGATGATAAAAATAATTGTTAGTTGAAGCCCCAGAATTACATTTCATTTATTTTCCACAAATTACTTTTTTTTAATGCTTAAATATTCCAATACCTTTTGTGTGGTCATTGATGGATTATTTACGGGCCTATGGGCACAGGCCAGGGGCCATATCCTCTGTGTGATATGACCATTAATATTTCTGGTTGGAGAGTCAAAAGGGTTTAGCCAAAAGGCCTTCTGATGCATTATTACATCCATTAGTGGGAGAATATTCAGATCATGACATGAAGTTGAAGAAGCAAACTATACAAAATACCCCTTTACAAGTGAAGGTCCTGTATTAAAATTGCACTTAAGTAAAAATGCATAGGTTTTAGCAAGCATTAAGAATAAATTATTATGCAGAATGGCCCCTGTCAGTGTGATATGATAATATTATTGGATCATTATCATTGATGCATTAACATGTCAGCAGTACTTTAATGTTGTAGCCAGCCTGCTTGAGGTGGAACTAATTTTAACTGCTTAATAAACTGGGCATATTAATCTATAGCAATGCAGCAGGTACCTCGCAATTAAACTTTTGCACGGTGGTTAAGTAAATGTACTGAGATACTTTCCACCACTGATTACATTTTCATGAACTGTGTATTCCTGCGAGCCACAGAGCACACAGTGGTATGGAAAAGTCAAATCCAAATGATATAAACTATAAGAAGGGATGTTGTGAAAAGGATCTGATGGCATCTTGCATTAAAAGGTTACACATTAAAATCACTTTGGAAATGATTGTCAGTAATAAGAACTTCAGGGCTGCAACAATTATTTTCATTATTGATTTACCTAATTATTTAATTGATTAATTTTCTTCTTCATAGAATAAAAAAAAGTGAAAAACACATTATAGTTTCCCAAATTCAACGATATCTTTATATTTCTCACTTAAACAAGACTTAAAACACATTATCAAATAATTGGTTTTCCGATTAACTTTCTTGCTTTATAATATACCCAATATGTATTATATGGATTAAAATGTGCCAACACTTGTATGATAATTTTATTTTGCGTCAAACTGATAAGCAGGCAAAAGAACCCGTTTGGTCAACAATTACCACTAATATAAACTGTATCAGAGGGTATTTGTCTAAATCAAAAAGATACACTTAATAAAAGCTTTCGTGAATTTCGACAGGGTTGGAATGACCCGTTTTATTGTGGGCAGTTGAGATACATGGGTGTAAATATCAACAAAGGAAGTTAATGGTTGACATCTGTACATTACATTCTAACAAATAAAGTGATGGTCTCGCAGTCAATTCGCTTCAGATACTGAGACGCGCTTCTGAGTAAGTTTATATTACTCATTCATCTGTGTAAAGACAGTCCATAGAAAATATAAAGCAACTCATGACTAAAAGTTTAATTGGTTAACACTTTAAATCACACCTCTATCTATGTCTATGTAATTTCAATACAGCCATACAATACAAGTATACAAGGTTATTTTGTGGTTAGAGAAAAATACAACCAAAGAGGGTATGGAAATGCAAACATACAGCTGTTTTTAAAGTTCTCATACATGTGAAACCTTTTGTATCATAGGTACGATCTCATAATGCAGGAGGGAAAAAAAGAAACATCACAATTTTACTAAACATAGCCTGAGTCAAGTGTACAATATGCACACTTGAGGAAAATAAAAGCTATGTGAGAAAATAAAAATACTAATAGATTGCTGCTTCTCTCCTCACTCTGGTAAAAATAAGTCTCTGATGTTTGTCCACGAGTTCCATCTTCTGGCAGCTGAGTGCCACTGGAGAAACAAAGGGACCGTGTTGGCCTGGGCTTTGGGGAATAGTCACTGTGTTCCTCATCCAATATGACAGCAGAAGAAAGGGGACGCAGGAAAGCTGGGTGAATTTCAGTGTTTTTAAAGTCTTTTAATCTGTCAGATTTTTTTCATAGAAATCAATAAGTCTCAAGCTTTTCATTCCGTCTTCAAAAGAGGTTTCACGTGTGCCGCTAGGATGCTCTTTTTTCGTCTGTGTGGCTAGACGCTGGTGGATGGGTTCTCATTGGTTATTTTTGGCTTTGGCGTGTGTGAGGATGTGAGACTTCAGGTTGGTTGACTGCGCGAACTTCTTATTGCAGCCGTCGAAAGGGCAGACGTAGGGCCGGTCTCCAGTGTGGATCCGCACGTGCGTGCGCAGGTTGAAGTCCAAAGAAAACCGTTTCCCGCAGCCTTCAAAGGTACACTAGAAGAAATGAGAGGAGCAGGGGAGTCAGGCTTCATGTTAATCATACACTGTGTGACACCAACTGGGCTTAATTGACTAGTCGTTGAAGGACGGATTTACATGTCAAAAATGTCAGTAAAAATATATAATTGTGATTGAAATATGGCAGTAATTATACAGAAAATTTTGCAGCATAGTCTCAAAGTTTAAGATCATGCAAAGACTCAAAATGTTCCCAGCCAGTGTGATATGGGATGATTTATCCCTAACCCCATGAGAGCGCAATTACTTATTATCCCATTCTCCTTAGCTTGAATTTGGCTTAAAACTGTGCTGGGCTTATGTGCTTAAAATGTAAAAATAATGCAAGTGTATCAGTGCGTGGGCGAGTGTGAAGGTAGTCCAGATGCCAACCTGGAAGGGTTTCTCCCCTGTGTGAACAAGTTGGTGACGTTTGAGTTTGGAGCTCTCGACAAACGCCTTGCCGCACTCGGCGCAGACGTGCACGCGGGGTCCGTGGGTGTGGAGATGCTTCCTCATGGCTGAGTTATCCCTGAACATCTTTGTGCAGCCCTGCAGACCAGAGAAAGTGCAACACGAAGTTGACAAACAAATAATGTGAGGCACATTGCAGCAGGCTTGTAAATTCTGATGGGGTTCACCATAAGGGTTTTTGCTTCCTTGGACATAAATATAAACATCAAGTGTTCCCAGCATTTTGTATAGTTTCCTTTAATCAAGTTTAAATCCTGAAAATAAGTGGAGCTGCCTCTATTTTTCCCTGAAGTGGTAATGTACAGTCAACAGCTTCACGCTCCTATGGCAGACTGCTCACAGAGTGAATAAAAGCCTTCACATTAGCTAAACATGCAGAATTCTGCTGAATGTTCTTGTAAGTACATGAAAATCAATACACTGAAGTGCTTGCTTCACTTTTAAATAACCTTTCCAGAAATGTTCAATTACACAGAAAGCAACAATTTAAGAATATCAAACCTATCAGGAACTATGAACTCTATTTTAGCAAAGTGGTGGCATGGTTTCATCTGGGTACAACGTTGTTAGACTCACTTTATGAGGGCAAGCTATCGTCCGGGGAGCATCGTCTTCTTTGACTTTCCTGGGCTTCATCCTGTTAAGGAAAGAAAGGACATGGTTTGGGGTTTTTAACAAACAAAAGCAGACAAATGGCAGAAAGCCATCACTTTTACACAAGCACCCATGGTCATCTACTAGTCCAGTATTAATGTCGACTTTAGTTAATCAATAACCAGCATCAGTAAGAGGCTGGCTGTTACAGTTGAAACTTCCCCACTTGACGTTTTAACTCGAGGCGGCACGATTTACAGGAAAGTCAAACACACAGTGAAAAGATTCTGTGAAGTTATTACAGTGGGTAATTACATAATGCCCACCTGCTGGGAACATTCACTGGTCTCACCATAAAATAAACCTGCTTTCCATTTAGCTGACCTGCAATTTCAAGGCGACTAGAGCTGAACAACTGGTCGATTCATCTGCAAGAATTTTAATAACCCAGTCTTGATGTCAAAGATTCACTAGTTACAGCTCCTCAAGTGTTAATATTAGCTTTTTTATCTTTGGGTTTTGAACAACCAGTTGGACAAAACAAGCAATTTAAATGGATTAAGTTGGATTTTATTGAAATTAAAATGGGAATGTTTCACTCTTTTCTGACAATTTACTGAATATATAAGAATTAAATGACAAAATACCTGGGTGAATAATCAGGAATGAAAATAATTGTTAGCAAAACATTTTAGGCAGTTAAGCAACTGACGGCCTTGTAGATTTTTCTTCTTCTTTTAACTCCTTTGGGTGTCACTTGAGTTTTGACCCCCAAAACACAACCTGATACTTGTAGGCAGCAGCAGCAGCAGCACAGCACCAGCACATTTCACTTTCTATTCATCATTTCATAACAACATACAATGTAATAAAGGTCTATAGAATATGTCCTTCTGGTCTGCTTTAGCACATGTTCATAACAATTATATACCTTCCCCAATAAATATTACATAGCATGCATAACACATGGCTTGCTCAAACCTTGTGCATAAACATAAATCAATATATGCAGACACTCAAACTGTAAGTGATTTTGTTTTTTTTTATATTATATTTCATATACTTGTAATTCTATTCTTTTTTATTCTTGTCTTTACTATTTATTTATTTATTATTACTTATTGGACAGTATCCTACCCTTTGTTTAACTGCACTGCATGTGACAAATAAAAGTTTTGAATCTTCAAAGAAGAATCAAAGAAGCAATTCCATTAAATATGAAAGTACATAAAAAAAATCTGTTATCATAATAAAATGTTACATGCATTTGTTTGCCTGGCAGACCCTAACAACAGACATCTACATCTGATTGTGTAGTGTCAGAGCCACCTTTGTGATAGCAATATCTTTTTGAATATTCATCAGAGTTGTCCACAATCCGTGTTTTGTGGGAACAAAGGATGCAGGGACCCCGTCACACACTCACCTGGCAAACTCGGCCAGCTGTTTGGGGTCCGATAGGTCGATCCCCGGGATACCACCAGGGGGCAGCTTCTTCCCTGTCATGTACTCCGAGTAATCCGGAGGGGAGTTCTCCCCGACGATCTGCTCCTCCACCACCGACTCATGGTCAATGTCTTTATTGTCATCTAGAAACACATTACAGAGACTGAACCGATAACATACTGATTTTTCCTTAACTACAAGTCTGAAGGAGGGCAGAAACACCTGCAGCTGCCTTGGCCACAGGGTTATATTAGGAGTCACATTATTGTTGCATAATTACTTTGGTATTTCCTTCATTCCACATATAATTCACTTCCTACTGCTCATACATTTGCAGTTATTGTAAATACAAACAAGAAAACGAACTACCAAATGTAATGCTACCTTGCAAACTGAAATTACATCGCTAAATATGCAAAACGTGCAGAGTAAAAAGTTAAGCAGGGGCGACCAATAAAAGACGAAATAATAATAATAATAAAAATAATAACTTCCACTACAATTGTACCCAAATGAGAATATGCACTTTAAAGTAACAGATGATGGTGTGCAAATAAATTTAAAGCGTGGTTTGGCTACACCTTTTCTTAATTTAGAAAAAGTGGAATTAGTCAAGCAGACAATAATTCATGGCCTCCGTCAATTAAGACTTGCTTGTGTAAAAATAAGAAGCAAAACTATTCTATTTCTACTGTAAACTAACCAGCAGAGTGCACTATATATATATACCTCCAGATAGCTGCTGTGCCCTCAAAAAGAAAATAAACCGGTAGACTATTAGTAAGGAATATGTAAACCAGAGTGTTCTTTTAACCCGGCTGTGAAATTAAAATTAGCAACGTCGTAAAATATAAACTCTTCGTTGCTTTTTTAAACCCCTTTTCACTAATGCTGGATTGTCACTGGGATAACACCACATTGCACGCAGTACCACAACACTGCACAGAGGCAGTAGCTAGCCTGACGCAGACGCAAAGCTGTCTGGTGAACTGCCACCAACAGCAACCAGAGCTAACTGCTAAACGGTTTACTGGCTAAATTGTACGTGACTCAAATTTTAACACACATTAAACGTTCACACACCTTACATAATCCTCCGGTGCTGCACCGGCTGCAGTTCAGCAGCGCGTTCAGTACAGTTTTGCGGCCTGCAGATATCCCAAACCCAGCTGTCTATCTCCCCCAAGCACCGCCGCCATCTCTGCCTGGCCGTGACTATCGCCATTTTTTCGGGGCCGCCGCCATACTTACTAGTCTCGGGGAATATGGCGGCGCCCAGCAACACCTAAAACATGGCCTCCCTTCAAAACAAAAACATTTCGCTGTGGTACAGTGAGGTTTTACATCGAAAACTTGCACTATTTGTCGCTCCTCACGGCAGTGCGACGGACCATTCCAGGAACTAGTCTGGTGCAGCAGGACAACGCCCTGGCAATGAGGCCTCATGCAACGGCTAACAACGGAGCTGACAGACACGGCTTGGCTAACGTTACTTACCCGAGGCCCACATTGTAACAGAGAATTCCCCCTCCAGTGTCTTTATTTGCACCTGCTTCTGCTCCCATTTTCTTCCGCCAGCCTCCGAGCCGCTTAAATAGCTCTTTTTGCCCGCTTTCTTGCCACCAGTGCCGCCTCCCCGTTTCACCCGACCCACTGAGCTCTTCCCAGCGACAGTCACTAAAGTCTGTTCGATGTACTCGTCCTCCACCCCCGGAGCCGGTACCGGGATGAGGATCTGGTCCTCGAACCCGCTGCCGCCGTCCGTGTGCAGGTCCGAGTCGTCCCCACCGACTACCTCCTCCCGGGTCTGGACCAGAATCACCTCCTGGTGGTGGTGGTGGTGGTGGTGGTGGATCGAGTTGGGGTCGTCCGTGACCAGCGGCTGGAGCGCGATCATGGGCTGCCCGTCGTCGTCGTCGTCGTCGTCGTCATCCCCGCCGACCACCGTGGTCTCTATAGTCTCCACCGGTATCGTTTCCACTTCTATCTCGTGAAGCTCCACGATCTCGGCCGGCATCTCCGAGCCGTCTGTCTCAATGTACAGCGTATCTCCGGATGCCATGTTGAATTCCGCCAGCTTGCCTCTCTCATTCACGCCGTGTTGTGCTCCTTTTTGGACCTCACAAACACACTCACACACCCCCAAGCGCTGCTCCTGCCTCTGTCTGTTCTCCCTCTTCTTCGATAACAACTCTCTTCGCTCCGTCCCACGCCAGTTCTCGTCGCCACTATGCTCTCTCTAATACCGAAGTATCGCGAGACTTTGGTGAACCCAGCGATAACACTGCTGCTAGTGGTAGTGGAAGTGGAAGTGCCAGGGGGGTTCCCAAACTTTGTTGACATGAGATTATGCTTTCAGTTAATCAAATAATAATTTTGTCTGTAAACTATCTAAAATAGCAAATGTCCATCACAAGTGACGACATCCCAAAATTATGTAATAAAAGTGGCTTATGCTGACCAACCTGGCCCACAAGTATTCAACTTCAATGGGATGAAATGGGAACGCAAGCTTTGTATATCCAGCAAACTTTTTTTTATAAAATTTGTATTGACCTTGATTGATTGATTATTGCTTAGACTTTTTTAATAGTCCAGCACAACTGGAAACCTGTAAAGAAAATAGTTAATTAGGTTTAGAATTAGGTCAGTTCTGTGACCTGTGAAGTACAAAGCATGGAGATAAATCAATTCTGCTGTTGCTGCTTCAGATTTAGTCTATGATTAGATCTAAATCATGATGAATCAAACCTGAGTCTAAATATAGCTATACTGGCTGTACACATAGATGGGTGGCCAGTTAAAGAAAATAGCTGCGGCTGCTCTGCTCTCTATGGGTTCAAGTCACACCTGGGTCCACACCTCAATCAGTGATGTCACAGCAGGTGCTTTGTCATAGACAGCTCATGCCAAACACACATAAAAACTGCTATATTTATTGATTATTTGGGTTTATCGTTTGAATCTATTTAGCAAATATTTTTGCAGGACATTTTAACAGCATCCTACTTTGTGTGCAACACTTGAATAACACAATAAGGTTGCACAGAAGATGTTTCACACCTCTCTGTGCTGCACCAGCTGTAATTTATGGCACCTATTCAATAAGCACAGGTTTTGGTGTTGAAAAAAACCCAAATTAAAAAGCACCAGACAGGCATAAAAAAAAGCACCCAAACAAACACAAAAAGGAAAGAGACAGCCTCATTTATCCAAGACATTGTTCACAGTTTTATTTAAATTCATTTTAAACTTGGTGCGTTTCTTTTTTTTTGTTCGTTGTCAAACCAGGAAGCACTTTGTCATAAAAGGAGAGAATAAAATGAACAATACTTCACCATATCCTTGCAACCAATAAACATTTTATTAACAACATGATCACAAATACTCTGGTGTATTATTTAATTTTTTTGTTTGTAAGATTGCAATATCCAAAGAAGTTTATTCCACCTTTGGTTTCAGGTCAGAGCCTGTTTTTTTCTGCCATGGTACCACACATAGCTGTGTTGGCGAAAAGGATAAAAAACCTTTAAAAAAAATGTTTCGGGTTAGATGATGAGAAAACATTTTTTTTGGATGTGCTTGCAACTGTATCTAAAACAAAAACAAATGAAAACAACCAATATAAAATACAAAAGGCTGACATAAAATGATGTGCAATAATAATGATCAACATTATCATTACTATCATATTCTCATTATCATTTCCTCATTATTACATTGTACTCACTACACTACTACTACTCATATTAACAATACATTGACAATCATAAAAATGATAGTAATAATAATGAAAATGATAGTAATAATACAAATAAGTTTAAAACAAACAAAAAGCAAAACAAATAAAATCCTATGAATTTTATCCATTTTCCTTCAGGCCGAGGACAGAGGGGCGGAGTGGGCTAACAAACAGACAGAAAATGTTAAGAAATCAGAGTAATCAGTGCGAGAGTGTGCCCCATTCACGTCCATCTCTCCAAACAAACAAACCAAATGTTACACAGACACGTCTGAGGCGTTACAGCAACGTTGCCGTGTTGCTTCAACATCACAGCTGAACAGGATGAGTAGATGTCACAGTTTGGGCCTCCGTTCCTGACTTCTCTTCCTCCTCCTCCTCCTCCTCCTCAGGGCCACAGCAGCTGCTGCAGGGGCTATGCTTCAAAAAGGTGTTTCATGTCGGGGAGTGGCTCTGAAAGATTATGTCGTGCTAACACGACTGAGTTCATGTCTAATGGCTGTAAGCAAAGAAGAGAAAACATAGGAACAAAGTTAGGTTGATTATACAGGTTAGATTGATAATATATCCTCAGAACATAAAACCCTCTCCAGTGTCCAGTTCAGTTTAGTCATCACGAGCAGTACGACACATCCTGTGAAAACAGTTGTATCTCTGTAGCTCTGGCGGGAGCTTTCCAAAGTTTGAAAATTAACCCTGATTATGTCATCGTGATGTCATCAGGGTTATCTCGAAAAATATAACAGAAAGCCTGCATCACAAACCTGACACTAAAAAAGACACTAAGAAGTCGGGATATCTCTGCCTCTGCTGCCTCAATTGTAACCGTTCTTTTTTTAATCTGTCACTTGTCCCCCAGAGTCCCCCAAATGTATGGCGTGCCTCTTTAAAGAAAATGTAAATACCGTGGAACAGATGTAACATGATGAATAAACAAAGAAAAAAAGAGAAAATAATGCATTCATTTTCCAAAATGTAATGCAAATGACCCTCTCAATGGATTAACAATGTTATAAACATTCCTGTTTATTTTTGCATATTATAACTACACTGCACTACATGTGAGTTATTACATCATGAGCTGACATTATTATTACATAGTTTTTGTCATTGTATTGGATGATACATGTCTACTATATGTGTTACAGTAACTATAATGTAAGAAGCATCAGGATTACTTTGTAATGTGTTATCATTTTCATTATATTACTGTAAAAATATATGTATTGCAGTTTCTAAATGTAACATTTATTCAATTATCAGGATTGTTTTGTAATGTATTATCATTTTATTATAATACTGTATACATATTATTAATGAACTTTTTACATTAAGAAAATTCTAACATACACTACTACTACTACTACTACATACTAGCTCATTCAGGGGGTCATTTTATTATATTTGGACAATCAATTTCCCTCCATTTTTCCATGAATGTGTTCACAGTGATAAACATTCTCATAATGTGAGTTGGTTAACACATTTTTTAACTAATCAAGTAATATTAGTATTGACTAACAGTGTAATAAGCCATGGTGTTCACATTGTTCTTATCAATACATGATCTATCTATCCATGTTTTTAAAATGCCACTTTGATGCATGAAATTTCCACGTTCTGGGACTCTAGTGCAACCTAGTGGTCACAACTCTACATAACTACCAAACTCCCATCATCCCACTGGTTAGATTTCCAATTAAATATTCATCAACATGAATTAGGCGAGAGACAGTGATCTGAAAAGTTGACTGATTACGCCTCTTTAGTGAGAAAATTAAACATACCATCAATGATTTCATCCTTCACTTTGTGCAATTCACGAAACACCTCTTCCAAGATTTCCTAATGAAGCACAAACAAAATGACAACATAAGTGCTCATAATACATCACACACTAATTTTACTGTAGAAATCTTTCTACAAGGAAGCAAATGTTTAGAGCAAACAGCAGAATCAGTTTTTTTCACATCCAAATTAATTTTTGGACAACATATTTTCTCATCCAAATTTTGGCTGGTGATTCGCGTACTGACTTTGAGTAAGTGTGCAGTTATTACAGTTCGTTTTCTTTACCTGTTTCATTCTATCAAGGTCTAACGAGTCTGTGTCGCTGCCACCCCCCACGGGCCGTACCCTGCAGAATAAAACAATCATTCTCTGTTAGATCCACTGTTGTTGTCCTGCTTCACAGAGACATATCCAATGAGCTGAGCTTCTAGGTCTCACCTTGAGACCATTGACCTGTCCGCAGAGTTAGCTCGGTCCCATGGCTTCTTTGCACCATCTAGACGACAGAGACACCAGCAGGGATTCACTGACATTTCCACGTACCAGATTCTGAGACAGCCAGATATGCAGATAGACAAGCTTCTAGCAGGTAATACATTCAGTATAGTGCTCATTTCCACATTTACGTAGCAGTTGGTAGTGATTTTGACCATAAATGGTAAGAAAGGGTTGGGTAAAAATCAGATACTCTCACCACCATCATCATCACCCATCTCCTTTTCAGGAGTTACTTTAGTTTTTTACTTACTTTCCAAACTGACTTGTCCACTTTGGTTATTGATTTCTTGCATTTCCCTTTCCCTTTTAACGTTTATACTACACCTATGCTGTGGTGGAAGAAGTACTCAGATCTTCTACTTCAGTAAAAGTAGCAATACCACACTGTTTATCAGTAAGAGTTTTGCATTCAAAATCCGACATAAGTAAAAGCACAGCAGCAGTACTTTCCACCACAGCATCTGTTACACTACTGTCTGATGAAACTGGTATCTGAATGTCTCTCATGACAAACCCCCAACACACAGACATAGTGAGTGATCTCCTCTTCCTTCCACTGTCAATCGGGTGTGTTTCTCTGTGTCTGCTCTATGTTTATTTCTTAATATGTTTGACTTCTCTGAGACTACAGGAGATGCCCAAATTGTAGAAAAATAGGCAAAACGTTTGGTGAGGTTGCAACATAGTTTTTCTGTGCACAGTTTTCCCCACCTGTGGCATTCTGTCCACTCCGGGTGCTGGGTGACGGAGAATTTGGGTCATCCTAAAAGAAGACACAAGGATTAAAAAGCATCACTACCCCCACTATCATCCTCATCCTCCTCATCATGGACACTGCTGTTTGAGGCATGATACAACAAAACAGGTTTCTTTTATCTGATTCCATTGTTTGTGATGTTTTCCTCAGTGCAGTAATCATTTTTTTTATCACCAATTGTCATTATCATGCTAATCTAATCACTACCAACATTATCATGACCCCTTCCTCAATCACTTAATCATCACTGTAAATCAAAGAGTGAACACCAGCCTCATGAATTGCAAACCATCACTGTTCTCCATTCACTCACATTTTGGCTGTCCTCTGGCTTCTCTGAAGCTGCTTTCCTTCTGGGGGAAAGAAGAAGCCTCAAGTAAGAACAGATCCATGAATGTCAGTGGTTTTAACTGGTGTAATAATAATAATCACTAATGAATGATTAAAGGCTGTAGTGACCAATTATGTCTAATGTGGCTGCAGGATATCGATGCAAAATGGTTTTGAGGTTTTCTCAACTCATTGCTCTGACCTTCGTGCCAACAGAGCGTTCATCTCCTCCATCAGTCCTCCGCTTCCTCCACTTGTTCGGTTGGCATCGTTTTTGGCGCTTGAAGAGCTGTCCTCAGGCTGGGGAGAGGAGAGGAGTCCAAAGTTGCTTGTGTTACTCTCTGATATGTACAAATATTAAACTAAGTATGTCAGTCAGGTTTGGTGGAGATAATCCAGTTATACCCGGCCTGACTTGAAGAAGATTAATCAAAACATCAAAGCCACAAAGATAAATTGGCGTCTCACTCTTTGAACGCGGCGGAGTTTGGCTCCAGCGATCATAGCGGCGAGACCCGTCTGGGCGGGGGGCTCGTCCCCGTGACTCCCCCCACCCATGGGAAGTGGAGGTGGGAGAGGAGGCTGGGGTGCCCCTGCTGAAGGTGGTGGAGGTCCCGGCGGTGGTGGAGGAGGAGGAGGACCACCCATGCTCATAGGGGGAGGTACTACTGGGGGGGCCACAGACAGCACAGCAGGGTGGCCTTGGAAAGGAGAACCTGGAGGGACAGTGTGACATGCGAGGAGTCATTCTGTACCTGCACTTATAACTGTGTGAGTATTTATTTTATTATAAACGATAGAAACATTTGTACTGTATAAACTTCAGGTGATGCGTGCTCTTTAATGTGAGTACCTGAGTTGGACGACCGTCTCTCCCGCTCCATGTGTGCCTGCATCTGCTGCTGCTGCTCCATCATCTGCCTAAAGGGACAGGCAGGAAACACATGGCCGCTCACTTAATATCACAAATGTCTTGTCTTATCAGTGATTCTGTCATTTTACTATCCTACAGGAGCAGAGCAGCCAAGCATCTCACAGCAGCAGCCAGAGAAAAGTCCTCCTGCCTTAAAGCTGCAATAGGAGACTTCAAACATCAGCAGGTCCAACAAAAAGTGACAAGTAAACTTAAAAAGGCTTCAAACCCAGTAATTACTGCAGGATCCTTTGTGCACAATTTGCATTTTCTTTTACAGCTTCTTAGGCCTTCATCATTGTCTGTGTTCTCAAATTCTTTCTGCTTTAAATCATTTCAACACATATCAGATAAATTAATTTCAATCCAGTACACTTTATCATTACTTCCTCAAACTGTTTTTGAAGGTAAATTGTTGACATATTATCACCTTATAAAGTTGATATGGCTAATGTGTTAGCAAACAGTTGCCTATTTACACATCGAGCAGACACACAGCAACATTAGCATTAATTGAGAGTCATGCTTGTGTCCAGCTGACAAATGTAAGTCCAATATTCTGTCTGCTCTCACTCTGGTTTGGCCGTCAACCTGAGGGAAATATCTGGCTCTTGCTTGGCTATGTTGACGAGTTAGTTGCTAACTTTGCTGTCTGTTTTTTGGTGCTGGGCAGGTAGCGCACAGTGGGTTTATCAGAGCTTTTTTGCAGAAACAGCTGCTGGAAACAAGGTTGATAAAAGTGGTGAGCCCTGAACCAATACATTAAAGTTGCAGGTTGTAAAATCAAAACAATGACAGACGCTAAAACGCTGCAGAAAACTGAGATGAACTGCAGAGTCAGGTGATAATTCTCTGTGGGTTTGTCACTACGAGCGACCCACTTCACATTACACATAGCCATTTATTCCATTCTTGATATAAAAACATTGATTAGTGCAGCTTTAAAATCATACAATCACGAGGCAGAAAACATATTTTTACCTTACTTGATAAGAGGTGTTATTTTCAATTTCATAGCATCTCAAGTGTCTTTCTCACCAATTATTAATCAAATTTGTACTCAAAATTTTAAAAATTGCAAAGAAATTTGGACAGTTGTCCCCAAACGTCCAGTATTCACTCCAATATCTGGCTCTTTAGCAGCTAAATGCTTGTCTATGTTTACCACCTCGTCGCTAACGTTTGCTGAAAACACCTGCCCATTGGAAACAACGCTAATGAGAGTATGAGAGTGATGAGACTGAAACCAAATAAAAAAGTTGTGGGCTGTAAAACCAAAACAATGAGCTGAAAGATGCTAAAACTCTTCATAGAGCTGAGGGGAACAGAGTAAGGTGATAATTCTGTGTGGATTTGTCACTACTAATGAAGGCCGTATAAGAATAAACATAAAGCGTTTTGTCGTATTTTCTCCTCCAGCTGTAAAACAAAGTTGAATGAAATTAAAAAACTACAAAGTATATTTGGAGTGCTCCCCTTTCATTAGGACCTCAGTACGCAGAAGCTTTGTGAAATGACATAAGAAAAATGGTTAATTATTTAATTTTTAAGAGCAACTTTAGTTTCTATGACTCCATTATTTTGTGTAAAATTTCATCTGCATTGTGGCAGATGGGAGTTTCTCTGTTGCTGTCATCATGCTGAAGGCAGCTTTGATTTGAGTAGCTTGTGACTTGAAGTCATCTACTTGTCTACACATTTCAAATAACTTTTTGGCATTGCTGCACAGTTTCCCCTGAACCACTACAGCATGATGTAAACGCCTTTCTCCTCATCTGTCCAAACCCACATCACTCTCTCCTTCACCTCCGTCCATCTCCACTCTCCACCTTACAACCGCCCCCTCAAAGCTGCCATCAAACCTCATCTTTCCTCACATCTCCGCCTTTGATGTGAGAAACACATGTATGTCACGACTCAGGAGAGACAGAGAGGAGAGGAAGTGGAATTTTCCAGCTGTGTGTGTTGGAGAGAAGTGCTGAGCCAGCAACCTCCCCGATGTGACAGCAGCGCACACAACAGGAGAGCTGCTGAGCAATACCGCCGTGCTGCCACTGGAGAGAGCTCGGTCAAATTAATTTGCGTCCGCTGACACACACGAACCCAAAACTCACACGCATAAGCACACAATCTCCCCTCACAATCACAGACGTAATCCTTTGTGCCAGAGATACAGTTTACAGACATAAGCCCTGACATTTGGCATTTGGATGAACCAATAGGCAGAGCTGAGACAGGTTTAAAAACAGCAACAAAGACCTAGTTGTGCCTCAGTCTGTCTGTGAAGGGGACAGAGGAATAGTAGCCACAGTGAAAGAATTGAAGGCCGCTCAGTAAGCCGTGGAAATTGCCTCAAGCATCATTTCGAATGCACTACTCACGCATTACTTTGGATTATTCAATCTGCCACTATGATTCAGAAAAATGGACGCCTTGTTTTTCAGCCTTTTTTTTTTTTTAAAGCTCACTGTCTTTATCTGACTGTTACCCATTGGAGATAGCCCTGTGAGGGAGACAGAGGGTATTAATGGAAGGAGAGGGATGAAAGGGAATAGGAATAAAAGTCAGTAAGGGCAGCTGTCTGCTTATCTCAGTCTCCCAGAGTTCATATTCCCTCTGTGGGACAGGTTGTCAGACACATGGGACTGCATAATCCTAACCACTATACTTGTCTGGACTGGGTTCACTTGAAGTTCATCCACTGGTTTGGAGACAATTCAGCAAATGTCCTGAACAAGCCGTCCTACCTGCGATAAAATACAAAGGAGTCTCACTGGTAAACATTTTGGAAACAGGCAGTAAATGTCACATCACTGGTGGGAATCTCTAAATATAGCTGAAAATCTTTTATCTTTTCCAAATAAATCCAGTCTTTGGAGTGTCACTGTGAATGTGTCCCTGTGCTTTTGTTGCATCGCTTGTCTCCAGGACTCCTCTCTTATTTAAAGAGTCTCAAACAGCTTCTTATAATGAGAAACAGGTGAAACACAATTTTCCGTCACAGTTAGGACACTTTTGAGCGTCAAAATCTTAAAAAATAATCACTACCAACATTTCTATACAAACTTTGAAGTTGAATGTTGCTAATTCAGTCAATATCTAAAGGTGCTATAATCAATATTTTCATATTAACAATGGATCAAATGACAACGTGCATGTTAAAGGAGCCGCTGGTAGTAACATATCCACAGAGAACTTTCACTTGATTGCAGTTCCCATCAGCTCTACAGAGCGTTTTAGCGTCTTTCAGCTCAACGTTTTGGTTTTACAATTACTGTTTTGGTTCACTCTCACTGTTCTCATAGCGTCATTTTCAGCTGCAGGTAGCTGTTTTGAGAAAAAAACTCTAAAAACCCAGTGTACCTGTCCAGCATCAAACAGCAGAGAGACAAAGTTAGCGACTAGCTGGTGAACAAAGCGGAACATTTAGCAGCTAAAGAGCCAGATATTTCCCTTAGGAGTTGGAGACCAAAAACAGAGCAAAAAGGAGAGTGAATACTGGACTTACATTCGCCATGTGGACAGAAACAACAACTTCAAATGAATGCTGATGTTGCTCCATATCTGCTGGTTGTGTAAATTAGCAACTGTTTGCTGACAAGTTCGCCATATCAGCTGTGTCCAACAAAATCAGTTAATACAGGTTTAATGTTACAGAGAAGTACTTAAGTTTTCAGTTAAGACCTGTTACCTCGCTCTCTGAGCTTCTATCTCATCTGAGGTTGGTCCATTCTGGACTTGGCGCTGGACAGCTGGACCTGAAGACGCAAGCGAAAGCAGAGAGAGAGAGAGAGAGAGAGAGAGACACACACACAGATAAAGTGGAGTTGACCTTAATAATCCATTACGAGCAGTATGTTAATTGCAATTAGTCCCAGTCAAGACAATTAACTACCAAATGACAGGGAATTAAACAGCAGTTGATCATTACTTCCTCTTTCTTCTGTAATGAGTAATGTGCAATGAAAAGCATATTAATCCCTCACTCAAGGTGAAAGGACATACATTGATTCACCCACTTGCATAGTTGAAGGCAAGCAAAACATAATACAAAGCTTCTGGAGCGTCTGGAGCGTGTTTGAGCTGCTCTCTAAACTGGAAGCAGAGGAAATTCTGTCGTCTGCGGTTGTCGAGTCATTGACAACACACTGCAGCTTCCGTAGCATCTGCTCTTGGGGTCAAAGTTCACAGACAAGAGTGATCAGACGTCAAATGTTGAGGATTTTTACATCCTTTTCCTGGTTCCGTGACATTTTTTGATAATACTATAAAAGCTCAAAGATGGATCGTCCCTCCTTGTTTCATCAGAATCAGCTCAGACGGTTTTGTGTTAAAAGAGGGGAAGTCAGTTAATTGATGTTTGAGAAATCACAGGAGAGGAGGCTCAATATCAAAGGTTTGTGACTCCCTCTAGTATCTCCCCATCTTGCTTATGATGTGATTTGAGCTACAAGGCACTTGGATGTAATCCGTTTAACACCGTAAGTGAGATCTGCAGATGGAGAGGCAGATAGGGAATGTAATTAATTTAAGACATGATAAGACAAGGACAAGAGGAACGTCAACTATGAACAATCAGAGTGAAACATCAATTTTCAATGAAACATTTCTCGTAACTGGACTCCTCTGGGAAAATATTAATCTTCATTGTTCCTCCTGAGAACAACTTCAGAGGAAAGGTTTAGAATTTACGCTCACATTTGTGCTTTGGCAGCAGCCTCTTTAGGTAAGTTACAAGGACAGTATAGAGACTTTTACGTTGTTGATTTATGATTGCTTTGCTATTAAACGCTGATGGAGAACAAAACAAAAAACATGTCCTTCATTTGGGTCGCTTCCAAAGACCCTGTTCCCCTCTGTCTAATGAAAGGTGCACTTTACATAACAGTTTTACAGCTCTACACAGTCAGGCCCTTTTCAGGGTCAATACTCACTGACCATACTCTCCACTGCTCTCATCTCTAATGGAAGTGGCTCTCTGGCGAGCCGATGGTGCTAATGGCCGCCATTGATCAAGTAACAGTAGCCCAAAAATAACACAGGATGACAAAAGACCTGACTCATGGCTACTATCAGATACCTCATCCCATACACACACAAACACGCAAACACCTTACAACTTTGTTTCTCTGAAACACATAGGGCTGCAAACACTGTATTGATTATTTCAATTACTGATTAATCTATTGACTACTTTCTTGACTGCCATCATGACTTTCCTCGTAAGAATTGTTTTTACATTTTCTTTCCCCAGGTAGAAATGAGGCTACATCAACACTTCTATGTCAATTCATGTTTTTTCATATCCACTACAATGGAGATTTAGACTAAGACATCATAACATTTCCTACATTTTACAAGAGATTTTCCCATTAATGATAGCTTTGCCTCACTCTGTCACCTGACAATTTACATCTCAAAAATCAATATTTATTTGTTAGTTTGAGTCTACTAAGTTATTAGGCCAGATTAACATTTTAAAACAATCCATTTTCATTGGCTGACACCAATTAAAATACGATATTCATTAAAATGGACAGACATAAAAATACAAATAATACATTAATACAAAAATTAAAAAAAGCAGTGAAAAATGAGCATCACAAGTTATCAGAGGCAAAGGTAACATCTTCAAATTTCTTGTTTTGTCTGACCAACACTTCAAAACCAAATATATCTCATTTACAATGATATAAACCAGAAAAAAAGCCTTGTCTTATTTTTAAGTTTATGGAATGAGTGAATGTTGCACTTGGACTGGCATTTCTGCTTGATAAACTACTTAAAACATTAACTGATTATCACAATTGGCAATTCAATTCCAGCAGATCAATGAATTGACTAATTGTTTCAGGACATATATACATACACATACATACGGTGCACAGACAACACAAACTATGGGATTCATCACAGGCGTTGCTCTAACTACTCAACTAGTGTCATTTATCACACTTGAAATCACTTCTCTTACAGAGTGTGAATGTTGTAACGACTGAACGGTCAATCATCAAAGAAGAGAACATTTTGTGCCACCATTTAAAATAATGTATGAACTCTGTCCTTTCAGCCTTTTGAAAGCCATAAAGATCAGAGAAGCAATGTTCTTTCTACTCTAGCAGTCACAATTACTTACATTTCTTACTTTTACTCAAGTTAGAGAAAGAAAAGTAACATGCTAACAGTACTTTTACTCCGGTAGAAGACTGTAGTACTAATACAGGACAGAAACATGTATGGCAACACTAAGTGACCCATTACACACTTGTAGGAATGGACACCACAACCTCTAAACACACGCACACACAAACTTAAACTGGTAATTGTCAAGCAGAAGTTCAGACGCAGACAGCCACACACAGAGCTTTACTACCTACATGACATGCTGAAGAAGAGGAACCGACTGTAGCAGACACAGAGGCACTGACAGACCCACTCCCTGCTCACCATCTCTCGCCTTCAGCTCCTCTTCCTCCCCCTCCATCACCTCCTTCTCTATCTCTCTCTCTCCTCACCTGCCTGCCTCTCCTCCCCTCCTCCACCCAGCCACAGTATCATCTGTCATCTTCTTGTAACCCACACCCTCCAGGCAGCAGCAGCGCAGCGTGCATCTCTGGTTAATGTTTCAAAAGGTCGGGTTTGTCTACAGGCTGCGCAGCCTAATGCCACTCACACACACGAATATATATACAGCGAGTGTGCATCTCTGGTTCAGAATGAGCCTCAATTGTCCGAAGAGCTATCATATTAAAATGTCACTCAGAAAACATGGATGTGTTGCGTGGACCGAAAGGTTGTTATTTGACCTGGCAGCGACATTCAAGCACTTTTCACTAAATCAAACACAGAACGGCTGCTGAAGATGCAACTTAATAATAATTCCAATGTGAGAACAATACTGAGGACAAAAGGTCAGGTTTTGACCCTCTTACCACTAGAGGGTGCAGGCACACCTGCTTAGAGTGGAGGGAAGACACACATCATCCTGATCTTTTCTTTACAAGGTGCGAACGCCTCGTATAAAAACCCTTTGAGCACACAGATGTGCTGAAGTCAGATCCTTTGCCATGTAGGAGAGAAGAAAACAAAGGGAGCGACGCACACCAAAATACATGAATGAATTGCCTCTTTCTCTGTCTCTCACTCATACATGCACAGACATGAAAGCTGCTATTCATGTGTTTCCTGCAGTATGTGTATGATAGCGTTGGTACGCACAGATTGTATCTCTTCATGCAGCCAGAGTCACTGCTGTATCGAAGCTAGCTGGTTGCATTCAGGAGTCAGGCTATCAGTCTGTCTATCTGTCGCGTGTGTGTGGATCCTTCTCTCGTGTATTTGTGCACTTGTGTTTGGCTGCTGTCACTCGAGACTCTTTGTTCCCCCATCCCGTGTTATTAGGCAGATGAAAAGATCTGCTCTCTAGCACGGGACCCAGGGGAGGTCTTCTCAATGACTCATTCTAATTAAGAGGCTGGAGGGGACTAAAGGGGGAGACACACTGCTGCTTCTGCTGCCGCTGCTGGAGTAATGACTGGCAAGCTGTGACACTCACTCCGTCTCTCAGTCTTTCATTCCATCACTCTCCAATTTCTATTTGTCTGTCTTTCTCTTTCGTATACACACACTTACACATACGATTGCCTGTCTTGCATGTATATTCACCTCTGCAAGGAGTCTTTAAATAGACCTTTCTTTTTATTTTGACTTGTAGCAGGAAAAACATTATTAATTACACCTGTGTTTAATTTAATTTACAATTACATGTCAAAACATCTGCTGTGAAAAAAGTCTATAGTAGATTAAAGAATGTAGATTGTAGATGTAGATGTAGATATGGTTTTTAGGCTAAGTTTTAAGGCTAAAACCAGGAACACATTAGAAGACTACACACCCATGGTCCACCCACACTGGTGTTTTCACTTATTTTGCCTAATTAGACTCCTTATGGAGGAGGCATGTAAAGACTGTGTTTGATTGACATCTCGCTGACCCTCCTATTAGCTGTGTTGCATCTGTTTGGGGCGGGAAAAATGACACATTTATTGTTTGTGAAGTTTAATGTAATTCCAGCATAACTTTGCTCAAATTTAACCTGAGCAGAGGCCTAAAACAGTGAAAACACCTGCATGTGTTTGCAGCGTCTACTACTACTACTATGAGGCAAAGCTTTTGGTCACTAGACTTTAATCAGGGCAAATATTTGACAGAATCCTCACACAAAGCTTTGTGGTGCAACGTGGGAAATGCTGTTCATAACTGTAGGTTTTTATTACATTTCTCTCTATTTGTTTTGGACCTTCTTTCACCTCAGCATTGTGTCGTGAGTGTGGTGGTGTTGTCAGAATTACAGACCATTGCAAACCTTCGGCAATGAATAGGTAAACATTAGTAAACATTAGTATGAGTATCTGTATCTTGATCTAAGTTTTACAACCTCAGTTGCTTTATGGCCCGAGAAAAAGCTTTTTGATTGATTTTAAGAAATATATTATTTGGTAATGACATGAAATAGAAATTGATGCCCCACATGCAAGAGGGAGTTAGGAAACAGTGAGCTACAGTGTTAGACAAGAGGTGTGACAGCACCAGCAGTCTAAATCACTGGAAGTCCATCAGTGGCTTCCTGCTGCACTCTGAATTTCTACTGCATTATTGATGTGTGCCATATTAATGTTTGGCAGGCTTTATAAACACACTGCATCAACAATATAGGTGTGTGATTGCCATCTCAGGAAGAATATGAAGACAAGTCAGACAAGTCTCTCTTTTACTGTTATGATACAAGCCAGTTCACCTGCCTCCAAAATGACTGCCATGAAGATGATGATAAGCATGAACTTGTGTCTGTTCCTAAAATGAGGAAATCATCCACAATAGGCTTCTTAAGCCATGTGATACCTGAGGGGAAACATACCTCCATCCTGAGCGCTGAGGACGTTGAGGGCAAAGAGCATGGCGTTGGAGAAGGTGGTGGCCTCCTCCTTGCTGGCAAAGTTGAGGCCATAGACCTGCCTGGCGTCCCGCCACTGGTGGAAGGTCGGTGTGGCCTGGTTGTACTTAAGGCCCTTCACTATGGAGTAGTTGATAACCACCTGCGAGAGAGGAGGAAGAGGAGAGTAGATTAGAGACGGGGCTGTAGTTTAAGAACTGCAAACAGATTTTTCACTGTGGAGCATTTATCTTAAACACACATTTGTCTTCTTTATCTGAGGGATGACATACATCTACAGATGGCAGGCTGGGGAGATAAATACAACATGATCGCTACTCTCATAACTCTGTTGTGTTACTGGTGGAAAAAATGCCAGATAATTGATGGCTCCGTGTTTGAAAGGATTTAATGATTTGTGTTTTGTCATTGGTTCCACTGTAAAGACAGAAGAGTTTCATCTTGTAACAGCCTTTGGATTTGTCACCCTCAATTCATGTGGCATCGTAAACTATAATTAGGAATAAACACAGTTGTGAATAAAATACTATGATACATGGTGGAAAATAATTTTTTTTAGGTGTATTTGCCCAAATGTGTAATATTAAACACTTTTTACAATAAAAAGTGTTTGTATTTTTTGATTGGGTCATGAGAATATGTGTTCTGTACATGTATTTGTCATTTTATACTACTCAAGCTCTTTTAGATAATGCTTACATGAGGAAAGTTCTGGTTGTTTTAATTATATTTTGCTTTAAAAATGTGTTCAATTCTGAAAAATCCAATATCAAATCACTCCAACAAATTTCAGGGGAATCACAGGGTCATGATTTAGCAGTCTGTGTAATGCATGTATTGCTGGCAGGCAATCTGAATCCAGTACGGGAATGGCGGAGTCCATAGAGAGATAATTACAGAATGAAAATGCATTGAATGGCTATTGTATAAAAATGCAGACCATAAACAGTATCTAAAATATGATTTAACACACATGCAACAGAGCTGAGTTGCCTTTGGAGAGTCTGACAGAGGGGAAGAAGGTCTCAGTCATGTCACAGCAAAGACAGATTAGCGCTACTTGATGAAACCCTGGGGTTCGTGCACACACACACACACACACACACACACACACACACACACACACACACACACACACACACACACACACACACAGACAGACCAACATCATATATCGGTTCTCACATGCACCTGTTTCTGTTTTAAACCATCACTATTTTCTCCTATTAAACTCTCCTTCAGTGACAACTTGCATTTTGTCTTGCGAGTTACTTCAAAAGAAATCTCACAATCCAAAATAGCCCCAAATGTTCTGCATGTTGCAATCCTCCCACAGCACGATGAAATCTCTCACTCTCTAGTGACTAAATGGCTCAAATTAACTCCACGTCTACACTCGTCTCGCAGCAGCAGCATGTTGTCATCTTCTGTCCATTACCTGCTGGTCCTGCAGTTTGACGCCCACCACTCTGAAGGTGTTGTTGGCAGTGTTGTGGTAGATGTTGATGCGGCTGAATCCCTGCTGTCCAGGCTTGATGGGCACCCACTTCTTACTGGTGTCATCGTAGACCATGACCGAGGCCCGCGCCTGGCAGATACTCTGCTCACTGGGAGGGAGAGAGTTAAGAGAACAATTGATATAAATACAATTCCACCCTCGGATACTTTTATGCTTTTTGATCAGTTCATAAATGTTCACATTATTCCACAAGTTACCAACTTCTTAATATGCACATTTTTCATCAACCTGCCACATCTATCTCAAAGTCAGCTTGAGCTTTCCCAGAAATGCTTTGGGATACAGAAGGGCACATCCTATGTTTAGTTCAGGTGCAGATTTAGTAAAGAGAGCAGCCACACACACTGCAACGCATACAGCAACATTTAAACCACTGGTTCCCAACCTGGGGGTCGGGACTCCCTAAGGGGTTGCAAGATACATCTGATGGGTCAGAAAATTTAGAGAATAGGAAGGCAGAAAAAACATGTATAGTAAAACACTAAAAATTGTAACTAAAATTGTTGTTGTTTTTTTTTACTTTTGTGAATTGAAGTGGACAATTTCATTGTTATTATTCAAATAAAAAAAATCAGTCGTCGTTGGTTGAAGTGGTCCCAATTAGTTCAGCCTAATAAAGTTCAGAAGCTATAATCCAGCATTCAGATACTCTCTGCTTTTTCTCTGAATTTGGCCAGTTGTGTACATGAAATAGAAAGTACACCAGTCAACAAAACAGTCCAAGAAATACAAGCTTGATCACGATACCATTTAAAAAAAGTGATTTTAATGTCATGTTTTCCTTTAACAGTAGTGACTGCTGTGTATTTGTCTGCGAACGTAAGTGAGATCATTACAGTGAACAAGGCATCAACTCAGTCTCCTAATCCTGTGTTACACTAATAGTCTAATCCAAATGTAATCAAGCACTGGTCCAGCATCTGTTGATGTTCTTAATGAGAGGCGATTGTGGCGTGTGTGTCTGTGTGTGTGTGTGTGGCCTCCAGTGTTGGGTCTGCCTGCTCTCCCATCTGACTGCGTTTATTACAGCACACTGAGGCTCCTGCTCTCTCTCTCGACACATTCCCTCACTGTAACACACACACACACACACACACAGACTGACACACACACAGACTTCGGTATACTGCATTACAAGTGCATTGTTTCATGACCTTTTCCATGTGGAAAGAGCAGATCAAGGTGGAAGTATGTGAGGAATGAGGAGGAAAAACACAGAGGGAGGAACAGAGAAACAATTTTGACTTGCAAATGAGATTAACAAGAAGAGTCCCATCTGTGTCTTTGCCTCTTTGCCAAGCTAAAATTAGTGGATCGACCCCTGAGGCTGAGTGAAAGAGCTGCGTCAGAGAAGAGAAGGAGAGAAAAAAGAGAAAGAGGGAAATGTCTTGGCTTGTAGAGTAGTGTGTGTACACAGTGAGAGACAGCAGTGCATCACACATGATGACAAGGACGATATTTAAGGAATGGTTTGACATTTCTGTGGGAAATATATTTGCCATATCTTCTTTGCCAAGAGATGAGAAGATTGATACGGCTGTCACGTCTGAACGTTGGTACACGATGTCTAGAAGCTGGAGCCTGGACACGATTAGCTTAGCTTAGCATTTAGACTGAAAGCAGGGCAGAAACAGCTAGATAAACTGTTGTTGCTTCTCCAGGGGGAGATTGAATTTGATATTTTGAATGTTGTCATCCCACTGTTGCAAAATGTACTCCATTCTGGATAGAAATTACTTAACTATGCCCAATGCCAAGGTAGCACCCCTCATTGAAACCTGAATAGCGACATATTTATCCTTTCTGAAGAGAACCATTCATGAAGAGAAAGCACAAGGCTCACACACAATAATAGTAGCTTTCCTTCTTTTTCACTTCAAAGTGCACTGAAAGGAGGGCAGTAGGAAGCAGCTGAAACTTGTAGGACCAGAAGCCATTCAAATAACAAAAAAAAGCATGATATAACGCCCTGCTGCATGCATTTTAAGCCTCGAAGTATAAATAACTTTCTCCCAGGTTGAGTCTTACTCTCTGCACATTAGCGGTTTTGATGTACACACTTGAAATCAGTCCGAGCACCAGCAGGGCAACGATGTGTTTAATTTATTTTCTTTAACTTGTCGACTCTGTTAATTTTTAAAAAGGAGTTCTTGGCAACTAGCTGAAAATGGCATCGAAGGCCCAGGAGCATGAATAAATGAGGTTCTTGTGCTAAAAGAGACTCGAGCAGGAAAAAACGGAGGAGGCGAGGAGAAGGAGATGGAGTGATGGAGGGAAAAGAGAAAGAGAAAGAGAGATACGCGCTGTGAGGAAGCCGAGGCAACAAGAAAACAAGTTTTCCTGACTGACAGTTATGGGACACACACACTCATACGAGCACATGCACACAAATACAGGAATGTAGTTTAGATCGCTCCACGCCACACCCGTTGAAAAATTAACAATTGCTCCGCAGGACATGAATAAATCAGATGCTTCTGAATTTACCTTGACAGCACACACTCACGCACACACGTATAAACACACACACACACAGACACACACACTCTAAATGCCATCCTCCTTGGTCTGTCCATGACCAGTCTGCGCTACAGTAAATTCAAGCTGACAGGGACAGAAAGAGAAATCTCAGAGAGCTGCTCAGGAATCGTCTTCCATTGAGTCACTTCTACAGAAAAGGTCCAATCACAGAGAAGGACGATTGGTGCAGGGGAGTCAAACACAGAGCAAAAGGTGCTCACTCACTATTAAAGTCTGTGTAAAGGAAATTCAGAGATTTGTTTCTAAACACATTATGCATGTTAGAAAAGAATAGCTGAAAACGTGAAAAGGCTGAGAACTATGTAACTGACGAGTTAGATTGTTCTGTGGTGTGACAAACTCAGAACACACATTTATTATTGCTTTACACAGACTTTAAGGCCTTACTTATACATATAAAATAGGCTATTTTGCATGATGATGCACATTTTGGCTCTTATACAATAAAACATAGATTTAAATCCAGCTATAACATATAATTTCATCCTTCAATGACTTTAAACATCACAACATGACAGTGTGAGACGACTGCACCGTAGGCAACTGAATGCAACACAAACACTGGGAGCAACTGTGTGCAGGAGAAGTGCAGCTCTGCGACTGGTGACTGTGTCTGAAGTGAAGAGACCATTTTCAATCTCAAACTACTGAACTCAAACAACAAACTCCTGAAACAAGTATCCCAGAGTGCCTTTTACAGTCTGATTTGTAGATTAAATTACTTTAACACAAAGTAATATAACACTGTAATTATTAACATGTTGTGCATTGGCTTCTCAGCATCAAACTTGCTGAGTTAATAGGTCAGTGTGTCTGTCTAAGGTCAGATTAATGAGGGACTGTAATGATAAACACATTCATTATTCATCCACACTGCTGCATGTTTGCAGGGTTGAAAAGAATAATTATTGCCTCTTTTTTCTTTTTCATCTCCCTCTTCCAAACACACACACACACACACACACACACACACATTACGCTGTACACACAAGCGCCCCATTAAGTTGTTCTCCTTTGTATCCCAGGTCATTGGAGGGTTAATGGGACGCCTGTTTCACCACCACTGTTGGCTTTTCTCATTTCCCCTCTCTCACACACACACACACACACACACACACACACACACACACACACACACACACACACACACACTCACAAACACACAACAACATAAAAAGAAAATGTTCACATTTCCCTAAAGTCTACAGTACCCAGGTCAGATGCAAGCATTTCACAAGTATTTTGCAGTTCCTTCACTGCTGGGTTAGGGTACAGCGGTCCGCTCACACACGTGGACCAGTCACGCCGTTCGCTCTAACCGGCAGCGTCAAATCGTCAAAGTGCTTTGTTCCACTCTCTATTTCTGGTGCCAAACTTCCCGTCTGCCTGCGCTAAATTAGCTCTGCTAGCATCACTCCTCTGATCCGAGATGAGCAGCACAACCACGAGCTGTCAGGGGAGCGGGATACGCTTTTGACTCACAGAGGAAACCCAGGTAGAAAAAAACAGACAAGAGAGAATTATGGTTGGAAATATACACATAAAAAACCCTGAAGCATGAAACATAATTAGCACTTTGATCCTCTCTCCTGCTGATGAATTGCCAAAGAGGAAGGTGGAATTTAAATTTAGCACAATAACTGCTTGGTAATGGCATTTTGAAACAGTGGAAAGTAGTACAGGTGGAAATTCTCACATTTCCACATAATTTATTACCGTTGTTTCATTGAAAGCGAGAGTAAATGTTTGACTTTTGGAGGCGTTTTCATTCATTTTTCTGAGAGTTTTTATGAATCAGCACCAGCCAGAGGGTGAGTCAGTTAGCGAGGGACTTAATATCAGTAGCTGTGAGTCAGTTATGAGTCTTTGGTAACTGCATCTGTAACATTATGTGGAAAAGTGTATTACTGTCACTCCATTCTCTCATGATCATTTGTCCTCCTGTGAGTGTGAGTGTGTGTGTGTGTGTGTAGCTGTGAGAGTCCTAGTCTGTCTGTTACACTAATCTGTGCTGTCAGAGGACCTTGTACACGTCTCAGTCTCCGTCCACACGGCAGGCAGGCTGCAGCTCTTACACCACCCTGCAGACATCACTACATCAAAGCTATTGTGCTGCTCCACTTTCCGGGGCCTCCACGCTCAAGGCAGCGGTGCGCTAACAACAAAGAAGGATTGGCCCGAAATAGAAACACATACACACACACACACATCGCTGCATGCAAATTTGTGTGTATACTCAGAGTACAGATTCATATTGTTCATCTACTCTCCACTTTGTGTGAATGAAGACTGGTGACTAAAACTCTTCAGTATGAAAAAGTAGGCCGGATGTTGGATGGATGTTAGTGTGGAGGAAATTATTTTCTGCAACATGATCAATCTCCTCATATTTTACATCTGTTGCAGCCGGTGGTACTGAAGTCAGTTATGTTAATAAAGCTGATTAAATTTGTTTCTCCAGCAGGTAAACTGTGGCGTGTTGCCCACGGGCAGAGTGGAGTGTTTGGGAAGGACACCTGTTGACACTGTAACGTTTGGTGATGATAATGTAGATGAAACAGCTTTCTACAGCCCTTCAAGAAGAGCTGTGGAAGTAATTCAAGACAGAATGTGAAAAGATTGAATGGTAAAACATCAAGACACTCTCAGTCTTATACATGTTTGGGTGTATTTTTTGGTTTAAGCTCAAAATGTGAGATCAATTAAGAGGCAGGAGTTCATTGTCTCATATTTAGAGAGCAACAAAGCTCAAATGCTCCTTAACAGGATACAGACAACTGTAACAAACAGAGAAGTGTTTTGTGTTAACATTAAGGACATAAAAAGATTTTAAAAACTGGTGCCCTCTCGTAACACTGTAGTAGAATATTCTATCAAACACCACCAACCACCTGCTTCAAACAAACTCCTAATGTCAGTTTCTACAGTTTACAATTAGAGACAACAAATTATTTTTTTTTAAACTTGAACACAATCAAGCAAACAAACTGCCTGACAATATTGTCCCTGAATGGAAACCTGCCAGTGGGCAGCCGTGGCTGTCATTAGGAGATCAAAATGTCATAAACTGATTTGATGGATTAGCTTATCCAGTGATGCTGCTGGAGCCAGAACAAGAGGTTAATACACAGTAAACCTCCTGATGACGACAAGAGGGACAGAAACAGTGAAAACGACGTGAAAATCAAAGCAACACATAGCTGCAGCCCACTTACCCTGCTGCCAGAAGCAGAAAAGGTACTTTAAGTATATAAATGCACTTCAACACAACACCTCTCCACACTCGATGCATGTGTAGTGAAATGGCACATGTGCATACTGTGCTCAGTCATCAGTGATTATCATTGTCAAATCATCAATCATCAGATTGTGCTTGATGGTCAAACATAGAGGGAAATTACTGCTGTTATACTGAAATAAAATAAGTGTGTCTCTGTGTGACACATATATGTGATTTACAAACCAAATATTGGCTTCTCCTCTGAGATTTGTTGCTTCTCATTTGCAAAAACAACAGTCCCCTTCAATACAATCATTACACACTGTAGCAGCGACCTTGGGACTAGACTAGCTCCATTATTTCCAGATTATAAGACTGAGCTCCAACATTCCTGGCTAATATCACTCTCTGCTGTTCTGGTGGCTCAGCAGACTATGAGTTTGAGTTCATTCACATCTTTTTAAAGGAGATGTTAGTCCATGAAATCCTTACAGGTGACTAACAAAACAGTTACAGTATTCAGAAATCTTTATATTTAACTATATAACTTGAAGTAGCAGAGATCTTTCGGATTTGTGGTTCAGTAGCAATGAAAGAGGAGGAGAGCGGATCACAAAAAGTATCTTTGTGTCCCGCAGCCAGCTGCTTAGAGGGAACAGCCAAATCCCGAGAGTTAGCTGGCAGAACAATCGTCACCACAAATTGTTTGTCTTTTTGTCTTTACAAAATGCTCTCTGTTTCCCGAGACAGGAGCAAAATGATGGAGAATCCTCTGCCTGTAAACTGGCCAAAAAGGGTGCGCAGTGAAACTTCTTGTTTGTGAGTGCAAGTGTGTGTATTTCGGCGCGTGTGAGCATCATCTGCATGAAACATCAAAGCTGCATGAAGCAGAAAGAAGAACAGCTGACAGCTTAAACATTTATAAGCGTGCCAGGGCAGAGCTACATTAGCAATCAGATTGAGCCCAAGCTAAACCTCGGCTTTCATAGAAAATGGGATAAATTGCGTTAAACCAGCACTGAAATCCAACCACAGGGGCCAGTTGGCATAATGAGGAGCCACTTTGGTTAAATGACATTCATTTTTGCTCCCATCTGAACAGACATTCCTCTACTGTCAACCGTTCCTTCAGGGAAGATGCACGACCACTGACAAAAAGAGCTCGTCCCAGTTGCTGCTGCTGCTGCAGCTTCTGTGAAACTAGAGCTGTGTTGGATGTCAGCCATGTTTGCTCTGCAAAAATGTTCAGGCAGCTTGTTCTCCTGCAACTTTGTTAAAGTGATCAAAAAGTTTTAACGTGCAAATGTATGCTCTGTGCATGAAAGGTTTCACAACAAGGACTGCGGAGGGAGCTCCACTTGAAGCAGGCAGCAGTTCTAAAAGTAAGGTTTTAAAGGAATATAGTACCAAATAAGCTATTTCCTAAAATGTTACACTTTTAATAAAGCTTTACTGTTTCAATCATAATCACAACTTTTAATGTAATTCAGGTAAATTAAGTAATTAATGGTACAGCACACAGAAAATAGAAGGAAGCTTAGGGAGCTGTAGTGACTGACTAGCACTGCCATGTCCCAGCTGGACAGCATGTTAGCGGTTAGCTTACTAGCTACACTAGTTCACCAAGGGGCCCTGAATATCCCCTAATTCACCAAGGTACTAGAATCAAATATTTCGTGAAGCAGTGCAGTGCCACTTTCTGGTACGTCTTCTATTGAGACCTACAGTGTGTCTAGTGGATTACACATTTTATATCTTTGAACTACTCACACTCATTTCCAGGAAATTGACCACAGCAAGACGTCCAAATCTTTACAGTCATCTTGGTTTGAAGTTAACTAGCACGGATCAGGAATGTGTCATCAAAATGGAGTTTATCTTTGAGCTCTGCAGGATACAACTGCCCTCGGAAGCTCCACAATGCCAGTAAAATTGAAAATAAAAAAGCTACATGCCATGAAATAATTACAAGCTTTAATTTTAACAACTGACCTACTCGCATATCCCTGATTGAGTCCAATATTCATACGTGAATACAACTATACTAGACCCCCTGAGGGCCACTAAAGGTGATTTGTGGCCGTTTAAGCAGAGATTTTCTTGCATTGTGTTTGAAGAATATACTGAGAAAGACTACGCTGTCTGTAACAGTAGAAAACATCTCTGATTGTTTCTTTGTTTACGTGACGATAGAGTAAAACCTGGTAAAAACTAAAGAAATCGACATTATACAGCCCATCTGTCTTCAACAATATCTGTTAGTGAAATCATAGTTTTACTTCTATTTTCCAAAGAATATCCCCATTTATACCTACAAGGGAGGAGCAAATGAATAAGGATGGCATTACAGTGTGTGTGTGTGTGTGTGTGTGTGTGTGTGTGTGTGTGTGTGTGCTCATGTTTCTGTCCCGCGGTATGAGTCCCTGGATGTTTATGTGTGGATGCATATATCTGTGAAAAATGGTGGAGGAGAAAGTAAACTGTCAGGCTGGTTTGCAGGCCAGTTACATAAGGAGCTTGCTTGCTTGCGTATTTGAGGTTTTGGTGGTGAAGGGGGGGGGCCGGAAAAAAAGTGAGGCAGGGAGAGTAAAAAGAGACAGAAGATACAGAAGAGAGAAAAATGGGCCTGCGCTGACAGCAGACTTTCAAACAGCCTGTCGGCTCTAATACAAACAGTTATAAAACAAACCAAATTGCTCAACTTGCAAAAGGAAAAGTCTAAAAATAACTGTCCTCGGCTGAATTAGGTTACATGTCTTATATGTGTGGAAATCCCACTCACTCGCTGTGTGCTTGTGTCGATGTTATAGTTAAGGACAGACAGTGAACCGACAGAGAAGATGGTCATCGGTCTTCCACTCACTATTAAGCAGTGGCTCACAGGAAAGCTTTAGTGTGACTCAGTAATGGTTATTATTGTTGGATATGACACTGCATATTAGTACCAAAATAGAACAGCGGTTTTTAAACTTCATCTCTATGGACCCCGAGTTTTAAATCATCTCTCTCGCTCTGGCCCAATTTTTGCAGGCTATTGTGCAAGCCGATCTAGCAAACTGTGCTCTCTGTTAGACCACTGACACCATGACAGGGACATTTCCCTTCAACATAGTATATCCAGTGTTCTTGCATGTTTAAGGCCATCAATTGCATTTTGTTTTAGAGGCATAGATGGCATTGTATCCAGGCATAATATGATAACTGGTAAATGGTCTTCACTTATATAGCGCTTTTCAACCATAACAGTTCCCAATTCACACACCGATGGTGACCGAGCTGCCATGCAAGGTGCTGGCCTCCATCAGGACTAACTTTGGGTTCAGTGTCTTGCTCAAGGACACTTCGACATTAAGGGGGGGATCAAACCCCCAACCCAATTTCAATTTGTCCAATATTTTGGTTTATGACTAAATACTTCCATCAGCCTCCACTGTACTTTGTGTTTAATGCTAATGAGGAAATGTTAGCATGCTAAAACACTAAACTAACTCTTTGAACATGGTAAACATTGTACCTGCTAAACATCCGCACGGTAGCATTGTCTTATGTGTGTTGACGTTAGTATTTACCTAAAAGAACCACTGGGCCCAAGTACAGTCTAACGGAGCCGCCAGCATGGCCGTGAGCTTGTTTAAATGTATGACAGGTGTTGGACTGGTTCCAGTTCATGTCATACTGTGGAAAAATCGTGACGTGAAACTAGTCGGTATTATGATTTCCTGGTTGGTTAATTTAAACGCCTGTTAGACGCACTGACATTTAAGAAACAGTTTTCATGCTAATTCAAATAATCCTTTAATTACGTTTTCAGAGTTGTTTGTGTTTTCTTTCAGCACCAGAGCTTGCATTCATCGGTCCATGAAGCGAAATACTTAAGAATATTACTTGAAACATACTTTTACTGTACTCTTTCACAAGCAAAAATGTTTGTGTCTGGCCCCATTTTCTCACCATCAGGCTTCAAGACTTTAACATTAGTAGTCGTTATGTGCATGATACAGTACTGATTTTTAGTTTGTTTTTGATGCTGTACGTGTGTGTGTGTGTGTGTGTGTGTGTGTGTATTTGAATGCATGCCAGAGCCTGGAGACCCTGCAGAGAAGACACACACACACAAACACAGGACGTCACATGCACACACAGACACACACATACACAGTCCTAGACTCGACTGCTGAGACCACGCAAGAGCACGCTAATCTGTTGGCATGACAACTGGAGTGGAACTATCGCTTGGCCTAGAAAATATGGCTGTGAAGAAAAGATGAATGAGCAGTGAGATATGAATAAAAAAAAACAGCAACATAAGCCTTCAGACAGTCTGCTCTTTAATTACAGACCCCACTGTCATTGCAGCAGTACTACACAATGTCCTGTCTCATCCTCTGATCGTCAAACAACTGTGTCACGTGGCTGCAGCTGTGTATTATCACGGTATATGCATCCATATGAGTGTATGTGCTGCTGTGAAATACTGTATGAGCTCTAACTCCTGCCCCATAGCCTCGAAGGCACACACTACAGACTCCACAGACCGGAAAGCATATTTATAACTATTTGCGGTGTCTACTGTACATGTTGCCTTGCTTTGGGGGGGTTTGTTGTTCTCTTTTCAAACCGCTAATAAAGCCTTAAACGTCTCTGACAGTCCACGGAGGTCAGCTGGCAAGGCTAAAAGGAGTGAAGCCATAAAAACAGGTCTGAATTTATGGTTAAATTCAAGCTGAGAGCCTGTGAGGAGAGAGTGCAAGGATGAGGTTTCTTTTACTGCTGCTCCGCATGATCGCATAAAGCATTTAAGAGTTTCCTCAACCCCGAGCGCTAATGCTGAGACTCTGAAAAAGGCAGCACAGCAGTGGGAAATCTTGTTGGGGGAGGGCAGAATCAGGAGGTTTAATGTGAGATCAGGTACTCACGACTTTTATGTTTGGCCAATAACCGCATGTATTATTGAGTGTGGTGGACGAGAAAACTTGCTGTAAGATTAACGTAGAGTTTAAGTGGCGTGTTAGCGGTTTGAAGGAGGATGTTTTAATTTCGGTCTTGAGCCACATGTACAAAATTTTCAAACTCTAAAAGGCGTGCTGTCACGTCGGCAAAATGGCCGGTACACAAGGTCTAATAGAGAGCTGGCAAGCTTACTTTGGATGGTTTTAACTCTTAACTGCTGTCCTTACATCGTCTTGCTCCCTCCTGACTTATCCTCCCATCACTGTGAGAAGACGCCAGGCGGAACAATTGAAATTAAAGAGAGGACAGTCTGTGTCTGACCCCGCATGGCTTATATCAGAGAGACGGAAGAGAGTGGAAAATAACTGAGGGACTCAGCGGCAGAGGATTTAGACTTCGGATGGTCCTTTATGTCTCTGCAAAGACGGTCAAATCCTCTGACATAACAGAAGCATCGGCAGAGACAACACATGGTCAATAGATCCCTGATGAGTTGACTGCAGCCCTAAACAAACAAGTTAATCTGCTGTGAACAAACCGTCACACAGCTGAGATTTGATGAGGTGCGCACTCATGAGATTTGAGTCCTGCAGGTGCATGGAGGTCACCTTTAAGGTCGACATTTGGGGAAAAAAATGCTTATTTGCCTTCTTGTCGAGAGTTAGAGGAGAAGATCGACACCACTCACATATTTGTCATTAAATATGAAGCTACAGCAAGCAGCCGGTTAGCTTAGCTTAGCATAAAGACTGTAAACAGGGAAACAGCTAGCCCTGTCCAATGGGGAAAAAAAGAACCACACTGAAGATATAACGTGTTAATTAGCAATTCCCCACTAAGTCTTTACACTAAGCTAAGCTAACTGTCTCCTGGCTCCAGCTTCGTATTTAACAGACATATACAAGAGTGGTATTGATATTCTCACTGAGCTCTCGTTGAGAAAATGTCAAACTATTCCTTTACAGGACATTTCATATGTTTCATGTGTGGCATCAAAGGCTTCACGTCCAGCAAGAGCCAGACATTCCTGTCTAGTGTGTTCTTTGTGGGAATATTGATCTCGACTTAATGAGTATTTGCTGGAATGTTTAATACCGAGTCTAGTGCCTCAGGCCGTCCTCGTCTACCTCCAACTGAAGCTACATGCTAGTCCAAACATATTAGAGGAATCAAACTTTGTCCGCTTCCACTGGTGAGTGTGTGCAATCATTCTCCCAGTCAACCCAGGCATGAGCCCACGAATCAAATGGTTGGGCAGAGGCGCTCAGACCCCCTGCTGAGAAGAAGAAGAGAGAGCAAAAACGAGAGAGACTACGAGGGGCAGAAAGACAAATTGAAGAGCGCAGAAGGGGGAAGAGAAAGAGAAATTAAGACAGAGACAGGAAGATAGATCGAGGAGGAAGCAAGATACAGAGGATAGGGAGCACAGCGGTTGCTTTAAAAAATGCATGCGTCTCCATTTGATGGAGGGGAAAAAAATTTCCCAGCAGAGAGAAGACTGTAGGTGAGAGCATAGCTGGAGCGTTAAAACTCACACTGTCTAAAAGAAACACTTCCTTATCCCTGGAAGAAATGAAGGAGGAAGGAGAGAGTGAAGGGAAGGAGAAAAGGAAGCTGTGGAGATGCCCTGAGGCTGTGCTCTCTCTCAGCCGTGATGCCATTTAACTGCTGCTACTTACTCGGCAGCCTCGCACACAAACACACATACAAATGCACAAACACACACACACACAGCGTAGACATGTTTACATGTGATCCATTTTACAGTTGAACATTTGCTGAAGGCCATTAGGTTAAGTGCTCTCAGTTGCAGTCTACAGTAGGACCTGATAGTCTTAGTGCATAACACACACTCACAGGCGTCCATAATTGGCCGACTCGTCCTCTTTTGAAACACTCGCAGTGCCATGGCGGACATGTGGTTTTGTGTTGTTCCTGTTCGTGCCACAAGTCATCAGTCAGTGGGTTCAATGACCCAGAATATTTCACAAATTTCCAGCAGTGCTTTCTGATGTTTGACATGCATCAGGCCACAGTGCACTGCAGGGAGCAATGCAGACATTTGGACTCCTCTGAGAATCCTGAAAAACAGAGAGCCCTTCCATCATCGCCGTAATCCGTTCAGCTTTCAAGGTGAATAATGCTGCATTCACATGGATTCAGGCAAACTGGACATTATTTAAGTGGTCGAGAGGCCAGCAGAGAATTATCCTACACTAAGGCCTCACTACCCCCTTAAAATATGATGGTGTCACGATGGGGTCTAATCGCCAAAGACTTTCACATTACTATTATTTTTGACAGGAGTTGGGGGCAGACATTTAAAAAGTCAGACAAAAAGACCTGTAACATTATCAGTGTTGTGGGAATCTGACGCCCTTTGAGGACTGACCCCTCTGGCTGACACATTCCTATGGGTCATTTGGTAATAATGCCTTCCAAATCAAACCATATACGCGTTTTCTCATCTGAATATATCGCAAGTACAGCATCAATACCTTCCAAAAACCAATATAAATGACCATTACAAAAATGACTAATGTCTGTTTACTAATCTGCCGTTGGTATTGTTAAGATATGGCTACAAAAAGGAGATGAGGAAGCAATTGGTTTAAAAAAGGACAATTAGTTCAGGTTGAAGAAAGATCACAGTCATGGTTGAATGAAACCAACACTTACTGTCAAGCTGTCACGCTACATCTGCCGCTGCTTCTGAGACACAAAAGAAGTCCTTGTCAGCTAAACAAGGTAACACAGTAATGCTCGCTTTTAATTAATTACTTTTTGGGGGTTGGTAATAGTAGTTCAACCAGCCAAAATAATGCTAGTTAAGTTAACCACTGTTGCATGTGTACTGAAGTTCCATCACATTCATATCACTGTGTGGTGGATATCACACCTGAAGGGCAGAATGGCTGGTGAACAGCTAGCTTCAGCACAGCAGCTGAAATGATGGTTAAAATGAGTTTAAAACAACAGGAGGTATGTCTTTTGGTAATCCTCGTCCTTTTCTTCCTGTTTGACACAGAAAGAAAATGTGTTTCATTTGAAATATTTGATGTATTCTTTGTAATTGAAAACAGGACATGAGGCCAACAAAAAAGGCTACTTTGCTCACTGAAAATCTGCTAATACTAGGTGGTCCATCAAAAACTGAAATTATGAAGTGCTTTATAAATCTTTTTGGATTGAACATCACTGCACTGGATCTTCAGAATAAAGAAAACATTGACACAATTACTAAGAAGGTTGGGTTTCTGCTTGGAGCTTGGAGAGGCATTAAAGCAGAAGGTCTCTCTCCCCCTCTGTATGTGTGTGTGCATTTCTGTGCATACATGTACTATACGTGTCTGAGTGCTCCCATGCATTGGCCAACGCTGGTTGTCATGGTTATCTGGCTATACTGGGGCTACGTCGGTCACCAGGCCCAGGCTGCCGCTAATATCCCAGCATCCCTCACAAAGGTTTTTCCAAGGCGTGCGCCACACCAAAAACCATCATCCAACATATTTCCTTTTTTTTTTCTACAAACACTCCTTTCTCCTCTAATTCTGCTCCCGCTCCGTCCGACTGTTTCCCTCTCACATTTACAATCCACTCTCTCTTCCTTTTGCTTAGCTTTGCTTTTCTCACCATCCCCCCTCTCCCTCCTGGTCTCTTATTTTCTCTCCCTCTCATCTCATCTCATTTCCCTCCTCTCCCTCTCTCTTTTTTCCTCTCTGTCTCTCTTGATGTCTCATTTTTGTATCTCTAATCTCTCTTCTTCTTCTTCTTCTTCTTCTTCTTCTTCCCTCCCTCTCACTCTGCTCTAATGAGCTCACCTTGCTAATAGTATGGTAATTGATGCTGCTGTGCAGCCGTGTCCATTTCCCATTTACAGTGCGCCGAACTAACTTCAACAGCAAGTGAATAATCTGCACAGAAAAAGACACAGCAGTCTGTTTATTTACGTGTATTTTCAATAAAATCCCTCTCTGCTTTTCTAACTGAGTATTCATTGCATAAAATCTGATTTGTGAAACATTAATATTGCTTAAGGGCCAGGATTGGTTTTGTGAAAACACGTTGGACTTTAAACCTCTTTAATCGCTGCAAAAGCATGTATGGTTTGTGTGTGTGTTTGTTGGTGTGCCTCCCTTACGTGTCCCTCTTCAATCGAAGAAGAGGAGAGGTGTGAGGCACAGCCATAAATGTGCGAGACTGTCTTTTTTTCCACTAAAGCTGCAGTCTACACAGACACATCAAACGCTGTTATTTGCTGACATTTCCTGATGTTTGTTGAGGTGGACATTTCACACAGGGTCACTGTGGTGAGACGGCAGTGGATCGAACCTGCTTAATTGTTTATTAGGCTTAAAACACATCAAAATAACCCCTCTCGCAATGAAGTGAAATACTAACCTGGGTTAAAAACAGCAGTTACAACATGTATAGTAGCACGTTAGAGTTAAAATGTAACCTAAAATGAAGCGGGTACAGACACCCTCACTTTCTTTCCCTGTCTTTCTCCCGGTGATGCCGCCCAGCTGCGAACGCCCTCGAACTCCCGTGGAGCCACCAGGGAGCTCGGCCAGGCCGTGATAGTGACACGCTGTGGCCCCATAAAGCTGCTCCGGCCTGGAGCGCCGGCCAAACTGAAAGCTGCTTAGTGGGGCAAAACTCTGGCTGAGTCCCTTAAAGCTGCACTAATCAGAGCTGTTAGAGGAGGAATTGTCAAACGTATCGCACACAAGATTACAAGGACATCTCAGAACATGAACGTAAGGATGGATGGTGATGTATGCGGGCACAGATGGCTAAAAGGAAGCTAAAATAATTGCGAGCGTGTGCTTCATTGTAGTGAAAAGACTCATTCTCTCATGTGGACGTCACACAGCATCAGGTCTGACTCCTTGCATGCCTGAATGCAACAGCTCCATCCGGCACAATTATATCTCAACAAGACAAAGAGCAGGGAAGCTGTTGCATATCTGAGCATGCGCCTTGGAGCGCTATGCAACCATGACGGCAGGCGTCGGCTGTGGATGCAACAAGCCTCCCTGAGCACTTTCACTGTTGATTGGAAGAGGAAGAGTAGCAGAAAAAGAAAGAGAGAGAGGCGTAAACACAGAGAACAAAAGAGCCACAGAGGGCAGCCAACGAGACAAGCCTACATTGGCCACGGGGCCCTGGATGGCAAATAAAACACAACTGCTGCACTGTCAGCCCCTCTGTCCAAACTTGGCAAGCTCCTCCATAGGCCATCAATGCCCTCTGCTTCTCCCAGGAGCCTAACACTTTTCTGCACAGCTAGCTAACACATTAGCATGCAGCCCCATCCCCCTGCAAGGGCAACCAGCCACTCACAGCAGCACTCATCATACACAGAAACGCTTCATATGCAGCAGCAGCTGGGGATCTGTTGGACAATCATGATGCTCTGGCTACATTTTGGGTGGATCTAAAAGACACCAGATACAAACAAAAGCAAATGGAGACATCAGATCAGGGTGTCTCCACCATTCAGGAATTGGTGATGGATCTCTCATCTCCTGGTGGATGACACCTTTCCCACCCTTGGAAGCCTACCTGACTTTGAACTCAGTGAGCTGTGGCTGCGCCCCCAGTTCAGCACAGTAGATCTGGGGGAAGTAAAATCGCTGCGACGGAAGGTTGATGTCCATGGTGTCCACTCTCAGCAGACACACAGGTCAGCCCTGTTTCACGACAACAAAAAAGAAGAAAATGTCTGTATTTATTGTCCGAGTTCCTTTCTCCTTTGTCTGTCTGGAATTTTGTTGCTGACACTTTCGCTAAAGGTCGGAGTTGAGCGCCAGCATCCCAAGTCACCTCCTCCCCGAATGGTCGCAGGGCTACAGAGCGCTACCGCCAGGCAGGCATCCCCTTCCTCTTCGTCTCCACCTTGCACAAAACATTCAATCACCTCTGCTTCCCAGCACCGAACAGGCACACTAACCTATTTCCCCACTAGCAGCCACTGTACACTGAAGCAGCTGTGAGCACAAGAACAAAGATGACTCCAGTAAAAGATGCTGCCTCCTAAAGACACAGGAGAGACAAAAAATAGTCCTGGTTTGTGGTTACCACTTCATCCTTAAGCTGGTAGAGAAGCAAAATTAAGAAGAAAACTGAAGGAGAATTTGAACTGGGGGGGAAAGAGAGGCTTAAAAATATGAGAGCAGCCTTCAGCCACATACAGAGGAGACTGAATGGGAGATGAGAGTCCTTTGGTTTTTACGCTTCAGAGACAGAGGAGGGGGGGTAAGAGAGAGAGATGGAGATAGAGAGAGATTCCCGGTGCTGTGAGGCGTTGCCCTCGCACTGCCTCTCCTCTCTGTGTCTCATTGGATTACCTCCTCCCTCTCCACCCCCCTCCTCCCTCCTCCTCCCTCCCTCCATCCCTCCCATCCTCCCCTCCCAGCTGTGACAAGAGCGATGGGCCGCCAGCCCCTGAGGCTGCTGGTGCTGCCCCTCCTTCTTCTCCTTACCCCACCCCGCCTCCTCTCTCTCTGCTCTCCGCTACTGGCTGCCGGATTGGCCGAGGCGAGGATGCTTAAGCCTGCATGGAGAGAGGGAAGAGAGGCGAGGAGGAGGAGCAACAGATTTTAATTCATCTGATGGCTCCCGTCTTTCCTCGCATATGATTTGAGGTGGCCTGCCGGGCTTGGGTGGAGCTCTGAATGCAACACAATCATACACACCCACACACAAACACACACAGAGGAATATACACACACTGATCTGACAGCTTTTACTGGATGTTCATTAACAGAAAGGGACACAGGTGGAACTGGACAAAGCAATGCATCCCTTTGTTGGAACTCAATTGGCTGTTAATGTAAACCACACACAGTTACAAGCATGTTACACATATCTGAAGATGCATTTACATGTGCATAAGCTCTGTCTACCCAGATGCAAGGAGGAGATTATAAATTCTATACAGTAAGTGGTGTGTGGCCGTAACACTAATCTTCTGGGTAGGTTCCCCATCACAGCGGCCTGCCAGTAACCAATAAATCCCTCCCATATTTACTGTACATCCTCTGACATCCCAGGAAAATACCCCATCCGAGGTCTCTTTCTAGTAGAGCTCACCCCGCTCACATCGCCCACATCTGTCCTGCTGTCTTTTGCCAGCAGGCAATTTCATTGATTGGACAGGCTATAGAACTGTTGGATGACATGGTTGGCACTGTAATCGGTGTGGACGGCAGTGGACACCGCAATTTGACAGCAATTTAGCACTGTTCACTCGCCTGCCGACAATGGCGTTTGGCCACAAATCTTCATGCCAATAACATTTCCTTCTTGTCTGTTTTTATAGCCGTGAGATATTAGTTCACATATTTGCCAGACCCTGGAAAAAAAACATATTTACTTCAAATTAGATGCAAACGTCTGCTTGCAATAAGTTGCATCATGCAGGCCTCTTACAGAAATGAGGCATCATTACAGCTCCACAGCGATTTAAGCACAGGGGTACTCCGGTGATTCAGTACTGCACTTCCACAAAGTTGGGAAGCTTAAAAAGAAGGGCCAGAATGACATACATAGGTGATTGGTCACACCCACAAGTGTGATACATTTGGTATAATGCGCCTGACCTGAGGGTGATGAAAATAGTTAGTTTCACTGAAATGAAATAAAACCTAAAATTCCTTATTCGGTTAACCATTACAGTTGTACATGGAAGAGCATTTCTATGTGTGTCATAGGTGACAAACAGCAAAACAAAAATATACATAATAATAAGTTATTTTATTTTATTTTATTGGGACATCATGAGGTGTCCCAAATGCTGCGGCAGTTGTCTTCTACTATAACAAGAGCAACTGTTGTGCCCTAACATCTGTCAGGTTTGGGCCATTACTGGACTGTTATTGTGTAGTCTGATCCCGACATTAAGCCATTTAATCTCCTCTTGAGACCTCAAATTTAACTTTCTTAAAACAAGCCAAAAAATCTGCCAAAGCAGTGAGATGATTTAATCTATTTTTGACGTGTACCCATCTGTCTTTGTCTGTCTTGTTCATCATACCAGCAATCATTACTGGGATATCCTTGAAAACAGAAAATGTGTACTGTAACAAACTGATTTTTTTCCTCCCACTGGCACAGGACAGTTAAATCAATAAGGCATTCTTTCCAAATTAAACTTTAGCACGCTACTATGATTTACTGACAGAGGACACTGGAACAGACTGAAGGCTATATTTCTATTAAAGCAAATGCATGAATTTGGCAGTGAAAGACTGCTCGCTGACTGAACAGTCACAAGTTATTCAACCTTCTCTCTCTTTTTTTGTTCAAGAAGAGAAGGACTTGTTTACCGTTATATTCTAGTTGTCACTATGGACGCCTTCGCCATAGTGTGTTTGTATGTATTCACTGTGAGAGAGTAGGTCCTTGGTCTCTATCTGAGCAGTGGAGAAACTGTCACCGTGAGCAGAAACACAAGAGAAAGTGAGTACAAGAGGGAAAAACATGCAGCAGGCTGACAGATCAGGGGTCACAGATGGGGAAGAGAGTAGGGATGATTTTACAACAAACGGATGAGGGAGGGGGGAGTTGGAGTAAGATTTGGAGTATGAAAAAAAAGGTGGCGTGAGGGAAGTGGATAGAGGAGTTGACAGATGGACAGACAGGTAGAGCTAAATGCCTGAGTGAGATGGAGATAAACTGCATGGAGAGAGAGAGTCAGGGGGAGGGCATGAACGGGGGGGAGGGAAACAGGAGAGAGCAGGGGGGGAAAAGATGAGAGAGAGAAAAGAGGAGAGGCAGAACAGGAAGGGTGAAAAGACATCCAGCCTCCACTTACAGTATACACCCATCCCCCACCCCTCTCTCTCTCTCAGGTTAGACCCTGGCAGCAGATTGTACTCTAATCCTCAAAGCTACACACCTTCTCTACTGTGTGTGTGTGTGTGTGTGTGTTTGAGAGAGAGAGAGAGAGAGAGAGAGAACAGTGCTACTGTAATAACCTGGCTATTAGCATACAGCAGGAGGGATGGCCTTCTGTCTGACACACAGCGTGACTGAGTAAGTGCATGTGAGTGCATGTCTGTGTTTGTGTGTGTGTGTGTGAGAGAGAGAGAGAGAGAGAGAGAGAGAGAGAGAGAGAGAGAGAGAGAGAGAGAGAGAGAGAGAGAGAGAGAGAGAGAGAGGCAGGGTGGAGAGGACAGACTGGGAGGATGTGATGGAACTTTGGGGTGAATCACACAAAGCAAAGATGGTGAGAAAAATTAAGAAATGAAGCCGCTGATGAGAAACTGTCGGGAGCAGTTTCAAATTTTGGTGTAATTTAGGCTGTATTGCTAAGAGGGTTTTGAGTTTAAGCTCTATTAGGTGGTCAGACTCAAACACATGATTTCCTGGAGGCTGCTAGGTAAAGTAGTCTGAGTGACCTTTAATAAGTATAAATAAGCAGATTTACCTTGGTGCATACGAACTGTTCACATTCGACTTTACAGTTGATGCAACATTCACAATCACAAAGTCTAACGACAGCAGAACGGACAAATGGATATAAATGACTTGTCCAGCTTTAGCTCCATTTTCCAAAGTTTTTTTTATTGAAGCTGTATACTTCACAGCAAGTGCAACTGCATTGCCATTTTCCAATTAAAACAAGTTTTATAATGATAAAAACTTGTACAGTTAATATTCAACATTATTTTCCTTCCTCTAAAGTAACTCAGTAAATTCTACTGAGTACATTTTGTAATAAATGAATATTATTATATTATGACCACAGAAAATTTTTGTCTTTGATTGTCTTGCAGGTGTCTGTTAAAATCATAACATTATAGTTATTTTCATATATCACAATACCTTGTATTATGTATTGTTGCTTGCTCAAGTTGTTGTTAATCAAAGGTCGGGCTATGCTTGAAAAGAACTAGTTTGTATGATGAATCGCCCGACCACACCAGAAGACGAAAGTGTTTATGGCTGGTCCAAAAGCCTACACTCAGAGGGCAGGGTGAAAGCTCTGTAATCACAGAGAGGGATGGGAGGATTTTCTGGAAGGGATTCATACTGTTGCACTTGTTGCACACGGAGAGTGACAGATACAGTTGTGTAAAGAATAAAAGAAAAGCTAGAAAGAGAGGTTCCAGCCATGCAAACCCGTGTGTATGAATGTCAGATTGTCAGATCTGCTAATGTCAGAAAAACACAGATATTGTCGGATGCATCTCAACAGTTCTTCTCCTTGAGCAGCATATTGTAGTATCATTTCCAGCAGTGTTATTTCCTTTATCCAGTTTTTGGCACTGCACAATGTGTTTACATGTAGAGGTTCCGCGAGTGTCTTGGCTGCATCCCATCATGTAACATCTCGTGAAAGAGAGAATGAAACTCTGCAGGAGAGTATCTGCTGTGCAGCAACAGGGTAGTCCACAAAAACCTCTTGCTGACATAGTTGCACGCCTCTTTACTTACGATTCACACACTAAAATACACCACATGAAGGCGCCGTCACTGAGTAGACAAGTCACACACTCGCATGAATGATGTCGAAAAACTTCAAGCTGTCTGTGTACAACATGCATCCACAAACACACACACAGGACACACACATGGCCACAAATACTCACATTTGCCCAGAACCAACACACCACCTCTACCAAGTTTGACTTGTTTGATTTGTGGAGAACTACAGGACATTCACTTACTTGTTTACTGTAATCTTTATCCTTTAGTCATATCAGGGGTTTGCATCTTTTGCTGAAAAGTACTGAAAAGTATTTTTTATCTCCTGAAGGGGTTTTCCGCACCTTTTTAACTCTTCCTCTTACATCCAATACACTAGTCTTCTGTGGTCTGTGGTCATTTGCAATGGCTTCTTGCCACTTAGCAGAGCACCAAACTACGTCTCAGATTGCCTTTGATTGGTTCTTTTGTCCTTTAAATCATGATGAAATAAAACACACCTGCCCAAGAAACACCTGCGTAGCCAATTGTCAAATTGGCTCCTTGAAATTGGGGGACAAAAGGGGGATAAAAGGTGCTACAGTTCCTACACTGTCCACCCAATATAGATGTGAACACCTTCAAGTTAAAGCTGCTCTCTTGTGCAAATACATGCAGATTACACTGTATGTTTCTCTAGCTATCCAGTCACATGTTCTTCTGTATAATCCAATCTGACTTCCCACTCCCTCCATCCCCACCAAACACCCACAATCCACCTGTATGCAGTCATGCTACACAAGGTAAAGTGAGGTGGAGAAAGAAAAGGGATTAAATGAGCGTGAGAGGTGTGACAGAGAGGAGGTTAAAGATCTCTGACGTTTCCTGTCTTCTCGGTTAACTCACACTGGCTCATCCTCTCAGGCCTGGGGATTGAATTTCAGCTGCAAACAAACACACACACACACACACGCAGAGTGCACACACAGTCTGACTCACATGAACCGATCATTTTAATTACGCCACACACCAATGGGAGCTGGCAGAGGAGATGCAGAGGGGGGAAGGGAGACAGAGCCGGGGGAAAGGAGGAGGGAGGGAGAGATTTCCCTCTCATTCACAAAGATTTGATTACCTCTCTCGCTCTCTTAAACACACACACACACACACACACGTCTATGTAGATCAACTTCAGTGCTCTGCCTTGTGACGCCTCAGTGTGCATAATTATGACTCATAAACCACACTGTTGTCACCCAGAATGCACTGTGTTATTATACAGACTCACAACAGAGACAGGACACGTGACCTCACACCTGACACTGGATGTCTCATAGTGTGCAACGTCCTTCTCCATTTTGTGTTGTGTGTGTGTCGGACTGCATTATGACAAACGTTGCTGTTATTGCTCCCAGATGTGATGTGGCTGCAGCATCGCGCACAGGCGTCATGGTACAATCTGTAAGCTACAGCGTCTGCAATATGTAAATATATACAAATCGCTGGAAGTCCAGTAATTTTCCTCATGCAAGCAGAGAAACTAAACAACAAGCTGATGAACTTTCAGTGCTCATACACTCGCAGATGTCTTCTTGTTTCTGTCCCACTTCGAAACGCCAGGGGAGGGTTGAAAAGTTATCTGTTTCCACTTTAACAAAATAGTTCTGATAAAAGTTGGCTTACAATGTAGCTGGCAAGTGCAAAATGAATGAGAAATTGATGACTACAATAAAAGCATTTCAGTTCTTTGCAGCTTTTAGTAGAAAGACTCAACCCTATGTCTACAAAATTGCTGCCTGGATTATGCTCAGTGGCTACATTTTTTCCAGTCCACGGAGTGCTGCATTCTTGTCACAGGGAGGTGGCCGGGGCGGTTCAGCCCGAGGTTCAGGTCAGCTTCAGATTTTTCCGTATTTAACCAAAACCACAATCTTTCCCTAACCTTAACCAAGTCCTTTGAATTGCCTAAACATAACCAAATATGTTAATCATGCCATGGACAAACAAGTAAAACACATCACTGAAAGTTGTGCAGATATAATCAGTATGAACTGTGCAAGTGTGTTCATATAAATTATTTCCTCATTCTGTACACGAAGATGTAATCTGGTTAGGTTTCTTTCTAAATGTGTTTACTCTTATTTGCAAATTAGTAGCATATATTTGTTGGTAGTGTATACTTGGAGACAGAATTGAAAGAGACTGAATGTTTGCATCTGTCATTGTAATCTAAAAGCCGTTGTCCTTCACTTTTTATCAACTGTAATTTAGTGCTTGCCAGCTAGCTCTGTTAACCTATCAACATTATGCAACGTTTAGCTCAAGTGTTCCACATGCAAAATCTAGTGGTGAATAACAATCAATAATGGGAGTCAATATTTGACAAAATAGCAATCAACTTATTAATTCATTCCAACATTTCAAACTGATATATCTAAACATGCATTTCAGATTTTTAGATCACTTGTGTGCAGGAAACAAGCTATAAACACAACACTGACATGTTATCAGCTTTGAAGTTGAAAAGGCTAACTTGTTAGCAACTTGCTTATTTGCACATCCAGCAGCTATGCAGCAACATTAGGCAACAACAAATATGCTAAAACGCACTGTAAAGCTGAGCAGAACCAGGTGATAATTATTTATGGGTTCGTCATGAGTGACCCCTTTCACATTGACATAGTCATTTGATCTATTGTTCATATAAAAATATTTATTATAGCAGCTTTAACTACTAACCAGATGGTGTTTTTATGGTTAAAAACATTGAAAACTGATGTTAGACATATTTTCAGGATCATAAACGTGTTAAAAAGCAGTGCAGTGTTTACCATGTTGAGGGAACATCACGGCATCCTGTGGCTGAAAATTAGTCAGAATTTCCAACATCTTTTGAATAAAATGCAAAAAAACTACCTCAACTTTAAGGTTGTAACTTTGTAACGAGGGTGCAATCAAGAACACACACCTGTGCAACTTCAAAGCACACAGCTGGGCACTGAGAACAATGCACTAGAAATCTGACCTTCACTGCTAGTCATGACTCTGGTACAGCGGGACATTACAGTCATGAACCAAGACATTTTGAAGTATTTCAGTTCAGGCACCAGATGCACCGAATATTGGTTTACAGTGTAGGTGTATTATGGAAGTTATCAACCTCTTTGAAGCTTATTTTCCTCTTACAACACAGCTACAGTGCAAATCATACATTCACTTCAGCACTTCTATGCACTTGCATTAGCCCGTTGTTATGAATGAGTTCCCCTCTATGTGTTCGACCTTGTCCCACATTAATTCAGCACACAAGTTACTATTAATGTTAGTATTCATATGGGTCACACACATACCACCAACTGCTCCTGTCAATGCACATCAGGCAACAGCAATGATGCTGGATCGATGGAGCCCACACTTCACTTTCAGAGCGTAATGAAACACTCACACACATGGAGGTGGTGGGAGGCCACCACGGGCAGGCTCAGGCCGCAGGCAGGACCACACATCAATCCTGATGTCAAACTCCATGAGAGGGGCGGGTCAGTCACAAGCAAATGTATAAAGCAGTCATTTAGTTAGAGAATATGCCACTTAACATGTAGTTAACCGGTACACAAGGCTTCATCTTAATCAACGTGGCACTGTGACGTTATTTGTAGCACAGGACATTCAGTCATTTGCATAAACTGACAGTTAATATGAACTGATTATGAATGATTTCTATATGAAATGTCAAATTTGAATTGAGTCAGTTTTATGAGAAAGATGGTCATAAAAAGAATTAGATAGCCACAAATGTAATAACAAAATAAAATGCTGCTGAAATAGTGTTATTCAAGAGCTTCATGTGAGAAAATGAAAAAAAAATCTGCCATTTTTTTGTCCTTAAAACAGCCATCTAACTTCAGATCTCTCTGTGAAGGGAAAAATGTTTCATTTCATCCCTAGAGCCATGCTGCTAGCGTGGCTATATGGCATGAAATTAACCATTTCTTTCCGGTGATCTCGTAGATTAGATCTTTGTGTTCAAGAAAACACTGCTCTGTGATCAGCTCTGTGTAGTACTAAGGTCTGCATTCAGTATGAGCAGTCAATACGCCAGCAGCATCCACTGTCTGAGGCGCAAAAAAACGAGTACATCACATATCCAGGAGTTATTGGTGTCAGACCAGTAGATTAACGTGGAAAAGAGGCTGCTGCCTTTACAAATCGCAGCCTGTTAATCAATAAGTGGGGAGGGAGGGAGAGACGGTGGAGAAGGAACCTGGAAAGATAAAACGATTAGCCTCCAGAAGAGGAATCAGACATTCAGGCTCCATCAATCCAGGGATCAGTCCTTCAACCCAAATCCCAGGCTAGAATCACCAACCCCGGCTTTACCGTCCCTGGATTTTCCCCCCTACAGCTCCGTCAACCCCTCCACAGCTGGAGATAATTACACTAATAAGTCTAATCTTGACAAATGAGAAACAGATACTGTAACTGTTCGAGCTTTTGACTCCCTCAGTAATTGAAAAAGGAAAAACCCAAACAGGATTAGATATCAAGATCCATCAAGCATGAACTTTGGTCAATTTTATAACCAAATTCAAATGCTTATATAAGATGATATATACAATATGGCTGTTCATACAACAAAGCAGACTATTCTGCAAAGCCAGAGTGTTCTATGAGAAATCACATTTTTAAATATTGATCATGCCTAGAGGGGACTTTATATGATGTGATAGAATTGATATATACTTTGTGTTGATATTAAATCTAAACCCTGGCCAAAAATAAAAACACTTCAAAACAAACCAGCTTCTGCAGTTCGCCTTGATACTGCTGTATATCTGACATTAAGTGATGTATGTTTGAACTGCAGCTCACGGCACTGAGATCAATGCTCATTAGATCACAGCACAACCGTTTGTGTCCCACTAACATGCATACTGTAGTCGCCGCATCAAACTGTGCTGTATGAAGCAGTGGCTTGTTGTGGTGAGTCACAGTCTATGTTGCCACCTACAGAGCACCTCTGTAAAGCACAGAATCACCCATACTAAATCACAGGTGAGTATTTAAATGGCGGTCAGACAAAACCTATAACACGTGTATCAGCTCACAGCTTGTCAGGGTAGTTTACATCAAGCAGACGCTCCTCCATAGTTACACTTCTTTGACTGGCAATGGTTTGTGGATCTATTTACAGCCCTGTGCATTTTGCTTAATGTATATTTTAATATGTTTTAAAGAAGTTGAGTTCAGTGACAATACAGGAATACAGTGTGTCAAAATCCCATCCAGATATACTAATTAAAGTATACTGAAAAAGTCAGTGCGCTTGCATACTAAAAAACATTTGATTTGAGTGTTGATGTACGCTATCGTCCCATAATGCAATGCACAAAGGAAGTGGAGGTTCTGCTCTTAGCTAAAAGAAAATATTAATAAATAAATCCAAAACAAACTGAGAATTGTGGTAAAACAGCTTGTTACCATCAAGATCAGACAGAGCTGAGATGACAGCAGAGAGGCAGCACAGAGAGAAACAGTGAGAGGTTGAGGGGGAGGGGTCAACTTGTTAAAAGAGACACTGACCTATAAGGTACCCTGGTGGCAAAATTCCACTCTGACCTTGGGACGCAGCCTTACACACACACACACACACACACACACACACACTTTGCAATGCCAACAGCAATTAGAGTCAGCTCAGGGTTCCTCCTGTTCATGGTGAACCTGTGCCAAGTGCTGGTGCCTCACCCACATATGTGTAGCAGCAGGCTTGCAGCTGATTGGCTGTAGAGCTGGGTCCTGCCAGTAACATCTCACCTGATAGGCTCTTACAGTCAGCCAGTGCTTGCATCCCCGAGACAGCTGTGTCTGGATGCTGTAATGAATACTCTCAGCTGATTGGTTCTCAGCTGGGAAGGTGTGTGCGCGTGCATGCGCATGAGGGTTTCATCTATGTGCGTGCACACACATAGTTGTGCTTAACAAAATGAAACACATGTGGCTGCTTTGTAAATCCAGTGATCAGATATGTGTCGCCATTAAGTATCATAACGCTTATAACAATTCTGCACGTGTAGTCTGGTTTCCATGACAACACGTCTTTTTCTCTGCAGACAACCTCCACGTGACACATCACAGAGCGAGCTGGAGTCAGAGATGTTAGCTGGTTGCATCAAAGCCCTGTCGCTCTGTATTCACGGCTCCTCTTAAAGGTCCATATTCTGTCGGCCAACAGGTGACCCGCCGGTCAATAAGAGCGCGTGGTCCTCTGATACACCTTTTGTGCTGCGGTGACATGCAGCTCACAGGCCTCTGAATGAAACTGCGCCCACGAAACGAACAATAAGCCCGTTAATAGGATGTTTTGGCTTATCTCGCTATATCCTTTAATATCCCATAATAATGCGCAGTGAATCGCAGCAGCCTGCGCTTTATTGTGCAGCAAAAGAGCAACGCATGCTTCTGCTTACCTCATCTTCCTCTCCCGCCCGTTTGAATAAGATGAAAAATGTTTCCTGTCTGCTTTGTCCTTGAGTTGAGTTCAAGTAAAAAAAAAATATCCAGACCCAGCGACAGCAGCAGCTCTGGGTGTTTTAATAAAAACAGCGATGCTGCCAGCGAAGCCTGCAGCCGGCTGGATGTGCAGATGTTGAGGGTGGAAAAGGCGACAGGGTGTGGAGAATGCTACACGGGTGTCCACAGTTTTCAGGTCTGTCTTTTAAAAATATACAATTGTTCTCCGGTGTCTTGTCAGGCGGCCGGTGGTTCGGTCGAGGCCATTTCAGATGGCAGCACGCCGCTGTCCGCAGGACGAGAAGCCGGGCGGAGTGGCTGACAGCGGCTTCTGAGGTGCCATCTTTTCCTCCCTTCAACCACTGGGAGGCTGGATGGAGAGAGAGAGGCAGAGAGGCACAGAGAGAGGGAGAGAGAGGGAGCAGCCAGCTGAAATATCCACGTCTTGGTGGTTTTGCTGCACGGTAGCGCCCTCGGTCTGGTGATGCAGCTACCGTGCAGGCAGGTGTAAAAAAACAAAACAAACTCACACCGCTTTCTTTGAGAATAAGTTCTGACAAAATAAAATAAATTTATATATGTTTGTATCTTGAGAAAAATAACACACCTACTGTTCTAAATTTCACAGCAAAACAATAAACAGTTTCACATAAATATTAGTGATATGAGTGGATCTAAAATACCACGATTACCACAAATACTTTAAGCCTTTAAGACCCTGCAGAAATAGTTTTATATTATCGTATGGTGTGAGTGTGTGTGTGTGTGTGTGTGTGTGTGTGTGTTTTATTTCCTTCCATCTGATATCTGAAATAAATAACTCAACTCAAAGGCAAATATTTTATGGCATTAACTAGTAAATAAGTGTAATATTTTCATAATATTACATAATATGTGAACTTTCCCTTCCTAACTCTCTTATTTCTGGCTATACTACATGCTGCTGTCCATCTGTCTATCTGGGCAGCAGGGGCGTCACGTTTATTATGAAAAAGAAAGTGAGTGTGTCCTCAAGAAAGAACTTAAACAGATCAGGATCACAGAAAAACGTGAATCTTATTTTTCATAAAAGTGTGTTTTCAGAATGAATTTCTTCATCGGTATTTGCAAGACGCAAAGTGAGAAGTATGAACTAGAAGTTGGTGGTTGTTCAGTAATTTTAAGGTATTTGTATCAAGGTACTGGGTATCTACTATGTACATAAAAGTTCCACCTAATATCCTGCACACCACTCCCTGTGGATTATTTAATATAATAAAAATATTTAAATGTATGCTTTGTTTTGAATGATAAATACAGCTGTTAAATGTCCCATTGCACAGTTTTATGATAATTCAGGTTTTTGCTACATCTCCAGCATTAAAATCAAACTTGTGGCAGTGTTGCCTTCTCACCAGCAGAGGTCCTCCTAATTTCCACTGTGGTTCAAACAGTGGTGAGGATCCACTCTCAGGTTATAGTGGCCTCACATTGGCTTGGCGATCATCAAAAAGTTCATCCCCATGTTGTAAAGGAACTTTTATTTGATTTAGCTGTTCTGGATTCATCGGTGCAGCTTTAATACCCACATGATGTTACCTTTCTCTGAGGATCACTCTTGTCCCTGTTTGGGGTCCTTTATCTCCACAGGAGGGCGCTGAGGCCGCGGACATTTGGAGCTCATTGACTTCATCATGAAAGGTCACAGAGGTAGATTGATCACTATAGATGCACTAAGATATATAGATGGACGCACCTTTTGACTTAAGCTTTATTGGAGTGAAATCGAATCCTAAAATGAGTTTTTCCAACAGTGAGGGTGGAAAATGTAGCAGGCACAGCTCTAGTATTTTCATAAGTCTTCATTTGACTGTTTGTCCAACTGAAAAGGTCATTGCACATGACTTTCACCCTGCACACACTCACACACTTAGCAGCAGACAACATAAGGAAAAGCCATCCCATTAGTGGTCACGTTTATTTATTTTTTATTGTTTTGTCCTGAACTAGAATGAGCCTTTTCTCACTGATTCTGCTACATACTGTAAACCAGTTATGCTTAAAGTGGAACATCAACTACAAGACTAGAAACATCACAGCACTCAGGCATGACACGGACTCAGTGGCATCAAACATAGCCGGGGCTCAAAAGACGTCTACAGACACACGTCCTTAGTTACAAAACTTCACGTACAGAGTGACGGAGAGGACGTTTACAGTGAACACAGGCATTCAGTGAAACAATACGCAGGAGCTAGCACGTGAGAAAATGGAATCTACGACTACACTAAACATGCATTAAAGCTTTCATACTATCCTTGAAATAAATAATCATGCCATAAAACACTGTGTTGACAATTTCAGTTACTCAGTAGAAATGTTTCGTAAGTGCTCATGTTGAACATAACAAAGTCAGGATGACCTACAGAGGAAAATCATGCCATCCCTGCAATTTAAGAAGTGCATTCAGCCCCATTTTAAAATGCATTTCTTGTTTTATCAACATCAGAAGAAAGTCTTTGTTTGGATCTGTTCAAGTGGGCGATTGAGGCTTTTAATAATTAGTTTGGGTTTAGTTGACTCGATGGAAAGGACACATTTGTAGTAAATCTATCTCTATCCGCCTGCCTCAGTAGCAAATCTGAAAGTACTGGCTGGGCGATTTTGTGGGGCTCTTGTAGTTGGACGTGTCCTGCGCTGTGTTCTGGCTGGTTGTGGTCTTCTGCAGGTTTAAGGTGAAGGACGGGGTCGTTTTCCTCGCCTGCTGCCTGCTGCCCCCCTTCGCCCCCTGAGGGTTTTTAGGCGTGGCCGTGGGCCCGCTGTTGGACAGCACTGTGGCCGCAGATTTGGCGGTCTCAGAAGATCCAGTCTTTCTTGTGAGGGGGCTCAGATAGATCTGCATAGTCACTAAGTGAAGTGGTGAAATGAGGTGAGGAGGGTGAGTGAGTAGACAGACAGTGGGGAGGTTGGTCAGCAGGAAGGGTTGGAAGGGAGAAAGAAGAGATTAGGTAAAAAAAAAAAATAAAATAGGGGTGCAAGGGGTGAGGGAAGGAATACAAGTCATGGTGAGATGTGGGGGAAAAATGAAGGATAAAATAACAGCTCGGACACAATGCTCTCAACCTTTCAAGATTGTGCAGATGTAAGTGGATCAAGACTTTATAATGACATGTTAATGAATATTGTTTGGGGTGAATCCTACCTTTGCAGTGTGTCACACGTCTTGTCCCTGCACCAACATAAGACACAGGCCGATTCATTTACAGCACATGTAGCAAACACTGTCATGTCAGTCTTTTGCTAAACCACTTATTTTTTTTATTTTTTTTATAGAGGCTTAGTCAGCAGCTGTTTCACATTCTTGTTATGACTATACTGCCAGATACAGCCTGGAAAAAAACAAGCGCAGAGAAGCAGAGAGGGCGCTCACTTACCTACATTTACTGCAGCCTCCTTGGACTTGCTGCTGTTACAATGAGACACAGATAGAATTTGATATAGAGACACAAGAGGACAGGACAAGGAGAGGAAGAGATACAGCGACAGGGGAAGTCAGTAAATCTGACAACAGATTTTGTGACAATGAACACGTCAGATTGTCAAATCAGTTTCAGGTTGACTAAACAGTTAAAACATCCCATCTACTGGTAATGTTCCTCTGTGGTTTGAGGTGTTTTCACATAAAGCAGGATGTCGTGGGTTGGAAATAATCTTGATTTGATTTGAGAGAAATAGCATTTTAACATATAAATGGGGAGACTGTATTGTGAAATTGCATTTTAAGACATATATTTTAGCTATATAGACAAGACACAGAAAAGGCATTAGTCTTTTCATGGTCTTCTGCATGGAGGTTTAGAAATGCAAGAACAGCTTCTTACCCTTCTGGAAGTTTCTTACAGGTGGAGGCTGCAGAGGTGGGTCGTGTTTTAGTGGTCTTACACGGACTGTCCTTGACACTCCCTGGTGGGCTCTTCACTCCACTGGAAGGGGGAAAAAAATACTGTAAGGTCATGAGACTGATCTGAAATACTCTCAGGCCACAGGAAATGTCAAAGAAGTCAGAAAAGTGCATACCTACTTGTAAAATTTTAATAATTTCTTTATACTTAATGTTGATATGTTGAAATATTTAACTTTAAACACCACCTCTCTGATTGTGTGTGGTCTCTATTCATCTCTTTGGAATTTCCAGAAGGTCATTTGAAGTTGCACAATTTCAAGAGCTTGATTTTAAGTATTTTTGTGGGGTTCGCAAATTCAGCATTATATTAATATCAACATAATCAACATTTTCAGATCCAAGAAGTGAAAAAATCTAGTTGCTCAAATGGGATTGATGAAATTCAGACACTGATAATTCAAGATAAAAAACTTGACCTCTTGAACAAAGAACAGTAGTCTGGAATTGATTGATCAGACTTCTGTCCAATCAGGTTACACTCTGTCACATGATCCAAGAAAGAGATGTTCGGACGAGTGACTGGAAACCTCGGTCATTTGAGTTCTCTACCTGGATTTCAACATTAAGTATTAACATTAACATAAAAGTATTGGTTACATTTCACAATTAGGTACTCAGTTGCTTATAAAATTCAAATCATTGTCTTTAATTAGCTTCCAATACGGCTGCCTCTGGCTCAATAACCACTTTGAGTTTCCCTCAAGTACCTTCAAATTGAGATAAATAGCTCTACATCACACATATTGAGTGAAACATTACTGTAAAATCTGAAACGATTTTGTATTTTCACAGGTGCAACATGTCTTATGCATCAATTTAAACCCATTTTCTTGGGAATTCAGCCTGACATATTTCTGGAAACTGTTGAATTGAAAATAAAGTGCTGTGGTTTTGAACGCTTGGCTGCAAACTGTAATGATGGACCCACTGAACCCGCTGAAGTGGTCAGCGGGATGTTAAATATGCCTCAGTTTAAATATATGTGAGAAATACATGTTTGAGAAAAGGAGGAATGACGAATGGTTGGGAGGCAACTGGAGGCAACAAATAATAAATATAAAAAGCAGAAGAAGAAGAAGAAGAAGAAGCAGGTGTCAATACGAGTGAGAGAGAAAGACCACAGAAGGTGAGATGAGATTAATTTGTGGAGAGAAAAGGTGAGATGAGAGTGGAGGGAAATGAACGACTGCTGCTAATGATGACGGTGGTGGTGCTGATGCTTCTCACTTCATCCTAATACTGAGCGGACAGCCTTAAGTGAATGGAGATTTACCTCTCTCTGTGCAATTATATCAGCATACCCCCGATATAGCAGCAGCACATTAAGGTACTACAGAGAGAACCTCTGAGTAATGCTATCTAATGGCAGTATCATTTGAAAGGTAATGGAGAGGAAGATATCTGCAGAGGATGGTTTGCTGCTTTATTGCTTTGAAATAAAGGCGAGTGTTGGAATAATTATTGAGCGTCCACGTGCAGTGTTTCCTGGATAATGGAGGGTGTCTGCTGATTGCTTCTGCACATTAGATAATGAGAACTGAAGCTTGAGATGTGAGGCTGCAGTTTCATTGTGAGCTTTTCTCATTGGTGTGTAGAAGAAATCAAACCTTTTTGTTTTACTATTTAAATACTGATAAAGGGTGAGTATCATTAAAACAAAACACAAAATATACTTAAGATTAACATTAAAAAGCAATCTTTTACATTGCATGCAGATCTTGGACCGTGTTCTGTTACAGCTCCCAGCCTGCAGACTGAGCAGCAGTGCTTTTACCTGCGGGGTGGTGTTGGGCTGTAGTTCCTGGCTGTGGAGCTGGAGGGCAGCGTGGAGCTCTTCTTCAGGGAGGCAGCGCTGGAGGTCACCATGGGCGGTCTGGAGGGCAGAGCTAGAGACACTGGTCTGGCTGTTTGGGACACACACACACACACACACACACACACACACACACACACACACACACACAAATGGGGTATGATGTAGTATAATGTATTATATATTATGTGTTACGGTGGATAAAAGAAAACTTATGGACATCCTGCTTGTGGTGATTGTTGTGACAGTTTGTCTGCACAAATAAAGCTCCTTGTTGAAAAAAATAATGGGAATTGGATTGTGTGCACGTGTCTCTATGGATGCATATAAAGTACAGAAATATTAGACTAAACTGGTTTTCTGGATGCTTTTTCCATATGTGTCTTTGAGTAAGTACAGAAACATGATGGACTACAGCCTGATGTTGATGCTTCTACTGATTCTTGGGGGTAAAATCTTTTAATATTATATCAGTTGATAATCTTTTTATATAAACTATATATGATATATATACAAGTATTAGGACGGAAACAGTTTTTATCAATTAATCAATAAGAAGCTTAATCGGCAACTAATTGATTAATCGTTTCAGTCATTTTTCAAGCAAAAATGCCAAATATTCTTTAGTTTCAGCTGCTCACATTGTTTCACTTTGTCTTCTATGATCGTTAACTGAACATCTTTTGACATTTTTCACTTTTTATAGACCTTTATACATCTTAGCAAGTGTCCCTCAAACTTAGACATCAGAGAGTTGTGACAATGATGTATGCTGAACATACAATAACAACACTAAATTACTTATTTTTTCCACATTATGTATTATAAATGCCTCATGCATGTTGGCCAACATATAGTGAAAACTTATAAAACCAATATTGCCCAATAATCTCCTGCCGTCCACAATGAACAACACTGGGTTTAACTAATTCCTTAGTAAAGTTCAGCATCAATGATCCATAAAAGAAATCAGTGTCTCTTCTGATATACAGTTCAGGTCTCCAAAGCTGTTACATACATACTGTATTGACATACCTCAAATCCTCAGACTGAGATGTGGGTAAATGTGGCAATAACCCAAACACAGATCTTTGCTCACCTTTGGCGCCCGATGATCTCCTGCCGGCAGCAGCTGCTTGGTGCTCCTCAGAGATGTTGAGCCTCTTGAGGACGTCAGCCAGTGCCATCTTCAACAGCTGGATTTCATCCTCCTGCATCTGCATCCTCTGCTCCAGGTAGGTCAGCCGGTCGGCCACGTCCAAGCCGCTGGCTGCCGAGCTGCGGTCGTCTGAAGGAACGATAGAAAACAAGATGTGTAGGTATGATAGATGTGCTTAACAATAGTGCTGGTCCGTTAAAATAAGCAGAGGAATCTGAGGCATCCATTGAACATTTATCTGTCTCCAAACCATGTCTAAATATGTTTAATTATGCAGATTTCACAGAGCAAAACAAAGAACAAACTCACAAAAACTCACAGAGCAATAGTCAGAAAGACCTTGTTAACCAACAACTCCACATCCAAATGTCTACTTTTAAGGCTCATCTCTTGTGGCAACAAGATATAAATATAATCAGAGAAAGGAGTAAGCTCTTTATCCTCCCCTGGTCGTGCCTATATAGCAGAAATCAAGCTAATGAGGTCACGGCACAGCTGGACACAGCGGATCATCCACACTGTCATCACACAGCAGCATGTAAACAAAGGTTGCTGAGCGCACATCCAAAACACTTTCAACTGTCACCGATATTGTTTTTTCATATACTGCTGGCAATCATCAGTCCAACATAGCAACAATAGTTCAGAGGTGGATACCGTGGGAGACACTGGACACTGATGAGGAGTCAGGGTGCCTCTGCTGGCCGGGTGGGCCCTCCTCCACAACACCAGACGTCTTCCTCCTCTTCCTCTCCTCTCGCGAGCACACTCTCCTCTTTCCTCCTCTGGCTCCAGGAGGACAGGCCGGCTCTCCTTCCATCTGATTTTGATCCGCTGGCTGGTGTCCACTAAGATCTCATCTCCTCATGCAAACACACACACACACACTCACGGAGCAGCCTGTCTGATGTTTTGTCCGCCTCTGTTTACACCTTCCAAGCAGTATTACAGGATCTGCAGCAGAAGATGAGGTTACTGATGTTTTGATCCTCCCACGATTCCTTGGTGGTCGCCTGACACAGTCTGGGGTGCGGTGATGTGTATGACAGCGCTTAAAGCCCTTTTGCTCAGGGTGTGTGCTTGTATAAAGGTGGGGGTGGGGTTGATAACGCTTAAAAACTCAGTAGTCGTCCAATTCAGCCTAAATTGTCTGTGCACGTGTGTGTGCGTGTACTTGCATGTGTGTGTGTGTGTGCGGAGTACAATGATAATCCCTCAGACTGAGCCTCTTTGACCCCGCCCCCACACATAAGCCCCATGTCACTATGAGAGATTGAGACACAGAGAGGAAACAGCAGAAATAAACCTGAAATGTGGCCTGTTTGTGTGTGTGTGTGTGTGTGTGTGTGTGTGTGTGTGTGTGTGTGTGCTTGTCTTGTACATCCACAGAGTTACAGAGGTTACAGTGCAGGTCACTCTGAGTAATAGGGAGGATGAGGAAGAGGCAAAAACAAAAACCAACGCATGCTTTACTGTAGTTACCGAGTGAACCCCAAGGCTTAAAAACACACAGGAGTCAACTATGAAATGCAGTTATGCAATAAAGAATTCTTTTCCAGCAGTTTTCAAATAAAATTGATTATGAGCAAAAAGGATCAGTTGCATAATCTCTGCTCATGTGTGTATTTTTTCACTTGAACTGAACCAATGATTCCAAACCAATGCACCCCAGGAGATATGTCTGCAGTTAGAGAGAGACTGTGACTGTGGAGGAGCTCTTATGATCTGATTAAAAAATCTATAGAGTCAGCTATATATAACTCCTGTTGTGATAAAGAGTGCATGAAAACTAGCAAGTGAACAAAGGTGAAACAGGTAGCTCAAAGTAATTGATACAAGGTTGAGAACAGATAAATGGTGGAAATATTTATCATGAAGTAATGATCAAAATAAATAAAAGTAATGGATAAATGAAAAGTCCAGCTTTCACCACTCCAAATTGTAGGAGTGCAAAAGTGTAACTAAACAGACCTAAATATTTATTATATCTAGGTACCTTTATATCAGTAATAGTTAAATAATTAAAAGCGTAAAATCAATTTAAATGATATTTGAGTTCATGTGACAGGGATGTGGGAGTTTAGTTCAGAGTTTAGTCTATGAAGCCTAAAAACCTGCTGTATAGTTTTTCTAAAAAGCCTGTTGTCTAATGTTCTTGGGAAGATGTGACTCTGACAGAGATGATCTGTTGTGGGCGAAGACTTTCAGTGTAATCATTCAAGCATGCAGCCAGCAGTAATCTGTCTCTCGTGGAGAGATGTGACTCTATGTAGGCCTGTGATTTTCTCTTCCTCCTCTTGTCCTGGCCGTGACATCATCCTCGTGCCACCTCCACACACCCCATATGGGATTGGGATTAGAATAGCACATAATCCCAGCGCTGTAAAAGGGAATTAGCAGCCCAAAGCTCAATCTCTGCACTAACTCAGCTATACAAAGAACCGGCAGGCTCCCTGGACGCCTTTCATGCAAATGTAAACACACATAAAAACACACGCATTACGTATATCTCTGTGCCTCAGACTCACACACACACACACACACACACACGTACACGCAGCTGGGACAGCAGTTCTGAAGTTCATGTGTTCATACATCACACAATTTAGCAAGATGAAAATACATTAAAGAATAAATGCGGCATAGAGAAGCAGTGGAGTGGTTAAATCTCAGCTCCCAGATGGTGTTTCTTGAATGAAGGAACAGCGTCTGTCTGCTCATATCAGCACCCTGCATGCTGACATATACAGTACAAGGCCACGTGTACACAAACAAAATCCTTCACATATTAGTCCACTGATACTAATATCCCTGAGGGGACAGGGCATTTCCCTAAATCTCCTCAGCCGAGGCACATTCCATAACACCCACAATTTGACTGCGTGGCATGTGATACACAGGACAGGTATGCAGGACTAGTGTTTGAGTTTAACTAGCTTGTTCAAATAAAGCATCATACAGCTTGAGTGAAAATCTGTAGTGCCAACATAGACGAGGGGAACAAGAAATATCGCTCTTCCCTGACTGTTCTCTCGAGGCTATCCAACAGGTTTGAACAGAGTACAAAATGTAGTATTTTCACTTTTTCTGCCCTGATGAGGATCCTGTGAGATCAAATAACCAATATGTCTGACTAAATAACAGCTGTTAATATAACTTCTCTTTGCCTAAAAGTGCCTAAAGAACGTTTTCTATTCTGTCGCCAGGCTTTGGAGGGTTTTTATAAACCAAACTGAAACAGAGTTTTTGTATGATATGAGTAATATGTCTATGTTAACTCTGCCCAGAGGGTGCATGTTAATAAAAATAAATCATATAAAGTCCTATCAGGCACACCTGTTATGCCAGAATTGCAAACTATCTGCATGGCTACATACCACAGGAGGTAAATGAGAAATGTATTTGTGACCCTTTAGCTTCTAAACCCGCTCATCTCTCTAACCTGTCATGAAGTCAGTGTCGGGTGCCAGCAGGGAGTCACTGTGGTAGATCTCCTTCAGTGAGGGCCTCCTCAGCAGGTCGTTGGCCGTCTCCTCCATCCCCAGACCCTGGTCCAGCAGCTCCTCCATGTGTGCGTTCTCCTCTGCTGTGCCCGCTGCCATGGCTCTGACGGAGTGTGTCGGGTGTGATCCTGTATGCTCCTACCAAGTCTCCTGTGCTGGGCTAATTCACCTTCCCTAAACCACCAGTGGCCACCACCTCTCGCTTTCCCTCCCTCCCTCTCCCCTGCTGTCCTGTGAGGAGTGTGTGGAGGGTGCGGGGAGAGGGTGATGTCACTCAGAGGACAGATTAAGGACCTGGTAAGCCATCTGAAGCTCAGAGGAGGACAAGACTATGAGAGAGTAGGAGTCCGTAGAGTGTTTGCGAGAATGGTGCAGCGTGTAGACAGGGGTCAGGGAGGCCTCAGACAGGGAAAACATCTTCACATTAAAGGCCCCAAAATAACTTCCTGAAAGATAAGTTGCATAACTCCCATCTGCAAACATACAGCTACTGCCTCAAGGAGGAGACGATGAGTAACAATTACTGACCTGTGTGCTGAGAAAACACACACTCCTGACAAAAACAAAAAAAAACACACAGCAGGGTGGGACCACGCAATTTGCTATTGCACGCAAAGTTGCAGACAAGCACACAATTACACTCCCAAAAAGAGCTTACATCAGGCTGCCATCCGGTGTGGCCAGCCCTGGTGTACCGTAAGGATGATGAGATTCAGAGATTAGGGAGCAGAACTTGATTAATTACAGTCATCAAGAGGACAATAAGCCGGACGTGGTAATTAGACCAACAGAGAAAGACAACAGGAGCAGATGAAAAGCCAGTTAGGCGATTGTGTCGGGGGTCTCCCTCAGTGTAAGCTGGCTTTCTGTCTATTTTGCATTCACTGGATTGATTCTTTCTCTAGCAGATGCTTCTCTTTGCTGATCTGTCGAAGCTTTCAGGCCACATAGCGTAAATCCTCCATTAGACAGAATGTAAAAAAAAAATGCTTTGCATTACATTTCTTTTCCTGATGTTTCACAAAATCATAAATGAGAAATGGTAAAGCATTGCTGACCATAGACCAGTGATCAAATGTAAAGAGAAGCAGGGTTTCGCCTTTCTGTTCCTCTCATTCTCATGTTGTTCTCCTCACATTTCTTTTGTCTTCACACACAGTCACACTTCCTGTTACGTCTGTGTAGATGTGCATGTAAGAGAAACAGAGAGAGACCGTCACTATATGAGTGTTTCATTGTATTGTTGTTTTCCCCAGAATTACAACTACAGTACACTAATGGTTCATAATCCTACTATTATGATTACTGTTGCTATTATTATTGATATGGGACACAACATGCTGTCCAATTTTGGAAGAAAATAAGATACAGTCAGATCTATCTATACTTAATGAGGCTGCAGTAAGTGCATTTGGGATAAAAAAATTAAAAAAACTCAAGTAATAATACAAAAGTAAGCCATTAAAAAAAACTGGTGAACTGGTGACTCTTAAGACTTATTTTATAAAATTGGTTTAAAGGTGATACGTAAAGACAAACTCCAGATCCTGAATGCCAACACAACCCAATCTTACCCACTCCCTCGTTTGAACCCACTGTGTCAGTTCCTATACACTGCCAAGCAGCCAATAATCTTACAGTAGGCTGGCACACCTGAGAGGCCCTGAGGTCAAAGTGTGTTGTTGTTGTTGTTTTATTATCACGAGACACTAATCGACTGCTTTGGCTGCCTGTGTAACAGAAACTAAGGCCCTGTGGTGTGTGTGTGTGTGTGTGTTTGTGTGTGTGTGTGTGTGTTAGATGGACATTCCTAATGCCCTGAGGCCTGAACAGGGATAAAGGCCAAAGACAGATAATGACTGTGCTGACAGAGGACATGTGGGGAGAGGAAAACACAGGAAAGGGACAGGAGAAGGTTGAAAGCTGTCTCCTGCTGAGTTCAAATTATCTGATGACCACGAACCGTATGTCACTTGGTACCTAAATGAAAAGGTCAAAGAAGGCGTGACCCTGACCTGTGACTTCTGTCTCACTGCTGACCTCCTGTGGAGATCGTACAGCACGACAGTTGCTTGCTAGAGGAACTTCCTATTGATCACATGAAGTGAGAACAGCTTCCCATTTTGCACAGTACAATGTCACATAGACTAGAAACAACATAGCTGCAGAGGGTTTGTGCGAGTTAAATGTAATAAATAAAGAGCGTCACACAGAATTTTCACAAAGGACTTAAAATTTATAAATATTCTTTCAATGGAACATTAAATCAGCAGGGATGTTACATGATTCTTCAAAAAAATCCAAGAGATTTTCAGAGAGCATGACAAAGTGACAATAATCTTATACACACATTGCTTCTCTACTCCAAAAATATCTAGATTTTCACTGTATATCCCCCGTTTTTTCCAAATATATCAAAATATATGTTGACAATAATAAGCATCAATACAGACCACACAGAAAGCAGAATCTCATGGGTTGGTCGGGTCCCTTTGTGTTTTTGACTCATGGAGTGAGCACACTTCCTGTGTGGCTTCAGTAAAGGTCACTCGGTGTTTGACCCCTGCCACTGTGGACATCCTACGTACACAGAAACTGACTTCTCCCCCGAGTGCTGGCCCTGCCTTGTCGCCATGGCAACAAAGGATGCAACTGTGTCCGTGCAAAGCTGCTAGGAAATTAAGTCACATGAAAAATAACATACAATCTAGTCCATGCTTTTTTTGCAGGGCTGGCCAGCACTTGGGAGGATGACTCATGACAACTTCCTTACTAAGTTTTCTTCATCTCCTTTTCACTCTCCGTAGCCAAAAGATTAAGGATGCAAGGACAAGAGGACAAGGAGAGGAAGCTGCCAAACAGCGTTGGGATGTGGCCATGAGACTGTTGTGCCCACATAGGATTCCTGCCCTCTAGGGGACAAACACCATCAATGCACATCTGGGAGAAAGGCTACCATGGTCAGCCGGTCTGATGGTGGGAGAAGCTGTTCAGCAAATCCTCAATTTGATCTACTCATTAATTTCCCCTGAGCCCACTGGAAAACCTTGTAGTTTCAATGACTTAAACAAGGGACTGTTCGAAAATTATTGGGATGGGGAGGGGGGCAAATGTTTATATTTTATTTTGTAAAAAAGCAAGGCCCTACACAGCAGTATTAAAACTGCAATACCCACCCCTAAATATTTCAAAATAAAATATTTATGGCAAACACACAAAGTAGGGACTCTACAGTCACTCCCTCTTTTTGAGAGCTGCTCTACGTTTAGGTGCCCGCTCTTTTGGTGCTGACAAGACTTGAGCACAGCAATATTTTCACCCCAGAATGAATGAAAAAAAATATATAATTCTGGGATGAGAAAATGCTCTCCCAACACACAAATAAAAAAATACACAACCCGCCCTCCCTAGTGAATTTCGTACAGTCCCTAATTTCCTAATTTAGAGGAGGGAAGCTGGTCTTAGATCAGCGCCGAGGGGATCTCCTACCTGGAGCTCAGAGGACGTCCTGTCCTGTCTCAGGTGTACAGTTGCCGTCTCTCCCCTAATAGGACGAATCAATAAAAGCTCAGGTGACCATGTTGCCATGGCATTCTCCCAAACGTCACACTTAAGGTCAGTCAGGTTAGGCAGGAGAGCTAGAAGTCGTCTCTTCCCACAGGTCTCAGGTCAGATTCAACTTTTTAAGTATCTCAAAAGGGGAATCGTATCTCAAAAGTCTGCGACTTCTGCTCTCCCATCTGCCAGGGTGTGCTTTGGTCTGGTCTCCACCCCCTGACAACTAAATGATAGAAACTAAACAACATTTACATCTGTCAACAACCGCAATTCAATCATTTCATTTCTAAACTTATAAGTTACAAATAAAACAGAAATCATTTCTATCCTGAAGCACAAAGAAACAGGATATAGTTAATCAATTAGACACAGTATTTCCAAATAAGTTAAATTGAAATCTTAATATATTTTATTGTTTACTCCATTTAAATATTTTTTTTCTTACTTTAAATATAATTATTACAGATCTTGCAAAAATACTACACTGTGCATTGGCTGTCTGCTTGTTTAAAGAGTGCCCGGTGCTTCCTGGGTTCAGATATGTACACTTCATTAGAAATCGCCTGGAAGGGAGTTTCTCACTGCCTATTATCTACAACCTTAGGTCATATATGACGGCATCAAGTCCCTTCATTCTCCTCTTTCTTTCATTTGGTCAAATCTCAATTAACGCTGTGATGATTTCAAACTAATTTGAAATTAAATAAAAAAGAATGCATATTCTTTTCTTGATTTGTTAAGTTCATTTGTCCAAAAATAGTAAGTCTAAAAATATATTGCATATGCCATCTTAGGAAATCGACATAATAAAATATTCTTAATAAGGAGAAATTGTAAAGTAGGAGAATATATATTACCTCTTTGAAGAATCTGGGCGTTAAGAGAAATAAATAAAAAAAACCCAATCATCAGGTTTTTGATTTTGTTTTGGGTTAAGAGTCATGCTGCTCATATAGAGAGAGAAAGTTAAAGATGGCTTTAGAGTGTTACGGCTTATCCAATGTTGAAGAACAGGGCGTCTGCTGTGTAGGAAAGCAATCGGGTACTCTTTAGGTTTTTAAAATAAGGTACACACACTCCGATACTACTCGCTTTTCTGAGTGACAGTACAACACTTGCAGGTTAAAAGGCAATGAATGAGCGTGGTCTGAAATGTACCACAACTCAGTTATGTATCAAATACCCTCCCACACATTCCCACCCACAACCCCCCCCCCAATCCAAATACACATCTAACATGGTGCCATACGTTTGTCCGCACAGCGCATCAGTTGAAGTCTAATCACATTAACAGTGTGGATACTTACATATATATATATACTGTATATTTATATAAGTATGTCAGAGCTGATGGATAAATCAAATGGAATGACTCTAGTATAATTATATATATATGTATATATATATATATATATATATATATATACACATATATATATATATATATATATATATATACACATATATATATATATATATATATATATATATATATATACATATATATATATATCCATGGGATTCAACAGGTTGTGCATCAGGTAACACGATGAACACGCTGGCCGGTGAAAGAATAGAAATATACAGCTTGCACTGACAAAAGCAGCCATGACATCCTTACTGTTTCCTTCTCTACCAAACACACATATATATATATAAATGATACACACTACGTTCCCCCTGGTAAGATATTTGTACTTGGAACAAAAAAAACAAACAAAAAAAAGAGCTGAACACGTTTGTTGTAATTGAGGAATGAATTAGTGCAATATAAGAAGGGAACGAGGGCAGAAGTGCTGACAAGGAGATGAAGTGCGAGGGAGGAGACGGGGACTCTGGCTTGTGTGACATCCTTTGGTTTATCTTCAGGGGGGAGGCGGGAGGAGGGAAGGAAAACTCTGTGAGGATGTAGAATTAGAACTGGTAGAATGGACATTTTCTGGGACATTGCGACGTTTCAGGACGCAACGCGAGCAGCTAGAGTGCAGCAGCAGATCGACGACATGAAAAGTGCACCGTGTTTCCAACCAGTGTAGAGCTGCAACGATGAGTCGATTGATTAGTCGGTCAACTGAAATAATCATAATAATTTGATAATTTAACATTTCGTGGTTCTGGCTTGTCAATTTTCGGTCTTTGTCATACATGATAGTAGACTGAATATCTGTGACAAGGTAATTAAACATGTCACCTTGGGGAAATAATGGCATTTTTCACTTTTTTGTGACATTTTACTGGCAAAACGATTAATCGATAATGAAAATAATCATTAGTTGCAGCCCTAAACCAGTGCATTTTGTCCAGTGATCGTGTCATAGCTGTCAGTCGATCAGTCAGTCAATCAGGCAACAAAATCCCTTCTCTTGGGACTACAGTGCACCTGTTCTACCACTTCCTAGTTGTATGTGGTGAGACTAGCTGCCTAAAGCTCTATCTGCAAGTCATAAGGCAAGTCGAAGGGAACAGCAAAGGTGAAAAAATGTCAGGAAAAACAAACAAAAACACAATGAACGATGACCCTCGCTCAGGAGCGTCTCCACTCCTCAATAAGGGCTCTCGCTATTGGACCCTCAGAAAGAGCCTCTCTAAAACAAAGCTTCTTCAAGCCAGGACTGTGGCTGAGATGAAAGTTAGTTTGAAAATCCACAACGGCTTTTGGCTCGTGTGTGTTTTCATTAATAAAATCAGTTTAGAGCCATTTTTAGTGTTCTGACCCGAAGTTAAAGAGGCCCTGCTCTACTGTGGAGTTTAATAAGGAAGGATCTGTCTCACAAACCCCCTTTCAGGTACAGTATTCTAGTTTGAGCAGAGCATCACGTGAGATGAAAATGTATCTGTCAGTGTCAGGAGAGAGGACGGGGAGAGAGAGAGAGAGAGAGAGAGAGAGAGAGAGAGAGAGAGAGAGAGAGAGAGCTCCACTTCCTCTAAAGCTGCTTGTTTGGTTTGATTGCCTGAAAGCCTCCTAAAAAAACCATCACACATACCCACATTTATCCATTTATCCACACTGACAACACTCGCTCTCCCTTTCACGCACGCAAACACACAACTGAGACAAACTCAAAATCAGGAGAAATAAGACGACACTCTCCATTAGCTGCTCCTTCACCCTGGCTGGTTGAACACCGTTAACATTGAGCTGACAGTGCGGGCTTGTGTTCCCCCAGAAGCATCTTAGTGCCGGACCATTCCTGAGCCATTGGCTTACAAATGGAACAAACATGATTGTTGTGCTAAGATGCTTTGGGGGAAACGTGGTCCTGACAGTAGCCCAGTTCAGCCTGGTGTTCGGCGTTCCTGGCAGGCAAATGGGGGGGGGGCACACAAGCCTCCATGTAACCTCAGAGTTTTGTGGAAGCTGAAAAATCCAAGCTGATGAATGAATTCTCCCTTCCTCGCTCTTCCAAACCAGGAAATATTGGTGCTCTGACTGAGACGGATTCACCGATCACATTGTAACCCCTCTTTAGTCAACTAAAGGGATCTGTGCTTCATAATGTGTCACAAACACTTTTTGCTTCATCTGTCCCTCTCCAAAACCGGCCCCTCCCCCTTCATCCCCCTTTCCCTCTCATCGTGAGCGTCCCCAGCAGAAAAGACAGGGGTGTTCAGTCCTTCAGCACCCCCCCCCCCCACACCTCTATGTAGGAGGGGGGAGCCATGTTATGATTAATTCATGGGTGCGACACCCCCTCTACCCTCTACTGCAGGTTCTTCAGGATGCGTCCATAGCGGAAGTCGTAGACGTGCCGGCAGAGATACACCAGCTCGGGGTCGACGTCTGTGGGCACACAGCGGTGGGAAGGGGGGGCAAAGTCGGGGCGGCAGGGCACCACGCTGGCGCTGCCAGGTGGGGCGCCTTCAGCGCGCCGCTTCACCAAGGCACAAAATCTACACACACACAGAAGGAAAGGTGACACTCTTAGTCTCTACTACCTGCAGAGAAATCAAGTACAAATCAAATACATCTTTATGCTACTGCACCTTCATTTGAAATGAACTCGAAACAGATATTTGCAAACGATGTCTAAGCAAATGTTCACGGGCTGGTGTTCCCTCGAATTCATTAACAGATGCAGTGTCACGCTGTGCGATAAGGAAGTCACAAAAACAGGCTTCCACATATCTCAGAAGCTGAGGTGTTAATTAAAAGGAACAAACCTTTTAAAAAAGACTATAGCTGCGTTGTATTTCTGTGTGTGTGTGTGTGTGTGTACTTACCTACAGTACTGGGCTAGTGGGAGAACGTAGCATCTGTCTTCTATGCAGGCCACACTATTTTCATCCTGATGCCGAGAGGCGAAAATCTCATTCTGAAACCACAGTGGGTGTACAATGTCACATATCGACACAAGCGTCTCCTATTGTGCTGGCTGAAGGCTGAAGAAATGACAACACTTTTCAAACCGTGAGCACAGTAATTGTTCATATGCAATAATATTGTGCCTCTGTGTTTCCACCCTAAGTGTCACCATATACAAAAAATAATCCCGCTCTACTCAACACGTGCTGTAGACATACATTGTGAATAAATACATGAGTAGTCTTTCACTGTTTCGCTTTCTAACTGTGAAATTGCTCTTTTCTGTTGTTCTTTGTTAGTGCAAGACTGTGGTGGTGAAGATATCATCATTTTGGCATTGTGGTTACACTAAAGAGCTAACCAACCATCAACAGTTCCAGGGCTGCTGAGAGAAAGATAATGATGCCTCCAGCAGCAGCGACTGTCTAGACTGCATAGAGAGAAAGTTCTGTTCACCTCCTTCTTGCATATTATTTTTATCATTATGTATATAAGGACACTTCATCATGCATTACCAATTGAACACGAACAAATTATTGATAATCACAAAATGTCTATTATAGCTATATATAAATGACAATACTTGCCCTGATTCCTCCCACATTCAAACACATTATACCAAATTATGGGTTATAATTTGAGAAAGCACAGTATTTGTCTTATAAAGATGGCTGTTAAACTAAAGAATTTAACGTCTTTTCTGTCTGTTTTTTACAACAGTTTAACTTGGCAACTTGAAATTGTTTCTAACACATTATATAAGCAGTATCAACAATAAATGTCGCCACATTCTTAAATAAAATGAATAGAAAATTCTCTGTTCTTTACTCGGGCCTTAAATGCGGCACACTTCATTTGAATTATTACAGTGTGTCTTTATTTTCCCGCTGTGCTCAGTATGGTGGGACTGTCAGTACCTGCATATACTGTACAGCTAATGTCACTATGTTGGCTGCGTCTGGGTAAAATTTGAAATCCCAATATTTTCAGTAAAAAAACCTATGGAGACCCAAAGTGTCCAATATCAAACGATGAAATGTCATTATGAAATACATAATCATGTGACTACATAGAGTCAAAATACATAATTAAACCATGAAAACGTGAAATAATTGAAAAAATTGTTAGAACTCAGATTTTTATTATAGTTTCACGATCCCACTGGCTCTGCCCTGTTTGGTTCGCCTGATAGACTTCGGGAAGAAAAGTAGCATTATGAAATAAAATGGTCATCGGGGGAAAAGGGCAGTGTAAAATAATAATTGCTGGAATTAAATAAAAATAACCTTCAATAAACTCTTACTGTGAAAAAAGTGGGATGAAATGACATTTCATAATAATGAGTTTTAAAACTGGATTGGATTATTTCACAATGTCATGGTAATATTATATATTTTGTCTGTATGTATTCATATGATCAGTTGTAGCGTAATTTCATTATTATAATTATTATTATGAACACTTTGAGACTGCATAAAAATGGGACAGCACTAATTAAATAATTCTATGTTTATAAAAATAATCATATAGTTTTCAGTGAATGTCAAATACTCATCTATGAATTGTACACATTTCCATATCGCACATTAATTTACCTCAGTTATTTTAGTTCGTTTTTAATAGAGGACACACAGTTTTTACTGTTTTCCTGCAGAACTTGAACCACTGGGAAACATTAAATCACTGTTCCAATCCATTCGAGCCTCACCTCACAGTGTGTGCTGGGATCTCGGCCTCCCTGGGTGTGCTCAGGCCGGTAGTACCAGAAAAGACTCATCATCAGCTCTCCTGAGGAGGCAAATTGAAACACACACACACACACACACACACACACACACACACACACACACACACACACACACACAGAGGTACAGGTAAACAATCTCGGCCATATGTCCCTTCGTCCATCTATCCATGCACACAAACCACCAAATCTATCCATGATCTCCCCCTCCTCGTCTCCCTTACCTGTTTTGGGGTCCTCCCAGAGCGCTGATATCTTGGCAACATATGGGAGGGATTTCTTCCTGGGGCCCGATCGCAGCAGCACAGTGTCTCTGACATGTATCACTTCACCGTCTCTCTCGACTCCTTCATAACACTGCCGCAGGGCCGTCTCATCCTCTCCCTGAGACAGACACATACACGTGCACGCACACACACCGACAAGGACAGATATAATTCTCATTATAAAGACAAAAAGGAATCTGTCACATGAAGCTGCGTGGTCAAAACACAATTATCTCCCACCCCCCACAAGAGCTGATTTTTTTTTCTCTCTGCCAGGCAGCTGCGTGGATGCTAAGGTTTTTACTAGCAGGGTATTACCTGGTGGTGGAATACAAGAAAAAAATCTTTACCAGAGAGAGACAAGTAGCTCTCTAATCTTTTGCTCATCTTCACACACAAATAACCTACCGCAATAAAGACCTCCCTCTCTGTGGGCATTCCAACAGGCCGCCAACCGTTGGTGGCACGTCTGCGGCTGACTCTCTTTTGTTTGGCGCTGCCGAGGCTTGGCAAGGGCGACGGCTGTTTCTGGGGCAGCCGTGTGCGGCCCATGGACAGGGAACCGTTGGAGGGCTTGGTGCTCTGTGGGCATTCCCTGGCCAGCTTTAACCTGGCCTGGGGCTGGTCTCGCCCCGACAGGGGGGTCAGCAGGTGGGGTTTAGTCTGGGTGGAAGTGGGCACGCTGGATAGAGGGCAGCTGGACATGGGCAGGGAGGGGGGGGCGAGAAGGGAAGGGCTGTGGTCACCCTGAGGGGAGGAGTAACCCTCTGGAAAAGCAAAGGATGAGAGTAACACTTTTAAATTATAGCACAAGAAATTTGAGCTTAAAGCTAGACTATGTAGCTTTTGAAAGACAAAATAAAACAATCTTCCTCTTACAGATGAAAAGTTGAATTCATAAGCAATAAAATGCACTTGTGATCAGTTCAATACACTCAGTTGTTTTGCTGCTACAGCCTTACTTGGTCTGGTATGACTAGTAGCTAACGGTGGCTAATGTTAGCAAACTTAGGGTCGCACGTTCAGTTGCTGCGGTTCAGGAAAAAGTTACATAAACTTTAAAATTAGAAAATTGCACGGTTCCCCCGTAAATCAGCTTAAAAGCAACCTGCTTCTTTTATCTTATTCATCAGTCCAACTATATATAACACAATTGTTACGGAAACATGTGAGCCTAGAGCGCCTTATCAAGAAACATCCAAGTCAGGGCCTCAAGCTATGGACACTTTCAAAGCTCATACCAACAATTAAAGACAACAGAAAAGACAGAAATGTTCACACTTGTTGGTCCACACAACTAGCTTCAGGCACACATTTAACAACAAAGGACTCTTTAGTTCTGTAGCAATAACTCAACATTGGGATAATGGTTTCTTTCAAAATAACAGCTATACAAAGAGGGCTTAAGATGAGTGAATTGAAGAAGTGGCATAATATTGAACTCAGTCTGCTCCAGATCTACTAAAACAAAATACTAAATGTGGTTCAGACAGCCTCAGTGGTAGTTGGTTAATGTGATATTGACTATTTACTTAACTTACTTACTTCCTTCAATAACTGTCTGGACTTCAAATGATCAACCAAACCTGAGTTTTCTCTCACCTGTTTTGATGCCGTGTGTGCATCCAGTGCATCCTGTGCTGAAAGAACAACCCCTGCTGGTGACAGGAGGCATGGCTCTGTAGGTGTAGCCACTGATCCCGCAGGCGTCACCGTAACAGGGTGAAGTCACCGAGTTGCAGTAGGCGGGGTGGGCCAGCCCTGAGGCGTGGGACACCCGTGGACCCAGCAGCTTGGAGCCAGTCACCCGATTAGGGCATAAACTGGAGGGGGCAAAGTTCAGAGGTCGCGGAGCCAGGCTTGCTGACGTTGTTCCAGTGTGTGTCGGGTGGGCGATGTGGACGTAGTAGCTGGAGAAGCAGTGGTCGGCGGTGCAGAGGCAGGGGTGGGGGCTGAGGGTCAGAGCTGTGTGCGGGTGGGAATGCGTCAGGGACGGTGAGGTTACGAGGCACTCGCGCTTCACAGGGGCCATGGCTGGATTAAGAGGCTGATCGTCTGATTCTCCATAGGGCTGCTGGCCCAGGAAGAAGGCCAAGCGGTGGCAGTATTCCACTGAGCCCTCTGGGGGACAGCAGTAGTATGGGCTCAGTTCGGTCTCCAGCTGCTCTTCCTTCACTTGCTTTAGCGGGTACGCTAGCATGCTTCGTGACTGGTAGCCTGGTTTGGTCAGTCGATGGGTGCAGCTGCCCGTCTCCCACTCCACTTTGGGCTCAAAGTCCGCCTTCTTCTTGCAGGCTGTGCAGCCACTGTGCAGGGGAGAGACCTTTTTCCCCTTCTGCTTTTGGGAGCACCCCTTGTGTTTGAGTTTGACTCTGGAGTGCTGTTTTGGGGTTAAGACCGCAGCAGGAGCCTTGCAGTCTGAGGTGATGGTAGCTGTGGGTGCAGCCTTTACTCTCGGTTTACTGGTAGCAGAGGAGCTGGTTAACTTCAGCAGGGCTGCAGCGTTGAGTCCAGCCAATCTTCTGGGGGTGGGGGCATCCAGACTCTCCTGACTCATCCCCCTGCTCTCTTCTCGCTTGGCTTTGGCCTTCTTGACCCGCTTAGAGCTTTGGCACAGTTCACGTTTGTGAGATGTGGAGGCTTTACTGATGTTCCCTCGTGAAGCCTTCAGACCTCCAGGAACACCACTCCTGGTTGGATCTGTGTCCAGGGATAACCCTCCATTCGTAGGCCCTTCCTGTCTCCTGGCCTGCTTGGCTGCTGGCTGTGGGTCAGTAGCTCTTTCAAGCAGCAGACTGTTCACCGCCTCAGCATTGAGAGAGGCCAGCCTGCGCTTGCGGGGTTGTGGGACATGGATGCTCTCGCCGTGACTCGTGCTGTTTGACTTTGATTTGGCTTTTGGTAACGACTTCACCTCTTTTCTTTCGCTGCTTTTCCCTTTTTTGGGTTTGGGTTTGAGAGACGAATGTCGGCGCACATCCTTTCGCTTCCTGTCTTCAGAACTCTCCTTTTCACGTAGGCTTTCCTCCAATCGAGTAAGGAGGACATGGCAGCTGAGCCCCTCCCCATCTGAAACCCCAGTCCTCCCCCGCAAAGGATACAACTTCCGGTCCCGTTTCTTATCACGCCTCCGGTCGAGTTTTCTGTTCTGATCTGATTTTTCTGTCCTCTCTCTCTTCTCATTCATCCTCTTGGTCATGCCTTTCTTTTGTTTGACAATCTCACTTATCTTCTTTGTCCTTCCGAATCGTAGCGAGCGCTCAGGCCAGGCGCCCCCCATAGTGCCACCATGTGGCCAAAGAGTGGAGTTGTCCCACCACTCAGCACTGCTGTCGCTCTGCCTGAGGAAACCCTTCTGCCTTGCGTGAGTCATCACATGCTTCTCCACGGGGCCTAGAGATAAGAAACCGACAAGTGGTCAGAACTACAGCTTGTCCTAGTTTCACCATGTGCTACTACAATGTTCACAATCAACAGAACACCCAGTAATTTATGCAGTAGTTCAAGTTACTTAAAAAATAAATCTTTTAATTGGATCCATAGAGAGCTGGTTCAGCCCTAAACATGTTGAACATCTTCATAACTTTATCTTGTTTCTTATAATTACACAGAAGACATTAAGATCAGCAGGGCACCACAGTTTTGGCCATGCTTACTGATCAGAACAGGATCAATGCTCAGAGTGGTAGAAGGTGTATTATGAAGCAAGTAGGGATCATTACCATTATTTCAAAACTAGACAAAGCTGGAAGGGCTTTGGTGGTGTGTAAAGCACTGCGGCACAAAGAAAATGAAAACAAGCGAGAGCCAATGAGACACAAGCATAACAAAGATATCGACTCTATTACATAAGCCTTCAGTTTAGATTCAAACACAAAGACAACATCTGATGTAATACATAAAGAAGCTTAATGATGAGCAAATTCAGCTGAATGGTTTGGTGATCAAACTGAGTATATTTTATCATATGGCGAGCTCCAGCTATTGTATGCCTGTTTGAGATCCTGTCATTGGTTTGTGTGTGTGTTTTATGTAGCATAGAAGAAACTGATGCACTCTGTCATTCATTCACCGCTCTTGTCGCCTTATCACCTAGTGTGCACACAGCATGCAAATAACAGCTTGTTAAGGCCAATTGTTTAGTCTGAAGGGAAAATGTCAAAAAAGCCTCACTACAATATTAAGCTCAACTGAGGGAAATATGACAAATAAATAAGACAGCTAAATGCCTGTTTGAACCAGGCAAAATGACTGTCTAGATGTCCATATTATGTAGAGAAATGTATACATATATGACACGACATACTGTAAGTACTCCCTACGCTCATTGTGAAACCAGTTAGCAATTAAACTCAATTAGCAACAAACAGTTGGCTTGGGAGTATTTTTACAAATACTCCCTGAGCTCATTGTGAAATTGCAACATAAACAACCAAAGAATAACTCCCGTATATGTTTAAGCAACTCTTCTTTAAATAATGCATCTATACAGACTGCGCCTTTGCTTAAGTGTTTAGGGAAAAGATAGAACAGTGTATTTTTATACTGCTGCTTCGGTCATAAAGATTCATTGTCTGCCTAATGAGATGGGTAAACTTGTAAAGACTACGATCTGCATTTAAAAAGAAAAAACTCCCGACAGCAAATATAACTATAATTTTTCCATCATTCAACTTTCCTTTTTTCAAACACACAAGAGCTTCATGACCCACACCATTACTTCCCATAATTATCTATAATCGGTTAATGGATTTCCCTCTTACAGAGGAACTACACACTACATTTTCTTTTTCCCACTGTACACGTCATCACATTCTTGTTAGCATATGATGTTAATATAGGTGATTTTTCAACAAATTGTGTGGGTGTAAAAATGTGTCTGTGTATGTGTCTGCTTGGATTTGAAAGTTTGGTTCAGCCGAATTCTGTGAAATAGGCGTTCACGCCGAGGTCTATAACGTCTGTTGTTGTCCACCAGACTCCCTGAGCGGTGGTCAGTCAGACTCGCTCGTGTCCCTTGACCCTCTGCGTCACACACTACGTGAGGGATGGTTCTAGCTGAATTTGAGGGTGTAGTTACCTTTTAAAGACTATGGACATGCATATTTACAGTGTGCGTGTCTCTCTATTCTCTTCATGTTAAATGAGTGGAAAGAGACTGACTTTGTGAATTTAAAGTCTTTAAATAAGCTTTGTATCATAGCAATTGCATAGCTATCAATTCATCACCAGAGGAAGCAGTCATCCAAAGTTGTATCACAGTAAGCTTTTTAATGCTTTCCAGTTCATTCTGTATGGAGCTGTGCTTCAAGAATTGCAGGCCAGGGCGTCTGTTCAGACTAGCATGGCTACGTGAGGCCTGATGGTTGATGCAGATTTCTCTGTAGTGTGAACTCATTGAAGACTGGAGATTTTGGCCCAACCGACGACTCATTTACAAACATTTTTCAAACATGTTGGATTCTGTCGGCCCCAATCTGACTGGGCTTGTGCAGCGTGAAGGCGGTCCAAGGCTGAAATGTCAAGAGTGATCCTGGCAATAGCCGATACGAGTTTAGCTCCAGGGGTTAACGAAAATTAAGTGCAACTCCCTGAACTACAACCCCCATTCCCATAGAGTTTCAAAGGAAATTACAGAATTTCATGGAAACACTTGCGATTTAAATGTAACAAAAAGTCTCTGGAGCAATGGCCGCATGTTAATGACTGACAACATCAGGTAGTGTGTGCGATCCCTCATCTTCCGTCTTTGCCCTGTCACAGGGCGGCTAACTCCAGGCTCTGCTTCTCAGACAAGATGTAATCTGTTTTGCAGTGTGACCTTGCCGGCTGAGACTGAAATTCAATACCAGAATGACATACTTCAACCCTAAAATTCAGGTGTTTAACTTCATATTTAACTCTGAATTCAAGAAAGGCTACTGGCAGATGAATGCTCTAAATTACCTCAATAATACCTCAAAGTCTGCACTTGTTTGTTAATTTAAAGCCAGTCTTTCACGGCAATCCAATAACCTTGATACTGAGCTTTTATCGTGATCTCTTTTAAACCATGAAGACAATTTCCCGCCAGCAGTTGTGGGTCACTGCTGAGAAGTGTAGGTGGGGAAACACTGCAGGGAACAACCTGTGAGATATTATCTCATGTGGCAACGTTCTGGCCAAACGGCAATTTGGCTCTTTAAACACAGTTAGCCCTGGTGATCCTCAGGAAGTAATCTCACATTTATGGGGAGATCAATGACCCTGCGCTCTGTCTCTAATTGGTTAAAAAACAGATCATCAGCTCCTTTCAGAGCATCAAACACACAGGGCACACCAGGATACTTTTTTATGATAAAATATATTGATGTGCAAGATCTCCCAAGACTCTTGAGACAATGCGTGTAAATCAGCAGCCCATATGGGTTTAAATAATGCTTCAACAGAATCAGGACACACAAACTGACTAATGCAATTCAATAATTATAGATAGACTTCATTAATCTCTTTGTATACTGTGAAATTGCAGGTACAGCTAAAGCAACCATCAACTATAATGTTTCAGTCCAATACAAGTTTCATGCACTTCCCTCCCAATTAAACTATAAGCATTGCTATAAATATTAATATTACAATAGTTCATCTAAAATATCTAATCCAGCACAGCAGACAAAACACCAAAACACAGTAAGTTACTATTGAGCACAAAAGTTCAATACTAAATCCTGTATTATATCAATACAGTGGTGATAAGACATGAAACTGCTACAGAATATACACTCAAACACTGAAGATAATAATACCACACACACAGACTGGAGTTCTGACATTGAGTCAGAATATTACATGAACATATATTTATAATAAAAGCCCAATGTGTCCCAAGATTATTAAAAGGAGAACTAAGGAGAACCAAATCTGTTACAGAATGTTTATCTCTACGGTATCACTTGATTTAGCTTTTATAAACAGTATTAATAAATTGTTCATAACAGACTGTAATGTAGTTGTAAACAGATAGGAGGACATTGCAATTGATTGTTTATGTCTTTGTTAACAACTATGACACCTCATTAATTATCCACAACTGAATGTCTTCAGTAGTTTCAAATACCTTTATAATCTTGCCTGTGAAACGATTGTAATTTTACTACATAGTTTCACTTTACTTCAGGTCCCTTTTCAAGGTGATAAATACTTTGTAGGTTAGGGTTTATGATTATAACGTTATACTGTGTTATCAAGCACTCACTCACTGTTTATAGACCAGTGATGAATGCTGATATGTAGTTGTTAACAAAGGCATTCATAAAACAGTTATAAATGTCCTTAGGTCTGTTTATACAACTACACTATAGTGTGTTATAAACCATGTATTAATTGTTTATATACTGCTTATAAATGCATCATATTTTATTTTATAAATAAGCAGCATAACTTATATATTTTTTGGACCCTCCCTCTGACTTACAGAAAAACTGAAATTTGAAAAACTGAATTTATGGCAAACATTGAAAATACAGCCACTCTCAACACTCAGGCCTCCACACAGGCACCAAATGAGTGAACTCTGGTGGTGCTGATGGACTTTAGCACTGCACTGCTGTGCAGTTTCGCTGCACAATGAATGTGAAATGTTTAAACACTCCCCGATCGGCTAATAAATAAACACTACCCTCCCTTGACCAAAAATTAAAAAATACATACCCCTGACTGCCCCCCCCCCCAAATAATTTTCATACAGTTCCTAATTTGTAGATTCTGCTCGTGGTGTAATACCTCTTTGAGCCTAAAATTCTTCAATTAAGACAAATCTGAGGCAAACAAATCACTTTTTCGTGGAACTGCTCACAACTTATGTCCGCTCTAAGACCATAACTTATGATAAGGGGTCAGAAGTAGGACCGGCTTCATTTTAAAAAGGCGTCACTGAGCCAAAAAGGTTCATAAACCACTACATTATCCAACCAATAAGCAACATGCAGCACACCTTGCGGAAAGCAACTCCAACTCTGCTCCAGATCACTTAGTAACACAATCACAAAGGACTCATCAGCCAATAAATACACCTGTAATTAATAACACATCATCCTCTTGGTTATTTAAATGTTTCTCCTTTCAACTTTAAGGCAGAGCCAGAACACATCAAAAATGAATAACCAGCAGGGTAACGTGGCCCATTCGGATCACATTGAGAAGGCTCTTATTTTACATTTTCCATGTCACAGGTGGTGGTGGCAGGCAGTTACGAGCACGAGGCGCTGGCATGTTGAGGTTTATCAAGAAAGATAATAAAAAAAAGACCAGAAGAATTTGAAACATTAGGTCACTGGGTTTTTCTTCTTTTTCCTCCAAGACTTGCACCGCAGCCTTGAGCTTGATCTACACCACCATCCGCCAAGATGTCGAGGAAGCTTTGCATACATGTATACAACACCCGTAAATATATACGTGGAGTGGCCGAGGGATACAGTAGGATGGGATACAGTACAGCTTGACGTAGCTTGCCCATCTGAAGTAGCCAGCCAGGCTCTAAATATGGGCTGGAGAGAGGGGGGGGGGGGGGGGCTACCCGAATACACACATACACACCAAGCAAAATAAAGGGCAGGCTCCTGATCATATTTTCTAACCGGATTCCTCGTTACCGACACGGCGGCTGTTGTGATCACAGTCCCCCGGCTGAGACCTGCGAGGATATGGCACGTATAGCAGCAGCCCCGTGTATCGCTTCTGGTGCACGAGAGCGAGGAAAAAAATGGGTTCCTGCGCTCCTCTCTGGACGGCTGGCCAGTCGGAACAACTTCAAACATTCAGGGCGAAATAGCAACAAAAAAAATCGAGGTGGTAACTTACGGCTCGCCGACACGCTTCCTCCTGCCAGCCGGGAAACGTCGAACAAAATCTGCGGGTAAAAAGAGGGGGGGTGGTGGTGCTGGTGGTGGTGGGAGGGAGAGAGAGACAGAGAGAGAGAGCCGCCGGACTGGTGCGATGGCAGAGCTCCGTAAACTGGGAGAGCTGGGGAGGAGTGGAGAGAGGACGGTCGGTGGCGCTGCCTGCGAGATGTGTGTGTGTGTGTGTGTGCGTGTATATACGTGTGTGTGTGTGTGTGTGTGTGTGTGTGTGCTCTTCCTGGTTTGGCTTCCACCGATTTGCAGAAAACTTTATCTGAACCAATTGACACCCACGTCCTCCAATGACGGACAAACAGCTGTTTATTGTGAAGAAACTAAATATTTGCAGTATCAGAGGCAACTTGCTTCCACTACATTAAAACACGGCGTCTACATCATGGGCGATGGACGTTTCTGCCCCCCCCCCGCAACACACACAGACACACAGACACTACAACGACAGACAGCCTCACCCTGTCATTTGTCGTGACCAAACCACGACCAGTCAACCACCACGAGACTGTTAAAAGCACGTCTAGAGAAACTCACACGAAGAAAGGTGAAAAAGGAGGACGACATTTAAAACGATATCAACCGTGTCCCATGTGGAGCACGTGAGATATGGGTTTTAATGCTTCCCATTTAACAAAGTTCTCATGCGTTATAAAAAGATCTCACTTTATCAGCCTGACCTGTATACTAGTGTGGGACCCATGTAAGTAAATGTGCTTTCAAGGGTGTAAATCATAAACTAACTTTTCTAAATGTAGTCAGAGCACCTTCATTTTTATCTATCTGGGATTGGAAATGAGGTGAACCAATTAGACTACAGATCAACCACCAACATGCGCTAACCAACAAGCTAACTCCATTGAGCATTGTTGGGGTGTGTTGTCTAACTATAGCTCATATACTGACAGTGGCAGAGGAGAGTATTTACACTCTTTACGTCAGTAAAAGTAGTTATACCGCACTATAAAAATACTTAGCACAAAAGCCCAGCATAAAAAATGTTACTTTTGTCAGATATGTCAGTATCCAAACTGAAGTGCTCATTATGCATTTTATTAAGCAGCAGTTTAGTGTTGTAGATGGTGTAAGTGGAGCTAATTCTAACTACCTTGTGTAGCAGAAACAATCATATTTTCAATATAAGAGCTGTAGCAAGGATTTTTTAAAATTCAGTTTTAATTTCCAACACAGGAGTCTAAACGCTGTTTCAAAGCCTTGCTAATGTGTTGTGGTGTGGATATTCTGAATCCTTTTTATTTATCTTGTCAAATAAGTCACATTTGAATACATTCAGTTTAATCTATGTAGAAAATGCCCACATTGTGTACATTTTTAAATTGTGGAGTGTAAACTTGGAGCCAAGTTTGAAAAATTACTCAGGTTTGCAAAAGTGTAATCTATTACATGTCATATAAACTGCCTGTTGACAGTAGACTGAGGATGAGTGATGAGGATCTGGAGCACATATCTAATCTAAAACCTGTTTTTAATTGCAAGAAATGGTGGTGAAAGTCAGGGAAGCTGAAAGAGCTGAATTATACACTTAGTTCAATGAAAGACTTGAATACACAGCCATTACATAAATTCAACCCCTTCAAAAAGGTGCCCGTTAAAGACCGAGCCTTTTAGCAACTCAACTGATCACATTGTGTAATGTCAAATAATCAATCGCTCCACTTTTTAGGGAAGCTGATCCAATCAGTTCTACTGTTACTAATCTACTTATTATTTGTCTTAGAAAACAAGTTACATTTTCTAACCTCCACCTGTGGATGTGATGTAGATTTGATTAGAGAACAGTTTCGATAAATCCACCGGGGTGAAACAGGCAGGGTCACTGACCGTGTGGCTAACAAAGAAATACATTTCTTTGTCTAAAGTTACACTCAACCCCAACAAAGTAAGAGTAATGAGTAAATGAGTAACAAACAATCACTTCCTCTAGACTGTCTGACTGTGGCCAGCTTTGCTTCATGTAGGTTACAGTGGATTCATACAGTGAACAGCATATAGATAGTATGGAAACCTTTGCAGTATTTTCTCATACCACTCCTTTTCTACACATCCTTACGCTCAGCATGTTTATAACAATCATATTCCCAGTATCCACAGGCAGTGCTTCAGATTAAATGACTCTGCAGTACTTGATTTACTATTTAATGCCAATATTCAGCGCCATTGCAAGAACTTGTGGTGTCCAAAGGAAAGGTAAAAGGTGTGAAGGTAATATGTTCAACTCGTGCCCCATTTCAGATGTTGGCTTTTTAATATATTTAAAGCTGTAATAATTCTCTTTAACATATTTTTTTAACAGAGATGCTAACAGTGACAAACTGAGCTCCACTACCTGCAGCTATCACAATTGTACTCAGACATATATTTAAAAAACACTAGGATAATTCACTTTCATTTATCAGCCTAAGAACATTAAAAAAACGTAATATTCCTTTCTTCTATGTGTTATGAATGGCACTGATTATTAATTCCTTATTATGTTAGATTCATTATTATATATTTTTGTATGGATGGTTTCTCACAAAGAAAAGCGGAGACGGTCACAGACATGGACAGATCACAGAGAGTGACATACAGAGACAATCAAACCTCTTGTCCACGCATTCATATCTGAATGGATCTGAGTGCTGAGCTGCCTCAAAGGACGACACACACTTAGTCTCAGTTCGGCTTGTTCGGTAACTAATATTCGTCATTCACTTTCCTGTTTCATACCGAGACATGAAAGCATCAGACTCACTGTGAACGTAGAGCATGGCAGGGCATTGAAAATTAATTCAATAATCAGGGCAGAGCTTCTATAGTTAAAGGGCCACCATTGGTTCATTATGAAAGTAAACATATATCGCCATGAAAGGACAAAGCTGCGCATATTAAGATTTCCTGTTATTCACAAGGTCAGCTCTGGCTAGCTTTTGTTATAGAACCGTGTAAACTGTGAGGCTGATTCATTTCAGAAAAGTAAACTTGTGCAAACCTGGTGTGTAGGTACAGGGTTTCCTCAGGACAATGACAGCTAATGAACATAAACAAGCCTCTTCTAATGAAACCAAGCAACCGTTACACTAATCTCGCCTCTCATCAGAAGGTGCTCCTGTATGGAACTGCTCTAATGACAGCCAGCGTAAACACACGCGGATGCACCACATATTTGACTAAGTGTAACACTCACATGAAATGAAACTTACTTTAGAGACTTTAAATGGGGTTATGTTGTATATCTTTGTGGCATTGCAGGTAAAGGAAAAAGCCAAGTTAGTCAGTAGTGGATCATTAGTAGAGGTGTACAAGAGCAATAGGCTTTATCGTATTGTATCCTTCAATGAGAGTCTTAAGTCAGTACATCATTTAGTTCAAAATCTGATAAACAATACAACGCAATACATTACACCTAATTGCAGTGATGGAAGAAGTACTCAAAACCTTTACTTAAGGAAAAGTACCACTACAACAATGTAAAAATATCCCATTACAAGTAAAAGTCCTGTATTCAAAAAGTAAAAGTACTCTGCCCCTGTGACCGATAGTGCATTATTAGATTGTTAATCAGGCTCTTTGAAGCTGGTTGAGGTGGAGCTTGTTTCAACTATTTTCTATATAGTTCGTTTTCACCAGTGGTTCCAAATGTAGGAGTCGGGCCCCCTCCAAAGGATCACACTATAAATCTGAGGAGTCATTTTTCTCCAATCTTTGCTTTTTGCTAAATAGTGGCTCATTTTACCTCTTTGGGCCTCAAAAAGTTATTTAAATTAAACCGTCTAAGAGGTTTAGAGGGGAAATGTCTCTTTGGTGGAAACTGCTGACACTTCATAGACATCTGAAACCTGTAACAAGGTGCCCCAAATAGACAGTTTTTTATTTTGTAAGGAGTTTCATATTGTATTTTATGCTTATCATATGTTTTTATGTAGAGTACATAGAGTGTTTTTAAAAACTAACTAGTAACTACAGCTGTCAGATAAATGTAGTGAGGTAAAAAGTACAATATTTCCCTGTGAAATGTAGTGGAGTAGCGTAAAATAAAAATACTCAAGTAAAGAAGTGTACTTAAGAAATACCATCAATGCTGTGGTATTTCTGGTATTTCTGTTGAAGAAATTGCAGAAAGTAAAATTAAGGCCATAGTATTGTTAATGATTAGCACAATTAGCAATAAAATAAATGAAAATAAGCATAAGCATAGACCGTTTTAATATCCAAAATATACCACTAATCCAAAAAGGGTTCTAGTGGCTTGTATTTCATTGATGACTGCCTTCACAGTAATGGCTCAGATATTAGTCCAGCATGGCTATTTAATGACGGGTCTAGGTGTGAGTCATTAAAACACTTCTATATTAAGTTTGATGACATTTATGATAGTTTAGTGAGGTGGGTGTGGTCTGCTGGATCAGAGAGGAAATGTAATAAAGAGGTGCTGCCTGGTGAAGTATAAGTCTGCTCAAGAAACTTAATTAATGTTCAACTACAACAAACTGTGTGTCAGAGAGTGGCCTCGGACATCGGTTTCTTCATTTACACTGAGAGACAGTCTTAGGCCAGTCATTTATGAGTGTGTGAGGCTATTGGTGATTATTATTATTATAACATAAAAAGAAGCCTTAATGGGTAGGAACGTCTCCTTTAACTGAGCCACTAAAAACTGCACCTCCTCTGACATTTAGCCAAAATGTTATTATTATTGAGGTACTTGCTCATAACTTGAGTATTCCCATTGTATGCTACTTTACACCTCTACTCCATTTAATTTCAGAGGGTATTTTGTACCTCACAACATTTATTTGACAGCTAGTTAATACACTGTAAATAATTTGTTCCCTTGCTGCTTTAAAAATGTGACTTAACTTAGGCTGATTCATTAGTTCAAAGTCATCTTGTGAGTTTTGGAAACGTAAAACCAACTGAGTTAAGAGAGAGAACAAGTTCAACAAACCTAAGATTTATATATATATATATATATATATATATATATGCTTGATGATGATGATGACGGTGAAAGCTGGAGAGAGACAGGAAAGGCAGAGGAGGATGACATGCAGCAAAGAGCCACTGTGGTAAGGACTCAGCTTTGATATGGTGCACTCTACCAGGTGAGCTAACGGGGCACCCCCAAACTCAAGATATCAAGTTGATATCATATAGGTTTGTCAGTCAAACTGACAAACGTTATAGACAGATATGCTTTCCATTTCCATTTTCCCAGTTTGAAGAGTCGGTTCTTTATTTGACATGAAGACTTTACAGCTGCAGCTGCTCCTGTTGGAGCCCCTTTGTACCAGAGTCAGTGCAAAAGCAAACATCTATCCAGTTTATTTCGCATAAAGATTCAGTCCAAAGTCCAAAAAACGAATACAAATTTGTGTAGCAGGACTTTTCTGCTTTTCTTCGTTCCTACTTCATTAATCATCTCATGACCCCTAGGTTGGGAACCTCTAAGGTAGCTAACTATATCAAAAAATCTGAAAATCAAGCTCCACCTCAACCAGCCACAACAATAAAATGCTGCTAAAACATTGATATATCCGCATTCAATCTAATAATTTAATAAATAATAATATATAATCACATGGGCCGTTTTCTGCAGAAGGAGTACTCTGTACTTTTGCTTACGTAGAAGTTTGATTGCAGCACCTTTACATGTAATGGAGTATTCAAAATACTGTATTTTACATTGTGGCATTGGTACTTTTACGTAAGTTAAGGATCTGAATACTCCTTCCTCCACTGCTGATCAAATATTTAAACACAGGTTTGTGACGTACTATTGAAAGTGCATGAATAGCAAGCACCAAAATGGCACGTGCCCCTATTGTGTAATCAATGTATTGAGTTAAGGTGAAGAGTAAAATAAAAAGTACAGGATTTGGAATTAAACAATTATGACATTTAACAACAACAAAGTTTCCAGTCAGTATTAAACTGTACAAACAGGAAATTGTCATCACACAGGCATTCCTTATGCATAGCCTCATTAACTGTGTAGTTTAATAGGCTACTATTAAAGTGCTGAGATATTTACACCTGACTGATTTCATGTGTGTGTATAAGTGTTAATTCCATGCTTCATTATAATAAGGCCAAAGAGAAAACTGATGAAAGGAATCCCTTCTAATTATTTACTCACTAAGACCCCTCTGTTGCCACTTTGCCCTCAAACAGCTCTCACGTGCTGAAGATCATTCACTGACAGCTCAAGCCACTATGATGTCATAACAGCATCATCCCTCATGAGCTCATTGCTTTTATGGCCTAATTGGCAAACGGTGATGTGGGCCAATTGCTGTGGCATTTGTGAAGCCTCTTCATTTGCCTCGTTTACCTGAGCAGAGCAACACGCTGGATTAAACCAATGGCTGCTCTTCCAATTATCTCTCTCAGTTTACAGGTTTGTTTATTTGCACTCGACCCAAAGTAGCCCGATAAAGGCCCAACGCGAGTCACACGCTGAGAGCAAATCATAACCCCCTAAGAAATGCCTCAGCTGAACGTACCATAAAGTTAGTAACCCCCCCCACACACACACAGCCTTCACACCAACACCCCCCCCCCCCACACACACACACACACACCAGCACACCCCCACCCCCCCACACACACACACTGTGGGACTGATATCCAGGTGAACACACCGCGCATCCATGCAGCCAATCATAATATTAGTGAGCTCACGGGATACTGTGTCCCTATCATTGACCTTGTTTCAGTCTATTCCGCGGACAAAGCACTATTATCGCTTTGGCATTACACTTTGGTGGCTGCTGCTGGTGCTGGTGGTGGCGGAGGAGGGGAAGGGGGGGGGCTATGATAACACACACTGCACGGCCAGTCGGACTGAGTACCACTCCCTGGGAATCTCCTTCATCATCATGGCCATTATCTGCCTGTGCAACGTCCTCCAGACATGACTAAAAAAGCACACACAAAAGAGGAAAGCTGGCCGTGCAACCCCTGCTCCGCCTGAATAAAAAAAAAGACAAGAAAAGAAAGAAAGCTCAATGAGAAGAGATAATGTGGAGCAGCCGCTACTTACCGTACCGTAGCTGTGTGTGTGTGGCAGGCACTATCTCGTCTAATTTTCAATGGTTGTGAGGAGCCAGTCGGGGCACCTTGTTTTCCAAATGGCTAGGTAAGGCAAGTCAGCCTCGTCCGACTGGTTAACCGATGCAGCTCAACTCGAGGAAATAAACACGAATGTCGCCGATGTTTCGCTACTCCACTCGAGGGAACCCCTTTAAAAAAAAAAAGAAAATCGATGCGAGGAGAGAGGAGAGACAGAGCAAACAACTCTCTTCTCGTAAGAAGAGGCAACACTCCTCTCCGAGACGAGCAGGGTTTTTTTTGCTCAGGATGTTTTTTTTTCTATCCCATCCGCTCCTCCAACAGCGCCGACACGGCTGCGAAACCTTGAGTGACGCTTCTGGAGACACAGTCGGCAGCCCGCGCACACGTCGCTTATATCCGTCACTTGGCATTAACACTGTACGCAGCTTTCAGTTTGCGCACCAGTCGGTGTGTTGCTGCCGAACAACAACTAGCAGCACAACATGACTGACTGGCTGGCTGCAGCGCTGACAGGCGGGGTGGGCCGGGCCCCCCTCTCCTGCCACGCGAAGTGAAGAAATCCTCAGCAGAAGTCTCTCCAGTCTCGTCCGAAATGACAGACGAGGCTACATAAAAAAACATGTTTTACATAACAACAACAAGAAGAAGAACATCCTCATCCTACTTCTGTGCTGGAGCATGTGATGGCAACATGGTGAGTCTTTTAAAGGGGTATCAACGCGCAACTGCAGCCAAGGGTTGCCTCTTTGGATCCACCCCGTTAACTTTCTTGGAGGGATGCGCTGTGGCATTAAGTGGACGCGGTGATGACTGTCAGGCAACCTGGAAGCACCTGTGTACAAACCAGCGTGGGATTCAGAGCCAGGAAAACCTCTCCTGTGGTGGGCTGCATGCCAAGGGTTGCAAGTATGGGTCCGGCCCAAATTATATTCCCAATTAAACTGAACATAATTGTGTATGTTTTCCGTATAATTACACATGACTCTCAAGGCATAAGCCAGGACTTAATGGAGACTCCACTTTGACAAGAAATGGACACTTTCCATGCTTGCTCATGAAAAGTGGGCAACTGCCTCTGGGCCCCAGACCCCATGTGATTTTAATAATCTTTAATAAATTTTTGTGGTGCATATTCCTAGCACCACAAAAATGGAATTTAAACTAAGGAGAGTCCTGGATTTGTGGTGCTGCATTATTACCTAATCTTATGTCCCTGTCTTCTGTCCCTGGCTTGTAGACAGGCTTCTGTCTTCAAAATCTATTTCAAGACTTTACTTGTGTTCATATTGTGCTCATGGAGCATATTCTTAAATGTAGTTGTGTCTAATCAAAATGGCCTAAAACACACAGACAGCCTAGGACCAGATAGTTTTTAGTTTTTCAGCAGTCAGTCTCTGGCTCTTCAGGATAAAATGAAGCGTGCAAAGGGCGGTGGGAGGGCGCTGTGATGTCTTCATTGTCCGCTCCCCCATAGAAAATTAACTTTTCCCTTGCCAATGTTGTATGAGTGGTTCTCTCAAAGTCTGTTGTTTCCAAAATAAAAATAAAATATCTATATATATATATTTTTTGAACTAAGTCAAAGCTTTTCACTTGGGTAACAAAGGTTTGTCTGTCGCTGTGCGAGTGGTGGAAAAAGTAGAGGTCTGAAACCACAGGACAGGATTTTTTTCCTCTCACACTCCAAATCAACCATGCATTTCAGTTTTTCAGTCTCCTCTATAAACTCCATTTCACACCCTTAATTAACTCCACAGACAAGTGATTTTTAAACAGCTAACAGTTCACCATGAATGTCGAACACAATTTATTTTGACAAACTGGTAATTAAATGTAATCCTTTCACCAAGTAACAGCAGCTTAACAAAGTGATTGTCGAGTGATGCGTTGTGATTGCTGCAGCTCCCGCATATTAACATTTAGATGACATTTTGTTGTAGCCGAGGTGCCGTGGCTCAAGTCCAAGTTGAGTCCTAAGTCCCAATTTCTCCAAGTCCAACTCTCCACTTCCATACAAGAATTTAATAAAGAGAACATTTAAGAATGACATACAGAATAGGCAGGAGACATTTTGACTTGTCACAGTAGGAAAAGCACACATGTTAATAATAACATTAATGATGGCTCTGTTCTTTTCAAGTGCCATTTATTTTATTATTTACACCCCTGATTTTTCAACTGTGACATGTCAAAATGTCTTCCGTGAAAAGGGATTATTTCATTTTTCGGGATACTTAACATCATGTACCTGTAACTCAACCAATCAAAACTAAGGACTGAATTTTGTTTACAAATGTCATTTCCGCATAGGTGTGTTCATATTTTGTTCCACACATCGCAAATACAAATCTAATGCTTTAAGCATGTTCAGCCCCTCGGACTCACTCATCCCACATGTCTGCTGCATCAGCTGTAGAAACAGATCATTATGTGATCTCCAATGAAGCGTCCATTTCTCCTGTCCCTTCCTCAGTGTCACTGCTCTCAGGCAGCTTTTACATTTTTACAAGCCCTCGCACCCACGCAGGTGTTTTCACTTATTCTGATTAGATTCTCTGCTCAGGTTGAAGTCGGGCGAAGTGACGATGGAATTACATGAGGTCACCAAACTACATGATCCAATAAGAATGACACAAGTGTAATTTTCCCACCCAGCAGTTGCCACAAAACTAGTAGGAGGGTCAGAGAGGTGTCAATCCATCACAGGCTGTACCCGCCCACCTGAGAAGAGGTCCAATCAGGCAATAAGTGGCAATAGCTGTGTGGGTGAACCATAGGTGTGTAGGGCCTTTAAGTACATTTTATTAGCCACACTAGCAGCATGGCAATGTCAGTAGGTTGATCAGTCATTTCTCAACAAATTCTGTTCACACATCCATGGTCCCCAAAGGATGACTTCTCCTGATTATGGTAATACCCTGACTTTTTCTCTGGCGCCACCATGAGGTTGACATTTGTGGTTTTGAATCTCGACAACTATTGAGTGGATTGCCATGAAATTTGGTGAATACAATCAAGCCCCCCTCAGGATGAATTGTAACAACCTTAAAATTCATTAGCTGCAACATCAGAATCAAAATTGTAATTAGTTCCGTACTTTGGTTTGTGACCAAATACCTGCAAAACTATTGTCATTCATTCCCATGAGCCTCAGCTAACATGCTAACATGATAAATTAAGATGGTCAACATGGTGAACATTATACCTGCTTCTGAGCATTAGCATGTTAGCATTGCCATTGTGCGCATGTTAGCATTTGGCTCAAAGCATTGCTGTGCCTATAGCTTCACAAAGTTGTTAGCATGGCTGTGGTTTATGTGCTAACGCCTAAAATCATTTTTTGTGGTGCAAACCCAAAGCTAAAATCTATGTCATTTCAGTCTAATTAGGGGGGTTATAGCTGGGGTTTTCCACAAGACACAGTCCAGTGAGTGTGTATACAAAATAAGGAAGGCATCAGATTGTGATTAGTGGAAACCCCCAACTATATCTCACCGTATTAGACCGAAACAGCAATGATTTTACATTAGGTTGGAGTCACAATAAAAAAGAATCACATATAAAACACAAGCCTGGCAGCAATCAAATTTACTATGTTGCACAGTAATGGAAAGAAATAATAAAATCACTCGTAAATGACAGAAATGATCAGGTCTCTGAATGATAATTATTGGATGGTGAGAAAGGACTACAACTTCCTAAGCTGTCCAGGCTCATTACGCAACACTTAGTTTACCCATTTACTGCCAGTGTAGGGCTTATTCTTAATTACACACACACACACACTGGGATTCACAATTAAGCTGAATCAGGATGCAGGGCTTGATTGAAGAGAACGTCTGCTAACTAGACAGCGCACTAAGAGAGGAAAAGAGACAAGCTGGAACATGAACTGGTCCTGTGTGAACAGCAGGGTCCAGAAGCTCCCGTCCCATTATGTCTTCTTTTCTGTTTGTCCACCTCCACACGCACACAGACCCTGACACATATTCTCTATGTTGATATTTCAATTATTTACATTAAAAGTTAACTACCCTGGTTAAGTGAAAGAGATAAGATAGTAAAATATTTTGTCCTTTTACTGGTTTGCCAAAAAGACCACATTTGCAAGGACTTCTCTCAGATTCTCAGTACGCAAGTAACAGGAAGTTTCCACCAGTACGTTGTGTTTAGAGACACAACTGAAAATAATACTGGTAAATTATGAAACCACTGCTGAGTTTCTAAAGGTCAAAAGCTCACGGCCATTTATATCACTGTTATTTCTATTTCAATATCACAATTACATGTCTTTTAATTTCCTGAAGCGGTAACAAGAGCTTTGACATATCCCCTCAAAGTTTTTTAAACCTCTAATTAATGGGTGGAGAAACATTACTTGCTAACAAATGGGCGATAGGGGAGATGTTAAGAAAGACGCCATTTAGTTGATTTTTTGATGTGTCATAGCAGTGTATTGTAAGTCAAAATATTGCATGCCAATTAGACCTCTTGCAGGAATTGTATTTGGTGGTGTCAGCCAGTGGGGAGACATGTCACTGCTTTAAATCAGACCCATGTGCTGGTCTCAAGATGAAGCTCAGAGGTAAAACTTTAATGATTCCCAGCCTTCGATGTTTCCAGCATCCTCTTGTTTGTCTTTCTCTATAATGAGCACAGCCAATCACCAATCTACATTCTTGCCACCTTTGAGAACTTGACAACAAGGGTGTGTGGTCGGTGGTGCTGCAACTTCGTTCCATGCTGGAAAGTCATATCTCTGCCTACTTCTGTGGCAAGAAGCAAGATATTTCGTGTGATCCAGCTTGTTTACAATAATGATTGGTTTCTCTGTCAACCTGCTGGGCTTAAGGATCTTTGTTTCTTGCATAGGACTTGTGGGTAATGTATTCCTTATCCTCTCCATCATTCAGACCAAGTTCTCCCGCGTTAAATCCTTTGAGTTGTTTCTCTTGGGACTGGCTGTGTCTAACTTGGAGGAAATTCTCATCGTGAACATCTATGACATTATTATCCTCCGGACTTCCTCCACCGCCACTGATACTTGGTCGTGTCGCACACTCAAGTTCCTGACTGTGTTTGGGGAAATTACCAGCATCCTCTTCACCGTCCTCATCAGCATCTTCCGCTACCAGAAGCTGAGAGATGCCTACAAGAGGGTCAACCTCCCAATCTACCTGGACAGCCTCAGGTCAGCCTGGATGGTGAGTGGGGTTTGCGTGATATTCTCCACACTACTGAGTCTCCCCGTTTATGTCATAAGCCTTGAAGGCCTTGCGGAAAACGGTACAAGAAGCAACAGTGGCTGCCCTCCAGACTTCTTTCAGTGTAATAAGAATGATTGTCCCATAGCCAACGGCTTCTACAAATACCTGTTCATCCTGGTGTGCAACCTGCTGCCTCTGATCATCGTCACAGTCACCGGCTGCCTCATCATCACAGTGCTGCTGAGCCAGAGGAAGACAGTGACGCCAGCGGTGAGCGTGAGCGGGTCAAGCCAGTTCGGCAGGAAGAGCAGAGGTCCGAGGCTCCAGCGAAGCACTATAGCTGTGCTGGCGGCCATGGGGTTGTTCCAGGTAGACTGGACTCTCTACCTGATCTTCCAGCTGACTTTTAGCCCCACTGACTTCCCTTTTTGGTCTGAAATGGAGTTCTTCATCTCAACTTCTTATACATCCATCAGTCCGTATGTGTACGGGATAGGGAATAACCTGTTCTCTCTCAAGAACTTCATGAAGAAGTAATGCATATTTTCTTCAGGCCAGACTTGTTTTTGAAATTGTGGTAAAATATGATTAAGCAGAAACAAGAGCAAGCAAACCTGATGTGGACCAGTGTAACCCAAAATAAGCACCAAGGATGCAACAAGCCAATTGCCTATTTTTCAATGCAATTCTACACGCAACAGCTGAATTTGTTAGATGAACTCTTGTGCACAGACAAACCGACATGAACTGTGTTTACAGAACAATAAGTGGAGTGAAGAAGCAATTATGTTCTCCGCATCGTCTCACACAAAGAACCAACAGTGATGACTTGACCCCGTCTCCTTTATCTATTCTCTACTGCTCTCTCTGTAAATACAGTTGTTTTATATTTGTGGATAAGATGTGCAGAAGTGATAATTTATTGACATCCCACTCCCTTACGAAAAAGACTCTTGGTCTGTTACTGTCACTGTAAGTTTAGGAGAACATTTAATATAATTTAAATACATGTATTGATTCTGTTTTGACATGAGTCATGTGCAGGATAAATCTTGTGGTTAGGCTTCATAACATCACTTAAAAGACTCATCGGCTCCTGTTGAAAGTGAAAGTTATCATAGTGGGTCTGATTATGACCAATTTAGTTAGATGCATTCAGATCTAGGTGATCGGAGGTCAATATTATATCTCTCCTAATATGGGTTTAAATGTGCCTCTTAAATTTTAAATTATCTATAATGTTTCAGCATCCTACAGCACATTAACTTTACAGCCTTGTGTTACATGAAATACCACAGAAAATACTGTAGAGTCCATAATACCATGAGGTACGAGTGTCTGTGATAAACTGCGGAGAGCCTGGCTGCGTTATGAAGACTTGGTCATTATTCTTCTCTGTCTTGACATCTTAATTTGGGCCTTAAATGTAATCCTGACAAAATATGGATCACTTTTAAACTATATTTCATATCCGCAGTCTAAATTCAAAAGCAGTCCCTTATTATTAACACTGGTTTTAAAATGGTGATGATAGACTAAATATTATGCCCTGTCCATGGTCATTTTAAACTTGGTTTGACAGTTGTGACAGACCTCACAAAGACCACACAAAGTCTGTGCACTATTCTTTGTCCGCGCTGCCACTGCTGATTTCACATTAGTGACATCACAATCTGGTAGCCGTCCCAACATACTGTATTGTTTGTTGTGTAAGTAAAATAAAATAAATCTCTTTATATTTTCTGCAGATATTTAAAACAGTTTGCACAATCTACAATGTAAATATTCAGTATTATGCAGTGTCACAAGATGAGAGCAACAATCTTAAATATGGTGGTTAAATAGTAGTAGTTTCTAGTAGGCCTGTTGTGAAAAATAAGTGATATTAATTTAGACTCAATATTTTAGGCTTTCAAAAAATGTTGTGAGGCCACCTCTGTCTGGTGTTGTAGTCGTGTGTGTGCAAAGTTGTAACCCCCTGATTTTAGTTTTTTAACATTTTAAATCCAATATTTAAGTTGAACAGTAAATACATTCCCGCTTGCTGCATAATAAATTGTCTGTCCTTCTGAAAATATTTCCTGTGGCTGGAGAAGTTGAAAAATGACTACGGATATTATTGTAATATTAGAGTAATGTCACTGGGAGGTCACTGCCTGATGTTGTTATGTCTAATAATTGCGTATTGTTTTAATATGACACGTGTAAGCTATATGTAAAAGCCTTTCAATGCATGTCCTTCACTACCAATATAAATATATATTATCTATAATTTGTCAAAGCCAAACGACTGCACAGGTTTTTCGGATCAACAGAGCACGGGGAGCTCCCCTGCAGGAACAGGCTGCAGCATATCACCACGAGATCTCCACGTGGAGCACAAAAGATGGGTAGGTTCATGTGAGCTTCTTTTCCACTTCCTAGTCCTGGTTAGACCCCGCCCTGTTGGCTTAATAACTTGACGTTGTGATAATTCAGTCTTCCCACTTGTGTCGGCTGAATTAGAAACCCTCGTCTTTGACGGGAAGTCGTGTTGTTTGGTGGTCTGCGTTTTATTTTCATGCCACAAGCCTGAAAACAAAAACGACTCAGATGACACTTTATCAACTGAAAATGTACTTTGGCTGTTAGACTCACGTCAATCACACAGAACCGTTGCGGTGCATATACTCGCCATATTTATTTACGGGTATATTTATTTAAATATTTGCGCTTGGAGCATCAAGCCATTGGCCATATCCCAACCCCCTACCCTCGCCACTGACTCAGACGTGTGGACATTTGAGCCATCTTCCATTTCTCAGCCACATTAATGCAAATTAAGTGGACTGGAGCAGGGAGCTGCTGTCAGTGTCCAGATTTGTTTGGTTTATTAATTCAGTCGCCAGCAGGAGGTTTTAGTGGCCATATGTGGAATATCTCACAAGTTTAGACATTTTTTGGGGTGTGTGTATGTGTGGGGGGGTGGTATAGTTTCTGGAAAATGCATGACATCATAAAACACTCTAAGAGGACATCCATTTAGGAGTTGAGTCCAGCTGCCCTCTACAAAATTAAATTAAAGGATATGTAGCTTTGTTAAAGATGGGGTGGGTCTGGATTAATAATTCATAGAGCAAGCGTTCAGCTATATTAGTTTGTATTTATCATATTTAGTCAAATCTCCGTGTACTTTCATACCTAAATGGAAAGGCTATAGACATTTAATACATTTATGCGGAACAGGAACTATTGCATCTGTATTTTCTTTTTTTGTAAACAATTCAAAACATTAACAACTAACTGCGAGTCAATAAATAGCCACTGCCCTACAATCGCCATGCTCCAATTCCCTGTGCAGCGACGTGCGTGAAGAGTCTTACGTGGACGAAGAGTAACGCAACATTTTAATTAGTTTTATTTAATTAGTTTGCAATAGTTTAAGGGTTTTTTTAACGGCAACATCTCGCCGCCATCTTTTCAGAGAAACAAAGCCGGTCAACGTTGTTTTGCGGCGTGTCTTTTAGCAGTTAAGTGTGCTGGAAGTTATTGATTTATACTGTGCAGGTGAATGTTGATACATTGCTGACTGACTGGCAGCGGGCTGTCCCGTGCTACACAATAACTTTGTGTCGGGGTGCGTTTGGGTCAAATTCACAGGCCACTGACACCATGATGAAACAACTGGCCGGTGGAGTCCTCCGGGGGGGAGCGTGCGCATTGGCTACTGGAGCCCTACCGCCATGGTGAACGTCTTACGTCACAGCCCAAGAGCACGGATGTGTGTGTATGTGTGTGTGAGAGAGAGGGACAGAGAGGAGAGTGTGTGTATGTGGTTCAGAGAGGGTGAGAATGGAAATGTGATCGAAAAGGTGGAAGAAGTAAAGGAAATACAAAGGGAGGAGGAGAAAGTCTCGGCTCTGTGCTCTCAGCTCAGGGATTACACGGCCGAAACATTTTCGCGCAAACTTGCTGAGAGTTGTCCTCACCGGCGCGCGGACTGAGCTCGAGGTGGGAACAAGCGAGAAAAAAAAAATCTCCGGGATGGTGGACTCCCGCTTCCCTCGCGCTGGCGGCCCGGGAATCACGCGCCATTGAAGGGGGGGTGATATTGTGCATGCGCTTTGACTCCACTGCGTGCACGCTCGGGTCGGTCGATGCGAGCACACTGGCGTGGCTCTCGGCCTCCATTTGCCAGTTTGTGTTTATGTTCGAGGGATTCACCGAGGCCCTACCAACGGCGACGACGACGTGCAACAGTTGGAGTTTCGCCGTGAACGGTGTTAATATGTCGGCCCCGTAGTCCACGAGGCATTCAACCGATTTTGAAAGGTGAGGCGTTAGTGAAACCTGCAACTTTTCCAACTTGGTGAGTGGTGGAGCGGGCGGCCTTCCTCTCTGCGGTGTGTGAGGAAGAAAGAGCTGTTGTCAAACAACTTCAATTCTTAGCGTGGCGTCTTATTTTAGGAGGAAAAATAGTGACACGGAGATCGGTTGGGAGATAGTGTTGTAAACATGCCGGCAGTAACCCATTTGATGCACCCGTTCGGCTTATTAACACCTTTAGACTAGCCTGCACGGCATCTCCGTGTTGGTGTGATTAGTAAATTGACCCGAGGAGGGCAGGACAACAAGAAAACAGGTTACGTTTATAGCTTGTCCTCTGTCGTCGACGGAGATGATTTCATGTGGGCCGCAAAGGTAGAAACGATTCATGAAGTGTCCGTTTTTAGTGTCTTATTTATACTTTGAGTAGAGGCCTGTCCGAGCATGTCAGCCATGTCCTGAGCTCGGTGTTATCAGGCAGGCCATTGGTCAGTCAGACTGAAGTGGTCTCGCAGCCCACTTCTCCAAGGCAAAGTCCACTTTTCTCAAGACTGCGAAGATAAATTAGATGTTAAACTTAAATACTCGGACGTCACCGCCTTTAGTGCAATTTGTTATATTATTTGTCACATAATGATGATTTTTTTTAAGGTGAGCAATGGGGGCATATTCGTTTTAATTTTTTATTAGTCATCTTTTCTTAATTCCTACTATATTTTTCACCTGGTGGCTCAATATTTGTGCTTTTGAGCTCTGGTGCAGATTTAATTCAATATGTTATGGAAGGTATGTAGTCTGTTATTGCAAATAATGGGATGCAACGAATCTTCTCAATGTTATGCCACCCTTAATGTCAAATTTGAGAAATTTTTAAGCGTCCTCAACTCCTCGCAAAAGCCCAGTGACAAAGCAGGCCTTTTATATAGCTTGTCATGTTAGATATATTTAATAAATACACATCCTAACACAGTAAAACAAGTCACCACCAGCTCATTGGAGGAGCACATATGACCCAACCTTGTAAATAAATCATCATTTCATCCATTAGTAGCTAATTTATTTTTCAGGAGGGTGTGGTCTTGTGATCTTAAAACTGCTCTGCAAAGGTTTGATTCTCATTTGAATTCCTTTTGGACACACAAAGAGCTGTTCTATGAATCATGCAGATCAGATATCTTGAAATTTGGTCAGGGTGCTCCATGTCTTTACACAACATTCAGACAACCAGCAACATGAGAAACCAATGGTTGAATGTCCTTAAATGTTGTATGATATGAAAACAAGGCTTTGATATTGACTACAGTCATCGAATTTCCTCATTTGATTTCACAGGAAATGTGGTTGCACCTTAAATTTAGATGTTATGTCATTTGTGCAGGTTGCACTTAATGCCGCGACACCACTGATGCTACAACTAGCTGAAACTCAGTAGCTCTATTAAGTGTGTTTGCAAAGACTGATCTGAAAATGATCAAATATATGTTTAGAAAATGTTGTAATGTGAGTTCAAGGCTAAATGTTTCAGTAAGTAATACTACTACTTAGTTAACACATATGCTGCTTTTCAACCTTTTTTAAAGTAGAACTGCATGTTTTTGGATGTATTGACTGTTGAAATTCTCAAATTCTTTACCTCCTTTACCTTTTATTAACATTTGTCAGCATTTTTTGGCTTTTGTTTTTTACTCTGTCTTATGGTTTTGTCTAATTTTATCACTTGTGTTTAGATCTTTAGCCCTGAAATCTATGTTGGACTTCTGAACATCGCTGTACTTTATAATTACTATCATTTTCTGTTAGGTATCAAATGAAGTGGGATAACCACAGCCATTGGTGATGCCTGCCACGGACTCTGAACTCACATCAATGGAGGACCCTCATGCATTGGAGGATGAGGAGGGGAGCTTGACTGTCATCCCCTCCTCAGTTCCTCCTACTACTGTCCCTTCTTCAAGTCCTCTTGTTCCAACCACTACGAGACCTAATTTCACAAGCGAGACCGTGATTGACACAAAAGCAGTCTCCATGGCGAGTAATGACTGCAGCACGGCTCTGGCTTCACCTGCTGAAGCTAGCCCAGCCAAGCCTGCTGTAACATCACCTACTACCTGTGACGGGACTGTTGAAACGAGCCCAGCTACCTCACATATAGCATCAGCGTCAGACTCCCTCACATGCACAGGGACAAGCCTTGTCAACATATCAGAATCACCACCATCGATGCCTGTGTTGCCATCTACCACATTTGGCAGTCCAGACCTGGAAAATGACTTTCCTGCTGTGCTGACCTTCAAAGGTGTCAGCGTCACTCTGGAGAATAATAGTGTGTGGAAGCAGTTCTACAGCTGTGGGACTGAGATGATTCTCACTAAACAAGGGCGCCGCATGTTCCCATACTGCCGATATCGCCTGGCTGGCCTAGATCCTGAGCGGCAGTACAGTCTGGTCCTGTCCATAGTTCCATCGGACCAGTACAGGTACCGCTGGAGCACATCCAAATGGGAGATCACTGGACCAGCAGAACACCAGGCCCAGGGTCTGATCCGGGCATTTTCCCACCATTACTCATCCTGTCGAGGCTCGGAGTGGATGGGTGGCCTGGTGTCCTTCTACAAACTCAAACTGACCAATAATTCCCAAGATCAGGAGGGTCATACAATCCTGCACTCCATGCATCGCTATATTCCTAGGCTACATGTGATACCCGTCCCGGATGGGGACATGCCCACGCCTGACCAGCCTGTGGTTATGGGACCAGAAAGCATGACCTTTACTTTTCCTCAAACTGAATTCATGGCTGTGACGACTTATCAGAACTTTCGGATCACCCAGCTGAAAATTAATCATAATCCGTTTGCAAAAGGCTTCAGGGAGGACGGGAACAACTCCCGCCTGAACAGGGTCGCTACGGAGGCTCAAATTGTGGTGAAGATGGACCCTCAGCCTTCGGGTTTAAAACCTGCTGAACTCAGTGAAAACAAGGAGGAGGTTGTGGATCTGAGGTAAGTTTTATATACTTTTTATGTATTTTACATTGATATACACTCAGTGGCCACTTTATTAGGTACCCATGTGAAATCTAATGCAATCCAATACAACAGTTCTGCCATAAATGATAATAATAAGATAATAATGTTCAGATTGAATTGACCCTGTCACAGAGGTATTAATCTGACTATATGTTTATTATTGAGGTGGTAGTTTGCTGTGGTGTTGAACAGGACAAGATGTGTTAATGTTTTGCCCTCCCCATTTACAGACATGAAAGGAAGAGAATATTAGAAACAGATTTTTATATATACTGCAGTCGAGTACAACACCATCACGAACCACGTGTTGAATTAACACCTCTCGGAAAGTTTAAAGTGGCCATTATAAGTTTAGTAAAGGTAGAATATGTGACAGAGCTGTTGTAGTGTATTGCATGAGTTTTCAGTTTCCCTGTCATTCACAACTAAAGCATATATACAGTATGTATCATGCTTTTTGTCTTAAGTTTTTGTATTATGATGTTTGTGTGAAGGAAATGTTGGCAGACTCATTGCTTTCATCTTATTATAACTGTGGTAATAACTGATGGAGCAAAAAACATACATCCACTGCTGTTTCCAGTTCGACAAAGTCATCAAAGCAGCCTTAATCACTCAAGAGGACAAATTCTGGCTGGTCACTTTAAGGAACGACCATATTTACAGTGGGTGGATAGAATAACTTTCATTTTACATATGAGTCCAGTGCTGTGGTCCCAATTTGAATTGACAACTTGTTGATGAAGATTATATGGACATATTACCATTAGTTTAGAAATCATTAATTATTGCAGGGCTGTGGTATTGGATTGGATTGCATTGCATTGTGAGGTGTTTTGCCACTGTGTCCATCCTCTGTAGTTTCCCTGGTGTTATAGCCTCACACTTCTACTATCCACTCTCTTTGAGGTCTTGGGGCCCAAATGCCCAATTTCTCCTGTCCTTGACTGCATTACCAGGTGGAGGATTTGGGAGATACTGGAGCTTACATCTTTGTACTGGAGTACATAGACATAATCTGGAAAATGGGCAGTCTTTCATCAATGAAACTGCTGGAATTAGCCTATTATAATACCGCTGGCACATGTCGTGTCATCACAAATGAATATAGGTTTATAATGAGATCATCATTAAATCATTTTCATTTTTCAACAAACTTTTTATTTGTTTTGTATCCATAAACCATATTCCTTTTTACTGTCTTACAGCACGAAGAATCACACCGTCTCTGCCTCTCTCTCAAATGAGCAAGAGACCAGACTGGTCCTGAAGCCCATAATGTCTACCAATGCCACTAAGGATGACCCATATGTCCCCTGTATAAGAGGCAAGCATGCCCTTGGTGAGCTTGTGCTTGTCCAAAAACGTCCACTTGTGGAACTCAAGGAAGAAACCCATGCCGTCAGTGTAACCCCTAAGGTGCAGCGGGGCTTCAAAGTAAAGCCTAAAACAATATCCGCAGCTCCTACTTCAGCAACGTCCAGCCCGGCGTCACCTGGGTACCGCAAGAGGAGGAAGAGGATCAACAGACGTTGGGCAAATTCGCGGGGAAAAGAGTGGAAAGCTGTGGCTGCCCCCCCTACGGTAGTCCACAGCCCATCATTGACTGTCGCTATGCAACCAGAGCTGGATGATGTAGAAGGCCTGCTGTTTGTGTCATTCACCTCAAAGGTAAAATGCTACAAATTACTGCAAAGCATGCTCTGCACATATCTGCATATCTCCAAAGGATTTTAATTATTTTGGTGTGGTGTGAGGTGTGTGGTGTCTCCTCCAGTTATCCACCTGTGTGTTGAGTGTGTTGAGTTTTCACTGAAGCTACACACACTCCTGAGATGGCGTTTGTTGTTGCATACCAGAGTGATTCTGGGCGCAGGTAGTAAAAGTTTTGTTAAGTTTTTAATGTTTTTCTCAGCTTTTTTCTAAAGCTTTAATGTTCTTCTGTGTGACAGGAAGCTCTTGAGGTTCACGTCAGGGATAAGCCAGCTAATAGCAAATCATTAGCATCTCCAGTTTCCTTAACAACACCGGTGCAGTTGAAGCAAACAGGTAAGCAAACATCCCTGGTAACAAACGCTGTTATGCAGTACTGCTTTACTGTGAATGTTCGAAATCCCGAATGAACCTCCCGTCACCTCTTTCTATTTTATTTATTTTTATTAACGCCGAATCAAATGTCATGTACACAAAAACATTTCTGTGGTGTTTCAGTGGAGGTGACTCCAGAGACTGACGAGGAGAAGATAGCCAGCTTCGAAGCTATCCTGCTGCAGGACCTCCGAGTTCTCAAACATAGACAGGTCATCCATCCGGTGCTGCAGGAGGGTGAGCTCATACAAACACACAGAAATATCCCAGTGGTTGAGAAGGTTATACAAAGTAACATAACAAAGTGTAAATACTTTTCTCTCGTTGACTCCGTTTTGTCTGTTTTCTAGTGGGCTTGAAGTTGAGCTCCCTAGACCTGACCAAGACCATCGACCTGCAGTATCTGGGGGTTCATCTGCCACTACCTCCCCCAAACATACCAGAACAAGGCGATGCCACAGCACTGTCTCCTGGTGGTAAGTTAGACTGATCGTTCAGGGTACATTCTTGTCCTGGGGCACTGTTTGGACACAGAAATGTTTGGTGGTGTGTGTTTCGACATGGTTCATGTGAAATCAGATTGTTTAGTGGCAGTAGCACTGGAAAAATGTAAACAGACCCCCCTATAAAACAGTCTGTGGACTTCAGTTAAATATTTTACCATATTTTCACCTGAGGGCAGACAAGTCATCATGTTTGGCTTGTCTAATCCATTAAACAGGGGCTTTTTTTCATGTAGGATTACTGTTCAGATGCAGACCTTACAAACAGCGCTGATCAGCTGTGATAGGAGCCAGTGCTGTGGGCACACTGCCCTCTGCACATCCATAGATACATAAGGGAAAAGTGATAAGGGCCCTGTGTAATTATACCCCGTGGTTAAGTAATAAAGATGTGATATCAAGAATTGTTAAACTTATTAACATATTTATATAACACAAGTTTTTTTGCTCTCTCACAGTAGAATTATCTCTCTCTCTCTCTAAATTTAGACAGCACATTCGCAAGGTAGCCTAATGTATTTAGTAGGATAAATTACAATAGGCTGAATAATAATTTCCTCTTCCTGCAAGCCTCATCTGTAGTTTGTCAGGTCAGACTAGAGCCTTGTATGATCTTGAGATGCAGGAAACGAGGTGAGGCTGGAAAAGGGTTCTTAGTTTAAGAATATGGTTAAGTAATGGTTTTGAAATGGTCTGCTTGTGTTTGAAAAACTTAGGCCAGACTTTACGATCACACAGGCCAGGGGGGATCTGGCACTGTGTGGTTTCTCGAACACCTCCTCTTTATGCGTTCTTCATATAGAAGGGAAATAAAGTACCGTTGTACGGTACAGTAAGGATCTGAGTCTCCTCACGCTTGTGGTCAGACTTTAGAACGTTCTCAGTGTCCACTGTTATTAACGCCGTGTTCTCCAGTGAAGTAGATTGAGTACATGCAGAGATTGTGTGTTTGACTGTGATCTTCAATGAAAATGTTGGTTTGTGTTTCATATATTTTGATACTTGTGAACTGAACCGGGTCACATGATTTGAAAAGTTTTGCTAGAGGTGTCTACACTGATTTATGTTTTCCTAATAAACACAGAAAAAACACAGATAACCGAACCACAGGAAGCGGTTAACGGTGGTCCAAATCTTGTTGCCCAGTGGACAGCTGTTTTTAATCATTTCTGTCAGTGAACATACTGTATACTTAAATAAAAGTAGTTTTCTCTTCAACAAAGAGAATGAAATGACAATCAATCTGTATTTCTACTGTAGCACTTAAAGCCAACGTTGAGAAGCATTAAATATTAGTGTGCTGTGTCCTTTTAACTGAAGGCTAATGCAGTATGTTTCCTTCACAGATGAGGGATTACGCTTCATGTCACGGACAGGAAAGACAAGTGACATGACAAAAATAAAGGGATGGAAAAGCAAGTTCACAAGAAGCAAAGAAACGTCTCCTTCTCACTGTGACGGTAAGGTTTGATTCTCCTTGTTGTAGCTGCAGTGTCCCTTTTATCATGCAATGCGATTAGTAGAGTCGTTCTAATTACCAAAAGATGAACTGGACTGAAACCAACTGAATGTGTCTTATTTATTATTCCTCATTGATAAATTACAGTCTCTTTATTCTTCCTGTGCTAAAGGATCACAAAAGAACCTGTCTGCCTTCTGCAGCAACATGTTGGATGAGTACTTAGAAAGCGAAGCTCAGTATATCAGTGAGCGTGCTGCCGCCTTCTCCCCAAACCCTGAGGGCTCTGTGGCTTATCAGCTGCCTGCTAAAAGCTCCAGCTACGTAAAGACCCTGGACAGCGTACTCAAGCATCAAAACGCTGCTCCCAAACTCTCAGTGGGGGCCAACAGACCCTGCCCCCTCTCCCACAAACCCCTCCTCTACTCTGCCCTGGCGTCACCGGCTCCTCCTCTGACCAGCCCTGCGATCCGTGTTCAAGCAGCAGCTCAGCCCGTACAGCAGTCTGCATCTTCACATACAAAGGCTGTTTCACAGAGGTAAGGACATGTCTCCAATGTGTCTTCATTTTCAGGGTCTCTACTTTTTCTGGACACATTTCTCAACATTTAATCATATTTTTCCACATTTTTTCATTTAGTTCTTTATTTGGTTCTTTTTAGGATGGCAACTAATGATTATATTCATTATCAATTAATCTGCAGATTATTTCCTCAATTAATAGTTTGGTCTATCAAACATCAAATGTCCTTTGTAGTTTCCTGAGGTGACATTTTCAAACCTAAGGGGATATGCATCTTCACATTGTTTTTTTTGTCCAACCAACAGTCCCAATCTAAAGGTTATCAGTTCACTATGATGTAAGACGGAAGAAAAGCAGCAAATCTTGACATTTGAGAAGCTTGAACTATCAAAGTGTTTTGGCATTTTTGCCTCAAACCAAAAAAAGTTGCCAATTAATTGTACTATGGATTAACTAATTGATTAATCGTCCAATCATTTAAGCTCACGTTCTTTTTCAGTGAACCTGTGAGTAATGAAAAAGTCATCTCTTGAATGGACCGTCCACAAAACATGTTACAGTGTTAAGTGTGTCTTGGCTTATGACATGAATATGCAATAGCTACAGTCACCAGCAGGCTATTTATACAATTGCTGGTTTTACTGGTTATATTTCTTTATTTACTTCAGATGTTTCTTTGTTACCATTGAACTAATGTCTTACTAGAGTTGCTTTTATCTTAATTTTATGTGGACTTGTATTTATGCTCTGATTTGCACGACAGTTGTCACCTACATATTGGCATAGTACAAAAGTTGCAAAATCAAAATCCGTCTTTCAAACTCGGCACTTACTCTGACTTTGTTTGAAGTTGAGAGCAGTTCTGAGTTTTCCTGCTTTCCATATAAATATGCTTCCTTGATTCTGCCATTGTCTCATGGAGGCACATGATACAAACATCTTTTTTTCTAAATTAAAATGAACAACACTAATCTCCTAAATTCATCCCGTCTCTTCAGATTATCTACAAACCACCCAGGGGTCAGCCAGAGACCCGCGGTGAGCTTCGGGCAGAGCCAAGGGACACACAGACCGTCAGGCTTCACTAAGTTCCAGTTCAAACTGTTGCTGATGGAGATTGAAGCCCTGAACCAGGGTCTGAGAAGAACCCAGCTGACTCCAGACAGGCTGTCAGTGGCTCTGTCTGTAATGCTGACAAAAGAGGTATGTACATTTTTTCATATTAAACTTTGAAAGTAGCTCTTGCTTTTATAATATAAAATGTAATACAGATTGATGTGTTACATGGAGAAAAGGCACACACACACATTCATATTTAAAATTGTTTTGATGACTCTCCTTTTAATCAGATGCAGCCCAATCAGATCTTGAAAGTACCCCAGTGTCCAAAGTATAAATCTGAGGGACCAGAATGTGGCCAGGAGTTCTGCAGACTGGGCTGTGTGTGTTCCAGCCTCCAGCATCTGAACAGAGGTCCTCTCCACTGCCGACGGCCTGACTGCATGTTTGGTTGTGCCTGCTTCAAACGCAAGATCACCAAACAGTTGGCAGCACGGGAGAATGAACGACAGATCCAACCTGTTTACTGTAAGATCCACTTCTTTTTATCATCTGTGTATGTTCTTCTTATTCTGACTGCTATATTTCTATAATGATGGTTTCAAAACAGATGGTTGTGAAAAGATTTGATATTTGACTGTATTTTAAATACCTTTTTGAAGCAGTTGGATCGCTGCATTCTTTCATTCATAACATAATTTACCAGGACTGCAGCATTTTATTTAAAGGTGTTACATTTTTAACACAGAACTCTCAAGCTTAGATTTCTGTTTAGCTTTTGTGAGGTGCTCAGTTTGGTCACAACCCTCAGTAACTCAGAAGTGTTAATGAGATACTTTTGTTCCTCCCCAGCTATGACTAATATGGAACATGTGGTCCAGCCTCGCCCGGGCTCCCATGCTAATAAACTGTGGAACCACAACATTCATGATGTGGATCCAGAGCCACTCTTCGCCCCCAAAAGTGCTCCTCTGTGTTCGGTCCCTTCAAAAGTCTTAAAACGCAGCAGTGTACCTCGTCCAACGCAACCGGTAAAATAAAATCTCTCTCCTGTTGGATTTAATAGAGGCTTGTACACCTCTTTGTTTGATTTACACATTACACTCTTATACATATTGCTAATTATTTAGAATTATGAGTATAAGACATGAGAGCTGTAAGTTTAAGTGAAAAAATAGCCAGCTGTAACTCAAGAATTTATGCTGTAATTATGACCAAATTTCACACAGATATTTAATAGGATACAACTATGAAGTGATGACATTTTTTACCCAAAAGGTCAAAGGTCAATTTCACAGTGACATCATAATGTCCTGGAAAAACACGCACAGGAGTGAGTGAGGTTCACCGACAGCTTACAGAGAGGCTTCCCATCTATTAATGCCAGTAGAAAACAAAAGCATCACATTTTGTGAAGCTATACTCTATAAGAATCCATCTTTACATTGTAATCAAGTACATGTGTACCTGTTTAGACAATACATCTATAATAATCCTTAATTAGTCCGATCAACAAGGTATATTCACTGGAATCATACATATCTATCATCAATATGGTGATAACTTCCATTTGGCCAAAAGATACATACAGTACCTTTTTTATTCAATTCCAAGTATTCACTGCATATATTATGAGTCTGGACAGACAGGGATGTTAACTGCAACTTGACTGGTTGGTGGAGGCATCCAGCTGCAGGGCTGATTCTAGTTTTTAATTTAATACTTACGTAAAAATCATGATTTCAGATTCGAGAAGAGGATAAGGATCCAGTGTATAAATACTTGGAGAGCCTGATGACATGTGCACGTGTACGAGAGTTCAACAGCAAGCCTCCTCCTGAAGTCCCCATAGAGCCCAAGATCCCTAATACCTCTACACCAAACACCAAAGAAAAAACGCACAAGACGACCACTGATAAGCTGCCGAAAAAGTACCACAGAACTATACTGACTGTTAAAAAAACAGGTAAGGAACCAGAGAAGATGCTGTACACATAATTGTGTTTGTGCTGTAAATGTTGCACCACCAACTGAAAATATATTTTTTTGTATTTTATTTTTTATCTTGTACTCATTTTGTCTCCTACTCTTTGCTGGATGACATACCTGACTGTATAATATTGAAAATACTCTGATATTATGATGCATTATGGCCCTCAGCAGAAAATACCTCTCAGGGGACCACATCCAGTGAAACAGAAGCAAAAAAGCAAATTGAGATCCAGTCAGCGTGTCAGTGGGACAAGGACCGCAAAATGGTACTGGAAGCTTTATGTCGCCGCATGAATCGGAATAGGTTGTCTCAGTGCTTCTGCGTAGGACCTTACCGAATCCGCCCGGTCGCCAAGATCTTCATGCGGAAGCCCAGCGGCTCCACCGTCACATACAGGGTAGGTCTCTGAAGAGTAATGCATTCGTGTGTTAGGAACAAGTGATTCAAGTCCAGTGAGGTTAACAGCTTATCCAAAACAGACCAGCCTCTTTATATTATAAGCTATCAGTGATTGTGTGATTTAAAAACTCCACCTTCTTCTAGGTACACATCAGTAAACCATCAAAAGCCAGTGATAATGATGAAGACGAATTTGATGACAGCGATGAGGAACAGCATGCCAGCAAAAGCCTTGAGGGGGACATTGATGCAGAAGAGGAAGACGGCCTAATTGATGAGCCAGAGATGCAGTTTGGAGTCACACCCTTCCTGAGTGGAGTGTTACCTGCCGGCAGACTGAGAGCCAGGACCAAACCTGTTGGCTGCCAAGCATATGGACTTATACAGGTAAGGCCTGGGGTGGAACCACACCTAATATTGTTTGGGGGAAAAATCATCGACTTGGAAACTTTAACATAGCAGAGAAATATCTACGTATTTTGTCCTTTACAGGTAAATGGCAAATCTTACAATCAGGCCAGACTGTTGCTGGGCAACATGGGATCTCTACATCCAGCCAACCGCCTTGCAGCATACGTCACAGGCCGTCTGCATGCGCCCGCTGACGTTTCTCATAAAAACTCTCAGAAATCAGACCCGGCAAACAAAATCAACACTCCTGGTGCTCTGCACATAAAGGCTGCTGGCACAGTGGTCCCTCCAATTATAACTGCGAGGAAAACCACTGATCTGAAGACACCAGCACAACCACCAGGTAAAAAACCTTCTCTCTGTTCCTCAACCCCAGCCCAAGCACTTAGTTTTAAACTGATTGCTCCCCAAAGGAGGGAAAAGTAATCAACTCAAGAACCCTCCAACACAGACACACCTGCAGCTACTGCAGAATATTGAATCATCCAAGGAAATAAAACTACCATCACCTAAATGTACTGCTTAAAAATCGAGTTACCAACGGATAAAACCAGGACTGTCAGGCTCCTGATAAATGTAGGGAGGAGATAAATGGATGCACAATCTATGTCTATATCTTTCCATGTTATACTAGAATACTATACTATAGAAGCCATAATCTGGCATTCAGTTCAGTTCCAGTATTAATACAAAGACTGAGAAGAAAGTAGCGTTTCAGTTGTTTCAACATGAAGTTAAACTCTGCTTATAGCCATAATTCACAATATTAGAGAATCAAAGGAAACGTCTCCATGTTTTCCATTTCACAGGATTTGGCTTTAATGTCTGAAGATTATAAAAATCAAGCATGTGTGTTGAAAAGGGATAATTTTCTTTGTCTCACCACCCTGCCCTGCATGGTTTTGTTTTTCAGGTCAGCCAGACTCTTGGAGAAAGGGACCCTTCACTTTGCATTCACAAAACTCTTCTACCATCAACCCTGTCCAGACTTTTGTCTCGGGCCAACGCAGCTCAGTCAGCCCCTTCCAGACCAGCTCCACGTCCTCGCCTGTCTCTCTCACCGTCTCGCCGTCACTCAAAACCCCCAGCTTCTTAGGACAGAGTGGGACCTATTCATTCAGGATATGCCCTCCAGCTAACCAGGGCAACAGAGACCAGAACCTACCAGGAGTTACCCTGCCTGGGGGCTTCACCCTCATTCAACTCCCTAAGCCTGGAGCCGATGGAGCTGCACAACAATCCGAATCCACAAACACTAAAATTATGGCTGGCATGGATAAAGCCCTGCCACAAAAAAATGCTTTGCTTAATTTTGGCCACTTAGCAGCTGATTCAGGTGGACGCTGGCTTGATTTGGGCCCCTTTACTGGAGCTAAGGACACATCAAGCAGCACATCAGTGAAGCCTGGATCCTCCCCTGAGCTGATGTGTGATGAGAAGATGCCATCAGATGAGAGCAATGAAGCCAACTGCAGGCGGGTGGTATCAAACCTGGATGTCACTTCAGAGGACTTAAGCTCCGACTCCTCAGACTACTGTGGAGAGGGGGACGAAGATGTAAGCGTGAGGACTAGCAAATGTTTTTGTTTACAGCTAAACATTTCTTTCTCGAACTGAATATGGCTTTAAATGTAAAAATGTGAATTGCTATGCAACAACAACAGAACAAAATCAGCATATCTAATCCCGTGATTGTTGTAATTGTAGATATTTAAAAAAATGCATGTTGTTTTCTCCAGGAGGAGGTCGTGGACATTGAGACCGTTGAAGAAGTAAGACAAGGACTGGCCATCGCTAAAATGAAAGAAGCTGCCAGGAAGGCATTACAGAAGTCACGGTAATACTTGTGAATGTGTGTGCTTGAAAATGAAAGGATGTACTTCATGTGGACCTGTGCATGTTTTCTGTTATTGAATGAAAAGTGTTACAATTTTGGTCTTCAAAGTTTTGTTAATTTCTTCAGAGATTCCAGTGATGACTTTGGATCAGTGAGGGGACTCAACGTACAGGTACAACTTTTTCACCACTGTAGCATCCATACAGTAAATAGACTCAGTAGACTTTGTGTTAGATTTTATTAGATTAGATTCAGTGTCATTATTACTTGTATTTAGTGTCGGCTCTCCTCATTCCAGGATCAAATGAACGATGGATTTAATGAGTCAAAGGATAAAAGGAGGCGAAAGAACCACACAGCACTGGAAAGGCAAAGACGCTCTGAACAACGGACCCTCTTTGACAAACTCCAGACTGTCCTTCAGAGTGACCCCAGGGCCCCCAGGCTCCGCCTCCTCTCATTGGTCAGTTCCACATCCAGCTCAGCCAGGATTGCCTTGTATTCAGTCATGATGGGCCACAGACTACACAAACTGCTTGGAAATAACATGAAAAAAATAGATTTGATCTTTTCTTTATCCAACATCCCCTATATCCAAATGCAAATATATAACCAGAGCCAGAAATTAGCCACTGCAGCCATTATAATAGAGACAGTAGCTACTTTAAAGTCTGATAAAACTTAAAATTAAAATTTTAAATATTTCTCTCTAACATTTAACAAAGTTTAGTAAAACATTGTTCCGTATTATTCGTTAATTAATTGAATTAATTGAGTCCAGCACATTTGAAAGCAGTGAGAAGAGCTCAGACAAAACAAAACACACAAATCTCAAGTGAAGTAACCCAAACTGTTTGAACTTCAGAACGGCAGAAGATTTTGTGTTCACGTAGGACCCCATCATGGCAAGAAACTGGTAGCCAAAGTAGGTTTCAGGGCTTTTAGATAATTATGACTGCAGTAAACCTCAGAACTTGTTTGAGCCAAGTTTGATTTCTCACTTCTAGCAAACCTGTGGTTTCAGCTGCACATACTTAACATGCAAACTTAACAAACTTACATTTAGCCACGCCCACACAGATGTGTTTGAATCACTCAGTTTAAGATGTTGGCTTATTTAGTGAGTGATTTACCAAATATACTCACATTATGTAACTGACTCAAAGATCTGTGCAGATCTGTGTATGCCTGCGCACACACACTCTGTTTTGCAGATAAACAATTTCCCCTCTTCAGTTTTCATGCTTCAAGTTTGACAAGATAATTCATTCAGAGCTCCGTGTCACCATCCTCACTGTGCCTTTTCTCTTCTGTTGTCTTCGCAGGCCCTGAAAGAAATCAAAAATCAAGTTGAGACCTCGAAATGCCTGGAGGAGAAGAAGAGGAGGCTGACTCGGATGCAGTCTGTCTATGTGAAGGAGCTTTCCCTTTTGTCTGGTATGTACAATTTGTGTTGCTGCATGTTGTTGCATTTTGTACTTGGTCTGACTTTGTGCTGATGTATGTACTATTTAAATGGGAATCCCTTGTAGAGAAGTAGTTGAAGCTTGTTATCCAGCACAGAGCAGGTACTCGTCTTGCACTATCGATGTTGAATGGACTAAATAAAATACTCCTGCTCATGTCACGTACAGTATAGCTGCCTTTTATGAAACTCATATGAAATTTCACCTTTTTAGGGAAGTCAGATACGCTGATTAAACAGAAGTTGAAGGAGATCTGCGAGAGGCAGAAAATACAAGAAAATATGAGATGGAAGCCTTTCTTTTCCCATCTACTCCAGTCCAGAGCTACTCTTCTGCAAGCCACTACTCCCCTGTCCACACCCCTGTTAAAACTTGACTTCTACGTGGCTCCATCTCAGGCATCTCACACGACTGCAGCCGAAAACAATGTACAGACACCCACTCTCTCGCTACATTCTCTGCCTCAAGCGGTGTCCTCTCCAGCCCAGGCTGAGGTCACTGCACCCTCTCCACAGCCAGGTGATCAAGGTGGTCAGCATCTGGGTCAACAGGAGATACCTGGAGCCACAGCCCAGGTCAGTACGCCCAATTCCCAAACGGATTGCCAGCCTCAAGTCCCCTCAGTGGCAGCTGCACTTGCCCACGATGAAGCCCCACCTGTATTCTCAACACCCATTTCCAACAACTCTGTTGGTCCTGCACAGCCCTTTGCTCTTCCTCTGATTCGCTCCAAGACTGGCAGAATCATACTTCCCTCATCTCTGAAACCAAGTAAGTTAAGATCCTTCTCTGGCCATGATTTTCTCTTCCTTCATATATATTGTTGTATTCTTATATATTTTCTTTTTTCTCACAGTCGGTCAAGGCTTCTATACACTCATGGTTCTGAAAGCCAAGCAGAAAGGAGAGCAGGGCGAGGATATGCAGCCCTCTGATGTGGACTTGTCCAAGAACCAAGAGAGAACTGAATCTGACCACCCGTCAGATTCTGAAAGCAGTCGTATTTTGGAGGACAAAACTGTACAATCCTCAAACTCCGAACAAAACCGTTCAGGTGTAACACCCCCCCTGGCTGAGCTCGCCCTCCTTAACAAATCAATTTCTGTGCCTGCTGCAGAGAAGAGCCGGGAGGGGAGCACAGAGGTGGGTTTGAACAAAGCACTGGCAACGACATGCTTGAGTTTTAAGCACGTGCATCAGATTCCTACTTCTGTGGAGCCAGAGCCTGATCCTAGCCCTCCTGTAGTCCGCCGTCGCAGAGGCAGGCCTCGAAAGAACCCCGTTACCCCTGTTAGTGAAAATGAAAAACGTGCTGTGGTAGAGGACACCAGTGAAAGTGAAACATCTGTTCTGGTTGAAGAGAGACAAAATGAAAAGGATACTTCAGAGGTGACCCAGACACGAGTTGAGGACACCCCAGGAAGTGTTAGTGATAATGCTGAGCCACTCAAACGAGGCAGAGGACGGCCGCCGAAGAAGAAGAAGTCAGCACAACTGTGGAGTCCTCCGGTTACACAAGCAGGAATTAGTCCATCTAAATCCAACGAGGACAGCCCCGTCAGACTCTCTCGCAGTTTTAGAAGCCCTGATGCTAAACGCAAGCAAAGTCCCGCAACAACCACCGTACTCGGGGAGATGAAAACGTCTCGGCCTTTAACACGAGGTTCTTTAGGAAAGGACTTCCCCAGCGCCAAGAAACGCTCCTGGATAGACGTGGAAAAGGAACTGGAACCAGAGCTCGATTCTGAGTAGTCCTTTTATCTTCCTTTCACCACAAAAGCCAATGCACACAGTCATGTGACCTCAGTAAGTGTCAGAGCTTGATGCTGCTCTGTTCTGCACACGTTAGCATAAAACTCAGTGGACTTTTTTCATACTATAGAGAAAAGCTGTTTTTCGTACAAAGAATATAAGAGAAAGCATTAATTGACCTGCTGAATGTATGAATGAAATGAACGGTAACTCCCACATTCAGTTTTGATGTTGTGTTTTCTTAGATTAATTTCTTCTCCAACTGTCACCTGTATTCATGTTTACTTCTCATCAGAAACAGAGATTTATTCAAATTGTGTTTGTTATTGAAAGCATTTATTACCAATCTGTCTTATGCAAATGAAAATAAAACTGTACAGATTGCGTAAATCCAATATGTTAAGCCTTACAGTGTAAGTGAAATATCTGCATCCTGAATAGGATCAGACACATTTGCGTCATTAACTCTGTAATTTGTAAACATTAACTTATGTCTTTTCCATTTTTATTAAGAGCTAGTTTGATGATCTTCCCCTCTGAAATTCTTGTTTTCCGTTACTAACTCAGTGAAAATCATCTGTAGTAGCACTTTATGTTTTTGGTAGAAACCACCCATGATGTCTGATGTGTTTGTGTTTGTATAGTAACAGTAGTGATCTGCATTGTGGGAAGTTATAGTTCAGTAATATGCATTTAAACCTGATGTGTCACAAGCAATCAAGATAAAAAGCTATTAGCCATATATTATCTATGAAAATAACCTCTGTAAATGTTGTATTTCTTTTTCAATACATTTACTTTGTGGATGGTTTTGAAACACTGGTTGACCCGTTACTTCAGTTGAATTGAAAATGTGAAAAATCATGTGGCCTTTAAAATCAATAAAAAAAACTACATGCATTCATTATTATTATCTTCAGTCACTCAAACGAAGGCAAACGGAGTTCTGTGGGTTTGAGACACAGAATTTAGCTGTTTTTATGTAAATGGAGACCAAATATGTACCCAATTGTTTTAAAAAGATCAATTTAGTGATTTTATAACGTCATTGTTTTCTGTTTATTTCAATTAACACTGCATACACATTTTAAACCAATCCCATCTTCACTAATTACTGTGCTGAAAAGCAACAGTAAGGGCCCTTTAGTGTGGACAGGGCGCGCCGTTACCCTGAATAGACCATATCGGTAGTCTATTGTAGTCGCGTTATCATGGCAACGCACCACAGTAACCTGTACTAACTGACAGCCGTTAAAGCGGACCTGTCTGCTGTGATGGGCTACTAAGTTTAAAGTATTTCCCTACATATGGAAATGAGTCTTTGCCTGCCTGCAAGGTCGGAAAAGCAGAGTGAAAAATGTGGATCGAAGTGGTCTGCTATAAAAGGGTCAAAAAAGCACTATTTATCTATTTGTAAATTACCTTTGTAGTAAATGTGCTAAAACATGCAGTCTGGCATGAAACGTTTCATTAGAGAAGAAACTGAATGGAACCTGAAGAACCACATTGAGTTGTTGCAATTTTATATATTATATTATTATATTTAAGCGACAGTACTGCACACCACTACTTTGTATCACAGATGTTTGACACTTGTAATCTTTGGCCCTGACATATAATGGCTGTCATTAAAAAGTTGGACACACTGGGCGGGAGACACTACATGAAGGTCTTATGGTGAAGAGCATGACATGAATGTCACCACAAGCTTATTTTCAATGTCATATTATTTGAGTACAGCTAAGGTGTTCCTACTAATGACTGGAACTAAATGGTTGCTCTTAATGATATATATTTCTTTTATTTTTACAATGAGTTACTTAGATACTAACTCCAGGATGCAATAAGCAGCTGCAGGTTTTCTGCCATATATTTGCCAGACTCAACGAGAATGAAGAGGTTTGAGTTACTGCATAGTTTGATGTTAACATGAGTTAACAAATGTTAACAAACTCAACAACAAAATATACATTCCCAAGTTTAGCAGAAGCTAATGAGGCTAATAAGAGAGGGAATTTTGTACTACCCACTTGATTTGACTGCTGAAGCCTCATGTGTGGGGCAAGTAGGCTAATCATCCTCATAACTCATTTTATTAAGTGTTAATATTTTGTCCTCCACCTTTTATGTCTTTTATGTCTTTTATGTTTATGTTAGATCAAGGAGGACAGTACTTCTCAGGCAAGATTGTTCATACTGAGAAACTATAACTTTTATTGGGGAAAAAAGAAATATATATATCATATATATATATATATATCACCAGATTAACCTTCTGATTGATTGCCCTACAGCCATTACAAGTCAATAATACATCGTAATAAAAAAGAAAAGAAAAGAAAGAAAAATACTTTAACTTAAGCAAATATGCATATAAACGAACAAATGGACCATTATGCAAATATTTTATCTGTCAGCAGCCAAACAAAGAGGTACTGAACACACACCATTCAGCTGCCCAGTCTCTGTGTGTGTGTGTGTGTGTGTCTCTCTCTCTGTCTCTCTCTCTAATCCTATTAAATCAATTAGGTACAACTGCAACAAAAGCACTCATTGATGTAATCATGAGACCGGTGCCGGTTGAGATTAAACTAGTGAGCAAACAGCTGAGCAGCGCCCCCCCCCCCCCCCCTTGTCAGTGCAAATCACAGCGTTGAGACGAGGCGACATCAGTCCAGAAGTGGCGGAAAGCTGCGGGAGAGGTGCGTGATGTGAAGCGACAGACGGCAGAAGACAGCAGAGCAGCAGAACAGCAAACCCACTCAAGAGATTAGCGTCCACATGTCCCTGCACCAGGGACACTGTCCGACTCTGTAAACCTCTGTAGTGTCTCTGGGTGGTGGGAGGATCATTACGGCCGCTCATTAACTTCTGACTGCGGCCAGCACGCACACTTGGCCGGTGGCTTGTCACAGTGGATGGTCCGCTGCTCTCAGAGCAGTGCCGCCGGGCTGCAAACAAGATGCCAGGAGATGGATTCACGATTAAAAGTCGCATCAGGAACTTGCTGCGTTCTCCATCAACCAAGCACAAGAAGAACGGGAGGGAGAACCTCTCCAGCAAGGTATTCATGCAATGTTGTACCTCTCTATTTGTAGTGTTGCAGAAATCTAGTATAAATTCTGCAGTAATTATTGATCCAAACATCAGAGGATCAACAGGTACAACTGTATAAAAGCAAGGCACTCTTTATAAAGGCTGTACAAGTTGTAAGTTATGACTTTATTAATGGTTAATAAAAATGTACTCATGCTTCATACAGTAGATTAATTATAAACCATTTATAAGAACAACTTTTGGGCAGTCAGTTTGCAATCTATAACTGCATTATATATATATAAATGCATTTTTCACAACCTGGCAACCCAAAATTTGTTCATCTATTAAGACTAGTAATTGATTTATAAACCATTAATAAAGCCACTGGTTCCAACTTAGAAACTGTAAATAAAAGGGGATACTCTGGAAAGTATATAACTTTAATATATGAGACTAACTACAAACCCTGCTTCTGATTGCTTGCCTGACTTTGTCTGATTGTGCTTTTTATTATTTGCTATTATAATATATGTGTTAGTAGGACACTGTAGACTCTGGTACATTCATGTTACTCCAGACTAATCAATAGAGCAGACAGCTGCTTTATAATTCCCAAGACAGACAGACAGACAGACAGACAGACAGCACAACCTGCCTTCTGTCACATCTTGTGTTTAATTGCTAGGTTAAACCTTTTACATCTTTTTTTTTAAACATCTCTTTATACCCTAAAGATAAAATGATAATGTTATTTATGATAACAGCTTGGTTTCAAGCTTGTCGTTTGCTCTGCTGCATGTGAGCCTCGTCAATGCAAGACTCCCTAGTTTATCACAGAGAATAAAAAAGTCGTCACAACAAATACAAAATGTTTGTGCAGGTGTGCACAAACTAACTAAATAATAAATCAATATTATTTTACATCTGGCCGCTGTCACAAGTTGGAATAATCACATTCCAGGGAGATGATTGTTTTTTTGTATCTTGTCTTTTGGAGACATAACAGCAGAACTACTTTAAATCATTTAAAGTGGACACATTAGCTGACCCTTAGCCATCGTCTTCAAGTGTTGTAACCAAACCAATCTATTTCTGTCTTTGATTCATTGACGAGGGTGCTTAGTTACGTCACTGCTGGTTGGAGTTGGGTATTTATCCCTCCGTCAACTAACTCTACTTTTACTTCTTTCTGGGATGAAATCCTCAAAGAAAAAAACAAAACAACTAAAAACTTAATCCCTGCGTTGTCTCTCCAGGTGACTTTGGAGAAGGTGCTTGGGATAACTGCTTCAGGAAAGGCCTGTCTGGCCTGTGATCCCCGATCTGGACTAGTTGCCTATCCTGCAGGGTAAGATCTGCATCCTTATCTCGACATCTGACCTGTGCACTCGCAGCTTCCTTATCATATCTACCTCACGCAGATGCTTAGTGTGCAAATTTCTGTGTTTGTGTGTGTTATCTCTGCACTATCTCAGAGGAACTGAGGAGGAGAGCTCTGTGGGCTTTTTCATCAGAGAAACTCCAAAGCCTCTTTTTATCCTTGCCTCAGGGAGGCTTCCTTTGACTCTCTCAGTGATATGCCGACGTAAAGAGCGTTGTGTAGTATTATTAATTCTGTTCAAACAGTGACACTGGCTGTGTTAACTTGCTCAGTGCAGACTTGTTTAAAAATGAGACGTGTGAGCTGCAGGTTGGAGGATTTAGATCTACAGTGGCGATGCTCGGGGGCCACGGAGCTGCTGCTGCTGCACCACGAGGGTGAAAGCAGAGTTTCAAAACAAGCATGTCGGGTAACAGAAACATTGCACTGAGCCTCTTTTGTGTTGTTCTCAAATCTTCTGACAAAGCTGTATTAATACTTAGAAGGTCAATGGCTGTTTACAGTATTGTTGTGTCAAGGAGTGTATGTTGGTGATTGTGCAACGTCTGTGCATGTGCAGGCATGGGCATTTCTGTGCATGTGTGCGTGTGCAGGCTATATCTGGTTCCGACGGCCATTTTAGCAGGTTTTATACTCCCCAAATGTGTGCACAGTTTGGCAATCCACCTACTGTCTCAGTTCAAAGCTGCACAAGCTGTAGCACCAGGAATGCAGTTTCCTGGCACGGAGCTAAAGAACTAGCAGCTCACTAACAGGTGGATCGCTGATCTCTGTGCTGCTCTTGAACAGGATGTAAAGAGGAAGTTCGGTTGGCAGGGAACAATATGGTTGTGGCTGGATAATTTGAATATGGAAAGAACAATTACATAAAAGATGGATGAATCATGATTCAGTTATTCCACCGTTGCACTTTAGTCACACAATTTGGTCACACGCAGTTTGGCGTGTTTGAAGCTAAGTAATCTACTTTGCTTCAAAGTTCAGAAATGCTTCTAATTGGCATTCAACCTTTGTAACTTCAGCACACTGTGAAGTGTTCTTCAGTGTTAATAAATATTATTATATGAATGAGTGTTATTGCATTTGGTGCTGTAATCTTCTGGAAAATACAGGTCACAGAATAAAGTTTAATAATGGATCAACTGGAGATTAGTCAATTTTGGCTTACTTCTGAACATATTAGAGGCTATTAGAGTAATGCTATATGGATTTCTGTGTTACATCAGAGTCTAAATGTTTATAAGGTCTTGGTATATAATCAGTAAGCATCTGTAAGCTATGCCACGAGTATGCACTGTGGAAAGAGAGTTCAATTATTCATTCGTTGATTGAAATATTTGTTATTTTATACACAGTCATGGACAAGTATTGACTAAATAAAAACTGTTACCTCAGCAGAGGGAATACATACCAAACATGACTTTCTAGATTTGTTCCAATTCAAATAACATATGTGTATAATTATTATTATATCATACAGTGAAAAACATGTGGCGAACTTTGATTCTATTTTTCCTTGTGTAGGTGTGTGGTTGTCTTGCTGAACCCCAGAAAGAACAGACAGCACCACATTATCACTTCAAGGTGAGTTGAATACAAATGCGATCTGCATTTAAACATGGACAACACTGAACTGTCGAAACTACCCAAACATGTGTCCACGCTGAGCTGTCTTTCAATTTTCACAGAAAGACCATCACAGCTCTGTCCTTCTCCCCCGATGGAAAGTACTTGGTCACAGGAGAAGTAAGTCGGCCTTATTCTCTGGCTCCGCAGTTATCTGTTCTTCTCAGCTTGCCTTATTTTTCTCTGCATTTGGACGCACACACTGTTCAAATCACACACTAATAATGTTGTCCACAAGAGTAAGCATGAGAGTATCCCAGCAGGATGGAGGCCTACAGTTATGTGTTAATGGTGATCATGTAGGTCTTATTGTGGGCGGGCCCTCGTGTTCCACTGTAATGTGTCAGTCAAGTGTCTGCAGTTATGTTGTGGTTACAGTGTGTGCCTCAACACAACACACTATCTTGATCCGCCCCAGCCAATCAAAACCGATTAAAGACTTCTCTGTGTAAGTGGATGAGCATGCAGTGGTTGCCATGACAGCAGAGAGCAAAGTTCAAAAGACCAAATACAATGAGGGCAGGCTGTTCTGCTGCCATTTAAAAGGAGCCAGATGCCACATTTTATAATGTTTAAACTGATTTTCATATTAAACTACTAAATACTGACGAATACTGAATACTGACTAAGTTCTGACGAACTTACATTGACTTACATTGACAAACACTACTTATACGTTATATTAACGTACATCACCCCTGTCCCCTCTGCGTTACATTAACGCACCCACCCCCTACTGGACACCTTACCTGGATACTTTACTTTATTCTGGTCACTGCACTGTTGTCATTTATCTTATCTTATTTTTAATTTTTATTCTTATTCTTATTTTAGCTTTTATATTCTACTTATTTGTTATCAAAACAATAGCACCTTCAGACCACAGCAAATTCCTTGTAATGTATGTTACTTGGCAATAAACAGTTTCTGATTCTGATTCTGATTCTGATTCTGATTCTGAAATGTATACAAGTTCACAGGTCAACCATCCAAGCCAAATGTTAATATTATAGTCAGCAAGCAGAATTATTATGGTTCTCTTTTTAGCTGCTTTGTGTCCGAGATCAAACTGAGAGTATTGCAGCTCTGTTAGAGGATTTCCTAAAAGCCTTGAAAGAGGAGAAGAGTTAAAGATATTCCAGAGTGAATAATCTGATAAGAAATGCCCCGCGCACACACTCATTCACCAAACAGAGGCTAATTTGCATCAAGGACAGGCCCCACAGCAGACATGCATATCTTTTATTTATTTGTCTTTCTTTCTTCTCTCCGTCTCCTTTGTATGCAGCTCACTCTTTAGTTGAATGTCATCCATTGCCAGCGTCCTTCAGGCCGCCTTTTCCTCTCACCTTCTAACTCTGACCTTCGCAAGGTCGTTCCACCACATTAAAAGAAGAGACTACACAAATAGCCCGCTGACCTTCTGATCCCTGAGAGAGAATTATGTGAACAGGCCGAGGGACAAGTAACTGTACACAGTGAGCAGAGGTCAGAGGACAGAGAGGATAATCTCTTAGAGAGCTGGATAGACTGCACTGACAGGTGACTACTATATGTTGCCTGTTCCAGTGGATTTAAAGCCTGGAGACAAAAACAAAAAAACAGAGCTTAGACACAAGAATGAGCCCTTTTCTTTACTAACAATCAACTGTTTTCTCTCAATTAACTCTGTTAACCCCCCCCCACGTCCCTCTTTCCTCTCCAGAGCGGTCACCTTCCAGTGGTGAGGCTGTGGGACGTGGCCGAGCGGAGACAGGTGGCGGAGCTCCAGTCGCACAAATATGGCGTCTCGTGCGTGGCTTTCTCCCCCAACAGCAAATACATTGTCAGTGTTGGAAACCAGCATGACATGATGGTCAACGTGTGGGCGTGGAAGGTACGTCTGAAGTTCTTAGCCCCAGTCAGCTCCTCTTGCGTATTGATGCAATACACGTTCCTTGTTATGGTAAAGGAATAGCTCAACACTTCTGCTTATTTGCTGTCTTGCTTAGATGACAGGATTGGGGGAAACTGCTAGCTTGGCTCTGTCTGGTGCATTAAGTACATTTTGTAGATTTTGTAGGAAATCAAAATGTGCTTAAACTCACAGATGACTATAATTTGAACCTGTGTTGTTGTATTGTTCTCTTGCAGAAAGATGTAGTGGTGGCAGCCAACAAGGTGTCCAGTAAGGTGACAGGCGTGTCTTTCTCTGAGGACAGCTCCTACTTTGTAACTGTGGGGAACAGACATGTCAAGTTCTGGTATCTGGACCAATGCAAGGCCAGCAAGGTATTCATTTCATAAAGTTTATGTCAATCATGCAAGTAGCAGTAAAGACCGGATGGGGGTGTAATGCCGACATACACAGACAAATGTAATCAGCTTTTTTAACCGCCAAGTCTGAGCTTCATCAGCTAACCCGCACCTCTCGGTGGTATTTAGGCCAGTGCTCCTGTCCCTCTGCTGGGCCGCTCGGGACTACTGGGAGAGCTGAGGAACAACTTCTTCTGTGATGTGGCCTGTGGACGGGGCTCTACCTCTGAGTCCATCTTCTGCATTACCTCCTCTGGCCTGCTGTGTGAGTTTAACAGCAAGAGGATGCTGGACAAGTGGGTGGACCTTCGGGTGAGTTATTCACACAGGAAATATTAAATCCCACCTAATGTGGGTGCGAACATTCATTGCAGTGTTTTAACCACAAAGGTTATATCTCTGAAATAAGAGATCCACTTCTATTAAAATTTTATAGGATGGTGGATTTTGGCATGTTGTTGGGACTTTGAAGAAGTGCATTGATTGGGCTAATGAGGTCTTTCATAAATGATAAGTCCAGATCTTTAGCTCAGTCATTGTCTTTGACTATCAGTCTTTGTGCTAAGCTAAGCTAACAATCTCCTGGCTGTAGCTTCATATTAAACAGACAGATATGAGAGTGGTATCGATCTTCTTATCTAACTCTCGGCAAGAAAGCAAACAAGCATACTTCCCAAATGTTGAAGTCCCTTTCCTATCTTCGGAGCAATCATTTTGCTGCCAATCATTATTCAGTTCATTATTAGATTGATATCAATGAGTGTGGCATCCTGGCATTAATTCAAGGTCGGGTCAGTTTTCTAACTTTGAAAGACAACAAGTGCTCTGCTGCTGGTTTTAATGAAATGCATTTTGTTCTTTATTGATTCAGTAGGTGTCTACATCGTTAATGGGATGTTTAACTCACCTAATTTGCCTTTACGAGTTAAATCGACAGTATATTTAGGTATGCATTACTGAGTGCTGTCCAAACAATAGTGCTTATAATGGTCAGTGTCCAGCTGTGGTGTTTAATCAGGAGGTGAAGATGAAGGTGTGTGTGTCCTGCTCCTGCCGTCTGTCAGAGGATCAAAGAGAGATTAGCTACAGGGACAAGTACAGGATGTGTTTGGAAGTATTCCAATAAGGACGTATTTATGTTCCACTGCAGCCTTCTGTAACCTTTGTCATTACTGGCAGGCAGGACTGTTGAGGACTCACCTACACTTCATTATAATTTCATTTTGTTTATCCATCTGTAAATGCTGGAGCTGTGAAATGAGCTGATGTGCCTGTTGTGTCGTGTCTTGCCTTGCAGACGGGCGTGGCCCAGTCTCTGTCCCTGTCTGAGGATATGATCTTCTGTGGCTGCGCTGATGGAACGGTGCGAGCCTTCAGCCCAGTCGACCTGCACTTTGTCTGCACGCTGCCGCGGCCGCACCCCCTCGGCTCCAACATTGCGGCCGTCACGGAGGCCAGGTGAGGAAGAGCTCAGGGGAAACACAACCTTTCCTTGGCGGGGATCCACCGCAGGATCAAATGTTCTCTATTTATAGTGCTCCCTGTCTCAGGCGGCACCATTTCACAGTCTAAATAACTCCTAAATGTTAAAATCAATAGCAGGATTTGTTTATTTATATTTTAAAAAATCTGATTTAATATCATGCATTGGGTTATGCATTCCTACAGTGTTGTGTTTCTTTGAGTTTGGAAACAAAAAGACTAGTTTAGTGTGGTGGATTAGTGGTTGTTATTAAATGATATGATGTCCCTGCTTAAAATGTTTGACTATCTTTAAGAAAATCATTGCTGTTGTTATCCCATGATCATGATTATATCCCAATCTCTCTTCCATCAGCCACCTGTTCTCCACCAAGACGGACGCCCGTTACCCAGACGCCATCGCTGTGACCTATGACCCCGTCAGCCACTGGCTCAGCTGTGTATATAACGACCACAGTCTGTATGTGTGGGATGTGAGAGATGTCAACAGGGTGGGGAAGGTGCATTCTGCCCTCTTCCATGCTGCCTGTGTCGCGGACCTGGAGGTAAACAGGCAGGAGGAAGTGACACCAGCCCCTGATTCAGTGTGTAGTTAGTAATGATACAGTGGATTGAATGTTGGATTCAGGGAACATTGTGGGATTGATTAATATCACCCCAATGCCAATGGGCCGCTTTGGGCAGTTCATTACTCTACTGAACATACTAATATATATTATTATATATTGGTATTCTTATACATTTGTATTCTTGGTAATTACATTGTAAAAGCTATGTATGTATTATTTAATATCATGTATTATAGGTAGAACTTTGCAGTTTTTGAGCCGTGATTTTGACTTTTTTGACATTTTCACGACCAACAACATGCATTTGGAATGGAGAAATACCAAAGTTTATGATTATAGTTCATGACAATGCTCCATAGTGAGGTAAATATATGGCACAGCATGGGTATTTTATAAATCTGAACTGTTTAGCCTATAAAAAAGCCTATAAAAAACACCTTCTCTCTCGCCCTTCCTCAGATGTTCCCAGATGTTCCCGGGGAATTGGGAGCTGATTTGTCATCAGGTGCATTCCTTAGTTGCTCAGCTGACAACACCATCAGACTCTGGCGCATGAATGATTGGACACAAACTCACGTTCATTCTCAGAACATCCTCAGCAGTGTGAGTTTGGCTTCAAATACCATACGTCTTCATGGCAAAGTACAAATTCTCCCTGTAATGGGTAATTTCTCTATCTGCCATCGCTTTGCAGGATCTCCTGAATATAATCTACATAGATGGAAACACTGGCGCCTTGCTGGATCCAGAGTGTGCGACAAATGCGAATGCAGACAAACCAGGTGATGGACAGACAGCAGAAAGCAGGACGGGCATCAGGACCATCTGCGTCAGTCCAGACGGCAAACACCTGGCATCTGGAGATCGCAACGGGATGCTGAGGTAGGACAAGAAGGCTAATACTGACGCTAACGGCTGACTGAGGCGACCTCCATCCTAAAAAAACGTGAATTTATATTCTGCAGGGTTCATGACCTCAGCAGCATGGAGGAGATTCTGAAAGTGGAGGCCCACGATGCTGAGATCCTCTGTCTTGAATACAGTAAACCAGAAACAGGTCAGTGTGTTTATGGGACTGTGTGAGTGATTATAATGATGGCACGCTTGAAGAATATTTGTGCACTGGCCTTGTATACGATATGTGATTAAGTCGCCTTATTACTGTCAGGTCTGAAACTGCTGGCCACAGCTAGCAGGGACCGTCTGATCCATGTCTTGGATGCTGAGGATGACTACAGTCTGGTGCAGACACTCGACGAGCACTCTTCATCCATAACAGCTGTCCGCTTTGCTGGTGAGCCACTTGAGATACTGTCAACATCTGACAGCTAATCTTTTCTTAATCCTCGCTTTCATCTCCATTCAGTCCCACACAAAGTGCCTCTTTTATTCCGCTTGCAGCACTGCTTGTTTAGATAATACATGACAACTATACATGTGTAGTCAGGTGGAGCTTTGTTGGTTATAAGCAAAGGCTTTTCTTTTGTGTACTTTTTTTATTTTCTTATTTCTTTTTATTTGTAAATTCTTTTGAAAACACTTGTCGTAGCTGATTGATGGAGACTAGCATCATTTCTTGCATTGCCTACAAGCCGTAATAACTCAGTTTTTTAATATGTATTTATCTTTCTTTAGCCAATGACAACAAGGTGAGGATGATCAGCTGTGGGGCAGACAAGAGCATCTATTTCCGCACTGCACACAAGGTAAGAAACGTCTGAGCCAGGTTCAGTCCATCAGCTCCAATCATCAAACGTATCTTTCCACATCTCTTGTAGAATTTCTTATCAACACAATATTGTTACTATAACAATGTTAATGCACTAAATAAAAATCATGCCCCTAAAATGGAATTATATTACTTGTTATGTAATAATTTATTTTGCTTTTTTGAGTTAGATGAGAAGATCAATGTCGCTCTCACGTCTGTACACTAAATATGCAGCTGGAGTCAGCTTAGCACAAACAATGGAAACATGGGGAAACAGCTTGCCTGACTCTGTCCAAAAAGACACGTTAAATCTTGTTTGTTTATTCTGTACAAAAACTAAAGAGACATGTAGCTAGTCAGGCTAGCTGCTTCCCCCTGTTTCCAGTCTTTGTGCTAACTAAGCTAAGTGCCTTCTGGCTCCAGCTACATATTTACCATAGTCATGAGAGTGGTATTGATATTTTCCTCCAACTCCCGGCAACAAAGTGTTTCCTAAAATGCCAATCTATTCTTTGAATATGACAAATTTATTTGCATTCCTGATTCCTGCTTAATTTTGGTACAGAGGAAAACTGAGTAAACAGCAGAGTGTCTTGCTACACCAAAAACATATCACAATTCTTTCTGGCCATAAAGGACACAACGAGGAGCTAATCTTTTCTGCTTCATTGCTTTTGATTAAGATTCTTCATTAATTCATTGAAGGACTCACTGTGCAGCACAACAGTAACACAATCCATTTAGCTTTGTTAGTTAGTTTGTGAACTCCACAGCATGTAGCACAAAAGGGGCGTTTGGACTGCAAGTTGTATAACAAAATGCGATGAAGGAGACTTCTACATTTGCTTCTGGGTTTCTGGGACAATGTTTCTGTTTGGTCATAGTTGCATAAGTTACAACATTCTCCACGATTCAGGCCACTGCGGTGACTCATGAGCATTAAGTTTTGTGGAGCACAATAAACAATGGCTTGTTAGTCTTCAGTAGAACTTCTCCTCAGCGTCCAGACATTTATGGAGTGTTCACGTCAGAAACTTGTTGTGACAGCTCTGTGCTCCTCGCAGAACCTAAATGAGCATCTTCTGTGCTGTCTGTTATCATGATCTGTGTTTTCAAGGATTCTAAATGAACCATAATAGCCTTTTCTGACCATGTGTGTATGATTGGATGTGCAAACACTGACTTTTTATGGACTAAACTTTTAAAAAATGACATGATTTATTTTAACACACATTGGGTCTTTACCAAGCGTATTCATTACATCAAACTTTAACTGAGGCAAATACATCATGTTGTTCCTTTCATGCATTTTAAAGCATATCAGCTATGTGTACAGTATATACCCTTTTTTTAAGATACATATATTGATATTGATTCAAACTGATCACTGCAACTTTTAGATGTCTTAATGCGTGGGCCATCTGCTACAAGATGAGCTGCAAGGTGGTGCTGCTTGGAATAAAATCAAAATGACGCCATTCCACCTAAAGTGTTCCTTTCTTGTGTGTTCCTATAATACTTTGGAAACAGAGACAGTCAGGTGGAATAACTCAACTAATGCTTGTTGTGCAGCTTTACTTGCTGCACAAACAGGTAAATTATTAGTTTTAATCAAATGACGTTAGCCATAATGATAGCTATCAGTATAATGGCTATCATCTATTATAAATAGATTGTAAACATATATGAAGAATGATGAATGTTAAAGCTACAGCAGCTCTTCCTCCCCGGCACAGAACTGACTGAGTGTTTCGTTTTGTTCCACAGACTGACAGAGGAACTGAGTTCAAGCGTTCTCACCACATGGTGAGGAAGACTACACTGTACGACATGAGCGTCGACCCCACCTGCAAGTACGCTGCTGTTGGCTGTCAGGACCGCTGCATCAGGTGAGTGTGTGGGCACGTGCAATGGGAAACGAATTTTAGAAGAAACTCAATTCATTATTTTTGAGGTTTCTTTTCCTTCTGACTGCAGGATTTTCAACATCAACAGTGGCAAACAGAAGAAACTCTACAAGGGATCACTGAGTGAGGACGGCAGTCTGCTCAGGGTAACATTTTACTTCCACACGGTCCACATTCCAAATGCCATTCCCTTCCTATATACACACACAGTGTATTGACTATAAAACTCTTTTGTCCTGGCAGGTTCAGCTTGATCCGTCAGGTCAATACGTGGCCACCAGCTGCTCCGATAAAAACATCAGCATCTTTGACTTCTACACCGGGGAGTGTGTCGCCACTATGTTTGGACACTCTGGTAACAGAACACACACCTACACCTCACATACACAGATTTTATGTTGTCAAACTGAGCTGTGAGTAAATTACCCTTTTATAGCAGTAGGGAATATGATCTTTCACCTAACATTGCCAGGGACCATAATATCATATCACCATGTTTCTTGTTTTGCAGAGATTGTCACTGGGATGAAGTTTACCAACGACTGCAAGCATTTGATATCTGTGTCAGGGGACAGGTGAGAAACAGTCCTGTGTATGGTCCTACTAGGGGCTCCCTTGGATTCACTTAGGCTACAATAATCTGGAATATACTGTGGAAAATCCAGTATTTAGAATATTATAATTCAGGCATATTTCTAAAAACATAACAAGTACTGGTTCTATATTTTAAATCAGAGCTCTAACAACAATGAGATATCCAAATATACATAGTGCACTAAAATAAAACTACTGTAGAAAAGCAGGAATGGAGCAGCACCCAAATTAAAATCATCTTCAGCACTGCTGCCAGAGGAAATGAGCGGGGAAATGTGTTTGCAGACAGTCTCCTCAATAGTCAAGCTGAAATGAAATGTTGAATTTTTAATGCCTGAATGCTTTTTATCTCCCAGCTGTATCTTTGTGTGGCGACTGGCCCCAGAACTGACAATCAGCATGAGAGAGAGGCTCTGCCAGCTTCGACAAAACCCAAACTCACCCCCCTGCAAGACCTCCAGTCTCAGGTGACGACACACACGCTGCCTTCAACTGCTGAGGACCTTTCATTGATTGCATTCATTCCATAAACGTTGCGCTGGTGATAAGGAGAAAGTGTACTCATGTCACATATAAAGGCTGCCAGAATACTCACAGAATGTTCATCATTTTGTCCGACCTTCTGACTGCGTCACTCCAGGCGGGAGGTGTATAGTGCCCCCACCCTGGGCGGTCTGTCCTCTGACAGCGACCGCGAGCACGAGGAGGAGGACGGAGCAGAGAACGACGACCCCAACGACCCGGAAGACATCACGGCCAACACTTCCTCTGACAGCAGCCATGGAGAGGAGGATACAGGTAGACGTTGTCCATTTAGGTGCAACCCACGTACGCTGGAAAGTATCTGCCATCTGAAGTAATCCTGTCCTTTATTCTCCCTGTGGAGGGTAGCTTTTGATAAAAACAATCCAGTGATCAAACTAGTATTATTTAATTATGTTTTAAGCTTCTGGTTGTTGTGCTCTTTCACACAACAGGTGGCTCAGATGAAGGACAGGACTGGGAGCCCACAAAGGTTGGTGGTTATATTCAATGTGAAAAGACTGTTCAGATGAAATGAACGGACACTGGAAATGCCTTTTAATGCATTTGGACCAGAAGTATTAAATATGAAGGCCATTGTCACAGCAAATTATCATTAATTGACATTATGACATTTTTGCATCTTAATATTCCCAGATATTTTTCTTGTGTGTGTTTTTTTCTTATATCATTGGAAGTTAGATCAAACAACGTTACCAAAAACGTTTTGTCCATAATTCAGTTCCTGACAAATACTTAATTATTGTTAGTAACAGCGTATAATAATGAGTACATGCTGCTAAGTATGTAGAATGGACAGCTGATGAACGCTTCAGCTGCTACTGTCTCTTTTAGTTTTCTGTCAGTATCGGTTCAGAAGGACTGAAGTGGTTTAAGGATCTAGGGCTTCACTCTGCCATACATGAGATTAAATCCTCTGTGATGTACCGGGGGGAAATACCCTGCTGAGTCTTAACAGTGATGAAAAGCTATGTGAAATCCATTCTGAAATACACAGCCAGAGCAGGGCTACTAAAATCTAGATCAGACAACCTCATCTGAGATGTGTACATCTGTAGGGAAACTGACACTTTTAGTATTTGTCAGCTTTAATCTCCAGAACTGCTGTTTGACATTTTTCATGTCTTTTACAATAGAAATTACGGTTCACTGTGTCAACTTGTACGTCTTCTGTATGTCCTTTCTAGCACGGAGTCGCCAGCCAGTTGACTCCTGACTCCTCTAAGCGTCCCCGGAGGCGTTGGTCTCACCGTATGGGCTCTCTGGAGGTGATGGTCAAATCCATGCTGGACCTGAGGCAGCTAGAGACCTTTGCTCACAAGAAAAATTCCAACTGCCCCCCTCATGACAGAGAGAGACAGAGCACGTCCAGCCTCCAGGAGCCCATGGTATGCATGGATCTATGTCTAAGAGAGAGAGAGAGAGAGAGGGAGAAAGAGCTGTCCATATGGATCCATGTGTGTGTGTAATTGCACTGCTAAGTCACCTATGCTAATTTTCTGCAGCTGCAGTTACAGGAGAGAGCCAAGAGGCATCGGCCCTGGCCACATGCTGACTGGCTGTCCTCACACCCATCCAAGGGCATCAGGGGGTCTGACGGAGCTGTGCTGTACCCCGAGGAGAACGAGGACGATAAAAGTCCACGGGGCAGGTAGATCCCCACTCAGTACACACAGTTTCACTCAAGTGATCACCGTGACGCTGAAAGAGAACAAAAGCGCTCTTCTATTCTCGGTTTAATGCATACCCTCCACCCCTTGTTCCTCATTGTTTCCCTTTCTCTCTCTGTTTTCATACGTCAGTGATTACATGGTGAAGGAGCAGCACTGCAGGATCCAAGGGCGAGGGATCCGCAGTGAGAGCCAGGAAAGCCGCAGCCCAGACAGTGCCTGCTCTCTGGGCTACAACAGCAGGGAGTCCAGCCCGGATCGTGTCCTGAATGGTGAGGCCTTACTCGGATGGCAACAATGAAATACATTTTAACAAAAACAACTGTTAAAACAACACACAATTATGATTGACATTCATTCCATTGTAATTCACTTTTGATAGCATGAAAAACAAAAATTGAAGATTAGCATTTAAAGCTACTTCCTGTATGTGTACAATCTGAAAATTCGCAACTTTAGCACCCCCCAGTGGCTCTATCAGAAAAGACACTGTGGCTGCCAAGACGGCGCTGATTTCGGTTTCTACAAACTAATGCCTCAAAGTAATTATTAATTTAAGATGCTAAATGTACAAAATGTCAATGAAGGTATGAGCGTGAATATAACAGACCAGTGTCTGAGGAATTTTAAATAAATATCAAAGTCACACTTGTGTGCTACATTTAAGTATTTATATCAGTCTAGATTTCTGTTTCAAGTTCTAAATGTCTTCTCAAAGTGTGTCAAGTGCTGGATTTAAAATGAAAAGCTAAAATGTACATGAAAGCCATGATATCTCTTCAACGTACAGTAAAGCCGATACCCGCCAAGAGGGATTTGTGCACACAGAGGCTTCAGATTTTTACAGTTTCAGACCTGATAGAAATGTGTCAGATAATACTACCACATAAGCCGCAGTGTTCTGGCTGGTCATTTGTTTAGGATTATCTGGCACCTACCTGCTGTATGCAGTAGATGTACCAAGGTCAAGGAGTTTTTGGAAAGGGTTTTTTTCTCTTCATTGTGCCTCGGCTGTACCTTTTTCTCCTTCGTGACTTCAGATTCTGCAGATGTGGAGTCCCTGAGCCAGGACAGCTCTGATGAGGAGAATGAAGAGAGGGAGGAAGAGGAGCAAAAGGCAGAAGTGACAAGTATGGACGAGGCTCTGAGGACAGTGACTGGCACTGCTGACCGCAGTCGAGAAGATTTCCTCAAGCAGAACTTTGAGACGCTGGCAGAGGGATGCAGCATGGGTAGGAGAGGCCAAACAGTCTCATCTATGTGTCACTGTGTTTTTCGTCTCTCTCTCTCTGCGACTGTCTCCATTTTCCTTTTTGTTTTTTCTAACGCTTGATGTCTGTCCACAGCTGAGCAGCGAAGAGTCCCAAGACTCAGTATGTCTTCACGCTTCCTGGCCAGAGGACATAATAACAGGTACTGTTGACCACTTCAGACCAGTGTGGACTATAAGCTATAATTACAAACCCATGTGGACTCACGCACATTGCTCTGCTAAACCATCTGTGTACCTCCCCGATCTAGCCAAGCTGTCAGTTCAAATGAGATTGTTAACTATGTTTGGGCAATTTTGTGTGTGTAGGAAGATTGTTTTTTATCCCTGGAAGTTTTTAACTTTTTATTTGTATTAACAATGAATGTGCAGCGAGACATTTAACTGTAAATCACTGTATGATTTAAGGATTTTGAGAAATATGCTTCTTTGCTTTCTTGCAGGGAGTTAGATGAGAAGATGGATACCACTCTCATGTCTGTGTGCTAAATATGAAGCTACAGCCAGCAGCTGGTTAGCTTAGCTTAGTACAAAGACTGGGAACAGGGGAACAGCTTTCACTACGTTTGTACAGATTAAACAAATAAGATATAATGTGTTATTTAATGAGCTTTAGAGGGTAGGCAGATTTTATTGCCTTTGGACAGAGCCAGGCAAGCTGTTTCCCCCTGTTTCCAGTCTTTATGCTAAGCTAAGCTAGCGGCTCCAGGCTGTAGCAACATATTTAGCGTACATACCTTTAGTTGACAGGTTAAGCTTAGCTTAGCATAAAGACTGGAAGCAGGGGGGAAACAGCTAGCCTGGTTGTGTCGAAAGGTAACAAAGTCCACCTACCAGCACCTCTAAAGCTCACAACTGACATGTTCTATCTTTTTTTGTTTAATCTAGACAAAAACTACATTATAAAAACAACATGCTTTGGTTTAGGGGGGGCAATGAGCTGGACTATTTCTTGGTCGAGCGCAGTAGGTAGCCAGGCTAGCTGTTTACCATTTCTAGTCTTTGTGCTAAACTGTGATAAATGGCTAACTGGCTCAAGCTTCATATTTAGCGTACAGACATGAGAATGGAATCAATCTCCTCATTTCACGTTCACTGCAAGAAAGCGAATAAAGTGTATTATGTTCAATTCAATGTTACATATATAGCACCAAATCATAACAGAGGTTACCTCAGGGCACTTTTCACATAGTGCAGGTCTAGACTGTAATAGTATTATATTGTATATACTGTAGAGGAATACATTGTGCCTTTTACTCGCCTGCTCCCCAAACCCTGTAATGCCTTCTGTCTCTGTAGGGGCATGCCTCTGTTTGCCAAAGTGCATGGGAAGGAACAAGGCAGCCACTTTGCTAAGCCCCCTGTGTCAAAAGTACGGCCTTTGATGGAAGATAATCAGAGCAGAGACACAGAACACAAGACCCCTGTGTCCCCTGGCAGGAGCGAAGGGCCAAAGTAAGATGAAAACACAGACTGGGCGCTGCATGGGGTTTCTTTTTAGACAAGTGCTGCTTTGGCAGACTTAGATTAATGAATCATAAATGCAAAAGATGAAAAAAAAGCACAAACGGTACTCTGTTTGCATAAATAAATGATAAGAAAACATTAATAAGTCCACATGGCAAGAATGCAATATAACAAACAGGACTTTCCTGAGGTCACGCTAGCCTACAGTGTTTTTTATGCTGTTTACAACCAGCACATTTCTGCTGTTACTTACAGGTTAATAATGGATAAAGGTAAACAAAAGAAGGGAGAAAGTGAACTCTCATCTAAAGTAATTATGGACATGCAAATAAACAAGACTGATTTACTACAGAATGGCCAAAATGTAGCAAAGACACAAACGAAAATGAAAACACGAGTCAATACAACTTTTTACTTTGGCTTGTTTTTGCTACGGATTATTGTGACTGGATTATTGAATGCGAAGTTACCTTAAAGCTGCTGTGTTGTCTCTCAGCAGGGTAGATGCTCCAGAGAGAGACTGCTGTCCTACCCTGAGACCCCTGAAGAAGAAGACCTCAGGGTCCCACCTGTGGAGGGTGTCCAATCCTCCATCCAAAGCTCTGTTGCTGATGGACAGAGCGACGTGTTTACAGAAATCGCACTCTGCCCAGAACCTATCTTCAGACTGTAGGTTTCATCATCATTTTGTGAATTTCTTACTTCATATTTTCTGCCTTTTCTGTAATACTTGGGTCTTATTATTCGATGAGCTCCATTAGTTCCATTAGGTGTCCATTGTGAGACAGTTAAACTGCCTCAAGAGTGTATTTAAACATAATTTGCATGGGGTTCTTCTGTGAAATATGTGGAGAGAAGTCAGAAGTAATTAATTTATATGATGTAATTCTGAAAGTAATTCAGTTAATTCATAACAATTTGAAAGAACATAATAAAATGGACCTCTATTTTCTGAAAACAAGTCTTTAATCTCTACTTTTACATTTTTTTTCTCCAGCTCTGAACTCCCCTGTGCCCTCTAGTGACGGAAGGGAGTTGCGCAAGAGACCTCAGCAGCTTTTCCTGGATCAGGACACTACCATGCCTTCCTTCCACTTTTCTTCACCCTCCTCTGGGTCCCCACAGACTCCCCGGTCGCCCCTGCCCTGGGAGAGCCCCAAACTCAAACCCCAGCACTCCTACATGAACCCCACTGCCAGCTCCATGGCCAAAAGCAGCCGCTCCTCCTCGGTGGGAGAGTGTATCCAGATGGGCTCCCCACCTTGCTCCCCCTCCTTCCACAGGGCCAGGAGGTCGTGCGGGGAGCTGGAGGTCGAACCTCCCCTCCTCGCCTCGTCTCCTGTTGCCGCTTTCCCCTCCACTGTCTCATCAACATCATCCGGCTTGTCATGTCCTCTATCAAACAGTACCTCCCCAACTCCTCCCCATCCTACAGCTACAGTTTCACCCTCTCCTTTTACCCAGAACATCCCGCCCTCTCGCATCCCGCTCCCCAAACAGCCTCTCAGCCCTTGCCGCAGCCTCTGCCTGGATGTGGCGCCGAGCTCAGGTTGTCCTGGAGGCCCGCCGAGGGCCTCTACTCCTACCATAGACCCTGAATGTGACGTTAAACCTACTCCAGGAAACAGTCAAGGTTAGACAGCCGGCCATATACTGTAGATGTGACACAAGGAACTAAAAAGCAGATCGCCAAATGTGTGATATTGTATATGTATGTGTGATTATGTATCTTGTTGTCTTCAGCACTGGGCAGGACTCTGTCGCTAAGTTTGGATTCTTCCTTTCCAAGTTCACTACCAGTCAAGCTGAAGAGAGGCTCGGTTTCAGAGAGGTACAAGGTCTTTTTTTAACTAGTCACTTATTGTCTTCAATTAGCCATTACATAACTGCCTTACACAGGGGGGTGTTGCAGTATTGAGCAGATTTTATTTGCTGTGTCTTTTCTACTCTTTCAATCTGATTTCTAAAAAATCAGCATTAACACAGTAACTGACACACATGTCTGACGTTTCTTCCCAGTGCCATGGAGCCGGGACAGGTGGCTGTAGCCAAAGAGTGCCCTCTGGTGCCTGAACAGACCCACACATCGAGCGCTGACCCCCAGCCAGGTCTGGCCTCACCAGAACTCTGTCATTAACCTATCCTCCTCTTCCTCGCTGCATGTCTTCACATCCTGAGTGTTTTGGCTATTGCAGTAATCAAGCCGTGAGGAGATAAAAGCATGTAAAGTGGTCTCCGTGTCTTTGAAGATTAAGATAGATTGTGTTTTTGAAACATTTCTAAGATGATGAAGAACATGATTGAACAAGCTTTGTGCCACGCTGCTCTAAACTTAAATTACTATCCAACAAAACAGCGAGATTTCAAGCAACAGGTTTGATATTCCATTTGAACACTCATCAAAATCTAAACAGGTGATTGCTATAAAATTTGCTAAGCACATTCACACTTCCTCAAAGGACAGACCCTTTACATGTTGGACCCCTCACGTCATCCATGTCACAGGATGCACACAGGATGTTGTACCTCATAATCTCATAGAAAGATTTTAACACATCAATGCTCCCTTTTGATGTTAATACAGTATTTGCCTATTATTTAACATTGTGCTATGATATATAGAGTGCCACTGCAGATTGTTTTCCTCCCATTGCTCACTTACTCAGTAAACAAAGGTATCTCGTTGGAGTTCAAATGCTGAGCTGAATCTTAAAATAACTTCCTCATCCTGTTCTTCATGCTCCTGTGCCTGCTGTTCTGTGGATGATAACTGCCTCGCAAAGGCAACAGACTTTATTTCAATTTGAAAACAGAGAAACCGTAAATGCCATTAAGTGATATCCGGTCCACATTTGTACCTACAGCTGTGTTTTGCCGGAGGATGTAAACTGTGAAATCATTTTTCCCCCAGTTTCACAGCTCACACAGCTCCTGCTCTCTGGCTTTGTACAGCAGCCTCCTCGTGGGCTTTTTCTATAGTTTTCTTTTCTGCCACCAAGTTTATTCTTGTTTTTGTGTTGTTTTTTTCTTTTAATGCTCTTCAACCTTTTGCTCAACATTTACTGTGGGCCTACTCCGCTCGATAACTGTGTGTTTGTGTGTATAAGTATGTGCGTCTTTGTGCACACTGCTGGGCTATACTTGAAAGAGTCCCCTCTCTCTCTCTCTCTCTCTCTCTCTCTGCAGATCACTCTATCACCTTGGAAACTTGTAGGCAGGCTGTTTCTGAGCTTCATAACAGTCTGAGGAAAACCATCATGCTCTACACTACGGTCAGTGAGTGTGTGTGTGTGTGTGTCTTTATGTGTGTATGAAAATGAGAAAGAGGGGAGATGTGGGGGGTTGAGAGAGCCTCAAAGGAAAATATATTGGGAAGAAAGATAGGGAGGATAAAAGGGGAGTAGATACATGGACTACATTTACATAGCACTTTTCTACCTTAACAGACAAAGCGCCCCAAGTCAGGGTTCAGTTGCTCGAGGACTGCTGATCATTTCCCCGTTTCATCATTTGGTCCATAAAATGTCAAAAAAAAGTGAACAATGACCATCACAAGTTCCTAAAGTCCAAGTTGACCTCTTTAAACGTCTTCTTTTGTCTGACTAACAGTCCAAAACCCAAAGATATTCAAATTACAATGAAATAAAACAGAGAAAAACAGAAAATCATCATGTTTTAGAAGCTGGGACCACAAAACGTTTTTCCTTGAAAAATGACCTAAACAATTAATCTTATTATCAAAATAGTTTTCAATTCATTTCTGTTGACTGACAAATCTGTTGACTGATTCATCAATAATGAAAACAATCGTCAGTTAAAACCCTGCTTACATAGACGTATGTTTGAGCACTGGCCGTTTTATCTATAATCTGATGATCAGATCAAAGGGAAAGACACTGTCTGTCTGTCTGTCTGTCTGTCTCACTCGCTGCCTGTCTGTTTTTTATATGCATGTATTCATTAAAACCAGGTGCTACAATCCGGCCAACAGCCCTGTGAAGATCAACAAGAAATAAGGAGCATCCTGTCTGAAGCTCTGTTCACGGTCAAGGCTGAGCTGGACTCACTGCCTCACCCCACCACACAGTGTGAGGGGCCCCGAGTGGACCAAGGGGTCACAGGTGAGGGAGACAAGGCCCTGGCTCTCCTGGAGCAGTACGCTGAGCTGCTGCTGAAGTCTGTGGAGAGGAGACTAGATACCAAGACTTGAGACGGACTGATGTTTGCTATGTGTTTGTACTGTATGCACATAACCTAGTAGGAGCCCGACACATGCACATACAGTAGCACTGTGAATTGCACACTTGTTATTTGCACATCTTTTTTGGAGCTGTATTCATGGACTGAATGCAGATGAGATGTCATTATGTTTGGAGAAGCTGAGAAAAAGTGAATGTTGAGTATTATGCACTGAAAGAAGAACGAGTGAAAAAGTTTGCCTTATTTTTCAAGTTGCCATAGCTCTTCTTTGTCTGTTCTCCACTCTTTGAAATCAAATTTCATAAGTGTAATGAATCACGATTGTTAAGAAGGGAGACACCAGAGGGACAAAGATGATGAAGTTACACGAAGAGCAGAGGTTAGCTAAAAACTATGTTTGGGTCACAAAATTCATCCTGTTTAGGTGGTCATGTTAAAGATGGTTTTGTTTTGGACAAGGTTAAGTAGTCTAAAGCCTCATTAGCATCCCCTAGAGGCTGCAGGCTTCAGTGATACATTCCAAAATGTAACAATTAAAGGACAGAAATACTTTTCTAATGATTTTTCCTATAATTTGAAATTTGTCGTAAGGTAAAGTATGTAAAAGTGGGATGTTAGAGGAAGTTAGATTAAGGTGTGAGGATAGAAATGGTCATATTGAGGTATGAGGTAAGTGTCAGATGACGGACCTGGGAAGATGTTTTGTTTAGGCTGTGTAATTCATGTTTTTGTGCCGATGGTGTCTCCCTGATTGCAGAGTACTGCATCGGTGACTTTAAAGCAGTTTTCTTTGCTTTAAGCAAATCATAACTAGTCTGTTAGTCTTCTGTACATTTATGCAAGTTTTTGTAGTGCTGATTTTAATGTTCTACTGGGATTTTATATTTCTCTGAAAGAGATTTGTCTTCTGCTGCTGTCATACAGTTTCAAGCTGTTGCACTGTTCTTTAAGCTCTCTTTAAAAGAAATAAATAATGAAAACATTGGACCAGATTTCTGATGATTTTATTCAAGAATCACTACAGTTAACAGAGCCTAATGGCCATCTAATAGAACTCCTCATTGTTGTTTGGCAATATAGTTACATTTATAATTCTCAGTTAGTAGCACTTTAATTAGATGGAAAATATTGTACTCAATAAATACAGTAGCATCTTCATACTGAAAAAGAAAGCTTTTGTCAAATGGTTAAAATGGTAGGAAGGAGTTTGAGCTTATTGAAGCATATTATAGAATGAGCTCAGCTCATGTCAATATCAATATTACATCACATACTAACACACATAGTAGTTCGAACTTTAAGCATTGTGATAAATACATGGTAAAGTTTAAGTTCTTGCAAGATCCTATAGGCGGTGTGTGTGTGTGTGTGCAAATTTCTATTTGACTTTGTATGTATTTCTGCTCATATGCATTTACAACACACTCATATACATCTGTGTCCTTGATGTGTCGGTCCATGTGCTGTATGACTAAATGTGCTTCCTATGGAAGTGTCTCCACATTGACGTATGTGAGAACGACGTCGTGCAGGATGTTGATTCTGTCAATCTGGTTGAGCTCTCTGACGCGGTATCGGAACTCAAACAGAGGGATGTTGTTCACTGCCACCCTGAACGCCTCACGAGTGCACAGGATCTTCATCTGTACCAGAGCAGAACATGAATAATGTATTACTTCCATCAAGACTGAATTGGCTTACATGCAGGGCACATTTACAAAGAAAAAAATTAATTTTTTCATGATTTCATTTAGGAAAAGTCATTCTGCAGGGCCAAATCTTCTAACTGAAGAACCCCCTAAAAGTATATGTATAGTATAATTAGGGTGATTTAATATCAGTGCAAGTTCCAGAAAATTAAACTTTACTAATTGAAAAATACTAAGACTGAAGGAAAAGTGTATGAACCTAGTTGTAATTGCTGTCAGTAAACATGGACACAGAGACTGTTTGACAGAATTAACCTCTTGGCGATGCCTGTAAAGCACACTTGTTATTGATGTTATTGAGCAACATGAGACCCCCACTGACCTCCAGGAGGCATCCTGCAGTACAGCAGTTCCCTTATCTAGGACCCGCCTGCACATACGACTTTCCAACCCTTTCCATCTTTTCCAAACGTTAGCCTGACGTTAACCATGAGAAAGTGACCTAGATTCAGTTAAAGGCCCCATGTGTAGCATTTTGAAACATCAACACATCATTGTGAAATTCTTACCACAAACAAATGAGACTAAAGAGAGTTAAAAGGATTAGTCGCTTCTGTTTATGTCATTTATTTGTGGTAAAGCTACGGTGGACACTCACACTTTCCTTCAGGTGAACATATGTCTCCAAATGAATGTGGTAATGATTTATTGACGCTAACATGCTACACATAGCATCTTTAAGCATTAATCACTTTTCAATCCCCCCCCCAATCTGATTCCTACATCTTACACTCACCTCAAATGGGCTCCCAAGAGCAAAGGGAAAGGGTCCCTTCAGGTCCCTGTCCTCTGAGCCCCAGCGCTCCCCCATTTTGTGGTTACGGACCAGCACCTGTTTGCCCCCCTCGCTGAAGCGGGGGTTGATGTGAAAGGCAATGTCGTTGCCTCTCAGAAAGTTCACTGTGAACCTGTGGAACATCAATGCTGGTTAGACCTTCACTGACGCTGTGTCGTCACTTTTGTGTACAATATGTCTGTCCTTCACCAACTGGTCAGACTTTTATATTTTGTATGAATTTTGAGACTAAAATGTAACAATATGAACTTGGAATATGGAAACAATGAGTATATAGGAAAAAGAAGCAATCTAAGTACACATAGTTTACATTTTAGCATTAGGTTTGACATGGCCCAAGATGGTCATCATCATCTTGTCGTAGACTCCTCGGGCCAGGTTCAAGTTGTATGGCACACTCTACAAAGCAAGAGAGAGAGAATACCATTAAAACAACCTGAATTGTAAAGCAGCAAGTGCGCAAACACACATCTCTTTAAGTCTCTGTCTTTCCTGCATGTTTGCAAAGAGGATTGTTTGACTCACAAGAGGTCCAGATGTGGGTGGAAGCCAGTGTTGAGGCATGAAAGATGGACTCTGACCAGGCCATCCTGACTGTCCTGGGTTATAAGGCCAACCAGGGTGGGCAGGCCACCCTGGTACATTTGGATGGATGCCGGCAGCAGGAGCAGGTGCTGGTACTGGGACTGGAGTTGGAGCTGGAATTTGAGCAGGGACTTGAGCTTGAATTGGAGCTGGTGGCTGGGGAGGCTGGTACTGGGTGCCTGGCCAGCAAGGCTGGCAGGGTTGCACTGGAGCCGGAGCTGGAATTTGAGCTGGAGCTGGAGCTGGAGCCGGAGCTGGAACTATGGTTGGGGTAGGTGCAAGGGCTGGTGTTACAGCTTGAGCCGGGGCTGGGACTGAAATTGGTGCAGGGTAAGAGAACGGAGCAGGTTGTGTCCCAGGCCAGCAGGGTGTGTTCGATTGGCCAGTCCAGCATGGTGGAGGCTGGGTGGGCTGTCCCGGCCATGAAGGGAACCCAACTCCAGACGGCGGCAGGCTGGGCCAAAGGCCGTTAGCCTGTGGGGCAGAACCAGACGGGCAGCTGCCACACAGAGCATCAGAATGCTGAGAGGGAGGAGGAGAGGGGGAAGATGGAGAGGGAGAGGGTTCAGGGGCCAGGACGGAGATACGGGGAAGAGAGAGGGTGGACAGGATGGAGGACACCAACTTGCATTTGCAAACATGGCCAGTTGACATAAGCAAAGATTTACACATTTATATTTATATGGAAAAATGTGGAGAACAATGATTTGTTTCATTCTCACCAGAGTAGAGATCTGAGGATTTAATGAGGTACTTACATCCATGCTGCCTGCAAGAACAAGATCACTTTTATTTAGTTTACAGCTTTCGTTTTATAACAAACAAGTCTCAGAGGACTCAACAGAGACGGAAAACTAAAGACAGAACAAAACCTAAATAGATCTGAGTCTGTGTAAAAAAGGAAATAACATGCGATGGAAACTAAAACTAAAAAAAGCTGCTTTTTAACTAAGGTATTGAAACATATTCATTTATTTATTTTACAAGACACAGAAAATGCACTGCAGTCAGACTGAGCTGTGATGAGCTGCAGAGGGAAGAAATTGTTCTCTAGGTGACCACCAGAGGACTCTACAGCTTTTCAAGATGTCAAAGTATCAGCAAATGGTGCACTGGATGACTATCTGTCTCCATATAGATATACATTGTTAACTAAAGCTCATTGGATGCCGTGGAATGTACCAATTGAATGATGAGCACAGAAAACACCCTGAGTCATGCAGGAACATAATGGCATATTGATTCAGGGTTATATCAATGACTTCTGTGCACTTAGAGAGGAATGTGCAGTAACAATGATTCTTTCGTGTCTCGGCCATACCACTGATATATATTTGTTCTTGTGACTGCAAATTAAATTACTGTTACTACATTATTGAACTACCTAGTCGTGCTATTTCATGCTTCTTCTTAATGTTTGATAATATGAAATACAACTCAACGCAGAAAATACGTTTCTTTTTTATCAAAGGTGTTTTACTTGCAAAATATTATTAATGCAAAAGATCAATTCATATGTTATAATTAACTACAGTGTATATTCATCAATGAATGTAGATTAGGGCTTTTTAAATACACTACCAACCAACCAATAGCAATCAAACTGATAAGCATCATATATGCACATTAAGATAAATGATATTCTCATATTTAGATAAAATGTTATGACCCATTTGCTTAGTGCACCATTAGCCCACAAACCAGACTGGCAATACATTCTTTCCCTGGTACTATGAAGTCTTGCAAAGAATATTTTTGGTTCTGATCCACAGAAATATAAATCAATATGTATAAGCTCCCGCAGAAAAGATTAAGACTAGAAGTTACCTTTTGTTGTCTTTAGTCCTCAGGTGCACACAGGAGCAAGCTGCAGGCCGTGGTGTAGTTTACGTGAATCTGTCGGCTTGTAGCCAAGCACATCGAAACACTCTTTTATAGCCCCAAACTCTCTCGCCCCACTTGGCCACTCCTCACCTCATCACTGTGAGAAACAAAATGTCACACCCTCACATGTCTCAAAATATATGTAAATAAGATATAGTTGGTGTTCGATTTCTAAATATGCAACACCATTTTTTTGCTTTTTCCATATTTTCTTTATTGCCTTTTCCCCAGGAGACTGCATTCCCAGACCTCAGTTGGTTATTAAAGTTATGATGGTGTGATGAAATAAAACTAAAGGGAAAAAAACTGGAAGAAACTGGGAGAGTGTGTGAGTCAAACAGTTGGCTGGGTTGGAAACAATATCAAAACATTAAAATGTTATATTCTCCCTTTCTTTACCTAAACTAGATTCACTGACAGCACACTGACATGTTTTTGTGCTGATGGTCCACTTCACTGTTGAGCAGTCATGGGACTGTGTAAAACTCATGCGACATCTGTCTAGGCCACACAGAGTAACACAATTACAGCAGATAGACAAAGAAGTCAGGACTCAGTGCTGTTTTCTGTACGTTCCGATGACTCAAGCATTGACAGCCAGTCAGACATTACTGCTTGGTTCACCCTCAGGTTAAGTCCCTGCTTAGGGTGTGTTGTCAAACTTCACATTAAATATTCCTCTCTGGACGATTGTTGAATGAATTTACAGCAGCAGAGCTAACTATCTGACCTCTAGCTGCTATTTTTTGATAACATTAAGCAGAGGAGATGTCAGCATCAAACTCAGCCAAATAAATCTTCAAATAATCATTGAATAAATCTCCGGGGCAACAACTTCACAACAAATGATGCTCACATGTGTGGATTCTCACAGTTACACTGGTTGTCCTGACACCATTATTAGATTAGCCATCATCTGAGCTGAAAAATGTCAGAAATGGCTGAATCTCTTAGAATGCTGAGACTTAATCCTCCAAGAATTCAGCGCCTGACATTTATCCAACTGGGTCTTTAATTTTAAACTCCATCTGGAGACAGAGAATTAAACGCATCTTTTATAAAGTATAAAACGTATACAATTCACTGTAACTCTTGCTAGCAAGCTTGACCCTTTCCTTTCACACAACTAGCCACTTTGGGTTACAGGTAAATATTTCACTTAGTAAAGTACAATTTATTGCTGCAACATAGATAGTCAATAGACAAGATGTGTAAAAATACACTCATCACTGTATTGTATTTGGTCCAGCTGCAGCCCATTCTACTTCTCACAAAGGTTTTTTTTTCTGTCCACGGCATTTCTGTGGGCCAGTAGTTAGCTGTTTTAAAAATAGACAACTTACTGTTAGCAGGTTATTGGTCACACACAACAATACAAGTAAGAAATCATATCTGTTATTTGTATTCACCAAACACCTACACTCTTTAGCAAACTGTGCTTTTGCTAACATTTTTACAGTGTCTTATCAAAACCACTGGGCATTGCTAGCTTTAAAGCTAGCATACCATTTTTTCTTTTTGGCATTGCTGTGTTCGTAAACATAACAAATACATTACAAATGCTGTGACATTTTCAATCTACAGTACTGTATGTCCTATGAGGCAACTATTTTGCTATTATGGGCTAATAGATTGACCAATTAACCACGGAACATCTCTGCTGTTGTGGCTCTCCTCTGTTGTATTTTGTTCATGATGCTGTATGGAGAGGTCTGACTCATCTTAATAATAATCAATGCCTGCGTTTCCGCTACCAGTAAGTATATACACCGCACTAACCGGCTAATACTGTATTATACTGTGTTATTTCTTCATGTAAGGCACATGTGCACACACACTCATTAATTCTTCATGAGTGTATGAGAGCACCCGGTAGCCTGACCTCAGGAGGCCAGCTGTGGCTCACAGTGCCACACATTAGGCAAGTGACGGGTGTGGCCACGTTGGAAGTCGGAGCCTCTGGCTTTGTACATAGGCTTGTGTTTCTGTGGCAGCGCTCGAATCTGTTAAACTGAGCATCTGGGTAGATTATATCCAAATGTCTCATCATTTCCAGTAAGCCGTTACAAGGCAAATCGTGTTCTTTAATTGTTTTGTTTTTTTTCAATTGATTTTTAATTGTTTCTGGAATTAAATGATGAACATGTTTGTCGTTTTCCCATGCACAACAGGGACCTTTGTGTATTACCGCAAACAGCAAAATGTGTGGAAAATGTAACAGCAGTGATCATATAGTTGCCAGTATATTGATTAAATGATATATTTACCACTATATCAAATATGGCTTATGTTTCACTTGTGATGATTAAAACAGCATGACATTTTTGTTGAGTACAACTTAAAGCTTCACTAATCAATATTTATGTATTAACAATGGATCAAATCACGATGCATAATGTGAATAGGGTTGCATGTAGTGCCGAACAACAGAAAACTATCAACAGACTTTGCAGTTCCCCTCAGCTGCTCACGAGACAGTCAGACATACTTGCTCTTTGCCACTGAATCCCTTAATGAACTTACTGAATTGACAATATTACTAATTTATGTTTGCCCTATATCATCCTATATCTTTATCATGTTTTGTCCAGCACAGTGACCAGGCTTTAGACAACCACAAAATGAAGCTTCCTGTGAGGATGGTAGGGAATTGTTTTGCTCGGGCTGCATATTGTCATATTTCTTGCCAAGAAACAATCCAGAACATTTGGTCCGTGGTTTGTCTCCAGGTTGGCCTGTCAGCCTGTCAAGAGCTGGAACTGGCAACACTTGTTTCCTCAACCCTTCTATGCACTCAACCCAATCTGCTCCTATTGAATAATGTGGTAATAAGTTGCAATAAAAAACATCATACATGTGCAACAAATAACGCTCAAGTAGAACGAGTTGCAGTGCTTTATTCGAGTGGATGTTTACCATGTGGTCATGACACATTCTATCTGATGGGAGAGGGAGTAATGACATCACTTGAAGGAGATCTCCTTTTGTAGTTTCAACCAATGAGGGAGTTGAGGAAAAAGGAGGCGACCGTGTGGCGTGCTGCTGTTAGGCAGAAGAGAGCAATCTGGCAGGAGCAGGGTTTTCCAAAGCGACAGCGGTGGCATTAGGCTCTGATAAGCTCTGGGCCTTGTTCCAACACTTGTAAACTGCAACCTCCCTTTTCCCCCGTTTTTTCCCAATCCTCTTCACCACTTCTTTCCTATTAGTGGAGTATAAAAGAAAGAGTTCTACATGGTAATCCCCATAATAGGTAAAATTTCTGAGCGCTTACCTGAAATCAAAGCAGTGGTTTTCTATGAGAAAGTGTTTTTCAATAACCTGTGGCTGTGTCCAAAGATGCTTTTGTGCCTTCAAAGAACGAGTGAACAAGAGAGATACAATCAAAGAGAGTGTGTAAGAGAGAGTAAGAGTGAGGGAGATGGTTTCAAAGAAAACAATATTGCTACGGTTGCCATGGGGACAGCAGCACGTTTTTACAGGGATCTGATTGTGTTCATGTGTGTATTTGTGTGTGTGTGTGTGTTAAAATCCTTGTCATATCTGGACCACTATGACATCAATCTAATATCAGAAAGGATTATATTATTCACCCAGAGATGCTGTCGCTTCTGTTTCAGACACAACCAGCACCCACTAATACAACAGTTGGATGCACTATAGTAACCTGTGTGCTCCCACAATGCACCACTAGATGGAGATGTCAAATTCTCACAGGGAGATAGTGGTCATGTGGTAGGTACTCCTTCTTCCATGAAAGGCAAAAGGATTGTATGAGTCTGTAATCTATGGATATATCTGGTCAGCTGACTCCTTCATAGACATCATAACAAACCATAGTGACCATGACCAGGCCCACATGCAGCCTAAGGAACTGATGAAGCACTGTGACCAATTAAAGTAGTCCACGCAAAATCTTTAGTTTGAGCCTCTAAACAGGTAGGCTTGAAAGGTGTAAAATTTTCTTCAGTAGTTACAATAATCTTGTAGTTTTAATGGTAGAAGTATCAAAAACCACTCATGTAGCATAATCCACTTCAGCAATCATCTGTATGATCATCCAAATACGGCTTCTGCTTCTGTGTCAAGCTACCAGTCTCCTCAAAGCTTTGAAGGAACTTTTTAATGAGACCTTTCAGCAGGGTGTCTATTTTGTCTCTCAAATATATGTTTTGGGTCACTTCACAGCTCTTTTGTATCCCACAAACATTTCTAAAAATGCAACATGCTTCATCTCAGAGAGGTAAAAACATTCACAATCACAATACACAAAGTATATTGAGCCCGTTCACTAAAATGCCTCACTAGGCTTCCCCACCTCCCCCCTATGTGGCTATATGAGACTGGTAGATGTGGCTGTCCATAAAGCCCATAATAAGTGTAGCACAGCCTGGAATAGTCCAGAGCTGAAGGGGTGTTCCCACTGCGTACAGTCTGGGCTCACATTTCCCAAGGGGATTTATGGGTGGTAGGGAGGCTGCAAAGGGAGACAGAGCAGGCGAGGATAGTATCATCACAAGAGGATGACTTATTGGAGCAAGGAGAAGATCCAGTAGTGAGGAAGAGTGTGTCTGTTTGCAAAGTGCATGCCTACTTTTGCAAGCATCTATCTATACTGGTTATGTTGCACATGTGTGCATGAGAGCATTTCTCTCCACCTGTATGGCCAGCTGGTAAAAGACAGAAGGGAAGATGTATCCTTGCAAGCAAGTCAGCTGGTGAGATTTATCAGGCTGATGAGCCTTAGGGAAGATGGTGAAGAGGAAGGACATGTGGTAGCAGCTCCCTCATTGATCTCTATGTTTAACAACAACACAAAGAGCTAGACCTTGGCATAATAATGGATACTCAGCTCACTGCCTCCCCTCTCATTTTCTTCCTCAGTTAACCAGACAGTCAGACATGAGGGCTTTCCTGTCACAGTGGGAGAAATTGACTCGTGCCCTCGCACATTCACTTACTGTAGTCTGGGGAAGAGCCCTGTGCTACAAACAGCATGTCAGAAACAGAGAGGGGGGATCAATGAGGGCTGTGACACTGTCAGAGCTGGCAGAGGCTGTCACACTGTGTGTACCCCCAGTGCTCTGGGCTACAGCCTGTGTCTGGCTTCACTTGAGATACACGTATACTCACAAATGCTTTAGAAGCAGAAAAATCACAACTTGATAGAGTAATGCACTTAAAAGAATGTGAGGCTTTTTGTCTGAAGCAACAGATCAGTTAAATATCAAGCCTCAGCAACAAAAATACATCAAATATTTCAAGTACTATTATGCCTTATTATCTAATCTTGAGATCCTGTCATGAGGAGTGTCTGTGTCAGTTGTAAGACCTCTGTATTTACGTGTTGCAAATTCTTAAATCGGTGTTGTCAGTGTTTAATCAAATTACCACAAAGCAAATCTGAGGCCAGATACTATTCCAGCATAAAAAACTGTACACATTGCAAAGAGATTGGGAGGAGAGGGGGGTAAACAGGCACCCTACTGCTCATTTTTGCCCTGGGACCGCCTAGCAGGTCAATCCAGCCATGTGTGAATGTATACAAATAATCTAAATCATGTCCTGTAACTATCAGCCCTACCCACGTCTAGATTTAAGATTAAAACAAAAAAAAGATATATGAATTGTTGCCACATTTTGCTGTCCTTCACCCTGGAGTTCCCTGAATTATCTCTGGGGGTCCACAGGCCCCAGATTGGGAATTACTGACATGACCCCACAGACCTGTCAGATGTAACCCTTTATCAAAGCACTTTTTAAACTGGATGTTATAAAACACTATTAATTATATAAAAGTGTATTGTTACAATATTTCAAACAGTGAACTGCCAGTGTTTAGGTTGGTTTAGTTAAGTTTGCTTTTGTACAACTACAACCTGGCGTGGCTGAAGCTGGACGTTATAACCATTTAGCATCTATTTCAATTACTTATATTTTATTTCAACCATATATCCTTTACTTTTAGATAACTATTTCAACTGTTTATCCATGACTTTGAGCTAACTATCAATGTAAACCATTTATTCATTATCTTTAGTTATTTCAAGCATTTTTAATTATCCACATTAGGTTTAGCTATCTATTTCAACCATTTATTCATCACTTTTAGCTAGCTATCGCTTTCAATCCATCAACACTATTTACCCAATGCTTTGTCCTATGGTAAATCAACTGTTTTTAACATTTGGCCATCTATTTTAACCATTTATTTACTTTTAGCTTGCTATTTCAACAATAGACTATGACTTCAACCATGTATCTAGTACTTTTAGCTAGCTATTTCAACCATTTATCTATTGTAGCTAGGCTATCTCTCTCCATTATTAATCCGTCATTCAACGTTACGCCATTTAATTTACCCAATGCTTTTAGCTAGGCTATTTGTATGGTAAATCCATTATTTTTTAGCAAACGTTTCTATTTCAACCATTTATTAATTACTTGTAGCTATCAATTTCAACCATTTATCAATTATTTTATCAATTTCAACCATGTATACATTACTTTTAGCTATCTATTTCAAGCATTCATCTATCCATTACTTTTCACATAGCTTAGCTGAGTGCGTTCTCCGTTAGCTTGCTAACTACGCACTCCCAATCGCAACACTAGTGTTCAGGTGCAGGTAACTGTCACTGTATTTTCTAACGTTGAACGAACGTTACTCCATAATATCTTCTGGTATCCCCTGGAAACGGCAGTTCTGTAACGGACAGTGAAAAATAACTCTCAGGTGGGAGTTCCCCAGGAAAAGGTCTTTATTACAAATGTAAGTGTGGGTCTGATTGAGGCACAGCACGTCGACGTGACTGAAAGTTGTCCCTGCTCTGCTGCACAGGTGCTCTACATATCCAGAGCCCTCTCCGCCCTCTCCGCCGCCACGAACTGCGCTCATTCGCTCTCCTCAACAGCCCGGATGTAGCGCACAGGACCGCACAGTCCTCCTCTCAGTGATAATAACATGGCGCTGGCAGACACATAGCGGTGCCCACCGTAATAATAATATCCACAATAACAGACCAAAATAAGCGACGGGACATGTGAGCTCTTCGACCCCAGGACAAGCAGGTAGGTGCAGGGCTTTTTATTCGACAGACGCGCTTTGACGATGCAATTTGGCAGAAATGTGGCTGCTGCTGCTTCTTGCAGGGGGCAAAAAAGCCGCTCTGGAAAGGCGAAATGCTTGTCTTAGGGTTTAGTTTGTGTCTCTGTCTCTGTGTCCGCGGGTTTAATGCCTCACACTGAAACAGTAGTGTCATTCAAGGCAGGTTTGTGTCGCTGCTTACGATGCATCCGTGCAGAAATAAATCTGTCATTTTGTAGTGCATGTGTTGTCATGGCTGTCAGGCTCGCCGCGCGTCGACCGCTGTCCTTGGTATTGAACTGGGTGGGCATCACACCTATATATGCATGTTGCAAAGAGATTCTGAAGGCCTGTTTGTGCCTGGTTTTCTTAAATGCTGTGATTGTTATTTATACGAGGAGGAATTGTTGTCGATGGATAGTGGTCGAAGGAAAAATCACTGTAATGCACCTACAGCCTTATAATCTGGCAGGGGCTCACAGTGTGTGTACGGTGCTCAATGGTGACTTTATAGCCTTTTAGCTCTCTTATGTTGTCATATGTCTTTATTTCTACCGTGACAGCATCTCTTTTATTGCAGCACTACTCCTTATTTATCGCTCCACTGTATGACTGTGATGATGACAGCGCAAGACATTAATTTGCACTGCCTCTGTTTTTTTGTTGTCTTGCAGCCAGCCAGAGTTTGTGTGTGCTCAGGCTAATGTAGGCCAGGTAAGGGCAGGAACAGATGGCTTGTTTTCAAGTTCAATGTGGCTCTCGGATTAGAATGTGTAGACGAAAATGAAAAGTGGTGGCTAGGCCCTGTGAGCTGGGGTTCCCCTCCTAAGCTCATAATCGCCCTAACAGCAACACTCTATTAATAGGGGTAATAATAACATGTAGCACAAAACCTCTAAAGCTGTCAGGATGCCTACATTTTGCCGTAGAACATGGATCAGAGGCCAGTGTTGCATACTAGTGTTAGGCCTATGTGCCTACTGTGATACAGTTTGCAGTATTTACCTATTTGGCAGGACTGTATGTATAAAGGGTGCTAACTATGACCTCCAGGCAACAGCCATCCGAATGCAACGTGCTGGGGCTGAAACAATTAGTCCATTAGTCGACCCATGGAAAAATAATCGACAGCTATTCTGATAATCAAAGTCAAAAATGCAAAAAAATATCTTGATCTTGCTTCTCTAATATGAGGAGGAGGATTTGCTGTTTGTCTTCGCCTTATGCGATAGAAGCTGAATGTCTTTGGATTTAGGAACAAAACGAGACGTTTGAGGATTTCGCCTTGTGCTTTAGGAAACTGTAATAGTTATTTGGCAAACACTTAATCCACTATAGGCTGGATAATCATACCTGGGGTTGTATTTCAATAGTTGGCCATTTTTGGTCTGGCACTGCTGGAAAATGTGTGGCATTTTATCTGCAGATTAATGGTTACTGTCAATTACAGTATATGCTATAATATATCCTACTATAACTTACAATATCAGTTTATATACAATAAATATACATCATAAAAGCCTAAAATGTTGTTAAACTCTATTCTGCAGAAAACTATGGTGGCTGAACTGACCTTAAGAGGTGTTACCTTCCACTAAACTGCTGCTCTTTTGCCTCTGTTCTTATGCCAACTTATTTTTTTGTTTTTCTGACTTTCTGTAATACATTTGTCTCCAAACCAAAGCTGAAATTATATCATTATTTTCTCAAAACTTAACAAAAGCCCTCCAGAACCGAAATATACATTATACAACTGTTTCATAGGCTGTGTAGTACTTCTTGTGACTAGTACACTGATCCTTGTGTGTAAAATTGGTGGAGTGCCCCTTAAATATCATTGATGACAGTGTACCGTCTCTCAATCCGTCTGCATCTTCCTGACCAGATCACACGTCAAGGTGAGATTAGATAAAAGCTTTTCTTTGTTTGTCCTTCACAAATATTGGGATGGGCGTTATTTCAAAATCAGAAGTAACTTAGAAGCTGAGTCAATGTGTTGGTCTGTGTGGCGCTCGCTCACACACTCCCTGGTTACCCACTCTGTAATGTATTCAGTGCCAGCACCAAGCACAACAGCTTTACATAATGATCAAAGCTTGAGGGATGCCAGAGCATGGCTTCAGCCTGCAGTAATAATAATAATAACCTTTGAAGTTATCACAATCCCACATCCTCATTCCCTTCCTATTCTGCCTCTCTCTCTCTCTGTTTCTGATTCTCTCTCAACCTTGTGCGCACACACACCCACACACACTCGCACACACAGACCCACTCGAAGGTCCTCTCCTGTTTAATGTTTCTGGATACGGGGTGAGCACTTAAAAGAGGATAGCGATAATGAACACATGACTAACTATTTTAGTCCTCATGGCTCTGCACTAGACTGCTCTCGCTGTCTATGAGGAGGCAGCCTCCATTGCCTGCACAAATTCACAATTACATAAGAGTCAGAGGGACTCGTCATCATTGAATAATTTGACCAGAAGAAGAAAATCTTGCACACACTGTATTACGTCTTCTCGATTGGCGTTACTTCCTCAACCTTCAAGACTGACCTCATGTGCCGTGGGCCAACATCTCTGTCGCACTCTCAGTCGTTAAATAGTGTTTGAAATGCAAGGGTGGGAATGTGTTATCTGTAATTGAAGGGTCTGATTCAGCCCTCTGTTTATATAGGAGCCTCTCGAAAGGCTCATTGACCATTTTAACCAAGTGTCTGGCCGACTTGCGGTGGTCGATCTTGCTAATCAAGGAGCGGAGTGAGGGGGCATGCAAACAAGGTTTGGATAAAGCAGAGGAGAGGAAAGATGAAGAAGTATAGAGGGGGAGGAAGAACAGCAGAATAGATGAGACGTGAGAAGAAAGGTTATGAGAGGACAGGTGACCGTAGGAGAGAGGGGGGATGAGGATAGAGATATAAGCTGCAGTCCAGAGGTGGGGGTGGTTTAACAGAAGGGGAGCATGAAAGGAAAATACAGATGGGTAAAGTATTGGGATAAAAAAAATGGGGATAAAGGGGGGAGTGAAGAATAAAGATGAGGGGAATAGAAGGGGGAGAATAAGAGGATCAGAAGGCCAGAGACTAGTGAAAAGAGAGGAGTCAATAGAAGGAATGAAAATATAGGAGTGCCTGTCTGTCTATCTGTCTGTGTAGGGGGTCTTGCTTTCCCGCAGTCTGTCGCTCATTTCAGCTGCCAGCGAACAGTCTGTCTGAACGCCAGGCCCATCTTCAGATGTCAGCACTTTTGTCCCAGGTTATTGCATTTTGCTGTTTTTGTCCCGGGATTAAAAAAAAAGAAGCTTCCCTTGTGTTTTCTGCATGACTTGGCATGTCAGTAACAAAATGAGGTGTGTGTGTGTGTGTGAGAGAGAGAGAGAGAGAGAGATAGGAAGACAGGCAGAGATCGAGCATATGAAAGAGACATTATGACAGAGGAGAAGAGATGAACATAAAGCAATTTAGATGGATATAGGAAGATATAATGCGTGTGTGCATAGGCTTCATGTTAGAGTCTTTCCGAGCTGTAGAGTGGATAAATTCCACCAGTACGCTACCACGATTTACATGTTACATATACATCATGTCTTTATAATGTGATTTATAAATCCACCGTGTAAACTGGTGGTGAAATTACGATTAAACATCACAAATCAAAGTAGATCTGCACAACATCTGATGTTATCTGACATCCTGCATCCCAATTAAAACGCTGTTTGTCATGGATCTGAAATGTTGTGCTGACCGTCTTTGAGCTGTGTCATGTCTGTGTCCTTTCCCAGGCATAGAACACACACACACACACACACACACACACACACACACACACACACACACAGAAAGAGTTAACCTAGATAGTCCCGTAGCATCAGAATTAGTAGAAGAGACACAGTCCACCATAACCCACATCCTCTACAGTCTTTTCAGTCTAACTTGTGTGTGTCTGCGCTCAACGAGGCTGTTCTATTTCTTTCCCAATTCCCCTCTTGTACGAAAGGCTGGAAAGGCCTGACTGACTCTGTGCTCGACATGTGTGTGCGTGTGTGTGCTGTTGGTCATGGGGCTAAGGCATCAGAGGGCACTGATGAAGAGGCCCAGTGAAGCTTGAATACCCAGCGATGCCCTCAGGCTACTGAGTGCTGCATCTGCCTCTGTTGCTGCCCAACACAGAGCTGGCCCTTACAGCTCTGTCACCCACCCTCCGGGCTGAAGGAGTTACGCTATTTCTGTGGAAGTGTGTGTGTGTGTGTGCGTGCATGCGTAGCGGTGTGTGTTTGTGAAGTGTTAACATGCCTCAGCTTCCCTGTATGTTGGCAAAAAGGAGGGTGATTCGGCATGGGTCTAGGTGTGCAATAGAGGCCCAAATCTGTTGCAAAGCATTTCCTGTGTGTGAGTGTGTGTGTGTGTGTGCTGTACTAGTAAACTGCTGTAGTAACCAGTTGGAGCCTAATTCCAGTTTAATCGCTATTAAAGCGATACCTGTTTAGCATGGGCAGCCTTAGAAAGCCAATTGCTGTGTCTGACTATGAATGGTGAAAGTTTTCCTCATCTGTATCAATGCAAAAGAAACTCAGTATTTCATATTCACTATATTACAGAGGCCAATTCTGCCCTTTTAAGGACAGTCCATAAAGAAATAAAGAGGCAGACTGGGAGTATAATATATACTATAAACCCTTAAAATGAATTTAAGTAAGTGTTATATAACAATATGTTATTAAGATGTGAATGAGAAGTCATTTTAAGGCAATGAATGACTAGAAGCTGACTGAAAGCTTCAATCTGGTTCCTACCTTGTTATATCCCTAATTCTCAACTTGACTCTTCTTTTGGTTGAACTCTTAAGTGTAATCCTCACACAAACCTGATTTTCACTGTGGCTTAAAAGGTAGTTTTACTGCAGTGTTACAACTCCAGTTAAACACCAAAAGTTGCATAGCAAACCGTCATAAACACAACTCATAACCCGAAGCAGCAGCAGCAGCAGCAGTTGCTGCTATGCACAGCTAAATGCTGTTGGCAGTCTATTGCACGCTTTGTCTATGAGATCCCTCTCTATAATTACTTACTTCTTTTGTTACTCCTGGCGGTCTTTTCTACTTACCTTGAATACCGCAGGCTTCCAGATGGGCCCCAGACTTCCACAAAGCGTGTCGACAGTGTGGCTGCACTTCATCTCATATGAAGTGTGAAAAAGCCATTTCTATGGCCTAATGCAGCACACTGGCAGTGATTTTGCAGTGACTTGTCGGATAAGCGATATTGCAGCTTGTAATGTATTCATTAGGTAAACTTTGTTAACAGGCTTATTGTTCTACAGTGAAGATGTTTCAATGTGTTTGATGTATTCACACAATGTACTGTTGAATGGACAAGGCTCACACTTGGTAAATCACTCTATAGGGCTCTTGAACATCGTAATTGCTGGATGTGTGCATATTTGTAACACCAGGACCCAGTTCAGGATCACAACAATAAATAATGTCTCATTTGTTTAAATTCTCCTCTGGGTGTATTGTATTATAGATGCAAAGAGCATCTATATTGTAGAGGCATGACAACCATGCAGGAGTGAAGACTTAAACATTAGTGCAAATGTAGACACTCTCATCAGATTTCATCCTACTCAGTGGTCACAGAGGAAGTAGGAAGGAAGCAAAGAAGAAGCAAAGGGAAAAAACAGGGTAAAGTATCCTGAAGGGATCCTTGAAGTTGCTCAGTGCTCTCCATCATATTGCCAGCCAGTATAGCTTTCATAACAGTTATCAGCAGGCTCTCGCTGTTTTGTTCTGTGATTTGAGATCAGTCAGGTGGAATTTCTTCAAAGCAGACTTGAATAAGGACATTCATTATGGCTCAGCTTGATTCATTACCAACCCCCAGCTCCCACACCCCCATGGGGAGACTTCAAAGGAAACTGAGAGGTTGAAGATGCAGGCTGCTATTGCATGGAGGCTTACATCACAGCATCCTCTCCCCCATCCACACTGTATCCACCATCTGAGAGGTATTTATGAGACGATGTGCAACAGTGGCCCAAACCTGACCCTCAGTCTGACCTTTAGACCCTCTCACTCAAACATTCAGTAGCACATGTGCATTTTACCGTTGTAATGGTGTCACTTGTACCACAAATTCATAGTGATTTTTGAATTGGCTGAAATGACAACTGCCACTGTCAGATTTTAACAGCTGTACCCAGCTAGTTAATATTCAAAAATATAAATTTAAATTTAGCTAATGTTAACTCCATTAGCAAGCTGAAAATGCTTGATGTTTCCAGCTTGGCTTCTGGGGAAACTCCAGGTGAGGATGGATTTGGTGCAGAATTTACAAATGCTTTAAAAAATCCCCCATGCTACTTTTACAGTATGAAGAGATTGTCGAATGTGAAACTATGCCAAGACTAATGGCCTAATTCCTGAATGCTTAAATGTGGTGTAAGGAAAGGGTCCCCTGTCAGTCCCCTACTATTCATCATCACTCTTGAGCCTTTTGTCTTTAGCCTGAATATACATGGCATGAACCTATATGGATATAATTATAACTTGAACATGTATGCGGATGACATATTACTCATCCTTAGTAGACCAGTATCTTCCTTATCAGCAGTTCTCAAATTAATCGATACCTTTGGAGGATTTTCAGTGTATAAGATTAATTGGAATAAAAGTGAGGTGATACCCCTCTATTCCAACACATTTAGGACTGATCTCGGGGATACACCTTTTTTTGGCAAATGAATGGAGAGGGGATCTCTAACCAAAAAATGTAGTCGTAATGGTTCTGTTATCCTCTGTGCAGCAAAAGACGACATTAAGAGATGGACAGCTTCACCACTATCTCTATGGGGCAGAGCTGAAATTTTGAAAATGAACACATTATCTAGGCTTAAATACAAAATTTCTTCCTGACAATTGGTTCAAAGAGATACGTTCCCTCTTCACTCAATTCCTTTGGAACAAAAATAAACCCAGAATTGCATACAAAAAATTATCCCAAGAACTAAAGGGGGCCTAGGAGTTCTGGATGTGTTTAACTACTACATCTCGTATAATGCTTGGTATCCAGGAACACTAAGTGGGCAGTTTGGAGAATTTTGGCTCAACATAAGGGCATAACACTGGCACAATTATGGTACCATCCCAGACCACCTGTTGCCTTGGATAACATTATTATTAGATTCTCATGCTCCATTGCTAGAATTCTACATAAGAGGTTTAACATTACCAGTGCGCTATGTCTTCCATCTTGTCCTATTTGTCACAATCCAACTCAGCAATAGACATTTGCAGCATCATAATATTAAGACAGTTGGTCAAATCATTGATGGAAGGAGTGAAATCCAGTTTGCTTCTTAAGGGAGTCATGACTGGAGGATTACCTAGACTTGCTTAATATGGAGAGAGCAGCCAGTTTACGGAAGACTTTGATAAAGGTCTGAGAGTGCACTGAGTGCGCTGAACTTTGTGTATAGTTCTTACTACACCCCCCGCAGTACTTTCAACAGAAGTCAAAAAGATGATGGTTTCTGAGCTATGATTGGATAATCGCTGTTCAGGGGAGGGATTTAGTGAATCGTCAGTAGGACCAAAGCTCACTACTGTTAACGTCTGATTTAAATAAACATCCCACCATAATTAATCAAATCCTCTGAGCTTAAACTGGACAACTGTATTCTCTTATTGACCAGCAAGTGCTTGGAATCTCATTTGTTCTGACCAAATGAGTGAAAGTCATTCAATCAGCATTACAGAAGACAAATAGCATCCTGTTTCTAAGCTAATTATATAGAATAGATGACTTTCTGATCGGACGCAGTCAGTTGACAATGATTTATATGAGCCAAGACAATCTAATCTATCCTAACATTTGGTTTGTGGCTCTATAAAACCTGGCTTCAGTTCCCAGAGTCAATTTCGCAATCAAGATTCCTGCCGTGCTTTTGGTCAACACAGTGGATGTGTTCATGTATCAGCCGATGTGGCATTGCAAACACAGACATGTTTTACTGGACAACTGTGTCGAAACAGTATTAACACTGGCGTTCTGGGATGAGGATGTTGTGGCTTGTGGGGATCTCCTGTGGAGCTCCATTTCTTTTCTCACCATTTCTCCTTCCCTCCTCCTTTTTTGTGACTATTTAGTAGGTTATTTCTCATCCCTCGTTAGTCAAAAGCAACAATCCGGCCTAAATTTAGCACTGCTTGGAAACTTTACCATCACATAGATTAGTGTCTGTGATGTGATGTCTTGATATGGCCTTCAGCCGGGAACCCAACACAACTTGGGGCATAAAAAAGTCCCTCATTATCCTCTCATGTCATCTTCTGTGTGTGTCTTTGTCAGTGTGTATATTGCATTTTTAGCCTGGTTCCTGCATGAGAGCACACGCAGACATGTGAGAGCACATATGCAGCCAGACTCATACATACTGTATGTGTGCATGACTGAATGCACTCACATGAATAGTCACATAACTTTAACCAGCCACACACACACAAATACAAAAAATACACATATTATGGCGGGCGGCTAATGACGTAGCACGAGCACACAGATGCGCTGGGTGAATAGATTAAAGCATTCATCCAATGACACAGCTGTGCTCTCTTTGATGCCTGGGCATGAGACTGCAGGAAATTACAACAAAAGAGGGATGCAGAGACTTAGCTGATATAAAAAAAAGAGAGATCCACTCTGACGTGTATGGCATGTTAACACTGTGTAACTTGTCAGAGCAGCAGCTGCAGGCAAATGCTCATATAGTGTACCCATTAGATTGATTGATATACTTCTCTATTTGTGGAATACTTGTAATGCTATGACAACAATATGACATCTTGAACTATTTGTTATTATATTATTACTGGCCAACTATTCAAAATTTACAGCTACATTTTGCACCTATAAAGTCATTGTTTGTCGTCTTAAAGCATTAAAAAGCAAGATTGTGCATATGATGCGTTTGGACTGACTTGCTAATTCGTAGATGGGTTAAATGTAGCAATCTATTAGTGTAAGGAGAGGCTAAATGTGCAACATATAGGCTTGTTAGCTGTATGTACTCCTTAGGGGTTTGTTGTGTGCCTGCTTGCCAGGCTGTTTTTTTTCGCAGGAGTTCCAGCAGCCTTGTAGGGTTCTGGTTGTGCAGCATTCACAGCGCTGCCAGCGTAGCTCTAATTAAGCCAGGCACGAGTTTCTTTTAAACCCCCCGTGTGTTTAAGAAGAAAAAAGACAACTCCCTAAGTCAGCTGTGAGATGCAGGAAAAGGAGGAGGAGGCGGAGGAAGCCGCATGCTGCTGAAATATAAATGGGCTGCACATCTTTGTTTGTTGTGAGTTTTACTGCAACAGAGCAAACAAAATGGTGGACCCCTCTAATGGCAAAAGTTGAGTCCAGATTTTTAATTGGTTAACAAAGGGATCCTGTAATTCTAAAGTGATTATCTTTGGATTCATTTGGGTAGATTAGGCAGTTGTGTTGTCACTCATGCATTAACATTCCTCATGTATCACCATATACAGTGGTCAGTTGTTTCTGTTTACATTATCTGGTTAATAATAGCATGACCTCCTTTACCTAAAAAGCCAACAGCAGAAACTAGGTCCTTCCCCTCTTTCAGCCCTGTAAGCAGCTGTCTCGTCTCTTTTGTAATGCTCCAGGAAAAAGGCAGTTCTCCTGATTGTGCAGTTATGCAGCATGCTGCAATGCATTATGAATTATTTGGCTTTGTTTTCCCCCTGTCGTTCTATTATCCTTCTAGCTAAGCCTCTTCATTTCCTCTGCCTCGGACGGCTGTGCCACTGTACATTTCCCTCCCTGTAATTTATCCATCTGCAGAAATGGACCATGAGTGAGTGTGTGTGTATTTGTGTGTGTGTGTGTGTGTGTGTGTGTACTGAGTAATAGGAAACGTGTTAAAGGGTGATGATTGCTCTGGTTTATAAGCAGACAAGGTAATGATGGCTGCTACTTTCTCAGCTAGCTCCAGTCAATCCCCCTGAAGTGAGTTAGTGTGTGTGTGTGTGTGTGTGTGTGTGTTTGTGTGCCGTGTAGTAGGAAATGAATCTAAGAGCTGCCTTGGTTTACACACTGTAGCTTGTGATATTACTGGACATCTTCAGGAGCAACATTGTTTCTGAATGTTTCTAGCTTTACCGGCTATATCTAGCTAGCTAATTAAGCTAACGTTAGCTTCATGACATCTCCAACTGACTTTTTTATGTGTCTTGGGACTTATTTACGTTGATGTAACCTGTAACCTCACAAGCTACTGTAGATGTTAATAATGTCCACCTGCGTCCTTTGAAGTAACGCTTTCTAGGAAGTAACAGTTACTACTGTAGGTAGTAAGCTAGTTAGTGGGACATGCTAAGGATTGCAGTGTATGTCACAGCAGATAAACACAGTGTTTGATCCATTCCTTACATTTTTGCTGTTGTATTTTTGATTTTGGAAAGGCCAAACAAATGTGGAGAAATCTCAAGCTTGACAGACTTGTTGTCTGTGTGATCTCTTATATTATCAAGGATTTTAAGGATCTTTCTTTTAGATAAGTGGCATTAGTTAAGTTAGTTAATCTGACATCTCACAGGAAAGAATTTGAAGTAATTTGTTGTACCTTTAGATGGCTCGATATTGACATTGTAAAATCAGTACATTGCTCGTAGCTATCTTTTCCAGTAGACTGTCCTTGAAAGAATAGACATGAATGATGCCTGCTACATCTCATCTTGCTCATGCCAATCATTGTCTGTCAGTAGATCTGTATGAAGTGTATGTGGATGTGCTACAATGTATTTATAGCATGTTTATTAAAATCCTGTTTATGTAAAACATGTATTTGTATATACTTTGTAGTCAGATGTTATAGAGAGACTCCAGAGCACAACAGTTTCATAAAGTCATACTTTAAATACTAAAATGAACTGATGAGACAGGCGAGAGTGAAATGATGAGAAGAAAGAGAAAGACAGAAAGAAAAATGAATGAATGAAAAGTAAAAGAGATATAAGCTTAGTTTTACTGTGTGATATCTGAGACTGATAACACACCCAGTGTCAATTCGTTTGAGTTGCACATCTGATTTTAACAGGCTGTGACTGTATTATCTGCCTCTACTTCTTCTTCCTGGACACAATGAGTTAGGCTGGAGTAGTTAGAGAAAAATAGAGCCAAAGCAACCAGGCAAGTACAGAAAAAGATTTTACTCCTTTTATACTTCAATACCATTAAGAGAGGTTAAGAGCCGCTACAGGACACTTTTTCCTACACTTTTTTACTCAAAATTAGTGCTTCACAGCATTTCAAATGTCTATTTTTGGCCTACATCATTTTGCATTTATCTTTTGTTAGCACTGAGCAGTGACCTTGTATCTATACTTTTCATTTACCTATTCTTTCATAGTTACTTTCTTCAGTGATGTAAAGCTTTTTGTCATTCTGCCATCTCCATCAAAGGTCAACAGTCAAGTTGGTTTGTGACCCTTTGATACAAAAAATGCCTACTTCCAAACAAGAACAAAGAAAAGTCAAGTCTAACAAATAAGCCTAATTTTTTGTAGAAGGATTTTTTTTTTCATGCCCTGGTAAACATCTCGTGACCCCTTAGATTCATGTTGCGACCCCTTAGGCCAGACTGGGAACCAGCACAATAGACACTCACTGGAGCTGCTAGTGGATGTCGCTGACAGGAATCAGTGGCTAGATGGGGTGTGCATATCTGTGGCTTTTCCACGGATCTTAAGCCTGAGAACTGCACTCGGACACACATACACATTCATGTACACACTCACATATCGACACACGGTGGCCCTAATCCCGGCCCGTTATCAGTAAGCATCAGTGTGTGAAGTCATGTGGACTGGTATGAATCAGCGGCTGAGCTTCAAACTCTGTGCAGCTGAGATCCGCTGATGAGAGCATCTCCACTGGACACATGTCATCCTTTCACACCCCGACTCACCACTGCCTAGCAGCCCACATTAGCCCAGAAGCTGTTTGTTGGAGAGTGAAGACTATATATATAAGGCTATATTTAGCATTTCCTGTAGACAAGCGACTCTGTAGTCAGGAGACCAGTCAAAAGTCACATGTAGTCAAAAATCTCAGCTTTTTACAGTTATGACTGCTCCTGCCCTACTCAGCTGTTTCATAGAACAAGAATGACATATGCCATTTGTTTTATCTTCCAGAATACAAAGAGATTCTTTGTTACATGCTCTGGAGACTCTGGATAGAGAACAGATTTTGTTAATCCACAAAAGTTTGTTTCAGCTTTTACTACTGAACTTTATTTCATTGTAGAATATGTTGGCACAAACCACAAAATGAGCCTGTCTCTATCAATGATCATTTTGCCATCAATGGAGCAGGTCCAGGATTTGTTCCACACTAATATTCATATTCAACTGCAGCAGTTCAGTTTATACCAAGTTAAGTATTTGAGAGCGGATTTTATTGTTTGAATTGCTCAACATGGGACACAATAGATTAATCTGAAGGCATTGTCTCTTTCATGTCTGTCTGTATTTGTTTGTTTTTTCTGGAACATGACTCACTTTGTGTGCTCCACAAACCCCAGCAATGTAGACCTGTCGCCCAGTACATGCAGGTCAGTTCAGGACTATCAATGACATTTTTGTAAAAATGTGCTTCAGCTTTGCTATTCTATAGTGCAGCTTTATATAACGCAATAAAGTGTCAAAATGTACCAATGCATTCAAAGTGCCTACACAAACTAACAGTAAAGAGACAAAGGGCTGAAGCTCTTTTAGAGAAAAGCAAGGCTGCCGAAATGAAAGGGAATATTTCAAAGACAAAGGTAAAGTGAACATCAGCATTACGTTTTCCAAGATGAAAGGGGACAGAGGGGCGATGCAGATGTGTCTTAATGAGTGCTGCTGAATCTGGTGCTGTTTTTTGGAACTGGTTGAGTTTGCTACTTAGTTGTTAGTCTGCACTGAGTGACTGCATTATTATTTTGGGCGAGTGCCTAAATTACTGCTTGTTAGATCAATAGAGCTGATGCTTTTTCTCAATGTCGATGTAAATGTTTCTCTTTGTCTTTTTCAGTATTGCTTGTGCCAAATCCACTGAAATATATTACACAGTATGTTTGATACATCTGTCTAATTTACTGTACATATTACAGTCTCTGTAGACATAGTTTTATATTTCCAGACCTGTATTATGAATCTACACTGAATTTGCACTGAAGAAAGGTCTTATAGAACCCAATATCATTCTGATACAGTTATGTCAGACAACAGATAGAGCCTGTGGGGAACATTATAACAAACAGAAACCAATGAGCATTGACGTTCTGTCCATAAATGGCACTGGACCTTGTTTTCATAGCGATCTGGGAGATAGTTTCTCCTCTTATGAGAGTCAGTATAGATGTAGGTCAACATTTTTAGGGTGCTGAGCAATGTTCGCTGCCCTACAACAGCTACTGTGGCATAAAATGTGTGAAAGAGCATGTGGATAACTGGTCTTACTAACTGTCAATTACTTTTTAATCCGGTCAGGTGTAAACATTACAAAATCATATGGATCTTACTCCAGACACTTTGTTGGCTGAATCTTTGACTCTTGTCGATGAAAACCATCTTACCATTTGTCATCCTCCGAGCTCTCACTCTAGATTCATTCACCTCCTGCGGTACCAATCTTACCTGCTAGTTTGTAACACAGCTTTTCCTCTTTGCTTGGTCATGTTATTTGCTGGAGGGCAGTTAATAGTGGTGCATTTTGCACATAACTAACTATACTGTCTTGATAATCACTTCAGACAGGAGGGGCTTTGAAAAAGACAACAGTAAGGAAAGCAGAAGGAGCCAGAAAGTGGCCAGTGGGAGGCTTATCCTGATGGTCTTTTGTTTAGTTAGACTAACTTTGACATATTTCTAATGGGCAGCACTGAAATTCACCTGTTATTTCATTTGTAGTTGTTTCTTGCCTCTAAGAAAAAAAAGCGTACTTGTCATACAGTATGCGCTTCATTGAATCCAATAAGTCCAGTCAAAGGATGACCCGTCTCCTATACATTACTGGGCTCTCTATAGGGTAGAAGCAACGTCCTCTTTTCAGGCCCGGCAAGACAGTGGTAATGTAGGTCAACAGGTATAAGCTTCCATCTACCATTCTCGGCTAAAGACAAGCGGGGTGGAAGAGGAGGCAGTGGGAAGTAAGCATCATACAGAGAGAATGGATAGTGGAGGGGGAAGAGGGAAAGAAGGCAAATGATTGGTCCACGGACTGTAGTGGTGGTCCGATCAATGTTTTATCAGTATCACTACTCTGTTTGCAGGTTAGACTTATCTTTCCTCTCCCATGTGTGGGCTAATGGAGGAACTGTGCGTCATACAGGGCTGTGTTGTTGAGATAACCCCTTTTTCTTGTATTGTGTGTGTGTGGGTTGTTTTTCCAATACAATTTACCAGCAATACAATCAACCAATATTACTTTTAATTTAGAAAGCATGAAACCATTTAATTTATGAAATTTGAGGCTGTTTACGTTGCTATGGTTGCAGTCCTGCTGTAATGTAGAGCAGACACAGATGTGTTTACAGATGCCTTCCTGCTGAAGTATTTTTTTTATTGTTTTAGCTTAAGGTTGCAAATGACTCAAGACTTCTATGTAAATTATTTCACATCAAATGGTTGATATATTTGATAAGTAGCAGTGTAATAAGTCAGATGCTGCACATGAAGCTGGTCATTGTTGCAAAATCAAGACCAAGATGTCCTGATTCACCTGCTTGCTTGCTGAACATTATCTCCTCATTATTCCCCTGTTTCCTCGTGTTCTTTATGTTTTCCTTTCTGTCCACAACTGCATGGCCACATGGCCTTTTGGTCTTTAAAACGAGGTCACACTGGTGCCTCTCTGCTGCCTGATGTGTGTGGCTTTCTGAGGATTAATAGTGATACTAGAAGCAGTGGTGTAAACTGGATAGTCCTCTGCTGTTATGGTGAAAATTCCAGGCTGCATCATCTGTCAAAGCTGACGTTTTTCTTGGTGTCCTTGGCTGAAATGTGAGGGATTGATATGCTGTCAGAGCCATGTTATCCAGCTCATAAACAGCAGGCCTTGCCACAGCTTTTACAGAGGCATGACCCCTTGTATATATATGTCTCACACAGAAAAGACAGAAAAGCTGTCAAATGGCTGTTGGATGAAGGGATGTCTTCCTTATCAATTGACAATTCGCTAAACCTCTCCCATGAATAGCAATTTTCCAAAGCATAGCAGCTATGCATGGCAGGCCTGTCAAGTACATGGCAACACATGCTGAAGTGGTGTGCATGTGGCCATAGTTAGAGCTATACTCAGCATTTAAAGAGTTTGGAGGGTGGTGTCCGGTCAACTAGCTTACTGCCTACAGTAGTAACCTAGCCTAACTTCCAAGGCCAGGAAAATTTTATTAGGTAACTACATATTGTGGGGTTACTGGTTATGTTATAATATGATATTATATTATATTAAATCTAACCTCTGTCTTGCTTGTCCAAGTAAGCTAGGCAGCTAACAGTTATACATGAAATACGAGTCCGATCTTAATTGTTTTTTCTTATTATACCAATACCAATTAGCTCTACATTTCCATGTCTTCTACATGGATCATGGTGAGGATGCTGACTTGCCTGGGACATGGAGCTAGCCTCAGTCTTTTGAGCTCGGTATGATGTATGTAGCCATCAAGTGCATATTTAAGATCCCTTTACAGAGTTCTCATTAACTAAGGGGGGTGGGACTTAGTGAACGATCAATTGTAAGAGATTATTGTGTTCGTATAGAAAAGACTCAAATGATTTTGACCTCATTATAGGTGTCTTACTCCAAGCACCTTGGGCACTATACCTCTGTAAAACACATGCATGACTTCCTTATCCACACACACACACTTACAAATTACAGGAAGCATGCTGGGCTGTCCACTTTAACGCACACCTTACCCCTGCAGTTTTCAGCTGATGGATATTCATGCACAACAATAAGTCCCACACATGAACATGGCTCATGCAGCTCTGCCCAGTCGACGGCTGCCATGCCGTGCAGTGGCTGGATCCACAAATCCTTAACCTACATCTTTTACATCTCAGCCTTAACCATTTTCCCATAACACCAGGAGGGAAGGCTTCTTGCCGAGCTATCAATAATAAACGATTAAGTCGAGGGTTTAACATGCTTGTGTAGATAATGGGGTGGAAAGGAGGAGGCTTTCAAAGAACAGAGTGCTTTTAGTCCAGAAACCCACTAGCAGGAAGCAGAGAGTTTTTAATGGTTAGGACCTGTAGGCTGTGGGTTACTTTTCAACCGTCATCTGTCACAGATGGTTAATGACTTATTTAAGGTAGTAGTCATTACCGCTAATGTGCAGTATTCTTTGAATGTAGTTAAAAACATTTCTTCCAGTAAATATGTAATTTAATATTAACATGAAATAAATGTAAAATATACGTTATTAATTGTTTTTTTTTGGAACATGACTATAAATCATAAATACACTGATGATAAGAATTTTGTGCGGTTCCATGTATGATCTTTTATTTATTGATTACAAGAGCTTAGTTAATCAATACCCAAAACTGGTCAGTGCATCTTTCTCTAATGCAAATCAAGTCTGTCACATTTTTCTAGTCCAGAATATCTACGGTGAACACACTTTGCTCAGCTTCCCTGAGCTGCAGACTCATATTTGACTCTGGTGTAGACTTTTTTGCCAGTTTTTCTCAGATTTTCCTTGTTGTGAAGACAGGTATATCTCTTCTTCCTCTTTGGTTGTTCAGGTTCCCTTCAGTTGACGGAGAACTACTGTGGATGTACTGTGTGATACATACCCAGTAAGAGAGGATTTTGTCATTACCAGGTAAAAAGCGTCCAAGTATCTAGGTTGACTAAGATTGGTTGGAAATTAAAGTATTTATACTTCTAGATGGTATCTAATGATTTCTTCAACATTATTTTAATGACTTCATTTCAATGTGTCATTAGGACCTGCTACACGTTGAAATATAGTCATTTAAGTGCTTTTGAAACAGTGGAAGGTACTTTTCAACCAAATTTAGACCAGTTTCAACCTAGACATCTTGACCTTCAAAGCGTCAAATCCTATGTACCTGGTGACTGGAGGGTCTTGGGTTAAATTTGTAGGACAGTTGGGAAAAGTGAGTTAGGCAGGGCAATCTTATGAGAAAGACTGGCGAAAAGAATGGCATTGAGATATCCCCCAGGTGTGAGTGCTTCAGCCTGTCTGTTGGAGGAGTATAGCTTGCTGTAGTTTATTGCTCTAAACACCATTTGAATACTTGATAACAATGTGCACTGGAGCAAATCAGCAATTGTAATAAAACCTAATCAAGGGCGCTGGATACTTTTGCACTGTGAGTGGATATGTACAGTGCAGGCAGGTAATAACAGGGAAGATTCTATCACCATTAACACATATTAATAGATAAAGAACACTGAGCTCTTATTGAAGAGAGGATGAAGTTGCATTGTTTCACCAGATGCCATTTTGTTGTAATCACACAATCTATAATCGCATCTTATCTGCCATCACCTGTATATTGTCCAGGTTTATAGACATTATAGAAATGTAACCGCTACAGCTGTGGTTCAGTGGGCATCAATAACTGACCATCACACAAATCCACACAGACAGACATACCCATACATACACACACACTCACCCAGATGCTAACATAAACAAATAGTCACAGAGTGCCCTGCAGCGTTGCCAGTCAGTCTCTTTATGTCTGACTGCTTCTCATTGAAATTGCAAGTCTATGAAAAGACTGCTCTCAGTTTTTGAAAAAAGAAACATTTGTCTCTTGAGTCTGGATGTGGACGCTGTCTGCATACAGATGTTCGCCCTGGGGCACTGAAACTAATACCATATGGCAGAGCCTTCTTTTCACGTGCTTGATAGTGTTGATAGCAGGACTGAGTAATGGTTATTCCTTCTTTCTTTATCAGTGTAAAGGTTCTGTTGTGCAGAATAGAAACATGGCTTTATCTAGTCTTGCTTCTTGGCTAAGGCATACAGTGTGGTTATTTTATATGCTGTGTGAATAACTAACAACCACAAGGAACAGCAGCTCTCACAACAGGTGTTAAGGCAAGATATACTACTGTACATACTGTGTACAATTGCATTGACTTTTATAAAAAAAAGTCTTCCTTGCTGTTTTATTTATTTGGTTTTTTTTTTCATTTTGGTTCACTGTGGAGGTTATTGTTTCTGTTGTGGCATTGTGTTATTATTCCACGCCTCACACCCTGCAAATTCTTTCTGAATGAATGTGTTGGAAAGCTGCATATTTCAAAGTCTGGGCCCCGACCAGGAGGTGGGTTGCAGGGAAACAATGCACCACTGGAGAATTGAAAAAGAGAATCTTTCACAAATAGATGCCTTTAGCTGTGTTGCTGTTTGTTTCAGTGAAGTGTTGGCTGTAGAAAACATTGTTGGCAATAGGTAAATTACAATTAGTTTCAAGTATAGTAAACCTCAGAAAAGGTCAATGCTCCCCAAGTATTTTTTTATGGAATTGTGAAGTGTATGTAGAAGTCATGCAGGACTGAACCTCCAGGGTCTGTGTGAGTCAGGAGTTATTGAAACAATGTCCAGACAAAGGGTATCTATTCTGTAAACCAGAAATTTTCAAACTGTGAGACACCCTTCCCCCATGATGTCGTGGATTAGTTAAAAGGGGGGTGCGGAGGGAGAGACTGTGTCAGGTGAAAGGTACAGGTGTATGCCGGTATTCTAAAAACAACAGGAAGTTAGTTATTGTAGTTTGGCCCGCATACGGTCAGCAGTTGGAGCTGCAGCAGTGGATGTGGCACACAGCCCATGGAGGCAAATAAGGTGCTTTAAAACCATTAGTGCCTGAATTTGCTTCAAAAATCATACTCATACACTTTCCTAGTATTATTTCTGATGTCCATCGTAAATAAACGTTGATTAATCTGCTTTGAAATCATAGAAAAACAACCCTTATAATTCCCGAACTTGCACAAGAATCGTTTTGCTTTTAAGTTTTCTTCAGTATCCAAGTGCTCCAGTGATAGTTGTCTGTACATCCATGGGTACATTGCAAACAGAGGCTGCTAATAGCCAATTCAGCATACTTTTAATGTTGCCAATTTGCCAAAATGCACAACAAATATTGGCTAAAAAAAATACAAACATAGAGCGCAGTTGTCTTTGAAGACCCCTGCTCTAAACTGGTCTGTGTTTTTCACTGAAGTCGCTTAGAGTGCATTCGACTGCACAGTTACACTTCCAGTAAAGAATGAAGTGGAAATGAATCATTTGAATGATGACTGCGACAGTGAGGTTCATGACTTGACAATCTGTATTCCAACCTTAGTGAAAGGGTTTGGAGCTTGGGTATCTGGAAGTGAAAGTGCTGCTCCTTCGTGTTGAAAGGTCTGTGATGGTATTTCAGACACTACTAACTGGAAGCAGACCCAGAAACATGCTGGAGGGATAATATATTCCATATAACCTGGGAACGCCTCAGGAGGAGCTGGAGGATATGGCTGGGGAAAAGGATGTCTGGGCTAATCTAGTGGTCTAATCTAACTAAAGTGTCCAGCAGAAGACCAGGACCAGGATAAGTGGCAGAAAATGGAGAACACTGGTCAGCCATTCTCCATTTAACAAAATCCCAGTCTCTCAAATTACATGTGTAAAAAGCACGAGCCTCTCATCTGTGCCAAAATACTGAAACACTGTTACTCCTGTGAGATTTCATCTTAGATCCACATGAAACTCACACATGAAACATGAATAGAAGAGACACTATCAGAGACTTAGTTTCAGTGTGCTTTCGTTTGCCTTAATGTCCTTTTTAAAGCCAGGACACACAGCTGCACACGTACCCATGGTCACACATGTGCACACACTCTTTCTCAGACAGTGACACACACTCTTCTGTCCTCAGGACTGCAGAGATCTCATTTAGATAGCTCTCCTGATCTCCCAGTACCTCCCAGAGTCGCCCTTCCCTGCCATATTCATCCATTATGTTACCACATGAGGAGATAGTAACAACTTTAGCTGATGTGTTCACTCGATAGTGAAAGATCAGTGTGAGACTTGAAGACAGCGTCTGAACTGGATATCTCCCTTTCACAAATTCTCTGACTATCTTTTCCAGTGATTTTGATGTTGCTAAACATTACGCCGCCAAAGAATAACAGCCTGTACTTTGCAGTAAAATACTTTGCAGGAATTATCATTAATCTCTCTAACAAGCATTCGTCGTGTGACAGTTATGGTGTAGCTGCCCATTAGCCATGTGCAGGGTGCTGTATTGATGCTTTTAAAGAGTGGGGTACTTAGCATAGCCAAATCAGCCTCAACTGCCATAATTCTAGTTGTCTCTTTCTCTATTTAGTCTGCAGCTGTCCCTGCAGCTCCCCACCTCCAGAGCACTTACATTAGCCCTCTGCATGTGTGTTTGTGTTTGGCAGAAAGAGGGAGAGAGAGAGAGAGAGAGACTGACTGCCTTGATAAGACCCTTGAAGGTGGCATGTGTATTTATATCCAGTAGTACTTGTGGAGGGGTGTGTCTGTTGCTCAAGTCTTTTAACCATCAAACACATTCTCTCTTCCCATAATGCTAAAGTAGCTATAAGACACAGTAGGTCAGCCACAGGCCACCTCCAGATATGCATTAAGATTTTACACTATTTTAGATTTAAATTATCTTAAATTATGTTAGTCATTTATCAATTTGGTCTTAACAGAGGATCTCTACAAAAACATTCATCTTTTCTTTTGAATCAAACAAAGAGACTTTCCTCTCCTAATGTCAGATGGTGTGTTTAGGTGTTTGGATGTTACAGAAGAAGTAGATTTCTAACTTTTATGTCTCATGCAACATGTTTTGCTTGCAAGTGCTTTACGGCTCATTTATGTTGATGTTTGTGGATTTTAAAACATATAACAGCCGAAACTGTCAAAAATCTGTGGTCTGGTCTGGAAGTTCATCATAATGTCCTGTGTGTGTTTTAGTTTGCCACTCAATGTTTCTTACGATATGAGCCGATAAATGAGACAATGTAAGACCCTCGTAAACTCTATGTAGCTATGGAACCTGGGTTCTGTACAGAAAGCAAACTCTTCACTGCAGTCAGGTTTCATTCAGAAAAGCAGATAAACTCTTTCTGCTTTGCTTTTATCAGTGCCTTAACAGGTAGTTATCCAACTACCTGTTTTGAACAGGTGATTGACTGTTCAATCAGAATGCTGATTGGCTAGAAAGAAGGTCAGGCGTTCGTACTTCTTGTCAAAACATAGACAATGCCAGTGACATCGCTGGCAGACAAGACTGTGAGTAACTGTTCTTTTATTTAGTTTATCAAAATAAATATCTTCCAATGTTTTATTAATTTGCTTTATTGTAATTGTATTGTATTGTATTGTAACCGTGTAATTTCCCATGCACCCTCTTCTCACCAACACTCTCTCTCTCTCTCTCTCTCTCTGTGAGGGAAAATGCGTCCAATGTAATCCTTGCAGCCCAGCACTGCTTGTGTGAGAGTGTGTTTGCCCTCAGCACAGAGCCCGTCCCTGGCTGCCACCGCTGAATGTCCCCTTAGCATCGGCAAATGGCCAGACTCTGTCACAGCTGCTGACTGGACCAGCTGTTGTTTCTCTTTCTTCCATCTTATCTCCTTCGTCACACTATCTGTCTTCCTCTCTGTGAGAGAGGCAGTGATAGGGCGCCCGGTGGTGCAGCACTTGACACCAAAGTTGATGTCCACACATGCTGGCATCAATGGGAGACGGTTGTGTGTGTGTGTGTGTGTGTGTGTGTTTGACAGGGTAGCCAGGACACAAGCACCATCCTGTAGATTGTGGGAACAGCGAGGATACTTACACTCTGTGTTGTTTTTTGTGGTACTGGTGACAGTCCGACAAGTGGGAGGAGGACAGTGAAGGTCAGTGGGTGCTCAGTTTCGGACGAGGCTGGTCAAACCCAGTTAGACAAACAATGAAAGTGAAATGGGATTGGTCCGGGCTTAAGCTGTCTGGCCGTGCCTTGGCTCAGGCTGCTGGCGTAGGCACTTTTTTGTGCCCTGTGCATCTCACATTGGGAGTTATCAGAGCGTGCAGGCAGGGAGAGTCATAGCAGCAGCAGGCTAGCAGTAGTAGTAGCAGCTCGCTGGGGGCTGCAGAGGGTCCTGGATCTGACCTGATTTGTCAATTCAATAACTTCACTGAAGTGTCGCTCCTCCAGGGAATCATTGGCTTGTATATTCAGCAATCACAGTTCGTGTAGGGGACTCGCTGTTTCATGTTTTGTTGAAAGAAAATTGAGGTGCATAATGGATTTATCAGGAGCGCAATTTGACATCAAAGCGCAGCATCTGAGGAGGCTCTGATTGTCCTGGACTGTCTCGCCATGGCTTATCCAGAGCACTTTGATTGGTTAAAAGAAACCATCAGTTTTTTGCCAGGTAAGAGTAGTGATTTAGTGAGTTTGCATATGGGTTGAAATAAAAATGTGAGAGTACTCATCAGAGCTATGATTTAACATGCTGCAGCTCCCTGATCGTCCCAAGTCTTGAAACATGATTTGAATGAGGGATGTTACGAACTTCTCAGCGTGTTGTACACACTGTTGATAAAACGCCTCTTCTTCAGCTGAAGTTGTTTACTGCTCTACAAATACATCTATGGGGAATGGAAGATGAAATGCATGTCTGTGTAAACAGTTTTTTGAGCCAATTAAATTATCTGAAGGAACAAGGTCTGGAGAGAACAAGTGAATGCAAATGGGACAGAATTGAACAGCAGACAACAGAACAGGGCAGGACAAAAGAGGCGAGGATGACAGAACCAAGACACTATTGATGAGGACGTAGGAACACATTTTGTCTGTCACTCAAACTAAGTACAACTGCAGTCAAGAACATTGGGGGGAAAAGGATAATACCTTGAATAAAAATGGTAGCATCAGGTTTTGGTTTTTGCCTGTGAAACATTTGACCTTTTAATTTAATTAGGAACTCCTCCTCTTCCCTGTAGGGGCAAATGAAGCAGAGAACATTGCCCCTCCCACAACTTGTTTATCAGAAGGAACTTGTGTCCTTTTCATGTTGCATTTTAAATTATGTATGAAATGTATTTGCATATTTGTGCATGAGTGAATGCTCTGCATTTCAATATCAATTTATGCTTCTAAATTACAATCTAAGGGATACAAAATTAATGTGTTGTTTGGAAAACACATCAATACATCATGCTGCCGCAGAACGTTAACATGCGCTTAAGAACCAAAAATAGACACAATATATATATATATATATAAACACCAACACACACACATGCACAGAGTGCCTGTTTTTGCTTTAACGTGAGGCCGGTTTCAGTGAAAGTGTGTGTGTTGAGGTGTTGTTGTACAAAAGGGGAAATGCCTGTGGAGGCTCAGATGGTGACAGATGGTTTGGAGACAAATCAGCCTGGGAGTCAGGATCTCTGCCCTGGGACTAGTAGCCCCTTTAAGTATGTTTGTGTCAATGTGTCCGTATGTATGTGTGTGCTCTTATAAATGTCATGCTTGTCTATGCGTGGCTGAGCATCTTGCTGTTTTGTGTGTGCAGTACGTTAAACCCATGGTTTGCTTATGTAATGCGCACCGAATGTGACAGTGACATCAAAATATGTTGCTGTCACATATTCAAAGGATTCATGTGGCAGAACAATATGCATTTTTAGTTATTCAAGCTTCACTCAGCTCTAGAACAACTTAGAGCTGTGGTTTATGGGTGAACACATACAACACACTCCCACACACACAGTCACAGCTCACTCCAGTTCTCACACACCTAGATTAATGGAGTTCATAATCTCTGCCATATATTACCAGGTGCAATTTCTCATCAGAGTGACATTGTTACTCTTTGGCAGAATAACCTTGCAGGCATTAGTCTGAAACTTCATAAAGTGCTTTACAATCTGCCCATAAATTACAGCTCAAGAGGTGCTTATGTGGCAGCCAGGAGAAGCTGTGCAGGAAGTAGTTCCTCTGGCCTCTGCATGGAGGCAATTCCCAGAGGCCCCCACACTTCAAGTACATCTCAGTCCAAACTTGTTTCGACTGGTGTGAGAGGCCAGCTGCTAAAAGCTCTGCAGAAGTCAGTTTGGACTGTGTGAGTGCAGGAACATGCACCTCCATCTGCTGTCTTACATGCATTCAGTGGTGTGTACGTGTGTGTGTGTGTGTGTGTGTGCATGTGTTGTTGTGTCTCGTAGCAGTTGAGCTTGGCCTAGACGACTTAAGCCTTACTAGCCTTTAATAATCTCATTCCCAAGACGTACCATCTAGGTCAGGGGTTTCCATCTTCACTACAGCTGCTTACAGACCACAGAGAGGGTGAAAGGTGGAGTCCCACTGTCACAAAAAGAAAAAACCACTCAAAATGATGTAGTTAGCTAATGACATGCCCCGTGCCTTTGGAAATAACACTAAGATTGCTATTAGTGGTAAGTAGTAAGCTAGTTAGCTGAGCATGCTAATGTTTGCATCAGATAAACTCATTGTTTAATCAGTTCCTTACACTTTTGCTCTTGTGTTTTTGGTTTTGTGAAGGCTAGCCTGGTTGGAGCACACCTACAAACATCAACAGTTTCTAGACCCAGTCTGATTAACACTTCCTCTACACTTCAGATCTGGTTCTTAGTTGGATGTGGCTTTGTGGGATGTGTTTTTGTTTTTCTTTGTACATTGCTCTAACGTAACAAGGGCTTCAGCTACCGCGTGTGTCAGCTGATGATTCAGTGCAAGACTGCGATCAAGCCCCGTTTAGTCACTGTGTGTGTTCACTGCAGTGACTGCAGAAGGCAACTTTGTAGTCGATATTTACAAAATATTTGAGCATTGCCTTCTGTCAGACTGTCCCTCTCCCAGGAGCTGCTTTTCCGCTTCATCCTTGGCCTTGTCTTCATTGACTTTATTTTGGGAATGTCATTTCTAATCAGCATAATGCCTGCATGTCAGTGTTTCATCTTGCAGAAGCCATGTTGTGTACACACTCTGAAAATAGTAACAAGGTCAGAAATCTTGGGTCGATTTGTAGAGGTTTAAGTGGACATCAGCCAAAAGTGGAAGGGGTGGCTGATGTGTCCGCATTGCATAAGAGATTTGCAGCTCAGCACAAAAGGGAAGAGATAAGGGCTCAGGGTTGTTAGGTATTTGTTTTTGCTGGTTATCTAAGAGGATACCTATCGAGAGTCTGAAGTCATGTGTTTTTGTGAATGAGACCATGTGATGGATCAGGAGAAAGACCAAGAGCAATCGTGATTCTTTTGTGACCTAACCCTCTGCTAGATGTGTCTAAAGGTTTAAAATGTGATATGCTGCTGTGGTTCTTGTTGGATGCATCCTACACTTGGATGTAGTTTTCTGAAAATGTATACGTCTCACAATTTTAAAGATAAAAGTTATATCTCAATATTTCGCACACGTGAATTTAGATCACATCATGATAAATATAAAATGATGTGCTTTGATTTATATGTAAACCATAAAATTGATGCAATACATCCTTGAGTCTTCACAGTGTAAACCCAGGCTGACAGGGAATGCAGCGTAGAAGGCAGAGTTGTGTAAACACGCCTGTGGGATGAGGTTTCTATCTATGACTTAACGCCTTTTTGATCCAGTATTGAGCTTTCTAAAGGCAGCAGTGTGCTGCATAATAATCTGTTGTGCTATGATTGTGCATCACAAAAGCCTTAAGCCTTCTCAGCTTCCCTCCTCTCTCTGTAACTGTACATTTTTGTCTCTTTCTCTTTCCCTCATTTCCTCTATCTGTTCATTTCTCGATCTCTCTTTAACCTCCCCACCATGCTCCGCTTCAGTTCTTATCTTCTGCCCCCACCCACCTTTCTCTCGCTGCCATCAATCTATCTCTCCATCTTTCCTGTTTGAAGCCACTAATTTGGTCTGTCTGGCTCTCCTGCAGGGCAGCAAAGGAAATGATTGAGACAGATTTCCATGATTAGGCTAAATTCTTTGCCTTTAAAGTTACATTTAGAAATAGACTCTTTGGTGACTTCTGTCATTGCATCTGCTCAGGAGGTACTGCCAAGTCAAAAGAGTCTTTTTCACAACTAAAATGGGTTTAGCACAGTGCTCTGCAGACTTCATTAACACTTTTTAGCAAATAACCTGCATGTATGTAATGTCTTATATCAATTTAAGGAATGGACTAAACATTGTGTTTATGTGCACTAACATAAGCTGCAAATTTTAGGATTCCCGGCTAGTGTAATTAGCTACCAAGGCTAACTAGCTCTACACTGACATACACAAACAATGTTTTCTTATTTGACATGTCTTCTACAGAGAGCATCAGTTGGTGAGGATGCAGATTTTTTGCCTGGAGCATGTAGTTAAGCCTCATTCTTTTAGCATTATATTATGTATGTAGACATCATGTGCATGTTTAAGACCTTTTTGCAAGGTTCTTGTTTTAAAGCTCAGCTGGAAACATTAACAATACAGCTGGAGACGGAGTGCTCAACCAACTCATATTGTCAGTGTTAGCATTAGCTACATCTCATAAAATCTGCGAACATACAGTTTTCATTTTAGCAAACAGCCAATCGGCCAGAAATGAGAAGCCTGCTTTTGTTTACTTCTGTCTGAAATTGAAGACCCACTGTTTTCAGAAATGATGAAGTTGTAAATATACCACCGTTATCATTGTAAAGCTTGACAGCTACAGTAACTAAGGTGGTGGGGCTTAGCCAAATGCACAGTTACACAGTGTTTGCTACGGTACAGCCAGTGCAAATTATGTATATTTTTTCAGGAGCACTGTATGCTTCTTTTCCTTCAGACAAGACATTAATCCTCAAGTGGTCTTCCAATGTGTTTGCTTAAAAGTGAAGATTTCTTGCTTGTTTTGTGCACAATGCACATGTACTATACACATATGTAAATTAATGAATGTTTGGTATGGACCGGCACAGCAAACATTATCTGTGCAAGAGCCATGACAGAGGGGGAGAGAGAAAATAAGAGGGGGGGGGGGGACTTTGTTTTTGTCTGAGGACAATGCCTCCTAGAAGGGAACGACACAATAGACTCCATTCACAGCCACACCAACAACATCATGACATTTTGTTCCTATGACTGGACATCATGCATCCACCCAAACCACCAATACCACAATGGGATTTCCAAACACTTCCTTTTGGTGGTGGAGTGAAAGCACAGACAGGAGCAGCCGCCATGCACGATGATTGTGGCTACATAATGTATCTAAATCACCATGAAACCTTATATTAAAGAAAACACAGTCCTAGCTTGGCATCATTTTTCTTTTTTTCTCTCTTCGCTTCAGTGCATCGTTGTTTATGTTACGCAACCAAAGTGGACACTTTGGACATTTTTGCTTGTTCTTTCCTTGTTTGTATCCTGCAGCATTAGAAGGCTGAGTTTAGCATGCTACAGAGTACATAACAGCACAGCACAATATGGAACATCACCAACCAATCAGTCTGACTTATTTGGGATACTTCAGCAGCTTGGAGGCATGGCAAAACTGACTGCTATACTGATTTTATAATAACCAGGGTGATTATCAGGTCTTATTATTGTCTGCTTTTAAATTTGATATAATTTGCTGTTGTATAAAAGTTTTAGTACCTTTATAGATGGTCAAAGATAGATCATACAGTGTGCCATATGTAAGGCTCAATATTGGATTTAAAGGCTGGTGAGAGATGGTTGGTGAGGTATTGAAAGATCCTGAGGCATATTTAGATAAAGGTGTATTTATCAACTCCGTCAGCTGCATTTACCGTAAACAACTCTTTACTTGGAAACATCATTAATCAAAGCTCTGAACATCAGAGCTTCAGTTTAGAGGTTCAGTTTAACCTGAAATGTGATTATTCACGTTCTCATTTGGGAACATTTCATAAGGTGCTGATATTAACAAACAACTGTTCAATCTTTTGTCAATGCAAAATGGTTGTGAGTTAAAGCAATGCAGTCTTTGTCGACTTTCTGATAGAAATTAGAGCCCATCACTGGTTTAAGGACGTACCGTAAAGTGTATTAAGGTTTATGCATGGCACATTTTCACCCTGCAACTGAAAGGCATCTTTAAAGACCCTTAAACAGTGCATGCTAATTTAATGTATGCATGCCTTATGTTGTATTGTGTTTTCAGAGGAAAAGTGCACTTTTGATAATGCAAACTAGATTATTAACATACTCTTCTGCATCCACTCAACCTGATGTAGTGTCGCACCTCCCATATACATGTAGATATAATTGAATGCATTCAAGGTCATAGTGCTACACGGGCTGAAGTGGAGCACAGGCTGAGGAAGACAGATTGAAAAACAAAATTGCAAACCACTGAAAGGCAAGAACTTGCACTGCCCTTCAAAATAAGAGGATTCAGCCTATAGTCCACATTACAGACAATGTAATCAATGCTGCACTTAGAGTGTTAATCTACAGCTATCTTCTTTGCTTTGCCAGGTTTGCCAGGGTTTTCCAGCATGTTTGGGAAGAAGAAGAAACGGCTGGAGATCTCAGCTCCGTCAAACTTTGAGCACCGGGTACACACGGGCTTCGACCCGCGGGAACAGAAGTTCACCGGGCTGCCGCAGCAATGGCAGAGCCTCCTGGCGGACACTGCCAACCGCCCTAAGCCCATGGTGGACCCCTCCTACATCACCCCCATCCAGCTGGCACCAATGAAGGTAAAATGTGAATGGACAGAGGGCATCGAACTGGGGACAAATCATTATCATTTTCTGTCCTATTGCTCAACCTCACCTTTCATGCATCTTTGCGACTCTCTTGTTCTCCATCCCTCTGTTTCTCCCCCGCTTTCACCCACATCCCTGCTCTCTCTGCCTATATGAACTTATATCTGTACATTCCCTTTTTTTCCCTCCCCTGTTCTGACAGTCTTCCTTTAACTTTTCTATCTATGCCTTCTCACTCTGTATAGTTATCTTTCACTTCAATGTCGCTGCATCTCACCACGCCATCCTCCACTTGTTACATTCTGTTGTCTTTCTTCTGAGGCAAAGTAGATCATTCTCCAGTGCCATCTGGCCACTTCACACTATTCAAATTACCCTAGTATATGAAATTATAGTCATATCATTGTACATTATATTGCTTTAAACCTGCATTAAGCAATTTTGTGATATTAAAGTAACACTGAATGACTCCCTCGTAGCACCAAACTCCCTGAGAATTCAAGTAAGACTAAATAACCTTTAAAAGAAGAAATAACAGTCTTCTTTTTACAAACGAAAGGTTGAATTCATAAGCAATAAACTGAACCCTTGATCAATGCAATGCCCTCATGGGTTTAGCTGCTACAGTTTTACTTGGTCTGATACTATGTGACCAGTAGCTTATGGTGGCTAATGTTAGCAAACTTTAGATTAACTGTGTAACTGAGGCAGTTTGTTGACTTTGTGACTTTTCTCTACTTGTGCTACTGTTACATTATACTTTAGCATGTCATATTTCAGTAAAGTGAGAAGTAACACCCACCATATCTCACCAGGAGACATGTTTGTTGTTTCCTGCTTGTGGTTCCACTCCCTGCCTGCCAGGTCCCATGTTGATGATGTCTTTAAAGTAACTGACTCAAGACAGTCTTGGGAAATGAAGGGAAATTTATTCTCTGTGGCTTCTAGTTTTCTTTTAGCTCATTGCTTTGGTTCCACAGCTTGTAACGGTCAGACTTTAGTAGTGTGGCTCTGCTGTGATTCCCCTGCACCAGCCCACTTTACAGGCTGCACTGTTTGGTTGAGTCTCACCACTCTCAGCATCCCACCCTATAAAACAAGAAACACCAAACAAGCTGGCTGTGCGGTAACTGCCAAGTGCAAGGCGGCCAAGAACAGAGGTAAACAAGAGTGTCAAAAATTAGAAAGTTGAGCATCTAGCAACGAAAGACAGTAATATGTGTGTCACTCAGACTAGTGGTCATACAGTAGAAGCATATCATTTACTGTAACATGCCCCATCAGCCTTTGTTGCATGTTTATACCCCTAAAATTGTACAAAATAAAGACCTGGATCATTTTTTTAGCAGTTGAGATTAAACCGTAGGTCAGTGAATATGACATAGATCTTATGATCACAGACTTATGACACACTACATTCTCAGACACATGACTTAAATGGGATGCTCCTATTGTTCTGTGTCTGTATATGTAAGTAGACAGAACGTTTTCTAACATGTTAGCCAGACGAACTTGATAAACCCATAGACTTTCTGTCCCCTGATGGTCAAAAATTGCTTAATGCAGTTTCAAATACAGTATCTTATTTAACTTTTCCATTAAATAATGTCACAATCTCAGAAACCGTAATGCAAACTGATGTTTCTTTTTCATTCGGCTGTGTGATTTCTACTTCTTACCTCCCCTGTGACTGTGATTGTGTGTCTCCTCTTGTCTCCGAACCTTCCGAGTGTCTCCTCTGATGTGTTGTTGTTCATTGGTTCTTCTTAACATATCGCATCGACACATTTGATCAACTGAAAAAGGGGCTACAGCTAATTATAGTCATTTATACAACAAGCTGTTTGATAAAATGCTCCTTAATATGTCTGTGCACCTTTCTCTGGGTTGTAGCAGAACATATGATTGTTTTTGCAGCCCGTCTCATGCATACTGAAGATATTGGAGGTTGTATTAGGCCTCATGGGTCTTCACAGGGGCACATCTTAAAATGTGGTGTTTTTACTCTTCCATTGTACTGTCTGTGGTCCCATCATACTGCATGTGTGACCCACTGCCCTTCAGCTTTCAAATCTAGGACCCTTTCCTGTGTGTGTTACAACACCTGCTTACACCATTTCTGTTGACCTTGATAATACTTAAAGAACACTCGCCTCATAAACATGTCAATTTCAAACAAATTTCTAGTTCTTGATGTTGAAAGTTGACATAAGGCATTGATTCGTCTAAGACAATAAGACTAAAGGCACTGTTGTGAGCATTAATTGTCACTTACAGGTACCGCTGACAGGAAAATACACGATCAGACATCCACAAACATCCTGTAACAGAGAACAGCAATATGCCACAGGAGATATCTCTGAAGAGGGGGAAACAAGAAAATAATTCTCTTGCTCTCTTCACAGATATCTCCCAAGAAAGTCCGGTCATCCGAAACGCCGTTGCCCAAAGTATGACTTCCTCTTCCCTTCTGTTTTTAACCCCCCTCTTTTTTTTCTTTTTTGGTTGGTCGCTCTCACACAGTCACAACTCCGCTGTTTTGTTTCCACATCTCTCCTCCGCTGCCTGCTGCCATGCGTTCAGGTGGAGGTGGTGTGTCAGCAGGAACAGGGAGAAGCACTGAGAATGACTTCACACATGACATAACTACATCGCTCTGCCAAGTCTTTACTTAGGCCTCATCTCCACTCTCCTTTTGTTTCATTCGCATGAGCCTCCCCAGAAATGACAAAGATTGACTGTCGCGGCATGTTCCCTTGTTTCTCCCCCTTGCTATGGAGCGCCATTGATAATGACAGTGATGATGATGATGATGATGATAATCATGATGATGATAATGATGATGGTGATGATGATGGGTGCTGAGATGTGAAGTGCATGTTGCCATGACAGCTGATTCTGCTCTGCTGTAGGCCACCACTCTGTAGAACATAGGTCAGAAAGGGTCTGCATGTGTTTAGAAGGACCCTTTCTGCAATCCACCTCTTGATCTGACCCAAACCAGCGTAGTTGGGCTGAGGCAAACTTCCTCTCCTCTCCTCTCTATAATCATCAATCAAATAAATCAGACATGATGAAGTTTCTCAGTTGTAAAAGTATGACTTGGTCTGGATAGTTTGAAGCTACTATCAACACTGAGTTTTTGCAAATGTAAAAAACAAACTTGGGTACATCTGGAATCTTTTTAGGGGGAAAAAAGTACATTTATTAATGACAGAACTATTGACCACGCACAAAACAAGTCACTCAAGTCAAGCTTTGAGAGTGTGGCGCTGGTGCAAAACAAGTTGTGAGAGTAAAATTCAGATTTCTGTGCTCAGTTCTTCTCCAACTGTTTGCTGACAGTTTCTGAGCACTTGACATAGTTACAAGGTGCTTGCCAACAGTTTTTAATTAACAGACTTAAACAGGTCATATCTTTTTATAGCTCAATATTAAAAGGCCTGATAATCAAGGAGGTGGATGATAAAATATTTGTCATGCTCCTCAGTGACTAAAGGCATTGCGTCAGACAACCTTTGAGCCACTGCCAACTTTCAGGAGGCAGTTTGTAATAGGCAAGGATATTTCAAGGGGAAAATCAAGTGACCTTTGTCACACAGAAGTGATGAAACCCAGCAGGAAACAAAAGTCTTCATGTGTAAAAACTGAGAGATAATCTTTAAAACACAAGGAGGACCAACAGTTAGCTGATAAAACTGGGACTGTAATTAGTACTGGGGGGTGGAACCACAGACATATGATCTCTGCACTGATCAGCACATGCAAATTTAAAATCACCCAGCCTCCCCTAGAGGAAAAAAATAGGGCTGTAGTTGAAGTCTTATAGACAAATAAAAAAAGCTGATCACAGACCACTGTGGAAAGTAGTTTGATGTTACTTAGAAGTCGGGGTCAGTTCACTCCCACGTCAAATCCAGAGGAATTTGCTTTTCTCTCCCTCGGAGTGTGCATGAAGAATACAAACTAACACATTTGTGTGTGTCGTGTGTGTGAGTGTGCTAGTTTGAAGAAATGAAGGAAGCCCTGCTGTTTGCTCTAATTTAGAGACACTGATGACACAATTCAGGCTTTGCCTTTAGTCCACACCTGTTCTTTGACACTCAAAAAATGTTGACTTTCAGATCACTTTTTTTGGTGTTTTGTTGCTTCTCTGACCTTTTGTCAATCTAATGAGAGTATGTGTTTATGCACATGCATTAGTGTGTGTGTGTGTGTGTGTGTGTGTGTGTGTGTGTGTGTTTGACCCTGACTCCCAAGGTGGGCAGGGTTATTTATAGGGTCTCACCCATGAACTGATATACTTCTCCCCTGGTTGCCCTGACACTTGATTGACATAAGGCTTCCTCTACTTGGCAGACTCCCCCATCTCTGTCTACTAAGTGTGTGTGTGTGTGTGTGTGTGTGTTTGTGTGTTTGTGCACACACCAGGAGGCCATGGATGAAGTGGTCTCCAGTCTGGCAGACCTCCAGTGCTGTCCTCATCAAACAGTACAGAGGGACAGAGTGCAGTAAAAGGTCGACATGGTGTGTGTGTGAATGTTTGTCAGATATATAGATATATAGATATCTTGTGTGTGTGTGTGTGTGTGTGTGTGTGTGAAATAACTACTACCTCTGCCCTCTGGCTTTATGCGCTCATCGTTTATTCACAAGGCTTGTAGCCTTGTTGTCAGACCGCTCATCTCAGCTGAGCATTAGTATTGCTTAAAGCCTTGATTCTCACCACCCCACCCACCCCCCCACCCCCACCCTCAGCAAACATGCTAATCCAGAAGTATAGGCTAACACCATGCCCTAACAGCATTTCCATGTTTTAAACATTGTGCTCTTAAAGCTTCTGCAGTCTGACAATTTGAAGTGTGTGTGTGGTGGTGCATGAGTAAGTGCACTATAACTTCCTCAGCGCAAAACCTCTCTTGTCTCTGTTTTTACGTTGCATGTCTCGTTTTGATGTTGATGGTATAGATGGTTCAAATGTGTGTGTATTTGGGTGGGTTGTGTGACGCGAGGCTACATGTGTGTTAATGTGTTGCATTCATTAGCACTAGCAGGGGCAGTGCCGTGGCTGTTATTAATGGCAGTCTCATGTTGCACCTTGACTTTGACACCCTCAAATTGCCTACTCCTATGGAGCTGAGGAGGTAATTTACCATGATGGTGTGTGTGTGTGTGTGTGCTTGGAGATGGGTATGTGTAAGCACAGTGTGTGTTGGCATGCATGTGTACGTGTGAGTGCCTTGGCCTGCTAATGCTATCTCCTTGTTGCTATTCTCTCATGTTTCCTCAACCGCGGGCCAACATTAGATGTCTGGGTTCTTGTAAATGAGAAACAGAGTAACCTGTGTAGGAAAGGTGACACATGTAAAAGCAAAGATGTTTCGTGGAAGCAGATTCCACTGTTTCTACTGTATTTCCCGCCTCAGTTGAACACTTTGCTGCCTCTGTTTACAGGATACCGCTTTCCTCTGCTTGTGTCTTAAGTATTACTTTGCATTTTGGGCTTTTAGACGGTGCAGAGAAACTTACAATGTGTTCAACAAAAGAATAAGACTTATTTATACATAACCTACATAACCAATTCTGCAATCAATTAGTAGAGTTTAGAGAACGGGTCAAAGCCAAAGTAACCTGGAGTGAATTAACAGCAGAATTGTTATAATGGGATGCTATTAAACAACAGCAGTAAAGTTTATATCCTTTACACAAGCTCAGGACATTGGCAGCCAATGCAAGACTTTGCCAACTCAGACAGAAAATATGGTAAAATCCTGAACATATGTACATTATTGGTGTCAGTGTGTTGCAGAAAGAGTAAAAAAGCTAAATAAGAAATGCTAGTTCATTTCCACTTTTACCCCAATGCGTGTTTTATTTGAAAGCAGTTTCAATTCTTTGTCTTGATCCCAGGGTTGTCAAACAGCCCTGGAGGCATGGACGTCAGCATCAGTGGGCCAGTTAGAGAGAAGGGAAAAAAATAGTTTACAAGTATTTCATAGAAGACCGACCCATCATGATTCCTGAGACCAACTTCAAAGCTTATTCCTCTTAATTCTACACTAGCTGTAGAAGATAGATGTTCATGTTCGCAGATGATAAGTGAACCTGGAGGGATCGCAGGAATAATAACCCCCCACCCCCCCATTGTATCTCCTGATATCTGAATTCCTCTTCCTCGTTCCTTCTGTCTGCAGGACAACAGGAATAAGCACTGACTGCTTATTTTCTGAGAATGAAATGAACATTAGAGCGCTTCATATTGCCACCTAAGGTAGTCCATTTTCAGTTTGAATTAAGTGTAGTATGACACTTACAGTATGGCTTCATGATAATATCAACTTCAGTCTAGTTTTAATGTCTTGAGCTGATCCACAGGTTTTCCACAAGTTAATCAGATAAAGGCAGCGAGGAATGAAGACATTTGAAGGCAGCTGTAACAAAATCAGACGTTTGAGATTAATATTATAGACAGATTAGATGCAGGCAAATTAAAGCTGCCTGTCTGCATTTAGATTACATATTCAAAGTAACATCTTAGACAGTTTTCTGATTCTTAGTGAGGCTCGGGGAAGATGGCATTAAGGATGATGCTGGTGCTTAGGGATAAACTGGTGTTTGAGTCAGGATGTTGTTACTGCTGCAGGGGCTGCAGGAAGGGAACCATGTGGCGAGTGAGAGTACGACGTGCAGGGTGTGAACATCGCTGTTTTGCATTAGAACTAACATTTACGCATGTACTTTGGTTCAAAGCCATTGGAGGCACATGCATATGAATCAGATATGTGCGTAACGATATAAAGACTTGGATAGACACATTTTCAGATATATCAATCCATGCTGAGCAGTGCAGTCCTGGAGTTATTATGCGATGAAGATGTACTTTCTTTCATGTGCCTTCCTCCCGTCAGCATGCCTTGTCTTTCTCTTCTCCTGTTTGTGATTCCTTGCATTTCCCAAAACGACTGCTGACAGCCCCCAGAGTGCGTGCCTAAACTTCTTGCATTCAGCTGTGGGTTACATGTACTGTAGGTAGTGTAGGTGGAGAGAGCTCTGTGATATTTTAGGTAGCTGAACATCTCTGTGCTGTCAAACCCATTATAGCTGCACCAAAAGTATCTCGCCCTTACATCACATTGGAAGAAGAAATAATGCAACAAAATGCACCCATTGCCAGTAGCTGTTATAAAAAGATGTTTAATGTTTTGGTTGATTTGTTCATTTTAGTTTTAGATGTTTTTTGCACAGTTTTGGTGTCAGATGACATGACATACAGTCTTCTTTACTGTAATTTATCCACATAAAATATTTCATTGACTTAAACGAATCTTCATAATTTGACATTGGACATGTATTCCAGACAGTAGCAAGCCTATCACAGTGTGTGTGTCACAGTGTATGTGACAGTGAGACAAAGGAATGGACTGGCACGGTGAGAGTAAAAGGCGCGTGACAATGGGCATGACATGCAGGGTGATAACTGGTACAGTGCTGCTGTAAATGTCAGTGGGTCAGTGGTAGCAGAGCACAGCCGCCCACCTTCCCCCACCAGCTCTTTGGCAGGGGACAGAGGAGGAAACCCGATAGTTGGGTCTCTCAGAGGGTAGTCGCTTTGAGTGCAGAGGGCCACACTTCTAGTCGATCCGAGCTGGATGCAGCTGCAGCAGTGAGTTATGATGGCGGGGGGGCGAGGAGCGGCAGAGATCGAGGCCGGAGTAAGCAGGAGGGCCGAGTGGCGGACTGAGACAGGGAAGCTGAGGCAGCTGAGGCAGGTGGTGGGAGCGGTGAAGACTGAGGAGGCGATGGTGTTCCAACCCCAGGCACAGACGATTCGTAAACAGTTACAGGTGGGGCGTTCGACTGTTTCTGTTTCTGGTGAGCCAAGACTGCATGCTGGTATGCTGGCTATGCAGATTTGTCTGTGCAACAGGTTTTCAGCTCTCACTGCCAGCAGTTCCCAGCACTCAGTGAAAACATATTAGACCAAACAGTGATAGTGCAGGTGAGATAGTAGCTGTTCAATTCAGCATTTGTTCTGTTGTTTTGTGCTGTGTTTATAGGGTCACATATTTGGTCACATCTATTTTTGCTGCATTTTTAACACTTAACTGTGACACGCCATGAATTATAGCTGCACAGAGTGCAGGTTGTTTTCTCATGTTTCCGGAGAGAGGGCAGGTTTGTGCTCCAAGCACTGCATGGCCGAGTTATTTTGGTAGCTTTGCTGGGTTTGCTGTATGTATACATATGGAAATGGAGCTTAGAGAGATAGTGTTTCTGATTGAACAGGGTCACCCAGTCCTTGCTTCAGGGGCAGGAATGCAAACCTGTGTCTCTATTGAATAGGGAAGGCAGGCTATTATGGTTCTGACATGTACATGCAGAGAGTCGCTAATTTGAGGAGGCATTTTTATTGCACTGTGTATTAAAGATATTGGGTGAGCTCCAAGGCAAGTGGACTGTCCAGACTGAGAATGAATGAGGTCTAGACAAATGCTTAGATGTGGAGCAGGTCCAGAATCTGGAACATGTCCCCTCGTTACGTTAAGTTGTTGTAACTCAAAAGCCCGTCAGATTTTTTATTTTGTTTTGATGGACGTTTTGAAAGAACATGAAATGAGACGATTTAGCGACGAGTGCCTCCTCTATCAGCGTATACATACAGATACACACATACAGTATTTCTTTGCTCCAAATCTGCCAAACTGCATTCGTGCTCTAGCCTGTCACGCACAATGGCTGTGGCGTTCATTCAACTTCTTAATGGACAGAGAAGAAAGTTGGACGCTGTGATCGACATGCCTTTAATTTCAAGTTTAATTTGAATTTGACTCAGTATGTATTCCATCCTACATTGATCTAGGATTAAATTGGTCAAAGCAGAAATAGACTTGAAGGAAAATAACTCCTGATTGATGTGTGTCTGTACAGGCATGCGCCCTCTCACACACACACACACACACACACACACACACACACACACACATACACACACACACACACAAGCAGACAGAGAGAGCATCTGTCTTTCTTGGCAGTGAGCTGAAGTGGATGGCATTGATTTAGGCCTCTCTCATTCCTTCCTCCACTCTGCTCCTCCTCCTTTTGCTTTCTTACTTTGTCTCCTCTCGCCCCTGCCATTCACAGTCACACTCTGCAAATCACCTCTCGCGGAGGCTTCGGAGCCACAGTCAGCGGGGGAATGTTGGCTTTCGGCAACGTGCGCCGTGCTTTGCCAGGGCAGCTCAAAATGTCCTGGCTAACAACCATCCTTCAGTGTCTGAATGTGGGTTTTTTTGGAAGGACATTTAGGCTGTGAATTTTAAATAGGGAAGGATTGAAAAAATGATTTGAGATGACTGGTGTGTCATACTTTAAAAAGCTGCAAGTTTGAAATGGATTGGAAGTGCTTTCCAATGTCTTGATGAGAAACTGTAGGGTGACTTTTCAAAATCCTGATCTTCTTGAACACGTTAATACTTTGTGCCCTGTGGTGTGAGCATAAATATGCTTCTTTTTGTCCCTTCATCACTCTAATGTGGATATTGGCATCCTATTGAAGTGAACCACTGCATTCAAACATCAGTATCATCACTGTGGACAAGCTCAAAGTCTCTTAAAGTAAAACAACATGGCTTTTATAAACATAATTTGCTTTCTTCATTACTCAATCAGCAGATGCTGTTTTACACTTGGTGAGAGGTGATTTAATGACTGGACCTGCAGTATCCTCGTGTGGCCAAATAGTAAACTACAACTCAGAGTTCAGTGTTTTCCAAGTCTTTCATTGTGGACGAATACTGAATGAAAATCATGTTGTGATCCATCTATCAGCATGTTAGGGGGCGGATTGGAGTGAGCATCATTTTTATTATGCCATAAGCCTCATCTGCACTATTTTTAGATCTGTTTTGATGGGCTATACCAGACCAGAAAACTAATTTTCATACACTCAGAAATGTGCAAGGATAATCAGGGGCAATTTAACAAGCAGATTTGTTAATTTTCTCATATTTTCAAATGTATCACAGAAAATAATATAATTAGTTTGGCTTAAACTGTGACTTTTTTTTAATGAGAATTACTGTGGAATATAAATATTACCCCAGGATTGAATGCGATATTGTTTTTTGATTCACATTTACTGTCCAGAAGACAAGGATATCCATGCTTTAGAAATAGAAATATGAGCTAACTCCTTGCTGACATGTATATTTTGATGCTTACTACAGGACCTTTACTGTTTCCATTACCTTTTTTGACGTTCAATTACAAGCTGTGATCTTAGTCTACTGTCGTGCTAGCAGCTCTGCTTGGCTGTACTTCTGCACAGCAGTGCGTTGAGCTGAACGCTAATGCCAACTTGCTAACATGCTCAGAATGACAATGCTAACATGCTGATATAATGTTTACCATTTTAACCATTGTAGCACAAAGTAGAATTCATAATGATATTGTACAAACTCATTCACATTCATAATGTAATATGGCTTCAATCTATCTTTTGATAGTGACCTTGACAAATGTATACAGGATGAAAGTGTGTGTGTGAGTAGAAATGAGAGCAGGGAAGACAACAGGAGAGCAGTTTAATGAGTGGAAAAGGGAGTAGAAACTGAATGTTGAATGAGGATGGTAGGGGCGGCGATGTGATGCATGGGCCTATAACTGGCTGACGGGGCTCAGATTAATGAGCGCTGGTGTGTAATTAATCTATAGTGGGCAGCTGTCTGTTTATCTGTCTCAGAGTTGACAAGAAGATAACTGAGGGACATCTAATTGATCCTCTCTTCTTCTTCTTCTTCTTCTTCTTGCTCTCCGTCTCCACTCCTCTCTCCTCCTTTAGATCTGAAAGTTTCCTTGACAGTGACAGACTCACTCGCTAAAAGGAAGCCCACACCAAAAACCATTTAGATCACATAATTAATCACACTGGCGAAGACACTGCACTGCTTTTTATTTATTCTGCTTATTATTATATTTTCTAGACATTTCTGCCGGCCATGTTTCTGAATCAGCCTAAATCTGCCAGTGCTTAGAGGGATGGAAAAAAGAGAAGGGTGTCCAGGCTTTGCTGCAGTAATATGCTTAAGGTCGGGGATTTGGTCCGACTGTATGTTTGTATTTCATTATGCTTCCACCACTAATCCATTTTGCTGGAAATCATTCCTCATTTCATGCGTTGCACCCTGTGTGACTCATGGATCCTGGAGCTTGTCGTTGAGGCTCTACCCAGCTGAGGTCAAAGGTGACTGGGTCACGCTGGTCTGAGCTGCTGGCTGGGGGAGCTGTGGGGGTCGGAAGCATCGCGTCAGAGGAGGAAAACATAGCTGCAAATACTCACCATCTTGTGTGAGGGGCTCCACAGTCTGCCTTCAGCAGCATGATACACATAAACACACATACACACGGTACATTGGCCAGTGCCATACAAACTGATACATGTGCACACACATTAAACCCATTGAACCCCACCAGAGTCACAGGCTTCCTTTTTGCTTCTGACCCCTTAAGATAATGTCTACTTTTGACCCCTCGTACCTATGAGTTGTATTAGCGGTTTAATCGACTGGTTTTCCGTTTTCAGACTGTTTCATTTGAGTAGCCCTGAAGAGGTAAAACTAATCAATATTTCAAAAGAACAAAACAGAGATTAGTTAATTGTTGTCACAATTGAGATTTAGTGCCATGCATAAATGGTTCTATATGTGTTCAGCTCCCAAATTACTTAAGAGAGCGCCAGAGTCAGTTTGGAGTGAGTGGTTAAAAGACACAAAAGGTCATGACATGATGGATTCAGCATGACTACAATCAAAATGTGCAATAATTATTACATTATTTTTTGTTAGTTAAACTTAAATACAAGGATTCTGTATTGTGACAATAGAAACTACAAATTAAACTGATTCTAAATAGTGTAATGTTTCATTTTAAGGTTGACCCTTATGTTCTCTATTTTGACCAAACAGAAACTATTAAAATATGTATTTGAAGAACATAAAAAAATAATTTACCAGACCTCCACAGATGAATATCACTTAAAATGGTTCATACAGCCTTCTTTGACTCATTTAAGATTTTTATGAAACAGCATATATTGTTAACATGTGTTTGGGAAAAGGCTTTCCTCTTGCATGTTACAATATATAATGTTGGATACAATGAATGATGGGTAGTCATTTTTTAGACTTTTTATACATACCAGCCCTGTTGTTGCCGTCCCTCATGTTGAAAACCACTGCAAAATGTAATAACAGTGAACCCTCTTGATCTCACTTTATATTTTATGTTTTAAATGTTTCGTTACTTCCCTTTTCCATATTCTTTTATGCATACAAACATTTGCTGTAAGACATTGTAATCAGTTTTTTGCAGAATCATTTCCAAGTCAACTTTCATTATTATGTATTGTATGATGGTATCCACCTATTCAATGACACCCTCATTGTAGAGCCTCGTCTCAGCACGTTGAGATGATGGTTACTGTAACTAACAGGCAGCAGGATGGCCTGAGGAAACAGGTCAGCTCACAGCCTATTAATCATGGAAATGCTCCAAAATCCGCTCCTTGAATAATCCTGTTCATGTTTGCTAAGAACTCATCTGTAGCTCCGCTAATAACATGTCAAGAAATCAGTGAAACTGTTCAGTGAAATCCTCTGCTAAGTAATACAGGTGGGTCAACCTGTCAGCCTGCGTACTGATCTGAGGTCATATTCGACTGGGTTTTGAGGTCAGGATTAGTCGTTCTAATTAATAACTGAGATCCGAGATATGTGCCTCAGGGAATCTTATTACCAGAGGCCTCACTGTGCTCTGTCCCTTAATCAGTGAAATTAACATCCACATCGTTTTAATTCACGGTTATTTAATTGACAATGAAATGTGCTGGTTCAGATATGAAAGACCAAGTCAGACCAGCAGAGAGCAGCAGAGCACAAACAGAGAGAGCACAAGACACTTCCTGCTTCTCCCACATTACCACACACAAAACATTGCTGCTCAAGATTTTTGACACTAAAACATTTAGTTTAGGTACAATTACATTTATTCCTGGCAAACTGCCGTAACTACTGTACTGATTAAACAATCTGGTTTTAATTGTGTAGCCAAAGCCTGATATAGCTTCCACCTCTGTACTGTAGAGCTCCATTGTTGTTGTCCAAAAACTATTAAAACACATGAGTGAGTCTCACTGTTGCACTGGGTGACACATATTCCTTCATTATCATAAACAAGCGCACCAACTGTGTGTTATTCCACAGCTGAAAATAGTCCCCAACAAATGCGCCATTTACTCATGTTTGAGTAGCGGTTGCTAAGAACTATAGTGCCCAGCTGTTTTAAGAAAAATAGGAAAATTAGCCTTTTTTTTTTTAAATTCTGAGGTGTATGTAAAGATTTACGTTTTCAGTAGTAACTAATGGGCTTGGAGAACTACAGCCAGGGCAGAGGAGTCAGAATTTTGGTCTTTTTGTGTGATTTATTGACAACAAGAAAAATATAAAATCCCACCAGATTTATCCTTTAATATTTATTTATTGTATCATGAATTATTATTTATGTCCCACCACTATGTCACTTGGTATTACTCTCTATTAGAAGTCATATGTTGAAATATTTGCAAATGAACATATAAATTAATTTGATAAATGACTTTAAAAAATATTAATTTTAATATATCATGCTGACTCTAGTGGTAACATTAGGCTTCCTTGTAGACTTACCTTAAAGTGTTTTATTAAGTAATGGTAGTAGTGGATAGTGGAGCAAAAATAACATGTTAGTTTAAGAAGTTTTTTTGTTTTTACCACTTCTATCCAGCAGAGGGAGCCAGAGGATAAGGACCCCTCAATCTTGCTGCTTACCTGAATCATGTGAGATTAGATTTAAATCCATGTTATGTTTGCATGTTATGTATTATTATAATTATAATTATTATAAAGACACGAGTCTTGTACAGTATCACCTAGTGGAGGCTGATGCAGAACACTGACAATACACAGTTGTTGGGTTTTTTTTCACTCTGTGAATGATGGATGTTTCATTTTGAACAATATCACTCACTCTTTGTTTATGCGTCAGCTGTGGTAGTTGCTTTATTTGATCATTCATCAGTCAGTACTGTAGGTCATGTTTGCTCCTTAAAGAGACACTCAAAGGAGATTCGTGAGTCATCTCTTTGTCTGCTGTCTCAAGGGCTCTCTGATGTTATCTTTCTCAGACGGCCGTGAATAAGCTTCTGTTCACAAATTGGTCACTGATGCAGAAGGATACTGCACTTCAGGAGCAGCGGTGACGGCAGTAGTAGTAGAAGTGTGTGCTGACCGTGTTTGTGTGTGTATATAAAAGTACCCACCGTGCTTGTTCTCTGCAGTGTGAGTCGTGACAGAGAGATTCACAGAGTAGAGATGGGATTTAATACAAAAAGAGGGAGAGCGAGTGCGATGTGGATGGAGGAAGAGAAATGTTTTCTGTCGCACTAAGACATGTACAATAGTATATTACAGCATGTCAGCAACAAACATGACCCAGTCAAAAAAAGACGTAATTTCTATGTGGTCGTGTTCTGGCAGGACTGAGAGTTGAGAGTGGGTGTGTTGAGTAGGCGATGTTCTGCAGTGTGTGTGTGTGTGTGTGTGTGTGAGAGAGAGAGAGAGAGAGTGGGGGTATGGTAGGTGATGAGCTTTCATGTTTGACTGAAGTTACAAATCTGCCTCCATTGTTGTGCATGTGTGTATCTTTTTAAATCTGTCAGGCTATGTACTGTATGCAATTGTGTGTGTGTGTGTGTATGTGTGTGTGTGTGTGTGTGTGGGTGTGTGTGTGTGTGTGTGAGAGAGTGTGTACAGATGGCTAGTTCCCATCCTGTGTTTAGACCATGCAAGTGCAGGTTAGCAAAAGTAAAAAGTGGAGAATATCCACACACCAAACATTACTGGACCAAAAGAGGGAAACCTTTCAACAGGGGCTGAAACGATTGGTTGATTAATCAGTCAGTGGCTCAGCAGAAAATTAATAAATAAACTATTTTGAGAATCGATTAATCATTTAAGTCACGTATCAAGCAAAAAAGCCAAACATATGCATATTATAAATGTAATATATTTTGGGTTTTGGACTGTTGGCACTATTTTCTGACATTTTATTGACTAAACCTTCAATCAATTCATGGATAATGGATAATGTTAATTGCAGCCCTAGTTATGACCCTCATCTTTGGACAAATAGCTAACATGGTAACAATGGACAATGTCCATAGGCCCAAAATTGATTACATCTCACGGACATCATGGTCATGTTCTCCTAATGAAAACCTGATAGGGTCAAAATGTTGCCTCTTTTGGTGCAAAGAAGTTTAGGAGCTGTAATCCAGTGTGCAGTGTGTACTCTCTACTCTGTCCTACACTGTAACTTTACGAAACCAATAATCCGACATCCACACCCACTTCAAGCCGTGATTGGCCAGCTGTGCGGAGGTGAGAAAGGAGCCAGGGTTTGAATGTCACTCTCTCAATCCGTAATGGAGGGTTTTCAGTTAAAACATGTAAATCAGCCAACCGTCACCTGATGGATGTGAATACTTCTGCTTTAAAGTGTGGAGAAAAGTCTGGAAAAAGCAGCTTCATAAACTCAAATGAAACAGCAGTGCGGAGGAGCCGTGCAGCAGAGGAGCAGAGCCGCTCCTCCTCCTCCTCCTCCTCCTCTGGCCCCTCAGTTGTCCCGGGACCCTGCTGGCCAGTGAAGCGCAGCCTCCAAACCAGGGTTCTAGCTGGGAGTCACAGGAAGGGCAAGCTCATTAATTATCTCTCCCTCTCTTCCTCCCTCCATCCTCCCATCACACCCTCCCTTCATTACCAGCAAGGTTAATCCCCCCTTATCTCCCAATGAGCCTCATTTTTCATGGCTCCCTGTCTACGACACTTCCTCCCTCCCTTCCCTCGTCACCCCTTCTCCATCCTTTTCTCTCTGTGATTCCTCTTTCTCTTCCTTCACAGCTGCTTTTCAGAGTTTCTTCTTCTGCTTCTCCATTGCTTTTTTTTTTTTTTTGCATTTTGCATCAACCCACCTACTTTGTTTTCCGTCACCCACCCATACTCTTCATTTCCTTTGCTCTTCTCCCATCTGACACCCTCCCATTTCCCTCTCTCCTGTGCTTACCTTGAACAGGCCGTAGTGAGTGGAGAGAGTAGATCTATTACAGCTTATCACTAAAGGACAGGCCAACGCCGCACGCCGGTGAAATATGGCTCCTGTCACAGCTGCCGCCAAACACGACCCGTGCACAGGGCTCGCAGAGCTGTAAGGACAGGGGGAAGAGGGAAGGGGGAGGGGGGCCACGGACGCCAGTATCAGCCCCCTAATTCAAATTAATGGAAAGATTTTCAGGCTTGATGCCGACCGTTTGACAGTGATTTGGCACACAATTAACCTTGTCTCCCTCTCCCCTCTGCACTCTCTCATCGCCTCCTCGGTTTCATCCGCCGCCTTGTTTTCTCCGACTCTCTCTATCCCCCTGTACCTGTCACGCTCCTTGACACAGTCTTATTGATTATGAACCAAATGGGGATGATGATGTTTTATTAGATAACTGACACTCCCTACTGTTGTATGCCAATTGAATTAGCTCTGAATCACCAACATCCACATAGCGTAACACGATGTGACTTGGCCTCATTTTAGGTTTCACACAAAGCACACTCATTCACAAATTCATAGCACAGTTTAGAAGAAGAGTGGGAATAATTCTCATGCAATACCAGCAGCAATCATTATTTATAGCAATAGTTTTATTTGCATCGGTTAACAACATAAATGTCACATGAGTATTATTCTTAATGAAAATGCAGCTTAACAACATGAAGAGTAGACCTGTGTGACTTATGATTTATTTGTCAGCCCCAGCCCACTCTATGTACTGCCACATCTGTCCAAAGCATGATAGATTTCCGCTCACCAACCTGTTTAAAAGACCATCCGTCCTGCAGCCTCAGCCTTTCAGCTAGACTTTACTCACTGCTTTTATAGGCCATTTCACCTTGGGTTCCAGGTCACGGCACCAAACAGCCTATAGCTCTCAAACAGGGGAGAGCAACTGGAGTGTTAAAGAGGGAGAGGGGAGGTGTAGCAAGTAACAAAATAGAAGGGGAAGATGATGTGTGAAAGAACCAGCGTTAGTAATAGTCAAGATAAAATCCAATATTAACACTATTACAATTGATTCAGCTAATTTTATACTGTTTGTATGTGCTTCACTTGGTAACGAACTTCTACGAATGTCTACACGTTAGCAGCTGGCAGGCTTTAGCTTCAAGCTAAATGCTACAGTGACAATGCTGACATGCTGATTTTAAGCAGGTAATATATTTTTACCAGGTTCAGCCTGTTAGCATTTCCTAATTAGCACTAAACATAAAGTACAGTCGAGGCTGATGAGAATTTGTCGTTAGTTAGGTATTTGGTCATAAACCACAGTATTGGGCAAATTGATGATGGCGCTATATTCAAAGTCAGGGAATCACCAAAGTCTTTAAAATTGATCCTCTAGGGACCTTGAATATATGTAGCAAATCCATTCGATATTTATTGTGATATCCCAAGAGCCACGCCACTAGCATGGCTAAAAATGTGGAACAATATGGAACAATCAGGCAACAAGGGAGGTTGGCGAGCCCTCAGTCAACACCTCTGTCAGATATTTATTTTGGGGGAAAACTCAGACCTTCTTTGATGGGTGAAATGGAAAAGAGAATGTCCTGAATGATAAGTGATAATGTGATAATAGTAGTTATGATAACTGTGGTAGCCTGGATGAGCCGCAATCTCATAGATAAATGATATGAGTGGAAGGGAGTGTGTTTGCACTTTGCAGGTAGCTAAGTGAAGGAGTCGAGATGTATCCCTGTGTCAGCACAATGTTGAGAGTTGATGATTATCCCGGCTTTTCTGAGACTGCCTCAGCACATGTGACACGGACAAACTACAGCGGAGACAAGTATGACAGTTATGTGACAGACAGCGAGGCATGAGCGCTGTCAGTGGGTGTCAAAGAACTTGCTGATGTGACATTGCCGGATCTAAGAGTTCAGCAAACACCTTCAGAGGTGGAAAAGACTAACAAGTGTACATGCGAATAATACAATGGGTTTACTAGTGTGAGCCTTCTCAAAATTAACATGTTTTTATCTCTGAAGAATCGCACACATTGTGGTCAGTTTAAGATTTTATTAATTTCAGTGACATCGTTTCAGGTCTCAGATCTTATTCAGACTCACTTTGAAATAATAAAAAATCAGAAAACACACACCTCTAAAGTGAAGCTTTAGCATCAGTATTTGTTCTTTTATTTAATCTGTTGTGTACTGGCAAGTAGCTTCACCTACCACATACCCTATACTACACTACCAAGTGCCTCACATTGTGATGAGTGTGCGCAGTACATTTCTAGCAATGACCCCCCCAGTGGGAATTAAACAGCTGTCCCTGTGGAACAGGCATGCTGGGTTACAGTTAGCTAATTTGGCTAAAGCCACATGAGTTAGCAGTGACAGGTGGGCGGGCCATTTTTGTGGATAGGGAGCTAAGAACTGACTGAGACCATAAAAACATCAAGGTGCAAATAGACTAAATGCCTAAAGTATGATGGGCACTTTCATGAAGTACACCAAGGATATTAATCCAGGTAAAAGCAAGGAGAGGAATGGAAAAAGCATGCAAGGATTTGTAAAACAACTGAAAAATATAATAAATGAAAAGATGTTGACGAGAGAGATGGATTTGATGCTTGAGGAAAACACAGAAGAAACACAGTCAGACATACGAAAATAAAATTTTGCGGTTTTGTTTGATCACAAAAAAGCTCTCAGATAGATTATGTAAGAGTTTGAAATTTAAATAATAATCTCTACAGCCCGGCCGCCTCTCAGCACTCAGTCACGCAACACGTTTCCATTGTTCTAATGCAGTGTTGTGGTGGAGAGACAGGTAGATAAAAGCTGTGTGTCTGGCGTTTGCCATCACTCTCATGATTTTCACTGTATGGAGGTGGTGATCCTCCCAGTCCGCACCACGAAAACAGCATACATGCACGCACACATCATGCACGCGCACAGAGTGTAGTTCAGCGAGTGCTGCTGTAGCACCAGTTCCCCATGACTCACGACACATCCGTGTAAAGGGCTTAACACAAGGTAGGAGGGGATAAGCAGCACCCCTGATGTTTAAGCTGCCTTTGCTTTGAAGCAGATGTGAGCATGTGTGTTCGGTCTCTCTCTCTCCTCCTCGCTCTCCCTCTTTTGTGTGTGGACGCGCATGCTGGTGTGCTCATGGGCCTCACGAGCGCTAAACCAAACATCACGACTATTAATGTATCCTGATCAGCCCACTGAAAATGAAGCTAATCTGTTGCGAGGGAAATGGGGCAGGAATTAGCTCCTTCAATCCACCACTGGCTTCCTTCTAGCATCTGAGGTATCCCGCCATTTATCTCCATGCATTTTCCAGCTGCATCCCAACTCACAACAACTAGTGGTTGTGTAGACTGATGCCTGCCGTTCTTTCAGATGACCAATACCGGCATTCATTTATCGCAAGTGATGATTAATTTCATACTTGTTACGAAGCCCTGATACACATGAATTGAAAATCCAGCCTGAAAATTGTTTTTAGTTAACTGAAGTTGATTAAACAGGAATTTCAATTCATGTCTTTCAGTTTTCAGTCAGGAATGATTAAACTGAAATTGAATGCACTGCAACCTAAATTATCAGGGCTATCTCCATCAAACTCTCAGGCAGCAGACTCTCTTGTGTGTTTAAGTGTAAATGTGTTTGTTCTTCTCGTAGACCATTGTTCGGGGGAACCGGCCACCCAAAGATGCGTCCATCAATGGCCTGCTGGAGGAGTTTGACAACATCTCAGTAACGCGCTCCAACTCCCTGCGGAAAGAGAGCCCGCCAGGCCCCCACCAGGCTGGAAGCAGCTCCAAACCCTCCAGCAGTGGTCATCCCAACGCACCTGAGGAGAATGGATTCAACCATTACTACTCCCGCTACTCCTGTGATCTAGACACCTCCAGCAGGGACTTCTCTCTTGATCCCAGCAGGCCAGGCTTCTCCATAGATGGGGACTGGGCAGTTGGGAGGCACTATCGATTCACCAAGCAGAATGGTCACTCACACCCCATACGCAGCCCCTTCTATCCGGACGCCATGCCCCAAAAATCAGACTATGGCAAGCTTCCCCCGGACTACCATGCCTACTTGGAGAGCAAAGGGCGCTCCGCTGATGAGGTGGCCTCCACGGTGGGGAGTGGGGTAGGTTCCAGCGGCTACTATCGGGCGTCTGTGGGTGGCTCGTCCAGTCAGGACTACCGGGACACTTCAGTGGGCACGCCATCTCGTGCCTCGCTGCACAGCGAGCAGATCAACTATCCAGACAGCGAGTGGAGCTACGGCGGCCTGCGGGACGAATACGAAAAGCGACCCAAGAGTTCCTATGTGACGCAGACCAGCCCCACGCCTGCTATAAGGCAGCGATCTCGGTCAGGCTCTGGGCTGCAGGAGCCAAATGTACCCTATGCAGCCAGCGGGGCTTTCAAGAATCCTCCACAGGCCCACCCATACAGCTCCTACACCTACCCTCGCCTCTCGGAGAGTCTCGGTAACTCACAGACCCTAACCAAGGTAACTACACCAAACACAAGAACTATGCATTCTAGTCATAATTTCAAATAAAAATCTATTCATCCATCAATATAATTGTGACAGGGACTGTCTACAGTGGCTGTCCAGGAAGCATGTTTCCACACAGCACTCACACACACCCCTGACAAGCCTGTAGAAACATTTCAGAGAAAATTACACAGACGTATCTCCACATTTAGTCCCACCTCCCATCCACCTGCAGTCCCTTTCCTCTTTTCTCTCTATCTATCTCTCGTGATGTGTCTAGTTCACTCCCATTCTTGCTCCATACTGTTTTTTGGCCGTCCTGCCAGATAGATGGTGTCAGCTGTTAATCTACTCTTCCTTGAAGGAGGCAGTCGCTGCCACATACAGAATTACCCCTCTTCAGAGGCCACTGTCTCTGCACACAAATCAATTAATGCTCATGCTGACCATCGACCAGAAAGCTCTGAATTACAGAAAGAGTTACAGAGACTAGACACAGGCACAAAGGAATCTAGATGGGATGTGAGAGGCAGTGACAAAGTGGGAAGTAAGTGAAGAAGAAAAAGAAAATACCAGAAGCAGGTAAAATCAAAGTAGAAATGACTAAACCAGAGCAGAGCCTGAAAAACTGTGTAATAATCTGCAAGATTTTATTATGAATTGTGTGGTTTTGCTATGATCAAATGATATGAACCTAAAAGTACTGAAACAAGAGCATTAGACAAAAGTACATTTTAAAGAGTCATTTACAAGAGAATATGCATTTAGCTAGCTTAAGTTTTGGGGCATGGTGTTCCTAGGGTTCCACGAGCAAAATGATTTATAATAATAATAAAAATAATAATAACAAAGAGAGACTTAAATTGGAGTAACATGTCTTGCTTTTCAGATTTGTGCAGAAGCCTTGCATTTGTATTTTGCACTACCTTCCCACAAAAGAATGATTTCTGGCCACAGTGGAAGGAATTACAATAATAATGATGCGAAGTGATAAAGGCATTGATAATCTTATCAAGGCTTGCAAAAGATAAGAACATCATTTATTTTATATGCTGAACATCCTTTCTACATTAACTGCCATGGTAGTCCATGGTAGGATTCCAGCCACAGACCTTTGTTGCATGTCAGCCCCACCCCACGTTTCCTGTCTAGCTCTGGACTTTTAGCTATCACATGAAGGCACATGAAGGCAAGGTTAACCTACAGTAATTAATAATTAAAGTAATCTTTAAAAAAATGTATATAAATATTTATTTTTTCTTTAATTATAATTCCAACAACAGCAAGACAATTATATTTGCAGTTACTTATGATGTGAGCTTGCATCAGAAAGAACAAAAATTGCTGCTGTTACTCAATGGCAATTAAATATCTAACAGGCAAGCCTTTGGTCAGGTTAAACTGTTGGAATCATAATGATAATCATCTGTATAGAAGTGATATGTTGTGCTTGCAAATGATGGCGAGAGGATACTTGCAGTGTTCTGGGTGCAGAGAACAAAACTAGTCCTCCTAATCAAAGATGTCACCAGAAGACAAAGAAACATGCAAATTTCACAGCACCTCAAGATGATGAAAGGGATGTGCAGATTTCCAGGTTAAATTATACTCAGCAGATAGCCAGTAAAATATTATTGACATGAGAAAAAAATGTACAGTAAATATTACCATTTTGATTGTTGGTAAAAATGTTGTGTTTCATAGCGTATAGCTTCCCGGTGTGTATGCGACACCTGCACTGTAAGTATGTTGGAGAGTGTGATGCTCCAGTGGAGCACGTCACAGGCCATGCATTAGTTGCCGTATAATGTAACCACATGTTACCAGTATAAGTTACTCGTGGTGATTCTTTTATGTCAATATTATTAGACAGAACTGCATTTGCTACAGTTGAAGATATTAGAAGAGGTTATTCTGTAGTAGAAGGCAAAAGAAGCTGTTAGTCAATGCAACAGCAGGGGTAAGAGTGGTCATTCTATAAAGTGTTCTTCATATCATTTCTTTATATATTCTTTATATCATTCTCCAAAGCTTTCAGAGCCCCATTAGGTCCATTACACAGGTGTGTGTACCGCTAGCACAGCTCTCCACCACCCCTCCTTCACACACACACACACACACACACACACACAGTGAGTCCAGCAGCTGAGAGGAAAACTGGGTTTGCTGATGTAGATCCCAGGGTGCCTTGATGAAAAACCATTTAACCTGCATGCTTCAGTAAATAGCCACGGAGAATGCAAGAGTAGCAGGATTGGAAGTGATGCAGGAGAAGGTCATTTTTCTCACATATTGTTTGTTATTACCACTTTCTGAGTTGTTGTGCTTGAGGAGGCACATTTGCCTCCCTGGAAATGTACAGTATGTGTAGGAAATGTAACGATTTAAGACTTGGAGGATGCAGCCTCATCCAGAGTTTGCATTTTGATCCAAAAAGCTTAAAAATGCCAAAAGATATGAACTCCGTCAGACTATATTTGGTGTATTGTTAATATTTGATATGATGTTCTATGTATTGTTTTCACAAATTTTACATCAAATTAAATATAGGCCATAGTGAGAGAGCTGAGGAATCAATGCACCCTAATTTGTCTTGTGATGTTTGTAGATTTTGCAGCAGTGGTAAGAAAAGAAAAAAGAAAAAACAAGGAATCATCTGGCAGCTTAAGAATCACAATTCTTCGCGGCTCATGGACCTTGTAACAAACCCACCCCTCTCTCTCCTCTCTCATTCTCTACCCTTTCTTCTCTTTCCCTCATTCAGCCCACTCACACAGCTGAAGTAAATCCTTCTTTTTCCCTGCTGTTGTCGGGAGCCGGTGGGGATGTAACAGTAGACAGCACAGAGACTTGGCCACACACACACACACACACACACACACACACACAAAGATACGAACACACACACTCCCTCTCTCTCTCCGTTCCTCTCTCTCTGTGTTTTGTGGGGAATGGGAGCTCAGTGCCGCAGCTCTCGGTGACAAATTGATGTTGCGGCACTTTCCCTTTCTGCAGCCTTAGCATAAAACTGGCCGAACGATGTTCCACCGCGGAATTCAATTTCACAGTTGAGTTAGGTTGTTGATTACCCTGCCAAACTCAGATTAATGCGCGTTTAACCAACATGGATCAGGAGACCCTTGGCTGACAGCCAGCCAGCGGTGCCGGCCAACGATGGGGGGGGGGGCTCGAGACTGGGCCATCCCAGCAGCACAGCCCCCCTCCCCCTCCCTACACCTGCCTGAGAGTGATTGATTAAAAGAGTTCACACCATGTAATTATACACCATCCCAACACATCAGGGCTCCTCCTCCACCCCTGTCAATGCATGTGTGTGTGTATGTGTGTGTGTGTGTGTGTCTCTTCGTCTAAGTGTGATAGTGAGTGATAGGGACAGAGAGAGAGAGAAACAAATAAAAGGAAAGAGAAAGAGAACTCCCTCTCTCTCTCTCTCTTTTATCATCCTCTTCATCTCTTGAGAATTTATGAGAAAAAAAAAGAATGCTGGTTGAAGAGCATTTTTGTGGCAAAGTTAATTTAATCTCTGCAGGGTGGAGGCAGCTTGATCCACTACTGTCTGTATAGTTTTTTCTGTATATTCTGTATCGTCCACCCATGACTATTGATATTTACACTTTGACTTTTAAACAAAATGAAATACGTGTAAAAATATTTTTTTTATGCATGCCGTAGCTTCATTTCTCTGCTAGTGTTAATGCGTGTGTTTATATAGCTGCTGAACATGTGAGATTGATTTCATTACTTCAACCAGTCCAGGCAATCGGGCCATCCATTACACTGTGCATTAGACATGCCAATGAGGATTGAATACCATTAGCTTTTTCCACACATTTTTAATGTTTTTAATTAGCTAGAACATGTTCCACGTTTATATACTGACATAGTATGATATAGTACTAGAGGGTGACTATAACATACTGAGTTATGAAATCATTTATGGTTTGAGATTCTCCTTAAGGTTTGTCTGTATATCCGTGTGCATGCATCTGTGTGTGTGTGTGTGTGTGTGTGTGTGTGTGTATGCCAGGCCTATTATGAGTCAGACCAGATCAGCTGAGTCATACAACTCAGCTTTTAATAGGTCTCTCTGAGTTAAGCTCTAGTATTCTTGCTCCTGCACTGCTTTAAAGGAGACTCAGGTGTTTGTAGGATCTTAAGGAAGAGGTGTGTCCCAGATCCGGACGCTCCCTGGGCTCCTGGTTGATGAATGGAGTAGTTGAGGAGCATTGCGGGGTGGTAATGATAAAGTATGGTCCCTGTGCTGTGGACTAAATGTCCTCTGTTAGATCTGTCTGAGGCTAATGTACCTGCAGACGTACCTGGAAGTAGAGCTGGCTTTTTACTGTGGACAGAGTGTGTGGTCATGCATTTACATTGATGCATCCAACGCAGTATACACAAGTCTCAGAGCCTGTGTTAAATTGTGATCCACCAATAAAATAACTTTGTCCTTGTGCTGTCTTCTCCAGGGTGACTACGAGCGTCCGCTACGTGACGGCAGTCCCCAGGTTATGGGTGGTGACACCTACCCCCGCGGGCCTCTCAAGCAACCTCAGAGCCACACCAAGCCGCCTGGATACCCCCCAGCACACCTGCCCTACCCTCCTGTCTTTCACCATTACAAACCTTCACCCTACCACCATCCCCCCTCTCAGCCCAGCCCACCGTACACCCCTCAGGTACAGTATATTCTCTGTGTATACGTCATACAATTGATGCTCCTGTCAAGCTTTTTAGTTCCGATACAGTTTGAATACATTTAATATCATTTGAATGGGATAAGTCCATATTAAACTGGTTGTCTCCTGTTTGTAAAAACCCATTGAATTGTCTGACAAAATGCATTTAGTAAAGCTGAAAATAGGCCTGACAAAGCTGATGTTTTGGAGATGCATTGTTTTCACAGGACGTCGACGATTGTACTGTAGATTAGGATATAAGTCATTCATTTTATGTTGTTTTGGAAGTCACTGTAGTTTAGTTAAATATAGCCTCTGTCTGTTTCTCTGTCACTGTACGTCTGTGTGTGTTTTAAACAAAGGGGGCCTACTCACAGCCTTCATCACCCTACATCCCCCCGGGGGCCTACCCACCTCCTTCCTGGGGGTCCAGCTCTGACACTCAACCCTCCAGAGTCTCTCATGAGCAGTTCAGAGCTGCACTTCAACTGGTGGTCAACCCAGGTGAGAACCGGACAGCAGAAAAGTGACACTAAAATGCCTTACATAAACATTTCTGGGGGGGGGGTTCTGGTGTTGCACCAAAACTGACTTTGTGTTTGCCTACAGGCGACCCTCGGGAATACCTGGACAGCTTTATCAAAATCGGCGAGGGCTCCACGGGTATCGTGTGCATCGCCAGCGAGAAACACAGCGGCAAGCAGGTGGCTGTAAAGAAGATGGACCTCAGGAAACAGCAGAGGAGAGAGCTGCTCTTTAATGAGGTGTGAGGAGACTGACAGAGATGGGGCGTAACTGCAGTACACTTATCTCAAACATGCTCACACCTACAGCAGTACATTTCAACACTAACATCCCTTGGTGTTATTGGTTTATACAGCAACACATTTCACTGTAGTTCTGGTTTTGTATGTGAGAGTATGTATTAATTTGGAGGCTGGATTAAAGAGCATGACGCCCACTCCCCACACGTGAGATCAGACCTTTGTCACCGATTGTTGATTTCTCAAACAAGCAGCGGCAGCAGAGATGAAACTGGTTTAAATAGCATCATTAAACATGGCTCATTTTGTGCCAAATAGATAAAAAATAAATCTCACCATCTCACAACAAAACAGTAGCTACTTATTAACGGAAAAACAAGTTCAGTTTGCCTCTATATCCCTGACATATATCCATGGCTATCAAACCACTAGCACATTTTTACATCCCTAGTTGCATTTATTTACTAAAAATGTAAGTAGTGTTCACAACGAAAACCCTCAGCAAGAAATATATTCATAGCTGTTTCTATTCACGGTATGCTAACTATTGAAAAATGAGCTCCGTGTCATTTGCACTTGCACTGAAATAAATCATATTTGCAGACAAACTATATGATCGCTTGTTTAGCAGAAAAACGTGAAATGAGTAAAGGGCGAACCTGGGATCTCCTTTGTCGAGCAATATTGCACTGATTCTATTTTGGGTCTGTGTGTGTGTTTGTCGGAGAGAGAGAATGAATGCATGCATGCATGTATGTTAACACGTGTGTAAAGTGATGAACACAGATGTGACGCAGTGGGTGTTCAGTTGGGGACTAATTTGCGTTGTGTAATCCTATTTATTTCTGAATGTAACCCTTTTATAGTTAAGCCTCCAGAACATGTTCACATTAGACAAAGGAAAGTTAGATTAATAAATAATTGAAATTACATGAATACATTTCGTAAATAATTTAAATATTTGATTATTAACATATATATATATATACATATAACATATTCAACATGCGTCCATACATTTGGTTTGTACAAGTAAATACAAATAAGTCAATATTAGCAATTGATAATGATGATAATAGAACAGATCAGAATATATAATGTATAGGTCAAAGTTCGTGATAGCTCTGTATCATGTGACATTCCAATAGAAACAAATCGCGTCAATAGAAATTGAACAAGTAAATATATAATGAAAGCAATTTCCTTCTCTCTCTCTCTGTCTCTCTCTATGTTTTAGGTGGTGATCATGAGGGACTACCATCACGAGAACGTGGTGGACATGTACAACAGCTACCTAGTGGGAGACGAGCTGTGGGTTGTCATGGAGTTTCTCGAGGGCGGGGCACTCACTGACATTGTGACTCACACCAGGTAACCTCTCTTGAATATAGAAATATAAGATACTGAAGTGCACCAAAAACAGCAGTGTAAAATACCACCACAGTGGTTCAGTGTTTGTTTAATCCGTACAAAAAGTGAAGTGCAGTCTCTGCTGGCTGCCTGGCAACCTCATGAAAAACCACAGCTTGTCATTTTTACACTTTTTTGAGCTTTAGAGCTGCTGGTAGGTGGATTTTGTTACCTTTGGACAGAGCCATGCTCGCTGTTTCCCTGTTTCAAGTCTTTATTCTAAGCTAAGCTAACCTGCTGCTGGCTGTAGCTTCTTATTTAACAGACTGGTCGAGAGTGGTATCGATCTTCGCATCTAACTCTCAGCAAAAAAAGCGAATAGGTACTTTTCCCAAAATGACAAACTATTGCTTTAAAACCCTAACAGTTGTGTTTTGGGCAAATTGTATGCAGGATGTATGAAAAGGGTGATAAGAGCTAAAATAAAGAAAGAAATAAAATGAAAAGAAACTGATATAATGTATTTCTGATACCAAGAAATAAGGCTACAGCTTTATGTGTGCCAGTTGTGTTGAATGACAAGACAGACAGAGGAAGCAGTCTCTGAATGACTTACTACATGTGATGTTCTGGTGATGGTGGTGACATCAAATGGCTTTAACTGGTAACCGGCAAGCAAAGATGAGTTGAAATCACAAGGTCATTTAATTGGCTCTACACATCAGAAACTTCTCAAAGATGGATGATTTCACAAGACAACCAGGAGAAGCGAGCAGATGGGCTGTAATCCAGTCCTGCGTTTGATAGTTTCAGGATTATTGTTCTCCAACTTTTCCTAATTGCTTCTCTGTCGTTGAGTCGTGTTTCTAAGCTGCCGCCTCATTGTTTTAAGCTTACTTTGTGCTTGGTGTTTAATTACAGTCATTTGCGTGGAGTGTCAGCATTAGCACTGCGCGGTGTCGGATGCTAATAACACGCTTTGGTGAGGCTGAGCACCGCTGCTACCGTGAAGTATTTTGAACAGTCTCCCACACAGATGTTTGCCTGTTTGTGTGTTCAATGTGTGTGTGTGTGTGTGTGTATGTGTGTGTGAGAGAGAGAGAGTTTCAGTATGCACATGAGTGCTCTTGGAAGTACTAATGGAAATCTCAGTAAAGAGGATATTATTGTGCACACATGTTCTCTCCTGAACTCCCCTTTTCTCTTTTTCATGAGTTTGTTGAATTTTAAGTGGAAGTAAATGTGTCATTTCTTTGTGTATTTTTTCAATATTCTAATTAATATTCTTGCAAATATCACCAATCAGAACAAAGACACAAAGAAAGAGGGAACCAACCTGTTTGTGAAATAGATATTAGTAGCTAGATTCCATTAAAATCTAAATTTAGTTTGGTTAGTAACCATACAGATTGACCACTTGATGTAATTATTAGGCATTATATATATCCAAGGTGACAATAAAAGCACTATTGCAGCGTGTCTTGGTAATCTCAGCCATATTTGTCCAGGTGAAAGCTTTGTGCTATTTCTGTTATGCCTTTTGTTGTAGAAATAACTGCTGCCTGCCTCACGTTGTGCAAGCCTCATCAGGTCGCTGGCTTGTTGGCAGCAAACACACACACACACACACACACACACACACACACACACACACACACACACACACACACACACACCGAGATACGTGAACACACACACATCTAACACAGTCAGCAGTGGCAGAGTGGGCGTCCGTGTTCCTGAACTATTTCAATCACGTTCAAATTTCAATTATATACTTATATACTAGAGTTTGTTAATGAGCTGCACTTCACAGGGGTTTTATCCAATGTAAGTGCAAAAGCTTATGTATTTGTGCTTGCTGGGCTGTGTTGGGCTATGTGTGTGTGTGTGTGTGTGTGTGTGTGTGTGTGTGGATGAATGCCTGCACGTTTGTGTGTGGGTAGGTGCGTGTGTAATTCTCCTCCCCTCGGCAACCTTTACAGGCTCATTAAAATTGTTTTTCACTTTGTGTTTGAAACAATTTTCTATTTCGCTGATCCTGTTTTCATCTCAATTGTGTTTGTGTGTATGAGGGATGGAGCAGGGGGGTAAAGGGGGGGGGGGGGCAGCAAGAGGTGAATTGTTTTTGCGTACACGTCTCCATCCTGTTCACTTTGAGTTAGCCAGTTGTTTCTTATTAGCAGAAGGCTCATTTATCTCTTGTGATTGTAAATGCATGCATGTGTGACAATAAAATCTGCTGCAATCTGTGTGTGTATCTATATATATATGTGTGTGTGTGTGTGTGTGTGTGTGTGTGGCCTGGGGGTTGTTTCTCATAATACAAGTTTGTAAGTGACTACTCCAACAGTTGGATCTTTTAGATGGAGCAATAAGATGAAGAGAGAGGAGTATGTGTGTGTATGTGTACTGTATATGCATGAACATGTACATGTATTACATACTGTATATGTACGTTTCCTTGGTCTATGCCTGCAAATGAGCGTGTTCCTATTTCTGCACATGTACTGTATGTGACGGCAGCTCAGAGCACACACACACACACACACACACACACACACACACTCATAAACACACGGCCTGGCCTGGCCAGCTGGGTCTAGATGTTAATGTTCAGTGGAGCTGTGAGTTTCTGTGTGAGCTCAGTCAGACGCACTGCATCGCCCCATCTCTCCATATGGGACCCTCCTGCCCGCTCTGCACATCATAGCTACAGCCGCTGCAGGCTACAGGGGGATATTTTCAAACCATAGTTGTATTGAACTATAATCTCTTTAGAATGCCAAAAAGTCATAATAATCTGGTCTTCGACCCTCACGGCCACCCGTCTTACCTTTCTCTTTCTTTCCCACAATGCACCACGGAGAAAGAAAAGTACAGAGAAAATTACAGAAAACACATAAAAAGGAAGAAAAGGAAAAAAGGAAAAGATTAATACAATGGACTACAATTTGATAAATATTGTGTATATGTAAGTGAGAATAAGTGATTAGAATTAGGATGGCATGACATAGGCTAATACAGTTACTATTAACTACATCACAGGAGAGTGCTACAATACAATTCAGCGTAAGAAAAAAAAAACTAATATATAATAGTATAAAAATAAAAAACAAAGAATTAAATAGTAATAAAAAGACCCTCCGCTGCTCTTCCATAAAAACGTTTTTTCTCTACAGTCCCTATATGCTTCTCACATTTTCAGTTTGTAGGTTTTAGAAGGCATGAAAAACATCCATTTCATGTCCTTTATAAGTCGTTTTTAAAGAAAATCTTTTTGCTCTTATTACATTTCAACATGTCAAATATGGTCCTACATACTCTTCTACTTTCATGGTCATTGCTGACATGTATTCGTGTCTCCTCGCAGGATGAACGAGGAGCAGATTGCGACAGTGTGTTTGTCGGTGCTGAGGGCTCTGTCCTACCTGCACACACAGGGCGTCATCCACCGCGACATCAAGAGCGACTCCATTCTCCTGACCAGTGACGGCAGGGTAAGTGCACATGAAGAGTGTGTGTGTGTGTGTGTGTTTGGATATATTATTCATTCACACTCCTCCCTTTGGGATGTTATTAAACCGGAAGATCCCCGTATTAACAGGGATTTTTCTAATACCCCAGGTATTAATAACCAATGCTACCACCCTTGTTCCCATCACTGGTGATTTCAGTATAACACACACACTCTCACACACTCACTGACCTTCTCCGTGGTTGCCACTCGTCAACAGCCAGTGCCAGAAACTCATCATCATCAATTACCTCTCGTGCCCCAGTAATTAAATCCAGCCTAATGCCTCCTAACGAGCTGATAAGACATGATTAATTGAAGGATGATTAACCGCTAATACAGGAGATTAGTGTCTTCTATGAATGCTCTTCATCACAATGGGTCAGTGCACTTCTCGACATCAAACACAGAGGTTCTGAACTAATACAAGCGCTACTGTATGTCCACACACAGGAGTGAGACAGCATGGTGTTTGTGTGTGTTTGCAGATCAAGCTATCAGACTTTGGCTTTTGCGCCCAAGTTTCCAAAGAGGTGCCCAAGAGGAAGTCCCTCGTGGGCACACCCTACTGGATGGCACCAGAGGTCATCTCGAGACTACCTTACGGGACCGAGGTGAGGACGGCGCACACATGGATTAATGTTGCTCTGCATCAAGTGACAGAGAGTTTGTATTTTTCACTGTGCTGAGTTCAGCTCCAGTAGACAGAACGAATGTTTTCGTGTGTGTCCAGGTGGATATCTGGTCTTTAGGTATCATGGTCATCGAGATGGTGGACGGAGAACCCCCTTACTTCAATGAACCCCCTCTGCAGGCCATGAGGCGGATACGAGACAACCTGCCCCCGCGGCTAAAAGAGTCGCACAAGGTAAGAAAGACTTCAATCCAGGCTTTTTTGGACAGTAAGTATAGAGGAAGGAAATTTAAAATCCAGGATCTTTTGACTCTTTGTCCATACCTGTGATTGAAGTGGGAATGCATTAAAATGACACATGTAGGCAGTTTGTATGGTTTCTCTAAAACACCAACATTTGTGTTGACATAAACATTTGTACTGACATTAACTAGTGGCTGTGTATCTGGTCATTTCTGCTGCATGATACACTGCATTATCCCCTTCTGGAGCAAAAACAATAGTCAGTATTTTGTGAGGGGCAAAGAGAGTGGAGACAAAAGTACTTTACTTACTGTATATTTGCATTTTAAAGAAAACATTGAATGATAGCTTTTCAATATAACTCAACACAGAATCACAGGTTTCTTCTTCATAATTATGGCTAGGCATATTTTTATGTTAAGGCCATTACTTATACATTAAAATTTCAGCTTCGTTGTGAGAAATCCTGTTTTTTCTGTGAGTTCGGTATGTCAGAACCTGAGGTGGAAATCTGCTTCATCGCTGAAATCTGCAACAAAACTCTGAATCAAAGTGGCTCTATTAACCCAGAATCTGAAAAGATTAAATTTACTGGATGTATTTAAGAAATTGTAATTAACAGAGCACTGAACTGAACTCAAATCTCAGGGATTGCTTCTTACTGGAGTGCTGCTTGGGACTCATAGTTTTCTTCCACATTAAGGTTTTTCTGTACACAACCTTGCACTCTTTATCAGTGAACCAGTGTCATTAAAGCTTCGTCACTCTTATTAGTTTACAGCCACACTAGCAGCTCTGTGACGCTGTACTTAGCTTTGAGTCAAATGCTTATGTCAGCATGCTAACATGCTGATGATTATCAGGTATAATGTTCACCTTCTTAGTTATCATGTTAGCATGCTAACATTCGGTAATTAGCACAAAACACAGAGTAAAGCTGAGACAGATGGGAATTTCAAATAATGTTGGTATAAACCAAATTATTGGACAAATTAAAATTTGACTTGATTATGGAAAGTAACAGGATCACCAAAGTGATTACAATTCATCCTGAGGAGGACATGAATGTGTGTCCCAAATGTCATGGCAATCCATCCAATAGTTGTTGAGACACTTCCCTTTACGATCAGTGATCATAGATCAAATGGGACCAGAATGAAAGCATTTCATTTTGTCTTCAGGTGTCTTCGGTGCTGCGGTCCTTCCTGGACCTGATGCTGGTGAGGGAGCCCTCGCAGAGAGCCACGGCCCAGGAACTCCTCCAGCACCCCTTCCTCAAGCTGTCTGGACCCCCTTCCTGCATCGTCCCCCTCATGAGACACTATCGCCACCGCTGACCTGCTGGCCCAAAACCTGCCCTCCTCTACACTTAAAAAACACACACATACACACATTAGCAGGGTGGCACTGCCCTCACCCAGCCAAAACACCCCACCGCTTGGTGGCGCGCCACTAACACTCACACCTGTAACCGTGAAGTAGATTAGCTAGAGGAATATCTAAGAAATACATTTAAAAAAAAAACACGACAGAGAAAAGAAGAAAAAAATCGTCTACCATTTTGTGGGCTGGCTCGCCCTGCTGCAGTCTTCTTTTGTCCTAAACTGTGAGTCTTCAGCTCCATGTAGAGTTGTAGAAGCCATCGGCAAGAGCTTCAGAGGGGTGTCGCGAGCTGCTGACGAGGCAGAGGGACCACGGGGCCCGGCGCTCTGCTCCAGACCAGAGCAGCAGAGGGCAGAACAATCAGATGTGTGCAGAGAGGGGTCTTTGGCTGGTGGCTGGTCAAACAGAGACGAGCTCTGTTGTGTCTCTCTTCTCACACACTAACAGTGAAAATGTATTTTAGAGAAACTTGTAAGTTTTTCTGTACAGTTTTGATAATTTGCAGTATTTTATCGTGTCGTAACCATTGTGATATGAGCAGTATTAAATAGAGTTTCTGCAGAGATCTTTCCTACTGTTTATAATCCACTTTTTGCTTAAAGATATAAGAGATCCAAATAAACCCACCTTAACCTAACTGTTACTAAAAATACTAAATATATTTATTATCTTACATTTGTAGACAGAACTTCCATTAAATGTTGGGAAAAAAGGGGTAATGTCAGAATTTTGTATGACGTTTTAAAGTATTTATTTATTTATTGGAATTGAAGGTTTATTTTTTGGTAGTGTGGCCTTTTTTTTGTTTATTTTGTTTTGTTTTTGTTGGGTTTTGATTTACATTTCTTAAAGCTCATCGGCAGACAGTGACATCAGTTGTTATATCATCCAAGCAATACCCCACACCTATTTATGAAACCATGAAGCCCTGTATTTATGATACTGTAATTACACCATGCATTTAAATGTAGCACAGATTGAGTGGATTTGATGAGAAAAAAAAAGACGATTTATTCTACGCAGACCTGTTTTCTTTTATATTAGGAGTCTCATCCTGTTTCTCTAAATGCTAAGAGGCGCCCATCCAAGACGCCTGCCCGCCCGCCTACCGCGCAGATTTTAGGATGCTGATAAAAGGTCTCGTTTTCTACTCACATCCTCATTGTCATCATCTCACTCCTTATCCCACCTCAGTCAGACACACTCGCTATCACTGGAACTGTGCTGCCATTCTCATCTCTGGTCGGACCGGGAGAACAGTGTAATCCTCCTCCCCACATCGTTTTTTTTTTTTTTTACCCATCATTCACTGTGATATGTAAATATGACTGTGCGTACGTGAATGTGAGTGTTTGTGGGTGCGCGTGTGTCTGTGTACGTCAAAGAGCAAAAGAGGTAGAGCGTGTTTATCTCTGTACAACATCTGAAAGTGTGTGTGCCTGCGTGCGTGCGTGTGTGTGTGTGTGTGGCGGCTAATCCTTGACAAAGTGTCAAGACTTGAATGAGTAACACTTATCTGTGGTGTTGGCTTGTACAGTGATATTGCATGTTTGTTATCAGTGAAGCTGGTTTCAATTAAAAAACGCCCATAAAAACATTGAGATGTGTTGCATGGATTTTTCCTTCATCCCCCTCTACAGTCTTCTTCTTCTCTCTGTGTCTCATATCAAGCAGAGATTTTTTTTTTTTTACCAAACAGCACACTGTCAGATTATTCAAGGGAGTTTCGTTCAGTCATCAACAGTTTATTTTCTCTTTTGTTGTTTTGGGTCTTCCATATTCTCTAAATTCAACAGTTCTCATTTCCAACTATTTCACCCTAACTTCACCTCCGAACAGAGAAGCAGAAAGACACATCCATGGATCGGTGTTGCCATAATATATGAGGTTATTTCTCTTTCTTTCCTCTAAGCCATTTCCCTCTGAAACACTATAATGGGATATTGATTCGGCTCGGACAGAGAATGAAGCTTCTTTCTCAGAGAAAGATACCTCTGCCGACGGCCCAGTAAATAAAAGCACAAGTACTGGGGCCAGAGGGACTGCGGGGCGTCAATGAGGATCAAACTCAAGGCTGTAGAGTCATTGAGTTACCATTAAGGTGAATAATGTAATACATCCACACTCAACTGCTCCAAACACTCAGCATCACATTAGAGGTACACAAAACTGTGAATTTGTACCTAAACAGGTGTGTTGTGGTCTTCAAATGGCATCAATGACTATTAATTGCCCCTATGCCTTTTATTTTTTATCATTTTCACAACAGACCTTCCACTAAAGGAAAAGCACAGGTGTAACTGATAACAGTAATTAATAGCTTTATTCAGCGTCATAGCAACCATTGAGGATAATGAGGTCATGTCCTTTGATTTTAACAGTGGTGGAAAAAAGTACTCCGATCCTTTACTTAAGTAGAAATACCAATAAAACAATCTAAAAAATATACTTGAGTAAAAGTACATAAGTATTATCAGCAAAATGTACTTAAAGTACTTGTTTTGCAGTAAAATGTCCCTGTGTTTTACTGTGTGACATTATTAGATTATTAATACATCAATCAAAGCTGCACCTAGTTTTAACTACTTTATTCACAGTTAGCTAGTTTAGTCCAGTGGTTCCCAGTCTGGGGGTCGGGCCCCTCCAAAGGGTCACCTGATGAATCGGAGGGGTCGCGAGATGATTAATGGCAGAGGAAAGTGAAAACATTGGATCATTTGAACTGTTATTGAAATGAAACCATGTGTGATGTTTAGAGCGGACGTGTCTCTTTGGTGAAACTGCTAACAACTCATAGACATGACAAACCTCTTTTTTTGTATGGGGCCACGGTAGCCCATTTTATAAGCTTTTTTGTCTAAAGTAACTAGTAACTAAAGCTGTCAGCCAAATGTAATGCAGTGAAAAGTTCAATATCTCCATATGAAATGTAGTGGAGAATAAGTATAAAGTAGTAGAAAATGGAAATACACAAGACAGTACAAGTACAAGACCCTCAAAAGCAGTATATGATTTTACCTTCCACCACTGGATTTTAACAACCTGAGGAGGTGTTTGCGAAATGTGACTGTTTGTAGGCAAAACAATTAAGTTAAATTAAAACAAAATGAAGAGATTTTGTATTTCTTCATCAAAATTATATATTTTTTTTTAGCAGTGTGGACAATTCGTTGAGGCAGGATTTTGACCACGGCTGTTGCTTAGTGGGTCTGTAGTAGTCTGTGTAGTGTTAAACAGCAGCAAAGACTATTGCTGGAGAAAACTGCCCACGTGGCTGAATTATTTCACCATTTAAAGTCCAAAGAACTTCTTTCCAAAATGAGGAAGAAAACGGATATTTGTATCCAGCGCGTATTTCCGCCACACCCGGAAACAAAACAAAGTGGACCGGCAGCAGCAGCAGCGGCTCCATGTTGGACCTTTTTGTGAAGCTCAGCAACAGGTGAGTGTTTCCACATGAACTGTGAGTTGGCAGCGACTCTGTGTTTCTTTATTTATTGTAGTTTTTTTGGGTGGACATGCAGGCTAAGTTCGTGGTAGCTTGAGCAGCTTGTTGGCGTCTCTAAATAATAAGAGTAAAAATAACAAGGCCTTCCTCTCTCTCTGCTACCGTTTGTTGACAGTCATGGGTTGAGTATAAGCTGTTTCATTTCTCAGGTGAAGTCTACAGTATTGTTGCACAAAGCTTTGGTTATATTTGGCAAGTGGTTCAGGCTGGTTCATCTCTGGCTGTAAGCTAGCTCTGTTGGCCTCTGTGCGCCATTGTTCATGTATTGTCATAGCAACCAATGTGTAGTTTTGTGAGTACTTCAGGTCACCTGCATTTCAAATGTCTGTGGACTTCTTGATTTTATTGACGTTTAATGAATGCGCCCCTTCTGCTGTCTGATTCTGAGTAAGCGCTTGGTTCATTTTATTATTTATTTTATAGTTATTTGATGGTTTTTGTGTAGCATTAGATACTACATATATATGAAGCTGTGCATGTAATGCTACACAAAAATAAATTTAAAATGCTACACATAATTATCCAACCTGGTATACTGTAGATTTTCCTGTTGTTTTGGCAATATACGTGTTACACCGTGATGTTTATTGGTGACAAAATGTGTAGGAGTCAATCAGCCGATGTGTGTCCACATCATATAGGTGAAACTGGGGAGGGTTGTTATGTCTTACCCCTGTCACTCTAAAACATTACAACATAAATCATTAAAACATTAGGGTGAGTGCTAGCTGGGGATATAGAAATATGGCCCACTTTTGGATAAAAGTACTTGAATAAGCTACATTTTTACTAAAATGAATACGTTTTTTTCTTAAATCTGTAAAAAATATTTAGTATTTTTAGTTGACTGTGTGTTGACTGTCAGCATGTTTGGTATGGAAGTTAATGTTACATTCAATTTTAGTAGAGAAGATAATTTACTGATGATGCCAAACAATCTACAATCCTGAGAGTACCAACTAAAGTATTAGCCGTTTTTAAAAAACAAAACAAAAAAAGCACCTCTTACCTCAATCTGTTACAACCCTGCAGATCACACACAGCCCTGAAGCTATAGTGAGCTCACAACACAGATGTGCGTGATACAGATGTTGTGGGATTAATCTGTGCTTGGTCTGATTTTTTTTTAACTTGACAATTATAGACAAATGGGAGATCAGAAAAAGTTAGAATGGGCGTCTCAGATCATTTCCAACTTTGACGTGGCCAGTCCGAGTGAAGAACTTGGATTAAGGGCTCTGACTTTAATGTCCTGTGACTGAGGATGATGTATGACGTCCACGCTGCTGAAACAAATAGGTGTAGCCGACACAAATGCTCTATTTATTTTCAATTAGACTTGTTCATATTGCGTTTCCTTCGAGGGCCCGGAGTCAGGCGACAAAATCAATACCTCATCCCTGCAGTGTCTCCTCTGACAGGAGTATCAGTCACCTTTTTACAGTCGCCCTATTTCATGTGAACACTGTAGTCTTGTTTGGGTTTTTTTTTTTAACAATGTGTAGGGAGGAAATTGTGATTTTTATTAGGTTTGAAAGATTGAAGAGAGTGTATTGTAGTAATGTGATGGATAATAAATCACTTGACAGGTGTATAGAGATGATTCCAGCAATTTATTTCAATGAACAGAAGAATACTGCACAAGATTGCATCAGCAGAGGTTTATGCATAGACTTTGATTCTGAAAATATTATACACATATAACTTTTTTTTTTTTAATTGAATAACCTCTTTGCATTTTCATAAACACTCTCATATGGCATTCTGATAAATTCTTCACTATTTAGTACAGAATTTTTGTCAGATGTTTATGTATTTCTTCCTTCCTTGTTTTGATATGTTCCATACATTGGTGTGGAGAAAAGATTTGTTGAAGTCAAAGCAAAAACATTGCAACTCTGAATGCCACTGCACTGCACACACTACAAGACTTCCACTGTGAAACACTATGATTGCATTCAAAAATGAAATAAAAGGGACTCTTGAACAAAAAAAAGAGAATATCAAGATTAGCAAATACAGAACTAACGATAGGTATTGAAATTATTTAGCAGCAGTTTCAGAGAGAGAAAGAGAGGAGAAGACAACAAACTCTTGGCAAATGACAGCAGAAGCTCTGGCAATTTTTTCTGAAATTTCTTTTAAAGAGAAGTTGGATAAAAATGGAGTGATAAACTGGGTCCCAGTGATGTTATGGAAAAAAATAGGTAAACTGTAACCTCAATTTGGTGATCCACCAATCTGAACAAAAATCAATTCTATTTTCATGAAAGCAAAATTATTATTTATTTTTTTCATTAAAATTCTAATAAATGTAACGCAGACTATGAATTTATGGCATTTAGATTAAATTCAGCAGCCGGGTAAATATGTTTTGGTGGATTTACCCTCCAACTACATCCATGCTAGGCCCCAAGCTGTCCCATTAAGTGGTTCCAGTGGGCCTGCAGTACAGGCTACACACATTTCTCCGTCAGGGATTCAGTCCATCGCGCGGCACTTTCCTCTGTGGTGTTAGGCCTGGGACATCGAGGAGACAAGTCTTTTTATCAGGTTAGCTTTGGAGAGAGCTGAGGGAGCCGCCACTGTGCCACCGACTACATGTTCTTGTACATGGAGCGGTCTCTGGGGAGCTGGGGCTGGCTCGCTGTCAGCTTCAGGTGGAAGTGGTAGACCGTGAGCGTGATGACGATGATGAGGGCCAAAATGAAGCCCAGAATGAGGGGGAGGGTCTCCTCCAGGCGCTCCCGCTGGTCGGTGATGCACTTGTAGGCTGCAAAGAGTGGAATAATGAACACAGTCAGCATGTTGAGGTGACTGAACATGACTGACAAGGGTCCCCAAGGGCCTCGGGTAGTGTGGAGATTCATTCAGAATTCATGGGTATTGTATTTTTGGGCTCAAGGGAATCGTAAGGTGATGATATGATCATATCATCTTATCATCTAACAAAATTCTGTCTAAATTATGGTTGAATCTGCCAATAGTTTTCTTGATTCATTTATTAATTGTCTATAAAATGTGTTTTTTTTTTTGTCCAACAAGTGGTCCAAAGCCCAAATATATTGAGTTTAGTATTGTGAAGAAACCAATAAATATTCACATTTGTGAAGCTGGAACCTGTGAATTTTGGGCATTTTTGCTAAAAAGAAATTACTTAAATGATTAATCAATTATCAAAATAGTTGCAAATCGATTTCCTGGCAATTAACTACCGATTAATCGAGTTTGTTTCTTTTAGTTTGGTTTACTTTAATGATTCCAATGAATTTACTAAGTAACTAAATGAGTTGTTAAAGTTTTTGTTACATGTGTAAAGACTTTTTTTCTGATGTAATGCCTACAGTGGAACTAGTTGCATTTAACTATTTGATAATTTTGTACAGGATTTAATTTCAGTCATATCACTCAGCCCTGCTGTCTTGGTTACCTTCAGCAGTTGTAGATTGCAGTATGAACCGTACACTCACCTTGTGGCGCCTTACAGGTTTAGTCAGGCGTCAGTATAGGCCGATAGAGGTATGTGTACCTCATGTGTAGCGTACATAGTTGTGGTTTGTGCTTGCATATCTGTGACTAGCATGTGTGTGAAAAATGGAGGTAGCATCTGTGTGTGTTTGCACAGAAGAAATTTCCCACAGATGCTTCTTCTCTCTTTCAGTTATACAATCAGTCAGTTTTTTTTCCCTCTCTTTTGTGTTTTAAGGGGGAAGGAGGACACCTAAACCACAACTGGCTGTACAGTATGTGTATGTGGTTTAGAGCTGAAGGTGTTTCTCCCTGTGGACAGCAGTAATGCACATGAGGAGGGAAGGCAGTGAAGCATAGCACAGCCTAGTTTACAGCAGCTCAGAGCAAATGATTCTTCCAAGGTGATTGGCTTCAGAGGACGCTCCAGGTACATTGAGTAGGTCTATAAAAGCTGCATTGAGGACAAGGATATGACTGCACTCATAAAGTCCTAATGACCCCCACCCCTTCTTTCCTCTCTCTCCCTCTCTTTGCGTCTCTTTCGTCTCTCTTGCATCCCCACCTCCTTTTCTCTTGTTACCCCGTCTCCCTCCCTGCAGCCCTATACTCCTCATACTGCAGCATTATGTGTGTGTGTGTGTGTGTGTGTGTGTGTGTGTGTGTGTGTGTGTGTGTGTGTGTGTGTGTGTGTGTGTGTGTGTGTGTGTGTGTGTGAGAGAGTGAGAGAGAGAGAGTCAGAGAGAGATGTAAAGTTGTACACCCTCACCCCCCCCTCATCTGTTTTTTCATAATGTGGGACTTAAAAACAGTGGCAGTGTGTGGCAACGGTTGCTTTTTCGTGGTGTTTCTCAAAAAGGTATCGTAGGGAAGTTGTTCTTACGTTCACTGAACATGAAGTCAGAAGCGATGTCGAAGGGCTGGATCTGGATGTCGTACATGGAGACGGTGATGCCCTTCTGGTGGTCGCTTGAGATGAGGGTGAGAGTCTGCTGCGCCGTGCACACAAAGGAGTGCCCGGCTGGGGTCACCAGGGCCGACAGGCGGTGGGTGCTAGCTGTGTGCTTCCCGGCTGGAGAGAGAGGATGAGTCATGAGTGATTATGAAGTAAGCATGTAGGCATTATGATGTTTAAGGTGTGTTGTGTGTGTGTGTGTGTGTGTGTGTGTGTGTGTGTGTGTGTGTGTGTGTGTGTGTGTGTGTGTTGGCCTCCATTTAGGCCTATGTGAAAATGAGACCACGACCAGAAGCAATAGAAACAAAATAATAAAATAGAATTTTACATTTTTCAAGTTGACACTAAAATGATTAAACCTGATGAATTTTAATTTATGTAAAGGTCATGTGGAGTGAATGACGGATGAATGCACCCGTTTTGTTTTTCACATTGTAGGAATAATAATGAATACAGTTTTGTATATTTTATTTTTCAGCTGAAAGGTATACTGTAACTTAACCCGCACTATCCAAACTCTTTAATAATTCCAGTAAAAACTCTTTAAAATGCGTGCGTCATAAATCCTCACAAATCCATGCGTGAATCACCCTCTGCTTCCACCTGAATGCAGATGTGAGATGAATGATGGCGCGTTGGAAATGTGCTGAGTAGCTACTGTACACAGGCTCGGCGGGAGACTCACGGTTGTATGCGTTGATGAAATGCGATGTCTCCGAGGTGTCGTAGACGAACTGGACCTTGCTGATCTTCCACACCTCGATGTCCTTGTCGCGGAGCTCCTGCAACACGCAGAGAGACACACGCGAGCGTCAGAGTGGGCTTCCCCACAGCACGGAGAGGCCAGGATGGCCTGCAGCTCAACATGTCCAGCTGGACGAGTCTGTTTAGGCTCCTGTTGAGGTCTTAAGGACACGAATATGCCTATTTTCTAGCAATGAACTCAAATATTTCCCTTTAATTCACGACGTCAATGTGCTACAAAGGAAAAAAAGCTCTTATTTGAAACTCAAAACTGTATTTCCTCACGTCAGATTGCTCAACAAAAAAAAGATTCTAAGTGATTCGTGAAAACGTATTTATTTAGGTGGCGTGTGTTTTTAATTGCATGTGATGATACAGCATGATATGTTACTTTATATGCATTTCTGTCGCTTTCTCGCCCACCTTAGAGAAGTAGATGCGGAGGGTGTAGGCGTTGTTCTTCCAGGTTATGTGGATCTCTGACTCCGTGCTCCCGCATTTCCCCTCGATTTCTGCACCGCGGGGCAGAGTGAACGAAGCCTGCTCGGTGATCAGCTGCAGAAAATACAACAAGCACGCATTAAAAGTTGACGACATGGACGGATTACGGACCGTAATGTCCGTAAAATATTCCATTTTTACCCACGACCTTACACTGTAACCAAAGCCAGAGCTGGCAGGATTATTTGACTGATTCTTACAAGCAGAAACAAAGAAAAGTCAGTTGAATTCAAGATTAAAACGTTTGATATCGAAAAATGTTGATGGGTCTAATGCGACGTCAGCATTTTACGCACGACTACACACTAGCAAAGCAGCCTCCAAATACATTTCTGATGTGCTCAAAATGCATTTTCCTTGTTAATAAGAGAGAAAGCAGTCAGTTTAAATAAATGGCGAAATATTTTCCATGTAAAACAACATTTCCAGTGCAGCAGCCACCTTTACGCACAACGGATAAACCTTGAATGTCTACACTGTCTGCAGCTGACACGCTTCAAGCCGCCAGGGCGTTTTATTGTATTTTTTTAAGCATCCACATGTATTAAAATGCACGGGGGATTCCTTACGTCTATCCCGTTGAGCGCGAGCACGTCATATGGCACGAGGAATTTCACGGCGAACTCCACCATGAGGCATGTTGTGCCGTTCTCCCGGACCGCGAAGATGGCTTTGTCTGGGTTGTTGGAGAGACCGGACAGGTTCTCCCCTTCCTGCTCCGCCAGCACCACGGACAGCGCCAGCACACCTGGCCACAGAATGGAATAGAAGGGACACTTATGTCAACGGGGTAACAGATGGGGAGCACACACACACACACACACACACACACACACACACACACACACATACTAAAACTTGCAGAATCAGCAGAGATAGCGGGGTAAGGGGCTGCTCTGTGTTTAGCGGAAGGCCCCCACATGTTTTGATCACTGGCACATCACCTCTGTTTCCTCACGGCAAAGTCAAAATCCGCTTAAAAACACTGGAGAGTGAAATCTGCAGTATCAGGGGAGCAACAGCACGCCACTGGCTGCAGGCTGAGCAGCGTCAGGAAGTGATGGACTGCAACTCTGATCATGTTTGAAACACTTTTCTGTTCATGTGAGGAGGAAATAACAGGTGAAATATAAGAACACACACGCACACCCCGTCATGCCTGAACACGCACAGAAGGTGCGCACGCATGCACGCACACACAGACACACACGCACACAGACACACACACACACACACACACACACACACACACACACTCACCGCAGTGAGGAGTCACGACAACTGCGCACACACACACCCACACGCTCTCTCTTACCAAACACACAGAGCAGCAGAAGTCGGGCGCTCTCCGTGGTGCTGAAACCGAGTCGTCCCATCGCTATCAGCTGAAAAAAGGGGGGCTAACTGACCGAACAGCCTGTGCTGAACCCACGGAAAGAAAAGAGAGAAAGACAGAGAGGGGAGGCGGGGGGGAAGAGAGAGAGAGAGAGAGAGAGGAGGGATGCCTCTACTCAGCGCCCGTAAGTCACGCTCAGATCATCGTGAATGCAGCAAAAAATGTCTCCAGGTTAGACGTGAGATCCGGTCTGTGCTGCAGAAGCAGCCGGCTCCGAGGACTTCTGGCTGTCCAAACCGACCTCCCTCTCCAAGGTTGACAGGTTTTAACGCAGTGGCAGCTGCAGGACTGAGCTCCTTCTACGCATTATTAACACCAGGAATAATGGTCCTTCTTGAATGGGGGGAAAAAGTCCGTCACCTGAATGTGTCTCTTGTAAGGACGGACTCGGCATGCAGTCTCAGTTATTCCCGCAATGCTGTAGTCTCCATCTCTGTGGTAGCAGCTGTAGGCTGGGCTGAAATGATGTATGTCTGGAGGAAAACGCCGACAACACCCCCTCCCTCCCCCTCTCCCAAACTCCACTTGTGTAAGGTTGCAGCTGAGTTTGTGAGACTGAGTGCTGCAAAAATCACTTCATCTCACACAAAGACTTCAAATCTTCTTTTAAATGTGTTATTCGATTAAGGGAGTTTTTTTAATACCATTTCCTTATAAACGTGTCGTGTAGAAAGATCTTTATTGGGAAACATTTCAGAAGTTATGATGTAAGTGAACATGACACTGGATCATAATTCTACCTTTACGAATCGTAATTTTGAGACTAATTACACACTCAAACGGCATGTAAGATCCGACTAAACGCATTCAGGCTTTGGTGTAATTCTACCAAACGTGTCAATAAGCGTCATGTCTTAATACTTTCTCTCTCCTGCTCACCTATAAACCAAACCCCGCAATCAGAGAACAAAATCGACAAACTGATCATTTAAAAAAAAAAAAATGTACTGTAAACACTGTACAAAATAATGGACCCTGAGTGCCCCCCCCCCTCTCTCTCTCTCGCACACGCGCGCGCACTCCTCAAACACAGGACACAGTGTTCATTTCAGATAACTGATTTTATTCACTGTCAGCAACTATTAAAATCAATGATTGCAGATGGCAGACCACCAAACAGAAATCCACACTGCTGTGAAACAGAGACGTGTGAAATATTGCAGCACAACACAACTAAACACCACGTGTTAAATCATTTACAATTTATTGCACCTTCGTTGTAACCCCCACCCTTTCCAAAGGAGTGGCAAATGCTGCTGAACACACGAGCAACCACATACACTGAAACTAGAAGTTACACATTGCGTTTCACTCCGCAGCTGCAGTGTCCAAGGTGCTGCACGCTTTACGCACAGAGTTTACGGAAGTTCACGCACTTTCAGTCTCGTTTGACTCCCTCTGTCCGTCGGTAGCGTCCGGATGAACAGTGGCAGAAACTTTTGCAGGGCGGACTGTCACCACTCATTAGACATCGACGTTGTTGGATGCTCTGATCTGAGGTCAGTGAGGATCACAAGACACATTTTGGAGGTGAATTTAGGAAAGTAGCGTAACTGAGTGCAGCAGAGTATCTCTGGTGTAACTGGCTCTGAACTAACGTTATCATCTGAAGATTAGTGGCCGAGAAGAACACTTTTTTTTACGCATGACGCACTGTGGTTTTTAAGAGTTTGGCACCCTGAAATGAAAGTCAAACTCGCACTTGACGGAGCTGATGCTGTCGATGCTGGGTTTACTGCCCACCTGGGGATGTTTTATGCACTGAGGGAAAGTTTCTGATCGCGGCATGCGCCCTGAAGTCAACACGGGATCCTCCTCCAACTCTTTCAAGTCCTTCTTAAACTCCGGGGAGGTAAACCGGCGCAAGAGTTTGTTACTCAACACCGAGAAAGTCGTGCTTGAAGTGGCGGCAGCAGCTGGTGCGGTAAGCTGCGGAGGGTCTTCACGCCTCCTCGCGGTTCTGGATTTACGCAAGTGCGCCAGTGTGCGCTCCGGAGGTGTGGGGCTGAGGATGCTGGTTGGCAGGCTCCATCTTTTCTGATAATAGCTGTCGTGAAATCTGCGCACGCCGAAGTCTAACATTCTTGATCTTTCTGTCCGCGCTTCATTCTCGCTTCTGTTAGCAAGAATGGGAGTCAGTAAGATGCCCAGGGTGGACGCGCTGGGTTTGGGGGTGTTTCTTCTGGGCTGGGGTGAGAAGAAAATACATGTTTGAGCCTCACTCTGCATTAGAGGGGGGAGGTGATCGTCAGAGTTTTTAGGATGTTTAGAGTTTGGTGAAGGGTCGGAAGTCCGCGGAGGGGGTTTAGGGGTTAGGACTCCGGAGAAGACCAGCTCATGTGGAGGCGAGAAGGAGCCCTCACTCTCTCTTTCAAACTCCTCTATAGAGTCCATCGATGGCAACCGACTCTGCTTTACCCGAGGCCTTGGTTGCAAAGTGCACTTTCGAACCGATAGGCAGTCTGTATGGTTGCACGTTTGGAGGACCTCAAGTTTGTTCACTAAATGTCCAACTTTCCTCTCAAAGTTGTCATCTACATCCTCACATCCCAAACTAAGTCGCGGCTGCGCATTTCCCTGAGCGCCCCCCTCGGCCTCCCGGCCCTTCTTGGAGCTGTTGGTGAGCGCAGAGATGCACTCCGTGTGGCCGAGAAACTTCGCCACCTCAACAGCAGAGTTGCCAACTTTATTCTGCCTGTCTATCTGAAGACCCAGCCTCTTGAAAGCTCGCACCAAAAACTCAACCACAGGGGAGCGACCTGCTACTGCGGCGTACATTAGCGCAGTGTTGCCCCAGGCGTCCACAATCTCCGGGTCTGCGTTGTTTCGGACCAGGATCTTCACAGCGTCCAGGTAGCCTTTCTCACAAGCGTGACTGAGCGCGGTGCGCCCGTCCCTGTCCTGACGGTTCACATTGGCCCCCCTCTGCAGCAGAAGCTCTACAAACTTACACCGAGTCTGGCCATCAGGCAGCAGGATAGAGGAGATGAGGGGGGTCTGAGCGCCCTCTGTTTTGAAGTCCACGATTTCCCCATCCAGCGCGTCCAGAACGAACCTGGCCAGGTGGACTTTGTCCTTGGACATCGCCTCCAGGAGGATCTTAGTGCCTGTTTGCCCATCGGACTTCCCCTGAGCTTTGAGCATGATTCTGAAACGGGCCAAAAACTTATGGGAGAAATGTCATCTTTCCAGAATCTGGAGCAGCTTTGGAAACCTCTCCCCCAAACGAGTGCTGACAACACAAAGCCAGCACCCCTGTTATATAGTGAAGGGGGAAGCCACGGAGTTGCCGGGCAACGCGACATAATTACGGCGCTTTGTTCGTCTTTCTAATGGAAATACTTTGCTTATAATGACAATTAAGAGCTACAGCGCTGGAGCCGCCTGTGTTCAAGAGTGGACCTGGGATATGAATTCATCCTGCACTTGTTGAATGTGATTAAACAGCAGTGGTCATTGTCAGGGAAATAAGTACGGGGGTGGTGTGTGCACGCGCTCTGCGCACTCCCGCCATGAACTGTGTGACCCCACTGGAGACATTTTCAATACACAATGATCAGATCTCCGCAGGAACAGACTGAGGGGTGAACAATCTCTATTGTTGGCGTTAAAATAACGTTTTAATGAGTCAAAGAAAATATGAATTTTCATATAAATGTGTGCTGCTGTTGAGGTACACAAAACTTTATTTAAATAAAACCCACAACTGCACTTTGAAGAAACACAAACGAGTCATGTGGTTATGTCCCATTTTACACCTGGATTTATTGGTACACATACTATAAAACAGTATTAAAGGAGCTGGATAACAACAGTATTTTCATTGCTTTAAGTTCAACAATACAATATAAATACAAAAACACGCACAGAATGGTTTGTCGACAAGCTACAGTTCATATAGAAAACAAAGAGGAGATACAGTAGAAACCGAGGAAATCAAATCGGTGATGTTGCTCTGCAAAAATAATCTGCTTTTTTGACAAACTAGAGAGCCAAAGGTTACATGTAATCACACAACAGAAACATTCAACTAGTGCAAAAAAGCCTCTAACAAACATAATAATCTTAAACTACACATAATATCTAATATATATAATATATATATTCATTTATTTATATATATCTTCATATAAATAACCCCTTAATTTGGCATTTTATCATTCATAAAATAATTTTAACATCCTAACAGACACTGAGTGGCACATTTGAAAGCGATGGAATAAAATTTAAAAGCACTTTTACTTGTTTATCTCTGCACTAGATATGTGGTGAGAGCTTTATACTGTGTTGTGTGGTGCAGTAAGGGCAGACTGGAAAACAGAAACAAAAAGAACGAACAAGAAATCCCAGTGGTTGATTAAATGTCTTTCCCCAACATCCAACAGACCCACTCTATGCCCTGAGCCCTTGTATGACAGAACACAATTAGTCAAAAAGTAAATTAAACTACATACATTCCAGTATATACAAGAACATCCCGTCTACCCTTTACGTGTTACAGCAGAATAAAACAGAAAAAAAAATCTTTAAAAAGGCCCAAATACCTAGAAGTGCTTTTATCCCCATGTTAATGTGTGTTTTCATGTCATTGTTATGACTTTTGTCGGTTCTTTGTCGATCTTTGTTAGTGGTATGCCATGCAATGTGAATGCCCGGCATGATCATATGTGCACACTCGACAGCACCCACAGGATTACTTCATTATAGTACTTCATGTCACATTTCTTTCTCTGCAGTGGCTTTTTTTTTTGTCCCGCAGTGTCACCGGGGCTGCGTACAATAGCGCTTCCTCAAGCCATCTGTAGTCCCATAAACGGTAACATTGAGAGGGAACCTGTTTGGGACACCGGCCTCTTCTGAAATCCCTGGTTTGGATAGTGTGTGGCAGCCATGTCACAGGCTTTGTTACAAATCTGTTATAATTATTCAGTGTGATCTCCCCCCTGACCAAAGGCCAGCAGGGAAATGATGAAGATTACAAGCTGAGGTTGCTAACGTGCAGCCAAGAAGCTATTAAGGGAGCACTCCACTTAAACAACGCCTTAATGAGTGGGAAACTGAAGAGACGAGGCGGCTGTCTGCCAAAGTTCTTGTCTGATGGTGATGGGCCGCTCAATTAAAACAATGTATTACAGCAGAATTAATATGCTGCCAAGAGTGGATTCATTTAGTTACCAGTGTATTGATTTGGCACAATTTTCACAAGCATTTCAAGTGCAAAACTCCTTAATGCAAAGACCCATTTTAATCCTACTTACTGGTAGATGCCCCCTTTATTATATCATCATATTTTCAATTAGGTTTTGTAACTACTCATGTCATTGCCTTGGTTTGTAGGGACACAAGCAACCACATGTTGATCAGCCTGATATTACTATAATACTTTTACCTATGCTTTTTTTTAGGTTACTGTTATTGTCTTACTGATTGTCAGTATTTTACATACCTTAAACTTTGAGGGAATCATGCGTTTATCTTTTTCTTTGCTTAGTGTACATGATTTTGAGCCCAAAATTAGGAGTATAAAATGTTGAGTTTTGCAGGTGTAAACTTGTGATGATTGAGCACAAGCAATTGTTAAAAAAAAGGCATCCCTTTTACTTGAAAATAACATGCTAATATTATTTAAGAGTAAAAGTGAAGCACAGCAGTTACACAATCTCTTGGGTATTTCTGAGTAATTAAAAGAGAATTTGACTGAGTAATCGGCCATAATAATAGTCTTTATAGTCTTCTGACTCAGCAACATAATAAGCCTTTTTACAGTGGGCTGTAACATTGTTCAACAACAAAAGGCAGTAATACATCTTTGTGAAGTCAACAACTTGCATTGTAGGAATAGGTGACACAGTGGGTTTTTGCCACTCCTTCATACAGTGATTTTCTTCTTTTTTTTTTAAATACATTCTTACTGAAATACAGAAAACCTACAGTAGTGCACTGCTACATTTTCCACATTGTTATGATGGCCTATCACATACAAAGTGCTCAGGACAGGACTGTTGTGTAGCATACAGTGTATTTCACAAAGTTTATTCATCTGTGCTGAATTGACATTAAATCTAACATATCCCCTCTTCCATGGGTACCGATTTTAAAAACAAAAACAAAACAAAAAAACCCCAAACCAAACAAGTCAAAAAGGGAACGGATATCCACTTCCCGTGAGTGAATGTGTTTGTGTGTGCGTGTGTGTGTCCATCAATAGCTGCAGCTTGTGTTGCCCATAGGACGCAGAGAACATTGAAGGTGATAGAAAATGTATATTTACATACAGTGGAGGAGGGGATGGGTCTGACTCTGTGTTCACATTTCCTCTCTCGATGAGTGGTTAAACCCCCTGTCGTACGAGTGACGAGCGCCAGTGGCTCAGTGGTACAAAGTTAGTGGGTGGGGTAAGGGTGCAGAAACTGAGTGGTGGGGAGGGGCTACTGTGTGTTTGTGTGTTAACATGGCAGAAAAGTACAGAGACAACGATGTTGGCAGGGTTAACGTCTCTGGGTTGCAGAGGGCTATCCGCGGTGGAGTGTTTCTGCACCCGTGTGTGTGTGTGTGTGTGCGTGTGTGTATATGAGTGTACGTGTGTGTCTCGGTCTCAGTCGCTCACACCACCGTGGCAGGTCTGCGGTCCATCTCCTCCTCCAACTTCACCATCTGCTGCATGTCCTTGGCCTTCGAGGAGACAGAAAACATAGTTTGCACACATGTAGCACTTGCAGCGGATCCTCCTTTTGTCTTCATCATATTTCTAAATGTTATGTTACTCTAAGAGACAAACATGTTTAATAAATACAATATTATTAGTAATATAAACCACATACGTAGTAGGACTGATGTGTAATGGTTGCGACAAAATGTCTGCAGTGGGACACTGTCACAAACTATGAAAGCAAATGATTATGAGCTGGAGTGAAAGCACAGCAGGGCAGGTTGGGAGCTGGCAGTTTTTGCTTAGTAATAGCTGGTGAGTCATGGTGATAAATGACTCAAGCTGCTAGTTGGCACTGCTGACACCCCGAGAGCTGCAGACTACTAATGTGGGAATGGGATTTCACAATACAAAGAAAAATGAATCACTTTCTTTAATCTTGCAATCTCTTCAAAGAGAGGCCTGCCGTGTACTATTTCCCTGCTTCACTCTGTGGTGAGTCACCTCGAGTGATCATTATAGTAGTCGTATAAATGGCAGAAAAATACAGATTTGAACAGGCTCAGCAGAAACCTGAGGTGACAAACAAATGAGCAACATGACAAAGAGGTAGAAGGGAAAGAGATGGAGGGAAACATGGCAGGTGGTACTGACAGAGAGCTAGTATCAGAGGCAGAGTTGAGTGAGATGGAGATGCCTACCTTGAACCTGTTTGTTTGCATGGTGTGATTTCAAAAGCTGTGCCGGAAGAAGCAAATCATATTAAAAACAAATGAATATGTGCATACATGTAAGACATGTACAGGTAACGGAGTGTGGCAGATGGCAAAAGAAAATGGAAAGATGGAGACCTGAGACCTTCATATGCAAATTGAACTATAGTTTCTACTATTTGCAGTGTACACTTAATACATGTAGGGCAGAGGGATACTGTCCAGTGTAATAATGAGGAAACACTTCAGTATAAAGCTGTGTGAGTTGAGACTTTCATTCTTTAATATGGACTGTTTATTCTTTGGGACCAGCGTTGATGTTTGTCTTTAGCCCCTTGAGGCAATTTCTGATGCCAGCAATGTGGAACACTTCCTGCAAAACTAATTACAGTTTACATCACAAGTGATACAAACTGCAGCCATTATGTGGGGGAGAAATCCGTCAGAGAACTGCACTAGTCCCCAGTTTCATTTACACTTAAAAAGCCAGCGGCGCACAAAGGACCATAAACTGAGAGATGTTCTGGTTTATGCAGGAAGTGGGTCTAATAAATGCTGTGGTTAAGACGTTTCAGAATTTTAGATGGAGAAAAGCAGTCAGCTAATGGCAAGTTGGGATGGCAGGCATGCTAGTTATCTTTAGTCATTTCTACAGTATATTAGCAGTGACATTCTGACTGTAAGCTTCATTTTCTTTTGTTGTACCTGCTCATTGAACTTCTCCAGTTTCTCCAACTGTTCTCTCTGGTTTTTCTCTAGCTGCTCCATCTCCTTCTGATGCTTCATGGCCAGCTGCAGACACACAAGGGACAAAGACAATACAGTATGACCATTGAATGAGAGGCCCTGTACACCACAGGACAGGCTGTATCACATAGTGTTAATTAATTGTGCAACATCAATATAAATTCAGGTTTTTTCAGGTTCAGGTCAATCACGCTTAGATTATTGTCTAGACACCTGTTGCTAAGAAAGCAGAACATATTTATGTGCTTAATATCAATATAAAAAACAGTGAAAATGCCTGGTTTTCTTTTAGACCAGCAACATATTTTCTTTAGAAAGTGTGAATGTTTGCTTGTTTTTATGTTGTAAAATGAAATCAAACTACTGGAGTAGCATTAGACATCCAAACATTTGTATGGCCTTAATGCATTTCCATTATGCATTTAAATGGGAGGGTCCCTGATATATTTTTCAGCCAAATATTTAAAAATGGAAATTGTAAACAACGTACCCTCTTCCTCTCATCCAGGAACTTCTTGGTGTTGCTGCTGTTTAATTCTCGCACTCTCCTAAATAGCGAAAAGGGAGCAATATTGTGGTATTAGAAACAATCAAAACATAACAGTTCAACATTCAACAGCCAAGTCAACTTAGCACATGATCATAGATAGATGCAGTACATGTGTGACCCACCTCTCTCTCTCTGCCTTGTTTTTTATGGTCTTGTCCTGGCTGATGGCTTTACTGTTTTCCATGGACATCTTGGCCTGGTTGGCACGCATCTCTTTGCTCTGCCTAAAGTTGTGGAACAAGAAACCTGATTACAACCAGCCTTTATAACAACAGTAATAATTGGTTATAGGTCCGGCCACCTACAGTGAATGGGTGTATACACATGCTTGTGTGTGTGATGCTCTCACCGTTCGTGGATGAGTTTGAGCTGCATGGTCTGCTGCTCCTGGACAGTGGTCAGGAGTTTCTTGAGGTGTTCACACTGCTGTGTGACGTGGCTGTCCTTCATCTCCTGCTCCTCGCTGCTGTGACTACTGATCAGCTCAGACCACTCTTTAGTGTGCTGTGCTGTGATGTCCTTTACCTGCAAACACACACACACACACACACACACACACACACACACACACAGCTCAATCAATTATCCACAGCTGAGGCACTTGTCATCCTCACAGCTAATAACTTTGTGGAAAGGATGTTGGTTTGGGGGTAAGAAGTTTTGTCTTACCTTGACTTTGTGATCAGCAACCAGCGTTTGGATCTTATCCTCTGTCTCCTTCTTCAGCTCTTGGCAGTTGTTTTCCCTGTGAGGAAAGCACAAACAGAAGTGACGATTTAAAACAATGCAAGTCAAATTTAGTGCTAAAGGAAGGAAGTCAATTGGATGGTTCAGGCCTGTCATATTGATCACAAACTAAGTGCCTTATCAGTTTTCCAAAAGCTTGTGTAGAAGTTTCGTCCTTGGAATTATAATTTACTATAATTAAAATAACTGAGGATGGAAACTGAAACTAGCACACACAGCAAATGTGGGCAATGCAGTGATGTCAATCCTTAATACTCTTTAAATTTTTTCCCCCCTATTTTCTTTCTACAAATATGTTTGTCTCTTTTTTTCCCCCCACTCACCCTCTTTTCTTGATGGCTTTCTCTAGTAGTTTCTCCAGGGTTATCTTCTCCTTATCATGCTGAGACACCATCTTGTCCACCTGGGTGCAGTGGGCTTTCTGCATTGTATTTTGATCCTTTTGAAACAAGAAAAAAATTTATTACTTGAGTATTTATTTAAACTGTGGAAGTGAATTTTTAACCTTTATAAACCTCCTCCATGAGCAGATATGAGAATGTAGCCTAAAACAGATTTTGAAATCATTGCAAGACACAACTGTGATTATTATTATTATTTTAAAAACATTCGAATGTTGTTGTCTACATTGAGTAATGAGCCAGCAGTCATCTTAATTCATGGATGGTACTATTATACATGTGTTACGCAATATGACTTAATACTGTGATAATTATTCAGCCACTACGAATGAGCCAGCACCCGTCATGGTCTCTATGGTGAGCCGTGGTCAAAGAAAAAGCAACTTTAGCAAGTCTAATTTCATGTGGCTGCGTGTGTTTACGTCTGTGTGTGTGTGTGTGTGTGTGTGTGTGTGTGTTTACGTCTGTGTGTGTGTGTGTGTGTGTGTGTGTGTGTGTGTGTGTGTGCAGGTGAATACAGTGATGAGGCAGTGGTCAGTGGAAGATGAAAGGCGGAGCCGGCCCCCTTGCTCTGTTCCTCTGAGCATCAATGGCTGTCTGGAATAAGCAGCAGCCTCTTTATTACCAGCAGACAGGTCGGCACTAAAACAATCACCCACCTTTGAGTGTTTCTTCTTTAAAGTGGTGAGCTCCTTCTGTTGCTTTTTAATCAGTTTGAGGTACGTCTGCGGTGGGAGAGAAGTGTATTTATTGATCTTGTGCAGGTCATGCTAAGAACAGCCTTTGAACATACCAGACATCACAGCTGGCAGCATGTATATAGTACAGTAGTTACGCCTGTGAGGTATTTAAGAGGTAGAGAAAGCATACAAGTATTTATGAAATAACTACGTAGTAATTAGTTGTAGATAATAAGAAATAATACTTTATCAGGTGCTTGTAATCCCATGTACATGGTAAAAACCTGATACTTTCTCAGTACTAACTTAATAACATAACATATAATAACATAATTATGAACAAATTCCTTTTGAACTAACAATTACTGCACTAGTACTTCTTACATATTCTGTAACTCTTCCACATTGAATATGGCTTACAAAATCAGCCCTGTTAGCATGTTAAGAGTAAGGAGTCAGGTTACCAACCTTCATTTGTTTTAAGTCATCAATGCTGACATTAGGCACGAGAGCATTATCTGAAACAGCAGAGAAAAGTGAGGGTTAACTCTGTCCACATATTGTAAATATGTAAAATGTTTGTTTTAAGCCACTCTATACCCTTCTTGGTTTCTGTTGTGTTATTTTGGGCGGAGTTGGAGGTCTGAGCCATGTCTGAGCTGGCCTGTGGTGTCACACTGGCCTTCACAGTGTCTCCTTTGCCCTTTCCCTTCTTGTCGTTCTTTGAGCTTCCACTGGGAACGTCTGCTATGTCGTTCTACAAAAGGGAAATCATTAATTTAGGTGGTTAGGGATGCTGTTTTTATTGTATGTATGTATGTATGCATGCAGTATGTATTATCAGAGTACAGAGTTAAATGCTTAGTTGTTTTCTCACAGAGTGGTGGTATCCAGTCTATCAGGTATAATTCTTCTAACCAGCATGGAGCTCAGCGTTTCTAATAACTCATACTGAAGCTTCAGATGTGTGTGTTTGTTGTCATGTGTACCGTGTCAATCCCCAACGCCTTCATCTGGTCAGCTCTCTTTTCTGCAATGGTCAGGAACTTCTTTGGGTCTGATAGGGCATCCACAATTGCTGAAACATACAAAACGATTTGTTATGTTAGTATAGTATAGGGGAAAAGAGAATATTCACTGATAAACCTGGTGGGTGTTTATCATGTATCCCTTATGACTGACTTCAACCTACTTTTATTTTACTTTATCCTTATCTGAGATAATTCATTCTTAAGAGCCACCTCTGAAGTAGTTAAAACAATATTTCTTTTGACTATAGTAACCATGTTATTTTGTAATAAGAAAGGCAGTAAACAAAGTGTTGTCATTCCACTCACACAGATCGACAGAACAATCACAAAGGCTATCCTCCACAAAAGCGTGATTAACTGCCGCCTCAGTATGCTGAGAAAGTACACTAGTGAAGATGGGGGTGTGATTTTACTTCTTGTTTAAATTTCTTAAGAAAAGGATTTTATTTTGAGCTCCTAGTATAGTGCTGTGTGTCTGCTAGGGAAGTGATTCTGGCAGCAGATCTTATAGTGGAAAGCTAATGGTTACAGTAATGGTTCCTCAGTGCAAGCCCCTTGGCTTTATTTAATGACGACTCCAATTGTCCTGCTCATTTGTATGCTTCTGCCTGTTTTAAACTGTCTATTACTGCAGATTCACTGTCATCATCATTTGCACCATGCCATTACTCTGAATGTTCAAACCAACCCAAGGCAGAGAGTAAGTGAGCGAGAGAGACGCTCGCCTTGCCTTCCTTTTTTTCCCTCTCCCTACAGGCTTACAGAAGCAACTTTATTATCAGCCATGAATAAACTAAGCAGGAAAACAAAGTATATCAGTATGAAACAAACCTGCAACGTAGCATTTACACATCAAAGAACATAAAGCAATATTCATAAAGTTTTGTAATTATTGTTTGTGTGTGTGTGTTCCTGTTCCCCTCACCTCCGAAGCCGTCGGGCACGTAGGTCTTGAGGATGATTTGGCAGAAGATGGTGGGCAACGACAGGGGCTTGTTGCCCTCGTTCCTCAGCGAGATGTGACGGTAGCCAGCCTGCAGGCCGTCCAAAGGCAGGATGCGCTGGCCAATCAGCTTGTTGTTGTCGTCGTAGACGGCGATGCGCAGTACGGCCAGATCCGGTAAGATCACCTAGGAGGGAGGGATGAAGGGAAATGGAGGTTGGGAGGGAGAAGGAGCCAGAACAAAAGGGGGGAAAAAGATGGGTTGAGAAACAGGGGAAGCAAAGGGGGTGTGAGGACAAAAAGTGAGACGGAAAATAAAAGTCACAGTTAGGAGTTGATCACCAGCCCTGTGGGACTGTGGGAAGTCTACTTAACTCATTTTGGTGTGAAAAAAGGTAAAAGACTAACTATGTGGCAGCCATTGCAGTAAAATAGTCTCTTTTAAGCTAAAGCTGAAATGGCATCGGGGGAAGGTCAACAATGAAACTGCAGGGGACACTATCAGGGGACGGTCACAGTGTGATACAGGAAAAAGGCATGATAGCGCAGCAACACACAGCATATCTGACTACTGACAAGGCCATCTCCACAGCTAGTACGCATACAGGGAGTGGAGTATATCTTGTGTGTATATGTGTGTGTAGCTTATGTGTGCACACCCTTGGAAAAAAAAAAAAGAGCGAGGGAGCAAGAGTCTTAACTGGCCTTGTGTGTGGAGATAAGTGAACGGAGAAGAGGATGATTAATACCTAGACGAAGGGGAAGGTAAGAGATAAGACCGAAGAATACTCACTGGAGATGAATGGGTGGGAGTGCCCGTGTGTGTGTGTGTGTGTGTGTATGTGCGTGCTTACACAAACGTAGCCTTGCTGATGTACTGTATGGAAGTGCTGCTGGTGTGTATCGTTCGCTCTGAGTCATCTTGTGCTGTGCATGCATGCAAAAGGTGTGGCAGTTTTTGAGGGCATTTGTGTGTGTGTGTGTGTGTGTGTGTGTGTGTGTGTGTGTGTGTGTGTGGAAACGAGTCTTGCCAGCAGCTCTGCTTGTGATGCCCCTCTTTGATAGCACTGTGTAGGTTTATATATGTGTGTGTGTGTGTGAGAGAGAGAGAGAGCAGAGCAGCACTGCGGCAGGCTGTGATTGATGGTGTGTGTTAGGAAGCTGGAGTCACAGTCATGGCTGAGAGACTCCTCATTCTGCTGAGAGCAGCACTATTACACACACACACTCCTCTCTCTCTCTTTTGCTCTCTAGATCTCCGATCTCTCCCTCTCCCTTTTTTCTCTTCTTCCATCCCTAATTGTTTGTTGCTGTTTGTTTATGTTCCTTTCTTCTTTTGCCCTTTGTTGTTTCTCCTTTCTTCCTCTCCGTGAACCAAATCACAGGCTTGTTTTTCCTCCTCTTGTCCCACTCTCTGTTTTGGTTTGTGTTACTTTTTGCAAATGACCACAATCATTCCTACCCTCTCTTTTCAAGAATATCACCACCATCCTTTGTTCAACAGTCTTTCCTAGTTTTTAATCACCATTCTATTTGTCATTACGTTTAAATTACATTCTCCGTCTTCCCTTCCCTCCTCTCTTATTTTTACTCTCGTCTTTTCCCCCCTTTCTTTTCCTTTCACCCTTCCCTCAGACAGAATGAGTAGCTTCCATCGTCACTGAGACCTTTTTTCCAACCCAAATCATGGCTGTCCTCCATCCCTTTCCTTGTCCTCTTCCTCCTGCTGTTCAAACATCACACTGCAGACAGCGTTCGAATTCGTGCAGTACATTTGTTTCACCTCATAGTATCTGTTATCTCACCTCACCCAACAACCCCTTTTCCTGCCCTTTGCGCTACCTTTCTGAAGACGAAGGGCTCCTCGTTGTAGGCTGGGTTCAGTCCGTTGTTCATCACCATACGTGTGCGGAACTCCTTCCGGATGGTGTCCGTCGGCAGCCCGTACATGTCGACCTCAACGTACGTGCCGATTTTCTTGTCTGACAGGAACTGTCCTGAGAACACCTAAAGTTCAAAAGAGGACATTATTATGAATATTTATGAAGGTGTAGATTTCACAGGAATAAAAGGTATTATTTACTGTGGTTGGATCTTGACACAGTGGGTATGAGGTATAATCAAGCACCATCTGAATCACTAAAATACCACAAATTGAAGTAAAGATGTTGTAAGATATCCAAGCCTGAAACTACCCCTTGTATAAACATGAACCATTTACCTTTTTATGGAAATTGGTTTTATGCTAAAATACTGTAATTTTCTTTTTATTTAAAGGATTTAACCTCCAGCGTGACTGACGTGCCAGATGACCTGACCTGTACGCTGCAGGTTGCAGCAATGACGCCATCCACCGGTGTCTCTGAGAAAGGGTCAAACATCCTGTCAGACCGTCGCATGAAGTCGGGCTTCAGCAGGTACCTGACACACGCACAAAAGATGAATAGGAGGAAATTACACACAGCAAAACCTTTTACATCGAATGTGAGAACACTGATTTTATGAAAGATATCATCCCAATAATAAAATACTACAATGTTTCTAAGACATTTTCAGTTTCAATTAAGCGCTCTAACGATCTATCGGGAATAGGAAGGTATTAAGGCTTCGTATGTGCGTGTGTGTGTGTGTCAACCGGGGGCCCAGCAGAGTGGCATTAGTAATGATGGGTGTCTGCAAAAGCCCTGATCTTCCCACATATGAGATTTCCAGCATTAGCAGTAAAATCTGCCCTCAGGGACAGTATTAGAGCCAAGGGACGGAGACAGCGATGGAGAGGGGAAGAGATGGATGACTGCAGAGAGCCTCAGAGGCGGGTGAAGAGGAGCTTGCTTCCTCAAAGCACTCATTGGCTCTCGAGGCAAACAGTAGCTACAGTCGCCTCTGGCAACCACTAATGAGATGTGACATGCTTTAATTGATGAGCTTCGGAGATGGGTGGAGAAGGGAGGGATGGGAGGGATGGGAATGGGCTAAGGACAGGAGTGAGGAGCTGTTCTCACCCGCAGGAGCCGTTGTACTCAAACTTTCCCTGGTTCAGCTGCATGGCCAGATCTGAGGGAGAGAACGAGGGAGGTGTTTAGGAACTGGGACACAGATGTCAGATTCTCACATTACTCACACAAACATCAAATCCTAAATAAAACAATTAACAATTCAGTTCATTTTCATGTTTCTGTGAAGCTTTTTCTTGGCTGAAAAAGAGAGAGACTTTTCCCTGACATCTCTCTCTCTCTCCCCTCTAACCATTTATCTCTCCATCACAGAAGCTCCTGCTCTTGTGTGACCCCCCCTCCAGCCTCGCACATGTTCCACTCCCAGCGAGCCATATGGTCCGACCCCTTTAGCCTCTGGCCGTGGGGCAGCAGCTGTTTTCCAACAGGCATCACTCACTGTATCGGTGTGTGTGTGTGTGTGTGTGTGTGTGTGTGTGTGTGTGTGTGTGTGTGTGTGTGAAGTAGAGTAGGAGGTTGGTGGTTTTTATGTCACAAACATGGTAAAATTGCTTTATATGCCTGATCTAGTATGTAGTGGACATCGTTTTCTTTACTGTTCTGTTCTTCTTATTTGCTTAAGAAAATATGGGCGACTCTGCGCAGAAAATCAACACTTCTGAAAGACGCAGTTTACCCAAATCAGACCAGATCACGTATTTTGATGTGTACAGTTTTATTTGGAACTTTTCTTTTTAGTAGCGGTGACATTGTTTCTGGAGTGACATGTTGCTGTTGAGTATTGGAGTGGTTTCAGGTGGAGATATCTGAAAACCTTGGCCCATAAAATCATGGCTAGATACCACTTGGCCGCAAGTAAGGAAATGTGGGGTGAACTTTGGGTGAACTGACCCTTTAAACTAACATTTCAATCCTAACTGGATCATAAAAGTCAAAATGTCCTCCATGTTCTGGTTATTCTTGGTATGTGTATATTTGGATGTGTTGGCTGGGCGAGTGAGGGTTGTTGATTAATGGATGAATATGTGAGGTGAGAAGTTCACGTTCTTAGATCAGAAGGTTGACTAAGTGCTTGCATTTGTATAAGCATGTGTGCTTGTAATATCTATATGTTGTATGAGTCCATGATATGGGTGTGTGTGAGGTCAGAGGTCCCATGTTGTGTGCTGTGGTACCTGGGGTCTGGAAGTTGAGTGAGACCATCTGGCAGCCTGCGTTCCAGAAGATCTGAGGCATGTAATTACTGGAGTCCACCCGGCCCCCTTTGGGGTAGATACGGCTCATCTGACGCTTGTTGTAGCTGCACTGACGCTCAGGAAAAAAAATTTAAAGAAGGGAGAGTGTGTGTGTTCCAGCACATGTGTGGGTATGCATTTGAGTGCTTGTGCGTGTGTGCGTCAAACAGACTGCAGAACTATTTTTAGTATGAACAGCTTGGGTCAAGCAGTCCCATTGGAGAGGGAGAGGCTATGTGTGTGTGTGTGTGTGTGTGTGTGTGTGTGTGTGTGTGTGTGTGTGTGTGTGTGTGTGTCAGGCCAAGTCACACAGTCCAAAGGCACACTGGCCTCTGGAGGCCTCCAGTTCTTTTCCGACAGCAGAGTGGAAACAAATATGGCTGAAAAACATCAGCTCTGACCCGTCATTCAGCTCTCATTTAGGTGACCTCAATCTATTAAGTTAAAACTCTGAGCAGTGAAAATCTCACCAATGGTGATCATAACAAAACACCAAAGGTGTTTCTTTTATTATCTAAAACAGCTATAATCGATATAAAATGACAATGTGTAAATAGATGAAGCACAAAGGATACTTGACGAACTCTATGGCGTTGGTCTTCAGATAGCCCAGACCGACAGACTCGTTAAAAGACGACATGTTATGGTGGATGTTCCTTTCTGAAAGACAAAAAAGGGAATGAAAAGTGTTGAAAAGATAATTTGGGACTGACCTATTCATTTAGCGTCTTTGTACAGTTTTATTCTTTGTATTCATGAACAATAAGCTTGCAGGATCACAATAGAAGCAAATTAAAAAGTTGCAAAACACATACGGAGGAAGTTAAACTCACCCTCTGCCACATCGAAACTCTGGAACTTGACAGGCTGTGCGTAGTTCACCATAGCTGAGAGATATGGGTGGATGTTGGTGGTGGCTCCTACGTAGGTGTACTGAGCTATTAAAGCCTCTTCAGAGTCTTCTGCATCCTCCCCTCCCTGCACAGGACAGGTAAAAACACACACTTAAAACTGGATTGGTCTGATGCATTAACCTAGACACAATGTTATGTTTTTACTAAGTGGTTGTGTGTGTGTGTGTGTGGTGTGTGTGTGTGTGTGTGTGTGAGAAAGTATAGTGACAATCATGTGCGTGCCTTCTTGTTATTGTCTTGGTCAGATGCTTCTGAGATATCTGTGGCGTCTGTTACTTCTGTGGCTTCTGATATCTCTGTCACTTCATCTTCAGGCACCTGAACACAGACAGATAACACACACACACACACACAAACACATACACACGCACACAAAGATCAAATGTTCCATTAAACCTCCCCTTTCAATATCCATGTCAGCACTTTATTTCTTAAATGATAATGACGGTTAAAATAATTATCATTTAAAATAATAATTTTTCCTTCATTAAATAAGTGTATCTCTATTTTAGAAAAAGACATTCCAGATAATTCTAATTTTGTTGTTTTTGTTTCAGTCCATGGATACAAACTTTTTTGTTGTGTGTTTTGGATTTCTATTTGTAATTTACAGGTATTTGACATTAATATATCCAAATTTTGAGGTAGTTTGTATACAGCAATGTACCAGGGAATTGACTTAATATTATTTATAACACAATACCACCCTGTTATATATTTAGGTAAAGCGACTGAAGGAAGCAACCATTTACAGTTCTGAAGCCATTTCTAAATGTCATTGCCCGTATAAATAGTTAATGTTAGTATTTCAGAGGGCAAACAATCCTCTAAATGACAACCCACCTTCTTGATACTGTTGCTGCCTTCTTCCTCTTTCCTCGAGCTGACAGCGTTAGTCTGGGAAACACTGTTGGCCTCTTTCTCACTGGTTGCCTCTGACACGATGCTGGGGGCCTCCGAATTCAAATCCTTGTCCTCAGCCTCCTTTTCTCCTACAGGCGCATACACAGAAACACACATTCATTTTGAGTTTTCTCCAAAAATGTTTTTTTCATTACTTGGTGCATTCAGAAAAAGCTGTAACACTAACACTAATCGTACTTGATTGACTGAAAATGTTTTAAACATTGTGATTTTTATGAAACACACACACACACACACACACACACACACACACACACACAGAGCCATTTAGCTTGCCGTTCTCTGTGTCTTCTTCATTCTCCTCTCCCATAATGATTGCAGGGGTGTTGGTCTCGCCTGCCTCCATGTGTTTCTTAAGGGCTTCTAGCTGTTCTGTATGACACACACACACAAACAAACACACACACACACACACACATTAAACACATAAATCATATAATGGACAGAGCTTTAACAAATCAACAGGCCGAGTTGTGTACGTACTCTGTTCAACTTCAGGTTTCAAGCGTTTGTTCTTGATGAGGATTTTACGTTTGAGGTCATTTGGAGAGGGTAAGGGACGCGCAGATTCAATCTGCCAAAGACAACATAATCGTACATTTAAATACAGATGACTGTCATCCAAACGCAATTAACTCTGAGAGACATTGTGAAACGGAAAGAGAGCGTTTACCGGGAAGTTTTCCAGAGGCAATTTGAGAATGAAGTCACCAAAGATCTCCTCACAATACTTGGCCATCTTGTACTGCTGCGGTTTACTGGTGATAAACACACACACACACACACACACAAACACACAGAATGCATTGGGTCTGTATCTATGAGAGATGAATAGTATCAAAATAATTATGCATCAACAGTCTTGTGTGTAATACTAGTTGTACACACACCTGCAATGGTTTTCGAAGGACAAAATAACAGGGTAGTCTGAAGTGACAAATGCTGTCTCCTTGATGGCTTGGATAACATCCTGTTGCAAGAGGAAGAAGAAAAGCAATGAAGCATGAAAGAGAGAAGAAGGAAAAGGAGGATGAGAGGAGAAAGAGGAAGAAGCTGTAATATATGTAATATCAAACTCTCAACACAAGGGGGCAGGCATACCTTATGCAATAATATTGAAACAGCCAGAAAGAGACTCTTGCAACTGTTGCAGTGAACAGCAGGACTATGCTGCTGTGTGTGTGTGTGTGTGTGTGTGTGTGTGTGTGTGTGTGTGTGTGTGTGTGTGTGTGTGTGTGTGTGTGTGTGTGTGTGTGTGTGTGTGTGTGTTCACCTTGAACAGGATGTCTGTGCACATGGCCTTGCCATGAGTGATAATGGGCTCCTGGTCCTCTCCTTTCCCATCCCAGCAGTCTAGCTCCACACATCTTAACAGGATGGAAAGGACACAGAAACTGTACATGCAGGCTTCCACTAATATAAATTACATGTATAACTCAGAGCAGCTTTACCGTAGCTACAGAAACATGCTCTGTTTAGTCTGGAGTGTACGAGTGTCTACGCCTTCACATGTATCCACCATCTTAACAGACCATGATGCACTTACGTACCTGCATCCAGACAGCAGGACCTGTCGGTACATCTCTACTGAAGACTTCCCTCCAAACTGTCGCCCCGTCAGGTAAGTGTTGTGGGAGGAGCTGATGAAGTAGTGGGCCAGCGGCTGGTCCATTTCCTGGTACAGCTCCAGCCGGTCCAAGAAAACTGGAGCGTTTTCGTCTGACATCAGGTACCGGCAGAAGCCATCACTGGACATGCACCCTGGGGGAGAAGAAACGAGAGAGTGGAAGTTAATAGGATTGAAGGTGAATTTTTTTTATGATATTGGAATAATTAGCTGAATGATGAAGTGGTGGTAACTAAGAACTTCCTGAAAAAGGGCATTTATTACTTACCTGATCAAAATCATTTGTATTCATGAATTGAGTATGAAACATTGAGTATATTCATCACTTTTGATAAGAACAGGGAAATAAGACAGAGATGATCAACTATCTATATTAGCAGAGAACTGTAATAACCTGTTGTAACATACTGTAATTTCAAAGGCACACAGACAGATGGCAGCACAGCCTAAAATCTCTCTCCACCCATCTCTGTTACCTTTCTTCGTGAGCTCTTCGTCTCTCTCGTATTTCTCGATGATCTGCATGGCTCTCTTGGGGTCGTAAAACGGGAACAGGATCTCATTTAACCTAGGGTCACGCTGGTTCTGAGGGGCAACACATGCACACACCAGATACTTATTGCAAGATGTTTTTTGTGCAAGATCCAGTTTGTTTGGAAATGACACACAGGACAGGGGCCAACTTAATGCAACACGGGACAAGGTACCAACAGTGCTCATTTCAACTGTCATTTCCTTATTTGGAATAATATCAAGTAAATGAATACATTTGCTTTTAAAAGCTTAATTATTGTGGCCTTAGAGAGCACTCATGTATTAACAGGATGTAACAAACAGAACGTAATACTAAGATGTCAACAAGAAACTGTGAGCCACGCAAACAGGTGCAGTGGTTAAGTGTTTGCTTGAAAGCAAGGAAGTTATACGTGTTGGCGAGGTTCAAGGCAGCTCTACTTTATCACAACACCATCAAAACATCATTATAAGGCCACTGCCCACTCACAAAAACAGGGATTCATCTAACCAAAGCTTTGGCTCCATTGGCTGGTCTAGAGCGACGTGACGCACAGGATTGGGCATGAAGCAGCACACGCGACTGCACAGTGGAGGGACTAAGCAGGTATTCAGCCACACAGAAGAGCAAGGCCACAGAAATCAGACAGGGGCAGCAGGAAGCAAGACGAGCAGAACAGGAAGCACAAGGATGGAAACCTCTACCCTCCCATTGCCATGGCAACACCAATCAGACACGGGGAGGCAAGCCGCAGTAGGGAGAACACAGGGAATGGGATGAGGGTGGGAATGCAGGATAAGGGAGTTGGTTTGAAGTTGCCCTTGCAGGCTGTACTGGAAGTTAAATATTTTGTCCGTCTTATTAATGGAGTTTTACTGAGGGGTTTGCTGATGTCCAGTCTGGGCTGGAGGGCAACTTCTACCCAGAGCAGGGCGGGGGGGCGGGGTAAGGCAGGGCAGTTGCAGAGAGCAGCACGGGCAAACAAAAATACACAGAGAAGTTAATGAATGATAAAGAGCTTACTTCATTCAGAAAGCTGACTAACTGGTCTACAGTTAAATAATCAGTTTTGTTCCCATTGCTGCAAAGGAATTAATTAGAAAAAACAAAACAAAATGTTATGCTTCTTAAAATAAGACACCCTCACAGTCATTCACACAGTCAGTCAGTCAAAATTAGAAAGCAGTCTCTAAAAAGAAGATCATAGTTCAAATGTTACACTTTTAGTAATAACATGTTAATCATCACTCATAATTAATGTTGAACTGTGGTAGCAGGTTAGGCTGTCCAGACATAGTTAGTGCAGCAGGCGCAGAAATATTTGTCCTGATCATTTCCAACGAGATGCAGTAGCTCACACTTGGGGGATATTTTAACATTGTTCTATTTAGGCACAGGGGAACATGGGTATAATACAAAGCAAGAATACTACTGTTAAGGATTTATCATGTTCTCTCATTCATTTTGAGGTACAAAATCAATAAAGAAAGAAAACTGAGGGTTAAAACAAAGGAGACTCACATCTTCTTGAAGAGCTCCTCTATGTCCGTGCGGGGGCAGATCTTCTGTGTGAGTGCGTAGAAAATGTCATATGTGAAATCTGATGGTTCAATCTCGTCATTCTGTGGAAGATACACAAGCCCGCCAGTCGTTAACATGAGGGCTATAAACCCCACGGCTTAAAGACCACTACAGTCTACAATCAATGCTATCTGACCTTTCCACTAGGAAGGCCAAGATCCTTTAGAGCCTGAAAGATCCCCTTCTCTGTCTTTCCGGATGCAAATGTTCGAGTAATGCTATAAAAAGGGAGAGAGGGGACAAGTGAAGGGCAAATGTGAGTGAGACAAACTAGAGCAAAATAGAAAGGCATAATGGTAGACCATCAGTTTACTCTCACCCTCTCACAGGAATCTTCCCATTCACATTGGTCAAGAAGCACATTCTCATCCAACTGCATGAGAGAAGGAAATGAGAGAAAAACAGATTAGAGAAAGGGCTGGTTTCTTACCAGAGTTATATGACACACATTTGAGAGAAAAATAAAAACGGAACTTAAAACAGTTTCAAGCGCTGTTCAATATCATTTAGAGAATTAAGACGAGCTGGGAGTGTGCTGCAAGATGCACTCACTGTTTCTTGAGGCAGGTCATTGGACAGACGTTGTTGGCCTTAAAGTTGTGAATCACTGACCTCAAACCCTCGATCCATTTCTGCAAACAAACACAAGCACAAGTGTTCAGTGTGTGTGTGCGTGCATGTGCTGAACACGCTGACCGAACCGAAAGCCCACACATACACAACAGCCAAGAGGGTCTCTTCAGAGTGTGGACAGAGTTTAGAAGTGAGTGTCTTTGGGGAAATAAACACAAGCAAATTAATTGCCTCTTAATTTACACACACAGGGCAACTGCCTTGACAGGACAATCAGGAACGAACACACACACGCACGCACACACACACACACACACAGATAAACACTATGAGCTGTTGCAAGGCTAAAAGCAGTGACAGTAAACAAATAGCAAGAGAAGGCCTTGTAACTTTACATGAATACACTGCTGACGCATCAACAGAAACGTCACTGAGGATGATAGCGTGAACGTTTTTGACCCCTCCATTTTTCCATCTCTGATTCTAACTCTCCCCCCTTCTTCTGAAAATGATTACTGACATCATTATAAAAACATTCAACAAGATAACGGGTGCAGCAGGGGTAGTCTGTTTGGGCATGTGTGTGTCTGCTGATGTAAATAACTCTGTCATCACCCGAGGTCTGCTACTTAGGGCCACCTGCATGCTGGGAGGTGGTGATGGTGTCATGGTGTGTGTGTGTGTGTGTGTGTGTGTGTGTGTGTGTGTGTGTGTGTGTGTGTGTGTGTGTGTGAGAGAGAGAGAGAGAGATAGAGATAGAGGGGGACAGAAATAGCAGGGATAAATGTGTTTTAAACTGTGGGGGAGCGAGGACGTGTACCTGGATCTGTGTATATGTGTGTGTGTGTGTGTGTGTTTGTGCTTTAACCATCAGGCCTCCCTGCTGAAGGCTGCTGCATGAATATCATTGGCAGCCCTGTGGCAGTGAGCTCTCTGGAGCACAAACATCATTTATAAACACCCATCACCACAAAAACACCCCCTCATGGGAAATGCATAAACACCAACACTGTGGTGCCAAATAACAGATCTGTGCTGGAACAAAACATGCATTTTCAGTTTGAAACTGGGTGTGATTTTGAATTCTGGGGGCAATTTGTTTTGTCAGAACTGACATCTGTAAATACACTACAGTACATCAAATATTTCAAGGCTGGCAGTGTGCGGTGACTTTTAATCATTCTAGTTTGCGTTATGTCACTGACAGTGGGCTCTTTTTACTTTTGTCAGCCCCTGAATGATCGGCATAGACAAACAATTGTGGATGGCAAATCCTGTGCAAGTCTACGTTAAGGTAATATCAGAAACTATTTGTGTGTTATTCATTCTGGATTGACAACCCTGAGGCTGAGAAAAACTACACTCACTTTAAGTGTGTTTTCATGCTTTGTCTGTCAATTACTGCTGAGCCTTTGGGCCACGCTGGGTTTGTCACTAAACTGAAGATAGCTGAATTTTACTGATTTCTTCTTTTTCTCCACAGGTTTTCTTTGGCTTGAGGCTGCCTGTAATCTTTAGTCATCCTAACCTTTGCCTCAAGGTCAAAAGGATAAAGCAGTTTTTTATATTCAACAAATCCCATGAAAAGACTAAAACCAACAATGAATTTGCTAATAAGTTTTGGCTGTGTAGCCAAAGCCTGATGAAGCGTATTCCTCTGTGCCATGGACCTATGTTGTTGTCCAAAAACTATTAAAAACACATCAATGAGCCACACTGGTGCACTGGGTGACATGTTCCTTTATTATGATGAACATAAATCCTGTAGCTAATCCCACATATGCCATCCTGCTGCCATAAATACTTACTAGCATACCAAATGTGTATTAATCTGCCTCTAAAAATAGTCCCCAACAAATACTATCAGTACTGTTTTCTAAAAACTGCAGAGCCCAGCTGTTTTAGGAAATTACATAAAAATGAAGCTATAAAGTTGCGACTCATTTTAAAAGATAATAGGAACAAATGGGATCGGAGCCGAGTGCCACAGACAGGTTAGGGAAGTCTGAAAGACTTGAGAGGCCGACCAACTATTATTGGTGTTGGTCTTTTTACAGGATTTGTAGTTAGAATAACACCAACCGTCTCCTTTAAAGAAACTGGCTTTAATTTCTATTATGCCACCACTGACACTGCAATGTCTTGGTTCATCTGAGTAAAGTTGTGTATTGTGGGCTATACAGGGTGTGTACAATGTTTGGAGGTTTGCCAGCAGGGGTCAGCAGCAATAATAATCTGCTCATTAAAAGAGAAAGAGAGAGAGAGGAGGGAGGTGTCACCTGTCTGGGCCCCAAACAAAAATTAAGTAAAGGTGAGAAAGAGAGAAGTGGAGAGGTTTCTCTACTCAATAAGGCAGTCAGATTTCTCACAGAGCTTTTTTCCTACACGAGTGGGAAGAAAAACAGAGGGAGAGAGAAAAATGAGAGAGAGAGTAGACTAAGACAAAAAGGACCAGAAAATAACAGCAAAAGCAGGAGTGCAGGAGGGACAGAGGGAGATAGAGATGGTGTGAGACAGAGAAAAATGAGTCATTCCAAATGTGCCTATTTATCAGAGTGAACCAAGGCCAGATTCGCCTTGTGTAGGAGTTGGCATATGAACCATTCACCTGGTTCACCTGTTTCTGAATTAAATATTTGCTGTGTCGGGGTGTTCTTTTAGCCTTGACATGATGTGGAAATGCTGAATGAATTAGGGGTGTACTCAGCACAGTTTGCAGACCACATATATTTTCTGACCATCATAGACATACATGTAAATGTAAGCCATAGTTGTAAAAAGTGCCATGTGCATTCTGGGGTATGAACAAACCTGAAAATAGGTATATTTAGACATGACTGTGTTAAGCAGACACACAGACTAATTCCACTTATTTTGTCTAAACTGCCAACTAGGGTGACCCAGTCTTAGTTTATTTGATCTTATATTTTACCAAAACATTCAGATGAGATAAACAGATACCTGTAAACCAATCTATTATGAATAATTATTGCTCAGAGGAAATGTTGCCAGTATATACAGATATACAATACCAAGTTAGATTTTTCCTTGTTAAAATATAAAACAGTGTTAAAATATACAAACTGCACTGACTTTGGATATGAAAAACATAAAAACGTATTCTCAAGGTCTGCGCGTCATCTGTATCGTCCACAGTGAAACATGCATGTATTTACCCTGGCTGTGTCTGGGTTCTCTGCCACCATGAACATGAAGTTGAGGTTGACCAGATCCGTGCCGCTGCAAATGCAGATGATGCAGCCCTCTAAGTCGGCCTCCGTCTTTCCAATGGCCTCGAACGATGACAAGATCTTGGGGTCCTGAGGAAAAGAGAAAGCAAAACATTTAGTAAGCACTCTGTCAGACACATAGGTAGCATGCCCAGACAGTCAAAAAGAGAAGAAGACAGAAAGAGGCAGAGAAAGATCCTCAGACAGAAACAGAGAGAGAAACATAGAAAACAAATGAGAGGTAAAGCAACAGTATATGCTGTATAGGTGTCGAATAATCTCAGAAATTTAGAGTTAGTAGAGGAAATGAAAAAAATCTCAGGGGAGGTTTTAAACTCCTACTCTGGCATTGTTGTAGTAAATAGTCATTGACAAGAAACCACAATGGGAAAGGGGCTTAGAGAGAAGGATGTTGAAATGTTTATTGCTGCTGTAGAAAAGCCTAAGGATGCTGAAAAGTATATCTGAAAAGGATATCCATCATGGAGGAACAAATGACGATACTAAATTCAAAAGAAATCTTAGCAGCCCGAAGAGTTCCACTGACTGCAGATTTGAATGTGTTCAGCAGTACTGGAAAGCAGCAGTCACAGAGAGTCACTGTTCATGCTGGACGTGACCAGCTAATGATGTGAGGCACCACAGGAAAATAAAACTGACCTTATTATTGGTCCAAATTACATCTGTTGGTGAAACTACATTAGTCACAGCTTTTGTCTTATTTTGTTCATTTCATTCCAAGGTCCCTCCACCAATAATCTTTCAACAACATCATCTAATTTTACAACAGATAAGAAAACCAGCATTATACACTTAACATAAGTATTATATTATAAATAGGTATTTTAGATATTTATATCTATATTTATAAGACTTTAAATTGAAGGCAAAATTTATTACAATAATCTATATTAGATGTTGGACTAGCCAATACTTTATATGACATTTCAGATATTTAAAGACCTGTAGTTAACCTGGTTATTCTCCTCAGAATAATCTACAGTCCTCACCACAGTTCAGCCTGACATGCTGACTGCAAACTCTTGTTCAGTTGGAGAAACAGAAAATCCATGAAAACATTCTCTCACTATCAAAAACACAGCACGACTCCTCTCTTTTCAGATTTCAGTCTGCCACCATCGTCACCATGGAAGATAGTCATGTATTTTTTGTCATACGATTGAATTAACAGCAACAGGCAACAGGCAGTCATTTTAAAACCCCTGCCAGCAGTCGTCCAATGCAACTCATCTTTTCTCACTCATTGGATTATCTGAAACAGCTCTTGGGGCTTGTGTAACCACGTTAGCCTCTGAGGAGAAGCTCTGCTATCAGCTGTTCCTAGTCTGCTACTTACAGAGCGGCATAGAGCGTTTGAACAAACAGGAGGAGCTGCTATCTAGCTGCAGTATCTGTATACGTGCCCCTGTACACATGTACATACACACACATCCACACGGACAAGACCAAGCAAACAGACAACCTCCTGCTGTCAACAATACACACACAACCTGGTAATGGTTATGTACACAGTAGACACCGGTGTCACCTGTCAGCCATCTGACTTTTAGTGGCTTGACAGGCTTGCATCCTAATGAGAGGCACATGGGTATTCCCATAAACAGCTTTCATAATTCATCCAGTCTGCATGATGCCAAATACTACAACATAATGTGTCACTGTCGAGGCTAAACAGCATGAATCAATATTTAATATATAGACAAACCATACAGGTTTGTGTGTGTGCCCCATATCTGCTAAATAATATAACTGAATGTTTGCCAGCTGTATTGATAACACAGAATAATGCTGCCGGTAGGTACATATTGTCTATTTCAAGATCAGTTTCCTATTACAGGATCAGGAAAAGTAATTCTGACAGAGACAGAATGTCTTCTACTTGTGAGCTTTTGATCCCCTTTGAGTGTGAACTCCTTAACCCAGTGGTCCTCTGACAGCCCATCATAATACAGCTGGAAGCGCAGTTTTTCATTATTCCTCTCTGGGTCAAAAGCACGAGCCAGGGCTGCAAAAAAAGTTTCAGGTACAACCTGTGGCTAAACAGCCATAAATATTGATGAGTTAAATATTTCATGTTTGTATGTTCTGCTAGTGCCCCTTGAGAGACGCTCAGCAGTGAGAACTCAACTGAGAGTCCGAGATCAGTCAGTCGATCGATGGAATACGCTGCTATAGCCATGGCTAATTAAAGCATGAAGTAACGTGCCGGACGTGGTGGCAGTCTCCCCAGATTTTACCAAGGGTGTCACTGTGGAAGCGAGGGACTGAACATTGGGTGGGGCGGGTAGAGAGCGTGAATGTTGTGGAAACAGAAGTGAGGAAATTGTCTTTCGCGAGGCCTCACCTTTGGGACGCCACCAACGCGAATACTGTTGATGAGGGAACACTCAAGAACCTGGCCTTCCTGCAGGAAAGATACACAGAAAAAGAAAGAGGTAGAGGGAAGAATATTTGAGGTGAAGAGAGAGACAGAGAGGGATTTTGTTTGGGATTTTTGCAATACTTTCTAATACTCGGTACACAGCAGCAACATCACAACCTCTCAGCAACACTTATTAACGTAGGTCATCTCCACGTCTTTCTCACAATAAAGTTTCTAAAACCTATAACATTTCCTACTTTGTATACAGGATGAGCAGTTTTAAAGAATGGATGGAAAGATATTTGTTTGTCTGTCCTCCAGGTTTTGGTGTTGAGCAGTGACTATGAGTGGGTTACCTACAGTATATTCTCTCCTAGTTGATTTTAATACCTTACTGGCATGCAAAACAACTGGCTACCTCTAAATATATGTTTTGGAAAATGGTCATCAGTAAGGATTTGTAGTTAATGTCACATCAACAGTACGGTCCTTTAAAGCTCAACTATTTGAGTCATAGAAACACCACCTCATTCACAACAAGTTATACATCCAGGTCGCTGCTTTAAATTCACTTGTACAGAAAGGTTAACAAAGAATAATGTTAACAAACATGCCAATGGACATTGAACCTTTTTTTCCTCTTGACTAATAAACATATTTTCTTTAGAAGACCTCCTGGCAGACAAAAAAATACACAAGGTGGAAGTTGTACCTTTCCTTCACTCTTCCAGGTGATGAAAAAGCCGAACTCGTCCACCCTCATCTGACAGTTGGGCTCAAAGATGTACGGGTCCTGCAGAGGGGAAAAAATTGTTAGAGGGAAGAGGGGGCTTCATCAATCACAGGGCCTTATTTGACATGGGAAGACTTTCAACAGCCAGCCGGTTTAACACACCAGACAAACAGATTTTCATCATTATGTAAGAAGTACCTGCCTTCCTAAGGACACATACAAACACAAAGTATGTGCAATACATTCAGTGTGCACACACGTTGCGTGCAGAGGAGATGAAACCTATTGCTAAGGCAAACACAAAGTGAGATAAATGTGACTGCCACAAACTGTTGAATGAAAACATCATCTGACTGGAACACAGAGCTGTGCGTTAAAGACAAGGGACAACCCTGGGTGAGATGCACATGTGTGTGTTTGAGCACAATTCAGAAGTGTGCTAGCCTAGCTACTATGACGCCACTGCACACACGTGCTCTAATGTTCCATCTATCAGCTCGTGTACATCATGCAGCGACCCCTATTCAGTTCAACAAGAGTGTCGGAGCAGAAAATCTACTGACATTAGCCGGCTTATCTTACCCAAACATTTTCCACTAAATTCAATCAGCAGCTGCAACCTGTGATTGTGCTGATGAATGACTGTGATGAAGTGTGTGTGGTTTTTTTTATCCCGCTCAAATCCCACATCTGAGTAGGATAAAACATAAGTGAGAAAAAATAGAATAGGAGGTGGCTGCTGGGTCACTCTAACTCTAATATCAACAAAAGGGAACAGTGTGACACACTCACACACACATAATTTATTATTTCAGGATGTTGTTTCCATGACATTCACTGCAGTAAATAGGACAGAGTTGGCTTGTTATTTGGCTACATCATGTCATCTAAAACCATCATAAAAACCAATTGAACAATCTTATTTCCATTTAGGAAATAGTGAGACTGCTGTAAGTGCAGTTAAAAGCTTGACAGAGGGCTGACAGAGGCTTCAGTTGCACGTAGTGAGGCCTCTGTGAAACGCGATGAAAGAGATGGCCCCAAATGAGCCCTTGCGGTTAAGAAAGAACATACAGCAGGCTACTGTTACACTATCAGACGGCTTGTTCTTGTAAAGCTAAAAACGTTTATGAGAACACTCAGTCCTTCCACACGCAAAGGAACAATTAGCTGAAGGTCTAGCCATCTCCGGGTGGATGTGGATGGAGATAGAGAGCCCTAGTTATGGTAGTCCAGGTCCCACTCAACATGTATACATTCTTTCCTAAGTGCCTGGACAAGTGCAGCTGCCTCTCTTGTTTCGTCCCCTCTGATCTTTGAAACAATAACAGAAACCCTAAAACCAGACTATTTGATTTGAGAGAAATAAAAAAAAAAAGGAAAGAATGTAGAGCAGGTAAAGCACATGATTCATGTTACTATATCTGCAGAAGAAGAGAGAGAAGGGGACGTAAAACACATATCCAAAACAACACTCATCCACATGCCCTCGAGCATTTAACAAGACAGACATGAGCCATTGGCTGGGTGATGAAACACAGGAAGTGCTGCATATCATGCTGGTGCTCAGTGAATGACTTACAGAATTCAGTATTATTCAGGTAATTATTCTCAATCTCTACTCTCCTTATTTTAGGCATGCTCTTATTTGCCTCATATCCTAATTTTGCTGTTCATGTTCAAGCTAAAATTATTTTTTGTAATGTTTTGTAATGCAAATACCCACACGCTGCAAGTATAATAGGCTTATGTTGCCTCTCAGTCAACTTCAAAAGCTTCAACGTTTTCTAATCTGTTAGCAGCAACAAAGTACAGCTATATTCAACAGCTACTTTATGGATGGAGCGGATGATTTTTTGAGTTTATAAAACTATTGTAAAATTCTGTAAAAAAATAAATAGTTAGGATGAATTAGAAAACAACAGAAATACGTGTTTACTTGTTTTTGGTCTCACAATTCTGACCTGTTTTTCTCTGCCTTCATCAACTGTCAATACGGGACCGTTCAGTCCCCATGGAAACCAAACACCAGCTAGATCTTAAGTGATTGATTTCCAATCAGTGAGACAATGAATAAAACACACGCACGCACGCACACACAGAGAAAGAGGAAGCCCTTTGGCTGTTAGCATGACTGTTCACTGAGGACCACATTGAACTCTGACCTCCCTGCCTCTGGAGGGAAACTCATCTAAAATATCTCACTCCAAGACAAAAACTAGCTCTACTAGGTACAAGGCACCACTGCTTCTATTCAAAGAGGGGAACAATATCATAACAAAAGCATTCCAGTCATGAAAATGCTCTTACAAATACTCCATGTTCAATATTTTTTAATTTGGACAGAACAATAATAACTACATGTAACGATGAGAGACTTCATGTAATGATAGAGGTCCCCATCAAGCTTTGGATTGCAGAGAAGTATGTAGGAACACACACACACGCGCACACGCACATTACCTGCCTCTACCATCTGTCACTCAATGGGGTTTCAGTCAGTGGAGAATGTTCTGTGAAAAGATCCATGCCGTTTAGCATATTTGTGTGCATGTGTGTGTGTGCATGAGAGGGACAGATAAAGAGCATGTCTGTTATCTGTGGGTGGACTTGGCGTACGTCATTTCAGTCGACGCAGATGTCCCCTGCAGGCTGTGTATTTGCCAGGAAAAAGAGCAACTATTCATTCACAAACACGCACAGAACGAAAGAAAGTTATTTGTATAAGGAAGACATTCCCACTGACATGAGCGATGGGTCAGAGGTTAACAACCAAAAACCCACTTTGTTTATGAATGAAGGACTGTACCTCCATTCTTTTTTACCTCCTGAGATTCACTAGTTTGAGTAAACTGCCAAGCAAGACTTGAAAATCATACAGATTCTTGCCTTTACTCGTCAGATAAAAGAAAGTAATATCAGTAATTAGTAGTGTTAAGGACTAAATGCAGTGGTAAGAAGGTAGTGGTATGTCCCAGTTGACATCATTAATTCTAACCTTTCAGGTGACTGGCACGGGTCGACCTTATTAACATTCAGGCCAGGCCTAACCCTGTCCTGCCTAAGCCTGGCTCATATTCACAGCAGCAACACACTGAGGGCTTCCATCAGAAGCATGCCGGCCCAGTTTCATGCCTCACTTTGACATGGCTGTGGATTTGATGATGCTTTTCCCTACGCTCTTTCAAGTTTTCTTCTCTGCCTAAGAGGGATCCTCCTCCCCCGACTGATGCCCACATAAACGGAGAGGACTGAGGGGATTTCCTGATGTGTGCAAGGGTGCGTGTATGTCTGTGTGTGCGCGTGTGTGTGTGCATGCGCGTGTGTGTGTGTGTGTGTGTGTGACACACTTTGCCTTTGCTCGGCAAATGTCCTAGCTAAGTGTCCTGATTAAGTTAGTCAGAGGAAACGTGGGCCAAAAGACAGGAAGATATACACAAGGTCATATACACACACGAATATTTGGTGACTAATATTATTGGTAAATATTACCTAAATCTTTAATTATATTGGTATTGGATAGGCAGGCAAAAAATTAGCTTGCGGCTAAGCAATATTTTAATATCATTCTGTTTTAAAAATCGTCTTTTTACAAATAGCTGATTTTTAGCTCAGTTTTTTATTTATTGGAGGTTCATTATGTTTGTCTTTTGTGCAGCACTTTATAACGTTTGATAACCTGATGTATATCTCAACTTTGTGATAATGCACAGTGAGCCCTTCAGGATCTCACATCTCAGGATTTATATACTTCTTGCTCTCTGAAGCTGTATTTTGCCACATTTTCCACCGATTTCAATCGTACTGCTTGACTATACTTGCACCCATCATAAATCGATATACCAGTGAAGAAAATTATAAATGGTCTACGTAAAAACAAAAAACAAGTTCACTCACACGGATCGTCTTTTCAGAGTGCTGGTTGAGACTCTCAGCGGACGTGTTGCAGACAAGCAGTCGCCATGCCGAAGCTTCTTAACGAGGCTGATCATTACTATAGCTGGAGCTCTGACTACAACACTGACGTATCAGGTTATAAAGGAGACGCCTCTGCTACGTTATGTGTGTGTATGTGTGCACGCTAATGACTGACCCGGGGACAGTCATTAAGGTTGAAGGATGATAATAGGACAGAGCAAATAACCTATGTCGGTATCAACAAGGTTATTGACAAACTGATACAGCTTGCAAATCAGACTAAGCCTTCAGACACTCATCGAGGATATCAAACTTAAATCTCCACTTTATCAAAACGTGTGTGGTGGTGTGCTGCAATGTATCATGAATCTGGCATAAGCAGGTCAGGAGGCTGTTTATTTTTACATTTGGAGCTGCTCTATATTTATTTATTTATCTATTCATTTATTTATTAAGTATGCATTGCAGAAAGCTCTTTAGGAACCAAGAAATGCATCATTCTTACCTCATCAAACCTGTCGAAGGAGGTGCCTTCCTGCATGAACTCAGGCAGGTGCTTCTGCCAGTTGAACTCGTAGGACTTCGTCATGGCTGCTCACAAACCTGAGACACAAACAGAGGAGAGAAAGACAGATTCAGAGAGAGACAGTTCTGATATGCAGGCTTTTGGGTTAAACACGAGTAGAACTTGGATGTTTCAGAGAGAAGATGATCAAGTGCGCATCCCTAAGCCACTGGGCCAAAACACCTCCAGAACAGGAATTTGACTGTCCTGAAAATGTTTTGATGACGAATACTGAATCACAAATAATAAACAATTGGTCTTGTTTTCACTAAAGAGAATGAATATTAATAAACAGGTCACAGCATTGCAACAGTTGTATGTGGGCTTTCAATGAGATCCAATGCTTGAGTGACAACAACAGACCAGGGACGACAGTAAAAACATTCTGGACCAAACTTCAAAACCCCCTTCAGCCAAGGAAAGACCCCAACAGAGCGCAGGGTTTAACAACTGATGTCTGCATCCACAGCAATGTAATTACCTCATGTACAAGGTAAAAAAGCACAACTAAATGAATTGGGGTCTTTACTCCTGAAAGAGTGTTATTAATCCACTTCAATAAAAGCACTATAGTAAGCAAAACACAAAAAAGCACTCAACAGTTAAATGATGAACAGAAAAAGAGCAAAGTATTTAATAATGTAGCGATTTATCATTATGAATTTATTTCACATTTTACACATCCACTGATTTCACATTTTGCTCTATTTTATTTCTGAGTGTTCTGTTTTATAAAGTAATATAATAGATGAGATTTCCTATTATATTATTGATATTTGGCATACTATGCTCAGTCCATTGAATCCGTCTTGGGCGGCCGTTCACACTCGTCTCACACACACAGGATATTCCTGAAGTACTGTATCCCACATTTCAACTCTAAAACTCAACTTCAGTACTCATATATTAACTTGTGTTATTTCTAGTCGGCTGTTTTCAGACCTAAAACATGAACCTCAACAGACACAGAGATGTGGGCTTTTACATTAGGTAGAGATTTTAAACAAAGCCATGACCCATTAAGTGACAAGATAAAGGGCTAGCCTTGGACTGGCGCGCAATGACATTAATGGAGATTTCTTAAAGTAGAAACAAATCAATCACCGCAGTCATAAAATCTGATTTTGCTTGGCTCCGAATCGCAATCGCTTCATTATGCAGTTACTGGCAGCCCAACAGCAGACGTTTTAAAAAAATACCTTGCATCTCAGCACAACCCTCCTCCACAACCTCTCTAAACACATGCCTTATTCAGCCTCGCAGTATTTCAGTGCAATGTTTTATCCAACAAGACAGGCATTGCTGGGTTGTTGAGTTGCAATTCAGAGTTTGGATCATATATATTTTTTATTTATGCTTGAAGGAATACAAACCCTAGAAACTCTAACTGCCAAAACACGGAGCCTTGCAATTTTAGGACTATTTCTAAATGTTTTAAAATGTTTATCTTGGCTTCGCTCATGACTAGCAAAAGTTTTTCAATGTGACATGCAGTAAGAAATTTGCTACAAAGTTACAATGAATCTCTAGTAGCCTCACTACGCCAGAATGCAATGGAACTATAATATGTACAGTATAAGTAATGAAGCATAAGTAGGCAAGACCACATCAACACAGGATTAACCCCTGGGTGGGACTGAACAACACAGCATATCTGACAGTTCGGAGGGTGGAATTTTCCATTAAGTCTACTTTTATCTCACACTTGGCCTCAAACAGTCTGGATGTGCACTGTACTCCTTGATTCATGTGACACACCTGCACGTGTAGCATCACACCAAGATATCCAGTTCGGGTAGTGGGAGGGGGTCCTGACAGGAAACTGTAATATTGTTGATGACACCACCCAAATATAGGCTCTCCTTACGTCAGCCTCAAATGTGTCAGGCAAAACTAAGAGGGAGAAGTGCACTTGATAACGTGACATACTATGTATAGTCTGAGAGCTCAGCCGGTATTAAGTCATTATGGGAATACTCTGAGGTGTGATTCGACTTGGATTCGGAAGTGTTTCAGCCTATAGGGCTAAGATTCCTTCATGATAATAATTACAGACAGTATGTACAATGTCTTGTATACAGAAAGGTACATATAACATATAATAAAAACAAGCATATACTTTCCGGTGGCTATAATGTAGTCTGTACTGAAGGTGTGATTTATTTTAACCTCTTCACCACAAATTTTATTGGTGAAAATGTCCGCCTGCATGAGTGTGTCTGTGTGTGGAAGCACCCTGCTGTTTGTCAGTTAGCTCGGAGACTGGAGTCCCACATTTCATGCAGAAAACCACCCATTTTCCTCCCAGGGATAAACAGAGGGAAAGTGGATGTTGATGGGTGAGATGACAAAGATGGAAATAGAGGAAGGGTGATACAGAGAGGGAAATAAATAGGGACAAACAGAGAGTAAGTGTTAGAGAGAGATGGGAGGAGAGAATAAAGGCACAGGGAAAATGAAGCGACAGATAAGAGAGGCAAGAGAAAATAAAAGCAGTGGACTAAAAGTAATATATAAAGCCAGTGAGAGGTAGGAAGAGGTGACAGACAGAAGGATGAAAGAGAGAGAGAGAGATGAGAGACAAGGAGGGTGACATGAGGAGCGTAGAGATAAAACAGAACAGTGGTGGGTAGGGAGAGATGGATGAGTGAAGCAGCTGTGTGTGACAGAGGTTGGCTGGAGAGGCTCGGGGACAGGGTGGCGAGTACAGCGGGGGGGGTGCCTGCATTTGATGTGGGGAACACAGATCAGAGACAACATCAACAGCGGCTACAGAAAACTACTAGCCGGGTGGGCTACAGTCCACCCCAGGGCATGACAAATGCAGATGAAGAAAGGCTTTTGAGATGTCCGTAAGCTGTCATTGTGAAAATACAGTGATTCAGAAAGGCTGAACAATTATACAGCGACTAATAAGAGCTAATCTCACCCGGTTCATTAGGTTCATTAAAAGATACAATTGCTCGGTGAACTCAGAAAATGAGAACAGATACTACTATTCCTTTTATCTGGTCCTGACCCAAAAGTGTAGTCTGCTATATATACACAGTGCTACAGGACATGTAGCAGCCAGGCCAGGTCAATACACCCAAATAGCCAACTTCCTGAGACCCAGCCCTCAACCATCTGTGGCATCCTACCAGGGGACCATAACACAGACACACACATCCTTGTCAGAGGAATGAAAACACAGATGCACACTTCCTGTGGAGATTAAGAACTGAGGCCATGCAGGGCGCCAACAACACAACCCGCAGAGAGAAGGCCTGTCTGGATTATTTAATAATACTAAACCAAATCTGATGGAAATGTTACATATTCCTAAATCGGATTCAAAATGATTCAGATAGGACAAATCGCATATCTAATTTGGACTAATTGGGTTGTGCTGTCCTGTCTGATGTTAGCCTAGATCTCGCCACTCTCAACAGTATGCATTAGATAACATCTTCCTCAACGGGATGAAATCTGTCCAATGGCAGCGCGGCACGCTGAGGTTCTGTAAGGCCATGGCAGCGCCCACATCAGGGCCTCCGAGCTCCTGGACGTGTGAGTGTGCACGTGAGGAGCCGAGGGAAACTGAAGGAAGCGAGTGAGGTCCGAGCCCCCTGTCCAACCCCTGACAAGGAGATAATTACGATAGATAGGAGCCCCGTGAGGCACACTGTTCCCAGCCTCCTCATCTAAAATGGCAGCTAGGGTAACACCCAGCGGTCCCACACCTCATAAACTAAAATTAGGCTACATCAGTCAGCCAGTGGTGCAAGGGTTGACTGGGGACACACTCAAATGGACACAAGTGAACAACACACACGGTGAGGCCCATCTGACGTGGCTGGCACAATAACTAAAGCTCTCTTTTAATGCATAATCCACAGCAGGTATTAAGTAAAGGGCTTCAACGTTAAAAATAACACTTTTTAACTAAGCAAGTGAAACCACAGGAAAATGAAGGAGAAAACTTTCATGCCTCATTTGACCATACAGCACAAACCATCACCTGATGTTTTCAGCGTTACTGTCATCATGCATTCATTTAATATGTGACCCCATCTGAGCCAACGTTCAGGATAATACTGATAAAAAGATGTTGAGTTATGGGAAATGAGAATCTCCAAAGGCTTATAAAAGCACTACATCTCTGCAATATCTCAAAATGATCTAGATTCACAAGAGGCTCACAGGAGTTCTCGCATAAACCAGATGAGTACAGATTCTGAGAAACCTGAATTAAGAGTACAGTACTAACATTATCATTACAATAAAACATACGGTATTGCCATATAATCATAAATCAAGACCATATTCATGTTTGTTACTGATTGTTCTCTTACCTTGAATGTGGCCTTGGCTGGGAAGATACAGTACAGGATACTGTAAATTAATTATACACTCAGGAGTCACTAGTCTATTAGGCTGAAGCTGGATTTATAACAGCTGGAACAGGATTGGCCAATCTCATAGCCTCATAGATTTGAAAAAACAAAACAAGCTTCTACATCAATGCCTTACAAGTATTAAAAGTATTCTAATCCCAGTTAAACATAATTGTCCTGCAGTCCTTCTATAGCCTCGTTGCTCACTGTCAAACTATATCTGAAACAGCTGGTCAGAGTTACAGCAGAAGATAAACGTTACATATATGATGGTCTTCATCATCAACCTGACAGTGATTGCCCAGGTGCTCGGTGTTTGACCATGTATGGCCAGACTCTTAAAAAATCTTGAAGTTACAGTGTCAGTGTTGGATCTAGGCTGGACCAAGAATTATTTGCTTTACTTTAGTACATACACTGTATATTGCCTCTTTGTTATCTTTCAGGACCAGAACTGTATAACCTGGCAGATTAACAACAGACAGTTAAGCTATTATACAACATAACAGGAGAAAAAAACCAAAGGCAAGCAAAGGTAAAGCAAACTATTTTACAGTGTAGCACTGAACACAACTATTAGAGTTATTAGGTGTATTTTTTCCACTTTTGACAGAGTTAGCAAGCTGTTCCTCCCCACTTTGCCTGTGTGTTTTGCTTCACTATACATTTCCTGGACCTTTGTGGTGAGCAGAGAGATTGAACTAAAAATAGATTTTCTCATCTGACTATGGGTATGAAAAAGTAGCTTTCCCAAAATGTCAAATGTACTTTGAAGTGCTTATGCACTTTTTGGTACCACCCATGTCTCCAGACTATAGGCTTGCATCTCAAAACATTAACTCAAGTGTCACTTCATAACACAAGACTACACCCATGAGTACTGCTAGTTTGACATTCTTTAGGTCCATTATTTGTGCATGTTTTTAAAACATAGCCTTCTTTTTCTGCCTGTCAAGCAATAAAGCAGAAAAAAAACGAGTTAAATAAAGTGATCTTTACCTGTATTCATTCATGTCACCATTCTAAGAAAAGTGGAACTGAAAAATCCCAGGCACCTCCACCTCAGGTTTCAGAAATATGCATTTCTATCATTTCCTGGGAACGTTTTTGTCCTCTCTAAAGGATGACTGTGTCTGGTTTACAAAATGCTGGGCCCACTTGCTGTTTCCATGGCATCAATGAGCAGGTGAAAGGTATCATCTCTAATTGCTATCAGATAGTAAACCTACTTCAGTAATGAAGAGGATGTGAGGATTAGAAGACAGGAGATGACACACAGATATTTAAGTTTCTCTGGCCCATTAGACCTATTTTCAGGTTCCATGTTCCATGTATACTGAATGACTTTGCTCCTCCTGCCTCAGATTCTAGGAACTAGGAGTGCAACAGTGCTTTTACACTGTACTACTGCTCCACACCCACACTGCTGTGTTAGTTTTAGAAAAAGTCAAGTCAAACATGCTTTAACACTAATGGCACTCTGGCATGATAGTACCATGGCCTTTATTTTTCCCCTCACTGGACCTATGTACAAGTCTGTTTTATTGCACATGTACGTACAGTACAATCACATTACTGTCTCACTGCTGCATCCGGGTCTCTAATCTAAACTCTACATATGACAAAGTGTCATCATGTCCTCTTATCTGTTTGTCTAGGATATTTGCCTTGTCTTGCGGCTACAAGAGTGTGGATGTGAAGGCACGTAACACACCGCTCCTGTCTTTCTGCATACAGCAGGCTGCAAACTACTGACCAGTCGTAACAACATGAGTCTATATAGAAGTGCTATTGTCAAGTATAACAATACAGAGATGCAACTGAAAATACTGAAAGCATTTTGCTTTTTCATTATACACTTCAGCCCTATGCATGCCTGCTAGAAGGCATAGAAAGCCATGAACATAGAACGCCTCTTATGTGGACCCCCTACACTATTTCTTAATGTGCCTCTCCTTCAACAAGACCATCAGTCTTCCTCTCTCACTATTAGGGTCAGAGCAGCCCTTGAGGCTGAAGCAATCTTAGGACACACACATCTAACAACTCACCTACACTGACTCTCTACTACCCAAAAGAAATCCACCGCCACTGAGAGCAATTTTCTTCATGCCCATCAGAATTGTCAAAAAGCCAAAGATGTGAACCTTCATGTTTGTTTAGTACCTCCTACAGTCGCCTTCTAAGACAGTTTTTTATAATACAGAATTTGGATACATTGATGACAGATAACACTGATCATTTTCCTCACATTACTTCTGTCTGCCAGCCTTGTAAGTCAACACAGGTTGTTTAATCCAACAATGCTTCTGTGGCACTTGATAAGTCTCCAACAAATTACATATGTACGTACAATATGTTGCACACAAGTGTCATTATAAATCTGCTGGCAAAGGCTAATTAAAGTTGAATTTTCAAAGTGCTGGCATGTCATGTCATTCCTGTGTCTATTGTGTAAGGCCAACTTTTCATTTTTATCATAAAGACCCAATTGTCTTTACATGCCTATCTAGAATGAATGTTTCTTCTAAAATATTACTTCTGCCATGATACATTACAATAAGAAATAAACAATTATATTAATAATTCAGCTGCATCACATCATATTGCAATTAAAATTGCATTTTAAGGATGAAAAATTAAACAGCACTTTGGCAGACAATTTGGAAAGAAAACTATGACGCACGTGGCTGCTCCCTACTCCCGTTGTTTTTGGATGAGGAGAAGAAGATGGAGACAGAGCGAGGTTTGGAGAGAAAAACAAGATTAAGAAGGGGGTGAACCTTTAATTGTCTCCAGATTTTAAATTTTTTTTTTTCTATAGATTTCATGAAAAATGCTAACATATCATATTGCTACTGTGGTGTGTAGTCCCTGCCGAGAAAACAGAGCCCCTAGAGTGTGCGCGCATACAGTACACACACCTGCAGGGTTCCTGCACTGAGCAGGATCGGCGGGGGGGGGGGGGGGGGGGCTCGGATGAGAGCAAAGGGGAGGAGATGAGGAGAAACCCTGAGGCCAGGTCATGGGATACAGTTTGTGGCTGCATTATATTATAAAGTGTTCCTGTCGTTGTGAAACCCAGTTGCTCATCTGCACATACGATGGGGACAAAATAACTGGAACACCTTATAACATATTGCAATCCAAGACAATTATGGCACAAAATGTATCGTTTTGTTGAATCAACACCTTTCTGACATGGCTTCAATACAAATGTAACACAAGCTTCACGATGGTAGAATTTATTGCAGGGCGTTTTGATTGCGTTATATTGAACAGGTGTTCATGATATTGTGGCATGTTTCCAGTATTCACACTAAGAGGGAAAGTGAGGTGGGAAAAAAGAACACACCTCAGGTCAACTGGTTTAGTTAAACAGTCCATGCCTCCGGCAAGACAACCAGAATACACAGGGAAAAAAATGACACATGCAAAATATCCTGGAAGCAAACTTCAACAGGCTGCCCTCCTGATGTGACATTGATTCAAGATCGTAGACAGACTACAACATTCTGCTGGTGGCAGGTTTGTTCAATTGCATTACCATGAATTAGATTAAACTCTGCCCTATCAGATAGAATCCAGTTAGCTGAAGGGTTCACGTTTGCCCATACTTTGCTCAGTCACATAGTGCTCACGCCGTGAGACACAGAGCAATAGCATAAAAATGCTGCTGTTTACACTGTATAAAAAGTAGTCTTTAATTCAATGAAAGCCCTTAGCAAGGCATATGGTGTTTTTACAACACCCAGAAGACCTTTGGTCTCTGAGCAAACAGCACATATGGCAGTGAAATCAATGTTACTATCTCCTGCATCTGTTTTTACATTTCCTTTAGTCATTAAACTGCAAGGTGGTGTAAGAGGGGACAGTGATCGCTAAGTAAACATGTACTTCCCTTAACAAGGATGGAGATCCTGTGTGCCTGTGTGTGACCTGTTTAAGACCTCTGCTTTCACTGGCTTTCACACCTCCTCAACTCAACTCAGCTCAACTAAAGCCTAATGTAGCATGCCAAATTGTGGGCTATATGCTACTACATGAAAACCTGGCATGCAGGGAACAACTTCTGAACAATTTGAGAGAGCTGCAGCACTGATGAAAGAATGAGTAGGGAGGAGGGGGGAGTGGAAAACCTGAATGGCGAGACCCACCACTAATCACTACTGAAATTCTCTGTAATTCCCATTTCGCTCGTTTCAATTGATCCACATTTGTGCTCCACTCTGCTCACTGACTGTTGAGTGTCAACTGAGGTTTCTGCAGCCCCTCCAGCAGTGTGTGACTTTATGTGTTTGTATGTGTGTGCCATGGCTATGTCTGTGTATGTGTCCCCATGTTTGTCTATGTCCACGCCTGTTTGTGTCCATGTGTTTGTCAACTCATGTGTGTTTAAGTTTGTTTTCTTTAGCCCTAAAGAGTCACTAACAGGAGCTATTGTTCAGAAGATAGCTCCGGGTTAGAGAAGTAGGGTTGTGATGAGAAGATAGCAAATTGTGATCTCCACACTGTGTTGGAAGAACCGCACATTCAAAATCAAGAAACAACAATTTTTCTTCCTTCAACAACTGGGAAAAATGGGACCCGGTGGCCTCCCTTAAGTTATTACAGGCTCCGTACAGACTTCAACAAAAACATAAGTGGACCGCAAATCTATAACTGATGGCACTTCTTTAGTTCATTGTAAATTAACTTGGGAAAGACGTCTTCATGATGAAGAGGTCTGCTGCTTGATTGTTTGTCCCATGACAAAAAGACAAGAACTGTTTCCACCCACTTGTGTCTCTTTCAAAAAAACAGAAATGCCCTTGAGCAAGGCACACAACTTGAGTAAACAACTGCTCCAGTGAAGCTGCTAAATGGCTAACAGTAAATTGTGACCGTGTACGTGGCAGCTCCCAAGTGTGAATGTGTCAAACCGAGAGAAAACAGGTGAATACCCTTACACAATGGATTATGGGAAAATCAAGGATTAAGGATTGTTCAGTGTCCACAAAAGTAAAAATGGGTTCCTGCTTGGTACCCTCTCCATATTCTTGTTTTACAAAATTGATTATGGTAGTTTCACCAGTCATTACTACTATTAAAAATTGTAAACTTTAATGTTGATATACCAATTCTCTCCAATTAAGACATCTACTGTAACCCTATGTAGTGTGTAATATTTTATATAACTGTTATAACTGTTATTTATAGAATTTTTACCAGTCTATAAGCAAGTTTCTGATCACACCTTAATGGCAAAATTGCTCTTTCTGTGCAGAAGAGAGAGATAGGAAGTAATTCCTAGTTAATAGAAATAAGTGTCAGTTGGCTAATATAGTTTTTCTTGGGTGCTATGCACAAAAAGCTGTAATCACCATTTGTTTCTGTGGGATTGTGGATGAGAAAGTATTATGCCGTTGAAGGGAAGAATGTCTTTTTCCAAGCCAAATGTCCCTCTTCTTTGCCTTTTATAGTTGAGGATCACCCTGCTCACTCACGCTCCACAGTCCTGGGTTACATAATTAACTTGAGCCTGGGATGGAAACTGGCTGTCTTTCAGTCATACACACTGAGTACAGTACCCAACTGTGGTCGGACAGAACGTATGTGCAGATAGGAGCACTTAACACACACACAAATATCATACATAACGTGCATGGACGTCAATAACAATAAGAGTCCCACATTCAAATGAAGCAGCAGGATCTCCCTCACTTTCAAACACTCGACCTTTTGTCAGGGCAGTTTCCAGGGTTCATCCCGACTGAACAGCAGATGAAGATGTAAATTAGTTCATAAAACACACAACCATACTGGGACACACACATCCACATACTCAAAGAGTTCTATATATAGTCATCCACATCCACCTTCTGCCAAATTGAGTTACACAAAGAATTTAACACATGGCCTAATGGACGAAGCGTCCTCCTAATAAATGACGGCCTAAAGCCTTTGCCAAATGGTGGATATTAGTGTGTGTGTGTGTGTGTGTCAGAGAGAGCCGAGGGCCAATGACTGCCCTCACAGTGAGGCAACACTGAGGCCCCTCAGAGGGAATGAGAGGAATGGAGGGAAGGAGGTGAGAGAGGGGTAAGGGCTGTCCCCGGGTTATCAGCAATCTTAATCAGAGGTATTTAGAGCACTGTGCGTGTGTGTGTGTGTGTGTGTGTGTGTGTGTATGTCTGTTTAAAAAGGCACTTAGTCAGGGAGTTCCCTGAATGCAATGAGGTGGAGGGGCCAGGCTAACGCATAACTTATCCCAACCCGGCGACTGGGACACAGCTCTCTGGTCGAAACCTCCCCTGACCAGCAGATCTGTATCACAACTACTTTTATTTGCGAGTATAAGGAATACACAAGGTATTTAAGTTAATTGACAGTCAAATTGCAAGAAAGTGAAACAATACTGAACTAAAACTTTAGGCTGTGTCAGCAATGCAGAAAAGACTTTTACATTAATTGGGGAATCCCTATTACAGCAATATTTTAGGTAGCTTTGTATGGGGGAAATGAGTCTATAATATAACCAGAAATCTTTGCACAGTGATGAATATGTGTAACTGAAGCCACCAAATGGAATATGGAAAAGACCATTTTTCATGAGGTGATGGCGAGGAGATGGTATCCGCGTCTGGTTAATAATAGAAACATCACACCGGAACACTGGTATTAGAGAGACTTAAAAGTCTATGCAGTTGATTTTAAACAGTGTGTGGACATACCATGGGTAGGAAATGTTAAAAAAAAGAATAGCACAGAGGAGTGATGTGGATGGGACTGAAGAGTGAGCCTATGAGCAGCCTGTGTAAACGGCAGTTCAATTTCTCTTCTGACTGATGACTACAAAATTAATCTCAATCGCTTCTGAAGTAAACTCACTTCTATTTTGGTCCAAGCTCATCCTCAGGAAGTAACATTGAAAATGCTTTTGCCTGAACGCAAGCATTAGGTTCATATTTGGTTTTGTTACTTGCAGAAACGTTCTACTATTTAATATAAAGTTGTTGCACTGCATAATTTCTCTGCTGTGTTGGCCCCTAACAAAGTCAGTTAATACTGAAGAAGCACTTTTGGCTATTTGACATCCATGTTATAATATTCCTGGAGGCATGTGAGGACACAGCCAGAATCTAACTCAAGGCTTAGTCTAATCTTGGCATAAATGGATTGATGTTTCACTTGGAGGTGATGAAGGTAGGTGCAGGGCAACCTGCAAAAGCCTGTTAATTTGGGCATGGAAGTTAGGTAACTGGCCTTTGCAGAGGGATGCCTGTAGAGTGAAAACACCAAATTATCCCAAAATTACTATGTTACATCACAGACTCTGCTGTACTGGGCTGTGCGGCACTGTGCTGTGTGTGCGACGGTCTCATTTAGACCAGATTAGGAGGTCGAAGGTTTGGTTTGCCCAGCTACACATACCCTGCCGAGGGCTCTTCGTGGGCCAGGTTTGCCCAAACATGGTCAAAAGATACTGAGGACACACACACACACACACACACACACACACACACACACACACACACACACACACACACACACACACACACACACACACACACACACACACACACACACACACACACACACACACACACACACACACACACACCATATTCTGGTTGACCTATGTGAAGTGTTTGAGAAGCCTCCGAATTGCATTTGAAAAGGATTAAATTTTTCTCAGATAAACTCAATCCACTTGCAGTTCACTGTGCTAGCTACTGCAAAACGGCACCATAGGGTACGCGATACAGAACCTAAACGGGTTTAAAATGTTCCAAATGAACAGATACTCAAACAAACTCCATTGTCAGGTCTGAAATGCTTGCCAGAAATGCGGCTTTCCACCCATTCCCCTTACTGCTGTCCATGTCAGAGGGGAATGAGGGATACCCCAGCAAGAGAGGAGAAAATGAGTAATAAATAGAAGCTTGAGAGTTTGAGACAAGGAGAACTGGGCAGGAGGAGGACAGGGGGGAGGGAAGTAGGGGTTGCTCAAAACTATGGGATTTCTCCCATTGCCCAAATAAGTACCTATTAAAAGAGAATTTGTGCCCTGCTGAGCTGCCGATAAGGCAGCCAGGAGAAAGGAGCTGTGGAAACAGAACATGTCCATATAGAGAGGGGAGCTGTGGAGAGAGGGAACAGGAAGGGGGCAGGGGTTAAATGCTTCCCCAGACTGTGTGCTTTCCACTGGCGTAAACCCAGTGAAAAGAGTCCCCGAGTCCTTGCTGATTGACACAGCCTGACACAGTAGGCCCTGTGAGCATGATTGAGCACAGGCGGCTGAACTATTGCCCAAGAAATCACAGCTTTTAAATCGGTTTCACATTAGAGTGCCATGTTTACCAATGTTTGAAAACACTAATGAGACTAAATTAGTCGGGAGATTTTTCATCAGTCAGCGTTAGTCTTTCCAAGTAGTGAGTTTTTGACTGCTACACTGACAGAGAAAGAGAGAAGACAGAAAGAGGAAAACCTGTCTTGACAAACACCCCGCAGATGTTGCTCCTCTCTGACAGCACTGGTCTCCATAGCAACCCTACTGGACAGTAATAGCCTCTAGCTCGCCTGGCTGCAGCAGCATCATGAAGACGCGCACACACATTCACATACATACACACACACAAAAAGGCACATTTCAGCCTCTGAATGGGATCCCAGTGCGTATTTATAGAGACAGAGGGACTTACTAGCCCACCCAGCCAAACCACCCCCTCAGGCCTTACCAGAGAACACACATATCTAAACAGAGACCATCTACCCCTGTCATTAAAAGCCCTGGCCGCACACACACACAGCCATAAAAACAGATCCACCAAGTCCCTTGGTTCTAGTAAACAAGCCCTGTAATTGTCGATAACAGATAGCTGGGAATTATACATTAGAGATGGCTTGTGCTGTCCCTTTCCCACTACGTGCAAAAAGCACTGGCTGAATTGTCTGCTTAATATTAAGATGTACACTCATTTTGACATGAAGAAATTAAGCTTTTCTCTACATTTTATGATGCACCATCATGAACAGAAGAAAGCTTCCTGTAACCAAAACATTCAGATTCTGCACAGCATAGTTTTCATTCAGAACTGAATCCTGTTGTCAACAGGTGTCCTTGGCACAAATGCACCCACAGAATACCTCAACATATTCTTTCTTTACTTTTTGTTACCTTTAATGTGATGCAATAGCTTTGTCTTGTTCTAACTAGCAAAAAAATATCCATAATTTAAACTGAACTGAATTGACATGCAACAGGTGTGGGGTTGCTGGCCTTGTAGTGAAACAGCAACTGTTGTCTCTTGTTTGACAATATTACAAGGGGTGTCATAAAGATCTGAAAAATGGCTATTTGTTTTATTTCTGACACTTTATAATAATGACATCAAGTATTGTCTGTTGGACTTTTCCTGTCTGTCTAAAGTGGAAAATAACAACACCCTAATACTCACCAGAGATATGTATATTGTATATGCCTATCATGTGCTACTTTACACACTGCCAACTTTACACAATGCCTTTTCATGTACATTAGCAAAAAATTATGTGCCTTTTTATAAAAGGTGACAGCAATTTGCAGTTCAAGCCAGCCAGTGAGCCGATGATTACATAAAGGATTGAAAAACACAGAAAGCTGCTGTAGTGTATATGTGGGAGGTGAATCTGTGTGTACTTACCAGGTGACAGACGGAGGGACAGAAAACTGAGGGGAGGGGAAACACTGGAGGACAGCACTGGACCACTCTAAAAAGAGATTAATAGGAACAGAAGGAGAGGGAGGGAGGGAGGAAAGAAAGAAAGAAAGACAGGAACAAAAAAAGGACAAAAAAGAAATTAGTGAAGTGTAATTTGCAGATATGCTGCTGACTACGTGCTGCTGACTTCATTATTCAGCTTCCTCTTGTACACTTACAGGAATATTACAGATGCTCGTGATGCCTTCAGGGGAGACACCGACACGCAAACACTCACACAAGCATATACACGCACAAACTGGGGTGTAATCACTGGCCCCCCCTCATCCTATTTGGCTTGTGCAGAATTTTAATCATTCCTCTGGCTTCTGCTTAATAAACGTTTAATAGGAAGCTGCTTCCCTTAAGAAAGGCTGCCTTCGTCAGAGAGAGTGGTGGAAATGAGCTGGCAAATTAGACAAACGGCACCACCTCCGCATCTGCTCTGCCACAGTTTCTGAGTGGTAGGTATGTCACTGAGGATAAGAAGGTCTACTAAAAGCTTAAAATGTAAATGTAAAGTACAGGTTGAGTCAAAGGGACAGACAGAGAGAAGGAGCCAAACACAAACAAAACTATAGATGGAAAGGAGGATAATCCTCCACTTGGCAAGTCATCTTACATCCTTGTCCGCGCTGAAGACAAGACAAATTCCTCAACACTTCCTGTACTTAGCAGTGACTGTGATTCTGCTTGTGTCTCTCCTCACCTCATCATCACAGCTCCATCTTGCTTTGCCCAGTTCAGGACAGGAACTGTAGCGGTAATGGTTTCTTTATACAATCGTTGTACAAGATAAACTTTGCCAGATAAGCGTAGACAGGGAAGGATAGATTACTGTTCTGCAGATTGTATTTACATCTGGGATTATCGTAGTTTATTAATGTTTTGTAAGCTCAGTCAAAAAATGTATCCTGTGACTGGCCCCTTGGTTCTATTTTTCAGAAGGCTCATCATACAGCACATCATTTAGGTAGAAAGAGGAAGAAAGGACGAGAGGAAGAACAATGGTCTATATTAACCTGTATCATTCACAATGTCAGGTCTTCTGTTGCTTTTTCAGGGCATTTTGGACATGTATACGCAGGATGAACCACAGTCTTTAATGCATTTTGCAACAGACACAGCTATCCAACTGTTTAACAATGCATGCTAAAGATGTTGTCCTGACACATTTTCCACTCTGTCATTTCCATTGTTTGGCAATTTACACAAGCTCTCTGCCTATTACTTCCTGTATGGCCATTTCCTGAAGTCTTTCCCAGGGGGACCCATCTTTAGTGAGTGTCATGTACACAAGAAAAAAAGAAGGTTTTTGCAAAATGTGGACCAAAGCAGAACTAAAGATATACCATGTTAAACATAAAAATATATTATTGAGGTTAAGTGCTGAAAGGAAATTCTGACAATCTGCTGTAATACAACTGAGTTGTGTCTTTTTCCATTTTTGTCATTTATATAGCCCAATATCACCATCACACGACACCCTGTGGATACGATTATGAATTAAACGTCTCTATATGTAACCCATGTTAAAGACTTTAGATTAAAGTCAGTACAATTTTATGACTATTGCCCACAATAATCTAATTTCTAGTTTCCTTAAACATGTAAAAAACACACAGTAGCAACCACTTCCCTATATGAGACAACAACTGGTCCAATGGCCACTTAATATGCTCTCTTCGAGTGCTTGTAACCATCTAACAGTGGTGTAAATTGAACAACTGGCGCCTCTAAGCCATCGTAAATCATTAACACAAAGGGCAGCAAGTTGTATACAAGAAATATTCTGGCACTTAGCTGCATATAACCACATTTAAAAAATGACTACAAGGGTGTGTTTTGGAAAAAAATATATTATTTTGGATAACAGACCTTTATAGAAAATTATTTACTTTGTGGAGGGAATAAAAAAAAAAATCAATTTGTAATCAGGAACTGATTTTAGGAGTCGATATTTCTTAGGTAATCTGCCATTGATCCACTCAATATTGATCCTGCTCCATCCCTTCTGTCTTTGGAGTCAACTGCCCCCCATCTCTCTCTCTCTCTCTCTCTCTCTTTCTCTCTCCTCTCCTCTCCTCGTCATGTGGATGGGGCCTCTCCCACAGTGGCAGCTTATGTGGATCAAACATTCTACATGTCAAGTGGCCTCACTGGCCCGAGAGCTGTTCACAGGCCTCTTCAGCCAGGGGAGAGGATCAGCGGGCACGCGCTGCACCAAAAAAGGCAAGCCATGTCACGTATACATAGACCAGTATTTATGTTCTGCGTTTTGGTGAGAACACGACAGTAGGATCCAGAGAGAGACAGAACAGACAGATAGATTGATAGACAGCCAATTCAAATCATCCTTTCTGTGGTATTCGACAAACTAAACAGAAAACCAACTTAACATTTTTAAATAAATTCTTCAACATATAGCAGCCTATATAGCCCTGTAATAAGGTTAATGTGCTCCTGGTGGCGTAAATGTGTACAGTGCAGGCCTGTCCAAAGCTTTTTGATTAAGACAGGTGAAAGAACACACTGTCAACACTAATAGTTTTATTGAAAGTAACAATGTTTTCATCTTATACTTTCGCCAGGCATCCTCTATCCATCAAAATAAGACTCAACTAGTCTAGTAACAGATTGAAAATGTAGCAGCGGATTTTCAAAACTGAGACCACAGTTGGTTCTTGAGATCCTGCTGAGTGTAAATACTGCATGGGTATGAGCTATACTACACTATTATCTCCAATTCTATTTCTTGATTTTCAATAGTAAATCTTGTTCACCTTCACCATAGAAGAACTATACTAGCAAACTAGAGCGCAAAAGGGCTACCATGGAAACTCCCAGCAAGCACCATTACCAGTATAGTCCAGTGATGGATACACAACATCAAACAAAGGATGGATGTACTTTGCTACCTGATAGGCTCTCACCCTCTACGCTTTCTGTGTGTGTGTGTATTTTTAGAAGGTAACATCCAGCGGTGCAGTAATAATTCCTTTGATTAGGGCAACAGGTAAGAGGCTGGTAATCTCACCCCTGCCTGCCAGAGGATTTAAAAAGGTGTAAGCTCTACCATCTTCACTCAACCAGTGACAGCTCTACAGGGGAACCACACAGGGGTGCAGATTAAAAGGACAGCCAACCACACACACTCCCACAGGTATCACAAGATGGGATATGGCAGGGGAAGTGACATTATCCATGTTACCTGGAATAGCCTAATCTAAAAATAACACACATGCACACACAAACTTTTACACGCGCGCACACACACACACACAGAGGAAAAATGTGGTAATAAAACAAGAGTAACATGACTAGAAGAAAGCCTAGAATAGAGCCATCTAATAATAAACATGCATATATATCTTCATGTGCAATATAAAAGTAAATAGCTAATGACAGGAAGGGTGACAGCCACCAAAATGTCTCTTATAAGCTGGTTTGGATGTGAAGAGAATGACTGGGTGGATCAAGAACTAAAAGCATATGTCCCCGCCTCAGGAAATCGACCCAACCGGTAGCCTGACATGCAGCTCTGTGTGAGACTCACTGTTGGCTGCTTTGCTGCCATGAACCGCACCTGTCAGGGTATTGAGAGGATAACTCTGATGCCGTCCCTGATGTCATCTTCCGCTTCTATATTGCTCTTTTGAGAGTCACTGTGACGGGGACATCAAACAACACCAGTCCTCTGACCAATGGAGCACTCTGAGAAAACCCCGCCCCGTGTTCATCATGCAGCTGTGTCCCAAAGGGCGGCACGGTTGAAGTAGGGTCACCAGATTGGAAAGCGCTGAAGCAGTGAGACCTAGGCTGTTTGTAATTGCATACTAACATACTATTCATACTTAGTATGATGTAAAATTAGGTATGTAGAGCGTTCCAACTGCACAGTATGTGGATTTTGTGTACACAAGAAATACCCGGATGTATACTAGATCAGTAATAATTGTATGCGACGTGAGCTTGCTGCACATACACAACTCAGACAACAAAATAATTATGAATGATGGAGAGTGAACGTGAAGCAGAAGCTTCTCAGGACCCAGGATATTATGGTACAGTTAAGAGGAACAAGGTGGGAGCTCACATATGTAATGTATCTGTTTATATGTAGCAACAAATATTTAATATCAAGTTAGCGTAACTTAGCAAAAGGACTGGAAACAGGGGGAAAAGGCTACCCTGGCTCTGTCCAAAAGTAATTTAAATTACTAGCACCTCTAAAGCTCAATAATAAACACTTTACATCTTGTTTGTTTGATCCATACACAAAACAAAAGTGTCTTGTCATCACTGTGCCAGGCAACCAGCTGAGACTCCAGGAGGTTACTGCGCCTGTTTCCAGTCTTTGTGCTAAGCTAAGCTAACTGGCAGCATCATATTTAGCGCAGAGACATGAGAATGGTATCAATCTTCTCATCTCAGCAAGACAGTGAATAAGCACATTTCCCAAACTGTCAAACTCTTCTTTTAAAATGCACAACTTACATTTTTTACTGTCACGGTTCTGTGAGATTGTGTATCTGTCCACAACTTTGCTGTGTTGTGGTTTGCATTACCAGCTTTGTTTTAATACCAATTTTGTTAACAAACGATGGATGAAATAAATATACTGCGGACCACTACTTTTGGACACATATTGCATAATCTGCAGCTGGTCCTAATATCTGCCGTGAAAGGCTAACATTTTAAAACAAACACTATTCTGTATTCTGGTATTTTTTACTTATTATGATGATTTGATGATATTAATTGTATTCTCTATATTATGTTTACCATGTTAAATGTGCCTGGTGAAGAAATAGAAGAATAAACTTTGAAATACCTATGAATTATTTTATTGTTTGCCATGTCTAAATACGTTATACGCAAGTGGCTCCAATAAAATACATGATTTATTTCTTTCATGTAAAATACACCAAAAAAATCACCAAAGAAAAGACCAGCACTGGCTTGAATGGAATGAATGACTTGAAACAACACTCTTTCTTCCTGTCTTCTCCGTAGAACGTGGGTGAAATTGAAAAGGGAGGTAAAGACAAAAGGAGAGGCGTCCTGAGAGAAGCAGAGGATGATGGAGGAGGAGAGAAAGGCAGTCAGACAAAGAGGGAGATGCACGCGCACCAAAACATTTCACATACACTTTGACTTTTCAATTTTTTCTTTTCTCTGTGATGCTGTCAGGAGGCAGCTCCCTGAGGGCCAGAGAGAGAGAGTAAAATCCAGGCAGGAGAGAAAAGGTGAGAGGGAGAGCTTTTCTACTTAGTGAGTCAGAGAGAGAGCACAGAAAGAACATCACTCCTTTTGCCTGGGAGATGATGGACGACTGTCTTTAACAAGGACAAAATTAGGTCTGGGTCTCTCTGCACACACACCCACATACACTGGGAGAGCACTTCTCCCCTTCAACCAATGTGTTGGTTAATTAGTGGATTACATTAGCAGTGATGGAGTCCAGGATCCAGGGCCACTGTCACAGGGACATGTTCTTTACCACCAATGATGGGAAACCATTCAACCTCGGCTAATACTGATAGGTGTTTTACAGCTTAATTTGTGCTGGTATCTGGCTCTGCAGACAGCTGCAAACTTGCAGCACTTCAGTGTTACTTCAGCCCTTTTCAGACATAATTTGTCAAATATTTCTGTAAGCTATGCCGTTTTGGCTCAAACTTAAGTCCTAAGTTGTTAGACAAGTATTTCATTATGACTTTACTCAAACATGACGTGATCATTACAGATGTAGCTGTAATTCACACAGAATATTTGGCATCCGGTACATGAGAGGGAGCGTGGCCCTGCAGCGGTGAGATGGAAAATAATGATATGGAGAAAGAAAAGTCTTCTCTGTTTGCGACTCTCATGTAATTTCTATTTGCTCACATTCTACTACTTCTTTGACACCATTTATGGCCTGCATTTTTTCAGCAATAGCCATTCAATGTATTTACATCTGTATACAGTATATTAGTTTTCATTGTAGAAACAAGGCATGCATGTAATCTATTTTATCAATTACAGCCTCACTGTTGACTCTTCTAACACCATATCAGAGCTGTATTGAGTTACTTCTAATGTAAACTGAACATTTCCTAGTGCTGCTGCTTAACATTAAAGGCATTCAACTGGTAGAACACAGGCCAGCTTTTATTATCTACAGAAGAAATCGCAGGAAACGCAACGTATTTGTCACTGCGGTTAGCGCTGACTGCTATGGTTCAACAAAAATGCATATTCATTGCCCCCAGAATTCTGGGACCTGTAGTATTAAACTGTACTTGCTGTTACCATGGCAACCACAGGTGTTATTCTGAGGATTAGAAGTGTTTAGCTGGATATTCATATTCTAAGCCGTAGCATCGAGGAAAGTTTCAATTTTAGGGTCAGGGAGAATAAAAAAACATATTTTTATAGACTGATCTGATCTGAGGCTTGACATGCAGGCTTATTCAAACCTGTAACATATACAATTTCCAGTGCATTTACATAATCAAGTGCTTGTGTCAAAGGGGCTTTTAATTCAAGGCCTGAGGTGAAAGTAACAACAACAATTTCTTTCAGTATGTTGTACTACACTGAAACTAGTCATACAGTTTTCCTTCTCATTGTAGACTCAAACTCTGGCAACTTGTATAACTGATCTCCATCAGTAGGAGTTGCACAAACAAAACGATCGAGTCAGTTTTAACTGAGCCAAGAAAGAGAAACTTTGCAGTGAAATGATCAACTCACACACATCTGGTATTGTGTTTGGTGACTGGCCACTTCACATTTCATTCATATTTATTTCAGCCAATGTTTTCTGTTCTTTAACTACATGGACCATGGAGACAATGCATGCTGAAGATGCTGGAAAGAGTTTTCTCTGAGTAATTGCCTTCAGGATTACGCAAGTGCAGCTTGGAAAAACAAAATATGTGATATACACAACATATATTATTTCCTGTTCTTCCTCGTGTGGTATAATTGTGTCATTTAGGGAAAAATGTCTACCAGCATTTGCTAAAAGATCTAGATCACTCCTCTTATGATGTGCTTTGATTGTGACACTTTTCTAAACTTTACATTACTTCCACTCTTTGTTATGATAGCCATCTAATGGATTCATGTGCTAAGTCTTGAGGTTTGTTTAAATGACATGCGAGAAGTGTCTGATGAAAAATGGCTGGGGGCCTTTGACAAATATCTGGCACTGTCGGAAATCCATGTGAGGGTACTGTTTGTCTGTGATACTGTGTGTTTATACTCAGCCTAACATTTGTTTATTTCCCTCAGTCCTAGAGTTCAGGGATTGGTTTTTATTTTATGAGTTGAATGCCTGACAAAAACGCCATTATAATCCGTCTTCAATGCATTAAAACAAATAAAGACATAAATTAGGCCCATATTAAATACTTTCCACTCAGGGATATCTGCTGAAAACCAGGCATTCCCTTGCAGCCATTAGATTATGCAAGTCAATACTAAAATAGAGACAATTGTGTCATGCTCGGCATTCTGCATTTCACCTTAGCTGAGTAGGATAAGTGATAAGCTCAGCAGCTAAATGTTACATAATTGCTTGGACTTGTTATCTTGTACAGTAGTGGGCTGATTAAAGATGTTCTTCTGGCAAATACTGTACACACACGAAAAACATCTCTATCTTCTCTTTCCCCGACAGACAAGAGCAGCGCTGTAGAAAGAGGAAGAAGCAACATTCCTGCTGTTTATCTAGTCATCTGATCTGGGCAGAGAGTCATGTGTTGGAGCCGTGTTAGAAGCTCAGAAGCATGCTTTAGGCTAACCCTAGCCTAATGTATTCTGCTATGTCTTCGGCATCTCAACTTGGACACATTTGGAGCTTAGTGGTTTTATGTTGCAGGGAAAATGCTTATAGATGTATCTGAAAACAGTTTCCTCATCCAGCAACCAGCACTGATTTTCTTTCTTTTCTCTGCCTAACAAAGCCTTTGTTGTAAGAAACCCCAAACCACAATCTGCTCTACATTAGAGATGGTATCTCTGGTGATCAAAGGACAGGTTTGGTTACCTTATGTCACACAAACAAATAAATCAATATATACATAGACAATATACAATCAATCAATAGTTAAGTGTTTCTAAAAGGTTTCTTAACTCCCCATCTCAAATATTGACAAATATTGTCAATATTTATCAAATATTGATAAATGTACTAATTATTTTGCTGACTTCAATAATCCTCGTCAGTGCATTGTAAAGCTCTATTCTCTCTATTATTGGGCTGGCTGGGTAATAATAGCTATCCAGGAGAGGATGGTACAAAATCAAGTTTTGCATTCTGGAGCGAAGGTCGACAGTTTAATTGGAAGTGCAAATTGCGTTCACATGTATCCCCATAGTGGATTGAGCCATGGGTAAAGTGAATGTGCACACTGCGAGAGTGTGTGTGCATTTAAAAGGAGAAGGGGGGGATGGAAGGAGGGAATAGTCAACCGGGTAGGGGTGGGTAATAGCTCTCCTATTCAGTTCCAATGTATTTTTAGAGCCACGCGTACAGCCGAACTACAATTATTATCACTGAGGTGTTGTTTTTACTCTTCGAAAGCCTCTTTCACACAAACCAGGATGCTCAGGATGCTCCGGCTGCCTGCTACTGAATCAGCTAAGCTACTGCTGCTGCCAATTTTTTGTTAAGAAAGAGTAAATATTGACTTGGTGACAGCAGCTCCCATCAGTTGGTGGGAGAGCGAGCAGCTCCCTCTCTTTCAGTCCGCTTTTCTTTTCGCTCTCTCTCTCCCTCTCTCTCTGCTGCTGGCTGAGAGTCTGCGGAGAATACCCCTGTCATTATGTTCACCCTCCAGCCACACTTGCCCTTGTAGTGAAGACACACTCTCTCATCATTGATCCTGCTCTTTCTTTAAGCAGCAAAAGACTGCGCTCGCATATTAATCTACAAAATCTGGACCAGTAAGGGTTGAGGCCATCAGCTGTGTTGTATTTGAAGCCTGAGACTGATGGAGTGGCGTTGAGTTTGTCAGAAGCAGAGAGCAGAGGGGGATGCTGGGATTTACTGCGCCTTTTAGTGGTGTCACAGGCCGGCAGAAGTGAGCAACCATGACGATAGTTTCATGTAGTATCTCAGAAGGTTCGCTATAGAAGTGCTCACCCTGAGTGATCTTGTTAGTCATGCCTGATCTTTAAAAGATTTTGTCAAAATAAATAATTTAACTGCACACACACATTCAATCAGATTGTTACCATGATTCACTTTTTATATTACCAAACTAGCTGCTTCAGCATATTCAGATGAACATGAAACCGGTTTTGCCATTCAAGAGGGGCCATTTTCTTCCTACTTCTGGATTACATTTATAGATGCACTTCCTTTGAAAGTGACACCTCGTCTGCCTCAAGTGACTGTCACATCCATATTTTCCAACTAATGTCAAGGTCTTAAAATGCAGCCGAGGGTAGGACAGTGTTTCAGGGTGCTGGATCCATGCAAACACTTTACAAGGCACAGAATTAGGTATGATGACTCTACTGCTGCTGACACCGCTACTAGTCCAGGCATTGTTGATGCATGACTGCTGCTGCTACTAATAGCAACTGAGTTTTCACTGTTTGAGGTGCTTCATCAGAGGCACCATTGAATCCAACATTCTGGGAGCCTGTGATGTCCTTTACTATTACGTCTGTTTCTGTTTTTTATATGAAAGAACACTGAGCTCAATGGTTATTTTGTCATATCACACATAGGTGTCAATTTGCTTTATTACATAAAAACACCTTGATAGATATTGCTATTGCTCAAAGGAGTTTCTATCCAATGTAATCTTGCTGGGTAGTTGACATGTTAAGCCACCTTAACATGAGCAAACACACTTCCCCTGCTGTACCCAATACATGTTGAAATAAACTGAGCCAGGACCACAAAACTGAGAAACGTGAACTGCGTTTAATGTGAGACATTTCATCCCTCATTGACTACAAAGAGGGGGACTGTTTCCCTCTGTCATATTTTTACAAACATGCAGCCACATTAGGACAAAATGGAAAAACTACAAGAGAGTGTGACAGTGCTTGCCTCTTGCTCTAGGCATGAGAACCACTAGAGAATTTGGGGCCAAGTAATATCATGTTTTTCAAATCCCAAAAAGATGCGAGCCCCTGATCAAAGACCAATGACCTGGTAATGTGAGAAGTCATATACAAGTTTGATATTTGCTAACTGATTTGTGTTGGAGTCCCATGGTATGTGGGAATCATAGATTACAGTGACAACCAAAAATAGGCATAAATAGGTAAGCTTAAGAGAAAGACATTGTACTAATAATATATTATTAATATATTAACATTGGATTTTTCTAAAAGAGCTGTTATCTATTTCTTCCCTCAGCACATATCTCTGCACAGTGCAGTGAATTTAAACATTAATATATGTAAAATATATCAGGAAGTAGCCAAGAAATAACAGGGCTGACACTTCAAAAGTCAGCAGCATAATCTCAGATACATAGGATATTGATGAATTAAGAGAAATCTGTCTATACAGTATGTGATGTTTTACGTTTTAAAAGTAGTTAAGGATTTTAAAGTGTCCTTATGTGCCTCATTTTTGCCCCGACAGTGTTAAAGCGGTATTTTCCTATTCATTGTGGTATGTCATATGCATAAATACTTACAGGGTACTTGCAATGAAGCAAATCTAATTTAGGGATAATGAAAATCTCTCTCTCTCTCTCTCTATACATATACATATATATATATATATATATATATAAAAATAAAGCATCTGAAAATGAATCAAGCCCAGCCAAAAGACAGCCTTCATGCTACACATCACATCATTAATACCAATTACATCATTAATACAGAACATTTTATAGAGAGCAATCACCTCTCAGCCCCATTACAGTTTCTAGCTTGGCATGAGGGAGCGCACCGCGGCAGCAGCAGCAGCAGCCAAGCAACCTGCTTATCAATGAGTGATGTCTGGCGGTGGATCGGCGCACGCTGCACATCAGTCTTGCATGAAAGATACGGTGAAAAATTAGGCCTCTTGCTGTCATCACTCAGCAGAAATCCAATAAAATGTCAGTCGTTTCCAGCTCTCAATGCAACTTGTTTGTAATGTTGAACACTTTGAAGGAAAAAGCATGTGTATTCTCTGATGAGACCTCAACGACAGAGTCGCATTAACAAGAGTAAGATGGATATCTGCGCTAAATTTTAGGTGGCAGGAAAATCCTTTTCATTCATCACCTTCTTGTTGGCTGTTGTTTTTTGGTTTCTCCCTTTGTTTTTTTGTGCATCCAGAAGCACATTAGATTACACACTGAGACATCCAGATTACATAACTTGTCAGGCAGGCCTACAGGCAGCATGAGGCCATATGTTTCACACACATTATGCACACACTTTAATCAATTGACTTAGTGCAGACTAAGTTATTAATATGCAATCATGAACCAGGTGCTCTGGAAAGTAGAAACTAATATTGAAGAGGTAGCCTGTGTTAGACTAAATTCTAGGAACAGAGCCTTTTCATCATTTGCTACCATATGGTATTAGCCAGCAGTGCTGTTAGACAAAACCTAACTGGGACAGAATAAAAATAACACAAGAAAAATGTGTATTGCTGTAGTGACCACTGGCAGTGAACAACCCCAAAACTCACCAGTTCAGCATCAATAATGTTCAGCGGGAGAAGCTCATGTCTTGACCTGCAGAGACAAAAAAGGACATACGGTAAGAAGGGGAGAGAATTTCATAAATCACAGAGGCCAGAATCTGGACTTATTTGGCTGAGGTCTAAAACCCTGCCATACAGTAGGAAGGGCAGGAGCTGAGGCGAACCACACAGAGACACGCGCACATACCACATCCCGCTACTGCCCTGCCAAGGAAAACATACAGTAAATCACAATATCAGCAAACAACTTTGCAACAGTCTTAGCTTGTCAACAATGAGGGCAGTAATGTCTGTGGCTGTGAGTCAACATGTTTTCAACATACTACCACAACACTAGGCCTGTCAGTCGGTGTGTCAGGCTACTTGTCTGTTGGCCTATCAATCCATCAGTCTGCACTTCCACGTTCGTAGGTCTCTCTGTGAGGCCTTAAAAACATCCATGAGGATGACTGACAGCTTTTGTCAAGGCTGCTGTGAGAAGAAACTGCGCTGTGATGAAAACCTGATAGCCCCATCGAAATAAAAAAAAAGGGACAGAACTGGAGACAGAGGAGCTAATCAAGACCAGATCCTCGTAATTATGAAAAGAAGCAGCGCAAAATAAATAAGAGAGGAAACGAGGGAGGGAGCACGCCAGGCTTCAGAAAAAGAAAAACAAGCAATCGAGATGTACAGTGAACTGGCAGGCAGAGGGATGGATTCCAACTTAAGTCCCGCTAGAATAAACCTCTAACCTTCGAGCAATTCAATATATTGTTGGCAAGTGCGCCACTGTGAAAACATACAAACAGAGAAAAAGAGATTTTCTCACTTCATTGCTGTTTGGACCGAACCCTACAGCTACATTCAAGCTCACCATAGAAATACAATCATCCCAAAAGATAACACTGGGAAATGTTTGCCTTAGACGCAGTTCACAGCCTAATCAACCTAATATTGTATCTATGGCTGCAACATACTGCAGGTCCCATCTGTAAACCCTGAAACTGTAACAAATTGCTAGGTCTGGCATGTGTGTGCTAGGACTTTGAGATGTTGTTTTACTTTCCTCCATCTCCATTATATGCTGTCTTTTTCATCCAAGAGGCGAAATCTAGTTTTGTTGTTAGCCTCTCCATGACTCAAAGCAAAGATATTGTTATTCTGTCTGGCTAAATGCACAGAGATATCAAAAAAACTACTGCAATGCAGCTTCAATCTATCAAATTCTGAACAGTAAATTAGATCGCACCCCCCCCACCGCCTTGCATTGCACACTTACATGCAATACATTTCAAGCCGGACTCGGTAGGGTGATTTCACTCAGTTTAGAACAAAAACAGAAGCCAGGCCCACTGTGCATGTGGCTACACCTGTCAGATGGGGACTGGCAAGTTTGAGAAAAACACTTACCTTTCTTAAAGCTAAGTTGGCATCAAAATTAGCCAGCCAAACTCTCAAAAGTGGGGCAATCGGTGCTCAGAAAATCTACAAATACCAAAATGCCATTAAATGTGTTATATAATAATGGTTGTTTCCCAGTATGATAACGAAAAGCAATCATAGGATGAAGGAAGTGCAGTCAGTTTTGTTCCTAAAATCATCAAAACTAATAATAGCGGGTGATAATCATGATCACAGTACAGTATTTGCAAAAAATAATAGGGATTACCATTAAAGCCCTAATCATGCAGCCATCCTATTACCTAGTAAACATACAGCAGGATAGCACTGTATTGTGCCAGCCTCCTAAAAACAATTCTATCAAAGGCACTGACCACTGAGTGCGCCAAAGATATACACAGACACTTGCAATGTCATCTGGTCCAAAAAAAATAATAAAACACCTGCACACCCTCAGTTAGCCTTTAAGCTTCTTAGTCCACCTCTATTCATCAAAATGCCTCACAGTCCAGGTTTAAGCCACAGGTAAGGGATTGTTATTGTGTGAGGGAGGGCAATGTTTGCCCCTGTAATCACCAGTGAAACGTTTACGCGGCAATGTCAATAAGCCAGAGCGGAATTTGTTTTTCTTTACGTAATACTTGCGATCTTTCACTGGCTGCAGAGGACACACTTTGGAAGGAGAGAGACCTTCTGCAGTTTTACAATAATAGACAATGACACACTCGGTGCGGTCCCTGACAAAAAGCCTGTTGAGATTAGATACAACATTTCGAATAAACTGTAATACACCTGTGCTGAATTCGACAAGAAGAACACGGGGTTCAGAGCAGGTCAATGCAAGACGATGCAACAAGTTTGACAAGAAGACATCATCTACACCCATCAATTAATTTTGAAGCGCTGCCAAGCCAAGTGAAAACCTCGACCAAAATTATACATTATGGGCTATTTGCACTGCAAATAAGCCTAGAGAGTTACCCACAGGTTATTCCTGAACAAATAACACCCTCTTACCTTCTGGGTGTGTGTGATCAAACAGGTTTTGAAAATAGGATCCTGCTGTCTGACTCTATGGCAAAAGAGATATACATCTTCCCCTCAATAAAAACGGATGAGAAGTTCCAGACAGTAAAATGACATTGAGTTAACCTAGAATTAATGTAAAGGTGTCAACACTGAAATCTAATATTCAACATCTTTTTCACTCATTCATTTGACGCAAGTGGACTGAATGCACTGAAAACAGACCAAACATAAAGATTTTGGTAGACATAACACTAAAGACTGACACTGTTTTAACATCTTACTGCTCATTGGTTAAATACTGATGACACTGAAGATGGGATTAAATTGACACAAAATCAACACTGTTTTTGGAAGAAACTAGTACTTTCTGGTCGGCCTGACAGTGAATCAATGACACCTTACTGTCTGGGATGTATGCATGGCAGCTGCAGCTCCCTGATTCACTTAGCTGCCTGCCCGACTAGCAGCAGCAGCAGCCTTTGGATGCACCAATTCAACAGATTCAATTAACAGCATGTTAAGATTATTTGATCAGATTAATAAAATGTGAATATTACAGTGCAGCAAACCACAATGCACACACATATACAAGACATGAAAAGACAGACTATGTGGGATTGTCCGTTGACTTTTATGGCCACTGTGCAGTGTGCACTGTGCCTGTCATCGGCCGGCTGGCTTCTTATCTGTCCCGCTACAGCTAGCTCCACCGGCTAGCCTCCCAGCCCGCTGGACACAGCAATAACCCCTGCATTTCATCAAGTTTTCAAGCCACGGCGGCTCGTATTTACCTGGAAGAGAAGCCACTGCGCCGAGCAAAGCGAGAGTAAATTCGATATCAAATTGCTAAAAAGGTCCATTTGAATGCGTCTGGCTAGCTAGCTAGCAAGCAAGGGCTTCTGTCTCCAGCTGTGTGTGGCGTGTGTGTGTGCGTGTGTGTGTGTGTGTGTGCGTGTGACAGAGAGACAGTGAGGCAGTGAGAGGATGTGTGATGTCTAAATGAGGAGCAGGATTTGGAGTGAGCCTCTGAAAGCTAGCGTGATGGAGTTCAAACGAAAGGTCCTGTCTCAACAACTAAACTAACACATTCAATTCAACACAGTCTAGCCTAACGTACGTTTAACGGCACGGTAACTCTGAATATTCCGTTAGCAGCTATGAGAGACATTTCAGACAGCGTTGTGTTTGTTTCTTACGTGATTTCGGTGTTGGAGACGGGGACGGGTTTAATCCAACGGCGGAAAGAAAGGATGCTTTGAGGAGTCCTGGTGGGGGTTTTCTCTGTGTCTCTGCCTGTGTGTCTTCCAGCTGCTGCTGCTGCTGCTGCTGCTCTATCCCGTCTCCCTCCGACTGTCTGCTCCGTCTCGCTGCTGCCGGAGTGTCCCGGTGCTCTTGTACCACTCGCCCTCCAGTGGAGAATGAACGGCCCTGATGCGCTTTGATTAGGAACCCCTCCTCAGCTAGGCAGCGCGCGCCCCCACCCACCCCCCTCCCACCAAACGTGCCTGCGCGTGAATGAGTGTGCGTGCGCGCGCGTCTGTGTGTGTACGAGAGTGCGCGCAAATGAGTGAATGAGTGTGTTTTGGGTTGATAGAGTGAGTCATCCAGTAGAACCAGATCCAGCTCCGCCCTGCTTTTCTAACAGCTGACTACTGTAGCCGCCATGCGTCGATAAAGACAAATACTGGCTCCCCCTCCTCCCCCTGTACTCTCACTGTAATGCTGCTCTGCTTTTCCTATAGAGGCTACTGTGCGTCTGACTTTGAGGCGCTCAGTAGTGACTTCATTGCACTTTATTTTATTTCTATCTATGGCATCACTTCATGTGATATTAGTCCTATTGCAGTGGTGTAGCAGATGCTTTTTTTTAAAAATATAAATAGAGTTTACCAACCTTTTTTCAGGCTGACACGAATCTCTGTGACATTAATTCATAACCAGAATTATGTTAAGCTGAACCAAAATCAAGTCAGTTACAGAAGGATACAGTGCAGTGTTTTTTACCCATATTCTGTGACCTATTTTACCCGTGTTTCATTGCTATATAACTTTTGCTGTGATAAATGTCCTTTGGCTATAGTTGTGTGAAATGCATGTTGTTCTGTGGAAAATGGTGAAGCATTGCTATTCTAGCAATTTAGTATTGCTCACCTATAAACTTGGGGGACTTGTGAGCGGCAGATAAAAAATGGTCAAAATAAATGCACCCGAGGCCAAGATATCATGACTATTAGTCTCAATTCCTACAATTCCCATAATGCAGGTCAAAGCATGTGTGTTTCAAACAAGTGTTTTCACAGGATAAGTAGTACCCAATGAAGAGTACACTGGTGTTAATTTGTAAAATCGGTAAAAGTCAACCGCTGCATTGTTTCCCAATTCCTGTGCCACAGAATACAAAAGGAGACTAAACCTGCTGTAACATTAGAACGGAAATCCCCTTGATACAGTGCATGCTCTTGCATTTCTGTGCTATTAAGACTTAATTAGTCAAAAAAAAGATGTGGCGAAAGAATGATGAGGAAAGTCTTCCAAAACAAGGGCACTGTGCTTTTTCCTCATCCCTCTAAAGAGGTTTTAAGACATGGTTTTATGGATAATCTCAGAATTACAATCAAAATTGGATTCAGAATAGATCATGGTGTGGTTTAATGTTAGCATCACTTTTGGGTTAGGTCTAAAACCGGATTAGGTTTACATTGGGTTTAGATTTGAATATTTAAGGCCAAGGACTGAAAGTAGTCAGTGAAGATCCTTTCAAGTAGTACTACAGCACGTCTATTAATGTCTCCATGCGTTTATGTGTCTATTTGTGCGTGTGTGTGTGTGTCTGCTTAGTGTACCTTCCAAGCAGCACCCTGTGGTCCTCTCCTCTTCTGTTGTCCTGGTGTGCCTCATTAAAGCCCAGTTACAGGACACCTCCTCCTCCTCATACCCGCAGCAGATGGACAGACGCAGGGTGATAATATTCCTGGGAGTTTGGAAGGGCGTCACTGTTTATATAACCCAGAGAATCTTATTAAAAAGCCGCCCTCCTTCCGTCCTGAACTCGGGGTTAATTAGCTCACTTCCTAGTTGCCGGTATGCATGGAGGCCTCTGAATGGTCACAGTGGTTGTTATGGACGACCAAGCTTGTCTTATCTCCTGTTGCCTGTTGGGATTCTGCTGAGGAGCTGAGACTGAGAAGGACACAGTGTTTATGTAGTCTGGAAAACACATGCACACACTCTGCAGCACATGGACACAGACATAGTATGCTTTTACACAGAAACCTACAGGCACAAGTCACCAACACTCACACACTGAGTAACAAGCTTTGTTTGAAAATGTGTTGTCACTGGTCACACTCAAAGCAAAATAGTGGCAGCAGACGGAAGCTTGAGTGGATTTTTCAGTCAAATTAAAGTGAGGATGTATAATACAAATATGCCCACAAACATGTACATGCATGTGCACATACTGTCTACTTTCACTTGTTTAGTTATGATATAAGTGCTCTTGCATTGCCAGAAAAAAAGTCCACTCTATCTTAGTCCATAATGACCAAGATCAAAGCAAATTTGCATGACTCGCGAGTGTCGTCCTCAGAAATGAATCTGTATGATTTCAGTGTTTCTCAGGCTTCAAGGGGTGACCAGTGATTCAGTCATGGAAGTGCTCAAATGTTCCTCTTAGGATTATTTCAAAGACATGTTACCTAGGAGATGATAGGAAGTAGGTCATCAAGGCTTTCCCCGCATCCCCCTGCCCCTGCATGTGACATACATACCATACATATACACTCTCCCACATAGATACAGTACATACATGCCCACAGACGCTGCCAAACACACTCTCTGTAGCTTCACATGTGGCCTGCTTTCTTGTAATGCAGCACATAGTCGCTCATCCCCTGTTATTCTTTGTCTCCATCATTATTTGTCAGTCTTTGCTACATTACAAAGACTGTGGGTTATATAAATAATAAAGCAAGACAAGACAAGGACAAGTGACGGCTTTTAAGGCAAACAAAATGCAAACACAACCTGCAACTAAGAACTGGATAAAAGGAATGATCAGAGACCTACTGAGGGTGATGGAAAAGCTAACAAAATAAAGACAATGAAGTGATGCATGAATGACAGTCATTTCCAAATACATGACATACACAGACTTAAAAGTTTAAGATGTAAAAAATAAAAACGAAAAACACAATTTTAGGTTGACCAATGACAAATCAAAAGACACACAACTCCACTCCAGCAAAGTACAATAATAGCCACATTTATTGTAATTACAGGCAAATTCCCTTTACACTATATTTTTTTTTTATCAACTTCATGTTTTATCCTTTATGTCATACATACATTTACATTTCCAGAGTGCATACACATAAGTTGATGAGAATGGGGGGGGGGGGGGGTTCAAGACAAAAAAGAAGAAGAAGGATGTCTCGCATTTTTTATGAGACACATGTCAAATACTGCTCATCACAAGCATTACTCAGTAGTGGTACTGTACTTAAAAGTGCACACGGTCTATTCAATATCAGACAGCTTCATATTATATAATATTAATGGCAATTTAAACAATGATGCATTTCACACATTCAACATCAAACAAGGCAAACCTATTCAAAGGCACAGGACTCTCACATCAATATCATCTTTTTAAAAAGTATTTTGTACTTACATGTCAGGTAATCCTTCACTTTTTTTTCAGCTGAAATATGATTTGATATCAAATGACCCGTGAGTTAAATGGCACTGGACAACTAGGAAGTCAAAAACACTTCCTTGTGGTTACTAAATGGGAACAGCTTCTTAGTTAAAGAGGAAATAGTCCAGTTGTTCATTAGATCATGTTAACGCTGGTGTTTTATTGATATGAACGGAGCGTTTGGGGTCTGTTTAAACATAACTGAACTATTTCCCCTCTTCAAACTACAGCTACCACTTTTGGGTGAATATTGAGAGTAACGCCACATATATGGGCGACATGTTTCCTGTGGTCCCAGGCATCTGCTCTGTGTACTTGGGAACTGAACTGTACACACATTCCCCAGTAGGTACACAGTGAGCCAGTTAAGAGGAAGGCCACTTCTATAAAACTACAGCAGGATCCTCTTCTTCAGTTTGAATATCCTGGTGTGACTGTTTTAGTTAGGTAAAGAATACAATGTGCACCCTGTTAACTCCAACCAGCTACTGTTGGATCTAAGAAAAGGGTGTGTTGTTACTTATTTTAGTCCTGTTCGCTTATGCCACACTGGGTCCCACACTGTTTTGCAGGTTTAGTTTAAATGTTTCAGAGAAAATAGATTTACATTTAATAAACATCTCTGCTACAGAGCTACTGTAACATTTACAGTTGTTCAAATACATGCAGATACTGTACAACACACTTTCCCTTCACTTCCTCTCTTGGCAGAAATGCCCACAAACAATGCAAACTTGTTAAAAAACTAGCCCAAAAAAAAAAAAGACAGAGCACTGCATAATATTACCATGCCAAATATCATACAAACCAAATAATGGTTAAAAAATTATGGGTTTTAAAACAAAGTAGCAGCAACACATAGGCTTAGTTCTGTGAGAACAAAATCGAGAACCAGCAAGCCACCAGTGCCTCTGGGTTAAAGTAAAAGAGTTACATAGTTACGTTGTGAGCCTTCAGTGCAAATATGTAAGGGTGAAATCTAAATCTTATGAAGATGGAAGCTCTAAAGGCTGAATATGCAGTGGTTTCTTTACAGTACAAGTTGACTCCACTTAAATGACAATGTCCACTGTAAGTGAATTCAAAACCTTGGCACCACACACCTCACTGACCGCCACTACTGTCAACATCATGATAATAAAAAATAAGAAAAAGAAACTACTCTCTCTGTGCAATAGTTCAAGTAAGTTATTTCCTGCAAATAGTTAGTGCTTTTTAACACATCCTGTGGCCGTACCGAAAGAGACGACAACATAAAGATAACATATATATACACAAAAAGTTACTATTTATATGAAATGGTTTTCCAGACAAGACTGCACTCTAAGCAGAGAGGACCTCTACTCACCAATTCAGGCTCAGATTTGATCTAATCCTCCCATTGGTTAGAATTAGGACCAAAGTTGGGGCAGTCTCATCCTAGATCTGTGGTCACAAACACATCCACCAATCAGTGTCCCAGTGTGAAGCAAAGCGTCATGGTTAAAACTCTAAAGGGGCGTGTCGTAGACCCGTTCCGACGAACCCTCCTCCGTGTCGTCCTCGGACTGCGACGCCTTGTGGTTGAGCCTCTCTGTTGTTGAGGAGGCAACAAGGTTTCCATGGACACCATCGTCGCTAACCTTGGCCTTGCTGCTGTCCTGGACAAACTCCTGGATCTCCACGGGTAGCCGGCGAAATTTGTCCTGGTACTCCTGGTCCAGATCGCTCTGCAGCTGCGGAGGAAGAACATACACGTCAGCCAGGAATTCCTACATGAGGAAAAAAGATGCAATTAGAAGATGACAACATGGTCACACAAGTAATTCTTTCCCCAATTTCACAAGCTACAGTTCTGCTGATGTTCCCTTGGGTAAGACTATCTCCCATTTCAGTTGAGCTGCTCAACAGCCAACAGCAGAAGAACCAGCCGTAAAAACCAAAACAATGAGCTGAAAGATGCTAAAATGCTCAAGAGAGCTGAAGGAAACTGCAGAGTTGCATAATAACTCTCTGTGGGTTCGTCACTATGATCGACCCCTTTCATATTACATGTAGTCATATGACCCATGTGAATTTAAAAATATTGATTACAACAGCTTTCAAGGTTTCCAACAATCACTGTGTACATTGTTTTGCATGTGTTAGTTTCTCTCATGACTGTCATTTAAAGATTATTTTCATAGGAATTCTTCTTATTTATTACAATAGAGATTGAAAAGAAAGATAGGAGAGAAGAGTGATGGATAAGCGATGGCCTTTGAACCCTGACATTCAGCGCTGAATAGGTACCTTGGTCTGCTGAGGTAGACCAGGATACCCACTGTATCCATGTGCTACACTCCCTCCCCTCACTGAGAAATAGACAGGAGAAGCTGTTTTCTCCCAGGCATAGACGCCCCCAATGATTACAGATGACAAGATTGTATTCATTTCATTGTGAGCCAATAATTGCTGTAATGCTGATTTCTCTGTTTAACTACCCGGCTAGCTCCCATGGGAGAGCAGTAATTAAAAGAAAAGCTGCTAAGATGAATGGTGTCAGAGTCTCACAGCTCAATACTGTCACGTCAGCATTATGAGCGATTGAAAAATACCTGCGAGTTCTGAGAGGACTTATCTGGGATCCATATTTTGTCTGAGAGGCCTTCGGTAATCGAATATGACTCATACCCAACTTCTGACTCAAAAGTGACCAAAAATATCGTTTTAGAAAATGCATCATGGAAAACAAATTATCCTGGATGAATTCGTCTACATCCAGCTGACAATTAATTAATACAGCGGCCATTAAATTCACAGCTGGCAGAGAGAAGCCCTGAATCGTTCAAGACATATTCACAAGAATATTCAAGAACGAGTGAGAGGAGAGGAGAAGAGATAGGATGAAGGTCAAGGACTGCCGTCCTCGACTGCTCTCTTGACTTTCCAATATTCTGCCCTCCCCACTTCAGTTTATGAGATGGCACATCCATTTAATTTAAGAGCACTGCATAGCAAGTAGGACACATCGGATTGTTACAAAGTACTTCAAAGCTCTAATACATTGCTATGCTGCAAATTAGATTCATGTTGGACCGTGTAGACTATGATGTAAGTATGTATGGGTATAGGCCAGGCATCAAACCTCCGCAGCTTTTGAGTACTGCCCTAAATGTGTCCATAGTATCTGGGAAATGTCAAGAATCAAAATTTGTAAGATTGGGTTGTAAGGTTGTAAGAACCTTAGGATGATATGGGAAAAAGACCCGGGTTGTACACGTTGAAACATGGGATTCTTTCCAACAATGTGGAATACATCAGAGAAGCCGGAGGCAAATTCATTCAATATAAAATACTTCATAGGTATTATTACACCCCAACAAGACTCAATAATATGTCTAATTAAAAACAGTTTATGCTGGAAATGTAAAACAGAATGTGGTACTTATATGCACACATTATGGGAATGTCCTATGGTTTTCCCCTTATGGAGGTTCCCCTGCGCTCGGTTGATTCTAAGATGTTGGAAAGAGCCTCAAACTCTACTCCTACACTGAAAATGTGGACAGAACAAATGATGGGATTAGTTGCGTGTGAAAAGATGATGGGAAGACTGAACCGGAAAATTATATGACTAAAGAACAATGGGACAGCTTTGGTGGATACATGTCTGGAGGAAGCAACCTAACCTTGTCAAGAATCTGATGGTCTGATATGTAATTATTGCCATGTATTAATGTCCACCGCATTATTGTAACCAAATAATTGCCTTTCCTTTATTGATGTCTTTTTGCTTTTTTTCCTTTTCTTTTCCTTTTTTTCGTTAATGGACATTTGTGTTATAAAACTGAATAAAACATCAAATTACAAAAAAAAGAATACAACTTTGGCATAGCACATTTGCTCATTATTTGATCAGATACTTCCTGATCTAAAAATGGTTAAAAACATGCCCATAATACCAAAACCAAAGTTATTGAAAAAGTGTTGTTTTAGTATCAGATTGAACTTCAGGTAAAAGACTGAAGTCTACCGCTGTGCCCTGTCAAAGCCTGTTGAAGGCTGCAGCAATTATGTTGGAAAAATAACTGTCAAGTATTCAGTAGTTTAATACCTCAGTCTCACAGTATGCTGCCAAGTTGTCTTAATTTAGGGCTATCTAATTTTAGCAAAGCATTTTCACCTTGCATTCATATCTCCATGGAAATTCATGCACAATTCACATCCACAGAAATCCACAGGTTCCTTTTCCATTTGGTCATTTGTATTCACCACTGTTACTTCTCTGTGAAGTAAAATTTCAGTATAAAAGCTCAACTATATTCTGAAAGTGAAAGTGTGTGCACGAACAAGTGAAAATGCCAAACTAGAGTGAAGTGCAGACTCAATCAGCCAGATAACGCAAACAGCTACTGAACTTGATGCTGTCTGGCTTTGTGTGAAATGAAGGAGCTCTTGACTTGTGTCATTCTAATGTTTTGAGTTGTATAGCAGAGCCCGCTAAAGCCCCCAACCAAGCACTGCATCTTAAGGTCACCTTCTCTGGAACATGCCTCTTTCTCTCTCTCTCTTTTTCCATCTTTCTTTCTTTCTCACTCTCTCTGTGGGTCGCACAGAGCGGACATCCAGCACATGACGACCAGATGGCTAAGGATGCACCACATCTCTCTCGCTCTCTCTCTCCCTGCTCTGCACTGCGCATGACCTACTTAGGGGTGGGACAGCCTGTGTGCATGTACATGTGCAGCCTGCCTTTACCCTGCCTGCTGAGGCACAAACACCCTCTGATTAAAGCTGTCATCTTTCTCCCATCTGATGACTTCCTGGCACATGTGAAGGAGGTGGGAGAAGTGTGTGTGTGTGTGTGTGGGGGGGGGGGGCAGGGCAGAGGAGTCAGAGGAGCACCAGGCAGTTCTCAGAAAGACGCATGCATGTGTCTATCTGCGCGCATGTCTATGTCCTCTGCATGCAATCAACAGCTCAGAATTGAACACCAACGGCTGTCTGTCAGTCGGGGTGCTGAGCGATGACGACAGCACTGTGCTTTCACCAAGGGGACAGCTATGAGTTATGAGAAAATCTCAAGGAATGACACAAAGATAGAAAGATTAGAGAACAGACAGCTAGAGCTGCAGTCTTTTGAGAGTTTCCCCCATCTATGGCTTTATGAGCATCTTCCATCTGACAACTGATCAGTTTGGCAGTGAAGAGATTAGAGGACAGGAAACAGAGTGAAGGCGTCAGTGAAACTTATGCCTCAAGCTTCCTGGACCTGGTGGAGCTAAGTTTTGGTTAATTTTTGTCATGCTAAAATGGACTGAGCTGAACTTTGGGACATCAAGCACATCAACATTTTGAACATCCGCCTGTTTACTCTGTGTGTGCATGTTTACTTTTGCTATGTGTGTTGCATGCATACAGTATATGTGTGTGTGTGTGTGTGTGTGTGTGTGTGCGCGCGTGTGTGTGGTCCCGTTTCGGGTTGGACACCAACCAGCAGCAGTTATCCTGCCAGCTTTTAAATCTGTCTCTCATCTCTGAAGACCTGTCATCTGTCAACAAACCACACACACACACACACACACACACACACACACACACATTTCTGCCTTTCTTAAAATACAGCACTCAGTGACCTTCTTCACCAGCTGTCCTCGTTTTGAGAAGCTATCAAGGGAAGCAGAGGAGGCCTCCATAGAGCCAAATTAATTCTTTGCTTTGAGCCGTGACATAACGCCTGCTGCAGCACCACAGAGAAACCACTGCAGCGCATCTACAGTATGGAGATACGTTAACTGTATTGTACAATCACAGTGAGGAGGTCTAACGGAAATATGTGCTTGCCTTGAATGTGTGTTTTAGCTAACTGATACTCCAATTCAAACCATTTCAATGAATCTGAACATAGCCTATGACATGGATTCAAAAGCAGCAAAGCAGACCTTGAGATATACTGGATATCCAAACACTGCCCAATTAGACTAAACCCAAGATCCCATGTCCAAGAGATGAGACAGAGTCAACACCCTGTCAGCATTACAGGCTTTTAGAAGTAAAAGGAGCTTCGCTGCGCAATGCATGTAAGTTGTGCGTGTGAGAGTGCCATTCCTTAATTTACATTCTTTCCACTATAGCGGTCATACATATGAAAATGAACTACGGCAGCCCAAAGCAAGAGAATCAACACAGGTAATGAAAGAGAGAGGAAGAAGCACTCAGAATAGGTTGCATGCTCCTTTTCCATCTACTATCTCTCTTTCTGTGTGTGTGTGTGTGTGTGTGTGTGTGTGTGTGTGTGTGTGTTGGTGCCCTTTTCCTCAAATAATTCATACGTTGCTTTGCAGGAGTTTTTCCATAGATTCCTCTCTTCAGGTCCAGGAATTAAAGAAAAGCACTCCTGCATACCTCCACCATGCATGTACAGTAATGTGAGTGTTTCCCCTAAAAGGATTGGTTCAGGAGAGGTTAGCTGTGAAATGTGCTTGGTGGTGTCTTGATATTTTTTAATTCAGATGTGGATGTTAACTGACAGATGAACATTTGTATATCACTGTGAAATGAAATGTGATAACTTTGTGTAATTACTGTGGACAAACAAGAGTGATTGTTTGTTTTTAGTGTTTTATCATTTTCGTTGCAATCATTGCAATCATTTTTTTGGCCACACCTGCCTATTTACACATCCAGCAGACACAGAGCAGTATCATTCATTTGGAGATGTGTTTCCAGCAACCTTGGTCTCCACCAACTCCAGAGTGAAATATCTGGCTCTTTAGGTGCTGAATACTCTATACATACTCGCTATTTTCACCAGCTGGTTGCTAACTTGTCTGTCTGTGGTGCACACAGTGGGTTTATCAGAGCTTTTATGCTTAAAAACAGCTGCCTGCTGCTGGAAACGAGGTTGATAGTAGCAGTGAGAGTGAACCACAACAGTAAAGGTGTCACAAGGGCCACAAAAACAAAACAATACGCTTCTGTAGAGCTGAGGGAAAATGTGAGCATTCCCTGTGGGTTTGATCCATTGTTAATATGTAAATATTGAATCATGCAGCTTTAAACCCTGCTGCTCGCTGTCACTAAGAGAATGTCACCATTTTTTCTAAAACTTTCATTTCAGTGAAGAGGGTCAACACATCATTTATCTTCTTTTATTTCTCTTGTATCTGCTAACACAGCACCCTAACGCTGTAAAGCAGTTCAGCAAATTTCTTGGAAAATGTAATTTGGTGGCACAAAATCTAACATGTAGTGTTCAGACTAGTAGAGGCTGAAAATCTTCTTCAGCAGTCTTATTTATTTATGCCAATTATACTAATCTTTGAAAAATAATCCAGTAATTATTTTTGTTTTTGTAGAATGCTACATACTCAAATGACTCCAACAAACTTTGTTACAAAGACCAAACTGTGCTTATGTAGTCCAAAATGTACTAGCAACCATACTGCACTTTAACACTTCCATCTGTGACACTCTTTTCTTCTCACATTCAACCATCCTCTCCCTCTTTATTTACTGTCTATAAATAATCAGGTGCCACAGTCGTATTACAAGGTGGCTCATGCTGAAGCCAGAAACCTCAGAACCATCCTGTAGATTCCAGCAGGAGTTCAGCAGTGAATGTTCCTTAGACAGAGCATAACCCTGGAGAGCTTCATTAGCACATGTGGGCATACATAATGAACACTCGTGCACTGATCTAAAATAGCAGCTAGCATAATAGAGCAGAAGAGTAACCAAGCGTGCAACATGTACGCGCAGTCACACGTACACAATGGATTTTACTTCACTGTCTCTGGTTTGCACTCAGTGCTCCCTGTGGGTATTGTGTGTGTGCGTGTGCGTGTGTGTGTGTGTGTGTATGGGCACAAGTGCATTATTGATGCAAACCCGCCAGCCAGGGATGATGCAGATCAAAGTCTGTGATGAGGGAACATAGTGGCCACCCCTATATCACCCAGTGAGAGGGAGAGACAAAGGGAGAGAGACAGGTTGGCCACATACTTGCTCTCTTCCTCTTTAACTCCGGACCTCCATGTCTCCTCCAACCTGTTTGCTCCCCCGCTCATTATCTCCCCCCGCTCCCTCCCTCCTCCTGCTCCTCCAGTAACCATCCCAGGGATTGCGTCATGAGGACTCAGTTCCAAATTAACAGATTGCAGAGAGTCATGAAGGGTAGAGGAGGATATGAGAGGTGGGGAGGGGAGGGAGAGTGGGGGACCCGAGTTTCCATGACGACCGCACAGGACTCCTGCTTGACGAAACGAGCGTGTGTGTGTGTGCATACATGTGTGGTTCTGCGTGTTGGTTCAAGGCTTGCACAGTGGGGAGACACCATTTGATTTTTTTTCCTTTTTCATTTAAGTAAGAAAGAATGAGCTTGTCTCCTACGAACATTCACATATATTCACACCATACACACACATACACCAACGCACTCTGTTGTGAAACATATTGCCTTGTCACTATTTCATACTCTTTTTCACAGCCAAAAAAGGTGTGTGTGAGGGGATGACTAGTACAGAGGAATTACAACATGGCCTGGTAAGTCTTTAGTCTAGTCCAATCATAAAAGGCTGATATGGATGTCCATTTTATCTGTGGCATTAAAAGTGGCCTCTGACCACATTTGAGATGGTGTAAGAAAAAAGCCATAACAGGTTAGATGTACAAAGCTTAAAGGCATACCATACTAGCTCCTATATCAGACAGAAATCCTAAAAAGATGCTGTGAGTCCAATTTCATAAAAATATGGATTTGTTAAGAAAAGGCCCTTCTTTGAATCAAACTGATTTTTTCACTCATCTCATTTAGCTCACTCACTCTGTTTGGTCAGGACATGCTAGTTAAGTCACATTCAACATATTTAATCAAATAGCTAAATCTCAGCTAAACATTCAGCTGCATGATTCAGTCTCAAAATCTACATTTTAGAAGAGCAGTACATGTGGGTCTTAAACTTACTTTGACAATTGATGAAAAGATAATCGCAATCAACATGAGGTGTGAATAATTTACAGTGGACATATGGTAACGTGAACTCGACCAGGTGGCAGATGAAAAGAAGCAACAAGCCAGGATATATGGTCTTGAGGTGTACCGCAACAGTATTCGCCATCGTGCTGGGCACTGCTGACTCCTGGGGGGCGTTTTGATTGGATCATTAACAGGACAGTGACACCTGAGTGCACATGCTGGGAGTGACGACAAACCTTGCTATGTCTCTCTTTTTATCTCCACCCTTCTGGATCAATACGTGATCCTAAAAGCATCACAAGCTAAGACTTCATTACTAACAAAAGGTTCTTAACAACGCCAACGTCAGAGCTTAGACTAACATATCTGACACACTTTACATCCCTTTAGCTTCACATTGTTTGGAAATGATACCTAAGGCATAAGGCTTGGTATATCACATGCATGTGTACATACATGTACAAACACACACAGCTACCGTTGTAGTGGGCTGCTCAGCTCTCAGGATCTCCACCACGGATAGTTATAGATGTCCATTAGTAGCTGCTCTGAGCCCAAAGGAGAAACTGGGTCAGAACTGTGTGAGAGAGAAAGTATGTTGTATCTTCCTCTCTCTGATTCATAAAGACTAACACACACACACCAAATGTAGAGACACACAAAATGTTTCAATTTTTTTTTTTATTAGCCCTGCCCTGGTTATCTATGCCCTCATCCATTTGCCCCCGTTGAAGCTCTCTACATCCTGTCTTTCAATCCTTATGCTTTCTATGTTTATGTGTCTGTCTAGCCAAGAACTAAATGACTAGTAAAGGGGTTTCCTGTGAGCTAAACAGCCAACAGAGGTTGTCAACAACATCTCCATTTGCCTCAAATATAGTTTTGGGGAGTTTTAAACATGATGAATGGACCGCATTTACAAGGAGCATTAATTACCAGCGCCAAGTGCTTTACAATGGTTCATATTTATCACACACCCATACACACACACACACACACACACACACACTCACAGATGGTATCAGAGCTGCCATGTGAGGCCGATGACCTGCTCACTGGGAGCAGTTTTGGGTTCAGTGTTTTGCTCAAGGACATTTCCACATGCTATTAGGCAGAGCTGGAAAACAGACTTAACACAGCTGTATGTAATCGTATGCTGCTGGGGTGTTGTGCAAAGCATGTATGTAAAGAACTGGGCTCACATTAGCTCTTTAAGGCTGAACTGACTGGGACATGTTACGAGAGTCATACTGTATTTGATGATCAAATAACATTACATACAACATGTTATGATATTGGTGAACTTAACAGTAATAGCAGCAGTTACGTTGCTGGAAGTAAATAGATATTTTAAGGTAAATCTGTCAATTTTCAGTCAAATTGTAAGTCCTGGCTGTCTAAGTCCCCTCAGGTGCTTTTAAAAGAAAAGGGCATCCGAGTACCTGATGGGGTTAAACAGAGTGCAAAATAAGTGAAACATGAAACCAGAGCAGCCAAACACTGGTACAATGAAAAACTATGACAGGCTGTTAGGGATCGTCATATCCTCTGTATCTACAGTTTGAAAACTATTGACAAAAACAGACAGTCATGACAGTGTGAACAATGCCAGGTCGCTTTACATCTTTTTGTCACAGGTTTTCACATTAACACCATGTAACCACGGAAATGCATCCTTAACTTTGGTTTCTAGTCTAGCCTTGTGGGTAGCATCCTGAGTCTTTTAACAAACATAACCCTGGGCTCTGCTAGCTGTCTCCAGAGTTGTGTCCTCTGACATCTCTTGCATACAGATGACTTGTAGTTGCATGAGAACAGATATCGCAGAGATGGTTGATTAGTATGTAATGGCCCTCTTCAGGCGAATTCAATTTGCCATGGTCCGGATGTCGATTTAGAGAAGTGATTGTGACAGCGGGTTAGGTGGGTAGATAGATATTCAGTTGGACTTTTGTGGGAAACGACGACTGCTAATCTGATTGGAGCACTGAAGTGATCAGCAAAAGGAAACAGCAGCATCTCTTTCTCTCATCTGAGGAAACCTCCTTAATTCAACATTAATTAGAGCCTGCTGATCCTGTCTCATACAGCTCATATTGAGTCAGTACTTGTGAAATCATTGTAATTCTGATGTTATTGACAGGAACCGCTCTAGCAATTATTAAAGGATGATGAGGGTCACCACAGGGCCACAATAGAAGGAGCGCAGTTCAATCACCCGAGTGATTTACACAAGAAGACAGTTTCTTAGAAAAATGTGGAACACCTACTGTGTGTGAGATGTTGGGCTGGATGTCTATACTGCACCTCCCACACTCAACTGCAAGTGGTTTCAAAGGAACAAGGAGCTGTCACTTTGAGAGTGGGTGGTTATGGAGCTGTCTCCAACAGAACACTTCTGATTTATGGCTGTCTCTAAAAAAACAAACACTACCTCATGAATAGATATGGTAAATCTACACTATGCTCTTCATTTGGCAACACGAGTAAAAGAAATGAAAGGAGGATCACATCGGAGTGTCTCCTTGGCAAGCAGAGCTAATCTTGATTATACTGGCAGTGTGCCGTAATATGGTTTGTACTGCATTTGATAAAGAATCGTTGAGAGAGATCAAGAAGAGAGGAGAAAATTGCAGCAAGATAAAACGACTGTTACTACCTTTGTGTTTAGTGAATGGATGTACTAGTACCACATGATATTATGTTAGTGCCATGATCATGGCAAACTACATGTCCGTCATTAGTATAATGCTTACAAATGAGCATTGTTACAACTATCTACTGATAGGGTCCACAGATCCTTGTGCAAAACTGTGTGTTACTGTAGTGGCTGAGATATTTATGCTTTTAGTAGAATATACTGATTCTACTGATTTGATATACCTTATTGATAACCCAAAATGGTGACGCTCTTTCCCCATTACTCTCTGGTTGGTATCTTGGATCTTGCTCAAGGACACGTCGATACATGGGATTTAATCCGAGCACTTCGACTGGGGTGTGATCTCACTATAAACAGGCCAATCTGCCGCCACTTGGTGTTATGGTGTTATGCTGACATGCTATGCAGACTACACCTAAATATACAGTAATACAGCCACATTGTCTTTGTCTTGCAAACATATTTGCAATAATTCATAGTGTTCTGCATTGTAGTAATGCTTGGCGGGTCTCAGCCATTACAGATATACAATGCACATTCACTTGTTGCCAGTCAGCGACCCAGGCATATAAAAGCTTGTATATTAATACTGCCACACCAATGCTGTGTTAATACTGAACACTGGGATGCAACGATGGTCTTACCATGCTCTTCAGCTGCACAATCGTCCTACAATGACACAATGACAAGGGTGGGAACTGTGCAACTCATATGGGAAAAGCAGTCATGTGGAAACTACCATAAGCATACTGAAGCATCCACTTCATGATAAACCCATGTTTATGTAGCATATAGCAGAGTGGCATGGTGGTATTACGTCCTCCAGGTGCTCTACTCCAGGAAGCCCATTAATAATGACGGCCAAGGTCAGATGCAGTCACAGCAAGGGAGCTCTATGTTACAAGGCAGTTAACCAGTTTTCACTAATACACAACCAAACAACTCTGTGTGATACTGTATGCAACCACATTTGTACAGCAGGCATCAGTATTTAAACCCGGGGTGACATATTCTGATATCAGCAGAAAGATTTAAGGGGAAAAAACGAAGCTATTGTTTGTATTGAGAGGTCATCTTACAATTTTCCAGTCCCACTAAACCTGGGCCAGGTCGCCCCCCAGTGGTGCAAATGAACAGCCAGTGTTAAGTTAGATATAGTTTGGTTCAAGGACATTTAACCAAAGTTACATCTATGTTGTCCATCCATGATGTACAGAGCAAAATACTGACCCCAGATCTGTGTAAAATCTATGTATTTACTTTGTGTGGCCCCATATTAATCAACAAAAAAAAAAAAAATTCATTTTTATGTTTTTTTCTCATGCAAGGACTCAAAGACATGCTGGGCCCCTGGCTGTGCACCCTGGAGACCCTGATGGTGGATCCTGCCATGCAACAGACCAGTAACTTAAAAAAAGCGCTGGTGAGCATGTGATGGAATTAATGAAAAATATCAGTATCACAAATCAAAAGTTCACTCACATTTGAGTTTTGTTTAACATTTTCTCAATTGATGTCTTACCTTTGGCCTTTCATCTAAGATTTGCTGGCGGATGTCCTTGTGCTTCTCCAGTAGTCTCTCATGTCTTTTACTCTGTGCGTCTTCCAGCTATACACAAACACACACACACACACACACACACACACACACAAATACAGATACTATAAGGTCTTTTCATGTCATCAATAATATTACTGTACCCACAAATGTTTAGTACTGTATGTAGTGGTTGAATTAAGTTGCATGACTTCAACCGCAGTATGGCATTATTTGTACATTATATGGCATGATCATTAGGGACTGTACATATCAGAACATAGCCATATCCTTTCTTACCCTTTTGATATACTGCACCACCTCGTTGACAAACGATCTGTTGATCTCTAGCTTCTCTCTGTTGGGAGAATTGTATCAGCAGTCAAAACAAGCAGCCAGTCTCCACAGAGCCAAATCTTTAGTATTTAGTGACATCTAGTGGTCATACAAATATACCAACTATAAGAACCTACAAGGCCTCCTTACTGTGAAGCAGTGGTAGAATGTAACTAAGTACATTTACTCAAGTACGATACTTAAGTACAATGTTGAGGTACTTGTACTTTACTTGAGTATTTCCATTTTAAGCTACTTCTTTCAAACCACAACACTTCAGAGGGAAATATTGTACTTTTTACTTGTAACAGAGTTACACTTCTTCCGCGACTGCTGTTAGTTATTAATGTTCAGAAACATATACTTACTCTTCTGTCACATTCTTGTCTTTAGATTTGGCTTCATTGATCTTCTCTTGCCTTTTCTTGTCCATTTTCTTCTTAAGATCCTTCTTTTCTCTATAGATGGTGAGATGAAGAAAGAGGAAGATACAGAGAGAGTGAAAACGCGGGATCCCTTGGTGTTTGTGTGAATGTGTGTGCATGCTGTATGCTGAACACAGTCTTACTTCTCACAGATGTCTCTCAGCTTTTTGAGCTGAGCACTCTGGCACTCCTCTGCTATAGTGGTCAGCTTCTCAACCAGCTGGAGAGAGGGACGAAGAGAAAGTCAGCATTTGATACTAAGAACAAAACAGAGTAAAATGAGTGAGACAGGAAACATCTGCTTTTAATTCTTGATTATGTTTCCAGCTACATTTGTTGAGATTTTATCACAATTAAACTACATTCAAATCAGGGAGATAACACAATCTCCATTATGCTTGTTGTCTTTTGCTTGAATAAACCTTCCTGACACCTCAGCTGTGTTCACTGTGCAGGTGTACTGGAGCAGAAGTCATTTATTTTTCCACACCATACAACAGAACATGTGCACAGGAGGGGCGGGGGGGCATTCACTTATTCATTTGTTTGATATGATTAGTCTTTGTTAACCTCTCTGAGCTTTGGGACAACAGGAGACAGTCAGCGCTTTGTCTAATCTAACACAAGTCAGGGCAAGCTTCTGTTTGTGTGTGGCATATGTGTGTCTGTTTATCCCCCTGCTACACGCAGTATGAACTTGTTTATATTATGTATGTTTGTATCTACTGCTTGTGTAGGAACACGGACTACCCCGACTGGCATCATACACTCTGGGAGAGTACATATAAGGAAATTACTTACACAAATGTTTCTATATTGTAATCAATGTCCCTCAACAAGAGCTTAAAGACGGCACACAAAAGACAAGTATGAAATTAGCTACAAGTGTGGTGGCCATAAAGAGGCAGCAAACAGATGTAAAGACAGGACAGGAAATCTGTCATGTGGACTGCATATTATGTGCAGTATATAGCTAACAGTTATTATATAATATTCTATGGACATTTGGGGAAAACGTCTGTTTTGGCTGGAACAGATATGGCTCAAATCTTAATGTCTATTCTCACAGTTTTGCCAATTATTAGCCCATTTCACTACAAAATGCAAAAGTGTTTTAAGGCTCTAAAGGGAACTGGAGCCTTGCATGTGCATGCAAATCAAAGGGATTTGGGTGTTGACAAGACAAGAAGTGTAGATATGGTATCTCTTGAAAGTGAGACAGATTTGTTGCAATCCTGTTACATCCTATTTACTTAACCATTAGCCAATGCTGCTGCCCTCCCACCTATATATGTGTGTAGATGTTGTGTGTGTTTGTGAGCACCTGTTTGATGTGTTCTCGTTTCTGGTACTTTTCGCTGTAGTACTGCTCCTGGCGGAGTGTGAGGAGCTGCTGCTGCTGCTGCTCCTTCAGCTCCGCGAGCCTCTGGCTGCACTCCTGATCAAGCTCACACAGCTCCTGGTCCAGGGTTGACAGAGAGTGTTCGGACCGACTGGAGAAACACACATAGCCACAAACATCAGCTGAAAATGAAGACACCTCTTTCTTTTTCTGTACAGTGGCCCTAACTCATTCTACAGTATAATTGGACATTGTGAATGGATGCATATAATATGCATCTTTATATGAGATAAAACTTCTAGAATTAGGGCATTAGTAACACACATATTTACATGGATGCCTTCATGACAGCATGTCTACTGGTCATCAACTTTTTCAGGGAATGGTGCTATGAACATTGATGTTAATGTTCGAAGTTATTTCAAACATAAGGAGGAGCAATTATCTTGTACCTTGAAGAAACTTGGTTGAAAAGTGTTATCTGTCTTATGCAGTGCCCCTCTGCGGCCCACACTGGCTGAGAGGACTGTAATCTTTGCTGCGTGCTGAGTACTGATTCTTCAGTGTGTCACGGACTCCTGAGGGCCCTGAACGAGTCCCAGAGGCTTGGATGAAGCCTTATCCACTCATTCTTATTCTGCACATAACTCAGCCTTCTTTTCTTTCTGAAGAGGGCGATGTCTGCGCGGTAGTGTTTGTTTTGGTTACGATACAATTTGCAACAGTGGATTTTAGTATTTAGAAGTGCATGGTGTATTGTGTATTTCTGTAGATGGCAGACAGAAAGACAGGAATATAGACGGAAAGGAAGGCAGGATATAACACACACCATTACATATACACATACGCTTAAACAAAATGTGCATGCCTTGTGGTCGCATTGAATTCTGATCTATGGAAAAAATAGTATGTCTTACTGTTGTAAGCGCTTATAAAAAAGCTCTTGCTCTTTGATTTTGAGTAACTGATGCCAAAACCTTCTCTTTTCTTATATTATGTAGTGAACATGTTTAGTGCTAACTGTGGCTTTGCTGGAAATATCTCAATGTGACTCTACATTTGGCCAGTAGGAAAAAAAAGTAGCCAATAGCCTCTTTTTTCTTGGTTGTGTTTATGTGTTTTTGGTGGATTCCCTTTGAATATAGACAGAGCAGAAGGGAAAGACTTCAAAGCAAAGAGGTGAAGAGGGAAACCAATAGTAGGACAGTCTGAAGCGGAGAAGAGGAGGGCTACCTACCTTTTCTTACCGTCTCGTTTGTGGCTCTTTTGCATGGCAGAGCGCCGGCGCTGATGCTGGCTCTGCAGCTCAGACGCACGAGCGGTGTGCTCCTTGATCAGCTCGCTGGTCTTGCGGTGGTGTTTCCGAACCAGCTCCTTCATCTCCTTGTACTGCTTCCTCTGCTCTCGAACAAAGCCCTTCTGTTGCTTCAACTCCTCCACTGTCTGAGCCTCTAATTCTAAACACAGGGGATGGAGGACCAACAGAAAAAGATGACAAACGTCAGCAAGACATGTTCTAAAATGTAGTTTTCAAATCATTTTAGATTTTATATACTGTACTGTACATACACTCGTGATGTTGCTGTTGATTTTAGCTACTGCTTGGTTGCTGGGATTATCATCAGTTTTGAAAGTTACATTATAGTGATGTAGTGATACAGAATTGTCACATTATATGTAGAGAATGTCATTGGCACATATGACTCATACTTTATGTGACAGCTTAGTCTTTTGTCTGAACAATCACACAGATATAGAGTAAAAAAGTTAGTGCTCAAGGATGAAGTTGGATGAAGACAACATAACCTTACCAGTGAGGACACTCTGAATGATGTCTTCAGTCTTCACTGATGGCTTCAATGAGCCTGGTTACCAAAAACAAGTTCACATGTTGAGTTGTACAGTTCAGTGACAAAATATCTCTGTGCTTTTCTGAAATGCTTCTGATTTGTATATTTACTACAAGGAAAATATTTTCACATGTTGTTTTTAAATATATAAATAATATGGTCTGGGGGCCAAGTAACATTTACAGTGAAAATTGTCTTTAACCCGTAATCCTCAAACTGTTGTCCATAAGACATTGGCAGATATATTCTGGGTGTATTTTCAAGATTAATTGCATCAATAGCATTTCATAAAAACATGCTAAATTTCAGTGTTTGAATGTTTACTTAAGCAAATTATATACTGTATTTTCTCAACTAAGAATAATAAATGGCATATATTCTTACAGAACAATTATAATGCAATTCTAATGTTCAGCAGTATATTTGAAGCAAAGTGTTACCTCAGGTGATATTTCAACGTAATGAAAGAACAATGCACATCCAACTTTCAGGGCATTTACAGTGCACTTCAGGTGACATCTTAGCTATTGAGAATATGACAATAGTTATTTTTACAGCACCTGCAGACTGGGGCTGGTGGCCGACCAGCGAAGGGGGTTTCGGGGCGATAATGGGTGTGTGGCTCAGTCCATTCTCTGCGGGCAATGTTACCCTCTGGTCCACCTTAGATTCTGAGGGGGCATCACTTCCTGCCTCCACCTGTCCATCACATGAAAGATTCAACATTCAGATCAATCCAGTGAAAACATCTGTAAATACAGCGCCAACCACTGACTCTTTTTTAAATTGTTATCGTACATTTGAGTTTCTTAAATACCCACAACACATCTCTGCTGCTATCACGTGTTGTAGTTTTTCTTCTTCTTTCTTTAAACCTGAATACAAAGTTCATTAAATATCTCCTCCTTCAGTGTCACTGATTATAATGTTTAAATACATTCACAAAATGTATTTTTGAGGAATAAAAACCTCCTTGAGTGGTGGTATCTATTCAGCACTCTCCTGTTGTACCTGTGTCCTGCAGGATACTTTGTAGACATAGCTTTGGTAACCCACTCTCAACATTGCTTCCTGTGCCGAGGCTCGACAGATCTTAATTTCCCCTTTGCTCCGCTGGATCTCGGACTATGCGCTCTTATCTCTGAAATGTTAAAGCAATTTAAAAAAATCTCTGTTCTAGTCACACTAGCCAGATCTTCTCCTGTCTCCTCTCTCTACCTTCATCTCCCCACACTGTGCTCTGCCTTTCCATGCGCTACCCCTTTTGGTGACTGTTGCCATGGTCACAGCATGAAGCAGCTCTTCGTCGGCCATCCTCGTGGGTAATTGTATCAGCTGGCAAATCAGATAAAAGAAGCCCCTCAGGAACAACCCTTCTTTCCAGTTCCCTCTTCTTGTAACCCTAGATAACCTTGTGTCCCGCCTTGTCTCTCACCTCAAATGTATCCTAACTTCAATCTTCGAAATTGTTGTTCACATCTCTCCTCAGATATTATCCCTTTGTCTGTTCCCTGTTGCATTGCACCTATATTAATCCTTGGCTACCTGCACTCTCTGTCAACTACATTTGAAATGACTAACACAATTACCAAAGATTGCTGCTACTTTGCTCTCAATGCACCACTTGTAAGGTTACCATTCTCCTGCTATTGTTGTAATGTTGATGGCCCATTAGTGTGAGACGTTCGTTGTGCAATGTCTCCTTTTTATATGTCACTTGGAAGAAAGCAGAAGGTCACATTCTCTTAAGCAGCCATGACTCGTTAAAACTCTCTGAGCTGCTTGGCATTTAGATGTTATGAAAGTATGTGCTTTCAGAATTTCAAACCTCAAGAGGATCAATATGAGGTCTGGGGGACTGTCACGGGTATTCATTTCTGTTGTGCTGGATTACAGACATTTGATTGTCTGCACTGGCTGGCACATTGATTATTGCCATGATATATTCATTTGGTTTGGTTAGTCAACAAATCAAATCCCATTTTTGTGCATAGGGAATGAGATTTTCAACATGGTCAGAAAACTTGAGTCACAAACCAAAGTAGAACTTGCGCTGCAGGAACCACGTAAGTCTTATCAGCCATTGTATCATTAAGTAAACAGATTTGTGGAAAATGAATGGTGGTGTGCACAGTGGTGACTTTTGACTTTCTAACCTTGCCTCTCCCTAAAGCATAGACCAGAGGAAACCTATAATCAGAGCCTGCAGGTGGATGCTGGAAAAGGCTTGATGAAATGCAGCAACAATACTGCTAGAGCTGTGGCTGCAGTACAGTTTATCATGGAGTGTCTGGGAAAGAAAAATGGCCAAAACAAAGTCTGTTGATAATATCTATGGGGATCTGTGCTGTACCCAAGCTGTAGTTCATAATCCATCCTTTCACTACAATGGTGCTGGTAGACGGCCATGGGTTTTAAAGTACTTTGTGGGGATATTAAAAACCTCCCCATGCTGCTTCTTTCTAAATTGTATCTTCATAGGGTTTTACTGAGAAAAGGGAACTCCACTCTCTCTCTCTGTCTTCTCATTCTCCCTGCCATATGTTTTGAATTTCTAAACCAGTTAGTTCCTAACAATGAGGTGCGTGGCCAGTTGGTTGAGGGAGTACTCATCTCAACTGATCAGTGGCACAAAGCTTTCCACATATAAATACAAACAATAATAAGCACACACAGGATGTTGTGCATGTGCGATGGAAAAAAAGAGTATAAACACACACACACACACACACACACACACACACACCTCTTTGTCACCCTCCTCCTCTCCTCCCTCCTCCAAAGTGAGAGCAGCCAGCTGATTGGCTCTCTGCTCCATCAGGTTGACATAGCGGATGGGATTGGACAAGGCTTCAATGACATCTGAAGAACAGGAAGAAAACGGAGCAGCCCATTTGTAACACTGAACATGTCTCTGTTTTCTGGACAAAATATTTTACTTGTGGTTTGTTCACCTGACTTACCTGCAAATGTGTCTGGGACATAGTCCTTTACCTCTACATACACAAACAGAGCAGGCAAAGTCAGGGACTGGTTCTTCTCGTTCCTTAGACTGATGTAGTGATAGCCTGCAGGGTTTGAGTCAGATTGAGGTTCTATCAGTTCAGAAATAACAATACAGGAGCTCAACCTTCATCAGGAAAAGTGCTGCAAAGCATCCAGATAAGTGAACACACTTCAGGGGACAACCACAACTTAAGCAAACATGTATACAAATATTACAAGTAATTGTTCTCTGCCATCTTTTCTATTATCGAATGTGTTTTGATGGTGTATTTTAAAGATTTAAATGCTTATCTTACCTGGACGGATGGCTGACACAGGAATGATACGGTGGCCGATGAACTTCCCTCCTTCTTCAAACACAGCTATCCTTAATGAAGCAAGTGTGGGCAGAACAACCTGAGGAAAATGTGTAAAATGCACTCATTATTACATCAAAATGACAGCACAAAGTTGCTATTTTTAGGTAAAGGTAAAGTTGATTAAACAACAATGCACAAAGCTGTAGTCTGACCTTCTTGAAGACAATGGCCTCCTCTTCCCAGACAGGGTTGATGGCGTTGCCCTGAGATGTCTTAGTCTTAAACGCTTTCCTCTTGGTGTCCACCGGTAAGCCGAACATGTCAATCTCCACGTACGTCCCTACTTTTTTATCTGACAGGAACTGGCCGGAGATGATCTGGAAGGAAAAAGTAGGAAAGAAAGCAAGAATGCAACAGAGAGAAAAATGATCAAACACACAGTGAGACAGAGAGAGAGGAAGCTTCACAGACACAAAAAGACCAACACAAACACACCTTTACAGACAGTGTGTTGGCTACTATCCCATCCACTGTGCTCTCAGTGAAAGGGTCAAAGTGTTTGTCCGGCCGTCTCATAAACTCTGGTTTGAGTCTGTAGCCACATTTCCCGTTGTACTCATACATGCCCAGGTTTAACTGCATGGACAAATCTGTGGAGTGAGGACAGAACAGCAAGTAAACAACACTGAAAAAAAACAGACAAACAGACTTTAAAATGTGTACTTTAATGCATTAAAAAAGGGGAGAGTTTCATCTTCTTTCTGTTGCCCTTGGAGCACTTGTTATTTTTCAAAGAGGGCTGACTCATACATTTTCCAAAAGTGTGAAGGAATAAAGGATTTACACAATTTAAAATAAAATGTAATGGAAATGTCTCCCTCACCAATGGTTTGGAAGTTGAGAGCCACCAGCTGACAGCCGGCGTTCCAGAAGAGCTGAGGGTTGTAGTTGGATGAATCCACTCGGGTGCCTTTAGGGTAGATCCTGCTCAGCTGCAGCTTGTTGTATCTGAACAGAGCTGGTTAAGGACAACGCTGCGTGACCTGCATTAGAAAGTACAACTGGTACTGTTACTACTACTACTACTACACACACTTCTATTTATATCATTACCATGTCATTATTACTTTTATTTAACAAGATGAGTGAAATGATCTAAAACAGACTACCGAAGGGAATATAATGAGATCTAATACAGTATGTGGACTACTGCATATATATTAGATTCAAACGTCGTGAGTTATTTTAAGTAGCACAAACCACATGCTTCAGTAAAACTGGGAAGGATACTCCACAAACTCTACAGGAGATTTGGTCAGTTGCTCCAAAGCTTTGGTCTCTACAAAGGATGACATCTGGAAGCTTCGATTGATCTCTGTGGACAGATGTGGTGATATGTTGATCACAGTGATCTCATGGTCACTGGGCAGATTGAAGACATCATCTCTCATTGCTGCATAAACACATGTTTACAGCTCTTCTACAGAGCTGATGTATGGAGTTGCTATTTATATTTAAGGGATTTTATTCCAAAGCACGACTCTTTTCTCACATTAATGAACACGTTATTTCAGAAACATGTTCAGTTTGCAATCAAAGATGAGTTGTGTCTATGTATATCAGAGAAAGTTATTCAAATGGTGGACATCTCTCTCATTCATTGTTCTAACATACTTTTGGAAGCCTCAAAGCTGTTAAACTTGACTGGCTGGATGTAGATGACCAGATTGGACATTTCCTCCGTGGCAAATGCCTCACTGCCTGCTGTACCCTGTAAAACACACACACACACAAGCAAATAAAGCAAGCATGCTTTAGGAGCTTCGTAGGCCCAAAATAATCTCAAAACCCCTGTTATTTAGGACTTTGGAGACACATCAGTAGAAATAAAATGCATTATCAAACATGTACACTAGAGGGCCACCTCAGCACATGACATGCAAATAGTACCCTGAGCTGTAGATCTCCATTATTACTAGTATTTCAACTAATTGCTGAGTGTCACTTGTGAGATACACACCTCATCCATTGAGCCCTTTTTACAGTCGTCATCATCATCATCTTCATCCTCACTTTCTGCCTCCACCTCACCTGAAACATGGTCACAGATAAATACAATAAATAAAACTTGCTGATAGCCTTCACACAAGTCTTTATCTAGGATCTGTTGCCTCCATTTTATCTAAAGCAGGAACACAAATAAGGCTCACACTGACAGGTCACAGCCCACGGAGCTCATGGACTGAGGAAATTCATTTTAATATTATTTCGGTCGAGATGACCCATCCTCTGTGCCCTCATAATGAAAGATCTACTAAAGATTTCCCACTGAATCTGAGGTCACACTGACTGAGGGAAATTAATTTTAGCAGTGTAATGGTCAAACTGACCTACAGCGTCTGCAGCCAGCCTGATGAGAGCACTGCTAACGATTTCCCACAGAATCTGAGGTACAATGACTCACCAATAGATTTTCTGCCCTGTGGCCTCAGGCTGAGCTCTGCACCCTCAGAGGGCTGCGAGGAATCTGCCATCTCCTCTTTGGTTGAACCTGAGTGAGAAAAACAAAGTCGTCAGCAACAAACCGGCATCACACAACAGAACAGCATGTCAACTCATGTAATTTGTAATTAATAACAATATGAATGACTGTACTTACATAGCACTTTTTAATTAGAAAAGTGCTTCATAACCTGGTAATATAAGACAATAAATGACAGTGACAAGCTTTGTGCTGCTTCAAAGAACAACAGGTAACAGCCACACTGATTCAAGGGTCCTTACTTTTCAAAATGCAATATTTTTACTCATTAAAATGTCTTTCATCAGTGCCCTTTTACTGTCCAGCTGCCACAACTGAGATGAGAGTTTATAGAAAGTTTGACACTCCTCTAGGTCTTCAAATGTTACTGTGTGCTCACAGGGATATGTAGTTTAGTGAGTAGCAGCAAGATGAAATTTGACTTTTTTTGCCCTGAGTTTGGCTGTCAGGGCACACAGAGGCTACCCTAAACCTCTGATTAGTGCAGCTTGTTGAGCTTGTATGCAGCCTCAGACAGCTCTGCAGACTCCAAAAACTACTTGCCTTGCTCTGCATGTTTTTTTTAGGAAAAAATATGAAATGTATGACAATGTGTAATTATATTTCTAATTTAAAAAATCTACAGTTATACATCTGTCAAAACTAGGATAGGAAAGGACACTTAATATTTTGGAGTTTGTCCATAATACTGTATTATCTCATGTATTATCACACATAGTTCTCCACCAATAAAACCAAATCAATTCTCAGGTTTAGTGCACTAATTGTACAGAACTTAAGGTCATATTTCTTGTGAAAGGCACAAAGAGCATTTTTGTTATAATGTGTTTTTTGCTCTGTTATTTTAAAAGTAGTAAATAAATGTTTTTTTTTTTGTCTGTTTGAAGAGCCACAGACGTCATTGTGCCCCACTTCTAAAACCAAACCTACGCCGTTCCCCTGATCCATGATTGTCTCAAGGCACAGCAATTAAAAAGATTTGTTTTAATACTTGTGCTGCTTTTTGTCTTACACCAGGGGGCAGTGTGTGCACACGTAAGAATGATCAGTGATCAATGATGATTGATTGCAAGGTCTATTATAAATTACAGCTGAATGGTATACTGTATGTACAAAGAAATAAATACTGGGAACTAGGAAGCACAAAAAAGAAAACACTGAAGCATGCAAGTACACACACACACACACACACACACACACACACACACACACACACACATACAGGACAGGACACATAAAGGACACATATGAAGTGTTGCCAACTGCAGCAGATATGACTGATTAGGGAAAACTAAAACCAGACAGCAGCTGTGAAAATATAAAATTCCATAAATTGAGATACAGAAAAGTTCACCAGATAGTATAATGTACACACAGCCGCATGCACACACACCGACACACTGAAGGCCAGTACTGGCCTGTGTTTAATGCGCCCCAGTGACAAGCAGCGTATATGCCTGACAGCGAGTGTATGCAACAGCCAATAATACCCTCAGCTGATGGAGAGGGCCATGAAAATGATGAATGATAAACAATAGCACTGTTTCGCCACAGTGATTCAGTTTCTGGACGGCATAGAGGTGTTGGTCCATATTACAGATGGACCCAGACGGTTGGGCTACATTTTACATCTGAAACATCATAACTCAGTGGTCCCAGTGTGACTTGATGGCTCTGTTTGTAGGATGTGTGTGTGTGTGTGTGTGTGTGTGTGTGTGTGTGTGTGTGTGCTTGTGTGTTAAAGGGAGCGCTGTACCTGCACTGGGGGAGGAAGGCTCACACACACTGGAAGAATCGCTGTAGGTGTTGGAAACCTGCTCCGACAGTTTCTTCTTGGTGCTTCCGTCTGTCTTGTGGTGTTTCTTCTTGTTCTTCACCAAGATCTTCCCCATCAGCTCCATTGGGCTGGGTAGCGGCACATTAGACTCCAGCTGGGCGGGGTGAAAAGAAAACAAGAATTTAAACAAGGTCATGTAAATAAAGAAAGAGTTCATGAGAAAGGTTTATGCAGAATAAAGTAATACTCTGTTGTATGATTGTATGATGTGTTGAAGGATGGAGAAATGTGGAATTTTCTTTTGTGACAAGCACTCTGAAAATTGTTTCAACACAAGGAAATTGTAAAAACAGATGTTATCAAGTTCCAAATTGTCGCTGTGAGGCTGGAGATTACTTCATTTCAGTCATATTTAACAGAAGTTTGGAGACAAATTAGCTAATTACTGTAAGAAAATACTGAAGTTGTTTACAGGAGAGAGTCATTTAAAATGTAAATTCATGCCAGTTTTAGAAAAAAAAATCTTAGTCTGCTCAAAATTCACTATGGAAGAATTCTGCTGAGTCGAGCTTGTTAGTGACCACAAGGATGGCACTGAGCATTACAAACTCTGTTGATGTAACAGCTGAAAAGTTTACACTTTCAACATTAAAATCAGCTTCCTGGGGGGAAACTGAGCGTTAAACACAAACATTCGCCCTCTCAAGAGAGCTGGCTAGAAGTAGGCAGATCTCTGATTTATTTATGGGGTACACTGCTTTTGGATCACAGTGTTTAGGGATATTAATAATGCATTATCGAGAAAGTCAGCAGCGATGTTGAATAGACACACATACACTCACAACCACAGAGTTTACAACTTATCAGCTATAAACATAACCAAACTTTAAAGCGCTTGTTTCTCTTATTTGACTTCTTTGAAGAGCAGGGAAACAATGATTCATACACCAAACTTAAGCCAAGACTGTCTGTCCAAAAAAAACACTTTCCCAGCTGCCAAACACATCCATCTACACCTTTCTACTGCTGTTGTTGGGAAGTGATAAAATAAAGATTAGACGTCCTGTTTGCCTTGGCTTCACTCAAACACTTCCACTTGAATGGAACCAGTACAAGACTGGATGTGACATGTAATCCTGACTGCACTCAAACGCACAGCACTAAACCTGTTTGACTAAACTACAATTTGGCTGGATGGATTCAATTAAGCTTTTTTCCCCAAATCCCCAAACTTTTTTTTTTTTTTTTTTGCTCAATTGTAATAAGGGAGTGAAAACACGGCATCAATATAAGCAGAAAATGCTCTAAACACACTTCTCATCACTTTCAAGCTCTGACATCTAACCAGAATGTAACTAAGTACATTTACTTAAGTACAATTTTTAGGTACTTGTACTTGCTACACTACATTTATTTCACAGCTTCAAATTTACATTGTATACTGAGATTTTGCAAAATCTAATATATAATATCAACTTCAAGATCAAACTACCAGTATGTGTAGTAGCTAAAATTAGCTCCAACTACAACTGCAAAAATGCTGCTTACACATGAAAGCATCAGTCATAATGATTCAATAATAAAATATATAACAGATATAATCAGGACAAGGTTCACCTTTACTGAACTTTGAACCTGTGCAAGCACGTCTTGCAAGACTCTCCATTTTCAAACCCATTTTAGAAAGTATTCTTGTTTGCACAACTGTATGCTGTATGAATACAAGTAGAAGACTAGGAGGGGTGCTGCATGGCTGGCATTAAGTGCACGGACTGTGATGGAGTCATGAAGTCTTTGTGTATCATGTTAAATTGGTGGAATGTTGTTGTTGCTCGTTACACTAACTCCAACAGCTTATGCTTGTTCTTCTCTTATTCTCAATCATGCCTGCTTTATATGTGCGAGTACATCTCACTTTGCCAGTTCTGCTCTTTCCGCAGCTTAAAACTAAGCCTCAACAAGATTGAACAAACTACAAGAAAAATAGCTTCATTTCCCATTATATTTCATATATTTTGGCAATACAGCCTGAAAGCAGCATAATGAAAGCAGCGATGAGAGCCAACAAACAAGAAAACATGATCATGGCGAATCCAATTTTTAAGTAATTTCAGCTAATTTCTTTTTGGGAAAGAGCAGACTGTTCTCAGTTTAATTGAAAACCCCCCCCAAAACATTGTCATCAGTCTCTCCTATTCACCACGAATGACAGTTTCTTAGAGTGGAGATTGAGGTTGAGCTCGAATTTCTAAGAAAACTGTAATCCTCTTTATTCTCACCTTAGGCTCAGCTGGAGCCAATCGAGCTATATTGCCCTATCTGCCCCGGCTCCTATGCACTAACGGTGATATCCCATTCGCTACGCTGTATACACGGCTGTCTCAGTGCCAGAGGGGAGTGATTGTCATTGCACTCACCTTTCCCAGTTATTACATGCTCAGTGGTAGAAATCTGATTCCTTGACGGTACTTTCTCTTTCTGTCTCCCTCTCTAACTTCTCCCTTGGTGTCTGTCTCCTCATATCTCTCTCCCTCTCCTTCCCTCTGCCACTCCACTCGAAAGGCTTCCCCCTGATAATACTTCAATGTCAAATCCAGTCAGAAGGCTGCTGGGAACTTAAGCTGCTCTGTAGTGTTACACCAACAGAGACAAGACATCCCTGGCGAATAACGTGCAAGGACTAAGTGCTATGTTAAAGCACATATGTGTGCAGCATTGTATATGTGTTTTTCATGTGTGCACCAGACACTTTGACAGGTGCCTGAGTGTGTGAGTTTGTGCGACAAGTGTCTGCATTTGCCTCACGTAAGTGCCTGCGTCACACAAAGACGCCTTTGGGGGGGAAAAAAGAGTTTGGCCACAAAGAGACGAAGCAAGCTTTTGACTGGTAGCCATGGCAACAGAGGAGAGACAGATAAAGGGCTGCCAAGAAAAGCCACGTTTAGATTACAGCGTAAAACACTTCCGTTTAATCTTACACGGCTGTTGTTTGCAGTCTCTCCCGTGATAACAGAGAGGTGATGCAGAGGAATAAAAAATGACTGCGGGATGAATCATTGAAAGTTGGCTTCCATGGCACGTAATTTGCCACAGGTATGTGTGTGTCTGTGGCTGAAAATGAGAATGAAAACTGGAGAGAGAGAGAGAGAGAGAGAGAGAGAGAAAAAGAGATAAAGCCTAGGAGGCCATTTACAAGTGTACCTGGAGTGACATAAAGAGGAAAAACTGTGACAACACATTTTGACAGGTGCTAGAGGACATGTCGATATGTTGCTGTTTGTAAGAAAGATGGAGAAGGAGGGAGGAAAAGGCGACCTAAATACAGAGAAATAGTAGTGTATGTGAACAAATGAATGAATATAGATATGTGTATACATGTGAGCATGCAATAAGTTGTGGCTTTTTGCCTCCTGAATGTATATCTGTATGGGTGGCATGCTGAGCAAGCAGTGTTCAAGGACACTTCTTTGGTGCACTCATCTGTGTGATATCTGCTGAATCCCTCGCTGCAGGCCATGTCATATGTATCTGTGTGTGCGTGTTACAAAAAGAGAGAGCAATAGAGAGACCAGTGTCTATGTGTGTGTGAGCACATGCACACATGTGTGTGTTTGTAGGTTGTGTGTGTTGGAGCATCTTATGTACTCACAGGATATTTCTCCAGAGGTTCTGTCAGTAATGCGTCTCCAAATATTGACCGGCAGTACTCTGCCATCTTAGCCTGCTGCTTTGGTCTGGGGAGTCATCACACACAAACACAGACACACACATCACACATCATGGTTTCTCTGCGAAATATCAATATACACTGAATAAGTATGCTCCTCCTAAGAAGCACCTTGGAGCCAAAACAACCAATGAGAATGCTCTCCCTAAAGCTTTGCAAATATTTACACAGTTGATACAAATGAAATGGCTGATTGGGCCTATTGATGTTAAGACAGTACTGATCAATCAGGACAACAATCACACTGTAGACTTTTGCACCCCTGACTTGAAATGATCTGCTGACTTACGAGTCCACGTGGTTCTCAAAGGACAGGATGATGGGGAAGGGCGAGGTCTTGAAGGCACACTCTGCTATAGCCTCGATCACCTCCTAAAAACACAAACAGAGAAGAAAAAGAATTTATAATATATATTATGTTGAATACACACACCCAGGGCAGAATGTTGTTATTGTTATTTGAGTAATGCACTTTCAAAACAATGAATGTCACCGTTGGTTTATGCGATAATATGCTGTCATTTCTAATCACCCTTGAGCTCGTACACCGACAGGAATCACATCCATTTACAATGATATGATTCCCTACATTTCCCAGAATGCCTGAGAGCCTCCCCGAGAGAACATGCCCAAAACTGTTGAAATCAATAACCGTAGGAGAGAGCAAGAGTGATAAGATAGGAAGATAGTTTATCAGTAGCACAACAAATAAATTACACTCCGCCTTGTTCCAAATGCAACATGTTGTCTGGCTGCTTGGCGTTATGGTGCATTGGCCACTGATGCTGAAGTGTGCGTGTGTGCACGATGGTACATTTTCTGGTTAATAATGTGACTCCTGCAAAGTGTGTGCTCAGTCATTCATGTCCCACAAATTTCAGCATGAATATGTTTACGGAAACGGGAGTTGAGCCGTGAAGTGGTGTCAGCGCTCAACTCCAGTGAAGACGGTTCAACATTTGATATCGGATTTCTAAGCCACTGATTGTCTAAGTCAATTACACCATCATTAACAACGGTGTCAGTTCAGTTAATGCCTTCATTTCCATTTGCTCCATCTCCTCCAATAAAAATCTTCTGTAACTCAACCCTCTCCATCTGTAGCTCTCTTCCATGCTGTCTTTCACAACTCTTCTCTTTTTGTATTTCACTCTCAGACTAATGCCATTAAGCTTGTTCTACTTCTTTTGTTACTCTCATTAGATCTAAATTTCCCCTATCAATCAATCCACCCACTTCTCTCTTTCTTCTTTCTCTCCTGACACCTACTCTGCCCTTAGACTTTCACACCCTGCTCCTCCTATAAATGCATTTTTTTTTCTCTTTGTCTTCTCATCTTTTGAGATTTCCATTAAGCGCCCCCTCAGTGCTTCAGTTTAGGGCCATTCAGTGTGTCCCTGTCCCTTTCAATTTGCCATCTGCTGCATGCGTGTCCCACTTTCTGTTTTCCCACTTCTTATCCAACTCTGCTTTCCTCCATACTTACTTTTATCTTCTGTGTCTGACTGCGTATCTGTCTGTGTGTTTTATTCCCTGCTGTTTACGATATTTAAATTATAATCCTTAATGAAATCAAACCCAATTTTATACTATTTATGGTCAGCATTTTTTCTGCAATAGCCATTCACTGCATTTACATTCAGTTATTACCTCTCTATATAGTAGCTTTTGTTGGTAGTGGCGGAGTTCGCCATTCTCGCACTGGATTCCGATTGCCTACATCCATCTTGCAAGGCTTGGGTGGAAAAGAATTTGCGCTGTGTGGGTATTTCTGACAAAGTAGCTGCTCAAGTGCTGTACTATTGAATTACACTTGCTGTTACCACCAGTAACCACTGCAGTCAAATGAACCAGGACTGAAATCTCAAGGATTAAAGCCACAAACATAAAATTAACCATCTGACGATGAAGGCATATTCATCTAAGCTACTGGACCGTTCTCTTTTAATTTGCTTCACTTCTTTAGTCTGTAACAAGCTTTTGCATTTTGGTGCAAGAGTACAGATATTCACGTAGATGGCTGCCGAAACACTTGACTAGGGGACAAAGTCATGCTTATTCAATAGAATCGATGGGAAATCAACCTAGAAATGTGGGTGTTGGCCCAACTTAATAGTAATCAGTATTTGATCCAGTGAGTGGATCATGTGTACAACATGTGGATTACATCATCTGTCCGAGGGGTCTGTTTACCCAGAACCCTCCTCTGTGTGGCTGTAGACAAAGACATTAAAGTGTATCCTCACAAAAAGACGTTTCAGCCTGCAGTCCCCAACCCGCCCACCCAACCCCTCGCCTATATCGCTATCACTCTGTTCTCCTCGTGTTACCTTGAAGGAGATTTCAGTTGTCATGGTGAAGCCGTGAGTGATGACAGGCTCTTCTTCTGTGGTGCGACCCTTCCAGCAGTCCAGTTCAATGCAGCGGCACCCTGACAGAAGAACCTGCTTGTACATCTCGACTGAGGAGTTCCCTGCGAGCTGGCCGGCTGCACGTAAGCAAGAAAAACACACACAAACACACCACTTCAGGTAACTGTTATATTGATCCCAAAAGTACCAGGATTCCGACAAAAGCATGTCCTCCCACTTTTCAAGAGCTCATTAACCGCATTAGTTGCTAGCATGTAGTAAAAACAACACAATAGACGTTATCTGAAGCAGGCAAATCCCATCACCCTGTCACCATTAGCAAAGCAATTATCTCTTCACATTAGCAGCATGCTTTCCTGCAACATGGTGGGAACTATGTTAAAGTGAGAGGCAGATCTGTGTTCTCACTTCTCACAGTTGGCATCATTAATTTCCTCCTTTTTTCATTTGTCTTCTCCCTCTTTCTTTAGATAGACATCCTAATCCAAACCCCTTAGGGAAACACGGTTTTTCTAACTAAATTAGTTCATGTGTTGTACACTGCATAAAACATTGCTTTAATTTACCATGGATCAATAACATGAAATACATCAAGATGAATGAATGAGGTGTACGAGCTTCTGACAGTAATTATCTTGTGAGTATGTTTCCTGGTGAAACATAAATACTGCAAAATCATTCTGCATTGCCACACTCTCTCCGTTGCCTACAAAAATATCACAATGTGTCATGAAAATACATAAAGAAAAACTGCTCGTGAGGAGAGAATCAAGGACCCGTTGTTTGTTTTTCTCATTTCTTCATTTCGCAGGCTATGAGGCTGGCCTCTTACAGACATTCCATTTTTTCCATCGCTGGAGAAATTTGATCCACTTGAAGGATTCAATGCTCTCCAGTTCCCCCCAGAATAGATTTGAATAGATGAATTATAATATCCATTGAAGAGAAAATGGCCTCTGTATTGTGCCTGCCATGCTTGCGCACTGCCTGGAGCCAGTTACTGTGACTACCAGTCTAAAGAAATATTTAACTCATGAATATCAATGAATTGAGTCTCATAGCATGACTTGATTGGATAACCTCTTGAGAGGTAACGCAAGAAATGGGGCCTCATATGCACCGCCGCGTTTGATTGACTGACCTGCGAGATATAAAGTTGGATGTATTCACTTGTGCAACCACAATTGTATTTGTAAATGAAAGAGTGATTTGTTCATGCGTAGAAGAATAAAGGATGCGCATGTGCAATCAGTCAGGAGGAAAATCAAGTTGAGTGGTAGTACGTGAGGGCAAACCAGACAGAGAGACAGGCATAGCTTACATACAAAACAAGCTTTTGACTTGTGCCTCGATGTATGTGCGTACCTGTGAGGTATGTGTTGTGTGAGGAGTTGATGAAATAGTGGGAGAGGGGAAGGGTCATGTCTTCGCTCTGGTCCAGCTTCTCCGGGGGGATGATGGTGTTCTCCTCTCCATTCAGATACCGGGCAAAGCCTTCCACTGAGATCTGACCTGCAGGAACACGTTAGTCGAAATGATATGTTCAAAAACTTTTTTTTCAAGTCCAGACAGGAACCTGAACTCCAAAGTCTGATGATACTCTTTATTTTTCTTACTGTCAACAAATCCCATGAAAAGACAAACACCAACAATTCATTTATCTAATAATAAGTATTGTCTCTTTAGCCAAAGCCTGATAAAGCCTTATTCCTCAGTGCCATAGAGCTCCATTGTTGTCTAAAATCTATTAAAAATGCATCAGTGAGACACACTGTTGCACTGCAAGAGTAAATGCACGATTTACTCTTGTTTGAGTAACTGAAAAACTGCAGTGCCAAGCTGTTTTAGAAAACGATCTCGCCTTCTTTAAAGATGTACATCCTCAGTATGTATGCAATAAATGGGCCTGGGGCTGAGAGCCACAGACATGGTAGGGGAGTCGTAAAGTATTGACAGACGTACACATTCTGCAGGTGTATTCAAATAAGCAGTTGGAAGACAAAAATGTTCATAATCACTAATTAACATCAAGATTACAGTAGTAGTTTAATTTAGCCGGAACCCTAATTCTCTGTTTGCCGAAAGCCTTTGTGGTTAATCCTTAAAGCCTGTGCCTCAGTGTTTCAGTTTCTTACATTTTACTGTGGGTGTATACTGTCAGATATTAGCCTTCATTAGAAATATTTACGGTGTCTAGGTGGATAAATGCATAAAAAATCTCCCGTTTTCACAGGTAGTTTACAATACATACGTGATTTTCTATATTTCAGGCTCCACTAGCTTTCCTTTAGCATTGCTATTGACCATTATTAGTCATACAGGGATCTGAAAAAGCTGAACTGCCCTTGACGTAGTTCTTTCCTTGTTTTGATTGTTTGTCAAGGTCACTTATGTTAAGCTTTGCCTTTTTACTGTCATCACAGAGCTCATGTCTTCAGCGCTGAATAAATAATAAGCAGCAGAAGAGAAGCTCACATCTCCAATCATCCAAGATTAAAATGTCCATACACATTACCATACACATCACACACCACACCTGCATGGATTCAATTTGGTACAACATATAAGACGTGCTCAAGGCGAAACCAGGACACTTGCAACCTCCTCCACCCACATACACACACACTGACTTGACGTTATGCTAAATATGCTAAATGATGCAAGCTCGACGGGTGCAGCAGGTCCCTCCGGCCACTTTATGCTAATTAATGCGGTGCCGCCCTCTGCAGAGTTGCTGGACTAATTAACGCTGGCTGCTGTCTGTGACATGTGAGCTCAGTCGCACTCAGCGTCTTACTCCCTGCTGACTGCCAGGGCCTCCCTTTGCCAGGCTGAGGCCTAACCTCTGTACCACTCACACTCACACCGAAATAGACACAGAATTTCCTCAGTTCCCAAGACATTTGTAGGTCAAACAGGGAAAAATTGTGTTAACATGGCTGGGATTAGAGGTGTCCTTGACTGAGAACCTACAGGTGTCATTCCAAAGGTGAGGCTTGAAAGGTGGAGTTAGATCTGAGAGGAAGGGTGCATAAAAGGGATCATTCAAGTTAAATAAAAAACTTTGGCCACAATAAGGACTCTGTTGAGTTGAGATGAAATCGCTGTGTAAATGTATTCTAAATCTAATGATAACCTGTGAAATAAGAGACACAAACCTGACAAAGAAAATCTGACAAAGAGCTTCCTCTCTACAATCACTGAAGATGAATATGCGATGATACGCCACCATCCACTCTGGAAGTGTCTTGCTTCATTTAGCATTTTATTTATTTATTATTTATTTTATATGTTGGAACGCTTGCGTGAGCACAGACTAAAGTAGTCACAGACAATGATAGAGCACTGACGAGATGAATGGGGGGTATAATATTCACAAAATCCAAGCTGGAAATAGAGAAAGAGAAAGTGCGACATAGAGAGTGAGCAAAAAATCAACTGTTCACCCATTCCTCTTCCTAAATTACACAGGCTATTTTGAGGGAGACCTAAGGCACCATATGCATTTACGCATATTTACTATATGCATCCACATGATGCTTTTTCAGTGCTATGTAAAAGCACTCGCTTAGTATGCACAAAGCCACCCATGTCCATTTATATATGCATGTATGAGTGTCCTTGAGAGAGGAAAAGTGTGTGTATATGTGTGCATGAGTGTTTGTGAAGGTAGCATGTGGAGGTCTGGACCCCTCTGCAGAGCAGATGGCAGCACTTCCTCCGGCTAGATAAATACTTCACATGGGGAAATCTGTCACTGGGACAGAGAAGGGCACGCTTCCAGAGAGCCTGGGACAGGCTGAAACCACAACATCACAGTACGAGCACATCACTGTGATCAGAGTCAAACACAGGGTGGTCAAACTGGATATTTGGATATGGTTTAAAGAATGATTTGATCTAATTTAGACGCCTGTGGTTCATTTTGTCACACATTTGAAAAAAAAGTAAAGTAGGCACTTTACTCAAGAGAGTTTATTAAAGCGGCACTCATGCTCTGCTTGAGTCAGTTGAGGTCAATTTAGGTTCAGTGTAATCAGTAACTAGAATTACTGCCCCACGGTAGTATGCCTCTGCCAACAAGTCAACTTGCAGTTTACATCCATGTCTGTCCAGACTCATATAATATATGGAGGGAAGACTTGGAAGGAGTTGAATAAAAGGTATAAAGTGTATTTTTGGCCAACTCAGATCTAGTATTGATTTGGAAGCTGACGACATATGTCACGTCATCAATAAGTCCCATTCGTTTAAATGTTTGTACACACAGATCTTTAACTCTTGTGGAACTCAAAATAGTCCATATATAAGAAAATAAATTACAGTACAAGTGGTCCTGACTACAACCCTTTAGATGGTTTAGTATAACGGGTGGATGGGGGGAAAAACAACCCAGTGATTTGCTTGAAAATAAACAGAACACGGTGTTAAGTAAGTCACCCATTCTGGCACACTTGTATAACACGCTTTCCAGCAGAGATAAAATTTGCATTGGCACACACCAGACCTTGATGCCTGATATCTGGAGTGGGAGGTTCTCCAGTTTTGGCAGCTCTCTGTTCACAGACACTTCAGACGACATAAAAGCACGACATGTCCAGGAGTGTTGGACTCCCTATGCTCATCCATCTTGGTTGTTCATGAATTATTCTGTGCCACTCCTGTTCGTCAAATACTGCGCTACTGCTATTATACTACTGCCTGTTAATTTACTTTTACACATGCAGTTTTGGGATGTTGATTATTATTTTATTCCTGTTGTTTGGATATTAAGTTTTAACATGTAGATTGATGCTGCTACCTATGGTACTATACAATGGCAGAGTCGACACACATTCAACAATTTGACAACACATACGCAGAATACAGGAATGCACTACAACAAAAGCAAATACAGAAACACTAGCCTACAAGTTGCCAAACTAACACTGGTTGCCTGGCAACTGCCAGCCAAGAAACAGTCCAGCACATAACCCCCACATAACATGCACTTACACACAAAAAACAAGACATAACATGGTAATTAGAGAGCTTTAGAGGAGCTGGTGGGCAGGTTTTGTTACCTTGGGACAGAGCCAGGCTAGTTGTTTCCCCCTGTTTCTAGTCTTTGTGCTAAGCTAAGCTAAGCTAAGCTAACCACCTGCTGGCTGTAGCCTTATATTAGACAGATACAAGAGTGGTATGAAACTTCTCTAACTCTCCGCCACGAAGCGAATAAGCATATTTTCCATAATATTGAACTATGGCTTTAAGTTGCAGTGCACTGAGCTCTCTAAGCCATAATTATAACTAACCCTCAAATCATTGGTCTGTGCTCATTTTATGGATCAGACTGTTTTTATTTTTGGAAACTGGAAACTTTACAGTAAGAGACAAAAAAAATGTGTGAATTATACTAAGAAGAAAAGTAAAGAGCAGTAAAATACTGTGAAAGTAAAGAGAAAGACATATATGACTCCCTAACAGTGTTTGTGTACATATATTTGAATTTGTGTCCAGCAGTGCCACATAAGTTCAGTGCTGCACTCCACTTGCCACTTGCTATTTGTTCAAGCTCTCCTGAAGCGCAAACTCACACCTCTCTCTATCTTTTCACTCTCTCTCTCTTTCACACACTCGCTCTCTCTCCACTCAAGGATTCTACTCATGTAATCCCATTCTTGTATATAAAATGGCAGGGACTGTCCTCTGTTCATCTTGGCAGTGTTTGGAGTAGGTGAAACATTTTGGTGGTGGTGTGTGTGTGTGTGTGTGTGTGTGCGTGGTATTTACAGACTTATAACATTCCGTTCTCTGGCACCCCACTACGTCCCCTCACTTTGTGAGCGTTGCTATGGTAACACCCCTGCCAAATTTATTGTGATGGAGGGGGCTGGAGTAGAGGGTTTGAGGCAGGTGGAGTAGGGTTGAAAGAGGTTGAGTATGTCTGGGTCAAATGTGAAAGTGTTTTCCAAAATGTTTTACTACAAAACACAACCGCTCTTTTGTTTACATAAACATATATTAATCACGAAAAATGACTTTATGAGCAAGTTATTTTATGTATGAGAAGTTGGTGTTGACTGTGTCGTATGTGTGTTTTTGTGTACATATAAGCATTATATTGTGCCTGTGTTTGTACTGAGAGACATTTGAGCCACTGACCTTTCTGTGCCAGTGAAGCATTGGGCTCATATTTGTCCACCAGCACCTGGACCTGTTCTGGTTTGAGAGGAGGGTAGAGTATCTCGTTCAGACGAGGGTCTCGCTGTTTACTGTTAATAAACTCCGTCATCTGCTCCACAGTGAGGTATGGACGACTCTTAGCCCCCCTGAAAAGAGAGGATAGGAGAGGGAATACAAAAAGGGAGAAGTTGAGAAAACATGGGTGGGTTACTAAGTGAGAAGAGGGCACAGAAGAACATGAAATGTGGAGAAGATGATGGAGGAGAGGAGCGATAATTAAAGCGGTGAAGAGATGTGGCGAGGGAGAGCAACAGACGCGCAAAGGAGCAGAGGATTAAATGCTGTGTTGAGTAAATTATGAGATTTGATTAAACCGTCTTTCATATCTGAGCCTGTTCTGAGCCTGTAAATTATCATCCTGTTATCCTCCTGGCTCTCATGCCATCTCACTTAACTGTGATTAAAATCTGTGACTTGGAGTGACCCCAGTCGTGCTGGCATGCTGCCTCGGCTGATGGTCTGAGTCCCTCTAGGCCAAGGGGCAGCTCTGCTTCTGCAGCACCAGGGGCCACAATGCCAGGCTCGAGGACCACAACCAGGGCCATTGCAACACACTTTCCTGTACTAATTAAGTGCTAATGATGATGCCTGTCTGTGTTTTGATGACTCTAATGAGTAAAAGCAGGTGTCTTAAACCTGCAAAGCCATATCGCCCCATCAAGGATGGCAGCCATTATTCTAGCTGCCAGTTTTAAAAGAGCAACAGATGGCTGTGAAAAAAATGATATCAAATTAATCACTCTCACATTGTTTCAAGTTTTTCTTTTTTACTGTATTCTTCTGAGGTTGAAAAGATGCTTACTTCCTGACAGACTTTTTAAAAAGGCAAATGCAACAGAGATTAGAAACATGGTTCTTACACGTCAGAGAAGATGTGGTCCAGCTCGGATCTGGGGCAGATGTTGCTCAGGAACATGTTGTAGACCTCTGGAGTGAAATCTTCCTGAGGGATGGAGTCATTCTGCAGCAGACAACAGCAATATGGTCACATAAAATCATGGGGCAGCAGGTCGCCTAGTAGGTAGAGACACTACAATAATAACTACAAATCTATAGCATCTGTAGGCTCAGAACTGCAATCCACTAGGACTGCTGTGCTAGGAAATACTATTATCAAATATTTACAGTATTGGCACCTAAATATGGATGCCTTTATTGCTTAAACTGAATATATGTGAAATAAATGTGTTCAATTATATTGTCAGTGTAGCGCGTGGGTGCTACAACTTCACAACTTCGAGGCAACTGAATAGTTTGCACACAATGAGCCCATTCACGTGTATAGAAAATCTTATTTGAAGTTGAGCCCGCCATTAGTGTGCTCTATACAAGTTTTGCAGTGCAGACTTTCATTTGACTAAACATCTATCCACCCGACTGATGTCTATAAGCAATACACGTCTTTCATGCAATGGGATGTTCTATAGCTGACCCCAATCTCTGGTCACCCCTCTAGAAGTGATGACACGGGCATACATTTCAACGGCATATAATTAACAAAAGATGAATTTGCACCTAGACTTACACAATCAAAAAAAAAAAGCTGTGGCCACGAGGGCTCCTTATAGAGCTATCAGAGCCAAACAGGTCTGATAAAGACACAGTGCGCTCAGCAGCAGGCAGTAGCATTGTGCCAGCCAAGAAACAGAGCAGAACCAAACACTCTTAGAGAGGAGCCAGAGAAAAGAAGATGAGGGAGGATGCATGGAGGGAGGAGGGACGCAGGTCAAGCCCCACCGAAACTCAGTGAGTCACTTTAAAGACCTTGGTGTGAACTCCGTCGTGTATGCGCTTTTGCCTGTGAGTGTGTGTGTGTGTGTGTCTTTGAGGGATTAACAGCACTACCGTTTAGCTGTAATTACCTGTGCGTTGGAACAACAGTAAATCCCACCAGACCGTCATACGGCAACACGTTCTTACCTCCTGCTCTCTGAATGCTAATTATGTATAGCTTGGTGCTTGCTTGTTGCATACTGTGTGTGTGTGTGTGTGTGTGTGTGTGTGTATGCGTTTGTATTTCTGTGTATGTGTTCATTCTGATTGTATTTAGAAGCCATTCATTACAGCTACCTTGTGTCTGCCCTACTGTATGTGCATATGTTTCAGCATGTGTTCAGAACTGCATTAAACAGCATTTTCCCACTTCCAAACATGCAAATTGCTTGCTACTGCTGGAATACAGAGCTTATTTGCTGTGTTGGGGGACTGTTTACACATCTATGCATGAGGGGGCAGCTTCTCTCTAGTGATAACTGAGAGAGGTAAAGATAAAACAGCTTTTGTCATCTTTATTGCTCCCACTGGGTCTATTTGTTTCATTACAACCAAGGCTAAATCAGTTCTGAGTGGGAAGCCATGCAGACACCCAGAAAATAAGACTCCAAACAAATGAGCAAAGCAGCTATCGGCTGCTGTTTCAGGAGAATAGAGAATGAGCTGAATGGTGAGAGGACAGACGAGGAGATGGATGGATGGAGAAGATGAAAGAGCTCGGAGACTAAGATAAGAAAGAGGGGCAGAGAAGGAGGGAGCAGGTTCAGAGACGGCGGAAATATGAGGATAAAGTAACACTGAAAAAGGAGTTTCAGTATTTTGGTGTCTCACTCTGCCAGAAGGGAGGTTACAGTTTTCCAGGGCCGTCTCCACTCGCTTCCTGTCTGCTGAGAACATCCTGAAGATACTGTAGGGAAACAAAAACACACCCTCATGAGTAGTACAGAAAATCCTACAGAGAGAGAGTGGGCTTCCCTATGAATGAGAGTGTGTCAAACTGATGAATTCATTGCGGCTTTTAATTGATACGCATTAAGGATATCCTGCGAGAAAGTTCCCTTGTAGCAGCAGCAAACAGTACAAAGGTTAGAGGGAAAAACTGAAACTAAAAAGAGTGCAACGTATGGTTGTTAGGAGAGAATACAACCACAAACTGCAGGGAAATTTATGGATTAATAGACAAAAATGAGACAAAGAAAATGCCTGGATGAAAATGTTGACTCAACTTTCTTTGGAGGCTGTAGTTTCTGGTGCTGTTGAATTATATTTCATTACACAGAGAGCTTTTTTAAATAGTATACTGATACAAAAGCGTATATTGATATAGATCTACAAAGGTGAAAACTATTTATAACAATATAACCTCAAATATGTTTACCAAGATGTGCACAAAAAGTTGTACGGCTGTCATTTCTTCTCATCATTATCATTACCATTACAATGACCATTACCATTATCTTTATCAGTTTCTTAGACCGTACACATCTTATCTCACTAGTTGCAAAACTAGGTTTTTGTCTTGTGTAAATAAACAAAAGACATGCAGATAAAATGTTTCCAACTTCACAACACATAACTAACCATCATATGATTTCCTTCCTGTGAAGGCCATGCATCTCCAAAGCATCATGAGCTGAGAAAAACAGCCCTGTTTTCAGCTTTGTGACTCTGCATTTTTCAGATATTCCAATGTTTTGTTTTTTTTCAGCTTTGGAAAAACACGGTTTTCAGTGGACACTGACAATATGCCTCATCAGTCATTTTGAGTGCAGAGAGAGACAGTGCTTCTGTGTGGTTGGACGACTGTCCTCTGTTATAGTCTAGTGTATATAGATAATAAATGAGATTTACTGCAATGAACTCCACTATCGTTCCAGCTACTGCTGGCTGTTTAGGTCTGTTTCCGCTGGCCGTAGCCTGTTTTAATTACATGCAGAGGTATGCCTGTGCAGATCCATGAGCGCACACTGTATGCTCAGTGGGAGAGCAGAGTCAAGCTGACATTAGTCAAGCTGACATGTCCTCCCAGCTAGGAGGTTAATTCCCTAAACGGCAAGGAGTGTCTCTCTGCCTCTCTGTGTTGACACCCACTGTTTTCCTCCACGGCTCTGTGGGAGGTTATCGCTGAAGTTCACTGTTGCCTGCCTGAAAGCTCAACTTGACTAATGGCGATGGAGAGAGTTGGATTTTCAAAGAGCTGATGACAAACTCCCAGATAAGTGAAACTGAAATTCACAAAACTGAAATTTTCACACACATGGCACATCCTGAGCTGAAGTTAGTGAGACATATAAATGGGGCTTACCCAGGGCATGCTACTTCACATATAGACATAACACACACACGCACAAACCAATAAGGATGGGCTCTTTACAGATAGAGTAAGAGCAGTGGTGGACACAATGGAGCAAATTTTACCGCAGAGCTGAAGAGTCGTGGAAAGAATGAAAGACGACAGAAGGGAGGGGTAACATAGTCTAATAAATGCACACATATACGCAGAGAATGTGTGTATACTGAAGCATATACATGCTGATAGCAACAAGAGAAGGGAGAGGAAGCTGCGTATTGATCAAAAGAGCAGCGAGGTGGCAGGGGAGAGAAGGATGAGTCAGAGAGACTTACTTCTTGACGGGGATTCGCCCCTCAGGGTTGAGCTGCAGCTTCAGCCGAGTGTATCTGCGTTGGACAGAGCAAACACCTTACACAACGTGAAATCAGCAGTTTGTCTGTGTGAGTTATGTACTTGCTGAAATTGAATTTCTGTGTGTGTGTTTTCTTGAGTGTGTGACTGGCGTACATGTCCATAACCATTTGCCATATCTGTCTATGAGCGAGTGTGCACGTTCATATGACTGTACATGCATCGCTGTGGCGAAACACACACTTGTGTCTCTATAACGCGGCTGGCTGGATGTGTGCAGCTCTTTGTGCACCACCATGGATATTTGGCTGTGTTTACATGACAGGTTTGAATTGTGGCTAATCCCTGGAAGTCTTGCATTGGCAGCACAGAGCCATGCAGCAGCAACACAGGCAGCTTGTAGCCTGAGCTATAAATAGCTTAGCTGAAACAGGAGCCATCATTACAGGCTGGGCTTTAAGTGGCTGCTGGCTAATAATTAATATCCATTACAGTGTCCACTTCATAGGGCAGGATGGCTGCCACGGGCAAAGTCACCGATGACTGTAGTGGTTAACGGGGGGGGCTAGACTGGGTTTTGATTGAGCTGTTTTTTTCTTTAAAAAGGAGGGAAATGTGAAGTGAAAAACATTGAGTGTTGGCAGAGAAAGAGCTAGTTGACAACAGCTGACGTCACTAAAGCTACATAAGGTTGGTTTTTAAAAAAGGAAAGGATGAAAGGCTCAGGAGAAAGGAGGGAACAGTGAGGTGTTTCTTGATTCCCTCATCTTCCTTACAACTGCCTGTATTATTCATTAAGACGAGTAGGGGACAACAGATTACTTGCATCTGTGTCCTTTTCTGTTGTACTACTCACTTTCGCTTTCTCCCTTCTGTTTCTAATCTCTCTCTCTAGTTAATGCTAAACCGAGAAGGTCAGGTTCCATTTCATCGACTGTAATACAAATACTTATATCTGCACATCCACTTGCTTTTTCTAGCATAGTCACGGGCTATCCCATTGTAAAACATGCAGTTCTAACCCTAATAATTGATGCTCAAGGCAACATAATACAAGAAGTGGCCTCAGCACAATTGCATTGATCTAAGAAGTACATCTTATAGCAAGCAGCCACTTGAGGACATGCTGGGTTGTGTGTTGTTTCCCGTCGCTGTGAAAGTTGCCCGTCTATGCTGACCCCGAAAAATGTATGACGGCCTTAAGAGCTAGCGATGAGAGTTAACCACCAGCATAAGTACATGAATCAGGTCTCCTCATGCTGTAGTGGTGGTATGACAGAGAATCGCCTTATTTGTAAGCAAGCGGTGCACAAAAACTTCCGCTGCGAGCAACCAGCGTGACTGTGAAACCTGCTCTATTCAACTCTATTCAAGTCTCTGTGTGCTATGTGGTCGATGGCCACTTTTATTGTCTCATAAGTCAATTATCCTCCTCAGGGGTGCGAGCTAATGGCTTCTGTTCACTGATAAACATCAGACAGCTGGGAGTTGTCACCTGGCATGTTCTCTCAAGACAATGCGGCAGATTCATATTTACGTTCGCGCCGCATGAGCTTCACTCAGTCACCCACTGCACACATAAATCAGCTGTGAACTATAGATCACTGTGTGGGCTCTGATCAGATCAATACGAACGTGGTTCTGTCAGCCGTTAGATGCAGTTACTACACAAGATCAGAGGTGGTGTGAGGGCGATTGATGATAAAAAATGTCTTACTGGCAACATTTTTACACCTCCACAAGTGCAGGTCAGCAATCAGACCTGTTCAAGGATCTACGGACACAGGTCTGTCCTTAGGTCATTAATGCAACAAAAATATAGGCTACAGCACCAAATGAATGCACGCTCACACGCGTACATGCTGTTACATATGCACTCTTGCACTGAGAAGCGGATAAGCCAACTGAGACGCACAGAGTCAGGTTCATGAACTCATACATATTTCCAGCTGTTTTATTTATCCTCCTTCTTCCTTCCTGTCTGCTTTCTCTCTCCATTGATGTGAGGTGAAGTGACCTTTATAAACTCAAACCCTCAGGCTGCCTTGTGGAGTTGTGAAAAGCAACTTCTTACCTCCTGCTTGTGTGTCAGTACAGTACAGCCCATATGTACCATGGTGTATGCATAAAGGCATCTGTGTGTGTGCTGCAAGGTTTAGGCACTACACTCAGTCAAATGCCTCTTTTACAGAAGATGCCTCATTGCTTTTTCCTGCTGCTTCTGTTTATGTAAAATACAGTACACACCTGATGTGACGCTTGTGACGACTGACATATTTTTGTTTCTAGCAGACCTGATTTTCATATTTATCTTGGGGCTTGTGGATTTACATATTTTGTGTGACTGCTTGCGTGTGTGTTTGTGTGGATCACGTACACTTTCTCAAGGCAGGCCTCTCTGGACATGTTCTGTAGCAAGAGGTTAGATGCCAGGTTGAACAGCTCTTCCGCCCATTCCTGCAGTAAATAAAACACAGACACACACACACATAAAAAAATAAGGAAGTTGAGATACTGATCACATTATTGTTAAATGGCCTTTTCATAATTCTAATGAACTTTTGTCATTAGAGCAACCAGCCAAATCCCGCAATATTAACAAATTAATTGTTCCTATTTTGTCTTCATTATCACTCACCTGCATGTCTGGTTTATCACTTTATTCAGTTGAAAACATTTCCTCTGTGTTTTCTGGAAATGTTTCATAAACACTGATCCGACAGACATGAATGGAACACTCAGTTAAAACACTGAAATGATCAAAGGTGGAGGAATGAGGTTTTCATCACTAGCAATACACTTGCAATATTTATTGCAGTTGATGGCTGCTGGTTGTATCTTTTTTACAAGGCTATCATTATAATTGTTTTGTTGTTGTTCTTGACAGGATATTTACCTTAGCCGTCTCCTCCTGGAAAGCCATGAAGTTCAGGTAGGTGATGTTGACCATGTCAGGGCCGCTCACCACGGTCAGCATCCTGTTCTCCATCTTCCCCGCCAGCGTGCTGACATCCAGCAGCTCACGCAGCTTGGCTTCCTGAACAATGAAACAGAAACGAGACAAAGATCAACTTGTGCAAACCAATGAAAGTCATCAAGTGATGGTGTAAAGTGCATTTTCATATGAAAATCAGCCCCAATAGTGGGCTACAGTTCATCTTCAAGAAACTTAACAGCCCAAACAAAATGTTCGTCTGTGGAAGGGCGTCTGTGGAAGGGCAAATGACAGGCCGTGTAAAAAGACTTGGCATGCTTTTTTTGAGGAAGTGAGAGACAGTACTGCTCTGTGTCAAGTTTCTTTTGTTTTGATGTTGTTTTACAACAAAACTGCTCTCTGAATGCACTGAACTGAAACAAGACCTGCCAGTCTGACGCCTGATTTGTGTGATTAATGAGAGGTCAGCTGTCTGAGGCAGACAGTGTGAGGAGCGAGGTGAGACGCCACAGTCCCAGTAGATCCCAATGCGGCTTGCAGCTTCCATATTACAGGCAATAAAAGCAGCAAACAAGGTGGGTTAAGCAGCACTAGGACAGGAGACTTTTTCAAGTGTAAACTAATTAAAGGGGCTGGAGGCACTGAACTGACACTAGTGAACTTGCTGGCACAATATGTAGACTTTTACTGTTTCAAACCACACAAGACCACAAAACATCTGCTGGGGATTTGTGGTGCTATTTACTATCAATGACCCCACGACAACTCTCCAAATCCTGAGAGCTTAATGGTTTTCAAACCTTGCTTTCCAGCTTGTTTTCAGTTTGGAAGACATCCTCCTGTTGCATCACATTTTCAGCTTTAACTGTGAAAGATGGTACTAAGAGGAGCTGCTAATGCATAGCAGTAACTTGCGACCATGCATAACATCACAGGACCAAATGTTTCATTAAAAATCATCAGTAAATTCACTAAGCTGAGGAGATCCCATGAGGGTTGTGTTTTTGCTTTGAAATGTTTTTAATAAACGCTTTCAATACTGAAAATTCATGAGAGGAAATTATCTCCACCTTGAGCAATGCAATTTAATGCAATGTAATTTCACTGCAACCTTCATCATCGAACAAATTCAGCAGGTTAAATGAGTCTGTTGTAAGAAGTCTGTTGTCGGTTTTGTGACAAAATGTTGGGTGCTGGCAACAGTTCAGTTCACACAGAGAAAAAACAAATGAAAAAGAATTTGTATTCAGCGGCGGTAATTGTCTAAGGAAAACTAAACCAAACTAATTTTTAGCAAATATACATTTAAGCAGCTCATCTTTGGTGCAAATCATATAAAAAAACTAACTACAATGCCTCTGAGGTGCAAGACAAGAATAACAATGATCTTTTTCTCTCCTTTGCGGCCCAGTACGCAAGCAGCATACAAAATGGTTGCTCTGGTTTAATTAACACAACAAAAAAGCCCTGTAAAGGATTTTGCAGTGAAAGCAAATGAGCTCCCACTAATTTAACCAATCAAACAAAGAGCATTGTGTCCTGTGTCACGCTGATAAATGTCCTCTACACGTCCCTCACACCCCCCAATCAAATTGTGCGGCTTAGTGGCGCCCACTATTATCACGCTGAACTTTTCGGAGGCAATACATTTTCCCCTATTGAAGAATCTCTCCACTCTGATAGCCTGTCTGTCTGCCTGCCTCTCATATAAGCATTCAGAGTTTTATGTGACTGCATGGAGAGCTGCTCTCTTGAAAAGAATATGCCTTACTATAATTTCCAGAAGAGAAGAAGGTGATATAACTAACTGTACGTATGGCACACAAATGACAGTTTTCCAGCGTTCTGTGATTTGCAGATGGCTTTCACTCAGAAGGTTAAAGTTACACGATCCTGGGCTTGACCACCAATCAATTGAGCACAAAGTGCTGATTTGAACGGGAATCCATCACTGCCCACTTGCGTGTTCTGAATACCGCCAGCCCCATCAATCAAAGCATAAAAAGCCACTTTCAATTTGCTAAAACACACAATGCCCAAGTACCCTTTGAGGGATGCTTTGGCAGACTGCCGAAGATGAAAGGCTTCTGAGAACAGACGAGACGACAGTAAGATACATATTTCATTTATTACAGCGCTTCAACGTCAATACAATTTGATACTGTTTTGATGCTACTTGTAGCCATTAGCTGAACATACAGCTCATCTCCTTGTGAGCAGTCAGCGCAGGGTCTGATCTGGGAGGGAGCTGCAGGCACTCACAGCACATGAACTTGAGAAACATCAGCAGTTATGCTGAGGAAGAACTTAGTCGGAGAGAAATGAGCTGATGACAGGGAGGCGGACCCTGCCGGGCAGTGTGTATGTGTGTGTGTGTGTGTGTGTGTGTGGGGGGGGGGGGGTAAAACCATGAAAAGAGAAGAACGGAAGAGGAGAGGAGTGGGCTCAGCCATGTGAGTGAAATGTAATTTGTGCTGGTGCATTGTGGGAGCCATTGGAGGCACGCCTGGAGTCCCAGTTACCACAAAGATGAGAGATTTCGAGCCAAACAGGCTATGGGTAGGGGTTGGATGGGATTTGGGTTGATGGAGTGGTTGAAGCAAGAAGAACATACTTCACTGAGACAGCTTAGCCTCTGTACAAGACATTCATGGACCACTGAAGTCTACAGTTTCCAGAGTGTATGCGTGTGAATGTGTGTCATGTAGCCGCGAGTCCGTGCTTGCGAGTGTGTGTTTATTCAGGCATACATGGTGCATGTTAGCAGCTGCAGTGTGCCAGTACGGCAGCTCCTCTCAGTCACTTAGCATTCAGGTGGAGCCGCAGCCTCAGGAAATACACAGACTTCCTCTTCCTGCCTTCGTTTCTCACAAGCCCTACCTGTCACCAGCCATGCACTCAAACTGTGTCACACTCTGTTGGGCACCAGGGAAAGGATTCAGATTGGCAAAGGGAAGTCAGCCACACCTCAGGTCATTAAACCTGCAGCACGGCACCTGTCTAAACTCTCACACACACGCGCACCAGCTTGGAAGTGCACAATCACACACACACATCCACATGAGAGTACAAATGCATCAAACTGTGCTCAAGCTGGAACAAATCAAGATACACACATGTGAATGCACACACAGTCACGTGTGTGAGTGTGTGCGTAAATACACACACAGGGACATCAGATCAAAGGAAATGTCAATATGAATGATTGATGATGACCCAACTACCTACACACAAGCCACTCAACACTTCCTATGTGTAGGCAGTGCGTTGCAAAATATTAAAAAGTTCCACAGAGGTCCATTCTAAAATAAGCAGAACAGAGGATGCCTTATCACACTGTGATTCTCATTTTTGGACAAGCAGTAGCGGCAATATTTCATGTTTTTCTGAAGTGTTTCCCTTAAAAAATATGCTGGGGCGGTTGAAATAATTGATTAGGTGTCAAGGATAGCTGTTTTAATAAGTGAACAGTGCCTTGTTCAAGGAAGGGGCCGCTGGTGTACAAATTGATGTTACAGGTTCTTCAGAAGTACTGTTTTTTTCTCCTTAATGTGCCAAATCTCACAAGACTTACAGTTCACAGCATGGTGCGTAAAAAAAAGCCACTTTGGTTGGCGTCTTGAGGATGCTTGCACTTTCATTGACCCTGCCAGGGTTTGTTGCAGTTCACACTACATTTTTCAAAGCATCTGCACTTGAAAAATGAAGGGGTGTTTAAGAAGCACAAAGTTTAAGAAATGTTTCTAGGGGTTTAAGATTTTGGAGGATACAAATATTAAATATTGTATGATTTATATAAGCTAGGCGTGGCAGTTGAAACCTGGCGTAGACAGTCAGATGCAATCATTGTCTGCCGTGGATCACCTCATCCGACCTCACACTCTTCATGAATTCCTAATCCCTTCATCTGACAGAACACCCAGTTATGGCCCTATCAACCCCAGAGAAGCACAGGTAGAGATAAACACAAGCTCACATGAGCATCCGACTATAACATCAGTATTCAGAGGAGCACGTCTTAACATATGGAGCTATGACACTGCAGAGCAGCAGTGCAGGTTACGGAAAGGGCACCAATTCTCCTTCTGCTGGCTAGCCTTGTTAACTAACAGAGCGGGAAGATGCTGCTGGTGGGGAAGTAAAAAGCCTCAGGCATTTGGACGGAAATTATGGGATATCAAGCTGGGGGTGATGTGCTCATTCTGCCATGCAAATACTGTGCAAATGCATGTTTTGTCATTCTTTTTATGTGTGGGAGTAGATGTGCAAGTGTGGCTAGATGATGATCTGCCTTATGTCAATTACCTTTATGTCATGTTAGTGTTGTGTGAAGGGTTTGTTCAAGTGTGTAAGTTTGTGTGCCTATTTGCTGTTACGTATGCCCTCTTGTTTATCAGACAGTATGAGTCACAGAGTGTACGGAGCATTTCACCCACAGCAAAGCTAATCCTAAGACGACTCCCTCTCCTGGCGATGCAGTCATTTATTTAAGAGGGTCACGCTGCATCTGCAGAGCATGTTTTAAACATTAGCCACATCATAACTTACACAGAGAGAAAGCATTGAAACATCGATCCCAATAGAAGAAAGAGCCCTGTCTTTCACGCCAAGCTAAAGCCGTTTCCCGAAAATGACCTTTCTAATCACATGCATGTGCACACGCTGACACGCACAGTCACAAAAATGTAGACATCACATTCTTCAAGAATCCAGATACCACGAACAGCAGTCTGCACTCACACGTAGACACACAGACACATACACACTGTGGAGGTAAGACTTGTTTTATCTGTTCTCACACACAGGCACTGTATCAGTGACTATATTTGCCCTGTAAATGATGTGCTGTACATTCTGCATGTACCTTAACAGCAAAATGATCTCAGCACAGCATGACCATACACATTGCATCAATCACATTTATTTAACAAATTTATTTCAACAGAATGGTCAATAAACAGATTAAAAAAAGGAAGACACTTAAAAAATGCTCAGTGCAGAAATCAGAGGATTTCAGTGTAACATTTTTGGCAAGTTAAACAGCCCTGCAGCTAAACGGATTGTAGAGGCTGCATGCAAAGACACACACACACACACACACACACACACACACACACACACACAAAGAAAGAAACATACAAACAAAGAAACCAGCAACTTCAATTCCTTCACCCTCACAGTGGGGAACTACAGTGTGGAGCATTTTTGCTACAGGGGGACACCATGTAGTTCAGCTTTAAAGCTTTTCTGCTGATCAAACGGCCTGTTTGATTCAGCCTCAATAGCAGCAGCTTTTCATATAAGGATGGAAGAGCTGTCTGCTCCCATTACAGCTCTGCAGTTTCATATTTTAAACTTCCTCAGCTTGGAAACCGCCTTACTATTTTTTCTAGCTTTGGGAAAAACTCAGCCGCTATACAGCGCAGTGTGTACAGACTGGGGATAAGCCCACAGATAAACCTCTGACAAACAACTGCATTGTAAAAACGATCAAAGTACGTGAATGGGAACAGAAGAGGATGAGATGGAAGGTGCAGGGGAATCGTAGAGGGATCAGGAGGGAGTCTTTGATTCTGGGGCATCCATCCTCCCATCTCCCGCTATCTGCATCCTGCTCACATCCCCTCATCTGTAAGGCTCACTGTCTCTGTCTTCTTTTTATTATTCTCCCACAGGGTCATAATTCATTTGAGCACTCAAGTGTCAGTGGATGCAGACCACCACATTTTTGCGAGGCGGAGAATTGCCTACAAGGCCAGGAGTAAAAGGTCAGTGCTTCATCAGTCAGCTGTCAGGTGATGCATCACTGACCACAGTATGGAACCAAGTGTTCGGCTCTGTGTGCCCCTGCAATCGTCAGCCATAAAAGACCTTCTCAAAATTGGGAAAAGGGTTTGCTAGTGTGCCAAAATGATGCTAATTTCTTAAAATGATACTTATTTTCCTTTAAGCCATCTGGCTCTCTTGCCTGTCATGCAGCTGTATTGGCCACTGTCCATCAATGAAGCATCAGTGAACACAGTGTGAGCTCAAGGATGCAGGATTAATAACCCTTCGATGCTAAATATTTTCTCTTTATATTAGTTTGACTGAGGGGTTTAATGATTAAGGAGTGAATTAGAATAACGAAAATCCCAACCTGATTAGAGCAAAGCTTTAGTTCATCATTAGCTCCCCACTAGAATACATTTGCCAGGGGTGATGTGGCGTTGGCGCTCATGCATGTAGGCACAGGTTGAGGAAATGCGTGGGAGGAGGTTGAAAGCTCATATGGACTTAACAATCCCCCGTTCCAGCTCTTCAATGGGGGCATTTCATTAACCCCCGAAGCAGTGAGACATGAAACGAGAGGCAGAGGGGTGGACGGAGAGCACATATCACGCCATTTCCAAAATGCCAGCACATCGGCAATAACTTGTGGTGACAGGCACCCATTTTCATGTGTTGGGGAAGCGGTCTAACATTCACACCCAATGCTAATCATCTCATGACGCACAGTGGAACTGAGCATCACAGACTTTAAGGGGAAAGTGAATAATGCATTTTTTAAAAAGAGCAGTTATACAACCAATGTATTTCTCATTTTATCATGACTAATCTAATCACGGACCGCACAAACTTATTACAGAAATTCCTCTTTCTGATCAGAGTTCATTCTTCTGCACAGCTAGACTTCTGTCAAACTGTCATAAAGCCTGCAGGGCAGCTGGACTCACTCCAGGAAAAAGCGTTTTAGAAAGAAATTCACAAGTTGAGGTGTGTTTGATGTATCGTTCCAGAAACTTTTATAATTTTCATGGAACTACTCCTAATTCCACTCAGCACACTAACTAAAACAATTTACTGAGTTTTCATACCTGGAGCACTAACCATTCTGACAAAGTGTCGCTTGCTATCATGTATCAATGTTTTGCCAATGCAAAGATGCCAATGCAATAAATACAGTTTTTTCTGAATGTGATCTTGAATTTGAGGCAGTTGGTTTAATCATAAATCAAAGATTCTGGGCTTAAAACACTAACGACATCCACCTACACAAGAACAGACTTTGAGGAAGTTTGAAAGGAAGACAAAAGCCCACTATCACAGTGTTTAAGTGGAATAAAAATGCAGATGCCTGACAGCTGTTGACAGCTGTGACTGCCGCCTGGGCCAGAAAATGGCAGAAACCCCTAATTCAGTCTGCCACCCCGCATATAAAAACTCTTGACGTCTCATTCAGGCTGCTGTGTCATTTGAGGAGAAACATCCTTCATTGGAAACATAAGGAATGCTTGAAAGCATTTGACTGAAAACTGCAGCCTCCTCGGTAACTAAATCATCTGATTTAACTGTCACCCAACAGACAGTGTCACAAAGAGTCGGCCACAGAGGAATTCTCACCGCTTCTGACATTTTCTCCGTGTTTTTTTTCTGAGCTGGAATAAGTGTGTGTGTGTGTGTCTGTTTTTGTGTTTATGTGTACACCTCCTACAAGAAAATATCTCATGGAGGACAACAACATAATTGCGCTTCGTAATCGCTGTAATATAATTTCAAATCACTTCATTCTTCAAATAATCTCTGATATTCCAGCATGCTAAACAAATGTTTTTCATTTTATGGTCAACATGACCGCAATCTTTCCAAAAGACAAATAAGAAAAGAATCTCTATTGGCTGCACATGATGACCGCAGGGCTTTGAAGAGAATAATGCTCCAGAAATGGAGAGGAAATTGGACAATCTTGCTGAGAAATCTGCTTTGCTCTGGCACCAAGGTAACAGGAGAAGCAGAGTGAAGAAGAGTGACACTAAGGCACTGTAGGGACAAAAATTATTGGGGTGGAATGTTATATTTAATTTCACAAAAAAGCAAGGCCCTCGCCTGCTCATCAATATTTTCAGCATCTCCGTGCCTCCAAACCCTGTTTTGAATTTGTTGGAAGATACAAGGACTGTTCAAGGACTTCTCATATTTTTCTGTTCTTTTTATGATAGTTGCATATGAACTCGCTGATGTGCATTGGTCTTTAAAGACGTATATGAGGTTTTGAAAATATGCAGAAGAAGAGCAGAACCGCAGACTTTAAATGTATTATCTATGCATTTATCTTTGACAATAAATCTCACAAGGAAAGACTAAAATTAACTACAAATATAGGACGAGAAAATCCCCTGCCAAAAAAAGCCACCTTTTTTTACAATGAAGTCCTGCTAAATAGAGGGCTATTTAGCAGGACTTCATTGTAAAAAAAGGATTCTTTAAAAAGAGTCAATGCATGTTCACAGAAACCCAATCAAAACTCATAGCAACACCTGGACAAGACACCAGAGAATACAAGATTATACAGCCATTAATTGCAAAAAACAGACTTTTGGAGCAGATGCCTGAGTAACACAGGGAATAGCAGGCCTGTAGGGAAGCAGACTGCCAGCATGGATTAAGAGGGAACATAAAAGCTTGGAGGGCAGGACATAAGGACAATTATACAGAGGAGACTAGCCACATCTCTGTCACAGAGAGTCCCTTTGCACCTGGGAATGTAACCTGCAGAATAATCTGTTACAAGGGCACACATTCTGTATGCAGTAGCAAAATGAGGTTGTAAATTTTACATGTGTTCATACACTTGTGTGCGTGCACACATGGGTACTTGTGAGCATCTAAGAGTAGGTCGGTGTCTGACGGAGAGACAGTTAGAAGGAGTGAGGGAGAATAAACGGAGAAAAAGAGGCAAGAGGACGACTCACGCTGTGTGTGAATCATTGTGAAGGAAAGACGGAGAGACAGAAGGGGCAAGGGGCAGGTTTGATGAGGTGGAAGTAGTCTACCTGGCAAGCACTCTTCCTCTCGCTGGCTGAGCTCACATTGGGCAGACAGGAAGGCAAGAGGCACAGACAGGAAGGAGCTGACCTCAGATACACCACATGAACTCCAGCAGGAGAAAAATAATCAACCGCTGTGACTCACCAGCTCAGCACTTCTCATTCGAACGCGCGGCGAACAAAACTGGGGACTTGGTAGCACACGAGTCAAATGGCTGAGCTGGCAATCATATCAAACACGCAAGCACACTTTGTTGAGGAATTTAATAAAGCACGACAAGTGTGTTGTGTAATCACATGATATACTGCCAAAAACAAAGCTAAGAACAGGCAAATGTCAAAAAGAAAAAATCTGGCTTACAGATTTTTGATAGCTTTCGAGTGTGATGTTATCCACTGACATTTAACGAAGCTAAATTAATTATATAAAAAGGGATGTAAACGTTTTAGACAAATGGTTAAATTAAGGGTTAAACAAAAAATGTAACCTAGACCACTCAATCAATGAAGTGAAAAGCTAAAAATTCTTATAAGGGAATAAATGACACCATTTGATTTATTTCACCCAAAGTAACAAGTGTAAGACTCAAAACTTTGAAAAGTTTGTCATTCTGCCTGACATTTTTCTCTTGTTGCTTAAAAGTACTTCCTCCGTCTCAGCGTGCCTCAGGTATTCTGGTCATTACTCCCACCCACTCTCTGTGAGTCATTCACATCAATTTGTGAGGTGGATGAACCCCATTCTGTTCAAGCTGTCCATCAAGTGGCAGTCTTTCAGAGGTGGCACTAAAAACAGCTTCCGGGCACCAGAAACTGGCAGGTACATAACAACAGTAATTATCCTGCAGTCGTACAGAAGCTCTAATTTAGTGCGGGCAGCTAACAGCAATCAGTATGTACAGTACAGGCACACATGCAAGCGACACAAGCCTGTGCACTGGCATCCGACACGGCACAGATGCATATACACCCACACAAAGACTAATAAACATAGTGGAAAAATAGACACGGAACAGGAACAGTCTTGAGATTGCGGGAACAAGCATCCATATTTTTGATGCATCCTTGAACTGGACCCTGGATTTCCACCTGCTGTATTCTCTAAGTGACCCTGAACCCCCTGTGGAGGGGGATACCAAGAGGGGATCAATACAGTATAATACTATTATCAGTATTAACAGTAGTTGTGTAAACTCAGGCAGAAGGTAGACAAACACACCACAGATAATTCTACAGATGTGTAACAGAATTTCACCATTACAAACACTGGTACAATGGTGGGTTGTATTGCCAGCTAGCAGCAAAACAGGATACAAAAATAACGTGAGAACATGCCCCCCCCCCAAAAAAAAAACCTAGCCTAATTTCACTTTCTCCTCTTCAATCAAGATCAGCCTCTTTTCCTCAAAGTGGCCTGCAAAGACTCACAGTAAAGCAGCAGGCTGTTTGGAAAGAGGGCCATTTCCAGCCTTCAGTCTTCCCTCTGGCACCCTGCTTGGGCCCTCCAAGAGCCAGGAGCCCCATGGAGAGAGGCCCCGCAGGGGAAATGTCCACAATGGGGTCCAGGAGTAAATAATTTATACAAGTCCCTGTTGACACAGAGCAGCCTTCGGGCTGTAGATGCTCTGCCACTGCTGCTGCTGTGAGGAGGCAGCATATGTCCTCTCCCTTTAGCTGTTTCCATTCTTGCCGTCTTTTACTTACAACCCCCCCCCCCCCCCTTCCTTTTTTCTTGACGAAACACTCCAATATACAGGGCTCCTTGCTGTGTAGAGGACACTAAGCAGATTCCATCCCCAATGACATCTTTAATAATTCTGACCAGAACCAATTGGGTTTATTGGAGGACATTCCTGCAGGACTAAAGGGGAGGGCTGTGTAGCATCAGAAGTAGTCTCTGTATAAAGTAATACTGAGGCTGAAGAGAAGGGGCTGTGCTTCGTCTTTCTGCTGATGGAGACATACACAGAGACCTGGTTTTATTCATCCCAGAGATGTGGCTTTGCCCCGATTTGTTAGGCTAATTTGAATGACGCACAGGAGTTGTGCCATAATACAGTGCATGGCCTACAATTCTAAGAAGTGTACTGGCCTGTAAAATAAATCCACACAGTATAGAGACACAAAATGTATTGTCAGAGTCCTGCAGGGAACTTTACCCATGCATCATGAGCTTTTCTTGCTTTTACATCATCTAATAATTACTCACAGCCAGGGTAATGATATAGTCTCTACACAACATAATATGGCGACTGTAAACTCCAAGCAAACTAATATAATAAGGCTAAATGGAAGTGGAGAGGATATTAAGTTTATTTATTATATACAGGCTCTGACTGAAATGACACGTTGTTGCCAAAAAATCTTCATATTCACTCATTTACTTATATTAAACTAATGAGAAATGTAACACAACATGTTTCTTAGAGTCACTGTGAAACCGGAAGTGAGAGCGTTATCGTCTTCCATAATGTGGCGTTGCAAGAGGGATCATCTTTCAGGTTTGATTGGATCGCTCAAAGTGGGGTGGCTTAGCGAACTGTGGGGAGATAAGGAGCTTCCTTTGGATCAGGAGGAAGAGGATGAAGGAGAGATGAACAAATTCAACTTCAACTACATTCTTTGGAAATGTAAACAAAGTTTTTGCCAACTCAAATACACACCTCTGATGATATCACTCGACTAGCTGCGATGACCAACAAGCTAATGGTCAAGGGCAGTTTTATATTATTATTTATATCACATTTGATTGAAAATGGTCGATTAGTTGTGTATGTATGGAGAAATAGAAGAGGGATTTTAATATGAAAATACTCAAAAATCATTTCTTACTATATTTGGCAGAGATAACTAAACAGCTGACACGAGGACACAGGATTTGAACTTGGAAAATGCATTTTTTATTTCACTGTCTTTAAAGCATCTCAGTGCTCCAACTGGCATTAAATCCTAATGTGGCTTCACAAAATCAATGTTACACTCTTGAGGCATTCATGCCTGCCATTAAGGTGAGTCTCATAGGACAAATCTACTGCTACAATCTACAGCACTGTGTCACGGCCAATCTCGAGTGAAACAGAATGTTACTCACATCAAAGCTCATTATTTTTCTGTGAAACCACAGCAGAGCTGTTTCATGGGAACGTCTTATGCCAGCGAGGAGGTCAGGAGGTATATGCTTCAGACAGCCAACACAAAAAAAAAAAGTCTGAGGAAACAGTTGTTTAGCGCCACGCTGTCAAGCCAGTTCACACACACTACTGTTCCGCACATAGAGAGCAGAATTTACTGGGTGACATAATTCTGAGCATAAACAAACCTAATTGGGCCTCCAAATCCCTCTGCAAACATTTGAGGATTCTTGGTAAGCATCGTGCAGTCATAATTGTGATTTATCCTCTGTCTGTAGTCATCATTTAGCCTTTTGCCATCATTAGCTTCGCCGTCACACAGAGAGCCTGCTGTCTCGACATCCCCAGACCATCTGCCAGGCCAGGCCATGCCAGCCACCAACCAACCAGCCACCTACCACCCTCGCATAACGCCCCATTTGGTATGGCATCTGTGTGCTCCACTGATCTGCCAACAAAGGATTATGAATGTTCAAACAAGCCCTTGGATATTTAACAAAATTCAAAAGGCCATTTAATCCTATGGTCTATGTTTGAGCTAATGCACTGACAGTGATCTGGGGACACCCCATTTCAAGATGCCACGATGTTAATGACACACATGATGGGAGAAATCAACACCCAGTGCGGAACTAGCCTCCATGTCTGATTGGCTTTGATTCTGTGAGGCAGATCTCTGATAAAAGATAATTATCAGTCCACGGTTGTTCCGTCCCAGACAACAGACACCTATGGCACCTCTAAGCTTAATTAGCCAGTCTTGGTTTCTAATGGCAGACCAGACAAAATGCCTGCCACCTGTTAACAAGACCGACAATCCAAAACAGCTGATTATCAGAGAAACCTTTGACTTGTGATCTGCAGCCAAAAGTGCTTGGAAATGCTTGGGATTTTTTTGGGATTTAGATGGAAAGAGAGAGAAACAATAAAATCCTCAGCTTTCACTAGAGTCACGGCTTTTGTTTCTTGGCCGTCCTTCAGGAGTAGAAACTATGAGCAAATTATGGAAACAGACTCGAAGGGTTTCGTATAAACACTGCATTTGTAAATCGTCTTATTCACTCATGGAGTGTGGTAATTTGTAAAAAGCTTATCTAGTGTGGATCAAAGGCGCAGGCAGACCAAACATAATTTCATTGCCTTTTCTATCACCAACAATTGTCAACCTACCGTGCAAAGCCACAACATTTTGGACAAATCAAATCAGACATCTGTCCTCTTCCACACTCCTTGAAGCAGAGCGTATGAAAACTTTCATCACGGTTGGTGGACATTACAACTGCCTCACATTACTGTGAGTGCATATGGATACATGTCTTGAAGATACTTACGATACCATGCTATAAATATCATCAATATACACAGCACCAATTGACAGAGGGAGACTATACTCATGACAGTATTTACTGGCAGAGACCATTATACATCCTTCTCAAACTAAATACCTGCCAGTAGCTTTTGATACTAGTGCTTCCTGCAGTGTAGGCCAGTATATAACAATAGGCCTTTGATCAGAGTAGCTGGGCTTAATTCAATAATTGCAGTACATTACATTACACAATGGGGTGATATAATTCCACCTTTTTTATGCGTAATGCCTTTAACTTAAGATATTTCTGAATCAAGTGCAGTTTTCCTGATGCTAATGGAATAGTCTGCCTTAGTGCTGAATGTTAAACTAAAGAAACAGTTTAAAAAGTAATGAAATGTAGCGAAAGGCTGTTTTAATGAGGTTTGTAATAATAATAATAATTTGTAAGCTTATTCTACAGACAGAATTTTCACTTGCGTTTAAGAAAATAGGTTTTTAAAACTGCACATGAGGCTACAATACTCATTATTGGGACATGTTTTTCCAGAGAGTGTTGTCAGCATCTCTGGTAAGTGTTACACTTGCAGACTGTCAGCTACCAAACCATGTGGTGTCCAGAATGGACGGGGGGAGGGGGGGGTTTGGCCAAACAAATGGCTGCAACAAATGTAATACAACTTCCCGTGGAAACAAATGCACAGATAGCGAAATCATTCAAGAAGAAAAAGGACCAAGTTCTCGGATCCGCACTTAGTTTGTCGGAACATCATTCAATTGAGAAAAACAAGCAAGAGAGAACAAAAAGGCGATTGTGTCTTTTGCTCTGGTCTTTTGGACAGGAAATAGTTCGAGAGAGCTCTGTGGTCTCTGGAACAGCAGCTTTAAGAATCAGGCATTTTCTTTACTAACCCTCCTGAGATTTACTATCGAAAACCAATTAAGTCTTTGGCGTGCTTGTGTGCTCGGAAGGGATCATTGGAGGGAGTGAGAAAGGTCACTCGTCTCTTTATGTCTCGGCATTGGAAAGGTCCCTTAAACACACACACACACTAACACACATTTATACATGTGGCCACAAAAACGTTCACACAGGCACACCCATGTGCGCTGCACCCACCAGTCTTACCTGTTTGATTAATGGTGTTAGGAGCTGACTAGTGTGACCGAGGCGGCAATCAACAGAATTCCCAAGAGCTGCTATATCATCTCATCCATCCTCCACGATCTGTTCACCACATGTCTGTTATGAATAGATGGATGATAACAGTATGGTGGGAAACTCGGAGGAGATATTGATCACCCCAATTAAATCCGAACAAATTAGAGAGGAAAGGGGAGAAACTCTCTCCTGCCTGCAGGCTTGTCTGGATGTTTATTTAACTATGCAACTGCAGTCTGTTTCTAAAATGAGAAATCTACAGTTTGAAATGATCAATGATCATTAACATTGCTTCATTAGCGCTGCTTCATTAGCATTTGCTATCATTAGCAAAGTAAGGCAGATTATAGTTCGTAATTTAAGTCGCTTCCAAAATCATCAACTTTTGAAAGGTAGATTAATTTCTCCAAAAAATCTTTTAGGAAATTATCATGAAAATGGTTCTGAGACTCTGCCAGAGGAGCTTCATATCTCCAAGTCCATCTAATAGCTTACTGCAGATTTGTGAACATTTGAAGGGCCACAGAATGGCAAGCCTTAAGTGCCACATTTGCTGGCTTTGATTAAGAGCCGATGCTGCAGTAGACTGTGTTTTGGGGAAGTTTGATACTTAATGAAACAGAATCAAGTGCTCAGTCAAGCAGAAACAACGTGTACGTTTTAAAAACTCTTGTCCTTAAATCACTTTGAGAATCACAAGTCTGAAACAGACAGATCTCCGCGAATGTTGCTCCAATTACTGCAGTTAAACAAACTCCCTAGACTGACGGAGACATATGCTTTTCAGACGAAATACACTGATAGAGAAGCACAGAGAAGAGAAGAGAAGAGGTGTGAATGTTTCTAGATGAGAGGAGACTTAATTAGTGGTTGATGTGATCGTTCCTATGCTCTCCTGTCAAACGGAAAACTACCATGTGTCAGAGAGCCTTTCCTGCCCTTGTTAGCTCTATGTTCATCCTCCCCTCCTTATGGTTTCCATGGTAACAGACCATCAGACTGGTCGTAACCCCTCATATTTCATACTCACCTGCAAGGTGGGCTTTTTCTGGTTTGTTCATTTTAAACTCAAAAACTACAAACCAATCCTTAAAGTCTCTCACTTATCAATAACTTGCCTGTGATTTAAACAAAATAAGGTGCAAGGTTAGGATCAGTCTACCCAATGTAGTCCATTTAGTGAAGTCCATTTAACATCAGCATGCTAAGTAATGATTGGCATCCCTAAATGATAGCTAGAAAAGAACAACTGGTTCAATATATTGACACGTGGATAAAAGAGTTTAAATACGTAGTTGGCTATAAGAGGATTAACTGTTAAAATAATTAGCCAAATTAATGGATAAACAGTTGAAATAATGACCAAAAGTTAATGGATAAACAACTGTCAGCTAAAAGCAATAGATGAATGGTTGAAAGATTCATCTTCTGCCACTCCAAGTGTCAGCATTAAATACTCAAACTTTATCAAACTGACCTAATGACCGTATGAAAAAATATATAAATACTTAACTTCCATTTTAAAATCAGTGAAAATGAACACATGGAACATGACACGGGTTGATGAAGGGGTACTTCAGCTCATCTGACAGGGATGGGGGGGTACATCTATCTATCTTGACCGTAAGTGTGGACTGACCGTCGCCTGCCTGTAGCAACTAAAATGAAAGACGAATGTGTGTCCGTGTTAACACATTTTTCTTCCCCACCTAAAATGCTGACTTTCTGCTGGCAGCAGCTCTGCTCTCTGAGTCTGAGCGCTCTCGTCTTGACTGCTTCTTATTTGATCAGTTCCAGTTCCACTGGGACAACCTTTGCAGGGTTAACAAAATGTCACATCTGATTTCACTGCGGGCGTCAAGTGACTTGGAGACGTGTGCCAAGTTCCACTAGAATAGACTGACACCAGCACAGCGACAAAAGAAAACGGTCATCACGAGCCAACAGTTCAGCAATTCATTTGTTTCCATGCTGATAGTTTTCAGTACTTTTGTTCTTTCAGAACTTTCTGACCTTGTAGGGATACAGATCAAACCACCACCAATGCAACCTTTGTATGTGTATATAAACATTACTCTTGTCACTTTTTAGATGGCTTTGGGTCATTTCATGTCTTGTGATGAGTTAACTTATTCTAAATGTTGTTTTTGTCTTCCTCTCCAGCTGCTGTGTGTCTGAATTGTTTGTAATTTAATGAGACTTTATGATTGCATCCAACCAATGATACCTTCTTTCATATCTTTGATACACAGCGCAGAGTTGACTTAACTTCAGTTACTTAAAATCAGTAACAGGGACAACTAAGAAACATATACAATACTGTGAAAGTCTTATATTATTGGTGGTAACAGCTTGTTTGTGAAGCTTAGGGTGAAAAATGATTCTTATTTGTTTTGGCTGATCCATAAAGCAGACATCCAAACTCATATCCCCTGTTCTCTCTTTCGTTCTTTTCCCTGCCAAGCTAAAATTACACAATGAAAAGAAGGGATATTCACAAATTCAACAGAAGAACTCTCTTTTCCCAAATAAATAGTTTGAGACATTCCAGCTGGGGCCCTGCTAAAGGTTGGAACTTTACCTGCACAGGTGCACTATTGTGCTTCTTTTAGCCTTTTCACCAAGATAGTCATCTCTGGACCCACTTGGGTAACTCTCCCTCTACGTTGACACAGGCCGCTCTGTTCATCATTAAAGTCTCTATTTCATCTATTCATTCATTCAGTCCTTCTTTTTCCTCATTCATCCTGGTCCAGCAGCTCGGTCTCATGTTAGCTGGGAACAGGAGTAACCTCTGAGGTAGACCAAAGAGAGAGGAGCATCACCTTCGATTTCTCCATGAGCAGTAATGAGATGGCCTGCTTTGCACCAGGGGAATTCATCCGTGTGCAGGGATCACCTAAGTAATTGACTGAAGAATCAAACCCATCAGGGTCCATCACGCTAACCTTTTCTTTGCTTTGTTTTTTTTTTACTCTGCCCCTTTCTCATTCCCTACAGCTGCAGGAGGTTACATTGATGTGCGACGCTGATCAATTGCTTGTCTTTGACTGATGATGAATGGTGCTGCAGTTTTTTTTTTTTTCATGAAAATCAATGAGTCCTTATACCCGTTTACTTTAATCACCTCTTACTGCAAGCTGCCATTTGCCCTGCGGCCAATCCCCCTGATGAAAACCATAGTGAGGAGCAACGGTATCGGTATCCAATCTCTTCTCCACATATTGGCACCGACTGAATTGACTGTTTGATTGAGAGTGCCAGACTGACTAAGAAGAGAGAGAGGGAGTCAAACATGGGAGGGGTTGATACATGCTTGGATATTGTGATGGCATGTTTCAGTAACCACCATAACTCAAAGAGCCATGAGTACGATGGCGTGTGCTTGCATGTTGTGTGTGCATGTGTGCGTGAATCATGACTAAAATGGGAATGAGTGGGAGTTCTCTCTCCAGACCCTGTCAACTGACAGACAGTTTCATGCCTCTGTGCACTAAAATGTCCCTGAGCTGAGCGCACTGGGGAGGCAGGATGAGCCACACTTATAATCATTTCACATTTACCACAAACAAGTCTTTCCCCTTTTTCATTCAATGAATTGTGCTGTATGGGTCTGTTCTGCTCTACCTTAGGAGCATTCAGACAGAGCTCCTCACTCTTCTGCTGCAAAAAAATGTGTCACATTCATTTTCAGCATAGACATTTCAGAAAGTCTTGATATCTTGTTTTGAGCTTTGAAATTGAAAAAAATAGCTAGGAACTGATTCATGACTATGGATTTGACGATTAATTGTGATCAGTGGATTGACTGAAAATACATTTTGATAATCTATTACACATGAAAAGTAATTTCTTTTAGCAAAAATGACAACATTGACAAGACAAACACAGTTCCCACACAACTTTGCAAGTCCATTTTTCTAGATTGTGAACATTAATACATATAGTAGCTCAACGTTTACTCTGTTCCTATGCTTTGTGTTCAGCTGGACCAGAGCTGAGAAGCCACCTCAACAAAGATATGTTGTGCTGAATGATAAGATATGTTTGATTGCATGCGAGACAAGGGAGAGTCAGTCATCATCAATACACCAAAACTGAGAGAGGTGAATTTCCTTTTCAGCATGCCGTCACGTGAAAGCTCAACCAGCGGAGCTTCCTCCTTGCTCTGCACCGAGAAGCTTTCAATGTCGACTCCAAAAGGGATTGCGTATCCACTCATCATCCCTGTGTTTTTCGGGAAAGTAGTCGTTAATTCAGTCCTGCAGTTTAGTGAGATGTATCGTCATAGCTTTTGGCAGAGCATTTCTCCCTGTGGTGTCAAGTTTTTGCATCTCCTAGCAAATGCTGGGAAGCATGTCAAATCTTCCTCTGGAAACGTGACCTGCCCCGAGTGCGATCTTTTTTTTGAAAGCTTCAATATTCTGTCTGTCCAAAAATATTGTGTCCCTTCCCTTGTTCAACTGCTCAAACACATCCGCGAGATACGCCACTTGTGCAAGCCACACTGCATCAGTAAATATGTCCACAATTGGTGAGTTAGCTCTCTGTTTAAGTTCATAGACGCATGAGAGTACTTTTCCTCTCCAGAGCCAGCATACCTCTGCATGGTACAGTGCCTGTGCATGTTCACTGCCCATGTCTTCACACAGCTTCCAAAAACACCTGCGGTTCTTGGGGCTCCGTTTGATGTAATTCACCACTTGACGTCATCTTTCAGTGTTCCATGTTACACTGGCACCATATCTGTAGCTGCTAAGTCCTCTCTGTGCAAAGAACAATCGTGTGAAGTCGTGTTTGGTACTCTTTCCAGAGTTCTCCTCACCACCCTGGAATGTTTTCCAGTCATGCAGGCTGCACTATCAGTTGTTATTCCAACACACTTATCCCAAGTCAGGCCTACTGAACCCAAGTACTGAAAATGTCCTCAGCATTTGGCGGTGGGAAGCTATGTACTACATAGAAACTACTCCTGGAAGTCATCTTCCTATACTTGCTTCACATAAACCAATAAAATGGAACAACTCTCAACAACCGTGGATTCATCCATCTTTAGTGCATAATCATAGTCATAGTCATTGGCCGTTCTACACGCTGTGGTCTGTCTTGAATCCGCCACTTGAATGGTATTGTTGGACAGTGGTATGGTTTTCAATTTATTCACATCAGACTGATTCAGGACCTCTCTACCCATGTCAAGGCCGCGACCCACCAGTTGGGAACCACTGGTTTAATCTACTAATTGTTTCAGCTCTAGTTTAATCCCCGAACCATATAAATTTCAGCTCTGCACTACTAGTAGCTGCAAGCCAGAGATATATTGAGGCCCTCAATCTCTATTTCTCACTCTGTCTCTTGAACACACACACACACACACACACACACACACACTCTCTCTCTCTCTCTCTCTCAGTCTTTCTAACAAAGGCCTTCAGAGAGACTCATTATCATTGATTGTCCTCCTAAAGTTTCCTTTTACATTCAGCTGCTCGTCTCTCAAACCATCAGCGCTCATTTGCACAATTGTCATTCTTAAGGATTTGATCATTAACATGCTGCAAAACACTAATGGTCTCAAGTCCACTATATTGTGACAGTAATCTACATCTGTGACAGCAAGATGTGCTGACAATGTCCATCTGACTATCTGAATCCCATAAGTTAGCACTGATCCCTGCATGTCAGCCTGTGAGCAGGGATCAACTATTATTTCTCTTTGACTACAGGGGACTGTGTAGTTGTGCAGCAGGTGAGACCAGGGTTTGAATTACGATTAGTCCCTCTGGGATGTGGGTGAGGTGGTTGTTTGCATATATATTACTGTGTTACGTCTACAACCCGAGACGCATCTACATAGCACAGATATTATCATACTCCACACACGCACACACACAATCATGCAGACACACAAATAAACCAAAAAATTAGCTCAGTGATACGCTGATGCTATAAGTGTTGAGCATCACAATGTACAATATGCCACCACCAGCAGAGACAGTTAGATGCATGTGAATACTCATCAAAGCTGTTGTTAGGTTATATTTGGTGAGAGATTTTAAACTTAAATTTAAACTTGTATTGCTTCTAGGGAAATCTCCCGTGCCACTGGCATGCAAACCAGAAGTGAAGCTTCTGTGGACTGCTGTGAAAAGTTCCACACGTCAGCAGAGGTCGAATATCTTGACTGTCTGTCACTCATATTGTTACAACTGCAGACACTTATATTGACAGTATACAGTGTGCATTACAGCGTACAGTATACCAAGCACTCTATACACTGTCACTCAACTCTTGTTATCTAATATTTCCATGCTTTCTCAGCAACTCATCTTGTCATGCGGCAGTGTGGATGTGTCCAGGGTCAGACAAAGGCCTTGCCCACTGTTACATCGATTGATCTGACGGGCTGTGATTGTTGCAGCTGGAGCACATACTGTGACCCCGTCCTTCATCGATACACACCAGGCAGCACAGATGAAGGAAATAAACACTGCCACAGCGAGAGAGAGAGTTGTGCTCCTCAAAAAAACATGCCGGAGAGAAGAGATTCAAAAAAGCAGCCCTCACTCATACAATTTCATCTAAAGAACCTGTTAATTTATTTTTGTTTACACTTTAACTGAGTATTATGATATAAGTGAAGTGCAGTCGACTCAGGATGTGGGTCTGATTTGAAAAGAAAAGAAAAGAAAAGAAAAAGAATTTGGAAAGGCACAGCCTCACATTTCCAAAAATAAATTCCTGGACATTGATACTGTATGCACTGTTTCATGTTTACTGTCTAAACTATGTAATCACTGCCTTAAACACTGTCATAACAAAGCTGCTTTGAATATGTATTGGATAAGGGCAGATCTAAACCCTTCAGTAGCTTGCTGTGCACTCGGAGGAGCTGTTTAGCACTTACTGCCGTGGGAGATGGAGCTTTAGCTGACTTTGTTGGCCAGACAGAACGGTGGTGATAATGGCCTGCTGGCCTCTCCCAGATCCTGTTACACTGCTGGGGACACACAAGCTGCTCTGTATTTAGCAGCAGTCCTCTCTGCTGTGAGCTTAGACTGTAACAGAGCCGGCGGCCACTTCCTCTCACCTCACAATAAAAGTCTGAAGGAACAAACAACTCCGGAGGAAATTAACATCGTAGCCTTGATTCTGCTGCCGACTTCAGTCCGTTCATTAGATTTGTGTTTGTATCAAGACAACAATGACAAAAGAAAAACCTTATGCCATTTTTTTTATTCAGTGTTGCTACTGATGTACAGTGCCTAGACAAAGGGTCCATCTTTAAAAGTGACTCACATCATTCATTTGGTATTGTAACTGCACACTGTAGCAACGAGATTATGGGTGTTTTCCAGCTTTGCTTTGGACTTGAGAGTGATTTCCATGTGTTTCTCTGCTGATAACAGTGGCCACATCAGTCCAGATGGTCCACTTTTATAAAGTATCCTCTTTGACAAGACTCCAGAAATCAATTTGTTCCCCTCTCAGTTGATTGTGATTATTTTATGATTATCGGTTTATTTTTTGTGCAAAGCTCCACAAGCAGCCATGCCTTTGTGTGTGTGTGAAATTCACCAATACTACAACCAAAAATATTCTATTTTGGATACAACTCCTCTTCCTGTGTGCGACCATGCGAGAGTCAATACAGCCATCTGCTCCACTCAGTCAGTCAGCAGTACCCCAGTCTGATCATGCATGTATCATGGGATGGATGAGCTATGTGATCCTCATGTCTTGTTTAACACACACACACAGCTAAATAATCACCTAACACATGGCAGACTCAGGCTGGGGTTATCTGAATTATAAGACCACATAAGACCCCCCCCCCCCAAAAGGGGTAGCAGCGGCTGTGCTTGATGTCTTACTTCCATTATAAAATATGAAACGGTCTGAGAATGGAGTGTGCGGTATAGAATTGTAAATCATTGAGGTTTTCAATTTTCAAGACCAACCCTGAACTATACAGGCACTAGGTACACGCAAGGCATTTCTCAGACAGATACAGTATCTGTCGAAGAGACAGAGAGAAAGCATGTCATTTTTTCTGTCAGACACCTACTTTAAGCAGCATGGTGAGATGCTGATTACATTTTCCTCTTTGCCAGTTCAGCTAAGAAAGAACAATTCAGACAGAAGAACATTTCCAGAAAGCAGAAGGACGGCCTCACAATGTGCCCCTCACAGTGTGCAAGGAGGCAGAATGAAATAGAGGGGAAAGCAGAAGTTATCTGAACACAGTTGCGTAGGAGTTAGTTGTAGCGGTGTGTACACAAGAGGTCGCAGATGTGATTGGATCTAGCTGTTTGGTTGGTGCTGATGAGAGGGAACATGCTGTGCAGGAACAACCTAATCTACTGATTTAATAAAGAGACAATATGAACGGATGGTTTGGAACAGCGGGGCCTGACCAGGGGCTTTAACACGAGTAAAACAATAAACACATTTGAAAGAGCATGAATTGATCAGTCTGGGCTCAGTCCTCTGGTTTACTTTTTCTACAGGTGAGTAATGTCTTTTTTTCCTTTCCTTTTGTTGGGTATTTTTTTCTGCCTCCAGTAAAGTGATTTTGGATACAGATGTTACTGTCCATAGTTAACTTAACTAAACTAGAGGCTCCAGTATTTTTCCTTCGTTCCGTTGTCTTTACACGTTAGAAAATAAATTGCAGACAGTATTAAGGTGGTTACCAAATATCAATGGAAGGCCAACATCCATGAAAGAATAGTGAAAGAATGAAAGAATAATCTCCCATACATGTTTGTCATATTTAAGACTGTAAAGTAGATGAAGATGCTGTAAATTTCAAGATTCAACATTGCAAAAATCCTGTTAAATACTACTAAATATTTGAGGTTCACAAAGTAAAGTGCAAATGCTCATCCAGCTAATGACTGAGTTACACTGCCAAAATGAAATAGACACTCACTTCCTTGCCACCACAGTTTCAAAACCACAAAAGCATGTAAAAAGCACCATATAAATTTAGCAACAGCAAATGCTTTTGTTATCTTTATGCCCTCTGTTTCTGTGTTGATATGGCAAATCTGCTAGCTTTGTGGTCATACGAAGCGATGATTATTAGTGCTGCGCTTTGCTCACCAGACCTAAGGGTGTGTGATTTATTTCTGGAGCCACCCGTCAAACAAAGGTTGCCTCTTGTCATTCTGACAAGCGGCCAATCTAATCAGCCTGAATGATGGTGGGGTGGACACATGCTAATTAGCATCATCATCCCGAGCATGGTGGAACAAAGGGCACTGCTTTCGTTGTGCTTTGTTATTCTAGTCAGCGCAGGCGTGTTTGTGCTCCTGTGTGAGATTTGTGTCAGTTGTAAGTGTACGCTCCTCTCTATCAAATGTAGTGGTGTTTTGTGTGTCTTCACAGTGAAAATGTATGAATCATAACCGAGTAGCTGGAGCCCGTGGGCAGGGTGGCATAAGTTCATCAGAGGGCAGACGAGTCGCCCACACACCACGGCGAGCTGATGAACACAGCAGCGCGCTCCAAATCTCAATGACGTTCAGGCAGAAATTCCGATACTGCTCAAAGACAACATGCAGTAACTTGAGCTGTAGTAGAAACGAGAGCTACAAAAAGAAGCCAAACCAGTCTTTCCATCTGGAGCCCATTTCTTGCCAGTCTGTTGAGAATGATTGTATCTGAGTCTGACAATATTCGGTTGAGACGCAGGACTCCTGAGTAGCACAATGAAAGCACTTCTGAAGCTTTTTGCGGGCATGTCATCGCGAGTCCTACATCTCATGCTCATGCATCATCTCCTGCTAAGTGTGTTGGTTTCGTGCAATTTGCATGAATGAATGAACGCTACTAAGGAAGCTCTTGAGCGGGAGCAGAAGGAGAAGTACGAGCTTTACAGAGGAGAGAGCATATAAATATAAAACCAACAAGACACAACAACAACAGTGTAAAAGTAGGAGTTTTATGATTTGAGTATTGAGGTTTAAACTTGAAATGTTGACAGGAAAAACATTCCTCCTCCTTTTACCCTCTCATGTACTAAGATGCAACCATGGACAGATAGCACTGATACATTCCTGTATTGATCAGTTTCAGTGATTTTCATTGGAAGGCAGCATTTTTAACCAGGGTTACTTTGCTGTGACAGTTATTAGGGTGCATGGTACTCTGTCGCACCACAACATAAATGAATGTATTGTGACTTTTTTCTCATATGGGTCCACTATTCAGATTTCTTTACCGGTCTAAATCAGTATTATGTGTTCTGCATAACCCAATACCATAATTTTCTACAAGCTTGTTGTTTGACTGGAAAAAAAAATCTTTCAGCTTTTGTGCATTTCTTTCAACCTGAAGTTAGCTGCACAATGATCCTTGCAAAACCTTCAGTATTGTGACAAGACCCTTAAGAGGTGTGAAGGAGAAATGTTTGAGAAGCAAGCCATGAAAAGTGCTGTCCACTTACAGCAACTGCTGTCTGGTATTATCTGTGCTTCTCGCCTGACATCTTCTGTTGACCTCACATCATCTCTCTGTCCTTCCTCCCTTCCTCTCCCCTTCTGCAGACTTTACATAAGAAAAACTCCTCTTGCTTTTCCTTCTCCTCTCTCTGCTTTCCTGCCTCTCATCCCCACAGCCTCTTCATCACCCCCCCTCTCCTCTCCTCATCTCATCAACCCTTCAGACACTGTGTCTCACTGGTGCTACCATTACAATGCCCAGGGTGCATCACCGCTCCATCTCCCAGTAATGGATTTCCAATGCTTCGACCATCTTACCTGTCACGTGGTCATGTCTTCTCCCTGGGTAGCATCACTCTGTAAGCTGTTTAGAAATGCATGAATCCTCTCTGTGTTATTGTACTCATTCCATCATTACTCACTCCCCAGACAGAGCAGCAGTGCGCGACCCCCACTCGCTTCTCCTGCTGCACTGAGTCAAAACGATGAAGACTGCCGCTGCTATGTAACAGCAGCTCATCACAAGATTGACTAGATCCAAAAGATATGTGAAATTGAGTCATTATGCGGGGAGATATCGTATGAAAGTGGATAAGAATGCAGGTTATTGTTCTAATCCTCGCTTGGTAGGTGGGAAATGAACTGCGAGAATTTGGCTTTGTAACTACACACAAATGTGCCAAATTCCTTGACAATTACCATGTGCCAGATTAAAAAATGTGTGTAGGAATTCTTCTCTGATCGCTCACAATCAACAGCATTTTAATTAGCTGTGAAATAGCAATTCGGATACTTGTATGCTTTCCTGGGAAACCATCCATGTACTGCAATGGTGTGGGTTTGAATTCAAATCATAATTGTCCATCTTGGGTGTCATTTGATCTTTACTTCCTCACTTTCATCTTCACATCACAGTCTAACAACTGTACTAAATATGTGCAGATGAATTGTGAACAGTGTCCATACAGTCACACACAGTTACACACAAATACATATCAAGACAATTACATTAACCACACCTCCCATACAAACAACTACACCCAAGTCTCATGCTTAAATGTCAATCATTACAGCCACCTGAACCAACTTCAATCCTATCCATAAAAGAGTTCTTGGCTAGATGGATGCAGACAGTGTCTGATTCATGGTTGAGCTCACACCCACTCATGGCTTTCATTTCTCTGCAAAAATAAACACTTACAAAGCATATCATCACCCAAAAAATCTCCTGTCCTTTCAGCACACTGCTCATTGTGTTCCCAGAGCCTCAACAGACAAAAAACAAGAACAGTACTGAAACTATTGTTCCGGATTCAATACATAGTACTGCCAAGACGAAAACACAGCCATAAAGCATCTTAATTAATATTTTTCATACGTGTATCCAAGTATGTCGACTGGGCAAGCAACTCAAACGAGTTACTTGTGAGCTTACCTTTGGCGTTTTGGTGCACTTTCCATTTCTGGCATCTTTTATGTACGCTATATCCAGTAGTTCTGTATCCTGTAAAGAAGAAGAAGAAGCACAGCTAAATCAGTATCAACATTAACCAAGTGCTATTTCAAAGGCTGTTTGGGATCTAAGGCGAAGGGAAACGCTTTGCATTTCCAAACCTGCCACCTGTGGCTGAAGGCCTTGTGTGTTTGTATGTGTGTTTGAACAACCACAAGTGTTTAGGGACAGACATTAGCCTCAATACCGGATACCATGTGGGAGTCATTCAGTGTAGATAGATGCAACCCTAATGACACACTGCAAAAGTGTCATTGTAGTGTTCTGCATAAAATTAGGACAAACATGTTCCCATGCTGACTGATGAGCTGGCTAATTGAGAACTTGCTCTTCACAGGCACAAATACTCAAAATAGGTTTTGGGGAATTTCCTTGTGAAATCTGATACCGGACTGGTGCGACATGCCAGACACCAAAGTAAAAGGTGCAGATTGTGTGTCATGACAGACAATATCGTCGCCTACAACACACCACTGGGATCACCGCTGGCAAGGAAAAAAACTGTTGGATGCAAAACACTTCACACATACACAATGTTCTGCTGCTGCATGATGCTCTGCCATAGGGCCTTGCCACAGCTTGGCTGGAGCCAGCTGTGTGATCGTCAACTGGCAAAGAGACATAACATGGCACCCTAATGAAGACAGCCTTGAAAACAACATGAATGATGATTCAACCAAAAAGTTAATTAAGGCTCTCTGTAACAGCATTTCAAGTAAATGGAAAGCTTGGCTCCACTGTTGATTCATTATTGATACAGCATTGTGGGAAGCCATGTCAGAGCTTCTTGTTCCACCTTAAACCTCCAACATTTCACATCTATACTATTGTGATGCAGAGGCAAAGTTGGACAAAAGTCGCTGAAAAAGAGCGCTGAAATAAAGACACCATGAAGCAATGTGCGTAGGGAAAGCGTCTGACAACGTATAGTGCAAAGTGTTGAACTTTCATCCCTTCCTCTTGAAGGAAAACATGTCCAAACATGTGTTTCCGAAGAACTTCCTGTTCGTGATCTTGGCATTTAGCTCTCCCTCCAGCATGCCAAGTTCATGAATCGACCAATCCATCCACCAACTGCGGTTAGAGGTAAATACATTCTAAATGCAATTGTACAGAAGGCCCCTGCTACCTTCCTTCAGTCACCACATCCCTTTATCAGTCTGGATTATCGCTCTCTCCATCTCTCTGAGAGGGAGCCAGGACATGAGGTGGAAAATTAACCAGAGTGAACTCCGTGTCCACTCAGCATTATCTGGGGAGACAAGGAGCGATGGGGGCATGACTCAATCTCCAGCAGCAACGCCGCTATCTGACCATCTCAAGGCCATAAGGTTTGTGGAAAATTGCACCCGGCCATTCTTCCTTATCTACAAATCCATACCTACCTTAGTGGTCCCCAAAGATTAGTTTTAATTTTAATTTATATTTCTAAAAATTGCGATTTGTTCTTATACTGGCCGTACAATGATGATACATGAACTTGGACAACAGATCATTTTGTTTTTCAGTGTAAAGGCATATTTAACCCAATGAAAAGAAAGAAAATTTAAATCAGCACTTCTTGCAGCCATGTACAGAAGCATTTGTAGATGCAAACTATTGGTCACAAGAGGTCGTAACAAAATATTACTACTTTGCTACAGTAGACGCACAACCACTGTCTGTCTCCATATAAGAGCACTCTATTCCACAAGGACAAGTTATTCGTTTTCTGCAGTGCATAGCATCAATTAGGCTGCCCCTGTTTGCATAGAGCCTCTGAGTCAAAGGTTAACGCCTACATTGGGTCTGCAAATGCCTTTGAAGTCTCTTTAGAGAGATGGAGCTCCACATGGGGTCCTGGTGGAACAGCGGGGCTTCAGGAAGCAGCTCGCTGACGGGTTCCTTCTTCGTGCCCTCTAGCCCTGCACAGTTAACACTGCTCTAAGCTGGTTGAGTGTCGTTGGTTAAGTGTTAACCTATAGAGACGACTCATTAAAGGTAAAGCAAACTGCCACTGTGTGGATGACAAGCTGCTCACACAGTGTGCGACTGAAACGTTACACATGTAGCCATTACCATAACATCCAAAGGCCTGTGTCAGCATTTGCTACAGTGCACCGATGCTTGCTCATTGTGCAGATGTAAATAAAAGTTGATGCCAATGATATTTTATTGATATTGACTTGGATTTACAATTGCAGACACTGTTAGCTAATTGAAGTACTTTCTTTGAGTCTGGCAGTCCAGCTATTTATTCTCCTGTTTAATTTCTCTCATTTATTTCCTATGACATATGTTCTTTATCTGTTCATTTCTGTCATCTCTCTCTATTTATCACACTGCCTCTCGCTCTGTCTTTCTCTCTCTTATTTCCCTTCCTCTCTCAGAGCATTTCTGTGTGCATCAAAACAGTGAGCAGGGATCCAAAGCCTATTAAGATCCACAGCACGTCCAGGAAGCAAGCAGGGCCAGCAGGAGAGAAACTACAGAAATTAATGAACATGCTTAACATGTGCTGGCCCTGGGCTCTGTTTTCTGTGCCTGTTTGTCTATCTCTGCTGTTCACGCAACATATGCAACATGCCGCCTTCCCTTTAAAATTAAGCCCATTCCTTTTCCAAGTAGAAGTACGGAGGGTGGTGTTTATATGAAAGTTTGCAGGAAATTCATCATTGATCTGTGAGTCATTTTGTTGTCAAATGTGCCTCTGCTCCAGGCACATCTAATATGTATGCCATGCTTTTTTTGTTAGACCACTCTTTGTTATCCTTTCATTTGAAGAACATTGTGTTCACTAGTGTATGAAATGTGATATACAAAACTTGACTTGAGGCTAATCGTGAAAACCTCTGTGACAAGGTGCTTTGAATAAAAGCGTCTTTACTGAGTATCTACAAGGGGGCTTGCAGAGTCTGGACAGGTTGGTTGGTTTTATAACAAAGAGTTCTGTTGCCCTTTGAAGCAACAATCTTTCACAGCTTTAGTGGTAAAAGCAAAGGGGGGATGTGCCAAATGGAAGGTAGAGAAAGAAAAAATGGATAAGTGGAAGTAGGGAGGCTGAAAGCCACAGGTTAGCTTTGCTCATTTACCAACAGCATGCTTGACAGCCTCCACGGTCAAAATGGATGTGCACTCCACAGGGCTCAGGGCCTCTGCTGAGAAACAGAGACAAGGAGCAAAGAAAGTGAGGGCAGGAAGGAGGGAGAGGGGAATACGCACAGAGCAAATGAAGGGGGAGATGTTTGAGACTGTTTTGTCTATTGTACCGGGGCCAGAGTGGGGAAAACACACGGCATACTCACACTTTCATTTATAGAAGAGTGCTCTATAATAACAATAATTCATTCATGTTTCATCAAGAAACCTGCACGTCCATGTCTTGAATCAGGTTGAGATGTGGTTTGTTTACAGGACTGCTGACAGGCTGCCGGTTTGTGTCATGAGGTTAGTCACACACACCATACTGGCATAACATGTCAGGGTGGCCCCTAACCCCTTCGTGCCATCTCATGGACCAAAATATGCTCTCATAAATACAGTATGCGGGACTCTGTGGAAGCCTGGAAGGTCTTGCTTTTGTCTATACATACAGCGGACACAACTTAGAATGCAAGAGAAGAAAAAGATAAAATAGGCGAGAAATGTGATGCAGAGCTACGTGAGAGTATTGCACAACAAATTACACTGCTGCATTCTCTATGCATAAGAGTATTCAAAGGCCCGCTGACTCAGGGTCAGAGGATTCTGGGCATGGATGTGTTCCCTTCATTATGAAGAGAGCTACTACTTATGTGGAACAAAACACACTAAAGCCACGCAGGTGCTGTGTCTGTCCCTGTAAGTGGCCCTCCAGTGACACTCAGCTGCCAGGAAACATGTACCGTTATGAGGGAAAATGGCTGGTGGAGAGCTGTGCTTGAACTTGGTTGAGAGTCACATCCACTCTGCTGCTGCTGCTCCACTCCTGGGTTCCTATAGAGCAACTCTCACAGCCCTACAGAGATTAAGTCACAAACCTCCTCACCTGAAGTGACTGACTAAAGAGAGAGAGAGAGAAAGAGACAGAGCTGCAAAAAGTCAGACAAAAGCGGAGGAAGCTTGTATGTAGGAGGACAATTACTTTGTGGACATTTTGCATAAACATTTCTGCACATACACAGTACATGCGAGCAGCCTTTAAAGACATTGCACTGAGGTTCTGAGGGCTGCTTTCTGTCCTACCAGTAGTGGAGGAGGCCCTATTACGTTTCAAATTATTTCCATGGATTAAATGCTTTATTGGGAAGTATAAAGTGGAGAGTGACAGCAAAAGTGGGGGAGAAATGAGGTATGGCATGCGACACAAGCCTTGAGCCAAATTGGAGTGTCTGGCATTGCCATGAGGCTGCCTGAGGGCCTATTAAACTGAGCAACTAATTCATGTTCCTGTTCCATGTCTCCGGTTCTCTCCCTTCCCTCCTCTTCCTCTGCAACATAAAAAATTGAAATTAAATCTTCAAACAAATCAATGCTCTGTCATGAGCAACCAGCAAAGGACAATTTCTCTTTAAAATGTGAATACAATGAATTGGAAGATCATTCAGCCCACCACAGTTGTGTATTTTCTCTCTCTGCACTGTAGAACTGTAAAATGGAGCCTTCAAGTCTAATTCATAAACCACTTGAATGGGCTTCTCATGTACCCACTCAGAGCAGAGCTAGTATCTCTACCCGTTACCACTGCAAAAGCTGGGGTTTCAAAAGGGTACAGTCCTCTATCTCAGCCAACAGACAAATGTGTTGGGCAAATGCAGAGATCTCAGCCAGGCATTCCTAGAACCAGCTACCATGAGGGAGCAACACAGTTTCTTTCCCCACAGTGTGGCTACTATGGATGCTACTGGTACCATTGTAAATTCTGCAGAATTCTCCAGCTTGTCTAAAGCTTTGAGTAACCCATGTACCCCCTTGGTTCAGTGAATGCCATCATGCTCTTGAGCATTTTAAAGCTGTGATGCGTTGCACTCCTGTTTTATCTGCCCTCAATTTTACTCTGACATTTAAAAGACGTGAATGTAATTGGAGATTTGTCACAAGAGTGGTGACATGCTCTAGAGCAGTCTAAAGCATTATTATCATTATTATATATGGGCTGGTGTTAGGGCTGCATCTAACGATTATTTTTTGTTAGCGATTAATCTTCTGATTTATCTATTATTCTATTATTCATTTAGTCTATGAAATATCAAAAAATACTGAAAAAATGTTCATCACAGTTTCCCAGAGTCCAAGGTGTTATCTTCAACTGTTAAGTTTTGTTCAACCAATATCTTTGCACTATTCTTGCTTGATAACTGACAGAAATAATTATTCGATTATCAAAATAGTTGACGATTTTCTTTCCTGTTGATCGACACGATTAATTGACTAAACATTTCAGCTCTAGTTGGCATATTACATGCTTTTCTTACGTGTCTCTTGTGCTCTCTATCCACCTGTCATCTTTAACAGGTGCAGTCGCCCCTTGTCCACGCACATCCTTCTCTAGATTTGACTTTGACATTAAGTCTGTGCATGTTTGAAAATGTTTATTTCTCTGTTAAAACTCTGGAATTCCTTTTGTAGGCTGTCGTTCACAAGGGAAGTTTTGGTGCAACCATTCTTTGGATATCCTATTCCCTTCCTCATCCTCTGTGTGCAGCCTGTCACTCCGTATTGTAAATACTGCAAATAAGCGCTAAATTGATCCCTTAATCACTTGTTCACTGTCACTAACATATACCTTCCCCTGTTGCAACCTTCAAGTCATGTTCCATTAATTTACTGTAACATTTCGAGGGTTGTTGGTTGCCATGTCTGTCTTCACAGACACCAATTACAACACAGACAGCAGAGCCAAGTTTCCACAGACTTAATGCAGGTTTTTAAAATGTAGGTACAGATGTTACAAGTAATGTAGTAAGGACAATATGTGAGCAAGCTGGAGAGATTGTGGACGGATCCTCTTTCAGAATGTAGGATTTACTCGCACCTTTAGGGATCTTTAAGTTATCTGTTGAGTCAGAATTAGGATCACGCTCATATCATAATAAAGTTATTCACCAGGCATGTCTAGAAATATGATAAGAATTTATCTCATTAATTAACATTAATTAACTACACATGTAGCGTTAAGTCATAAAAACATGAGTTAAGTCATAAGTGGGATCACGTGACTTTCAGTTTGAGTTGGTTTCATGGCCAGACAGATGGGGAGAGGACACAGGGATTAAAGGTCAGAGGCAATGAGGGAAGAAAAAAAGGAAAGGTGGCAAGGAAGGAGTGGCTATGTGGGGAAAAAACACTGAGGCCGAGTGATGGAGGAGCATGGCTGTGGCTGATAGTGGCTATCAGCAGCCGACACGCTCCGCAAAACAACCAATGCTGAGATAAAGGCCGCAGGAAGCTTTGTTCTATACATCAGCGCACACATTCATGCTTGCTCACACAGGTAATACACACGCTCACAAACACAACTCTTACTCTAATAAACACACACATATACACACACATACACACACACACACACACACAAACTCCAACTCCCCTCTATCATCAATCTGCAGTGTCTGCCGTGTTCAGTCATTATAAACATTCGGGCGCTGAGAGCGATGATGTGACCGGCTCTTCAGCTGACACTGGTCACCAATTTCCTTGGAGCGCGCTAGACCAATCAAATCTTGGACACACACGTGCCGACACACACTCGCACGCACAGTGACGGATGCGGTGCAGTGAGGGATACTGGAGGGAGTGTACTTCTCTCTGATAGATAGCAGAACAGAGTGGGATGACAGAGAAAGCAGAGTTGCTTCCCTCATCTGTCCATCATCCTCTGTTGTTCTCCCTCGCTCCGTCTTTGTTATGCTTCTGGCTGGATTTTTGCTCTCCCCTTCCTCCTTCCCTCACTTATTCTGTCCTCTCTGTTGTCCATCTCTCCGACATCTCCGTTGTCTTAGACGTGGTTTGAAATGGGGAGGGGGGTTGGGGCCTGTAATTGTAAATATTACAATATATTTTCTTGGACATGTGCCTCTCTGTCTCACCTATCCTCTCCCTGGACATCTGCCTCCTCTGTTCCTCCCCATCCTCCCTCCCACCGTGCTTCCCTCCTGTCTTCTTGCATCTTGACAGCAGCTCTCGCGTCGATGAATGATGGTTCACATCTTGTCTTGTCTGATCCCCCGCCGAGACACACGCGCACGCTAACACACCACCCCCATCCCTTCTTCCGTCTTCTTCCGTCCTCACTCCTCCACACCATTTAAGCCTGCTCCTCTATCTGTGTGGCTTCCTTCAGGCACACCGTGAATGGCTCTTATCTGCTGCAGTGGAACATCTGAGACCCCCTTCAGAGGACTTGCACACATGCAGGAATGCTTAAACACACACACACATATATACATGTGTTAACTCCCACGAAAGGATGAATTAAGGTAATTAAAGGCCAGACAAGTCACAAACACACTGCAGTACATACACGTGCAAACTACTATACTCACATACTATAATGTACTTCTACACGCACACAACTTTTCAATGTCATATATTGTTTTCATTCAATTATAAAAATACTGTTTCCTCTGGGTATCTGTGCAACATATTCTTCTTCTTTCTGAATATTAAACTCACCATGCCTTTGCAGGTAACAGTTTTAATGCAAATTAAAAGGCACATCTCTGTATTCGAGACTATGGGCTGAAAGTCAGCGCTTGCTGTATGTGCCTGTGCCGGGGCTCTCCACTGAAGTCCTTTGAGAATCACTGCCAGTGGCAGATACAGCGCAGCTCTGGCTCTCATCTTTCACATCACCTCATTTAGACACCTCCTAAGTGCAATCCATGGGCCCTTTGAAGTCAGGACAAAGCGGACGGCTAAGAGAAATGCATTTTTCACTTTCTTTCTGCAGGCAAAGCTCTCTGTCTCTCCCCCTATGTGTCTGTGTCTCTTCTCCAGTTATCCTTCCTCCTCCCTCCACACTTTCTCTACCAACAGCAGTTTGATCAGTACAAGTGAATACAGCAGGGCGAGGAGATGAGCAGAGGACATTGGCTTAAATGCAAAACTAAAAACTTTCCAAAATATGATTTACTCAAACGCCACTGCAAACTGAGTGAAAAGCTCCTTTTTCAAAGTTGTCATTTCCACATTGACATCAACTGAACATTTTGACCAAGTACCCACTACAGGCATATAACAAGATGTTAACAAACATCTGAATATATCAGCATCCTTGACTAGAGTCAGACAGACACTGGATTCTTCAGATCAATACAAGAATGCAACAGCCGGTATTTGTTTTGGGGTTTTTTTTCAAACTATGTAATGGAAACACTAAATAGCCTCAAACATAACTTTAACATTTCTGTGCTGCAACTTCTTGATACTTATCGACATATATGCTGATACCACTATGTCTATAATCCAGGTTGTTGGCAGAAGTAAACATGCCACCATTACTGCTCTAGCGGTTATTTTACTTGTCGTTACAATTACACTGTAATGCATGTAAAGGATTTCAACAGCTTTTGCAAAGAAATATGTCCAAGATCTTCTGTACAACCTGTTACATGTTCGAAATATAGTCATTGCAATTTGATAAAATTTACCTCACCAAATTACCTAAACACACTTACTGGGCTGTGCTGTTATCAGCTGCCCCAACAATAAACTGCAGAGTGCATGGTTGTCGACACGAGAAGAGGAGCCGAGCTGGCTGGCCCGAACTATGCAGTGAGTGGAGCTTGTCGAGTTTATCAGGGTTCAGGTAAGGCCTGCATCCATTCTTGGCATTCAGAATATAATAAGGCTCAAATCACCCAGACATAAAAACAAAACATTTTACTTCCTGTGCCATAACACAATTGTTGTGTCTTTCTTTCCGTCAACGTGATACTTTCCACATTAACACAGGCTACCCTCATCTGTCAGACATCTCTGCTTCCACTGTCAGTCAAACTGCGTTCAGTTCAGCTGTGTTCGCCACAGTTACGGCAGCATTGCTACAGAACAAAACACATAAATATGCCAGCCATGCCTATGTGTCGGCCAGGCTCTACTCGCTGCTTCTCAGAAGCCGAGTCACTTGTTATCCTCTGTCGTGTCAAAGAAACCACAGGCAATTATATGAGTTTGTCAACAGGTCCTAAAAGCGTTTGATACAAATAATAGAGCGAAGCCACAGATGCAAAGACAATATGAGCATCAGCAGAGCACAATGGGGCTGTGGAGTCTAAAAGGTTTCACTGCCACCCTGGCTAATGCTTGTCTGCTAATGTACTGACGACAACTAATCTTCCATGTCCCTGACTTCCTCTCTTCTAATGGGCGAGGTGTTGTTCCTCTGTCTCCCGTCATGTAACTCTCTCGAGGAAGGCTCTTGGAGAGGAGCCGGTATCTTAAGTATGGCAGACTGCTGCGCTTCTTGTCTTGCCCCAGAGCACCTCCAAGCTGTTTAAATTTGATACCTTCTTATCATTCCACCAAATTGAATTGACTTTAGTGGGGAAAGAAAAGCGACTGACCCACATTTGTGACACACTTAGTTGCTCGAGCGGAAATGGAACAGCGAGAGGAAGAGGGGAGTCTGAGGGAAATTTCGGGGATGGACAACAGAGTGACTGCTTGGCATAAAACGCTCAAAATTCACTCCAACACACTATTTACCAGTCAAAGTACATCGAGGTGACAGGTCATGTCTGCAATGTATGATACATATAGCACTGTGATAGCCCAGTAAAGCATGTACACAGACTCTGTCACACAGGGTTGTGGTTCAGAATGTAATGCCTTCTGTTGAGGTGGAAGTGTCCTTTCTTGCACTTTTGTTGGTTTCGACAGGATTTCTTTGATTTTCTTTCCAACTTGTATTCAGTTTGATCGTGTGTCTAAGTAGAGATGTTAATAATCTACAATAAAGGCCAAAATTAGTCCCTCAGAGTGTTGTTAATACGCTTTCTGACATGAACATTCGTAGACGGAGAGACAGCAGCTAGATAATTGCTGCATAGTACAAAGGAATTCAGCTTAAAATGAGAAGCAGCAGGGTGGCACGAAAACCCAGTAACCCCGAGCTGGTGGGAATTACGGGCCCTCTTAAACATCAGAAACTCATCTAATGTAATTATTACGATTAGTCTGCATCAAAGCAATCAATAATACAAAGTAAAGTCCAATTCAGGGCTGAAGAGTGAACACAAGATATGCAACCCTTTTTAACATGCTTGTAAATGATGAACAAGTCAATGAAAAAAAGCATACTCTTTCCTCTGTGATTATCTGTACTTATTATCCCATTGACCACTGATCACCACTCTGTCTCTTTGAAGTTAGTTAAAAAAGTTAAAAGTTAAAAACCTCTTCTTATCAGTCGCAATTGGTCATTCGTTCATGTGCAGGAAGCACGGGAAATTGCTCGAAAGCAAAAATGCCTGTAATTGCCTTATTAGCAAATGGGACTTGAGTGTACGCCCTCCACTGCCCTGATTCCTCCAGCAAAATGAATTAAATAAAATTTATTGAGGCTTTTCAATGAATACGGAAAATCCAGCTTGAATGATTTGAGAGGTAGGGGACGAGAGACAGAAGCGTGAGGGGAAAGGAAGACAAATGATAGCTCTTTATATATTAACAGGGTTAATAAATTAATGCAGTGCTTATGCGCAGCGTTATGAGAATGAATAAGCATGATACACAGTTATGAAATGTGCTGTGAAAGAAAAAGGGAGGTTCGAAGAGGCTCATAGTGTTGATGTGTACTCTAACCCTGAGACATTAAAGCCGTATGTGATGTTTCTGTTAGCATGCTGAAACCTGCGGGCTACTTGAAGTCTGTCAACGTTCCCGAACAGGACACTGATAATGTTGTTGACTACTCAGATAGTCAACAATCTGCACGCTGATAAAATTTCGTATATTCTCTGTGTTTGGCAAGAAAGTAGCATGACAAAGTCTCATAACACTGATTGTCTGCAAGTCCGTCATGGCGCGTTTGTGTCCTTGCACTTTGAGATCTTAACATTTTATTTCATTTCTCTCATTTATGACATCTTGTGTTCATGAATATAACATTAATACCAAACAGAAAAGTGCCTTTAGCTAATCACCCTTTCTATTTCAAGCGTCACATGGTTGAATACAGAGTATACAGATATTGTTCTTGTCTGAGTGTTTTTTTGTATATGGTGTTGTGACTGTTAACTGGGTGTTTTCTTTAACTTTTAACATCAACCTTCCCACTGTCTGCAGATGAAAAACCCCATTTTGCTAATGTCGGCATGAAAGAGCAATAACACTTAGTGTTCGCTCTCAATAATCATGAATTTGCCATCAAAGCTAAGTTTGCCTTTCGTTAATTTTACAGCATTCTTCAGAGGAGAAAGGAATAATCGACGGCGAGCAGTTCTGACTTCAATATTCTTTTAATTTCAGTTCTCATTTTTCTGTTCTCAGCAACAGTGTAGATAAAAGACAGAGAACTTCATTACTGGGTGAACTTCCGACCTACACCGCACAATCAAAGACCAAAACTTAAAGGGAAACTAAACTGCTTAACAAAAGAGAGGTGTATTTGCAATCAAGCCTTTGAATCAAAACTCACCACGAACAAGTAAGTTAATTCCATTTTTTTAAATGTATTCTTCATTCTTTCATTTCGGTTAGGTTGCTTTACCATGATTTGTTAGCAGTTGTAAGGCTACGAATCAAATCTGTGCATTGAGTGTTAGAATGATTCATTATTGAATCACAAAAGGGCGGCAGGGTAGCTAAATGTTTAGCAAAAATAAATTCCCGGGTTCAAATCTCCTCGGCCCGTCCTGTACAGAGTTTTCTCTTGTTCACCTGATTTTCTACCAGTAAAAAGAAAGTCAGCTGAACTGGAAACTCTAAATTACTCGTACTAGGTGCGATTTTGAGAGTGAACATGTCTGTGTGTTTATATGAGTGCTTGCCTCTTCCTGTCTTAAACCTGTGACTGAGTACGATCTGGGTGATCCAGGGTGTCTCTTCGCCATCGGCTGACAAGCTTTCAGTAACGCCATTTGGTTGTTCATGAGCAACATGAGGTTGTGCTCCATTTAAGCTTCCCCGTGAAAGCCCGGGATGAAACAGGAAGGAAGTGTGTTCTCTTATTGAGAGCTTGTCTACAGTGGGACTTCAAAGTCTTTTGGCTGAATGCCTTTATTTGAAAGGGCTCCCCGAGGAAAGCAGCCACCTGGCTTGGTACGGCGATGGCAGTCAAATCACAGCAGCAGGGGGGTTTTGAGTACTTTGCAGCATCAAAAAACAAGCTGCATGGATTGGATTGTCATGGCAACTGGGCTGGGTTGGCGTTTGAAGTGGAAGGAAGGGAATGGAAGAATAAAAGAGAAAGAGAGAGAGAGAGAGAGTCAGTCTGTCTCTCTGTGTACCAGTTGACTCACAAAACACAGTCCTCACAAATTTTAAATGTCAGTTTAGTAGAAGCATCAGCGTTTAAATGTCTAAGCTATAAATTCTCTACTGTAATCGATTTAGCATAATTAAAACTAATAGAGCAAATCAATGACTGAGAGATTTAATTAATCTCTTCTGACCTCTGATAGTAGCACTCAGTTATCAGAGATCTATAAACTACTGTGACCGTCTGTAACCTCTGATTTTTGACCCCACAATCAAAATGTCAGGTCATCCCATTGCAACATACAAACCACAGCTCTCCACTGACATACACACTGACTGACTGAGCTCATTAAGAAACACTCCAGTGAATCAAGTTAAATCATTCACAATGGTGTTAATAAGGGGTAGGAGAAAAAAATGTTTAATTTACAAACTGCAGTTTTCATTGATTGATTGTTTACATATTCAACACGGGTACAACAATGCTGAAAATGCTCGACTGAATCAACACATTCATTTTTCTTTTGTTTATAACCATGTTTTCTTTACGAGGGAGTCAAATTGCTGGACCAAAAAATCAAAATACAAACATGGAGGATGATTACAGATAAGTTGCACCTTCCAAGGCTAGATAAAAGGCCTTGCGACATTTAGAATTGTGCTGTCTGGCAATTTTTGTAATTTTCTGATAATGACAATTCAACAATGATACAGCGATTGGTCAGGTGTGTAGAGGTGAGGTTTGAGCTTGTCTCTCTCTTTTCTTTCTTCACAAAATTCCACACAAAATGATTTTTTCATGTGTAAAAAATGAATGCAACACAGTAAATGTCTTCAAGGAGAGACTGTCCGAACATGTGTGCTTTGATACCCATGTGTGTAATTCATCACGTCTTGCTCCCCTCGACACGTCGTACCACCTAGTTTGTTTGAAGCATGCTAAGACCTTGAAGTTGTAAACAAAAACACTGGTGTCGTGGGAAATCTCAGTTGCCCAACATAAGACATTAGAGGCAAGGCAATTGAATAGTCATAGTGGTTAGTCTTGATTTTCTTTTTCTGACACTACATGCAGCCTTTACTGGTTCAGCTTGGTGGCGCTGACAGACCTGTGCGGAGGGCGGAAGCATAAACAAGCTGATACTGACTGATTCAACTGTGTTGTGATGCAGGGCTCAACCAACAGCTCAGTTCTGTCGCAGTCATGCAAGGATCTAACTGACAGCTACAACTGCAGCCTGGCCTCCGCTGCTCATTTAAATCTATTCAAATCATGGCTATTGCAGAGTGACAACTCCAAACTCCAGCAAAAAATGCTGCCTCAGAGCCGGTAAGCTACAGAGCCTTACTTCTGACGTTTCATGGGTTTAAATGTTCAAGGGTCACGTTTGGCTCATCTTATTTTCTGCTTATGATAAAGTTACTCCCAGTTGCCTCGGAGGACAATGTAACTTAGTGTACAGAATATATGAATATTTGAGTTTTATTCCTTGCACAAAGGTATCAGAAAAAGCAATCTGGTGGGCGCTGGCGAAGATGAGCTATTAATTGGCTTATTATAGCTAACAGTTGTTAATAATAAAGCACAGCAACTGTCATTTCATCAAGAATAAAACATTACTGCTGTGAAATAGGGGTGGCCACCCTTAGAGCACTGCATCTTATTATCTCACCAAAACCAATATATGAAGCGGGCAGGTAATAATGATGAGGTAATCAGCATGTCCAAAGACAGTAATGACAGAGTGCGCCAAGAGAGGCGAAAGAAAGACAGCGGCAGAGACAGAATTGAACCAAAGCAGGGGAGAGTGAAGCAGACCTCTCAGCTGCAGACTGCAGTCTATTGAGCAGAGATAAAGTCAATTTACCGGCATCACCGTTAACCATACATCTCAGTGCTCCACATCAAAATTTCATTAAGCCCTTTCGTCTGCAATGGAAAGGCATCCTTACACTTCGTTTTCATGCTTGAAATAAGAAAGGTTTTTCTTGACATTGTTCAAGTGAGTGAAACAAGACAGCTAAAGAGAAAGGCAGTGCAATTATCTGAGTCATCCTCATCCAAGGAACAGTCTCTCTTTCTTTCGGTCACTCTTCCCTTTCCGGCTCTGCCTTTCCACTACTGTGACTGTGTGTGTGCAACACCTCCATCATACAAAACCTGAGCGCTCAATGTCAAGCTGCATTCTGTGTGAACTGTGTCAGATGAAAAGGGATCAACATAATAGAGATGAGTTTTGAATAAGCAGCCCAGAAATAGGCCAGCATAAATGATATAAATACCTGGACCCATGAGACAATGAGAAGCTTAATCATCCTCGTCACTCTGCACACATTTTAAACGGCTGGTCAGACAGAGCACCATTGATTGGGCCAACATGAGCTGTTATCTGTTGTTGTGTTATTAAAGCCATGTAAGAAAACAAATATTATAATATACATTGTGCAGCAGAATGTCTGTGCACACTGTAATTTATTTAAAAAAAACAAAAAAGACTTCTGGTACAGTTGGTAAGGCGAACATGCAGTGGAACAGACAGCGGTGGCTATTACTAGAACACAAGGTTTAGTCTTCATGGGCAGTAATAACAGTGATAGGTGGTGCTGAGAATCACACAGAACAGTGTTGGCACCATTGGAGCCTTAAATCAGTCAAAAGGCTCTAAACGGAAAAAAGCCCTCTTTCCGGATCTGAGGCTCCAAGTTTTGTAAACGGAGTTTTTCAGGAGAGAAAATGAACAGAACCATGTCCCTCCTCCTCCTCCTCCTCCTCCTCAGTGTTACATTGTGTATGTGTGTGCACTCTTGCTTACTTGAGCATGTATTTGTCTACCCGTAGACCAGCAGAGTGCAGTGGAAAAGAGGTCCTAATCGGAATTCAAAGAAGAAAACAGGGCTAACTCAAGCGCAAACAAAGCCTTCTGAACTCACCCAGGAATTGCTAATCCAAAATTGTTTGGAAACGCTTTTCTTCTTTTAACACTTTTCTGTTTCTGCTTTTGACTCTCAGCTCTGATAAAGAGTGATTCACTCCACAACGCCAAGTCCACGCATATACAGGCCACTGTTTCTCTACATTACTAAGCAGACAGGCCAACAGTTTACGTGCTCTTGTTTTAGGGTGGGTGTGCTGAGCCAAGCTGTTGATCATGTCACCTAATAAAAACTGAAAGATGGAAAAAAGCTATCCATGTTTTACATTTCATTCTAGGGAACATTTGCTGTTCCCATATAGCATGGCATGGAGTGGCCGGCTTAACTGTCAGAATATTTAAGAGCCGGAGAGACAACATTGGAATCAACTTGTGTTCAGCTAATGAAAACCAATAAATAACATCTATAAAGTCTCAGTACAGCGACATCTAAGACCGTTACCAATAACCCTAGCCTGACCTTTTGCTGTAAGCTTTAGCCATTCAGTGTTGATTGCAAAGCCTAGCCCTCACTGGCTGGCTGTAGGTAACGGTACTGCCTGAACACCTTGTGTTCATGAGGAAAACATTTGACACTGACAGAGAACCTAGATGTCAGTATTTTAGGGAGAAATATTGTGTGACTATCACGATTTTCTGGTACTGTATTTATCATTTTGCATATTTAACTATTGAAATCTGGTTTGAAGACGCAAAACGGAAGTTTCATGTGGAATGACAAGTTGATTGTAGTACAGATAATTAATCTATCAAAAATGACAATCAGTAGTGCTGCGTGTGTCAGTCACTTATCAAGTCCAATCTTTCAGAAAGTTTAGCACTGACAAATTTGTTCATTTATCGTTAGTAGTACAAGGTAACTATGGTAAACTTTACACTTCTCATCTGAAATGCATTCGGTATTACCTGTGCATGACAGAAACATCCAGAGCTCATCAGACGTCTTCAAACTTGTGACCTGAATTCTGCATGTCATTTGGATGCAACGCGACAGCTGGAAAGGCAGATCTGTTGAGTCAAAATGCACCAAGACTTCGCCAGTCTTGCAATCTGATACAGAATATGATTTTCTGGATTCAATACTGTGCCGCCACTATGTGTTGGCTCTCATAAATAGCATACTTGACAAATCAAAAATGTCAGTATAATTGAAATAAGTGAGTGACAGTTTATCAATGACAAACTTTCTAAACCCAAACATTATAAGTCACGCAAGGTTCAGCAAATTTACATCAGCAATGGTCCAATCTCTTAAAAGCCAATCAAAATGAAATGTCAGCCTAAATTATGTCACCGAAATTAAGTCATAAAATCATTAAGTAAATGAACTGATACCATGCCACAGCTAACAAAGAGGAAGTGACATAATCATCATCATTTTCTTCTTCTTCCTTTCTCTCTGTTTTTCTGTCTGTCTCCCTCTGTCTCTGCTCCTCTCACTGCTGGTACAGATGAAATAGAGCCTCTGTGTGCCAGGCTATAACTTGGCAGAGGTCACAATTCACTTTCAGTAGATTGGCTGCAGATTTATGCCTCTTCTCTCACCAGCATATAGTGCTGACGGAGGTGGAGGAGCAGCAGCCTCGGTAATCACAGAAAATTGCTGTGTTGGGTGAAACAGATGTGTGAACTCCGCTATGACAGAGCAGAGAGATGAGGGTGTGTGTGTGTGTGTGTTTGTGCGTCAAGTGTGTATTAGGTTTAACATGGACCTAAAACAGCCTTACTCATGCTCTGGATTAGGTCAATTCGAGGCTCGTTCAGAAATGTCGCACACACACCAGCTGCCAACTGTGTGAGTCTGGTTTTGGCCCGGGGTGAACTGTCTTTCACCTCTGAACATCATTCAATGCCATATGCCGAATGCTTGTCCAGTGAATGTCCTGAAACTGGCACACTGCTGAAACATAAATCTCCTGAGAGAAAGCATTTAACCTTTTGTAATAACCACAGCCCGCTCAGGAGAACTCACACAAATGCATACACACACAAACACACACACACACACACACACACACACACACACACACACACAAGGAAACAATAATATCAGTTTCAAAGCGGCAACATTCTCCAGAATATGAGCGGGGGCTGAAAGAGAATGTGACATTTCCAAGGTGTGTGCTGTTGCATGGCAACTATGGCAACTAAACCAAAAGGCTGTTAATTTGACTGAGTCAGTCCACCTCTCAGTGTTGCATAGCTCCTCCCCTTGAAACAGGCTCAACCAACAGGAGCAAAAATTATTTTTAACCTATGAAAGAAGCACCTGTTCCTGGTTGGACATTACAGGAATGTTGATGTGTGTGTGTGAGCGTGTGTGTGTGTGTGTGTGTGTGTGTGTAAGTTCTTACACGTGTGAGTGTGTGTGGGTGTATGGGTGTGTTAAGTTGGGTGGTGGTGGTGCATGTGTTAATGCAAGGAAGTTTGTTACTTGCATAACATATACATGTATGTAAATGTGGTCATATGAGCTGGGTCTAAAGACATCACGCTGATCTCTGGTTACCATGGCACTGTAACTGGTGTATGTAAAGCAGTCAACCATAGCGGAGGGAGGAAATAGTGACTAATGTCATTACAATAATGGATCTTTGTAATCGCCCATTTCAAAGTCACTGATGCAGAATTGTTGCAACACCCCAAAAGGGAGTCATTTCAAAACTCTGGGCAAGGAAACTATAAGTATATTCAAATTCCCTGTTCTTAAGTGTAATGTTCTTTTCCTCAAATAAGGGAAAGCACCTCACCTGTTGTTATTTAATAGCTAAGGGAAACTTACCAACTTTTAAATTGTTACTAACCTTTGCTGATTCCCAGTGAACCCAGAGAAGCTGTAGTGACTTCTCTCCCACATTTCTGACACATGTTGTTAATGTATTTCTAATGTTGGATGGGAATATGTTGACATAAGGTCACTACATAGTATTCATTTGCATTGAGTCGACACACATTGTTGTTACCGATGTTCTCATGGTCACCATTATTATCGTCAAAAGCATCATCACTGTCAGAGCCATCATTGTCGCCACTGTTGCTGTTGTCAAATCTTTCTTTCTCTGTGAAAGTGTTTGTGCATTGAGTGTGTGTGTATTCGCAACAGTGGGTCTTTCAAGGTGAAGGAGAGAGCACGCAGAAACATAAAAAAGCCGGCCAAATGGACTCTGAACCAAACACATACAAACACGGGAGAGTTATGACTGCAGGAGTTTACATTGCAGTGCCCTGTTTAAAAACTCAGCAGTGTGCAGAAATGGAGACGGAGCTCACATCACACCAGAATCCACACAGTTTATACCTGAGAGAGATGGCGTAATACCCTTCAGCTATATCAGACTATATGAATTATCCTAAACATGAGTAGCATTGTTCAAACTCCTGTTTTGGCAAGCATCCACTAGTGGAGGAAGGGAAGCGAAAAATCAAATTAAACTTATCTCTGGAACCAGGATGTCTTAGCTCGTATTAAGAGCTGCTGCCATTGTTAATGTTACCTCGATTACCCTGACAGACTCAATCGAGAATCAATAATACGTATTTTACCACAGTTCTGACAAGTCTTCCCCAGAACACTATCTTTTTGAAGCTGAGGCCGTGTTGTCAGCACGACTTACTGTCACTACAACAAAGGCATCAAGATGAAACTAGAGGAATCCTTGAGTCTTGAGTCACCAACTAACAGGCTAGCCAGAAAGAAAAGGCAAAGAACAACACGCCTAAACAGATCTGACGTTGAGTTTTTGCTGCCGTCAAAACTAAACTTTGCCTTTCTGACCTTAAAACATGGCTGAAGTCCACGGCTGGATCAGACTCTGACAGAAGAACTCACGGCTAGATGGAAAAGACGAACCTCTGGATTAACAGCAATGTCTTTCTATCACCCTTCCCCTCTCTCTGTCTCAGTGTCTCAGTCACACACATCAACACACCCTATACAAAGTCACAAGAAAGTCTCACGTCTCTATTAAAAGGTCCCAAGTCCTAAAGTTTGTTTTTTGACTTTTAAACAAGTCATTATGGAATTATTAGCGCTTAGCTCATGTTAGCTTAAGCCATACGCTGGCTATAGACCACTAATGTTAGTCTCACCTCACTGCTGTTTGTTTAGCCTCAAATTTTTTAAAACACAGTTGACAGTTGAAGTTTATCTGTAGCTTTTGAGCTATATGTTTTGAATGTTGCCCACAGCAGAGTCTTTATAGTTGCATGTGATAGTCCGATGATAAATGATAGTATCATTTTTTTCTCGTCCTGCTGACGTCAGAGACACCTTTCCCTGAAATGTAATTGGCTACTGTCGTTTGACTCAAATAATATTTTCTGTCAGGAAAATGAAGAGTGTATTCGCTGCATTCTTGCATACAACATCATTTGAAATCTCTGGGCTTGGGGGGGATATCAAGTCATTCCAAGGGGAGTCACCAGTCATTGGTGTGAGAGTCACCATCGAGCTGCAAGTCCTTTCTGTAGTCAGTCAAGTCTAAAGTATTCAGATTCATGACTCCAAGTCACATGACGAGTCCACAGCTCTGACACCCACTAATAGCCTTAAAATTGTATTTTACACAGCATGAGTTTAACAATTATTTTCCTTTTCAAGGAGGAAAAATGTCTTAAATATAAAATGAGTCTTCTGCAGTGTTAAACTGGTTCAAGGCCTACAGTAAATAGAAAAACTGTAAATACAGTAAATAGTAAAAACTGTATCCATCAGTGACATCAGTGTGTTTGAAAGTGAGCGCAGTGGGCACACCGAGTACAGTTCTGTTGTGCTTCTGAAGAATCTGAGGAATGCTTTTACTCTGCAGGCCATCAGGCTGAGCGGCTAACAAACACACACATAACAACTGGACACCGCATCGTAGCTTGTTTAAATTGGTCTGCTGAACAGATGTGCAATACCATCATGAATACATGTGAGCAAAAACATGAGACCAGACTTTATAAACACACTTTTGCGTTGACTGTGGCACTGAGGAATACTCTTTCTTTATGCCCTAATAGAGTTTTGTCCGGGCTGTGCTTGGTATCAATTTGAGTTATTGTGTGTGTGCGTCAGGATGGCTCTCAATGCTGAGAGACAGAACAGACACCCACACACGTAAACACACATACACAAAAGCCTCATCGTTCAAAATCCTCGCCTTATGACAAAGGCACAGGAAATAATGACGAATTGATGCCAAAGAGCCTCTCTCAATTCTCTTAGTGGAGAATCACACTCTGCTTGTTATCTCTGACCACAGACACACACTTTTCCACACACACAAGCAAGCCAGACATCAGCAGTGGTCCTGTCTGTCTCTCTCTCTCTCATTTTCCAGAAAGGGAAGTCTTTCCTCATTGATTGTTTAGCAGAACTGCATATACACCCTGAAGAAATCCCTTCTTTTTCCACATATAATGTATTACTTAAGAGTAGGTTGCCAACATAATAGGATCCTTTCTCTGTTACCAAACAGGAGTAGTGGTACACTCATAAATGACGTGTGTATGTGCACGTTTGTGTATCGATGTGTACAAAGGTAAAGTCTCGGTCAGCACTCCTGTCTACGCTCTGGTATGGCTGCAGTGAAATACCCTCATCTAGGCAAACATAAAATCAATGGGAGCTATTAATTAGTCTACCTCTGACTGCCGTTGCTGATACAGTTATACACGCAAATAGAACATGAACACATTACACTCGTCGAGCTGTTTGGAGTTGGATTGGATTTTAAAGAATAGAGGCGCAGGACAGGCAGACTTGTACTGAAGCTGTAAGTACAAAAAAAGAGCAAACAACTTGACCAAACTTGACTTAACAGCCTCTGCAAATTATGTATACACAGTCAAGGTTAAACTGAGAGAAAGTCACATGCGTAACAACGTTAGTCTGATAGCATCTAGTATCTTAAGTTTCACAACCTTGTTCCTGGTTATTATGAAAGTCACAATGCACTATGGAATATTCTCACAGGTGTCAAGTTAAGCACTGCAGGTGCAGCAGTTCAGATTTCTTTGTCTCTTTTCCAGCACTGCTCTTTTACTGGCTTAAGTCAAAATGGACAGGAAGAATCTCGCTACCTGGTGTGCTTCTAAGATTGTGAGTGAAAGAAACACACACTCAAAAATGGTCACCAATGACAAGTAGACCACTTGTCCCCTGAAACATAAACATGTATCACCTCAAACGTATCAGGCATAGCAAAACAAAGACACAAGATAACCCTGAAAATAGTCTGTAAAGCATCACAATGTTGGAAAATATGTGTTTCAATCCTGCTCAGGTCCACCTGTTCCATTCAGCAATTTCAAAGTGCTTAAATGCTTCCCAGAGAGCCTCTGGTCCTTTAATAATCCTAGGTGTACTATGATAAGTATTGCAACTGGAACGTCTAACGTGGCCACCACAGAATTCTAATGGTGTTGCCATGGTAATGAGTACTGGATCGTGCAATGATAGAAGTACATGATGTAGTTGGATAGCTTCAAGCAACTGTGATATCTTTGCTAGCAGCTTTTCAAGCCTGCAGCACTCTAGCATCATTATAGAACACTATAGAAACCCATGCTTCAACAGCTGACCCACGTTGTGAGGCAAGATTATACTGTATAAAGTTTGTAAACACAAAGGTCTATTCTAATTGTGCCTGCAGAAAACAGAAAGTACTTTGGTGCTTTGGCACTTCCCCTTGCCAGTCATCAGGGTGTGAACAAGTTGGTGGACACCAAACCTCCTTGTAATTGAATTTTGCCTGGGCTCCACTTCCTTCCCTACTCACTGAGAGCATTCAGACTGACAATGGCACTGTGGAAAAACACAAGCTTCCTCATTCATTTCAATGAGACTACTGCATTGGTATATCAGGGGCTCCAGGCACAGGGGGCTCTGGGAAAAATATGCTGAGAGGACAGCAAAATTGTTTTACTTTTACCACAGTGCACACTGCGTTGGTCAAACAGATATGTGTAAGCACATGGGTGGAACACTTCGTATCATGTTCCTCATAGCATTGTGCTAATTTGATGTTGAACATTTCAACAGTGAGATGGAGGAAAACAATTATGTGATAACTCTGAATTAATCTTGGCACAAAGGAGTTATAAACCATTGTGTGCTGTCTTGCTTTACATTTGCGTTTCTTGGTTTGAATTAAATCTTCGATCTGAATGCGTCCAAAGAATTAAGAATGAATAAAAGTTAGGACTGACAAAAGAGTTTCAAGTGCACTTTACAAATGCAAACTTCAAGGCTCTGTAGGATCAAAACAGTTAAGTTGGTGTGCAGTGTCTCACCTTGTTCTGGTCGGTCCAATACAGAAAGTAACCTTTGGGGTCGACTGTTAGAGTCACCGGGGTCACAGTGGTAGAATCCTGGAGGGAAACAAAGAAAAAGACATCTGGAGTCAATGTGTGTGTCTGCTTACGTCTGTGTATCCCTGTCTGGGTCTGTGTTTTTACACGAGTGCATGCTTTTGTGTGTATGGCAGAATTTTCACTGGGTAAACCAATTAATTTATTTCCCAGGATCAAAGCCTACTTTTTGCAATACCGCATGCATACCAGAGTCAATGACATTAAAAGTGCTGTTTATGTTGTAAGCATGCACACAATCCTTTCCTTCTACGGTACTTTCCCCACCTAAACTGGCATCACCACAAATGACCAAGGAGAGCGTGGTGTATGAATGTGTGTGTGTGTGTGTGTGTGTGTGTGTGTGCATTTGAGACCACTGCAATCATGAACTGCAGGTTGTTTCACAGCTGATGTTTCCATTTCCCCCCTCTTGTAACACACAAATGCTTTCCCACAGTTCCCACATACAGACAGCTCCAAGCCTGACACACACACAAACAGTCTGACCCTGAGGCATACATGGCAACGCCAGATATTATTGGATGCTTCTATAAAAAGAAAGAGCCTTTGCTTTGTCTCCACAGTGGCCGTGGTTCAGCTGAACAGTAGCATATTGTCCTCCTCAATCAGCCATGGCTGCGAGATCAGAGAGATGGAAACCACATTTGCTGCACAGAGCAAGAAAATCTTCAAAGTGTCTTCATGAGGCCTCTAATGATGTCCCTATCACAGCATTGGGAGACAGAGCTAATGGTCTGCATCTGCTACATGTTTGTCATATTTGGGTGCGACCCTAAGCGACTTGTAGTGTAGGATATCATGAAAGGGTTGAGCTGGGAGCTAGTAGACAACGGAGGAGTCTGTGCTGAGGTGCAGACAGCTATTGCTACTCTGAAATCATTTCATACTGTCTAAATAGGACAGTCACAGTGTATGGAACCGGGCACACCTGCTCTATGATAGACCAATACTGAAATCCACCCCTTTATGAACCTATGGAGCAATTTAAAAAAAAAAAAACAGACAGAAAGAGAAAGAAATAAAAAAGGGAAGTGAGCGTAAATGAGAGACTCGTTCAATGCCGCATCAGAGGCATTTGCAATAAGGACATTTGCTATGGCAACCCTACCATTGCCGTGAAATCTATTAGAAACTCAAGAGGAATCGTTTTGGTTCTGTTCACATGACTGCGCAATCTTTGCAGGCTTGATTGAATGACAAAAGACACAGCTCATACCACTGAATGTATGCAGCATAAGCACACACAGTATTTAGAGCCCGAGGGCAGGAAAAAAAAGCCTTATGTTCGCAGTTCTTCGATACAGCATCGCATGCCAACTGCAGCCCCATATCTTGGCTCTCCACAGATTAATATCTCTTTCCCAACCTCCATGAAGACATCAGTCACTCCAGGAAAACTTTCAAAAATGATGAGTTGGATCAATCATTTTACAGTAAGTTAAAGCAAGTTGAGAATGCACTCAGGATTATCAGTGATGTCAGAGAGAAAGACAGAAGATGGCTTGAGAGCAGTGGGAATCTGCCTAATGATGTGAGAGCAGTCATTTTCACCAGCTTCTTTCTTAATGTCCCAACTCTCCATGGCCACCACTATAAACACATTAAAGCCATTATGGACTCTTGGCAAGATTTTCCCATGGGTTTGCACATTTACGAAAATACAAGTACTTATAACATTGTGGATTAGAGTTCAGAGTGACTGCTTGTGCTTTTTATTGTCAATTGACTGTTTGTAGGACTTGTCATTAATGGGAAGACATTAGGCGGAAGCAGCCTGCTTTTTTTGCTGAATTAAGATGAGATTAGTGACTGACTTGTGAAAATGCAAACACCCTGAAGAAACCGATCCCATGCAGGAGACGTTGCCTTTTTTTTGTGAAGAGTTTGTGCCATTAGCCATCACCTGAGGGGATGTGTTAGAGAGGAGATTTGAGCTCAGCATATTTCTGTTCTGTATGCTAATGACACATTCTACTACTTTAAAGGGGTTTTAGGCTCCCCTGTGGAGCCTGATAATATCTTATTTAATACACACCAGGCCAAAAGGTGTGGCCTGATACAAGCATAAGCTTTTAAAAATGACTGTTTACATGGACCCAGCATCATCTGTCACATATTTCACATCTTGCAAGTCTGTCAGTAATCTTTAAGATGAAGGGTCACTTTCCTAGAGACTTTGGACGTCTGCCTATCCTCCACTCTCTCATAACAGAAAGCCATTGCTGCTGAATGTGCCATTTGAACTGACAAATAATAACACAATCCAAGCAATGTTTCAAAACCACAACCAGGCCACTGCAGCAGCCAGTTGTCTGCAAGTGGCAGCAACAAAAATACACGGTGTGTATGCGCCTGTCTGTGTGAGGTGGGTTGGGGAGGTCTGGGACTGCGAGGATTTCACAAACACTTGGAGAGGTTTTCTGATTGTTCTTCTTTTCTTTTTCAACAGTCAACCACCGAGCACTGTGTGCTGAAGTCTGCGGGGCTTCTTTTCACCGCTTCAGACAGTCTGCTTCTGAAAACTCATGGCTGTTGTTCATACAGTACAGTATGGCATCCTTACACAGTAAACTAAACTTTACACCTTTTTTTGTCTCCACTGAATATTCAGCAGTGAGACAAAATCTGCAATTTTCACTGAAACCAGAAAAAAAATCCCTTCTGCTCATACACATTAAAATATTGAAATTGCTTATACAATTTCTTGTTGGGAGAGGTTAGAGTGGAGCCCAACATCCAAAGCCATGATAAGAAGAAAAGGATTTAATTCAATCCTTCCTCACTGACAATGTTTTCCAACCGTCTCTCTCTCAGTCTGTCCCTCCTCTGTGATTCTTTCCATTAATGATACAGAGAGGAAAGAGGAAGGAAGGAGTGCATGGGAACAGAGAAACTGTGCATACGTCTGTGTGTTTTTACAGGAAAGGCCTGGTGTGCATTTGGTTCTGGAGTCAGGCCCACATGTACAAACTACAGTACACAAACACGGCTGTTAGGGGAAACAAATGCACACCTCACGCACCCCCTCTCACAACATACCAACCACAGAGCTGAAGGGGTGAGCGCTCATTAGTAATTTAAGTTAAGGAAATGTTCTTATCTAAGTTCTCTTATCTAAGCATACGATTGATGATTGACAGGGTGGTACGTTTGCAAGTTTGCATAATTTCCTTTCTGCCCTCTGTACTGATCACGTTCACTCTTATAACATCACCACTGATAACATCTGTGCTGTGCTTGAATCACCTGAGCTCAGTGAGTAGGATTATTACACTGTGTTAAGTAAAACTAGCATAACTGCACAGTTTATTACCAACACCTGAATGCCCACGCACAATCCACATGTATCATTTACATACAATGTGATCTTTCACACAGGACAAAGACTGTATAGTTAACTCACTGTGAACAACAGTTCCAGGTGGCCACATTGTCAGTGAGGGAAAACAAGCAACCCACATAATTCAGAATGAAAGAAACTGACTGTGCTCATATTGAAATGCTCACACAATAAAGAGGGATCAAGGTTTGGAGAAACCAGAGGAAGAGATTTGAAACAAATATCACAGAAAGTCCCTTTCAGAATATAGGGAGCCATTATGGCGACAACATAGGAGATGCAAATAACCACTAAGTAAAATAAGGTCAGCGCAGTTGAAACTCAGTTTTAAGTGCTACAGCTATATGTCAATTCTCTATCCAGGATCATTGGAGGGATGTGTTGATTTGTTGTTTGGGGGAAGGTGCAGTGCGCCATAGCTGTCTGTTAGAAGATTACTACTGTTATGTTTCCGCCGGCCACTCAACAGCAGCGTGCAATCAATTTTAATCAAGGTCATTTCACTACAGCTAGACTGTTAGTGGTACGGACGAATGTTAAAACAAAACAAAACCACGACCGTTATTCAACTCTGCCATCCGCGTGTTGATCCCGATACACTTACTAATTGCAGTTAATTGATAAAACGTTTCCAGTGAGGGGGGGCTTAATTCAAATGTTTAATTTTATTTAATGAGCAGTGCACACATTCACACACACAAGCACCGTCAAACACGCGTGCACCCACCCACCATACACTGCTGTAGACTGGGAAATGTAAACAAAGCACCTGTCAGTAGACACTATAGCCGCCGCGTTTCTTTATACCATTAACCAGCTCCCATGACAATCCAATCTATTGGCTACTGTTGCATGAGTAGCCTATAGATTGTGCAACACATCCTATTGAGCAACACATCCTTGTGGTACATGCATGCAAATAAAGCGTGCAGATATCATCCGCCAGTGAAAAAAACAAATTCACTGCCGGTCTCTCTTGCCATTACTTACATCATCCCATTTCATAAATTTGTTGCCCTTTCTCAGGCTCTCGGGCACGGACACTGGCTTGAGCTGCAGCGCATGAACTCCAGGCTGTGCCCCTGCCATTGACTCATCTACTCTTCTCGACGCACGGCAGGGGTTGAAATGAGTCACTTCACTCTCTTCGACTCTTATTTCTCCTCCTCGCCTTTTGTAATCAGCTTAAAAGCAGGCTGACGGAAGCCCACTACTGCTGCCAGTATGTCATGCCCGCATTGACGGCGGTGGCGCGTCTCGGCTTTGGAGAGCTGTGGAGGCGGACGCAGGCGCAGCGGACCGGGGCCACTGACTGACTGACTGACTGAGCGACACGCGGCTAAGGCACAGACGAGGAGAGACAGAGAGAGAGAGACAGAGAGAGAGAGAGAAGGAGAGGGGGGGAGAGGGGGGGGGGGGGGGGGGGGGGGGGGTTGGTTTCAAATTGTACAAGTCAATACAGGGACAGGATCGATGCTTGAAGTGATCTAGCGCCGCCGTGCGTCCGAGGCAATAAGATGGTAATAAGCTTTGAGCAGATGAGAAGCCAGTGGTGTGAAAAACTTCTGAGTCAGCAGGTGCATGCACCAGTGATGCTTGGTTATTGTTCCTGGTTTGGGAAATTATTATTTATGCATTCTGTAAGATTTCAAGGTATTACTTTTTCTTGGGAGATTAACAATTTATATAGGTTTGTGTTTGGGTGTTGTTACAGACAAATCAACATGTTACCCTCACGTGTAAATTGTGATATGCATTGGAGGATAAGATTAGAAATATCTCATCATGACTTCCTTGTGTTGGGATTTTAAAGCTCATTCTGATATTTTTTTTAAACTCAACATCTTTTGACAGTTTTTAAGCAAAAACGATCAATTAAAATAGTATGTAGGGATTTCAGTCATCCAACTGATGTGGAATGGATTATTATATGAATGTAGAGCATGTACAGTGCTGATGTTTAGCGCCTAGGTTCTGACATGGTCACTCCCTACAAGGAAGCACCTAGCTTAGCAAAGCAGGGAGTGACCATAACTTCCGCTCCAGAGGGGCTTTCTAAAAATACAATATTATTAAGCGCTGTGGCTGCCGGCTTGCAGCAAAGAATGAGCAGAGCACTGACAGCTAAACCACGCCGCTGTAATCAAAAGGGTGCGTTAGATGTTACAGTGAGAGGAGTATGTGAGTGTAGCAGTGGACTCAATTTAATACATTTGCACGCACAACCTTAGTATTTCTAAAATCCTATCTATCCTCCTCAGAAGGCAAGTAAGATCTATTATATTTATAACTGTATGGAGGGTAACAGGTGCTACTTTAATTTAAGAAATCAGTCCACACCCATCAGCTAGAATGGACACTGATTTCTTTTTCAGTGCCCACACATGGCTGTGGGCCTTTTTACTTCTTCATGACTAAACTTCTTCAAAGTTCTGTGAGTCAAGAGTGCGTCACCGCCTTTAGGACTTTTTTTGAGTGTAACACTCTTATTAAATAAAGCATAGAGCCTCTTGGGCCTTTGTACCGCCCACACTGTTTATTTTCTGCCATTCCCAAAAAGAGACTACAGACTATTTGAGTCCTCCAAGCAGTTTTCCCTCTGTGGTCAGTCACTGACCGGCGCTGACCGTCAGACATGTCAAACTAGTCAAACCTGTCAAAGTCTGACTGGCACTTCTCATGTCAGTCGTAACAGTAGTTTGTTTGAGTTTGCCTCCCGTCATTAATGATTGATTAACAGTGACAGTTCGGGGACCAGGCCCTGAATAGAGTCATAGTTGGGTGACAGCTCAGGAAAGTTAGAAAGGATTACAAGTGTGTGTGAGAGAGAGAGAGAGAGAGAGAGAGAGAGAGAGAGAGAGAGAGAGAGAAAGACAGAAAGAAAGAAATTTGCTGTCACATTTAAAGAGAATATTTTCTGGTGAGTCAGAATTCCAAAGTAGAAGAACAAGGGATATACAGAATACTGTCATACCACTGCGGAGATACAAATGTTTTTATACCGCGAATGAGTCATTGTTATCCTGCATGCCTCAGACTTTGGTATCCGTCATCCGTCTTCCTATCAACCCAGAGGTTCCAACTAGCTCTAAAATCAGGCACAGCACTCTCGCGTGAAAGACAAGGGTCTACAGTAAGAAGAAATAATTGGGTTGTCAGTATATAAAAGCACTAAGGACTTAATTCTTAATTCAGAGAAACAATGAGCTTTTAAAATGAATTCATCCAAGTTGTCAATGGAGTGTTTCTTTCCTTTTTGTTACAATTAAAATGTGGATGGAAAATGCAATCAAATCAAGAAGATTTGAAAGCAGAGATTAGAATTAAGAAGGCATTTATTAAATAAGTACGCCTCTGTCAACAGAGACCCAAAACTACACACACATAATAATTTGTGTTTTACAGCTGATAAGTGGCAGCAGTAGCCTACTTGGTGGAGGGGATCAATCCATGTTTTGGAAACACGACCTGTCCTCTGGAAGTGGTGTAGAGATTTATTTAAACTGACTTCCTCCAGTGCACGACCGGATTAACCTGTTAGATGTTAAAGGTAATAAAACTGCAACTTGACTACCTTAGGATCCTTATCCATTTCAGTTTTTGATAGTGCTCTATTTGTGCAAACAAATTTACAACTAATCAAATTATGATGGGCTTTCATGTTGATCATCTCCAGTATGCTGGTACTAGATCTGTTGATCCAGGTGATGATGTAAAGACAAATAGTCTTCTGCTGGAAGGACAACTGCCCTAAAAACTGGCGATTACTATATGGACCTACCTGTAGTTTGCGCTCTGCAGCTTCTCACAGTAATCTTCTGCAGGTGGAAACTGCACAACTCAGACAATGGTAGATCTCTGTGTTGATTTCTACATTTGAGGAGAGAATATTGATATTGGTAAAAAAAAAAAAAAAAAAGTGTGATTCTCATGTTCAAGGTTGGCTCTTATGAAAGGCAGGACCACTGGTTGGCTGGCTACTTGCTGAAGGACTGATGAAGGACCGGCCACCTTTTTGTATTCAAGACAAGACCCGGGGCTCCGTAGCATTCAAGAGCCGTTGGAGGTCATTGGTGTTGTCGCCTGCACACTGAATATCCAACATGCTGCACTGACCTTGCTCTTGACCCTCAGCCAGTTAAGGTTGCAGAACCTGCCATATATACCGTATATACAAATACACACTACCCTCACCAGGCCACTATACGGGTATTGGTGAGGAGGTGAGATGGGTGACTTGCTTCATATGCAGTGACAGGAGGGAATGAACAGCAGTGTGTCGGTGTTTCGACATGCACATGATGAGGAACAGGTGTTCTCAAATGACTGCCTGCTGGAGCTTTCATTATCAATATTAACTCAAGATCCCTCCTAAGCTGCACATTCAGCATACAATTAACCATCCTGAAGCCCAATGTGCCCAACCTGCGTGCCTTTCTGCTCTTTCACCTTCAAGCGTCAATCGTTCATTTTGCTTGTATCATTCAGCTTTAGATGCCAAGACTGGCTTGATGTTTACAGGTTATATCCGAGTAAAACCCTTTTTGACTAAATGTATGTTTATGAAATAACCTGAAGTTATTAACATTAGTAGCTGAAATGGGGTTCATTTCTTCCTAAATTCAGAGGGTTCTATGCCAGCACAGCTCTATGTGAGAACAATGCAGTGTTGTTTTGCTGGGTCTGACAGGATGTGAAAAACATTTCATCAACCACAAAGTCAAATCAGTTTGAGATAAAACTAAAATGTGAAGTTTGTTTTGGAGTCAGTTACCTAGCCTTTCAGATGTGACAGTGCGAGAGCATGGAGGACTGCAGCATATGAATGTATATACAAGGCGTCTGGGAATGGCAAAGGGTCTGTTTAAGTTGATGCCCGCATTGTCCTCTCTATGAACCCCGACAGCAGCACACGGCACAAAGGCAGTACATTAGCAGCATCTTCTGGATCTCTCTTGCCAGTGCACTTTGTGATAGCGTGTGTTTTCAAACTGGTCTACATATGATGTGTCATACAACTGAATTTGGCAGAACTCTGGGAAAGGATTAAGGATTTCTTTCAGCTGGTAAATATTTACCTACCTGCGTACAGTAATTTATACAATGTTTTAAATACTTTCTGATAATGAATACTGTATATTGAATAGAAATGATTAAGAAAAAAAAAACAGTGCATGGCATATGATCAGGCTTTTAAGATTTAAACCGAAATCATAAAATAGAAGGATTAAAATCCTATTTTCATAATATTCATCCAAGTGTATTTGAAATTTGTTCCATCACAGACAAAGCTGTGTAACAGACGCTACATTGAAACTAGGAGAGGATTATATGGTTTAAATCCTCCTCATATTGTGACATTAACATATTTTATGAGATATAAAATGTTATGGAAAATCAATTAAGAGAGTAAAGTAAAAAATAAAGTAAAATAACCTGACAGGAATGTCTGGTTTGGTTAATCCATCAACTAAAATAAGAAGCAAGTCGGGTTACTTCAATGTAAAAATGCAATATTGCCAAAAAGTAGTCCTGCTCATTAATATATAGGAACTTTCTCACAATGGCCTAATACACCCTCAGATATTACTGTAACGGCATAACTAGTTTCAAGCGTGGCACTCTTCCTCTAACACATATTTCTATCAATGTGTTAGCATCCCGTTATGATGTTTTGTAAATACAGTTGTATATGATGACGTATTTATCATGCCACTTCCTGCATTTTCTCTGTTTCTAGAGACACGTCAGCATAAACTTCTTTATGCTGCCTAAGTGAGGGGGCCAAATAGAGTAGCTGCCAATCCAAGCCTTTATATGTTCTACATGCCATTGAGTGCCTGCATTTGTGCACATATTAAGCACATAAAAGGTCTCACTTTTATGCATTCAACAGTTCCCCTCCTTTTTTCTGTGTATTATCACTGACCCATGTGGGAAGCCCTTTTCCACTACTTAATATGGATAAACAGTAAGGGAAGATCTCTGATGGTTGATAAATTTATATCAATTTACGATAAAAATTTTGCCAAACCCTGATTGAAATCTTTATTCTCATAATGAATCATTCCTTATAATTATCACTAAGGACACAATACTGAAATATGATCAAAAGACAGTTATTCCACAGTATAGCCATGCATTCATCCTTTGAAGGATGGATTTAGCTATTTGTGTCAGTGAATGATCACTTTTACTGTTATCGTGTCAGAATGCTGCCTCTGATTTGTTCAATAACAAACATTGAAGTAACATACTAAAAAGCTTGTAAAATGTATTGCCATATACACTATAATCCTGGACACTGCTAAATTCACACTTGAGTGGTTATAATTTTACTATAATTGAAAGGTTTTATTGGTCTAAATGTAATTGTTTCCTGTGTGGTGTGTGTTCTGATGTGGTTTGAGAGGCCTGACATTAGTATGGCCCACTGAAAATTTCCCTCTGACAATTAATTGGACAGTATGTGTCTACAGCCTCTGGTGCACAATGAGATCCTGAGCTGGGAGTGTGTGTCACAATACAAATACTGTAGATAGCTGTGTGTGTAATGTGTGCAAAATCAACATACTGTATGCTGTTTGCCAACTACAGGGCCAGGAATTAAATCCTGTGAAGCCGAGCTGTTTCGGCCATTTCTCTTATCCACCTGTGTAAGGGGAAACACTCATCAGTAATTCATGGGCATCCCTGCTAATTATGTGACTATAGTCTATTTACTTCTGTATTATGAAACCATCAGCCTTGGGATTCTAAATGGGTTCAGTTCAAAGAGTTCCTCTACCACTCATACTTATAAAATAGTGAGTAAGTACTGGCAAGCCAAACTACTACTTAGTGAATACGAGCTCTTCAAAGACACCAGGGATGTGGTTTCTTGCCTATAAAAAGACCAAAGCCATACTGGGACTTTCAAGGCTTCTAATGGGACAATGCATCTAGTTCACCAACAGAGAGTGCTGTGGCATAACTTTACGTTTCCCTGGTGGCTGTCCTCTGCTTACGATTAAGAATAATCCTTCTCTCAAGGTTCAGGAACTTCATTGTCCATTCAATCCAAATTCCTGGTAACTAACATAACACGGAACATGTGCAGTGAAAAACGATATGTTAAAAACTTAACAGCTTGCAGAGGGGGCCCAGGGCCTGTGGTTCAGGTCAAATTATGAGTTTAAAGCAAAACGCTGAAGCTCTTTTGCTCCCCAAGCCGACTCTACTGACACACAAATGTGTTTTTTTGACATTATTCACACCTGGAGAGTTGCAGCGACCTTGTGGGCGAGACAGGGGAGGCTTTAATATGTCTCATTCCTTGCTCTGTTTCTGTGTGTAACCAAACACCTCTACTACTTCTATTGTCTTATCTGAGATTGAAGAGGGAAAAAAACTGGCAGGTGTTCTTCCCCTCAGGCTACAGACTTCAGAAATGAGGAAAATAGAGGGTGGGAGTTGGGAATGAAAGGGAACACGCATGCATGCATGTATACATACACACGCACACAGCAATACACACACACACACACACACACATGCACAAACATATACTTTGACACACATGTCTGAGTGTGTTGCAAGATCACACGGCCAGTGCTGTTACATGCAGTGTAAACATGTCTGAGGGTGTGTATTAAATACTCATTATAGAGGACTGGGTAAGCTCTGGGAGAGACTGGGAGAGAAAACAAACAAACCCCACAGGGTGGCTGAGAGGGGTGGTGAGGGGCCGAGGGAGGCCTCTCCCAGTGTAATTCAAGTTCAATAACTGACCCTTAACCTCACTCTAACTCAGGTTACACAGTTCTGGTGAGACAGATTATAGGCGCAGTTACCTCACAGCTGTGGATACTATACACCTCTACAGAAGCTTTACACACACACTTTTAGACATGCACACACACAGTACCAAAAACAAAAAAAGGTCAGTTGGTAATGTCAACAATCAACTAAGTATTCTTGAATATCAAATGGCAACATGGATGACAGGTTCCCGATCGGCGCACCTTTTAGTATGATGTAAAGAAACTAGGACCACACAGGGCCCTTTCACAGCCAGGAAGTAGTAGACATCATTCACCTGCAGAGCTGCAGCTGGGCCAGTTTCACTCTGTCACAAAGGACTCATTACCTGCATGTCAAAATGATCAGAGAAGGAAAACACAGCCACTTCAAACTGCTGACAAATACTAGTAATTGTTCAGTTTATACCTATGCAGATATGGAGTGACCTATTTTTTCACGTGTTTCAATGGACTATTTTGTTTGCAAATATCCTGCAGTAAACTAGCCCTCAGTTACCAGGATGCAGAGCTTGGCCCCAGACATTAAAGGTAAAAGCAATGGAGAGGATGAAGGAATTGCATTTTGCATGTTTTTGTGTCTTACAATGTTTATGTTTTGGTGGCTTGGTAGCCACACTGTTAGCTATGAGGGTGTCTGCATGGTTGCAGAGTCTCATTTTGTTGTTTTATCTACATAACTGTGCTCGCAAGCAATGAAACTACATACACAATCACTAAAGTTGTCATGAAATATAAGACATTATTGAATTCCAGGGTTTGCAAACAAAACTCCTGCTTTTCTTAATATTTGCTTAAATATATCCATTCGCCACATGAATCCAGATTTTGCAACTTCCAGATGAGGCCAGTGGAAGGGTTGCAGATGCCATGGTTGTGGCCGCAGCCTAAAAATGGTTCACATCCCATGCTGTGTTAGCATAACCACGGTCACATGTTTGAGGGAGAGACTAAGAAAGCGAGGGAGAAAGAGAAAGAGAGGTGTAGCTACTGAAATCCAGTTTTTACAGTGCAGTTCTGAACAATAACAACACATGACAAACAAGTCAGAATTGTCTGGCCAAAATCGATTGCCATTCCCTCTGACCACTTCCCTCCCAGCTGGGTATTGCTTTGCTTAAGAGACAGGCTCACCCCAGACATCTGTGCCTCTGGGCATCTTTTGCTCCTATTGTTTGGTGCAACAGTAGATGGGGCTGCAGGTCTGTAACACTACAACAGTCCGGCTATTTAACCCAATCTTTCTTTCTTGTCCTTTTTTCCGTCTTTCTTTTTTCTTTTCTTTTCTTTCCACAGGTCCCTGTGGACTCAATATTTATGGATTGGTAAAACCAACATGGAACGGGGAGTTGACCAACATATCAAGTGTCAAGGTCTTGTCAGAAAGGCCCTAAATTTGCATCATTACAGTTCATCCTCTGGGGAGATGGTGGGACTAATTCAAACCATCTACGCACAGCTGGAAGAAAAATGAAAAGAAACATGTTTTATGTCTCTTCAGTCATTTATTATTTTCAGAGTCATGCCTATATGGCATTCCCCTAATCTAGTCTAGTCTTTAAGTTACACAATGTCCAATTGTCATTTCAAAACTGACATCTTGAGACAAAGCAAAAGGCATCTTTGTGTCTGAATGAAAAACCAGGATTTATCAGACCCCTGCACCGCCCACTGTGACTTTACAATTTAGTGTGTTTGTTATGAGTAGATCTGCCAATCAGCAATGCACAAAGGGTCTATTGTCCATGGCCCGCTATGGCACAGTTCCAGAGAGGGCGTAAAACTCCTGTCTGCTCTGATAGTGATCTGTAGCTAAAGCCCTTCTCCCACTCCCTACACACAGCAACTACCCCGTGCTGACTAAGCCTAGGCCGCACTAAGATGCTGATCTAAGGTCAGTTTTGTGCCCCACAAATGGTTTTAAATGGAGGATTAGATGGGGGTGAGCTGGTCATAGGTCTGTGCCTAAGGCCAGGTGCGGAGTTAGGGATCAGGCTTTGTGCTGTGGTGGAGATTTTTCCCTTCAAGTGGGCCTAAATCCTTTCAAGAAAGAAAATGTTGATGTTTACATCCTAGCTGTGACCCCTTCTTGGCCTCTCCGCTCGAGCATTCCTGCCATAGCTGTGACATCTAGCTAAGCTTTAGGACACCAGGGGGATAGTGAAAACAACGCTTAATCACAGCCACAGGGCACCTCCATGATAACAAAGCAACCCCTTAACCCCTCTGTGTTTGTGTGTGTTCCTTAATGCATGTTTGCATATATGTGTGTGTGCGTGTGTGTGTCGGATTTCTTGGTCGAAAGGTGCCCTCATTCTTAACACAGGGATTCAGGGGCCACAGCACATTAATTCTGAATGAGTCACCTTCTTAATTTTCTGAGCGTTGGGCTTGGGCAGGAATCCTGTTCGGATAATCACACGTTAATTCCACACAGATCGGGATTATTTACTGTACACCTGGAGGGGGATTCCCAACACATGTTTATCTAATATGCACTGACTTAATGGAGCTGTCAAAAACCATCATGCCCCGAAGGTCATGCAATGGCCAAAATACAAGGAGACTAACTTCAAGTATAGCACTGGTTTAAGAGCACTTGAGAGATCAAGAGCGATATATAATACATTTTAATGAATTTCCTGAGATCGGAGTATGCGGAAGTTTTTCCTTGCCACTGTCGCCAAAGTGCTTGCTCATGGTAGGAACTGTTGGGTCTCTGTAATAACATAAAGAGTCGGTCTAGACCTGCTCTATTTGTAAAGGGTCATGAGATGACTTTTGTAGCGATTTGGCGCTATATAAATAAAATTGAATTGAATTGAACCAACAGACAGAGTTTAGTGGCAATCACACAAGATGCACTCCTGTTTTGTTGAATATCAATCTATTTGGTGTACACACATTCCCTGTCAGTCCCATAGAAAAGGAACTGTTCGGATAATGCTTTAATTCATGTGTTATAAAGCGGTATAGTAAATTTTGTTTTGTTGGTTAGATGGCTGTGGGTGCTAGGCAGGGCTCTGGCTGCGGACTGCTGAGCTTGAGGAGACAGGTCAACACAGGTCAACCAAGTCCAGCTAAATAAACACACGCTATCAAAGAGGAAATTTCCTGTCCAACCTGCAAGTTTTCTCTTCACAGTTAGTGTACATTCACCAGATGATCCCAAGGGATGAGACAACGGGTGTGTGCAAGGGACTGTCAGTACAAAGGAACTTTTTTGATTGGTCTCCTTAACACATATGCCGTGGTTTTATCTCGAGATCATATATGACAGCAAAGAGCAGAGAGATGTATCAAAAATGTAATCCCAGTGTGGTCATTTTATATGAGAATATTCTCATTTATAGATAAACTATTCTTGTCCTTGAGAACTTCTTGTATTATAAAAAGATTTGGGATTTTCTATGTCACATTTGAAACTGTATTCATACATATATAAGCATTACATTTTCATTTCATGCTAACTTAGACCCAGCAAAAGGGACTGCATGCGGCTGTGTCACACAGCAATTAACCACCATTGAGGGTTTGGCTCTAAAGCCTTGCAACGTTTCAAATTGCTTCCCAGCCATAATTCCTCCATCCTCTTTTGACTCAATTACCTGTCACCTCACCAGACAAAGGACACACTATGGAGGGCTATTTCTTATGCAGACATACACGTACGTATACACATGCACTCGCACCACATGCGCACTTGCACACACACACAAACGCAGACGCACACACTTCCACACGCCGAGGAACGATACAATAGTTCTTATGGTTGCTAGGTGCTGTTGTAATTTATGGCGGGATAGGGTTGCAGGCTTAGCGCCGCATCAGTGTCTTCCTACCAGGTGATGAGCGTTTGCTTCTAACTAGTGGGGATATTCAGTGTAATACATGGCTGAGAGGAGAGACTTCAGCACTTGCTGAATGTTTGGAATATAAACAAGAAAGAGACATTTTATAAGTAAGTTAGTGGGTGGTGTTTTTCTATTGAGGCTAGCACAAAATTTTCTGGACCTATTCAGATTTTGAATGGAATTTAATATAAATTTTGAGGAGAAAGCTGCCAAACATTTAGTATCACGATTGCCAACAATATCACATATTTTCTGAGACTGTCAAAACTTTGCTCTCAGTGTGCAGATATTTTTTTGACATTAGCTTAACATTTTTCCAAGTCTAGAAAAATGATTTTGCACTAATATGTATCTTTTCTGTGCTTTCAAGTACACCACAGACAGAGAGATTTGGAAGGAGTACAGCTTGGTCTCATCAAAATTATTTTTGGGATTACACTGCTATTTCATGGTGTATAGTGCCTTTTTCTCCAACTGAAAAAGTCCAACATATCTTCCAGAGTGCGTGTGTTTGTGTATGTGTGTGTGTGTGTTGTGTTGCTATGTCTCTGTGGTTGTGTACAATAGTTACTGAAAGTACAAGAGCATGTGCGTATGTCAATGTGTGTTCATGCTGTATTAATGTGTGCCTGTATGGCGCATGTGTGTATCACTGAGTGGACCTCCCCCGCCATACTGCAGAGATTTTTCATCACATGAAAGCCAACAGGGGGTGGTATGCATGCAGGGCGAGTTGCTTCCATCTGCCCTGTCCACTTAAATTAGTGGGGCCTCGCATCCAGCAGCATCTGGTTCCAATATGGAGCCAGGCGGAAGGGTGGGTGCCTCACTGTGCGGCGGAAAATACAGCCTACTGTACCTTTAAATAGCCCTCAGGAGGCTAGGGACGGATGCTGGCCCTATCGCCCTATCCCAAGATTCTTTGTATCTGGCCTAACACTTCTTCCCTTTGAAATAGGACAAATGTACAATTAGGCAGGAATGCCTGCAATGCTGTTTTCCAAGCGTGTGTTCGCAGAGCTGGCTTGAGCAAATGGCGGATCGACTGGTGAGAGGTTATGCGCCGTCAACCTCCCTCACTGCTCGGCGGTGAGATGCACCGTCTGACCCTGCCCAGGCTGGGTTTCTCCGGTTCTGCTGGTCCGTGTTTGGGTTAGCCTCTTGTTGTTCTGGTTCTGCTGCAGTTTGCCGAGCCAGGTCTCTGTCAGCACTCTTCTGTGGCACAAGTCTGTAAAGATCCCTCCTCCTCCTCCTCCTCTTCGTCTTTCCCTGGACGAGAGGCACTTCAGAGCTTACCCATAATTCAAAGGTTTCCATCTCAACCATAATTCACACTGCGCTCTACCCTAACTAAAGGGGCTGTCTGTAACTACGGTGATTGCATGTTTGTCAAACGAATTGTCAGTGCAGCAGGCTCAGGAGGAGGAAGGGAGCAGGGCCAGAAACATGATGATGACACGCTTACACACAGGACCATGCACAATAGTATCATCCTATAGTCATATATGATCTGCAGGATGCACATAAAAGATCGACAAAGACACAACTGTCCTGATAAATAAATGCACACTGCAAAGTGTGCAAGCATGTAAAGTCCAGTCACAGTGTTGAGTATCATTGTCAAACACCGTAGTAGAAGAATGTAAAGCCACTATATTGACAGGGGACATGTAATGTAAAGAGTGACTACACTGAATGTTGCTCATGTAAAACTTTTATCAAAAAGTTAGAAAGTAGTTTCACCTAATATCAATCAACAAAAGGATGCAATGTACTTTGACTGACACATGTATTGACAGCTCATTTTTTTTCTTACGAAAATACGAAAAACAGCATTATATCATATTAAAATGACTACAAGTTGGTGTCCACAGCACAAGGGTATATATATATATATATATATGTGACTCCATCTACTATACAGAAACCCACAAATTGTTTAAGAGGCCCTCTGGAGGCCCTCCCTTGAATTTCCCGAGCACAGGGATTCTGTGTTTGCATTAGCCATGAGGGAGGAGAACATGGAGCGAGAAACACAGTGCGATCAGATAAGCCTGATGACAAGGCAGAGAGAATCGATGACAAACTTTTGACAGCCTTGGCCCATGTCTTCAGGCCAAGCCCGCCTGCTGAAATATAGATCACAGTGTGCCTCCAACACACACACACACACACACACACACACACACACACACGCACACACACACACACACACACACACACACTGTCAGATACTTGTGTAACGTGTGAATGATTAGCAAGGAGAACCACAGGAAAACACTATAGTGCCCATGTCAGAGAGGAAATGGCTATCTCAAATATCTGGATTTTTGTTTTTTAAAGCATGATAATACATGAAACGGCACCTCCATGTATCTCAGTGTTCACACTCACTGCTATTGTTACAAAATCCTTGCCCTTTGACCTTACGTGTTGGAGTGCACACATGCACAGAGCAACAACCAAAGGGCAAATCCAAAACAGCAGGAGGCTGAACTCTATCTTGTTGCATTCAAATTGAATATTGAGCGATTGTCACTAACACGTTTTTCCTACGTAAACAGTCCACCAGCCAAAGACAACTGCCACACCAAAAAAAGTGCTAACCACCAGGTCATTTCATTAAGTTGTGACTTCCTTTTTTTTCCTTCCTTACATCAGGAGTTCAGAGGTCAAGAGGATCTGTCAGCGGTGACAGAGAGGATTATGGGTGTAGGCATTCCATTGGCAGTCATTACTGCCCTCAGTCAGCACCCGGTACTCTCTCTCTCCCTCTTTTTTCTCATCCTCTGTCTTTCTGTCTCTTCTCTCTCTTGTCCTCTGACAGACTAAGAAGCAATTAGTGTCACATTAGCGATATCCAGGGTATAATTCTTGTTCATGCCAAAGATGCTGCTGTTCATTCATTTTTTTTTAATAAACAGATGCTTTGTTTGATTTTTTTCTGTACTTAATCTCAAACTCTTTTTTGAAATCTTATAAATTCATATCTTTCCAATATTCAGGATGTATCAGTTCAGTTTTCCTGTACACTTTGTGACTAAAGTCAGTTCAACTTTGTCCGTAGCATTCCCCAGGACTATTACTCTACAGTAATAGTTCTTGCGGCATTACAATCAACTATCCAAATACAATACTAAAAGTGAAGGGAAAATGAGTGCGAGCAGCAATGTGAGGTTTGGACCCCTGCACTAGAACCCCAGCCCAGTAGGATTCCTCGCATTCCAGCCCATGCTGGAGCTGGATCTGGTAATAGATCTGAGCAGGCCTGCTGGGCTCAGCGCATTGTGGTCTGTCCTCCCTTCCTCAGTTTTTCTGCTTTGGGAGAAGACAGCGTCTTTCCTTGTAGGACACCTTCCTGAGAACAGCCTCAGGTACCGACTTTCCCTCCCTCTGTCTTCGAAAAAAAGCACACATGAATACATTTCTCCCCTTCCTTTCTGCCATCCCTCCAGTTTCTCCTCATGCAACTGTAACAGGATAGTGGGAGTTTACATCGCGGCAGAGCAAGGGGCTGGATCTTTTTGACAGTAATGCAAGGGACACTTGTTTACCTAACCTTATGGGTCACAGTGCAGTTTAGCAGGGAATGAATGACTTCATTTTAGGGTTTAAATTAAAGGGTTCCTCCTCTCTTGAACTTAAAACAGATTTGTGCATGCTTTGGAATGAACAAAGTACTTACTCAGTGCACAGACCTTTCTACTCTGGCTGTAACTATAAAACAAAAAGAGGTGAAGAATTACAGTGACTGCAAGAATGCAGTACAGTACAACTCCTGAGGTTGCATACAAATATAACATTCCTTACTACCATTTTTACTATCTTGGATCTAGGTAATGCTTCATACGTATTATAAAAATTCTTTCATTCGCCCCGACATGGTGTCAGTTACTTCAACAGTTATTGGGCTACACCATATTTGAGGGAAATTGCTACCTTATGCGCCTTTTAAAAAAAACACTCGGTTTTGAATGGGACCTTTTAAAAAAGGGGGTAGTGTTTCATTTAGAGTTGGTGGTCATTTTGGCAATGTGATTTTACCACCAGGGAGCCTTGGAACCATTTACACTCACACATGGCATCAAGGCCTGCTGTGGTGGTGATCAAGTGCTTTGGAGATGCCTGGACACCATGAGAACACAAATTAGAGCCTATCTCTCCCGTACTTCCCCCACACCGAAATGTTCAGGCTACAGGAGCACGCTCTCCCTCTCACTCCAGCCTTTCATGCCGCTTGCTCGTCAAAGGAGAATTGATTAAAGGCCCTTTTAAATGACTTCCTTTTCAGAGCTATTATTTTCCAATAACCAAAGGAGAGCAGATTGAGATCAGTAGTCTAATCTGTTGTTTCCCTCTCCGTCTTATTGGTGTTTTTGTTTGAGCCCAGCAAAAGAGCTCACCCCATTTTTCCTGTCAGTCATCGGGTTGTAATACTGGGGCTCATGGCTGTAACTTTAGACTGCTCAAGCACTCACGCACGGGCCTTTTTCAGAGAACAGAGTGAAACAAGTCACTCTCCAAAACCCTCTGACAAATAACCCATGCCACAAAGAACCTGTAACTCTGCCGCCCAGGGAAAAATGCTTTGAAGCTGCAACAGAAAGGAGGGCTTCTTCACTGCGGCCAGCATACTGCTGGGTACAGCAGCTGAACTCCACAAAAAAGGAGTCAATAGTGTTCTTCGGAAACAATAGAAATCCTTGAACTCTTTATCCTACAAACAGAAAATGGAAGAAAACCTGGAGGTTAGTGTGATGGATTCTTTCCCAGGAGGCAAACAGCGGCTATTTTGCTGTCACTGGTAGTATGAAAAGGCAAAGCAACAATATGTTTGGAATGGCAATATGTCACGCTTCCCTGGTGTGCAAATATAGTTGAAAGTCGAGCTTGGCTATCAAAACACATAGCAGATGGGAAGAAGAAATGAAAAGATAAGGAGGGATGAGGAGTCTTTATTCCGTGTAAGCAGAAACACCTACAGTGTCCATCTTACTCAGGGCTCTAATCGGAACACACCATCTCCTTTTAACTTCAAACATTCCTGTAAACACCTGCTTGTATCTCACCTCTGCATCTGTGTGGGTAAATACCGCCCATTCTTGTTTCGCCTATGTACAGACAAGACCTCCGCGAGCTACCTCTGGACAGTTGTTTCTTCTGTAGCCATGCATCACATCTCCTCTCAAGATGAAGAGCTCAGAGAGATGAAAAGCAGTCTCTCTGACTCTCTGTGGGGGGAACCCCGTTGTAAAGAAGAGCCCTTCAGGTGAGAAATGTGCGGTTTTGACAAACAAAAGTTAGGTTTATCCAGGTGGTCCCAGACGCCCTATCCAAACAGACATCTCTGATCAAGTGGCATCAAGATTGTGTTAAAAACAATGCAGCGGTGTGCTCATATCTCTCACTTTAATGATTAATCTGATCAAGCCAACTTTTCATCTGTTGACACCAATGTTCTAGGAGCTCTTTTGACTTGTCATCTGGACAAGTAAAAACAAGAAGTGTTGTGTCTCACAGCAGTCTCACAATCCCCTCTACAAGCTGAGACGCCTGTCTCTCAGACAGTTGGGATATACAGCGCGACATGACATTAATGGTTCATCTACTTCAAGATCATCAGCAAGGAATGCCGTTGTATTTGGCAATGCTGCATGTAAAGATCAATTGAAAAGTGTGGTTTACATTTTAACAGGCATTTGGTGAAAGTGCTGTCAAGACAGACAGTTTCAAGCACAGATCCAAGAACTGCCTCTAACACTATGCATTTTTAACGCACACTCCCTCGTTATACTTGGATTGGTGGCTTAGCACTTACTTTTCACTCATTCCTGTGCAGGCTCTGCGCCTGCTCTCTTTCACCCTCGCCTGTTCATGCAACCCTGTCTAACATACTCAGCTTGTTCCACGAGTCACCAATTGACCAAAGGCAAACGTAAACCCTTAGCCCCCTGTGCCACTGAGGCGCGAGATGTGACTTTTCTCCCCAAAACGCTGCTTTCAGTGTTGATTTCAAGAGTCAAAGCACTGGTGAGTTTTTAAACCAGGAACCACAGATTACTTTTCTAACGGTAAAACAAAGCTGGCTTTTGTGCCTTGGTTCTGGGAGGCCGCTCACTCTTGTCATGTACATGTGAAATTAATTAGGAGGAAATACTAAAACACTTGGGTGGAAATTGCTTTTCACCAGATGTTCTACATATGAGGATCAATTTAGTATTCTTAGCATAGCAAAATGACTATATAACTTTTTTGCTTGCCTCTTTGATGAAAGCCGATCTGTCACTCAAGGCACATAAAAAGAAGTCAGGGTTATATGCTACTGTTTGTTCCACTTTATGGAGTCTTAGGTAATGTGATTACTTAACCAGGTTAGGAAAACAGAATGTTTCATTCTGGGGTAAAATTCGACATACTAACAAGAGGCCCAGTGTTCCTCAATGATCCATGCATAAACTGAACGAGTGGTCTTTTCCTTGTCCCTTGCCCCAAATGGAGAGAGGCCAAATAATCACGGATAAATCACTGTCGGATGTGAGATAGCCATCATAACAGAGGTGTTTAGGTAAGTCCGCAGCTGACATCTCATATGTCATGCATATGTTTTTAGTGTGTTTTGGAAAAGAACCAGCCTTCGCACACGTCTGTTTGTGGCGCTGTGGCAAAACTCCACGATATGGATATAAAAAGCACAGCGTGCAATGACAAGGCAAGGGCCAAGATGAATTGGGAGATCAGAAGCTCTCATTTCTTGCCTTCCGTTTACATTGCCTGCTCCGCTGCACAATGTCAAAGATGTGTGAGGAACAAGGAAACAGCTTTGATATAGCTCACTACACCGCCTCACAAACAGAAAAAACTTCTCAAGATGGTTGCATTTGTAGCTTAAGCTTAATCTACTCTTGTAACTGACAAAAGTTACACTAATCTCCAATTCCTGAAACCTATTTCAATTGTTGTCCTCATTTCCTCGCTTCACATTGTGAGACTGAGTAAGCAAGTTTTCCGGATATAATATGCCAGCCTCTGAATGAGCGCTGGCCTGGCTGTCTGAGGCAAAGTGACTACACAGTAAAATACAGCAGCTCTCCCCATAGCTTCTGTGTATATTCAAGAGAATCCAAGCCATCTGGAGTCTGTTTATTGTATTACAAATGACACATAATGGTAATCTGGCATGTGATGAGAGAACGTGAATTACAGACAGGGGGCATGAAACGGGTATTAACCTTCATTTGATTTCCTTTAAGGGGGACATTTAATTTAAGGCCACATTTTATCTACCTGATTATTCATTACAGTAAGCTCGCCCATAACCGTATGAAACGGGGTAAACAGAGGAAACCGCCAATTAAATCACATTCCAGGGAAGATTGGGGGGCTTACTGTATACAGAACAGTTAGTTTAGTGACATAAATATTTACACAAACTGCCACGAAATTAAGACAAATGTTACCAGGAAATAGGCTACATTGTGAGGGGCCAGCGCAAGGGTTTGTCTAAATTTATTGGCCTCTGTTGAGTCCCAAATTTCTTAAAACTGCTTCCCAGTTTTTCGAAGTGAATGAAGCAAGACAACTGTCGCAGCTCTGTGCAAGTCCACACAGTAAATCATGCCGCTGAGCTTGTTCTCGCAACATGATGTGCTTTCCCTTCAAATGTTGAAAGCTTAATGTGATGTGAACATTCATTTTCCATTGACATTTACAGCAAATACTAACATGGATCATGTATCTCGAGCAGCAGACAGAAAGAGAGAGAGAGGGAGAGAGAGAGATGGGCGGAGAAATGAATAGTTGCATCAGACTGGCCCTAGTAGAAGTTAAAGATACATACTGCATGCCCAGGGAGTGGATGTCAGTTAAATGTTTATACAGCTGCTCTGAAGATTATTATTATCATGAAACCACACAGCTATAATGTCATTCTGTGGATGCCAGAGTACAATCAGGTCCTCCCTATAGCCTACTAGCCTCCTCTCTCCCCCCGTCAGACAACCCTGCTGTTCTGCTCCCTCCAGGCTGTACGGCTGGGATCAGACTCAGTACGACACCATGATAATGAAATGTGACAATGAAATGGGTTTAACTAACTTCAGCCATGTGACCAGTGTTTGCATTTTGCTACAGCTGTATATATTTGTATAAAGATGTTGTCCATTTTTTTGACCCACTGCAGCTGCAATGCACAGTGCTGCTAATAACTGTGTAGGTGCTCAAATCAAGACAAGAAATTAATAGATTTATAGATAAGTACATTTTTTTTGGCAACCACAGCAACAAATATGAATTACAATTATTCTGTTTTCCATCTCAGAGGTGACCTATTTTGCTTTAAAAGAAAAATAATTGAAGACTATAAACAACAGCACAGCAAGCATGTAACTCCTGCTCTTATAAGGCTGCTAACACCACTAGCGTAGTTTATCTGTGAACAACATCTTTAATCTCATCCTTAAACCTGGATTAACTGATGTCGTTGGCCACTTGGGGGTAGCAGAAACAAGCTATAAACACAATCCTGACATATCATCACCCTTTCAGCTGATATAGTTGATATAGTAAACAAACAGTTGCCTATTTACACGGCCAGCAGTCCTGTATCTGCCAACATGGTAAATCCAAAATTCACTCTGTTTTAGCTCTGCTTTGGTCTCCTGAGAGAAATATCCTGCTATTTAGCGTCAAAATGCTAATGTTCACTAGCTAAACGCTAACTTTGTCTGTTTGCTGGTTAGTGCTGGGCAGGTAGGGCAGGCTGAGTTTATCAGAGCTTTTTTGCTGAAAACAGCTACCTGATGAGAGCTGTGACAGTGAATCACAACAGTGAAGCTGTGGGCTGTAAAACCTAAACAATGAGCTGAAAAGCGCAGGTGATAATTCTCTGTGGGTTTGTCACAAGGAGTGACATTCACATTATACACAGTCATTTGATCCCATATTGATTAGAGTAGCTTTAACAATCAAACAAATGTTGTCATTGTTTAGCCGCCATGTATTTTAGCCACACAAATGAAATTGTACATTTGTCTGGTACAAATGGTGCCTGTGAAATAAATGTTGTCATGCTGATAGTGGTTGGCTGTAGCTGCGCGGTGAAATGGGAACACAACATTTGTAATTCCTATTGGGTATTGAAGAAATCTTCAAAAAAAAAGCAGAACATGTATTTCTTCCATCCAATATTGGATGTATGTGTACATTTTTGCTTCATTAGCAGTAGTGATGTGTTTCTCTTTAGCTAATATCACCTACATACAAAAAAACCTTTGTCATAGCTTTTGGTGTTGAATATCTTTGTGAATATTTACCCTTATAATTGTTGATATACTGGCCTTGCTCTGTTTGATATGAGGTGCTCAGCCTTGTCTAACCTTCCCGGCATCTCACACATGATAACACCCAAGCCATTTCTTACGTCATGCAATGGTTTAATCTCATCGTGTGTAGCTGAAATGTGCTTTTGTGAAAGTGAAGCCGAACATTCGAAGCTACAGTGCATGTTATTGCTTATGGCTTGACACTGCAGATTAAGTATATGAAGAGTGTTGCTCTTTCATCGTATCTAGCGAGTGATTGAAAATGCTGTCAGTTTGTGTTTGCCTGTGAAGGTCACAACACTTCTATCAGGATGTTTCTATTTGTCTTTTTGGTTTCCTGAACCTTTTAAAGGACCTGCAATTGCACGGAAACAAGCTCCATTTTACACTGCAGTTTAACTTGTCTGCCTACACATATTAACATGTTTAAAACCCAGAAGCAGTAGCACTGAGAGCAATCAACGATTCCAGCAAGTATTGCATTATATCTACATAAACAACCATTAATTGAAACCATCTTTGCGATCCGATCCCCTCTCATGTATAGATACTTGCTAAGTGTTTTCCTTCCTTCCCTGGTCTGTAAACAGCTGCTTGTGCTTAAGCGGTAAAATGTAAATCTTGACGCTGGCTGTTTATGTAGCTCAAGCTTCTAATCATGCAGACGTATAATTGAGTGACGCATGGTGTCTTTATGAGTGGAGCTGCATTCAAAGGGCAGATCCCTGTATTTATGTCTCTCTCTCTCTCTCTCTCTAAAATGGAAGTAGCTGCCTCTCATCCCAACTAGTTCGCTAACTGAAGCATGTGTTTATATGATTCCTATTGTAAGTTGTTAAAGTGTGAGGTCCGTACAGAGCTAAATGTTTTGTACTGGTATACTGATTTTATAGCTGTTTTATAGTGTAGGAGGCATCAAACTTCACTTTGTTCAGTATGTGTAAGAACAAGTAACAAGGACTCGGTTTTGACTTCAAAAGACATGTGTCTCATAAATAAAAGCGTGCATTTTTCTGATATGAGACAAGCGATATAGGGCTTAAAAGCTAAATATGGAATTCTCCCTTTTTGGTTTTAATAAAACCAACCAAGAGTCATTTCACAATATGATAATTACAGTGATATCTATACCAGTGATACTGATAATTACAAACTGCAGATCTGGATAAAGGAGCAACCCTCACTGCCTGATCAAAGCTCCCTTGTCCCCTATTTACACAGGAAATTGAAACACAAACAAATAAACAGTGTGCCAATTTGCCAAATTACGCACAGCTTCTTGTCGGTGACCAACCTCGACGTGCTTCTCAATATTTGAAACGTGCAAGGTCTGGACCCTCTTTTGTGATCTCTGAGAGGCTATATAATCTGGAGGTGGACTTGTTGCTCAAATTAGTGGGTAGAGAAGTGTGCCACATGTTCAGTATCCATAAATATTGACTCTAGCTTTCTAGCTGGCCGTCTCTGACCTTGGTGGGTTTCCATTTCGGGACCAAACTATATGAAATGTGTCCCATTTCCCCGCAATCTCTTTCATGCACCACGTGCACGTGCTCGGCATGGCCCAGCAGTCGTGCTTCTGCTGTCAAACACATGTGGATTGATGAAGTTTTTACTGGTTTCCAAATTAAAAAGCCAACTTTGCTCGAGCGTTGAATTAGAGGTGAGTCGCAGCAACAAATTGTTCCCTGGTTTCGAGCAACATCTCTGAAGATTATCTTCTTGTAGGTATGTTACTGTGTGTTAAGACTACATCTGGCTCGAGGCAGAGGAATGCAGGCCCTGTTTCTAGCCAAGTTGCTGTTAACAGCAGGTGAAAGGCTAATAGTTGGATCTGCAGTGTCATCTCAGGGCTTCGTCTGCCCCCTGACTCCTGGAATGTACGTGATGACAAGAGAAGGCCGCGCCATCCACATCCAGCACAACATGCGTAAACAGACACACACACACACACACACACACACACACACACACACATACTGTGGCATGCAAAGAAATGAGCATGTACAGGACTCTGGTGAGCAAAGGACAATAAACCATGTCTTCTTCTCTTTCCCAGGATTTACGTATTAAAACAACAAAACACATTCTATCCTAATCTCCCTGAAATAACCTCAAATACCCCCCCTTGAATAGATTCATTCTACTTTTGTTATAAGTTTTATGTATTACACCTTGTTCTCCCTTACGGGGGTTTCCATACAACAAAGATACATCTATTAGCTGAAGAAAAGTACATGATGGTGGTTTACTGTATATTATTCTTTTGTTACTGAAGATGATTTCCCCGAAGGTGAAGGACGAATGGAAATACCAAGGAAGATATCTGACTTTCAAATCAATAGAAAAATATATCACATGCAGGTGAGAGTCAGTGTGTTTCATAATAACAAACCTAGTCTGGTGCTCTATTAACCTGAATTTTAGCTCCAATTTGTCTTCTGCTTGTCAGAGAGGGTTAATAAATTATGATGACATGGGTCAGAACATAACATAAAGAAAAGGAGAGAGTCAAACAGCAACTAGAGATAGTACAAAGTGTGAGAGCCTCGACTGAAGGCCTCAGGGGTTGGATCAGAGGCCGGTCGTATTAGTTCTTACGCTGGAACAAAAGGATTTGTGAGAACTCCAGTTTAGGCTGCTAACAACAGCATATTATTAAAAGGTGGTTATGAGGATGTACAGATGCTCTAATGCCTGTAAACTTTCCTGCAGCCCAAAAAGTGAAATGTTAATTTTAAAGAAAGCAACATCCTTTTTACTTCTTCACGTTCCTGTGTGTGGTAAAGAAATGTTTGCTGCAACAGGATCTGTGAAAACTGAGTAACTGCTGTACCACCATAAAAATATCTGAGTATATATGTTGTAGAAATATTATGAAATTGAGCTGAAACATAACTGTGGGAAATCCTCTACGGCATATGCGCTTGTTTTGACAGAAGTACATTTTCTCTTGAATAATGCTTCCCCTTCCTATAAGCTGTTGGTCAGGAGAGTAGAACATCTAGAAATATTGCCAGAAAAAAAAAAGTTTGTAAACCACCATCCTAATGGGCCGGATGGCTCTGTAGTGTTAAAGAACAAACAGACCTTGAGGTTTATGCTGTAACTCTCAGAGACTATTTACTGCTATCACGAACAAACAAATGCCTGCTGGAAGGAAATAATGACACTAGTGATGGCGGTGGTCGTGCCGGGTTAACGCCGTCTGGCTGAGTCACAGTTTAACCTCTCAGAGCCCTCCTCAGTAGGTCGTTCATTTGTGTTTCAGGTAGCATATCTCTACCTGCGCTCTCTGGCTGCCAGGGTTTCACTCTGTGATGTTGTCCTTTCAATCAGCATGTAATTGGATCAGCGGCAGCGATTAGATAAGCATGATGTATCTGGCTCAAAACAATGATACATATACAGTATCAGAGCCGCATGATCTTCTCAAACCACTCTGGGCATCTCTGATCAAGTCCCTCGACAGCTTTGGCTAGACATTCCTCAGCGCTGGCCTGACACAAGCTGTGCCAAGGCAAATACAATATGTGCAATGTGCGTGCACTCAAAACACACACACTATCATATGCCCACTCATTCAAACCACACACACTTATATATACAGAAAGAAAAAGAGGGAGAAAGCATCAGATAAAGCCCTCTCTTTCTAATCCTCTCACTCGGGTAATTAAAGATACTCATGACTTACTGTGTGAGGCCTTATCCCCCAATCTAAAGCATCTAAATGCCGAGCAGCTTTTACCTGGGTTTGGGTTTAGAGCACTCGCTTCACCAAGTGGTGTTTTGGCAACAGCAGAGACCCAACTATCACTGCCAACAGATTAACTCGACAATAGAGCAAATCTAAGCAGTATGAATGAATTAACATGTCCTCTCATACCCTAACTTTATGAATGAATGGAAGAATAAATGGATGAATGAACTGGACAGGAATAACTTAATTGGAAAAGATTGGACAGATAGCCTGTGTCACTATAAGTGACCTTCAACTGATTCTGGTAATTAAATGAAAGGCTCAAACTATCTGGAAAGCAAAAGAAGCATAAAATCAAAAGTGCTTGGATCCAGCGAGGGGAGGGCCAAGAAACAGTGCCACACAGGTAACGGCAAGCACCCACGGGCCTCTCTGTATTTTAATTGCTAAGTGGATGATCCGGGATTATCCCTCATAAAATGTTATTGTCCTGGAAGGAGACAAAGATATCTTGTGATCTCTGTGGGATTTAATCTATTGCCATCCCTCCGAAGAAAACAGGCCCGGTGCTTTGGCCAAAACACAGCCGCCTGCCCCACCATCATCACCTAATGGAAGTCACTAGAGAGAATCAATGGGGGCTTTTCTTATGGAGATGACCCAAACATTAATGCCGTTGACTACACCCCACAGGCTAAAAAACAATGCAGCAAAGTTTCTCTCAGCCCTGTGTGGCACTGTGAGCATGTGCTGCACAAATACAGCGGGTACTCTCCCAAGACTAGAAGAATCTTTCAACATAAAGGAACAACATTTGACGTACATTAGGAAAAAGAAGATGCATGTATTTTATACCAGACCAAAGCAGCCTCTTGAAGAGACAATTTTACCTAAACGGAGAGAACAAATCGGCCTTCTTGGGAAACTGATGGGGTTTCTCTTGGGACTCTCTCGCTTGGCTCTCACACAGTATTGTAGACATGAGACAGCAAAGCGCGGGGGCAAAATCTGCCACTGATATATTGATAAAGTGCTGTGAATTGGAATGAAATGAAAAGATTCACCAAGCCAGGAGGAAGCATGTATAAATCAGCTCTGGTGTCAGACAGACATGTACAACCCCCCCCCCCCCCACACACACACACACACACACAGTGAAGTTCAGCAGGAGGATGTGATAGTCCCTCTGCAGGCTCTAATCCTTTAAAACCACAAAAGCAACACATTCTGGTGCCATTATCTATGAGCCTTAATCCAAAAGCTAAACATGTTTGATCCAGCTATTAACACCTTGATAAATTATCTATTTATGAAACAGCATGAGTGGACATGTTTTTTTGTTGCTCTGTGTGGTCAAACTGACAGGAATATTACACCACCTAGGGACTGTAACATGCCATTTTGATGTTATTTAAAAGCATTAAGCAAATAGACGATTGCTATTCCTATGTATGGAAAATGACCCAAAAAACTAAAAGCAACAGTATGGTTTTAACTGTTGACTTTTAACTATTTTTATGGTGTGAATTTCCAGGATATGTGAAGAGTGGGTTGTTTTTTTTGAATATATACGCTGATGGTTCTCAAATGTTCTGCTGGGACACAGGGATCATCAAGGAGGGGGCCAAAGTATATAATAATTATTTAATTTCACTATAATGAAAATAAAGGATCTATTCAAATTGGAGACTGTATTGAACGTGACTATTGCAATAATTTTCACTATACTGACCCAAGCCATTATAAAGCTACATCTTCCTGTGACCAAACCTTATCAAAAGGGGGTCCGTGGCTCTTAATGTGTGTTTATTTGATATCGTTAGACATGAAAAAGTCTGGAGCCTCCGGGTTAGAGGTCCGCGGGAGGTGCTTTATAGTGGACAAATGATTGACAGCCCCTCGGTGACATCACTGTACGACAAAAAGAGTCGCTGGGGGAAGAGAAGGCACCAATCAATGCAACCACTACGCTGTGGCGCACAGAGGAGAGGCGACGCGCTCCACCAACTCGAAGCAACAAGGTCCAAGGAGCGACACTTGAGTGCGCTTATCTCTCTGAAAGCCAGCTCCGCTCGACTTTTGTCTCAGCGAACTGTTGTCTTTTGAAGATGTTCAGCCAAGATGCTTTATACTTAGATCGGTCCTGCCTACGCAAACCCGCTTCCTCATAGACTTAACATCATTTTTTTCCTCCTTTCCGCGCTGACCAAGACCTAACCCGAATTGCAGCTGGTGAGAATATGTGCGAGAGGCGATCGGCTGAGGGCATGGGCTGTCTTTGGTCCCCCAAGGAGAAGCAGCGTGGATTAAACACGAATTAATGTGGAATTTATCGGAGCCCAAAGGTGGAACGACGACCGGACACAGCGCTTCCTCGTCAGGTAAAATAAGAGTGGTGGACTTTGTTCAAAGTTTTCTAAAGTAACCAAATCTTGAGAATGTCAACAGGTAGGCTATAAAACAACTTGCTTCATGAGGAAACGTTTACTTTACAACTGCAAACCGACCGTTCTCCCACTATATAAGGCTTACAGGGTGTGTGCGTAAAAGTTAAAGTGATCCCATTTTGAACTTCGGGGAAAATGCAGTTAAAAGGTTGTCTCTTTGGAGGCTGTGCTGCTCAGATGATATTTACTTTTTGATGTCTTGTCCCGGGCTACATCTGGCTCTGGTACGCACGTCAGATCTAACACCTGCGAGCCTCTTGAAGTAACTCTATCCCTTATGATTATACATGACCGTCAAAGCCTCTGCAAATAGACGCTTGTAGCACCGTCTGCCTGCCTCTCCTGCTGCTCTGTATTCTAACTCTTTTTTTTTTCCTCCTGACATTCTTTCATGCTTCTTGTGGTCTTTCCGACTTCGCAGACTTGCATTTCTTTTAATGTCACTTCACTAAACAGGATTTTCTTATCTCTTCTAATTGGAGACTTTGTGTCTGCAGTCTCCCCCTCAACTTTCTTTGATTTGTCTTTCCCGTGTCATCCCCCCTTTCTGTTCTTCCCTTTCAGAGCTTCCTCACCTTGATATTTTCATGTTTCTGCTCATGTTAAGATCAATCTTCTGTTTCTGTTAGACGCGCTATATTGCCGGCGGGGTTGTTTTTCTCAGCCCCCCCCCCCCCTCCCTTTTTTTTTTGTTCTACTTCAAAGTGAAGAGGTGTCTTCCCTTTTTAACCTGCTCTCCTTCAATCATTCCTACTGTATGGGGGGATCACACACAGTTTGGGGAATGCTGCAGTGAAGCCCCTGCTGTGTCTACCTCATGTCAATACCTCAGCGCCAGTGTATTGACACAAACCAACTTTCTCCACAGGGACTGACTGATCATGGTCGCCGTGGTCCGCTCTTTCATGGTACTGCTGCTCGCTCAGGTGTTGCTGGAAGGTGCTACGGGACTTATCCCCGAGGTCGGCCGGAGGAAATACAGCGAAACCGGGAAGCAGACCCCGGAGCAGTCGGAGAGCTTCCTCAACGAGTTTGAGCTTCGGCTTCTCAACATGTTTGGACTGAGGCGCAGGCCGACCCCGAGCAAGCAAGCCGTGGTGCCGCAATACATGGTGGACCTTTACCGCATGCACTCAGCAAACGGGGACCACAGCACTAAACGGCCCAAGAGCATGGGGAAACACGCAGAGAGAGCCGCCAGCAAGGCCAACACGATTAGAAGCTTTCACCACGAAGGTATGTATTAGTGACATACCTTTACCTGTCAGCCGGAGAGCTCCTCGGCTCTCTCAGACAACCCAAACCTATATTTAAACATGACTCAGAGCGTCAAGACTGAACTTCAGAGTCGTCTCTGTTTTATGGAGCGTTAGTCATTTACAGGTGACACGCGTCAAAGTTATTTGTAACTCTTAAATAAGTTTGGGATGGCTTGAAACTCACTGACACGATTACAAACGAGCATCTCATCCACAATTCAATGAACTCTCATATACGTAGTGATGCAACCTTTAACCAAACATTCCCCTGGTGCAGCTGTCACGGGCTTCAAAAACATCAAGGGGCGGTGGTATCCCTGGGGTAATTTGTTTCTTAATAATTGATGGTGTTTGCGTGGGCTCTGAAAACAGTTTTTCCAGACACGCACCACAGGAGCGGGATAAAGGGCGGTGTGCCTTTGCGCAGGTGATAGTCATCGCCCCTGTTACTTCAATAACACACGACATGACATTACACTAACACGCATTATGACCAAGTCATCGTGTCAGACTGAATTCTGAGTCATTTTTAACAGGACTGAAATTAGTCCTTGGTAAAGGTGGAGGGGAGAAGGGGTTGCGCGCCTTATTCTTTCCAAATCACCCCTCTCTCCGCGCTGTGCGCCATTACGCACGTTCCAATAACACCATAATTGCTCACTTAGTTTATATGCTGGATACGCGCTGATTGTTGGATTCAGTGTTTGAGCTCAATTCCGTTTTACTTCCAAGGCAACATGTGCTGCTCAGATGAATACGTCTCACACACCGAGGGTTCATAGATGCTGGATAAAGTGCATTAGTTCGCCAGTCATACACCATGTGTTTATACAATGCTGCTGATGAAGCGGTTCTTTCAAACTGTCTAAAATAATCTAACAGGTGGAATTTAAACACAACTGATGCTTAGTTTAACTGCTGAGCAGCAGAGTGGTGCACCTGGTCATAATATTAAAATGATTTATGTATGATGAAAAATAACCTTTACTGTCAAACATATAGCAAATCTGTATCCACCATTCACTTTGCTGTGGCCCATGTTCTAGTTTTTACAACATACAAGGTACTGAGTCCATAGGGGCTCTACACAGAGTCCTTATACAGAGTCCTAAGTGTTTGAGTGGGGAAGTTTCCATCAGGGGTGAGTCAGAGGGGTGGTTGAGTGGTTGCTTGGGTGCTCTCCAGAGGCCTAGTGCAATGACACCCAGTGGCTACACTGACACACTACAAACAAGCCTGGCCCGGGCAGCCAGGCTGAGTGACTGCTCCCTGCCCACTACTGGAAACCTCTGCACCAGGCCAGCACACACCTTGACACCACCGGCCATTACGAATGTGTTCAGACCGTGTTTACATATGCTCCCCTGGCTCTTTCATCCTATGCTAGCAGAGCTGCGGGGTTGTTAGTCCTCTCATGTCAAGAGACGTGCATTGATGGCTGCCCCATATAATAAGCATGTATCTACAGATGTAAGTGCAGCACATCAAAGCAAACAGCTCCAATCATTCATCACATCTGCCTGCTGATATTAATTTCACGAGGATAATTAGTTTCACTGCTATCAGTTTTCAAAAATAACCATTTTCCATGCCAAATAGAACATTTCCACTATTACACAGGAAGTAGCTGCCAGAGACAGGTCCGTGATGAATGACCCGACATTAGCCTTTATCTTTTATTTTGGCATGCAGTGCTAAAAGAAATTAGGAATGTTGATACACTCATATCTGTGGTTCACACGTTTTTGACAAGCCTCAACTTGTTCGCACAGCCGTTCCTCAGAAGAGAGACAGAGACAGACGGAGAGAGTGAGAGCGCTGCTGCAGAAAGAAGGAGTGACCGAGAAGGAGACAGAAAGAAAAGAGGATTTGGGGCTAAGAGAACAGAGGGAGAAGGGGATTTGGGAGCTGAGAGAGGAAAGAACGAGAGGGATTGGGGACAGAGGAGAGGGAACAGAGGCAGGGGGCTTTCCCACATCAAATGAGGAGTGATAGGCCTAATTGAGGTCTTTGTGCCTCTGGAGGGAGGTTTAGGATGAGATGGTGGAATTTCCTAAATGCCTCCTTTGAAACAGCACCGAGTTCAAAGTTTGTGTTTATTTTACCACACCAAACAGATTCACAAGTGCGTCTATGCATCATCTATGAACTTCATAAAGTAAAGAGTTCAAAGTGGGGCTGCCTTAAAGAAAATTGCAGCTTTTACTACGATTTCTGTCATTAACATACATTATAGAGGGGAATACCAATGAGCTTAAGTATATATAGATATGATTTTCATATGCCTTAGGACAGTTATCTTTCAGAGAACGTAGCATTTTCAGGCTTAGAGCTGTTAGCACAAGTTAATAATAAAATATAAAACATTGTGTATGGAGCTTTCCAATTGTGGTCTATACATTCTCCCCAGAATTTAGATATTAACAGTATCATATGTCTTCTCTTGATAATGGCTTTTAGAAAGAATTATTGTTATTGTCTTTCACATTGCAACATTTACCAGTGAGCAGTTATGTAAAAGTTCATGCAACAGTTGGCATTAATGTTGGAGTTTATGTAATCATTTTTATATTGATTTATGTACTACTCTCATTTTTAATACTTCAATATATGGTACAACTTTTTTTCATGTGCACTGACAGTGGGAATTGCGTGCAGCAGCCAATTCTCATAGGGCAAATGTGTCATTTGAAGGCAGGATGACTAGCATGTTTGATCTTATCAATATATGGAAGCGCACTGCTTTCATCTACTGACATTTAACCAGGTAGATTTATGAGCATGACGCTAAGGTCGCTATTACATCACCATGAGAATTTGCCTGCTGAGTTATACATGCAAAGTGTTGATGTGTGTGTGTTATGCCTGTGTGACAATGGCCCACACCCACTCAATACAACCACGTGGCAGCTTGGCTGGCTGAACAGAAAGAAGGCTGCAAGTTGTGCGCGGGTGTGTATGTGTGTGTGTGTGTATGTGAGTGAGAGAGAGAAAGCAAAAGAAGCCATGTGAGTTCACAGTGGATTCATGAAGCTAGCTAGGCTTTAATCATATATGTTGTCTCTCATTCTTGTATCATGGATAAAGTCTTTGTTTCAACCTTGGCATGCATTTCACCCCCCAATCTTCTTACACTATGTTTGTCTCTGTGCTATCTCTTGTAGAGTCTATGGAGGCCCTGGCCAGCCTGAAAGGCAAAACGACCCAGCAGTTCTACTTCAACCTCACTTCTATCCCTGATGAGGAGCTCATCACCTCTGCAGAGCTACGTATCTACAGAGATCAGGTCATGGGAGCTGCAAGCCCCTACAACAGCTCCAGCATCAATGATAGTGCTCCTGCTGGTGGCTTCCATCGCATCAACATTTATGAGATATTCGGAGTTCCTGCCACTCAAGGTAGGGATCCTCTGGCACGTCTGCTGGACACTCGGCTAGTGCAGGACTCTTTGAGCCGCTGGGAGAGCTTTGATGTCAGCCCCGCTGTATCTCAGTGGACCTCTGGGAATGGCCACAACCATGGCTTCATGGTGGAGGTGCTTCACCCAGAGGAGAGGGAAACAGATGGGGAGCATGCCCAGAGACGTAGCAGGCACGTCAGGGTGAGCCGGTCCCTGCACCAGGACCAGGACTCTTGGCCTCAGGCTCGGCCTCTGCTGGTGACGTATGGCCATGACGGCCGTGGGGACTCAGTGCTCCACACACGGGAAAAACGTCAGGCAGCACTCCGCAAACAACGCAGGAAGCACCAGCACAAGGCCAGCTGCAAGAGGCATGCCCTGTACGTGGACTTCAGTGATGTGGGGTGGAACGAGTGGATAGTGGCGCCCCCTGGCTACCACGCCTTTTATTGCCATGGGGAATGTCCGTTCCCCCTAGCAGACCACCTCAATTCTACCAATCATGCCATTGTGCAGACGCTGGTCAACTCTGTCAACTCAAACATCCCCAGAGCCTGTTGTGTGCCCACTGACCTCAGCCCCATCTCCCTGCTCTACCTGGATGAATACGAGAAGGTCATCCTGAAAAACTACCAGGATATGGTGGTGGAAGGATGTGGCTGCCGGTGAGAAACTGACAGTGGTATGGATAGAAAGAGAAGAGCGGGCAAGAGAGATTGAAAGAGACATCAGAGGTTATTATGGACACCCGGTTTCCCAATGAAGACATTTATTTATATGAAAGAAAGACAAAACAGAGCTATTGCGGAAGAAGAAAAAAAAAAATATATGAATATATTTATGTCTACGTAAAGTTGGGAAAAATAAATATTTTAATCAAAGGAATATTCCTTTACTGGTTTTGAAAATGTATTTCTGATGTACATTTCGAAATGGGTGCAATACCACATGAAGTATAATGCTCAGATTTTTATTTTGTATTTATTTCTATTATAACCACTTTATTTGTAAATAAATAATGTGTATTTATCGTGAAAAAACGTGGTCACTCCAATTTTCCATGGTCAGCTACAGTGAACCAGCCATTGTTGATGTGTCTATGTCAGCGGCCAACATGTGTGGCTGGCACGAAAAACAGAGTTTCAAATTCTGACAGAAATTAGCTGCAAAAACACAACACATGACAAGAAACTCACACTACACTGATTGCAAACCAAGCATTGAACTCTTTTGGTAAATGTAATTGGAAACCAACAACAATAGAAGTGTAGAGAGGAAAGTGACAGAGCCAGGTCAGGGTGCAACTGGTGTAATGAACTGCAGTAAGGTGTAGGGTCACAGGACGGGAGTGACAAGTCCACAAATGTGATAGACTCCCATGGGAGGATTAGAAAAACACCAGAGCATGTTTTCATGCATCACATGTCACTGCAAAGATCCCTGGGAAGGCTCGTCTATGTTTTTTCTGTTCCTAACCAATATTAACGGAGGTTGGGAAAAGGGCTATGGAGGAAGGTCTGACAAGGTTTATTTATAGTGAGATTTGAGACTGAAAGATTGCAAACTGTGACAGACGGACACACCGACAGGCTCTCAGCAAGAAAAGAGCCTACTGGCACTTTAATTAAAAAAGACAAACAAACACACACCTGCACCTGTCCACATACTGCACATGCTCAGACAGATTCTTCCCTACTTCAGCGTTTGGCTGTCCTTCTTTGTCTTCTTTGACTCATAAAGCTTTGATGTGTATCAGCACTGTTAAAGTGGTTAAAAAAATATAGGAATGTTTCACACAACAACTCAGCAACAGCAGATAATGGACTGCAACACAAACCGTACAACACTGACACCAAAAGCAGCTTAATTGTCATGTTTTATTCACTGAGACAGTGGGGATGGCTGGCTGGCAAAAACAAAACATATCATATGTTGCAGTGAGACAGTTTGAGTCAATATCTTCATACTGCAATGTTTTCGATGGAAACAACGTAATATCTAGACCAAACTGAATTGACTAAAACGGCTCCAGAACGACACAGATGAAAATTTATAGTGTAGCCACAATAGCAGATCAGATAATGAGAGGGAGAAGAGAAACAGAGAGGGAGAGTTTTGCGGAGTTTGACTGACTGCGTTTTCTGCTGTGTTTGCATTAGAAAGGGTTTGGAGGGATCACAAGGCAGCTCAAAATGCTCTAAATAGAATGTTTTTTATGTGAGCGCACATTGGGACCGTGGAATGTTGGTTTTCAATCTCAGACACATGCATACGCTTGCATGGAAAACCAACTTGGTTGTTTTTTCAATCATCTATTCAAGGGTTTCCTGGTGGGCTTTTTCTCTTCAAAAACAAATGTGCATTGAACAAAGATACGCTTGTTACTTATATAGGAAATGTAAATCAAAACATTTAGAAGGAGCCGTGAGACTTTATTCACGGGCAGTAAAAACATTGGAAATGTCACATTTTTTTCATGTGCCTCAGATCATATCTGTTTACCCATTCTTATCCCTCAAGGGATAATAGCACTCGTCTACTCTAGATGATGCAACTATCCAATTATTTTATATTCTCCCAACATGCACACACACACACGCACCTCCTCCCCCTCCTTCCACATTTCAGTTTCAATCTTCTGCATGTGTTATTTTATTCTACCTTGTATCTCCACCCCCCTTGGTCCCATCTGGTGTCCATTTCTCTTCTGTGGACCCCACCATACCACAACCCCGCACATGGGCTGCGCATACCTCTGCCAGTAGCAGCCCCATTTTAATGGACTTCAGGAGGAAGTCACTTCACTGGCACACTTAATGAACATTTGATAAAAATCAACATTAAAAACCTTAAACCCAAAAAAAGTTTTGGGGAATTTTTGTGTTAAAAAAGTGTTAAGATTCTGTGGTTTGCCTTTATAGTTCAAGTCTATAAACCTTTCATGGGGTTGGGTGGAAATACTGCTCCCAGGGTGGGTGACACATGGGTAGCAACTCCCCTCCTGCACCCGTTCCCAGCTGAATTGGGTTTCAGTTGTACCGTGAGATGGCCACTGTTTCTCCGACTTCTGGGGCTTCTCATTTTAGAGCCACGTTAGTATCAGACAGCTCCTCGGGGACCACTCCTAAACTTCTCACTAAGAACAGGGGTCAGGGGTCAAAGTAATAAGGACCTATTATCTCCGCCATTACTGACTGACTTCCAGGCTCATCACGTCATCACGGACAGGAGACTTCAAGTGTAGTCAGCCACCAGTTGGGACTGAGAATGTTTGTGTTTCAGAATCCATTCTTTTTATCCACCTTCTGCACAACGTGGACCCTGAAACCATCTATTTTACAACATGAAAGAATTGATAATGAGCTAAAAATGTATTCTGTGTGTCACTGTGTATTCCATGATTTAGTTATAAAAGCAAAACTGTGAGATATGTGTTCCTGGCAAGATTCTCTTCACCTGCTACACAGACCTCTGCAAAGTCAATCTCTGAAAACAGATTTTCCCCTTCCTTCTCCATGAACATCTGGTAAATCTGTTAAAGGTGTCCTTCGTTGTCTGTGTTTACGCACAAACACACAACAGAGCGGCCACACAACTGATGAGCATAACACTGGAAGCTGGGACCTACTAGCGTGGCAGGGCTCATTCGTTTTTGTTTGGTGCGCAGCAAACCGCACCAAAACTATCTGCAGCTCCAAACAACCCCAATCATAAGGGTTATAAAATCAGATTTCCAGATTTCTGGCTGTCCCAGAATTGGAAAGTATGTGGCGTGCCGTGTATCTTTGATGAAACAGAGGGCTCAGTCACTATGGGAGATCTCGACTGGCTCTGGGCCAAAGTGGGACACGAAAATGTAAGAGGAGTGAAGAGAGACAGTGGCCACTTTACAGTCTTTTCTAACTCTGGATCTTTTCTCCTTCATGTGCTGCACACGCTAATTTTAGAGGTGGTGCACATGGTGTTTTTTTTCTGTATTCTGAGAACAGCCAGTGAGATGACGTCCAGCATAGCTAAGACTGTGGCATCTGTGCTGCAGCTCTGAACACATCAAACAGACGGGCGTCCACAGATTCAGGAGCAGAACAAATATGGAAATTACTTTTCCAGAATGACTGCACGGATGATAGTACTTTTACATATCTACAGTCTTTCATTCTTCCACATGCAAATATGTGCATGTACAAGTGCAATCATATCTGTGAGCATATGTGCCACAAATGCACTACTTTTGACTTATCAAATGTGCATTCACTTTACAAAAGGCATGTAGGAAATGACAGCAACATTACTAAAAACGTTAATCGTTAACTTGCTCCTGAAATATGTTCTGCTACTACCATTACTGTAAGAGCTAATCATCCATGCAATCACAGTGGAGTTGGCCTGGAGTGACATGCTGAAATCATTACCTCTGGCTGGGACTCAATGGAGGAGACCATTATATAGCCTTATACTCACAGCAGAATAGTTAAGCTTTAGTACAGAGTTAAAAACCTGTCTGCCATTATGATACTCTCGAGAACAAGGCAATGAAACCTTAGAGGATGGACAAGACCTTAAGCCAGACACTTTTTATCGATGGGCGATGGGGGGCAGCAGCAGGAGAAACGACCTTGTAACATCAGAGCTGTTTATCTCTCATCCAAGAACTTTGAATAACACACATTTCTCGTGATATCTGCACATGGTGTGCAATTCTCTCTCTATCCTTCTCTCTCTCTCTCTCACTGTTTTGATAACATTAAATATGAAACAGGGAGAGAGAATTAGGATTTGGGTAAATTATCTATAAGATAATTCCTATTCCTTTTAACTATCATTCTATGATCAAATAGGAATGGACTTCAGGATGTGTACCTTGCACTTTCCACCGGGGATACAGGAAGGAGTTCCATATGGACCACATATGGGCTTCTAAAACTCGAGGATGGATTTGCCTCTAGACACTGATCTAAGGTCAGTGTCGTGTTTACTCCTCTGATGGTTACAGTTAGGTTTGGGGGGGAAGGGTGAACCCGACTGATCCTGGAACCTTGCCGAAGGGCGTCTCCTACACCCTGAGCTTGAAAGGGGTTGTGTGGTTACGGGAGCGGCCTCCATCTTTGTAGCAGGAAGTGAAGAGATCAATCAAAGGGAGCTACATGACATCCCCCAGCATGCCTGTTAAATAAATGTCAATCTCAGGCACAGTAAATCTCGTGCATTACCATGCCATACAACTTCAGCTCAGGAGCTGGCAATGAAAAGAACTCACTCAAAACTCATCTGTCTAATGACAGACAGTAGACAAAAGCTCACAGTGAACAATACCAAATAGCTACATTATAAAACAGTACACACTATCTCTCTTTCCTATACACATATATCAAACACATATCAATATCTCTATTTTTTCTATATCAATACAGTATATACTTTACTAAATATGTTTTCTTATAGCATAAGTACATATAAAAATGTTTCTATATATGTTTCTAAAAGTTTCTATATGTGTATTGTTGTAGGCTAGATAAGAGTTGTGATTTAATAAGCTTATATGACCTCTTATTTGTCCTTAGCCAGTAGATGGCAACAACCCATCTGCAACGCTGCCTGGGTGATACCACAAAGCCTCCTGTCTCCCCCTGTCTGCCGGTCACAACAGAGATAAGAAAGATAAGGAAGGTTTGACTCCTTTATGACCACAGTACACGTCTCCACAGTTTAGGATTACAAAATGCTAACACTAATATCATTGTCACGAGTTGCAAAGTGTTGATGCGGCACCTTGAGGAGCTCCATGCCTGGGAGCCAGTCCACCAAGCATCAGTTGATCCCCAGCTATGAAAGGAGACCTGTTCTGGAGTTCGGGGCCTCACTTGGTGGTCTATGAGAACAAGCTGGTGCTGAACCTTTTGTACTTAGAGCAGATTACCAGGAGGCTGCTTCCAGATGCAGTGCACCAGGGGAAACAGGCTCTCTTTCCCTGGGTGGTATGGGACAAATCCATTCCCCACACTTTTCTCATTAGCGTAATAAGCTTTGTATAAACCACTGGACTGCCATTGTCAAGGACACACGCACCATCTCCTCCATCCATCCATCCATCCGTTCATACAGTACATCTGTCGCATGTCTCTGTGCTGGAGCAATGCAGGTTTGAAAATGTTCAGATGAAATGCTAGCAAACACTTATTTTAACAGTAACACTGTCCAACCTGTATACATATGATCTCTAGCCCTTGAGCGTGTGCTGTTGTGTCTATATTGCTCTTTTATATAATATGCTGTGTAGGAATTGTGTAAAGTATACAAAAATTAGTACTATACAATAATATTCTCTATTCTGATGAAATGAAGAAAATCGCGCAATTGAGAGCTGTTATGTTATGTATTGTTTTTGTAATACTGTTACTTTGAAAGGAGGCTTCATCAATCTGATTGCCGGGGGAGATGAGAGAAGCCTGTTTATGTAAAAAGCAGGTCCACAACCTGAGGGCCCCAGCCAGCTCAGCTACGAGGTATAACTCACACTCCTTCACCCCGCTCTCCCACAGCCTGTCAGTGGCATGGCAAAGTCTGCCTCACCAAGCTTCCTGTGACTCACTTCCTGTCCCGGCCCTGCACCTGCACTCCCCTGGGTGATGTCATGGCAGGTTTTCCTCTTGGAGTCGCACTACTGAGCACACTCCCCGTCTGGCATAATGCGCGTATGCATGTGTGTGTGTGTGTTTATGTGTGTACATCCATCAGCGTGCCTGGCTCAAACATCAGTCAGTGGACCTGCGGTGAATACGGCCCTTCATGGCTTTAGTGATGACCTCTTCCGTGAGGCAAAGGCTTTGCAGAGCAGAAAGGCACATCAAACAGACAGGGGAGGAAGAGGACAGTGGTAGATGGAACATGGATTCAGTCCCAAAGCTTCTTCTCCTCCTTCTCCTCTAAGATACAAATATGTTCTTCTGTTGCCTCCTTGTGTCTGTGCATTCAATTACTCGTAAGAACCCTTCTGTGAATCCTTAGTGAGCTTCACGTAATGAAAACTTGACCTTTATGAGAAAGGAGTAGTTCTGTTCTGTTTTCCAGTGGGGAGAAACAACCTCTAGATGTCCTCAATATCTGTAGAAATAATTACAGTAGGCCTTTCTACCATCAGTGACCGCAGTGAAAATGATAGATTGAGGGGAACACACTACTTGGACAGGCCCATGAGTAAATGGAAATATTGTATGAGAATGAGTGCATACTTTTTTCCCTTATCCTGGGCCGTAAGAGGTGATGTTTTTTTTTAACTAAGCCAGCCCATTTTTTTTTTTTGCTCTTTTCTCCCTCAGATTGAACGTGCATGTACGTGAACGGGCAGGAAATGCCTTACAGCTCCCGTCAGCAGAGGAGAAACTCGTTAGAGGTCAAGGGTCGCAAGAGGAAGGCAGCAGGCATATATCAATATTCATTTCCTTTTCTGGTACATTCACAGACCTCTTGCTAGTTTCACCCCTTTATAGAGTATGTTATGGATCATTACTTCTTGCTAGCTGCCTGTTGACAACATTAGCTGCTCTAATGGTCATCTGTGGGAAACTCAACGCTGTGTCCTCCCTTTTGGTGTGTGCGTCACATTCATCTGGTTCTGGTGCTGATAGATGGTGTAGACCAGAAAGAGGCCAATGTGAGAGAGGAGGAAGGCTCAGGCCCACTCTGGTTTTCTTTGACATCCACATAATTTCCTCATGACTGAACTCACATAAAGTATACTGTTGCCTGTTTAGGACAAAGCAGTCTTGGTGAAAATGCAGTTGTGATGCACTATCATTAAGTATCCACAGTTGTGACTGTGGAAATTGATAAAGTATACTTAGAAACTTCTTTACCTTATTAGAATGGGCAGCATTTAGAGGGCCACAGTTTACTAACATTCAGGGGTTGACATTGGACTGAATCTCTGTACTGTCACTGTGCAAACTGCGGGCGTTCTGTTGACTGGGACATAAAATAGTGCTGTTGGGTTTTGGGTTTCCAGAGCGGGATCAGGGCTGCAGTATATTGAGTCCATGTGGGGAGTGCGTTTTTAATCTGAGCCTTACCCACAGTCCTTCCTGTTTCTAATTTGGCGCTGCAGCGGTTTTGTCCCGAGGCCAAGAGCCTCTCTTCCACAGAGTGTCTATTTCCTCTGAAGTGAATAGTAGCAGGTGTGCTGGCCCGAGATCCCTTGGAGAAGTCTGCTTATGAATGGCCCACATCTCACTCTTTCTCTCCTGTCTTTGTTTTCTTTTTTCTTCCTTCATCCATTCTTATTTTCCATTCTGTCTCACATTCTTTCTCTCTTTTTCACATACTTTCTTTCTTTCTTTGCTGTTATGTCTTCACCACTGTGTGGTCACTCCTTTGTCTCCCTCATCTCTTTTTTTCTTTCATTCCTACCCTTTGCTCTCCTTGCTTCCTTCAAGATCAAGGTGCAGTACTTTGGGCTGATGAAAACAATAAAAGACAACAGCAAGAACAAGGGCAGCACAATCACATATCAACCCTGCCAGACATCGGACATAATAAATCAAATAAAACAGTGAAACTGTCAAAACATCCAAATTGGGTTTAGAATTCGGTTTATTGGAATTGCCTTTGTTATGGCAGACATAATACCACAAATCCTTTATCCTTTAGTAGCTACAACCATTGCTATCCTGAAAAAACCTATAAATATACAAATGTGCACACACGGTGCAAATCCCCTAAATAATGAACACAATAAATACATATATGAAGGAGGAGGAGGTGGAGGAAAATGTGTGTGTGTGAGTAAGAGACTCAATCTTCCACACATTGTAATCAGGCAGCCTGATCACCAAGAACTCATCCAATCTGTGAGCAGAGGAGACATGCTGTCATGCTGCTTCAAGGAGGCACTGCGATTGGAATTAACCTCTAGTGACCTTCACTTCTCCTCCCCCCTTCCCCAAAACACACTCCCTAATGAGTTGGGCTTGAAGGGGTGCAGCCTTTGCTGTAAGGCAAATAAATCCTATCAAGCCAAAGTCATATTCTCACTCATCTCTGAGCAAAACAAAGCAAAAGAAACCGTGTTGGTTGCCAATGATTTGTGACTTAACACGGGGGTGAAATATGACTGCAAAGCCATTAAGGAAATGAGAGTTTAACCAAAGGGTTGTTTAACTGGAACACATGAACTCTTAATGATGTTTGTGTTTATTCAATTTTGCTTCCACATCATTTGCCAAAATAGAATGTGGTGAGGAGAGGTTACAGATTCTGTTCCCAGAGGTTGTGAGTCTATTAACTTCCTAGCACTCTAGACATATTTTATGTAATGACATTAATAATGTAATTCCAGAGGATCTGTACGTGTTGTCTATCTGTAAATGATCAGAATTATAGAAATTATTTTAACCCTTGTCACTATGTCAGCCAGAATTAATCTATACCATTTCAATGTACTCATTTGCACATTGAAGAAGTAGCCTTTGACCCTCTAGTAACAATGGAAGTGATCCAGTCTCTGTTCAGGCCTCATTCCCCCTTCTGCTCTTCTGATTCTCTGCCAAAGTCAACCACGGGCATTTACGTTTCCAGCCGTGGCGTTTCCGGCATCTGCACACGCTTGTGTTTACACAGGATGTTCAAACTTAATGCAGATTAAACAAATCCAATTTGGAAGCTGAGTTCAATCACCTACTTTATTTCAACATTAAGTAGATGAAGCTGGGGGCCAGATCACCACTACCATATCCAAGAGGATTGGGTGGGGGGAACAATCTGTGCACGAATAAGTCCAGAAAGTATTTTGAGAGTATTTATATGCGGATAGATGTCATCCGCTAGTTCCCACAGGCTTGTATGTGGTTGGATTTGCTCAGTGTGGTGTAGGGTATTTTTTCAAAAATCTCCAGCTCTCCCTGGCAGAGTGTTATAGACCTTCGAAGGGCCCATGGCTAGTTTGGCATTGGTTCTGTTCCCACACTTATGGTGTAAACAGAGGCCTGGCTTTGTGCTCACATACCCAGACCAGGCACACGTAGTACAATTCAATGTTATGAACACTTAATTTTGCAAGGACTTTTTTCATCTTGCATCAGATAATCACTGATTACTTAAACTCAGGAAACACAGTATAGGTCAGATGCCAATCGTGCCAAGTTCACTTTCTCATATGGGAGAGTAGACAGCTTCCAAGTTTGGCTGAGGGCGGTCTACAGGCTTCCTGGCCCAGTCCTCTGTTTAAGCCAAGCTCCATCTCCATGGGTTCAGGATTGGGATGGGAAATGCTACAGAAGACTGGATGGTCTCTGACCTTTTCACAAGTACAAAGGGACCTTCTTTGTGTCCAGAAGAGTCATTTGTTCAACAGGATTTTTAATTGCTGCTCACTCCAAATAAAGCCCTGAGTTTGGCTGGTGTTTGTGTCCTAACCTGGGTTGTCTTTCGCATTGGGGAGGGGTTTTGACCTTCCGCACCTGTTTGGCTAGCGTCCGGCTTCCCATCTGCTCCTAGCTAATGCAGCCATCCCACTTCTACGAAGCAACTCTATTCAGGATGGCTAGCTGTCCGCCTAATTGTATCACATTCTACAGGCTTTGTCCTGGCATTCCCTCGCCAGCTAAAGGTTGCCGAAATCTCATCCGCCACATCAGAGGGGCCCTATTAACCCCTGACCCCTGGTTGGTGTGTGTGGACAAGGTCGCTCCTCACACCCAACTCCGGGCCCATTAACACGTCGCCCCACAGAAGAAAAACTATTTTGACGGGCTGTAATTGGCGCTAAGTGATGGTGGACAAAGGCCCCCTCTGTGCTGCCTGCTGGACTGAGCGGTACTGACCACTCTCTGAGCTTCACGCTTGACATTTCCTTTCTGAGTCCGATGTGAGAAGAGAGGGACAGGGGAAGCCCCTTCCTGCACCACCACCTCCTCCATTTCTCCATCCCTTCAGCCCCTTCTGCTATTTGCCATGGCGCTCCTTTGAAAACGTGAGATAATGAGGTTCTAGTGGGGAGAGTTGGCCGAAGCAAAATTGCATGGTCCAGATCTGTGGAGGCTGATTAATCCAATGGCGGGCCATTCCTTTCAGGGCCAGCCTAATTAGTTTATGTTAGCTGGAGAAGGTCAGGGGGCGTGTTTGACTGAGGCCTTTTCTTTAAATGCCACAATGGTGTGATGATCTGTGGATGCAGGTGCAGCAATCGGCTGCTTTAATGTTGCTGAGCTGCTTTGGGTATTGGTTGTACGGTTGAGTTGCATACTGGCAAAGACAATGAGGTCTTTTACTTGTGAGTATATGACATTTTCAAACCAGTCTCCAGCCATCTAGTTGGCTTTCCAAGTTCATTAGTCATGAACTCAAATGTTAAAATGCTCTACAAATAACCAGGGAAAAACCCTCAGTATTGTATGTGGGATTGTGGTTAAAAAACTGAAAAGATGACGAGCCAGGACTTCCAAACAACTAAAGACTAGGAAGAATAATTTTACTGGTAGTCTTGGCCCGCATTATTGTATTGCTAACCCAGAGTCCACCCTGTGAATTACAAACCACTTAGAATGAGTCACTGTGTTAGTATATTGAACTCCCTCCTCCTTCAATCTTATCACCATTTACCTTGACTGAATTCATATTTATGGCAGATGCAAATCCCTTTAATGATTGACTGTGATCCCAAATTCCCTCCATGCTGTGTAAACCTTGCAAGACTCAGAGGGAACCCAGCCAGGCTTCTCTCACACAAAGCTGTATACTTAAGACAGGTCTAACTCCCTTCCCCATAGGCCATGCCATGCTCTCATCCCCGTATTTAACAGCCTGACGTCAGACAGGAGCAGAGGAGGCAGCAGAGGAGACTTTAATACTAAATCTCTCCCCCTGTCATTACCGGCCTGTGTGACCGCCTATCAGAGGCCCTTGAGTGATGTGGGAAACCCTGGGCCCTGTCCTCCCAACCCCTGTAGGCCAGGCCGCCTGTTCTGTCCAAACCAAACTGAAAACTACAGGACAAGTACAGCTAGGGTTGACATCAATGAGGCGCCGGGCTCTTTATGCCCACTCTGTGGTCAGGAGGAGAGAAGCCTGGATATTAATCTCTCTCTCGCTCTCGTCTTTACTCGCATGCTTTCTTCCTCTTTCCCCTTCTCACCACGCAAGCCGTATTTCTGGGCTCTCCATCCCATTAAGCCTAAATCAAACGATGGCTGAGACTGTTCATTTTGATTGCTGTTGCAATTGCAGTTGCAGCTGGAGGAAGTATCCTCTCAAACGGTGACACTGTGGATGGGAGGTAGAAAGAAATGAATGATCTGGCCTAAGCCCAGTTCTGAATGATGTATAGTGCCAGCAGCTTAAACTGAGGTAATGTTAATCTCTCCATTAATAATTGCCTGGACTGTTCTGCTTTAACCTGAATAAGCCAACCACACCTTCCTTGACACTCAAGACCACTGAAGCTGACCACATTCGTATTAAATTTACATACAGATCATGTAATGGTACCATAAACCATCAACAGCATTAAACTTACTGACTGCTTATTTACATGCAGTTAAAATATGAAAATACAAAAATCATTATTACGACTAATAATTCAGCTAGTCTCATACTGAGTATAAGGCCCTTCATTATCGTCTTGATTTTTCCAACACCTGTGGGGAGAAAAAAAACCCAAACATGCCAACTCAGTCCTCCCAAGTCAGTCAGTCCACTAGCCCATGTGATGTGGGTCTTTATGAGAGGACACCTGCAGCACCCAGCGTCCCCAGTTGGCTTTGTGAAAGCTTCTGAGCTGGGTGGGGGACAGAGGGGAGAGCTAGAGGGCCAGAACCAGGTTTGGCCCCGAAGGCCTTAACTATCACTCCAGTCCATGGGTTGCCTTTGGCCTTGCTAACTGTTCCATGAAATGGGCCCCAGGAACAGTGCAAACCTCCCAGAAACAGGCCGCTCACTGTTAGCCAACAGTGCTCCCTTTGTGTGAAAATTGTCAAAGCTGGCCCTTTTCTGCACTGGTCCTGCCTTTCTTTTGAGCCTCAGCTGTGAGCAAACAAAGCTGGCTTAAAGGTTTGCATGATGGTTAGCTAGCTAGCTGGCTAGCTGCGTCAGTGTTTCTGTCAATGAGAGCAATGGAGTTTGTGTTTCCTGTGTTCTGCAGGTGGGGCTTCAATGGCTAATGAGAGAAGACCCAGTCAATGTCCCACTGATGAGGCCATCATAAAAACCAATAACCCATTTATTTTGTGGTTAGTGGGGACTGGAGCTCAAGGATTCATAACGAGATCCAAATCAAACACTCAATGCCTTGGCGGTCCTTGGAATTATTCTTAGTTAAATGTTCAATGCCAGCAGGTAAGCAGGCTATAAGCTCTCCAAAAATATCTAACTCTAGACATTGACTGTTTCAATTTCATGTCATCCACAGTTAGATAAAAATATAATACAATTCTGGTCTCTAGTTGGACAGCATTATCACTAGTGTTCGCTGGCTCAAACAGCTGTTTACAAGCAACAGCGTTACTGGTAAATATTGGTAATATTCTTGGCATATATATTGGTAAGGACTTATTGGTAGAATCTTTTCTTTTAGGATTTAGAGATTTTGCAGTGACCATATTTTATTACATTTTTACATAACTCTAACATTTTAAAATATTCCTATAGTAACACCTGTCACTAAATATTGTATTTATACTCAGTGACTTTATCCAAATATGTTTTTAATTTATTATTTCATAGTAAAATACTGTATATTATATTGTTACTACTCAACAGCGAGTTTATGGTATTTTTCTCATACAGTATCAGAAAATTATAATCACTGTTTGATTTGTATCCTCCTGGTTTATATTGCAGTTTATTTGGCCAACTCAGCCTGTGCATCCTGTCCAGAAGTTCTCCAAATAAAGAGGAAGAGATTTGTTTGCCAGTTGGTTGTCACAGCTGGTGACGCTTTAATCAAACTTGGACACTGTCAGCGAAACACTGTCAGTGTAAAACATTACACAGTCACATCAGAGCTGCCAAACCCAGCACCAACATTGCAGTAATGTGCAGCAATAACGAGTGATCCTGTTACCTGCTAAGTATATAGCACTGTAATCAGTGTAATCAACAAATTCCATATCTGCTATCATACTGCTGGCATCTCTTTATTGCTCTACAATATATTCGAGTCGAGAAAAGAAATGCATACTTAAAGAGATGCATAAATCATCCTCCAGAAATAATTGCTGTTTATCTCGAATGATGTTTATTGTGTTGTCAGAGCATAACATGTTCTGAGGAGACGAAACGTTTATTAAATGCTATTTGTTATGGGGTTTTATCTGTGGTTGAAATGAACCATCAAGTCACCACAGCTTTGGGTTCACACGAGTAACTACCTAGAAGATGTGTTCACTTTTAAAGCTGTGCGTAACACCAACAAGCTATACAACACTACAAAAATGAGCTATAGCTACAACTTCCATGGTAAGGATAAATGCTTCAACATATTTATTAAGGGAGATAAACTTTGCTATAGCAGACTTTTCCTTTTTTTTTCCTTCTCCCTTTTGGATGGAAAGGAAAACCAGTAGCACTTGGTTTAACCGCGTTTCACTTTGCATAATTGTTCCCAAGGTTGCTGTTTTTTATTTCTAGGCCTTCTGTGCCAATATAATTCAATTTCTGTGGCCAAGCCAAATATTTGCAGCATGGCTTACGCTTCTAAACTGAGCTGTACTTTGGGCAAAAGAGGTTTGCCTTGCCAGCAGCACTGCACAGACAAGGCAATAAACAGATTCACTGCTCATCAACAACAACTCTGCTTCTAATCACATCGTCATTCTCATTACTTGCACTGTTGTGTTATAAATTCTTCAGCGAGTGATGAGATAAACACACAATCGTCGTGGGCATTGACATTTCATTACACTTCAATCCACACCTTGCATCGCACTGAGCTATGTGCTGGATGGTTTGATGGTAAACCCAATGTTTACTACTTCTTAGGAACAGATGACACAAACTGGAGGGAGTCAGAGTCATTTACAGTTAGTTAAATTCCCTGCTGAGAGGCCCTGCTAAATGCTTCTTCCACAGACCTTGCTGGGAAATATTTGCAATGGTTTCCATCCAGATCTGGGTCACTCGGTTCTACATTCACTGCACAGGTGAGCTGGAGCAGGTTTGTTTGGCATTGGTCATTGGCTGTCCTTTCCTTTCCACAGGACTGGGAAAGCAGCACCACATACAGCTTGTGACAACAAGAGATGCTTTTGTCCATAGCTTACCACGGCGAAATGACACCGCTAAGCCGCCTGCTGCCAATGTTGTCCAGGTCTCCCAGGACAGTCCCCGGGGGCTACGAGACCTGCTACTGGCCGGTCCAACGGAGACAGAAGGAGAGTGAGAGCCCTCAGGAGAATAGGTAACTCTGTCAGCCAGTCATGCTGCTACAGCGTGCAGATGAAAACAACCTCTTTCACATGGAGTGTGTTTTGGCTTCCAAGGCTGTAATCATGGATGATTAGCCTAAGAACTCAATTCCGAGCGGGGACTATTCCTTATTCCTGTCACACTGTCAGAAATTATATTTACCTTCCACTTTTCCGGACAGTCGCAAGACACAAAGGGAGACTTGACTGAATGGAAATCAGGCAGGTGTGATATTGATTCAAATATTAAAACGTTAGGTACACCTCCAGGTACACACAGGTGATCTCATGACAGGTTTGAATTTAGTTCAAGATGTAGGGAAGAAAGACTTTTGAAAAAGCCTCTACACTAACTCAGGTATTTCTTTTTTATTTTATCATATTTTTTAAAATACCGTCACTAAAGCAAACTTGTGCTTTTATATTTAGGTTTTACTATTTTCCTTAAAATTGTTGCTTTTCTTTAAATAACAATTTTGAAATGTTTAGAAAGTCCAATCATATCAAAAAAACATGCTGGCGCTTTATTATATAATTCACAGAATCAAACTGTCAAAACTAGGTATTTTGTAGCTTACAATGGGGTTTTACAGACTAACTATCCTCTTTGAACACTTTATTCACTCTACATTCAAAATAAACCGTACAATGCTTTTTTCTTTAAATTTCCAAACTGCATCAAAGTGAACTGAGAACATATTATTCTGCAATGTGTACAAAGAGCCTTCACTGGCTTGTAGTTGGTTAATGACTCAAGCAGCATGACACGTTACAAGGACTGATGTCACCCGTGGCCAGATCATCACCCCACAACAGGTGCAGCCTTCTCTCTTCCCTCTCCTCATACTCATCTTGCCGCAGCTTGTTTTCCTTCTACATGTGGAAAACATCTGCATAGGTGGTCCCTCTCTTTCTTTCTGCCCCCTCTCTCTCTTTCTCTCTCCACCCCTCTCATTTACTCCCACCCCTCCATTCTGTCCCTCTGTCTCCTTATGTCTTTCTCTTTTTATGCCGGAAAAGGGAAGTGCTGATTGTAAATATGGAGAGGTGTCGGTGCCAGAAGAAATGGGCCGCATATTTCTGGATCCAAGCTGCGAGGTTTACCGAAGCATATTTTTATCATGAAAAGCCAACATGGAATGGGACGGCCATGCGCAGCTGCTGGTCTAATTTGCTCTAAGCATGTACAAATAGGACGGCCCACACAGACCATAAAAGTGGAGTGGAGGTTTTGCTCAACGCGGCACTTTTGTCTGACCAGAGGCACAGGGACGCGTTCCAAAGAACAAACAGATCACAAAAGAAAAGAGAAAAAACACACAGGCACACTCACTTGATAGTTTGAAATACAGTAGAAAAACTCAGACGAGGACGGACTACTGCTGCTTCAGTGTTATTCCACAAGTAAACAGTGTTTCAAGCACTGTTTACTAACACCAATTCCACTTCATATTCAATAGCTAACATTATGTAACATAACCCTCATTGTTCCTTTTTCAGGAAGCGTGCCTCCTGAAAAATATAACAATGTAATATAAATGTACTTTGTTTAACATTCCCAACTTCCTATGCTTGTGATACTACTTTTTATTTACAGAGTCAAGGTCAGTGGCTGTCAGAACATATATATATCAAACCCTTATGTATATATTTTTTCAACAAATTCTCAAGGTTGTTTCCCACCTTCAGAGCTGCACCAATGTCCCTCCTGTTCGCTCTCCATACATTTTATTGCGCCATGGAAAGTTTTATTTGCTCTTGAGCAATTTGCTCTGGAAACCCCCTGTAGATCCTATGAGTACTGTACGTTTGTACAAGAACACATTACATGCCCACGCGCGCATGCACACACACACATTTACATACATCTGAACGGGGTTCCCCTTTAGACACCGGATAAATAACTAACTTCAAACAGTAAACTAGGTGCTAATGAACTGGATCTTGACAGGGTTTGCTTTCCACGAGCAGAGACCCACCCCACAATGGATCCATTCACAGGATCTCAGCCATGGAAAGTAATCCCGCTAGAGTTTATGCGACCTTTTCTAACTCTCAGTACGTCTTTCTCCCCTCAGGCCTTTAAGGGCCGGCCAAAAACAACACTGACCTGCATCAGCTGATACAGGCAGAGGCTACCCACATTTGCATGTTTCAAAATGGCACCCATTCACAACCAGTTGGCAAATTGATGTGGGGAGGAAAGGAACACAACGCCCCGCTTCCTCTTACGCTGTACCTGTGAGATCAGTCACGGCAACTTCAAGGCCGGTGTCAAGGGTTGTTTCTTCCATGTCGCTCTGTAGCACAGGACGTGGCTGGACGGCATCTAAATGCTTCCGTGCACATGTGGCCAGATCCAGACCCAACTTCCTCTGCACACAGGACCTGCAAGAAAAGGTGTTATTTCATCTTTAACAAAATGTGGTCAGTGTTCCCACTGTGTCTCTGTGTGCTCTGACAAACCTAATTAACGTCACAGCATCGCATACGGCTTTATTCACCACATGTGATATTCACACAGGAACAAAAATGTCAGCTGCTTCAAACTTTCTTGCACACCTGCTGAAACTGATAACGACAGCATTTCATCATGAAATCTAACAACAGAAAGGACAGTGAACACATCAGACTTATCTGAAAAAGGCCATCAATCTGTCTCTCTTTCAATTTTGGAGTTGTATATTAGCTACTAGTATCTGCCTGAGGTGAATGATCACCATCTATCCATATGGCTGTGTTCATTTATATCTTTTATGTTTCTGGGCAGCAAAGGGATGAAATACTGCCGGTGACAGGTAAAGCGATACTCTGTAATGGAAGTTGTTTTACAGTAGCCACTTTTCAGAGAGAAGTGCAATATTTAAACATGTGATATCCTGTTGCAAACCACGGTTCAGAACAGCCTCTCCTCTAGATGTGAGGGTCACTGTGCTGACAATCTGTATTTATGGCTATCTGACCTGACACCATGAAAAGTTTTATTTCTATCAGATGTTTCCATGCAAGGATAGATGAACAGAAAAAAAAGTCAAAATCAGTCTTGGCTGTGTCGTGCGGAAAGTTAAAATGTAATTGAAAATACATGATCTTTCTGCATGTTTTAACTCCTTTTTCAGGTTTTTTTGTATTTAAAATTTTAATAGCATTGGCCCGGCTTGGTAACATTTTTATAAGCTTCGATGGAAACATCCACAAGCAAGAACGTAAGACGCCATTTACTGAAGCACCAATGGCTCCACCCATATAAATAAACAATTAATTTTAGAAATAAAAGAGCCTTTATACAGAGCATTCACTGCAGTGCAAGGGTTACACAGTCTATCTGAGGAGAGGTTGGTAATATTTAGGGAAATACAGGCACTTTTATCAACACATATAGTCTGTATTTATCAATCCACTCTTGACCATCACACCGGGGTCGCTTGACTCTCATCAAGACAGAATTTCACAATTTGTAAAACAAATAACCTGCCAGGTGCAGGTTGCCCTTTCTTGAGTTTTGTTTTTCTATTTGAACAGGAACTGGTATGGGATTTCATGGTAGCTATGGAGGTCAGTGGCATAAGAATAAATCAATTCTCATTAAAAAAGAAAGTAAGAAACAGAACAAAGACGTGATTTTGACAGCCCTGAAGAGTGACAATTAATCAAAGCTGCAACACTTCGCAGGCCATAAGGCAGTGTAGCCTTTGTGCCCCAGAGACCTGTGCTGTCAAGAGCCTCTATTCCAGTGCTGTTTCTCAGGCTTCCTGACCCCCTTAGTCCTAGTCCCACAGGATAAGACCCGAGGTTTTGTTGGGTTGCAGAGGTGGGAGCGTCCAAGGGGATGTAGGGGCTGAGGTGAAGGGGATGTGGAACGCCGAGGTGAGCAGTGGTCGGTAACCTTATGAAAACAACACCTTTGAACAGTGTTTACCTCCGAACCCGTATTAAGTCATGAATGAGGCCTCCGTTGACACGTCAAAGAAGGCGGTGAGGTAAGTTAGTTTCTTGTTGCATTCATTACTCCCTCTCGCCTATCCCACCTCCCCACTACATCCATAGAAGAACAACCCCCCCACCCCACCTCACCCCAAAAGCATGGGGCTCAGCAGCATGAATGGGGCATTGTGATGCGTCTCCGTCACGGCAGTGAATGTTTTCACTTCCATTTGATCCGTCGGCGAGGCTGCTAATTGGGTAAGCGTGTTCCCAGGTCACCAGGAGGTTTCTCTTTCCATAAATACAGAAAGCCGGCGAAGGCTTCTACAGATGTTGTTTCCCACCCGCTTCCAAGTAGGTTCAGACCCGCTTCAGGCAGTAGATGTAATTTATTGTGTCTAAAACCACAGTCCAAACTTTTTCCTTCTCTCTCTCCTCATCACTCTAAAGACTACATTTTATCATTCTCCAAGGCACTGCAGTAAAGCTAAGTTGATATTTGTCCTGTCCTTTAGCTTGGACTGTGTGTACTATGTTGCCATTAGAACCACAGGTGTCATGATGACATGGACATGGCGTTACTTTGTCTGTACTCCATCCAGGCCTGACAGGTCCAAATGATGTTATTTTCCATGTGTCTGTCCACCAATGACACGGTTTATGAGGCTCAGGGTTTATTTGTTTGTTTTTGTCATGGAATTTACATTTCCTCTCTTACACAAGGACTCAAGACGACCTGATGTGCCAGCACTGAATATTCAGCTGAAACAGAGAACATAGGCAGACTCAAAGGCATGTTTGCTACACTTAATCCGTAGGGTGTGGTCAAAATGCTCAAGTGGTCAAAGATACTGTCCTTCAACTGGAGCGCCCAGGTTTAAGCCCTTGTGTTGGAACCCACCATGCTGAAGTGTCCTTACCAATTCTAGGGCTGTTCTTCTGCAGCTGACTCTGACATGTGTCCTCCCTGGATGGGGCAAATAAAGAGACAAGTTCCTCATTTAATCAATAAAGTATGACATCAACCTATCAAAAAAGGAGACACCACTCCAGATGTCCCCTGAGATGGTTTGTGGTAGTTTTCTGGCATGGTTTCATAATCACATCCTAGAAAGCTGAGGTGGCCAGTGATATGACATTAATTGAGAGTGACTCAAAACTGCTGTCTTTCACTTGTATTACCATGTTATTTTAAAAGGCATTTAAAAGACATATTGTGATAACTTGAGTGGCAAATGTCTTCTCCTGCTTTCTTCCAGTGAGAAAAATATAATGTGATGAAGGGGATCATAAAGATGGTTTTAATTTAAATAGAAACTTGAATTTGTCCATTACAGCACCTTTATGGTTCAGCGCATGTCAATGAACACACATGTAAAGAACTGCAGAGTAACAGCAAACAGTTGCCCATTTCTACGCCAAAGACATGAAGCACCTTTCTCTCAAAACTGGTTCAAGTCAAGTCAAATTTATTTATGAAGCACATTTAAAACAACTCACGGTGACCAAAGTGCTGTATAGACCAGAGCAAATAAAAGAAACTCCGACATAAACATCAATGCAAACAGCTCATAGGCACAAATAAACAACCCGTAAGCATAGGCACAAGTCAAAAATCAGAGCCTGGACTTAAAAAAAGTCAATGGAGGGGGCAGATCTGATAGGGAGGTTCACAAACTTAGGATCTTTCTCTCCTCCAACTCTGGTATGGTCTAATGGCGCCACTGTGTGGCAGCAACTGTACTTTATTATAGGAATATGTTCACCAACAGTCCCAGGATTTCCTATACATATCAACTGGTTGATTTAACAGAAAGATATGTGAATTTTTTTATTAGTGTCTCTCTGCAGATGAAGGCAGTCATGCAGAGGGATCTCTTAAATACAAGAAAAGACCAATGCATGTAGTATTTATCTAGTGACGCTAGAGATATGACTATCATTTTCCAGTTACAGTATGACTAATAACTAATAGCTTATTGCTCATTAAATGACCATAAAAATGACTAATCAACAAAAAATGTCTTTGTCCACCAAAATTTGTTTTCAATTGCATAACTAACAAGGGGCAGCATAGTATAATGGACATTTAAAAGAGTGCAAACTTTTTATCTCTGTGTCTTCTTTTCTCTTTCTGCAATTTGGAGGTTAAATTGAGTGTTGTCTAATGCACACCTGGTTGAGAGGTGCATAGGAAAATGAAATCATGCAAAATAAAGCAAATCATGTAATTTAGGCATTGGATGCCTGACGAAAGTCTATGATTGAAACGTAGCATTGTAAATAAACTTAGTGGTGTGACAGTGTGCAGAAATTGATTGCTTTCTTTCACTATTTGGAGGTTGTCATTTATTCAAAATAGAGACAGTTATCTTAAAATGTGATTAAAGCTTCAACTTCAATCTGTGCACAAGTGTCCTAATTACCCCCTGTAATCTCATTTATGTTTTCAATTTAAATACATGAGGCTGATGTTCCTATCTAGTCACAGTATGCATTTTGCTCCTGCACTGGCCAAGACAAAAAGACACTGTATGATCTTACCAATAGAAACCAGGGGGTGGCAGGCTTCACACATGGGCTCACCTCATGACCAAGTGACTGTAAAAGAAGAGAAGTCCATGTGATGCACAAACTGCTAAAGAAACACACCCACATACTAAAAGCTACAAAATTGACTATAACTCAGTGTGGCTGGCTGGTTGTCAGTAGAACACCATCTGTACAAATGATAAAACTGCTAGCCATCAGTTTTTTGATGTGTTATTGTTATTGTTTCATAAGCTGGCAATAGCATTACGTGGAAAAGACAAACTCAAGTGATTCATCTTGATTTACTCATTGGGCAGGATGTGGGCATTAAGGAAGGTGGGCTGATTCGTCTGAGAAAAAACATTATTCATCATGTTGTGGGCCTGTCTCTTTAAATCTACTTAAACTTGAACTGAAGTAACAACCCCGATATGATATTCACAGTAACTATACATGCTTTGAAAGTATCCAAACCCAATCCCTTCCCAACCTTCTTAAAGATTGTAACTTTGTATTTTGACATACAGAGTAACCTTGTGTTAGTGTAGTTATTTGCTGCATATACAATTAGGTATTGTTTGTTACTTTTCAGCGATTTTGTATTGCACTTTCTTCCGAATATGGGTCAAGCTAAAAAAAAAGTTGAACTGCCCCTTTAATGTGTGTAACTTTAATTGACAAATTAAAAATGTAATTACTATTATTACTATATTATTGTGCTGAGCTACTAATAATTGGTGTTGTCACATCACATGCTTTTGTAAACAAAAGTGCGTATTTATTTTAGTAAAGACATAGGTGCTATAATTCAGGCTGTTGCTAACTGCTATTTTCTATTGGTCCATTGGTTATAATGTGATATTTTGTTTCTGCTATGCTAAATACTAGTTTATGTTTTCCAAATTACATTAGCTTAATGCTATGTTGTCATTAAATTACCACGCTGTAACAGAGGAGTATAAACTAGCATAAGCTCTGTAGGTTATGTTGAGCATGTTTATGTTAGCTAATTTTTGGGTACTTGGGAGGCTACTACCTCTGTCTGTCATATAGCTAGCTAGTCATTTGAATTACTGACTATATTACAACTACAACTTTAGCCATGCAAAATGTTGGCTATGTTAAATTAATTAAATCCCCTACACACAAACCAGGTTGTGGACAAACCCACCTTTGCTTTGTAACGTTGCCCTGTGGAGTAGCTTTACTTTCCCACTTCCTCTAATGGTTCCACCTCCTTCTCCCTCTCTACCTGTCTGAACTGGGCGTGTTTTACTTCCGAAGAAGCCACATTCCTGGTCCATTCCACTTCACAAGAAATTTCTAGGAATAGATCACCGACAGAAAACGTTCAAACCAAGGTAAGAGTGGCTTCAGATTGTCGACTTCCGGGAAAAACGCTACTGTTATAGTTTGATGGCCCATAGCCAGCTAGGTTTGAATAAAGCAGAGACGAAAAAATCACATCATATGACTGGGAATGGTCCAGTTGGGACTTGCTCTGTGTCTGTGGTAACGTTGGGCCTACACAGAAGGGGGTTAATGGTTAATTTGTATAACTTTATTGTACTATTATTGCTCTAAGGCTGGGCTGACACTGTACTGTATTGTGTGAATACTAAAACTTAACAACGGTGTTGTTTATGGTTCAAAAGAAAGGCCTGACTCCTGATAGTCGTTACACTGTCATCATTTTTTGTTTTTTATTTCAGACCATTTCCCTTTGTGTGAGTGGTTTTAACACTAACAATAGTCTCTAATGGTAGTATGTATGTAGATGTATTGTAAAAAGGGGATTGTGGTATTTTTCATGGAGTGTGAGTCTGCTGTATTCCCCTAGTTTTTCCAATATGAAGTCCACTTTTTCAATGCAGTTTTGGTTGGGAATTAAACATTAAAATGCTTACCTGTGAATTAGAAATAGTAGATTCAAATGTAGAAGATGAGAGTTCTTTAAAACATTGCATATTTTGTGTGAAAATATACTTTATACTTACTTAATTTCTGTTCAGCCCCAAATTATATCATTGCTCCTCTTTCCGTCACTTTTTGGTCTCTTGTGCAGCGAGTGTAATATTGTGGGAGCCAATTCATCACTTTCCAACACATCTCAACAAGCCTTCCCTCAACAGACATGCAAGCTCAAACTTTTAACTGTAGCATACAGCTGCACAGGGAGGGAGCAGCACAAAGAAAGCAGAGTGTGTTCATTAAACCTAGCCTTCCGGCAACACAGTTTCACACAGTATACACTTCCACGGGGCTACACCGAGACAAATGAAACAGGTATTTCAGTATGTCTGTCCCCAGTCCAGACAAGTGTGTGTGTGTGTGTGTGTGTGTGAGTTTGCATCTCTTTGTTCACCACATGTTCACAGTTCAGATGTGAAATGAAGGGAGATTGGTGCAATGTGTGGATTGTTGTTTTGCATGGCCTTCTGCATCAGGTTCGTGTCCCTGCTCGTCACACATTCCACAGCTGTACCCTCCCTGCTCCTCCTCCGCTCTTCTCCCAATTCTTACCTGCCTGATGTCTTTCATCCATTCACTCTTTCTCATACTAACTATCATACCAACTATCCTCTACCATATCTGCACCTTTCTGTGCAGAGCTGTGTTATGTATGCTGTGTTTATTTTGTGTTCTGCAGTCTCATCTCTTTTTCCTGAGGGCACCAGCCAGTACATCTGCCAGTCTGTGTGTTAGCTGATATGATATTTATAAATGTACCGGCTGAGAGGAGCACTTCAGGGGCTGCAGTATTATTGCAGAGGTACTGCGGAAGAAGCAGGGTGAAAATTGGTTCCATTGGTGGCCACTTAAAACAGAAACACTGAGAGATCTGTGTTTGTTAACTGCTGGCCAAGTTGATTTGGATGTTCCCACAGGATGTTGAGAAACACTTAATCCGCTGACTCATGTTTTCGTCCCAGATGTTTCCTAATCTTCCAAACAAAAGAAAGCCCGAGAAGAATCAACATATTTTAGTGGAATTCCCCCACCATGTAATTAATTACAGATAGCGGTTTTTCCTTCCAATATTCCCTGTGGTGTGCCTCTGTGATGGCGATATCTGAACCTCGGAGTGTCCTGTTTATAATCTATGCACCGTCTCACCTCTGTCTTTTTTAGAACAGGGCCATGATCACAGCCGCAGAGTATGGAGAGACATCATGGGAGTTGTCGGTGCAGGTGGATCAAAAAGTGGGAGATGAGTCCATGAAATTTAAGCTGAGGGTGAAAGGAGACTTGCACATCGGAGGCCTCATGCTTAAGCTGGTGGAGAAGATCAGTAAGTGTCTCAGATGGGTGAAAAACTGTCATACTGTAGCCTGTCAGGGTGATTTACATTTACAGTACCTAGCACATCATTTAGGTACCCTTGAGCAAGGTACTAAACCCCGAAACTTGGCCAGGTGTGCTGCATGATGGCTGACCCTGTGCAGTGACAACTTTGAAGGAATTTTGTGTAACTAGAGAGAAACATACAGAAAATACAAATTCAAATTGCCTCTCCACGTTGGGTACATTTCTCTTCCGCTTCTACTTGCTTGTATTTAAAACACTCAATTTTGGCTTGATAACCTGGTAAAAGCGCATCTATTTGACTTTGTTGCCGTGCCTCAACCTCCCCCTGCTGCCACAACAGGTCTGTTTGTCAAGCCGCACCCTTGTTTGCCTTGCATTTTTATACACTGCAGTGCCATTGTTTTGCCACAATGCATTGGCATGTGCAGCCCCAGGGGCCAAAGTTCAGCCAGGATCTGATCTGCTATCTCTTTACAGTTCCCCATTAAAACAGAGGCAACTTTAGTAAGGTGGTTGAAAGAGCTTCAGACATACTAGATGACTAAGTAGCTCGTCATCAACGTACAGATTTCAGCCCAGCACTGTAACACAATGTCAGACTCACAAATCCACACGTTAATCATGCCCATCCTCCTTGACAACAGTGGGTAGAGGAAGTGTTTGTGTTGGTAGCAGATGTAGTGGCTGTTGAAACTTGACATGTAAATGTGTTCAATAACTTTGGGTGTGAGTTACCCTTTAATCTTGAGACATGACAGTAATATGACAGTGGACATTTCTTTTTTACTTGATCTGTCTGTCTGCAGAGGCTCCTCAGGACTGGTCAGACCATGCTCTGTGGTGGGAACAGAGGAAATGCTGGCTGCTCAAGACCCACTGGACCTTGGACAAGTATGGAATTCAGGTAATATGTAGGAGCCAAAGTGATTGAATCTATTTTTATAATTGTGCTGATCTTTGATTTAAGTTTTAATTTCACTATTTCAGTTAAAAAAACAATTCAAAATGTCCCTAGAAATGTATCTCTACAAAGGTCAAAAACTATTTGAATGCCCATCGCAGAGTAAAAGACTCCAGTCGAAGCCATAGGAATTTAATTGTGTTTGTGTTTGAAGCTCCTTAAGGCAGGGAGAGCCATCAGTGGTTTTAGTCAGCCCAGCCTGAACTATTTGTTGATTTTGTAATTCAAACACATGTTGTACATTCTACTGTTAGCAAAGCGATAACCACCAAATTCGTGTTGAAAAAAATCAGGAAAATGTGTACAAAATGAGTGCGATGCATATTCCCCCTGAACAATCGTCTTACTATCTATTTTTGGTGTCCATTATCTACATTGCATGTGTGAACATCACTTACATCATTCCACTGATATTAAAAGCATGGCCAAATGTGAAAAAAGCAAACAGAAAGGGACAGTGGAGGTACCCCTGAGCCCAGATAAGGTTGCGAAAATCTCCAAATCAGCACAGTAAGAAAGGAAAAGATGTGTGGTTCATATGATTTAAAAAAAAAAATCTTTTTCTATACAGGCTGATGCTGACCTGCGCTATACACCCCAGCACAAACCCCTGTTGCTGCAGCTTCCCAATATGAAAACTATCAAAATGACCGTCAGCTTCTCCAGTGTGGTCTTTAAGGCGGTGGCGGAGATCTGTCGAATGCTCAGTGAGTTTCCCTTGTCCTTTCTGATTGCTGTGTCCCTTTGTCCTTGCTGATTTTTTGTTATGATTTAGCGTGTCTTAGACAGAAACATCCATTTTAGTAGCTTTTTTTATAACAGTCTTTATTGTTTTTATTTATTATATCTTGATCTTCTACTTGTCTCTATTGCACTATCCTGAATGCTGCTGGAACAATGCAAATTTCCCCGCTGAGGGATTATTAAAGGATTATCTTATTTTATCTTGATTGATCTAAAATTAAGACTCACCTTCCTTCCTTCCTTCACACCGCCTCCTGTCCGCTCCATCGCAGACATCAGAAGATCAGAGGAGCTGTCCCTGCTGAAGCCTCCAGATGATCCCTCCAAGAAGAAGAAGAAGAAAGACAAGAACTCAGCACAGAACGACATCTGGGACATCGATCTACTTAGCGGGGGACCAGGTGGCACAGGTACTGTGAAACACAGGGCTGTTTCTTAACAACCTATTCTTGTTTCAAAAGCATTACTCATCTTCAGCATCTCTGAAAAGATCTTGGCAAATACTCACATAATGAAAAGAAAAAGATACATTGGCTGGAAAGAAATGGAAATGTCTCCTATATTTTTCCAGGGTTATTAAACATGTCTTGGCCTTTGTTATTTTGTCATAGTGTGAGGCTGTACTGTAATTTTGGCCTGCACAATAATTGAAACTTGTTGCATGCAATATTGATGCTTTGTGTTTGGAGAGCCTACTAAGGCCTAGCAATTTAATAAGTAAAGTAAAATGTCTAATCAAAGTTAAGACACAGGTGTAACAAATGACTTAATTATGTCATTGCTGCAGTGCATTGGATTTATTGCTGCAACAGAGCCATCGTTAATGTTATTAGTTCCATCTGTGCTTTTGCTGAGAGTCAAAATGTTTCATGTGAAAAATGTCTGGTTTATATAGGAAGCATGTTTTTTAATATGCGAGTGCATTACATTTCCTTGCTCATGTTTGCTCATTTCTGATTTGTTTGTCCTAAGTCATTAAAGATGACAGTTAAATATTCTGGTCTTCTGGACTGGGCTGTGGGCTGACTGTGGGTTGGTTAGGGGGGTTTTTGTAGTTAGTCATGGCTGATTTTTGAGACACAAACTGTCAGAATCCCATATAATAAAAGTGAGAATAAGTTTAGGTCGGTAGGAGATTCATAATGTCTGTAATTCGATACATTCAGATTATGGTCCAGCCCTAGACTGGATAGCGTCTTTATTTCTATGAGTTACTTCTGCTGGAGGAGGAGAAGAAATGAGAAATATCTATATATAGTGCTACTTAGATCTGACAGGCCACAGTTTTCATGAGTGAGATCTGAAAGAATTGTTCAGCATGCTGCCGCGTTCTTCAGGGTTTCCCTAACACGCACTCTCGGACTCTTACACTGAGTATCCAGTTCGGATTCCACACCAACCTCAAAATCACTTTAATTAAGACCTTTGATCTCCGCAGCCTTTAATGTCGAATGTCATGCATTATTTTGTTTCTATGAGTCTCAACCTTTCTGTCACTGAACTTTTATTCTGATAAATTCAGGATAATGATTATTTTCTTTTGGTTTTATAACTTTTGTCCGACTCTTAAACCTCCTAACTGACAGTGAGTTGATCTCAACTTCAAGTGCAGTTACAATTAAATACAGTATTGCTATGAAGGTATGCTGAATCCTGGCATGTTTTGGCAAACCTGATTTAAATCATTTATCTACCTTTCTCCTTAAACGAGGCCCCATGTACAGTAAGACCATGACAGCCACCTACGACCCAGAGAACGGGATGCCGGTGTCTGCCACGAGCCTTTGGTTTGGAGAAAACCCTCTAGCCGACTGCCAGCCAAACCTGCCGCCTGCCGAGCTGGCCAAGATGTACCAGCCGCTCTCGCTAGTGGACAAAGCCATCAACAATGCGGGGTAGACGGAAATACGGGAAAAATAAACTGTCACTGAAACCTTTTAGTAAATTTGGATGATATTTCTAACCACAGCTTTAATCTAATTGGTTGTTTCTATGGTTGGCAGGTGGTTGGACTCGTCTCTTTCTCTTATGGAGCAAGACATCCAAGATGAAGAAAAGCTACTGCTTCGCTTCAAGTACAATGTCTTCTTTGACCTCAACCCTAAAGTAAGAGACCCAAAAAAGTGAAAGCCCCCACCCCCACCCCAAAAAAATAACATCACTTTCGAATTAAATGTGAGTGTATGTATGTCCATGTTTTTGTGTTTTAGTACGATGCTGTCAGAATAACCCAGCTGTATGAACAAGCTCGCTGGTCCATCCTGCTGGAGGAGATAGACTGCACTGAGGAGGAAATGCTGATGTTTGCTTCATTACAGGTGAACAATATGCCATCACAGTCAATTTCAATAGGAGACACATCACTCTGGAATCTGATTTGGAATGATACTCACTTGTGATATCATACCTAACAAATAAAAAATATATTTTCCATATTTTAAGTAATTTCAATTCCTGTTTTGGGCAATGTAACGATTGTATCACCATTGTTGGGTTACAGAACGTATCATATGAATGAAATTGACTCTCTATATATTTTATATACCATCTTATTCTTATTTAATAGAACCAAGAGCTCAACACTTGGCAGAAGGAAGGGTATCTAATCATAACTCAACAAAGTCAATTATAAATGTAACTGGTTATCATAGGAGAAGTGCTTCAGTATAATAAAACTAATAAGCTTTCATATACATGTAGCTTATTAGTTTTATTATACTGAAGCACTTCTCCTATGATAACCAGTTACATTTATAATTATCTTATCTTTTTTTAGAACTAAACTTAGCTTAAGGCACTCGTGGTAAATTATCTAGATCCTGATTTGAATTGGCTTGCCATCATGAACCACAGTTCTCTGAAGGGCACAGTAATGTGGTCTAAATTAGTTTTAAGTACTGTTTATGTGTGTCTTGGAGCTGAGAATATTATCCATCCAGGAGAGCGGGTTCGGAGTCTTAATCCATGCCAGGACGTGTCAGGACAGGAGGAAAATCCCTCTGGATGGGAGTGAGAGGCAGAGAAAGAGAAGTATAGGAAGAGAGATTGAGTAGCGGGAAAAGTAGTGTGGTAAGACTTACAGCTCCCCATCAGACAAATTTGCTCTAAGGAACTAATGAGTGCCATGATAACTGTGGGAAAGTTTTGGCTGCGACATTCTCTGTGTCTTAAATTTCCGCCCATCTCTGATCCGTTCAGCTGTTATTTTGCAACTGTTTGGGCGGCGATTCAGAAATCACAGTGATTCAAAGGGAGATCAGTGTTGCACTCACCTACACACTGGTGCAATGGCTGGCACACACGGCTGTGCTCAAACCTCCCTCTGACTCACGCCAGCCTTGCATAACCTCTTAAGTCATGTCGGAGAACTTCATGATGACTTGCTCTTGTTACTTGCAAAACAAAATATTTGACTATCGCTATAATGAAAGTCACTTGAGGGTTTTTCTACTTATGGAGTAAAAATGTTCCTTTTACTTTTTTTTTCAGTATCACGTTTGTAAACTGACTATGTCAAGTGAGCCACTGGACCACTCCAACGAACCAGAAATAGATGAAGTAGAGGCCGCCCTTTCCAACTTGGAGGTGACACTTGAAGGTGGACACACAGACAGAATTCTGGTAAACATATTTACTACACTGGAGTGGATATTAACCGTAATTTTAAGGTTTTCAGGTCTGTCACAGCAAAACACCTGTTTTTAAGCAGGAGTGATAGGTAGGCCTCTGATGATTGCATGTCTTAGAGAAGACACAGGATCATTGACAGTTGTTTGTCCCGCCCCCAGGAAGACATTACAGACATTCCAGAGCTGGCAGATTCCCTCCGGCTGTTTAGGTAAACCCACCTTTATTCTTCCTCTATTCCTATCACATGAAGATTATGAATAATTAAAGTAAAATCTCAAATACCTGTCTCTGAAATCTTTTACTGTCCTTTAAACCTCACCTGCCTATTGCCCTTAAATCAGCCAATTTGGAGCAGCCATAAGGTGATTTATGGGACAGGGATGAATTAATTTATTATGTGTTATTATATCTCACCAATTTTCACTGACTTTCAATCTTATAATGGCCTCTTGGTCGTCTGGTAATTGATTAAAGGAAACAACCTTCTGTTGAGCTGGTCACTGCTCTGAATAAGCAGCCTGTGCTTTGAACAAAATCATTTACGCTGTTTCACTTACAGTATTCAGTCTTTTGCTTACCTTTTACAGGCAAAAACTATGGTTTGTTTTTATTTTTTTCTGTCTTAAATCAGGCCCAAACGACTAACGCTGCGGCCATACAAAGAGTACTGGTTTGTGTTCAAGGACACCACCATCTCCTACTACAAGAACAAGGAGACCTCCAGTGGAGAACCCATAGAGCAGTTTCACCTCCGAGGTCAGCAAAAAGAATGATGCGAAAAACACTTCTTAATGTGTTCGGTGTTGTTGGGGATTAATAACCCTCAATTTAAGCATTTCCATGATGTGTGATTATGTCTTTGAGCATGAGCAATTCTCTACAAAGGAAGCAGAGAACCAAGATATTCTCGTTATTCAATAATAAATATAATGTCATACAGATGTGCATATGTAAATGTGACAGATAATGGATAAAACAAACTCTTTTCTTCTGCTATTAGTCATGGGAAAAGTAGTAAATATCAACTATCACTATCTCCGAATTAACATTCAGTGGTAGCCTTCTGCTGCCACAGTAACTGTGGTTTTATTCTGCGATAATATTTGCAGATCTATTGTATCTTTCTGCTCTTTTTCTGTGGTTGAATTCACTACAATCTCTTTCTTTGAACTTGACAGGTTGTGAGGTAGTCCCTGATGTCAACGTGACAGACAAGAAGTTTGGCATCAAGCTACTGCTCCCAGTTGCTGATGGGATGAATGAGGTGTACATCCGATGTGACAATGTAAGGCCCACTCCCAGCAATTTTGCCTCTTTTTAAAATCCCTGTAAAGCGTGCACATATACAGTAAATGGCATATAAAAGGCTGATATTGTAACCGTCAGTGTCCTGTCTGCCCTCTGCTGCAGGAAACACAGTACGCCAAGTGGAAAGCTGCATGTATCCTGGCCTCCAAGGGTAAGACAATGGCCTACAGCTCCTACAAGTCAGAAGTGAGAAGCATCCAGTCCTTCCTACAAATGAAGAGCCTGGCGCCCCCTCCTGGTCAGGCGGCTCCTGACCTTGAGGCTATGGAGATGAACTCTGAAAGTTTTGTTTCTCCACGCTACGCCAAGAAGCACAAGACCAAACAGGTCTGTTTAAGGGCTACGTGCAACGTACTTGACTCTGCCAACAGTCGTCACGGTTACATCACTGTTGTTACTAATATATTTGCTAAATCTGCCTCTGGTGATTGTTTCTAGCTAACAGCACGTATCCTGGAGGCCCATCAGAACATAGCACGGCTGTCCCTAATGGAGGCCAAGATGCGCTTTATCCAGGCCTGGCAGTCGCTTCCAGAGTTCGGTATCAACTACTACATTGTCCGGTACAGTAGAGTATATTTAAGTATAACCCAAATACACATTTTGAGCCTGTAAATGTCACTTCTGAAAGATAATTTGAGAGGCTAACCTTTTATTTGTGTTTCAGATTCAAAGGCAGTAAGAAGGATGAGATGTTGGGGATCTCATACAACCGTATGATTCGTATTGACATGTCCTCTGGTCTGCCCGTCACCACATGGAGGTTCGCCAACATGAAGCAGTGGAACGTTAACTGGGAGATAAGACAGGTGAGGGATCGTTGTGCCATATATTATGACCTATCTCTTCATGTAGGGAGGCAGTTTTTTAGGGTATTGCTTACAGATAGTATTACTTCAGACACATGAATCCTTTTTTATCTAATTCCAGGTGACCATAGAGTTCGACCAGAATGTATCAATAGCCTTCTGCTGTTTGAGCTGCGACTGCAAGGTGGTCCATGAGTTCATTGGCGGCTACATCTTCCTCTCCACAAGATCTAAAGACCAGAACGAGACGCTAGACGAAGACCTGTTCCATAAACTTACTGGTGGCCAAAAATGAGCTCTGTTCTTCATATGGTTGTTGTTGATTTACATACATGTTACAATGTGAAAGGACATAATTAATCTGCTGTAGCAGTGGCAACCCTAAATACTGGGTAAATCAATGTAATACACTTACAGAACAACAATAGCATCAATTTTGTCATTATAGATCCTGCTGTAAACAGTTACAGCATTATATTACTATATTCTAGTACAGGGTATGTACCCTGCACTAGAAAATCGCGGTGATGATGTAAATATGTTGTCAAGATTTGTCTTTCTCTCAAAACTTGGATAAACAGATATTTGTAAGAATTAAGCTTTTTTTAGGTGAAGAGATGTCCTCGTTTCCAACAGAAAAAATAACTTTTGTAAAAATCATTAAAGGGTGTTTTTATATTTCACAACTTGTTTCACATTTGTTCAGAGTTTTTACATTACAGGTTAAATTCATCTTAATTAATAGACCGTGATAAGCTTTGTTGCTTACAATGCTGAAATGTAATTTCACAAATATTATACTCTGTGCTTGAAGAAAAGAGAATTCATGGAGACAAAATCATTTTTTTTCAGTTCATGTTCAAGTTAATGTGACAAGGAAATGTCATACTTAATTTTGTTATAGCTACTGTATGGAGTGCATATACAGCCTTACTCACAGGGTTGACTGCTGCCGCTGCTGGATTCGTGAACACACTTCAAGCCATTCTTACTGCTGAGAAAACTTCTCCAGATCTGACGCTTTAATGGGTGCTTATTTTTACCCTCCAAGGTGACATCTGTTCCTTATTGGGAGCACACAACCCTAAATTACATTTAAATATCATTAAAATGTTATCACAAATTGCCCTGTACTGAACTGCAGGATGTTTGAAACACTTCGAACCCACTGTCACCATTTTGACGAAACATAACGCAGCAGCTAAATGCTACAGTAAAGATTTATAACACTTCAATATTACTTAGAGGTTTGGACTGAAATCACTAACTTGTTGTCATTTGGAAATAATTTGCTCAAGATGTCTCCAAGGTTGCATCATTTTATTTGACCAAATCTTGTTATTTTCTTCTCTTGCAGTGTGGGATGCTCTCTTTTTGCTCTTTCAACCGCCTCACTGCTGCACTGCTCTTCACTAGTGGTGGGCAGGTGGAGTTGGCACACCGTTTAAAAACAGTTATAAAACACCAGATTGTGGCCCCATGGTGGGAAATGAAGCGCACCCACCCAGGCTGGGTGATGACGTGGTCACACATCTGCCATGTTTGCACCCTATAAACTGTTAACTGTGTTGAATTGCAATCCAGCAGTATCAGCTCCCATGTTGATAGCAAGGCTATTACGTGTATTCCTTTAAATTGTGCATAATAAAATCCCATGTGAAGTCAGTATAGTGTTCAGAAGGTACACTAGCCTATTTGAAGACGATATGATTTGTGTCAACCCGTGATATTATATATACATACATCCTGAAATATTGTGAGAACAGAGTTTAATTGACACAAATAATGAAAAATCTACAACGGGAATACTCTGCATCTCCTCACGGGGACCTACTCCCTCACGTTGTGTATCTGACGATAAATCCACGTTGATCGACGATTCTGAAATCTACATCTCCACCCTGGTCATCGCACTTCGCTCCTATTGGCTTGCAAGCTCAGCAACGCATATCCATCCAATAACAGACGACTACGTTGAATGAGGGCACTTTCTTACAATCTGCTATCGTTTAGTCGCCCTGAGGAGCTAGGGAAATGAAAGCTAACACGTGGAGATAGCAATTTGCCGTGTTTTGCTTTGACTTCAGGGTGGTTTAGTGCCTTTTCTAACCGTGCCTTGTCAACGGTGACTCCGTATAATTCTCTGAAGGTGACAGTTACCTCTCAGCTTACGGGTGAGCTGGTTAACTGCCGTATTATGGCGGACAACGGAGACGATGATTCCCAGTACAGAATTAAAGAGGGTGACTACGTTGTGTTGAAACGAGGAGATATCTTCAAAGCTATGCAAATTCAATCGAAGAAGTAAGTCAAAAACAGTAATAAATAAATAAATAAATACGACCTCTCATTTATTATAATTACACGATACGCTAACGAGGGCAAGCTAAACCTTAACTGACATCTGACTTGTGATAGTTAATTAACTATATTTTGCAATGAATTGTTAACGTCACATCACAAAGTCTCTGGTCCCTGACATAACATCATGTACAAATACTAATGAACCCACTGCCAAGGCTAACGGTAGGTGTTGCAGCATTTGTATACATGATGCCGCACTGAGGGCTGTAGAGATGCCATCCCATTGATTTTCTTTTTTTTCTGTCTGTTCCATCACAGGAAGGTGATTTTTGAGAAGCAGTGGTTCTTCCTGGATAATGCTGTGGGACACGTGTACAGCACCACATTTGAAATAGCGTCTGGAGGAATCCTGCAGCCACGGAAGCTCAAGGATGCAGAGCGCTCCACCGGTGTGTAACCTGCTTTGCAGTCTCACACATCAAGTCACATTCATGTTTGAGCTATATAAGTGACACTTTCATGCCTCCCAGTGGCATTTTAATTTGTGATGACTATATTTTATTTCCAGACTGCATGTATCAACATGCAAAATACTATTGACCGCCTGTTACTCTTTCTGTTTCACTTTCCCTTTGAGTGATCTTTAAATGTGTTCTTCCTAGATGCAAAGGAGGTAGGCACGGACAACAGAAACATTGTAGACGATGGAAAATCCCAGAAGCTGACAAGGGACGACATTGAGACGCTCAAAGAGCAAGGTGTGAAGGATCAGGTACATCAGTGATCTTGCAATTACATACATAAATGGGAAAGTATTGTACTGCCAGGTGTTGGGTCTGCTTATTAAAGAATAATGCTGATAATATTCTATATTTTTGTATAGTAATTTAATGGAAAACCAAAACCAACAATGAATAGATCCTACAAACAAGTATTGCCTGTGTAGCCAAAGCCTGATATAGCGTATTCCTCAGGGCCATAGATGTCCATTGTTGACCATTAAAAACACAAAAATGAGCCACACTGTTGGAATGGGGGCATAGTCCTTTATTACCATGAACATGAGTAGTATTTTAAATTGAGGCAATACACATACACGGTTCTGGTGTCATTAATACTCACTAGTGCACCAAATGTGTTTTAACCCACAGCTGACAATAGTCCCCAACAAATGCACCATTTAGCCAGTTAGTTAGTTTAGTTAGTAATGTTTTCTAAAAACTACAATGCCCAGCTGTTTTAGGAAATGACTCAGCCCTTTTTAAAAATTTAACATTTGTGAGTCATTGTTAAAGATTTAAGTAGGAACCAGTGGCCTTGGGGCTGAGTGCTACAGGCAGGATAGGGGAGTCAAAAAGCATTGAGAGATGGGCCAGCATATTGTTGGTTTTTGTCTTGTCAAGGGAACCTTATCTTTTAAATTATTGGATGAAATGTTGAAATATACCGGAAGAGACTACAGACAATATGTGTATGTGCTCCACAGGAAATCATTGAGCAGCTTATAGAGAACAGCTCAACATTCAGAGATAAGACTGAATATGCCCAGGATAAGTACATCAAGAAGAAAAAGAAGAAGTGAGTCACGTCTGGTGATACACCCCCAATTACTTTCAGACTGAAGATAATGTAGTGTGCTGTAATTGGTGTTATCAGTTGTTCCCATCCTATTCTTTTCCAGGTATGAAAATATTGTGACGATTCTAAAACCGTCCTGTCGCAACCTGGCTATGATGTACCATGGCCGGGAACCAGGGAAGATCTGGTGAGTCAGCACATGGATTAACATTATGTGTGAAAGTTGTTTAGTTTTTTTATAGAGCAGAAAGTGATGAATGTATGATGTGTATGTTTTCCTGTGATGCAGCCACCTGCGGTATGACACACTTGCCCAGATGTTGACTCTGGCGAACGTCCACGCTGGCAGTAAAGTTTTGGTGTTTGAGACTTGTGCTGGCCTCGTGCTGGGATCTGTCATGGAGAGAATGGGGGGTACGTGGCAAGTCCTGTGAACTTTTCTGTAGGGTTTATGTATTTGATCAAATTATTTTTGCTTTTTCAATACAAAGAATGTATTTTCTTTCTCTAATTCTACATAAAGCATTTTCTCTGCCCTTTGTTTAATTACCCTCTCTCTCCTCCTCATCCAGGCTATGGCTCAGTGATTCAAATGTACCCAGGAGGTGGGCCTGTTCGGGCGGGTGTGGAGAGCTTTGGCTTTCCTGCACATTTTCACGATATGCTGCATGAGTTTCCCATCTGCCATGTCAATGCTCTGCTGGCAGGCACTCTGGACACCACTGCCAAAGATCCCATAGCTGGTAGAGCTTGCCTTTTAAATCTCTCCAAGATGTTTATAGCCTTGTTGTTTTTAGAAGAAACGGAGTAGCTACAAGCTAAAAACAAAACATTTCCTGATTACAACTTCACAAATGCTTAGTGTTCCTCTGAATTCTTTTTTTTTTTTTTTTTTTACCTTTTTATAAACTATACATAGACTAAGATTAAGATTAATCAGTACATTTAGAAAACAATCATTTATATTCAGAAATACTAAAAAGAATAATTTATCATGACACACATCTATTATGTGACATTCCTCAGATATAGATTATCTCCTTCAACATTACAGATTCAAAGCAGTCCAGCCTGGCTGCTGACGAGGTGCAAAACCAGCCTGAGGCAGAACAGCAGGGCGGTCCAGAGGAACAGAGCATGGAGACGAGCAGTGGCGCTGATAGTAGTCATGACCAGGAGAAAGACGAGAAGGAGAAACGCAAGGAAGCCAAAGTATGCCCACTATTTACTAACCCTACTTAAAACGTCCTTCATTTTATTTGTAAGTGACAGGAACAAAGACTGCATGTTTAAATAAGAAATATTAAAATCTGAAAGAGAGTGTCCTGACTTCATGTTTGTTTGTTTTTTTTAGGCTCAGGAAAAAAAGGTGAAGCTGGAAGAGAAACGGAAGAAGCTGGCAGCTGCTGCTGCCCTGCTGGAAGGCAGGAATGCAGACGGGTTTGTGTCACATTTAGTTTCTGCATTCACATTTCTGTTTCTCTGCACTGCTACACTGTTTTCAGCATCAGCCTCTTTCTCCTCCAACCCTCTTTCTCTATCAGTTCTGGATTGCACCATTGTAGTAGTAAATGAAAGTAATTAAAATAGATCTACAGTGATGAAGAACCGATGACTGATTGAAAGTACTGTTAAGTAGGTCCATAAAAGTCATGATAAATCCTTTGCCTTCTTCTGAGCTCACACACAAAATGATTAGCACACCGTGTCCTTACAAGGTGAACAAAGTGATTGCTTCGTAGTTTCCTGTCATATAAAACGAAGGAATTGCTTTATAGCTTTTTTATGATTGATGGATGAAGTATTGTGAGGGTGACATCTGAGCCAGGAGTACAAGTATTGATCTGGTTAGCCTATTGACTTTCCTCAGAGTCTTCTCCACTTCATAGCAGCTACATCATAAACAGTACCTCAGAGCACAATTTTCCAGACAAGCCCTAAATCAGCCTCTTTTACCGACTCTCATCAAGCTACATAAAACATGAAATGAATGTCTTCAATAGGTACTAAATCCCTACGTTTTCCGGTCATACCTCACATACAGTACCGATCAGATGAATTACGATATTGCCTACCTACACATTTCCAATAACATAGTGTACTGTTGACATATTAGGTATTTCATGTTGGACAGGTTTGCTTGATCATCTGTTTGTTTCCCACATGCAGGTTGGTTATAGCCAGTCGGTATCACTCGTGTCCGGTCCTAATGGGCCTGCTCAAATTCCTCTCCCCCTCCAGGCCTTTTGTAGTCTACTCCCAATACAAAGAGGTAAGCTCATCATGACTGGTGGTATTTACTAGAACCACAACTAGCACTGTTGTTAGAATGATCTCTCATTAGCTGCCACAGCACACAGAGTTTTATTGCTCTGAGTTCCAGCAGGAAATGTCTTTATTACATTACTGCAGCAGACATCCTTGTCACTGCCAAGGAGTTACAATGCCTGTCACGTCCCAGCACTTATTAACTCTGTTGTGCTTATGTTGCTAAAAAGATCATTCTGTGTGTTGACTGGTTGGCAGTCATCCTCTTAATGCTCCAGTTTCATCTCCCCCACCCCCCCTTCTGATCTCTGCAGACTCTTATCGAGTGCTACACAAAACTCAAGGAACATGGCGGTACGGTCAACCTCAGACTCACAGACAACTGGCTCAGACATTACCAGGTACAATTAAAACTCTGAACTAGCACTGAATCAAGTTTTTTTTTGTTTGAGTTGCATAGTTTAAGTTGCTCTAATCAATATTTTTATATTAACAATAGATGACTGTGGAATGTGAAATGGACAGGGAACCGTTTTAGCGTCTTTCTGCTCATCGTTTTGGCTTTATGGTCCACAACTTTAGTGTCTCTACTAAGTCTCACCATTCTCATCGGGGTTGTTTTCAGATGCAGCAGGCAGCTGTTTACCGTGAAAATGCTCCAAAAACACACTTTACACTACCTGCTTGGCACCAAATTGCAGACAGACTAAATGAACCTGCTAGCTGGTGAAGCGTTTAGCATCTAAGGAGCCAGATATTTCCTTCAGGAAAAAGATAAACTTGACCAGGGGATAATATATCAGTGTTGTTTTTACAGCTTGTTGCACTGGCTAAAACAAATCTATCAATGCAGGTTAAATGCTAAGTAAGGAATAGCATTGATCGTCTACTTAATTTGAGTACAATTCAAATTACTCTAATTGCTTATAAAGCTTTTTATAAGCTTTTTTTTTTTTTTTTTTATAAGCCCCATATTTCAAGGTGACAATATTGAATTTTCAATTTTTTAACTTTCTGTCTATTGTTTGACCATAAATATTTGCAATTTGCGATGATCATGCCTTAAACCATGAAATCATTTACCAGAACTGTTGCTGATTAAGTTTCTGTCAATCCACTAATTGTTTTAGCCCTAACTAAGATTCTACATTTGGCAGCATCAATTTTTTACCATAAGATACTGCCCCCGACCCATTATTACAGAGACTCTCACCATTTGCTCTCATTGCCCCCTCTGTTTGCTTCGGAATTGTTTACAATGCAGCAGCTGGATAAAAACAATGTGTGTTTGCATATTCAAAAAGATGTTTTCCCCTCAGGACCCAAGTGTTATTTCCTCCAGCCTTTCCTGTAGAATTAATGTGTCCTGACTGCATTTCTGCGTCGTGTCCCTAAGGTGCTGCCTAACAGGACGCATCCTCTGTTGCTGATGAGCGGGGGTGGGGGCTACCTACTCTCAGGAACAACGGTCGCCACGGACCGCTCCAAACCTGCAGGCTCCCAGCAAGCTCAGGAACCAGCACCAAAGAGACTGAAACTGACGGATTAACAAATACAGAAGCATCAAATCTTTTAAGGGCACATCACTAATGGCTTATAGGGATTTCCCTCCAGCGTGGACTTCTCTTTCCTCTGAAATGATTTGACACATCTTGAATAAGGGAGATGGGGTGTCTGGTTTGCATTCATCAGCACACTTTCTCCCATCTGATGTATTCAGATCAGTGCAGATGAAGGCGTAATGCTGAGGAGTAAACTGTAATCCAGTTTAGGCAGTATGAGCTCAGTGTATGTTTTATGTAAGGACCTGCTGAAATAATCTTTTGTGTTGAGAGTAAGTACAGGTTTGTGTCCCCAGACCACAGGTGTAAAAACAATATTATTTTTCCAGTTAATGCTATTCAGCTTCTAGGTTCTAAATTTTTTTTGTTTGCTTTTTTGTATCTCTGCAGAAAGTGCCATTTGTTGTATGATCCAGTTGCTAATACAGCTTCACTGTGGATAACGTCTGTATCTGTTGAGAATTAAAAACCAGTACAATAGAACCTGATGTGTGAACACTTGAACCCTTTTTTTTCATCAAGAAATAAGTTGAGAGACATGTGTTTGGTCCCAGAATAACTCCTTTTATTGAGTACAAACTGAACAATCTCTTCAGAACACAGTTATTTGAATAATTTGTCTCAGATATATATTTTCATACTTATTTTCTTACTGAGTATATATTAACATTAAAACCATTCCCATGCTGATTAATTTGATAACATCAAAATCTCACAAATACCATGATAAACAAGTTGATAGGATGTTTTTGGCAAGGCTCCAAGGTTTTTTGTCTTTTTGTTGTTTTTTTTACACTGTATAAGCACACAAAATTGGCAGACACAGTAAGACAGCAGCTTTTATCCACTGATAGCTGGTAGTGAAATACAATGCTGTCCGTCCTGACTTATGCACTGTTGTCATGCAACTTGGCAGCGATTTTCTGCAACTCCATATCCATCGCTGCAAGGTTTTCCAGCTCTTTCTCCTGAAAAACATGGAATATTGATACATCAACCAGTCAATATCAGTTTATGTTAACTGACTGTTTCTTTGACCTTGTAATAGAATAGAATAGAGGAATATAAATCAGGATTAAACGATCATAAATTGGTCATGTAGGTTAAACGTTTCCTTGATGAGGAAATGTACAACTAAAGAAGTCACTGCGCCTCCTCCTTGGATTGTTACCCTGCTTCAAAGTATGTGACAAGATGGTTAGGTCTCTACAGGGTGTTGCTCACTTTTCAAAGGGCATATTATGACTTTGATTGCTCAAGATATTCTTCGTGTGATTACTGCAGCAGTCATAAAAAGCTGGAGTGGCAAGTTCAAATAGAAAAAGGGGGACAAACAAGCTGAGAGAAGTGCTGAAAAGAACATCATGTGATGAAGAACTGATTTGAGAAAGGCAATAAAAACTATCTCTAAGTATGCCAGAGCTGAGGAGCGAGTCACTGCCCATGAATATTGCGGCTCCATTTCTCCGTCATCTATTCAGGACATGCTCGTGAGGGACAGTTCTTCATGTGCATTTGCACAGATGCATATTCACTGATGCTCTGTGCTTCTGAAGGCTAAATCCTGACATCTCCATGTAGACAAAGAGATTTCCATAATGAGCATGGCTGCTTTTTCCCCTAGTGAAACAGTGCGCTGGAGGTACTTGGAAGTGCTTCATGGCTTTACTGGGTCAGCTGAATAATGGGGGAATATTTTTTATGAAGCAGAATAAAGTGTTTTTACATTATGCGATTTAAAACATGAAACATACACATGTATCATGTTTCTTGGACTTAGCTGTTTTTAAAATTTGCGTGTATTTTGAATAGCTATAGTATAGTATAGTTTTAGTTAATAGTTTTTTGCCTGAATCCTGGCTGCTGTATAGAACTGTTTATCAGTACAAGTATTATGATATATATATATATATATATATATATATATATATATATATGTATATATATATGAGATTCTGTGTTGCACAGTAAAGTAGATGACATCATGTATTTTCTAGACTTCAGTTCAGTGGTCTAGTTAGAGGTTTAACAAAGTGAACATGACAGCAAAATGCATCCTCACATCAGTCATAAAGGTCATTTTGTTTGCAGTTAGTGAAAGCTGTTCTTACCTCCTGCGGGGTAAGTGCTCTCTGGTGCGTGCTCCTCTTTGCCTCCTTGATATTAGAGTGGTTGGCCAGCTGGTTTACCTTATAGCTCAGCACCTTGGCCAGTTCATCCATCTGAACACGTTAGAGGCATCAAAACTTTACTGGTTAATGAGAATAAAGTTTTAATAGACTGAGAAAATGTATAAAATTACCCAAGGACATATTTTTTTAATTAGTTCATATATAGAGAGATCAAATTTCCTCAATCTGCGTGTTTAGATTGATTCTCTAATCTAAAGTTACAAACAATTAGCAACTGAAGTAATACACTTCAGTTTCATTTCCACACATAATGCCTACCTTGTTTGAAGTTGCAGCATGCTCGTCTGAATCCCTTTTATACCATGCAGGGTGGTAGAAACCTCTGAAAATCCAGGGATTGCGTTTCTCTGCCAGATACCTGAAAAACAGCCCCAATTAGATGCTGCCCTGTGGTTTTTTAAGCCAGCGCATTTTTATGCTCTGTTTAAGGGATTTGTTCACTTCTTGTGCAAAATGTTGTTTTGATCACTCTGCAGTGTTTTGTGCACCAGGGTGCAGGATACAAACTTGCTAAATTAAAGAGTTGTTTTGTTAGAAGTACCTCAGAGCTCCATCCCTGTCCTTTGCCGCCTCCTCGTACTCCTCTGAATCACCCCTCTGTTCTTCCTCCTCTTCCGATGAGCCGCCGCCACGCTTGTGAAATATCTTTTTATGGTGGTATCGATGTGTTGGTTTCCACACGCGCTTTTCTATTTCCTCCTCTTCTTTTTCATTCCTTTTGTCAAGACCCCATGATTCCTGGCTGCGTTCTTCGTCAGGCTCTTCCCTGGCTTCCTCAGAGAGCTCTTCATCACGTTTGTGTCTCCTCTGGTGGTACCTGCCGGCCCTCCAGTCCCTCTTGTCAAGACCCCATGATTCCTGGCTGCGTTCTTCGTCAGGCTCTTCCCTGGTTTCCTCAGAGAGCTCTTCATCACGTTTGTGTCTCCTCTGGTGGTACCTGCCGGCCCTCCAGTCCCTCTTGTCAAGACCCCATGATTCCTGGCTGCGTTCTTCGTCAGGCTCTTCCCTGGCTTCCTCAGAGAGCTCTTCATCACGTTTGTGTCTCCTCTGGTGGTACCTGCCGGCCCTCCAGTCCCTCTTGTCAAGACCCCATGATTCCTGGCTGCGTTCTTCGTCAGGCTCTTCCCTGGCTTCCTCAGAGAGCTCTTCATCACGTTTGTGTCTCCTCTGGTGGTACCTGCCGGCCCTCCAGTCCCTCTTGTCAAGACCCCATGATTCCTGGCTGCGTTCTTCGTCAGGCTCTTCTCTGGCTTCCTCAGAGAGCTCTTCATCACGTTTGTGTCTCCTCTGGTGGTACCTGCCGGCCCTCCAGTCCCTCTTGTCAAGACCCCATGATTCCTGGCTGCGTTCTTCGTCAGGCTCTTCTCTGGCTTCCTCAGAGAGCTCTTCATCACGTTTGTGTCTCCTCTGGTGGTACCTGCCAGCCCTCCAGTCCCTCTTGTCTCTCTCATCGTCGAGACCCCATGATTCCTGGCTGCGTTCGTCATCTTCGCCATCCTCTGACGGTTCATCACCACGTTTGTGGAGAATTTTCTTGTGGTGGTAGCGATGTGTGGGCTTCCATATGCGTTTGTTTCTCTCACCCTCGTCGCCTTCCTCTGGCTCCTCCCTCTCTTCTCCTAAAGGTTCCTCATCTCGTTTGTGTTTTCTTTGGTGGTATCTTCCAGGCCTCCAGTTCCTCTTCTCTCTGTCTTCACCTTCTTCTTCTTCTGACCTCTTTTCCTCTACCCCCCAGCTCTCCTGACTGCGCTCATTGTCGTCCTCTTCTTCTTCTTCTTCTTCTTCTCCTCGTTTGTGTTTTCTTTGGTGGTATCTGCCAGGCCTCCAGCTGCTCCTCTTCTCCCGCTCTTCCTCCTCTTGGTTCTCGTGTCTCTTCTCCTTCTCATCACCCAGACTCCAGGATTCTTGGCTGCGCTCGTCCTCTGGGGTTTCTCTTTTCTCCTCCACGGATTTCAGGAGGGCCTCAATGTCTTTCACATCTGCTCCCTTTGCCCCAGGCTCCTCGGGGTGACCTTTGACCACCTCTCCATGAGTTACTATCCCCTCCGCACTCTTCTTGTCCAGTGGGGCATGTTTAACCCCTATGACAGAACAAAAGATAGATGAAAAGAGGTGTAAAGATCCACTTAATAGAGCTCTTAGAAGCAGGTTATGATGGATTTCAAATTGGACTTGAGCCTTTAGGTCAAATCCAATCTTGTATTTGATGACTTGTTTATGATTGAGGTTCAGTAAAAGCTAATAGCTCTATTTATGTCACCATCTGGTTGCCAAGATACTCTTGTTCAAAATCATTTTTTATGAGTTACCAGTGTTTCATCAGTTAAAGAGTGCTGCACCATCAACAGTGTTTTTAAAGCTTTAAATGTGCCTGTTTACTGTCCCCATGCATGCGCATTGAAAAAAACCTGCTTCTGCTACAAACCTGCTTGGAGGATGTCTTTGCACTCCTGATCCAGCTGGGAGTCCGGCTTGGAGAGAGCTTTGGACAGGACCTCAACCAAGCATCGTGTCACCTGCAATAAACCAATAAACTAAATGTGTCGCTCTTTGCTGCTTTTCCGGCTTCAAGGTCTGTTTTAAAGCCCCTGTTTTAAACTTAATAATCAAATTGTAAGAGAAAAGCATACCACATCTTCTCTCTGTCCTTCTTTTCCCACTGGAAGCGCGAGATTTTCTGCATTAAAAAAAGTATAATGAGTGAGATTGCACGAAGGAACAGGATCGCTTGTGTCAACGTGAAAGAGTCGTCTCTGTCCATGGTCCTGAACTGCGCTCACTAACTTACAGCACTCCGCAAGGAGAAAACCACCACTCTTTCACCTACCTGTCAGCAGAGCCGCGACAACAACCAAAACAAGCCTCATCTTGGCGAGATGATGGTATATCCAAGAAAATGTTGGGTCCCGTCCCTCCGTGCGGCGGCAGGAGAGAGCTGCGCTGACTGGGCGCCTGCTGCTCTGAAGGATGGAGCCGAGGAGCGCCTCAAATAAAGAGAGGAGTGGGCTGGAAGAAGCGTGGGAGGAGGGCTCCAGGCTCTGTTAATGTCATGACTCATTAGACCTGCAACGGAGAGTGATCTGAGGGAAATCTGATGCATGCACAATGCCGACATTTCGTGGGAAAGTGAATTGGCAATCCAGTTAGTGTCACAGTTCATTCAGGTGATCATTTAAACAGCGTGTTTGTGTTTAATGCCGCGGGATGCCCGAGGACGGACAGGTACACGAACAGCACGAAGATTCGTGCCCTCTTATGCAATTTGATGCTATAGCCCTGCAACACTACTTTCCTATGTCAGACACAAGTTGATTCAGCTCAGCCCATGTTTACCCTGCTGTTATTCTTCTACTCAAAAGCGTTATAATTCATATAAAAATCAACTTGTTTCCTATAAGTTCAGGTTAATTGCATGTCTAATGTGTTGGATTGCATTGCAGACATGTTCATGATAGTGTGCCCTGTGGTTAATTAAATACGACCAAAATAAGACATTTGTGTGTGTGTGTGTGTGTGTGTGTGTGTGTGTTTCAGAAGAGGCTTTCCCCAGTCTGAAGTTATGTAATACCCAGTATTCTCAACTGCAATGTTGCCCCATATTTTACGTTTGCTTAAATGAGCTAATGTACCATATATTTAAAGTAGACATGTACAGCCATGTCTAGTGTCTGACCCACCTTAAGTCAGAATTTAGCCCAACCGACTCCTCAATAATTCATCCAGCCCTCAGCACATCTCATCCAGTTTCCCATGGGAACTTGCTAGCTTCAGCACCAGTAGAGGAAAACTAGTTAATGGAGACCTGGATCAATAGTAAAACAAACTAAAGTGACCTGGATGTCTTAAAACAGTATGAACATGTTTATGCTGTTTTTGCCCAACGTTATTCATTGTTCCAGTGATACTAGTTGCAGATAAACAGTATGGCTCTGATCAGGAGTATTATGTTGCAGCTGCAGGGAAACATAGAAAATCTACTTATTGCATTGACAAGTGCAAGGTCAGTAATCAGATCTTGATTGCAAACTTCTTCTTTATAATTCGCAACTTTCCATGAAACTAGGCTATGCATTTACAGCATTTTAATCTGCGGCTGCTGCTGTCTTCATAACAAACCCTGGATTTGCATGAGCCGACATGTGCAGCGACAGAGCTCAAAGTTTAGTAGGCACGGCTCAGAACATTCAAACCGACAGCCGCTTCTTTTTGGCACTTTGCATGATTTGTTTTTCTTGCTTCCATGTACAGAAATTTGTTCTCCCTCGGTGCGTACATTCTTTCATTCAGACACAAGAAGAAAAAAAAGACACAAGTCAAAAAATGGCCAGTTTGAGAATGGGCTACGGTACATTTAAAATGACTCACAGTCTCTGATCTATACATATATGGGCCCCTGTAGGATGCTTAAAAATGCACGGTGATAAGAATGTTTACATGGGATGTTTACACAACAAGCACTGACCTTTATGTATGGCAAAGTACGTTCAAATTCAATCATGTCTTGGAAACCATAAGCCCAGAAAGTGCTGTGAGCAAAATAAGAATATCGTGCTCCATAAATCTGCTCTCTGGCCTGTGCTTCTCATGCTTACATGACTGGCTGCTAGCATCTATCTTTGTTACTGCAGACAGGCTCCATTGTGGTAACTGAAATAATTACTGGTCAGAGCATAAAACTGTAACGTCCGACAGTGTATTGTACACCCAAGCAATATGCACTGATCCACAGCAGCCAGTGAACCCAGTCTTTTGTGTGACTGATAGCAGCAGGGTAACAGTGCTCTGCAGTTTCCTCTGCTGTCCCCGGGGAGGAAGTCATGTCTGTGACTGAGGCTCAGTACTCCACAGTGAGCCACTAGATATCAAAAGCACTGAAGCACTAAATTATACAAGTCCCATGCCCTGAACAATGTGTGTGTGTGTGTGTGTGTGTGTGTGTGTGTGCACTCACATGTAACGCTGTGTATGTGTTTTTGTGGTCTTACTGCTACTGCTCCAGGCCTGATTAATATTTTAGTGAGCCATGAAGATATGGGAGCTCACAGGCGGTGAAGTGGGGAACTGGGAGGGAAAGCTCGATGCGTTCAGACAGGCTCTGTGAGCACGACTCCAATCGGTCCCTGTCTGCAACAACACCGCCCCTTTCATCACGGCCATTTACATGCATGGACAAAAGGCGAGTGGCTCACGACGGGCACAATGCAATGCGCCGCATGAAAGCCTCGACTGGGCTTTGATCTCTGGTGGGGATGAGCTTTATGTTTGGCTCTAAACTACTGAGAGACTTTGATGACATTCCAGGAACAATAGGGTGTGTGTGTGTGTGGTCATCTGCACTTATTTTTGCAAATGTCTGGTTAATTTATCATTGTTGTCTGATATTTTGTTGGGAAAGGGGGCAGTTTTCTTTTTCTTTTGAGGAGCCACTTTTTCTCTTTTAGCACAATCTCATGTAAGATCTAAAGCCAAGTTCTCACTAATAAGCAAACATCCATCCATCCCTAACTTGAAAGATGATATCATTTTGGTAATTGCTTAAATAGTTATCGAACACAACAATGTCTGACAGCACACTTATCAAAAAGTACAGACTTTAACGCCTTAAAAAACTTAGATTAGATTGACTTTATTGTCCATCTCAGTGGAAATTTGTCAATGCACATAACACAGCAGCACACCATTAAAAGCATGCAGAATATACAGTATACAATATACAACTTGCACATGGACACCTTGGAACAAGAACTTACAAGTAGTTTCCTCTGTTTTTGTCTCTGCTGACCAAACATTACTTTTTCCACCAAGAAAATGTGCATTATTCTGCTGTGTCCAGCCAACAAGCATATAGCATATTAGGAGGGATAATACCAGTAATAAAAACTGTTAGAGTTATATTGTTATATTAAATATAGCCCCATATTAACCTGCTAGAGAGCCCCATATTTAGCCCTTAGCTCTAGGGATGGCAATGTCGGTCCGTTGGTCTGTCTACCACTTTGACTATTGATGAAACTTTTGTACAGGCATCCATGATTCCCCAGAGGATTAATTCTCTTGACTTTGCTGATTCCCTGACTTCCTTCCTCTAGTGCCACTGTGAGATTGTCAGTTGTGATCTTAAATTGAACTGGATTGCCATGAAATTTGGTACACACATTCATGTCCTCCTCAAAACTATCATAAAACCACTTTGGTGACATTTCCATGCACTTTATGCAAATTAGCAAATGTTAGCACGCTAACTAACAAACTAAGATGGGGAAGATGGCAAACTTTAGCATGTCAGCATTGTCATTGTGAGTAATGTTAGCATACTCACATTAGCATTTTGCACAAAGCAGTTACATTGTCAAGTACATCGTCACAGAGCTGCTAGAATGGTTGTAAACTCTTTGTCCTGTCGACACAGGGACCCTCTTCAAGACATGGCGTCAACATTGAGTTATAATGCAAGACCCAACATAAAATCTTCATCATGTCAGCTGATACGATACTTTAGTGCAGCATATTCCCAAACAAAAAAAATTCAATCAAATTAGCAAAAAGCAGTTTATGCATAATAAGCGTGGAGTTCTGAGGACCTATGGCGGTTGCCCTATAAACACTGCAGAATAAGTACCCCGGCAGGTTATAGGTGAAGTAGTGTTGGACAGGAGAGGAGAATAGGCAGCAAAGAATGGACGGTGTGGTTCCAAATGATCCATGCAGGTGTCATTATAAAGCGGCTCGTTATTTATGCATTCATCATACAGGAGGATAGAAGGCTTGTGCTCTATATGTGGAACTGTAATGCTATTAGCATCACTATTGTAGCAGCAGGGTGATTTCTCCATGCAACACTCAATAGGACCCAAAAGGCCCGCTCAAGATCGAAATGGCCCATAAAGAGGATTCAGCTCTGATTTATTGTGTAATACAGAATTTGAATTATCCTCATTACCAGACAAGCAGGTGAGCTCAGATTATAATATGTAATGCTTAATTATCAGATTTCTTTCTCAAATCCTTTGGCTCATATCACTTCTTTCTGTTGTAAATCAGAATCAGATTCTACTCCATAATTAAATATCCTGGACAGAACCTGAAGTGAACCATAGAAAAGAAAAGGCCACTCGAATCTTAAAGACACTCTTTCAGTGTTGAAAAGTGAGTATGTGACTGTGTGAGTTAGTGTGTGTGAATTGCGCCCCAGAGGAACTGTGTATTTGAGTTCTTCTGCCATCACCCATGAGTAATTTTTTTTAATTAATGCAGACTGGGTTTTAGTAAAATTGTCTCATTTCAGTAATATGAGTAAAGGTGAAGATACTAATGAGGTCTTTGGGGAGAAAAGGATGATGGGTACAACTGAGGAAGGCTAAAATGTGAATAAATTATGAATAGGGAAGGGCAGGCCAGTCTTTATGACAACAACAAAGTATATTGTTTTCAGAAGAATAATGGCCATTAAGCCAGTTACAATAGCTGCTGAGGCGACTGCCTCTCCTGGGGGTGTAGCCACACAGTGCAGTCAAAATACAGTAAAGTAATTAAAAGAGGACATGGAAGGTAAAATGAGAAGTTTTTTGGTGCAACTTCAGCAAAACAATGTGTTTGATTTAAACAGTCAAGATTCAGTCTTTCTATGATTACATGATCACATTTGGATACATACCCATTTCCCCTACTTCTGTGCAGGCTCCATAATGGCCTCCAAAAGTGTGTAATTTATCACTCATATTAATCACTGTGGACAACGGTTGCTATATTATATAAATTCTCACTGTGGTTGTAATAGCCTTGTTTTGTATGCAACTTATAAAATGTGCTGTGTGAAGATTTGAAATCATACTGAGCTACACTAAAGTTCCTCCAGTATGTTGCCATGATGATATGCCAAAGGTTTATGTCAAGGTTTATGTCAATAGCAATAAAAGTATGCTATATAACCTCAAGCTTAATTACTGGGCTAAAGTTGATTCTCACACTAGTGAGGCTGAACCTATGAATCTGAACCTGAACAATAGATTTGTCTTCTTCTCTATGACTGTACATGTTGAGGACATGCATATTTTCTTCTTGTGAAGGCTTGTTAGCTGAGCAGTGAGACAGCATAAATCTGTTTTTCTGCATTTTGAGATGCTGCCCTGTATAAAAGCTCCTTGCAAGGTCAGATTTTGATTCATATGTTGCTAAACTACGATTGGTGCATGCAATCCTGACATCGTCCCACCCACTTCAAACCAGAGAGAAAAATAAGCACAAAAGCACAAGTACAGAAATCTTTGATGTAAAATAACCAAAACAGTTTGAGTTTGCCAAAATATTGTGTGTTCATATAGGGCCTAACTGCTCATAGTTGGAAGCCAATTGAGAAAATACATTTTTAGAGCCTTTAAGTGCTTGTTGTACATTGTATCAATCATTTTTAACAAGCCTCTTTAACTTAATCTTAATGTGGAAGACAGGGACATAGTTTTAATTACTATTAAAGTGGTTAATAAACTACTATAGTGATACAGCATCAGTCTCATTTATTTCTGTGGCTGTTCATCATTCATATTTCATCACACTAAACACAACAAAAGATTGGCTGCCACACAACTGAGGATGTTTACAAAACCTTTTGTACCGAACCTCTGCAGTGAATGAAAATTTAATGGGGCAGTGTTCTTCTCCTGGGTTTTCATCATGAGTATTGATTTTGATGTGTAAATGCAAACTAGCTCTATTACACAACTCTGTCAGCTGGGCAGATGCACAATTGTGAAGAGGAAATCAATGCAAGCTTTCCACAGGGGCCATCAAACAGTTTATTAACCTGTGAGGCCAAGATGACAATTGAAATCTAAAACTATAATTATTTTCTATTGAACTGTATTGTGTGACGTGTGTGATCTTGCTTTGCATATTGATGGAAAATTGCATGCCAACGTTTTTGATGATGGATCTTAACAAACCACAAAGCCAAGGACGTAACACTTTTTTGACATAAAAGACAATTTTAAAGGATGCAAGTCAGAGCTTTCAAGTCTCTCCTTCCTTATTTCCTTCACTGTGTGTTAGTCAGCCTTTTGTTACTGGGTAACTGCAGCTGTCTTTGGAGCACTATGAAAATATGACACGTGAATATGAATATGTCACATGAAAACGCTTACAAGAGAAAAGACTTCTTCAGTGTCTTAGTCTGTTTGTTCTTCATAGGCACAATAAACAATGGCAGAAATTACTTTACAATTACTTGGAAACCTAATTAGCTTAAATCAAAATGCACATTTTTATGGCATTTTTTCCGACTGCACAAACCGGCGTGTGTCTATTCGAGTTTGAGACACCGTTTTTAAAGAGCTCCCTTAAATCACAATTTAGCAGAGGCTTCTCATGTCATTGATTTTCCCCCACTAATTGCGGCTGAGGAAAAGGCACCCAAGACACGGTGTACTGCAGAACTGCAGTTTGCCGGTAATCATTTCAGGGGTCTTGGTTTGTTTGGCCCCTTTGTTTCCACACGGGAGAATATCTTGCATTTGCATAATTAGGACTGCAATTAAGGATTTAGTACTTGAAAACCACTTACAAAATACCTGCAGGAACAACTTCATCTCCTTAGGATGACTAGTGAGGTTGTAAAAGATTTCTCAATACTGGAAGTGATTTTTTTACTCTGCAGGAAAGCATAGTTGTTTTTTTAATAAAACATGCAAAAATATATATATGCATTGGTTGCAAGGGAAGAGTGATTTATAGCTTTATTACTGCTCCCTAGCATACAATAGAGCGATATAGTCTCTCATATTGACATGATATTAAAGATGATTGATGCTGCCTTGAAGCGTCTTCCCTGCTGTGACCTTCAGCTCTTTGGTTAAATTGACACTAATTCTAATCATTGTTCACAGGGGTGATAACATCAAGTGGTATGGAGTCAGGATTGTGACAGCACAAAGAGAGAAACTGGATTACTTTGTTTAAATTCTTCCTGTTCAAAAGTTTAAAGGTTGTCACTTGGGCCGAGCCTAGAGGGCGACTTCTCAATGACATCCAAGCCTTTTGGTTTGAAAGGTAACCTTTGTCCACAATTTAAATAGCAAATCTTGTTATGCCAACAGTGGCTCACATTTAGACACATCAGATTTGTTCAATTTAATGTGTTTTTCAAGTCTATTTATTCAAAACACACATCCACATATAAATCACTTTCTGAGGACCTTATTTCCTGAGTCTGACCACAGAAAGTGGATCAACTCCATGTGTGGACATCTGTCACACTTGTTCTGCTTATTTAACAAAGGAGCGATCAAGCTTGTTGTGTTTTGGGCGTGCTGGTTTTCACATGTGTGTGGTCCTTTACTTGGACAAATTAATTGACATTACAGCAAGTATGTTGCTCTTTGTGATGAAAAGTTTCTGAAATCAATAGCACTAAGCCTGCCTCTCTGCAAGGACACTCACGCAGGTGACCAGATCAATGGCAGTTTGGAAACAAAGTTGTGGGTTTTTTTCTCTCACCCTGACTTCACATTTGAGTGGATTGGTGCTGGCACTTGTTTGCTCTGAAAAGGTCTGGGCTCTCTGCTAGAGACAAGTATTAGCCATTCAGCCATTAATCTGATTTTACTCAGCTGGAGGAGTTTGGGCAAGAAACTCATGCATGTTTGATGTAAAACTTGCAGATCCTCCTCAGGCAGAGTCAGTCTGTACTGGTCTGTCTGAGGGAAGACGGGAATGTCTCACTGTTCACTATCATTCCAGCAGAGATAGATGAGAAGTGATAGCATGGCATTAGAATACCATAAAGTCTATGTTAAGATAACACTGTATCCTCCCTCCTGGGTACCATAAACATAGACATGGATACGCCCTAAGGTAATTGTTGTCCAAATATGTTTTCAACAAGCTATGAAATATGTTGCACTAAACATTTGACACAAGAGTGAAAAGATATATAGGCTGCAGTATATGCTGCAGCCACAGTGCCATGTGTTGCCACAAAGAGAGAATCTTTTACTATTTGTTCCCTCAGGCTGGACAATTGCTTGTTGCTGGATGAACAAATACTTTATGTGCTGTGACGTCTTCTGACTGAATGTTCTTTGCTGCTTTCAAACCCCTGTGTTTACATCTCTGCATCCTACCTTTCCCTGTCAGTATGTGTCACTATTTGTCTGTACTATTGTGCTGATGTGCAGATTTGCAACATGAATCTTTGTCATAGTACTAAAACAGGGACATGGCGTGTTTTATAAGCACTGTGTCACTTGTGGCGGTATTGGTATTTCATGTACACTTACCTGATAGATGATTCCCACCGTAAACACACAGAAAATAACTGAAATAATGAGCAGAGAACTCAAACCAGAAAACTACTTTTTACACTATCTCGCTGCAAATTGGCTGAATTGCTTCTCTAAACTCAAAACATGAAACATTAACCTGTCTGGTTATAAGTCACAAAATGATTAAGCGGCATTATCTGCAAAAATGTTGCAGGGAGTTAATGATGTGCTATATCGCAGCCAATGACATTAAAGTTAGGTGTTCTGCAAAGAGCGTCCTTTAGAATATAAATGACTCCCTAAGTGCAGAGCCCAACTGCACTTTGCAAATAAACCAGCACATATTAGCATTATTATAAAAGAAAGAATTTCTCAAAGTTCTCACAGTGCTTGCCTGTGTTGCTGTTGATCGCCCCTCCATGCCATGTTTCAATTAGTTCCTCCTTACTTTGTGGCAGACAAGTGGTGTGTCAGTTTGACCTGGTTTCACACTGTTTCTACTTGTGTTATCAACTCAGTGAGAACTCTTGATGGATTTTTCAGACATGAGCCTTAGTGGAGCAAGTGAGTCTGGGTTACCATGACCTGACATCAAACACCACTCTGGCACCCAAAGACAAGATACGAGTGGGGGCACTTCAATTGAACCTGTTGCTGCCCTGTGATTGTGAGTATGCTTTCTGTTATAAAGACTGGGGACTGCAGAGATTTTTCACATGACAATTTCCCAAGATGTGTTGCTGCACCTGCCTCGCCACATTTATCAGCATCACACAGAGAGATCGTACCGATTCTCCACGTTCTCTTCCCCCTCTGAGGGAGACTATCCCCTATCTATCGCCTCTTTGAAGGCCTAAATCTCTTTATCTAACCATCTTCCCAATTCTGTCCTGTCAACTGACTATGACAGTTTGAGGTGAGCACTAAACGCAAACCACGATCAAACAAACCATCAAGCTGAAACTGTCAGTGTTCTCTCTGAGCCCTTGGTTGAGAGTTTTGTCCTGTTTTTTTTCCTCAACATGAATTGAGTACATGAAAAAGTAAGCAGCCTGTTCTTGTGTAACTTTGGAGCCATTAACAGTAACTATGTACTAAATGTTCAAATATAAACACTTAATTGTGTTTCAAGAATGTCTACGAAAAATCTCCTTTCATTTCTGAGAAGAAGTGTATGTAGTAAGAACTGATCAGAAGTATTGTGAGTCCCTACCAGCTGGACTGTTGTGAAGTTTGCGGATGACGCCACCATCATCGGCTGGATTACAAACAGCAATGATAATTCATATTGGTAGGAAATCAACACTGTTGCAGAGTGGTGCACAGAGAACAGCCTACTGCTCAACATCAGGAAAACCAAGGAGCTGATCGCTGGTTTTAGGAAAAAGGAGGCAAAGACGCTCACTCCTGTCTATATCAGTGGAGCTGAGGTTGTTAACTTTTACTGAGGAGCAATAGAAAACATCCTGAAACATTACAAACTAGCATGGGATGTGCACAGCCCAGGACCGGAGAGAACCACCCAGAACATCATGGTTACCCATCTACTGAGCATCAGTGATGTCGGAGAGGTGAGGTTTCTGTGCAGAGCCCAAAGGTTACAAAAAGACAATACCAACCCCAGCCACAGCCTGTTCACCCTGCTGCCATCTGGCAAGGGATACAGAAGTATCCGCTTTTGTACCACCAGGCTACAGAGTAGCTTCTTTCCTCAGGCTGTGAGACTCCTCAACTCATCCTCATCCTCCGCACTCCACCATAAATAAATGACAAGGAACTTTCTGTCATGCTGGTTTTGCACACCACCATACCCCTACATTTGTATATAAGTAACTGTACATATTGTTTTTAGTTTTATTTTCATTCTATTTTAGTTTCAAACATTAGTATATACGTATATTCTGTGTGTAGTGTGAAGGGAGCTACAACTTTCATGTCGAACCTTGAACCTTGAACCTTGAAATGTGATAACAAAGAGAGTGGGTTAAACAAAGGTGTTGTCACTTTGCCTTGCCAGTAAAAAACCTGTAAAACTCACATGGTAATGCTGCAAGTTAGTATGAGCTGTAGATGACAGTTTGACTCATCAGCGGTTGTCTTTTATATTTCTACTCACCTCTTGTTAGAAGAACTCCACCTCAAGAAACCAAAAACACGTTTTTATTTTGTACTGGAGTTGCAATGGCTTCTGGGAAAGAAAGTGGTGGATTGGACAATCTTGCATTTGATGTAGGTAAAATGACTTATTGTAAAATATGCCATATGTAGACATTTTAAAGAAGTATCTTTGCACTACACTGAGTTCTTATCAACCCTGCTACACAGTGGGTAACAGTTCGGACAAGTAATTTAGAATGTTTTGAGAAGTTGTGCAACTTTTGCTGAAATTCTCTCTTTGCACAGGGAGAGCCCATAAAGCACAAACTGTTATTATGTTTTGATTAGATTCATAAAGCTTTATGTTCTTCCATTTATTTGCTTTATAACTTTCCACATTTGCAACCAATACAGAAACACGATGACAGAGATGCTTATCTGTCGTCTGTCGTCTGTTTCACCACACTTCAAAATCAAAAATATACTGAACAGTGAGCAGTGTTAAATATACATAAACTGTAGATTTGTACTAGTCATAAAAAAATCATCTGAGAACAAGTTATTACATTGGTTCGTCTCCAGATGAGCTTTTGTTATTTATTTGTTTGTTTATGTCTGTTTTTTGCGTCTGCATGTTTTTTTATATGGCGCTGCAGATGGATAAACAAGTCAATGATCAACTTCAAGGAAAGGAGGGAAAGACTTGTGGAAGCAGCTGTGAAGCAGAGGAAGACAGAAATAAACCAACCTATTGTGTGACTGATGTCCCTCCCTGGTACCTTTGCATTTTCCTGGCCATTCAGGTGAGTGTAATCCCTGTGACAAGATCTCTTTGAATGTCTTGTGAACTTCCTGGTTGTTGACACTGTTTAACCCACATTGTAGTTGGAGCAATAAAATGTGTTCATGTCGTACCTGCCAGTGATTGTAAATGCAATCCCTCTTTGCCTTGTATCAACCCAGAGAAAGAAGATGACATACTGTGATATAGACCAGCATTCTTACTGTGTGCTGTTTGTTTGTTGTGGCGTCATCAATACCATCAATTCATCATTCTCATCACTGTTCCTCTCCTGTGCAGCATTACCTGACAGCATTCGGCGGGATCATCTCCATCCCTCTCATCCTCTCCGAGGGGCTGTGTCTGCAGCACGACAGCCTGACTCAGAGTCGCCTCATTAACACCATTTTCTTCGTCTCTGGCCTGTGCACTCTTCTGCAGGTCACCTTCGGTGTCAGGTCAGAATGATGGTGCTGGTTCAGTCCACCACGAGCCATCCTGTAAGAAAAGATTGGCAAGATAGTTGAGAGGAACTGTTTACATAAGACCCTCATTGAGACCGCTGAAAAGTTGAAAAGTGGTACACTCACTACTGCTTTTACTTTCTTTCCCTTACACTTGCAAACAGTCTTAAATTGCCACTAATCTACATATTTATATGAACCATAAATTAAATGATTCCATGGTCGATAGTGTGGCCACAGTGACAAACAGAACTGACAGACAATCGTCACCCAACTGCAGCTTTTTAGCTTCTTTTAGCTCATTGTTTTGGTTTTACGCCACATTCACTTCATGGTTCAGTGTCACTGCTCTTATCAACCCATTTTCAAGCAGAAGCAAGCAGCTGTTTTCAGCTAAAAAGCTCTGGTAAACCTGCTGTTGTATGCTACCTGCTCAGCACCAGACGAGAGACAGACAAACAACTTTAGATAGATCGATGAAGAAATTCGATAAGATTAGAAGCTGGAGACCCAGATATTTATTCTCAGGTGTTGGTGGAAACCAAAGCAGAGCTAAAAGGAGAGTGAATACAGGGGCTTACAAACACAACTCTTAATCAATGTTCATTTTGCTCCATGTCTGTTTCCATTCCCATCAGCCCCAGCTTTGGGTTTAGCAAATGTTAGCATGCCGACACGGTAAACTAAGATGGTCCAGAGCACTGCTCTGCCAGCCTCACAGAGCGTGGCTGTAGACTCTAGTCTCTTTACCTTGTAGTAGAAAGTCTCTCACCCATTATTGTGTACATTATTTGACACACAATTTTGGTGTGTGTATAGATTCAATACAAATTAAAAGACACTCAAATGCAAGCTAACCAGTTGCATACTGCGCTGTTTTATAGATCAGTAGACATGTGGTGACTGCTTTGTTTTAGACTCATTGCTCAGTAAATGAGTTGTATTTTTCTCTGACAGAGAATTGTTTCTGTAGGCTTCCCATCCTACAGGGGGGTACATTTGCTTTGCTGACACCCACCATGGCCATGTTGTCCATGCCAGAGTGGAAGTGCCCAGTTTGGACCCAGAATGCCAGTCTGGTCAACACCTCGTCACCTCTCTTCATTGAAGTGTGGCAGACCCGCATGAGAACAGTGAGCCAAACACAAACCCTGTGCATTCACAGCTTTCAATACAAGCAAGCCAACAAAGACGTAAAACGGCACCTCTGTGGAGCTCATAATTATTTCAGTGAGCTCTTGCAGTTTCCGTTCTGGGAAGTAACCAGCGGTGTTGTCGTATTAGTCTGTCACTCAGCCAAAGAAAGAGTGATGGGGTTGATGCTTATGATCTTGGTTATTGTGTTCCTGCCCACAGCTGCAGGGCTCTATCATGGTGGCCTCTCTCCTCCAGATCCTGGTTGGTTTCTCTGGCCTCATCGGCTTCCTCATGCGCTTCATTGGCCCTTTGACCATTGCCCCCACGGTCTCTCTCATAGGCCTTTCACTGTACGATTCAGCTGGAGCCAAGGCTGGCAGCCACTGGGGCATCTCTGCTATGTATGTAACCGCTCGCTGCCATGGTGAAAACCTCTTTGCCCAGTTGGAAGGGAAATGTTTTTACTGTGTGAACCAGCAGTATTTCAAATTTAGCACTGACCTTCTTTCTCAGGAGGTCACAGTCTAAAATCACATTAAAAGGTAGATTCTGCCTGGTAATGCTGTAGCCTGTTAGCCAAAGCTCTCTTTTGAAATTTAGATTTGACACGCCAGATTTTCCTTCAGTGGGTATTGTGTCAGCACTGGCCTGTTTCGAGTATGATATCAGTCTCTAATTTTGCATCATCATGCTTATGACAGTTCCTCTCATACACACAGGACCACAGTGCTGATCATCCTGTTCTCCCAGTACCTCCGTCTCGTACCAATACCTGTTCCTGCATACAGCAAAGCCAAGAAACTGCACACTTCCAAGTTCTATATCTTCCAGATAATGCCTGTATGTCATCCCTCCTTGTGATACAAATCACTCAGATACTGTGAGATACATACGGTTTTCGACGACTTTATACTATCAATATGTTATGGATGGCAATATATATATGTTTGTTTTTTTTAAACCACTTTTGTTGAATTTAATGTTTACCTGGAAATACTGACTCTGATACTAATAATAGATATTGATTAGATTCTGCTGGGCATTGCGGTCTCATGGTTAGTCTGCTACCTCCTCACCATCTACGATGTCCTGCCATCTAATCCAGCCCACTATGGCCACCTGGCTCGTACTGATGTGAAGGGAAATGTGGTGAATGAGGCTTCCTGGTTCACATTTCCATACCCTGGTAAGTTCACAAGAAGAGTATCAACATGTCTTTGTCGTTTATCTGTCTTTTCTTTAAATCCTTTATATTATTATTCTTATCTTTAATACACGAGTCATAAGTCATATTATTAGTGCTTACAGGAAGATAAGGGATAGAAAGAGGTATAGTGGGTGTAGTAGAATCAAATATTCACAATATTGCTCAAAGTATTGAGATGCTTTTAAAGACTAGTCAATAATCACAATTTTGACTGCTCATTCAGGTCAGTGGGGCATGCCTACTGTGAGCCTGGCAGGTGTGTTTGGCATTATGGCTGGAATAATATGCTCCATGGCAGAGTCTGTGGGCGACTACCACACATGTGCCAAGCTGTCAGGGGCCCCTCCTCCCCCCAAGCACGCCATCAGCCGGGGCATTGGTGTTGAAGGGCTGGGCTGTTTGTTGGCAGGGGCCTTTGGCACAGGCAATGGCACTACCTCATTTAGTGAGAATGTGGCAGCCCTGGGTATCACCAAGGTAAGATCCTTACTAATGATATTGATGTTCAACCCTACAGTTTAACATTTATTCTTCATTCATATGTCAAACTACCTGTTTATGTGACAACAGGTGGGTAGCCGAATGGTGATTCTTGTGAGTGGAGTTTTCATGATTTTGATGGGGATGCTGGGCAAAATTGGAGCCATCTTCACGACCATCCCCACCCCTGTGCTCGGAGGGATGTTCCTGATCATGTTCGGAGTCATAAGTGCAGCCGGAATTTCTAATCTGCAGGTAAACAAACAGCATGAAATATGATCTGATATCCAGCCAGATTGTTTCCAAATGCTTTGCTACTAATCTATTTTGCTGACTCTTCTCATTTTACAGTCCACAGACATGAACTCCTCCAGGAATATATTTGTTTTTGGGTTTTCCATGTTTTCTGCACTCGTCATTCCGAACTGGATCATGAAGAATCCGGATTTCTTCAAAACAGGTATAAACTTTTTAACAGCTTTCACTTCAACTTGTACTAGCCAACATGAAACTATTGAGTTTTTTGTTGTGAAAAAAATGAGCACTTGCATTCAGTCTTGTAACTTGATTAGAACAGCAAGTGATGCGTGTATTATATATATATTTTGACTATATTGCACTAATATGTTTTCTCTCTTGTCCTTGGTGTGTAACTCAGGTGTTAAAGAAGTAGACCAAGTGTTACACATATTGTTGACCACCCATATGTTTGTTGGAGGGTTTCTTGGCTTCTTCCTAGATAACACAATTCCTGGTAAGCAGAAGTGGAAGGTTGTTATTGAATGAAATTGCATTTAATGCACATGGTGGCCTTGCAGCAGGTCCATGTAGCTTCTGGGCATGCAATTTGTTTCTGTCGTATTGTTTCTCTATTAATATCTAATCTTTATGTAAATCACATCTTTTCTTTTTTGTGAATGTAAACTATATGTGTGTCATTATAGAGAAAGGCGTGGTAGGTGGCTCTCTTCTAATAGTCTTTCTGTCTCAGGGACCAAACGTGAGCGTGGCCTGTTAGCCTGGGACAAAGTACATCTTGAGGACTCTAGCAACACCTTGGGAAGTGAAGAGGTGTATGACCTCCCCTTTGGCATAACCTCTTGCCTCTCGTCCCAGTCTTGGGTTCGTTACATCCCTTTCTGCCCATGGAAGGGCCACAGAACTCAGTACAGGTCTGAAGACAATAATACATCACATGGCCGCAGGAGTGAGCAACTGCCTAACGGTGCAGTAGTCTTTGATGAATTTGCTCTATGAGAGATGAAGTCGAGGTGGTGTATCTATCAGACAAGGGTCACAGAGATATTATCAGGGATCTTTACACTGTCCATCACTGGTTGATTGTTAGTTATGTATCTGTTGCACTCATTGTGAGTTGCTGTGGATATCAGTATGCTAAGCTAAAAAATGAATGCAATTCTGGTCACTCTCTCCACTTTTGTTTGATGTTAAATGTTGTTTATGTGCCTTATTCCTCTTAAGTAATAAAATTACAGTATTAGAATTACATTTTGATGTGTAAACCATGTTTTCACTCTTTGAGCCTGACTACACTGAGAGATCTGAGTGTGAACTGCAGCTCTGCATAGTCTGTTGACACCAATTAAAGCAGAACTACTAAACGATCAAAGTGTTACTATATTCCACCATTACTCAGATTTCTTCCAATAACTCACAGCCGATCACACACACACACACACACACACACACACACAGAAAACTAGAATAATGCGCTCTTCATTCTCCTCTTTCAAAGGAAATTAAATTCAGTCAGATAAATGTGTAATCACACAGCCCTATCTTCACACTCATCTAGGCAGCTGCTTAAAAACCCACGGCAGTGACTCTTTGGTGTTGTCGTGTTCCCTTCCGCAAAAACAAACAGGAGATAACACATCTTCTAAATCTTTCTCTTCCATGCCTTCATCTCCTTCCCCCTGTATTCATTTCCTCTGTCTTACAGCTCTGACAGGCAGGTGGGATATGGTGTAATGCTTTGATCTGTGGAGCCATCAGTTTTCCCCAAGGCCCATTTTGATCACTGGTCAATGGTTGGCTGCCCACTCTAATGTTATTTCAGGATGGTACAATAGCACAGGTGTAATTTGCACTTTCAAAATCTCACCTTTCCTTTGGATGTCTCTTTTGTACCTCGCTCAGAACACATTAGAGAATATTGAATTGTGTATATTGGTGTTTTAGAAAGGGATTTTTGCGCAGTGGTTTACAATAGGGTTTTATGTAACACTGTGCCAGCGATCTGCATTTCAATGGAGAATGATCCTGATAACTCAGCAATTCTCTGCTCATCAGGGAGGGCTTTGGATTTACCAGCACCATATTTCTATCTGTCTGAGACTTCAGCCTTGAGGAATTGTTTTTATTCCCTCCTTTTTGAAATCTATACATTATATCATCCGTCCTTGCAGCTTTCAGGCACTTCATGAGATCTACTGTCGGCGCTTGAAAGCTTTCAAATGCCAAGTTTATCTTTTTGACATAAATATTACCGCAAATGGAATTAGGAGTTGCAGGGGGAGAGACAAACAGAAAAAATTAGAGAGAGAGATCGTGTATTCATGACCAGTAGATGGGGATCATACTGCAGGCAAATGTGAGAGACTGCTCTACGCGCACCTGCTGATTCATACATTCACACACAAACAGGGTAAATAAAGAATATCCAATGAATGCATAAGTAAATATATTTCAGCTGATCATATTTATGGCACCCACATTCATTCATATGACCGATTTCTATTTGAAAACTGCAATCTGCATGGATAAGTACCGCAATGGCTTGATATTACTTCCCTGCCTTGTGGGCTGCAATTCCAGTTTTAACTGCCATTTTTCTATTCTTTAAGCTAATTTATTTAAGCATCACTGGAGAAAAAAATACGCTGTAGATTTGAACTCAAAGCCCTGAAGGCAATTGCTTCC